>NC_059329.1:17537500-18737500 GCF_018350155.1 Leopardus geoffroyi
AGGTCTACACCTGGGTAGCGCCTCCCAGGTCACCAGGCACGGTCGCCAGCTTTATCTCACTTGAGTTTTACTATATTCCCAGAAAACGGGTGGAGAGGGAATTATGACCTTATTTTGCCATCGAGAAGGCGGAGGCTGTGGGGCTGCCTGCCTCGACCAAACTCACACAGCTCAAGAGTGATGTAGCCAAGGCTTGAACCTTAGTTCTCTGACTTCAAGTCCGGGACTGTTTTCCAAGTACGCCCTCCTGCTCCTCCACAGGGCATCACAAAGGGGTATCAGATAAGTTCCTGGTCACTGTGGACCACTCTTTCACATAATATGGTAATTACATCCCCTCCTTTCTCTGTAAAAGAGCAGCAGCTTCCTCACTGTGTCAAAAATGAATAAACTGAGTCCTGGGAATGGCTCACCATCATCTCTCAATCTAGAACATTAGCAATGGGCTCAGAATCAGAACAGGAACCGCTTTGGGGAGCTGAGCCCTTACTACGTATGGCTCAGCTCAGACACTCTGCTCTGCTGGAGTGTCATGGGGCCCGTCTCCTGGGAGGGCCTGGCCAGCCCAGGGACCTCACTCAGTTGGCCTGGGATTCAAAGAAGACGAGGCAGAGATACTGATGCAGGTAAGAATGAATTTGATGAGAAGGAGAAATGTTCTCACCAGGCTCCGAGGGCAGCAGAGGCATCCTCATGAGAAGAGGCCTCGTGAGAAGGCCATGGCAAACCTTCCGGGCAAGAGCAGTTGTTAATTTTGTTGGCTGGTGGGTTTTAAAATTAATCTCCGAATTCTGCTTGCTCATCTTTTGCATTTTGTGGATCTCATAAACAACACGATAATTGCATTCGCGGAAATCGGAAGCAAAGACCTTTTTTTTTTAATTTTTTTTTTTTTTTTTTACTATTTATTTTTTATTTTTGAGACAGAGAGAGACAGCATGAGCAGGGGAGGGGCATGAGCAGGGAGAGAGGGAGACACAGAATCCGAAGACAGGCTCCAGGCTCTGAGCTGTCAGCACAGAGCCTGATGCGGGGCTCGAACCCATGAACTGTGAGATCGTGACCTGAGCCGAAGTCAGACGCTCAACCGACTGAGCCACCCAGGTGCCCCAAAGGCCTTTTTTAATTGTCCCCAAAACTGATGACCTCCTCCAAGTCAACTGTCTTGGCCCTCCACCGTTTCTCTCATTTTGGTATTACCTCCTTCTGGAAACATCTTCCCCTCTTGTCTTCCAGACACCATACTTGCCCGGGGTTCCTCCTACTCGAGTGCTCACTTTTTCTCAGTCTCCTTTGCTGGCTCCCCGTCTTCATGCCAACCTTGACCACTTTATTTTCCTTCATCTGGTCTCAGTTCCTTTGTAACCTCACTGAGTCCTATGGCTTTAAGTACCACCTTTAGGCTGATAACTACCCAATTTATACCTCTGACCCCACACCTCTCCTGAGTCCAAACTCACTTCCCCGCCTCTCCTGGGATACCTAGTTGGCATCTCAAACTTAACACGTTCAAAAATGTAGCTTTTGATTCCCTACCACTGACCTCCCCTTCCCTGATTACCCCCATCTCAGGTAATGGCACCACCACTGATCCCGTCAAGAAAGCCCAAACCCTAGGAATCATCCTTGATTCTTCTCCGTTCCTTGCACCACACCTCCCATCCATCTGCCGGTCCTGTCAGCCATCAGTTCAAAATGCTTTCTAAATCCAGGCCTTTCTCACCACCTCCACTGCTACTGTCCCTCTCTCCCCTGGGCCACGGCAGTACCTCTCAACTGGTCTTCCTCCCTGCTCTCCAACCCCCTACCAGCCCATCGCCGTGGGTTCAAACACCTGCAGTGTTACTCCTCTGCTCAAACCCTGCATCACTTCCCATTGTCCTTGGGTGAGAGCTGAAGCTTTCACCGTGACCTGTCTGCCAGAGCCACGTCATCTTGCCCCTGGTTACCCCATTCTTCACCCATGCCAGCTTCATTACTATTCCTCAGCCCGTGCAAGCCTGCTCTTGCCTTAGGCCCTGATGCTCGTGTCTGGAATGATCGTCCTGAGACCTTTGAAAGGTTGGGTCTTTGCCCCATTCAATGAAAGCATGAGGTCCCCTGAGTGGCCTTCGCAGACCACCTGCCTAGGAACAGCCTCTGACAGACTCTTCCCCTGACCGTGTATTATTGTTCTCCACTGTAACTATCTCCGAAGGAAGTTATGTATTTGTTTTCCCATTCCTTTTATGTCTCCTCAACTAGAAAAGAAGTCAGGGACTTCCGTCTGTCTTCTCCAGTGCTGTGGTTCGAGTGCCTAGAACAGTGCCTGGTGCCTCGAGGGTACTGAGTAAATGCTTGTTCAATGAATGAAGTTGTTCTTTTGTCAGATTTTAAAATTAGTCCTTATTAGGCCTATTTTACAATGTCATGAAAGGATTTTTTTTTTTTTTTTTAGATAAAAGCTCCTCAAAAAATAAAATACAGGGGCACCTGGGTGGCTCAGTTGGTTGAGCATCCGACTTCGGCTCAGGTCATGATCTCACAGTTTTTGAGTTCGAGCCCTGAGTCGGGCTCTGTGCTGACAGCTCAGAGCCTGGAGCCTGCTTCAGATTCTGTGTCTCCCTCTCTCTCTGCCCCTCCCCTGGTCATGCTCTGTCTCTCTCTCTCTCTCTCAAAAATAATAAACATCAAAAAATATGTATATGTATATTAAAAAATAAATAAAATACATAACTACCTGATTACCTAGCATTTCCATCTTGGGGTATTTATCCAAAGAAAATGAAGACACTAATTCAAAACGATATCTGCACCCCCATGTTCAATGCAGTATTATTTACAATAGCCAAGATAGAAACAACCTAAGTGCCCAGTGGCAGATGAATAAGTAGAGAAAATATTATATACACACATATATATGCACATATATGTATATATATGTGTGTATATAATATTACTGTATGATATATAATATACTATTAATATATGTGTGTATATGTATATATATAACATTTTATATTGTATTTAATTAATTATTTTTTTTTTGGAGAGAGAGAGAGACAGAGACAGAGACAGAGAATGAGCAGGGGAGGGACAAAGAGAGAGGGAGACACAGAATCTGAAGCAGGCTCCAGGATCTGAGCTGTCAGCACAGAGCCCAACGTGGGGCTCAAACCCACAAGCTGTGAGATCATGACCTGAGCTGAAGTCAACTGACTGAGCCATCTAGGGGCCCCTAAGTTTTACATAATAATAAATATAAAAATAAAATATATAAGCAACAATAAAATATATAATAAATATATAATATATATACTAAACATATATTGTAATATATATATAATGGAACATTATCCGGCCATAAAAAAGAATGAAATCTTGCCATTTGTGACAACATGGATAGACCTTGAGGGCACTATGCTAAGTGAAATAAATCAGACGGCGAAAGACAAATACCGTATGATCTCAGTTATACATGAAATCTAAAATGCAAGCAAACGGAAAAACCGAAAGAGAAGCTCATAGATCCAGAGAACAGATTCGTGGTTGCCAGAGGTGAGGGGTGGGATAGGTGAAATGGGTAAAAGGGGTTCAAAACAAAACTTCCCGTTGTAAAATAAATAAGTCCTGGGGATGTAATGGACAGCATGGTGACTATAGTTAATAATACGGCATTGCATGTTTGAAAGCTGCTAAGAGAGTAGACCTTAAAAATTCTCATCACTGGGGCGCCTGGGTGGCGCAGTCGGTTGGGCGTCCGACTTCAGCCAGGTCACGATCTTGCGGTCCGTGAGTTCGAGCCCCGCATCGGGCTCTGGGCTGATGGCTCAGAGCCTGGAGCCTGTTTCCGATTCTGTGTCTCCCTCTCTCTCTGCCCCTCCCCCGTTCATGCTCTGTCTCTCTCTGTCCCAAAAATAAATGAACGTTGAAAAAAAAATTAAAAAAAAAAAAATTCTCATCACGAGAAAAAAAATGTGTCACTATATATGGTGATGAATATCACTCGGTCTTGTTGTGGTGCTCGGTTCACTGTGTATACAAGTAGTGAATCACGTGGTACACCCGAAACTAACATAATGTTATACGTCAGTTATACCTCAATCAAAAAAAAAAAAAGGATAAAAGCAACTTTGCCTTCAAGTCCGCCTCTCTAGGCACAACCACTTTCAGTCTGTGGGCCCTTCCTACCTTTAGCACCCCTTTGCAGATTTTATATATCCTCTTAATTGATCTCAAGGTCAGGCTGCTATCCAGAGGTCACTCCACGTCTCACAGTGTGCCTTTCTTGTCATGTCCCCATTTTCAAGGAACTCATGGGTGGGCTAGCGGGAGAGAGAAGCACACAGACAAAGAAGGAGTGGTCTTTGGATGGGCCATGTGGTGGTAGCTAGGGCTCCTGGAGTCCAGAGCGGAGGGGGACTGATTCTGCAAAAGGGCGCAGTGCACAGAGGTGTGGAAACAAGATAGGCTTGGTGTATTTGCACCTGAGCTCAGGATACCTGGTGGGGGCAGGGGGGAGTGAGGTGGGATTATGAGGGAAAGTCACATGGGGAATTATCCGTTGTGCTAAGAAACTGGGACTCCATTCCTAAGCTAATGAAAAGCAGAATTTTCTGATGGGAAGTTCTGAATTCATTCACTTGTGCATTTATTCTTTGATCCAACCAGTATATTTTGAACTCCTGTTATGTACTAGGCTCAGTGCTAGGCTCTGAGTGTATGTATTTAGTAAATAGTCATTTTTCTTGCTATTACAGAGCCATGGGGCCCAAAGGAAGCTTGTTTGGCGGTTCCTACCATAGAGTTCTAGGAGAGGGAAACTGTTATTGTAGCTAACGGTGGAAGCAAGTCCCCTAACAATAGGTGTATGTTTAAGCAAATTATGGTCCACAGAAAGGAATATTAGGGAACCATTAAAAATGACGTTTGCAAGCATAGGAGAAAAAGAGATTTGTGATGCTCCTTAATAGTATAGGGGAAATATTAATGATGTTCACTGGAAAAAGCAGAGTAAAATTTCTCCAGAGTAGTGAGTATGAATGAGGAAAAACAAGTATAAAAACAGACCATCATGTATACCCAAATATTAATTGCAGCTGCCTCTCAGCAGAGTGATTTTCTTCCTGCTACTTTATACTTTTTCTGTCCCACATATTTTTCTCTATTAAGACCACCTTTTTACTTGTTCAACCCAACATTTATTATAAAAGGGAAGAGACAAGCCAACAAGAAATGAAAGCTGGAGGGGAGAAAACCAGAACAGACACCTGTCTACCTGGCATGACTTAGATGCCATCACCCCAGGAGGGCTGGGATAGTGGAGGAACCTCTTAGGGCAGCTCCATTCGGACCCGTGGCTGGTCACTTCTGGCTTAGCCACAAAAGCGTAGGCCGTATCTCTGTGTGAGGGAGTGGATGTCTCCGGGATGGCAATTTCAATGCCAGTTGACTCTTTGTGACCTCTGATAAGTCAGTCTTCCTGGTTGTTCACCTCCCTGGAGGAGATTTTCCAAAGACGCCTCCAGGAAACAGGATAAGTGGAGGATCCTGGCCACGGGGGAAACGGAGGTTCTTTTTCAAAATATAGACAAGCCCTTCCCAACATCCCCATTCCTTCCTAACCTTCTATCTGTTCCAGTCCTGCTGGCAATTCATGTTTTCGTTTTTATCTCTTTCAGGAAATGATCGAAATGGCCTAGATTTCAACAGGCAGGTAAGGATTTTCAGAAGATAACCTTTATAAATGTTTGGGAGCGGGGGGGGGGGTACTTATACTTCATCAGGTGCAGGAGATATAAAGATTATATCAAGTTTGAGGGTGTTTATTTATGGACTCGGTAGCTTTCAGGCTTAGACGGGTCCTATAAAGAGCCTTTGTGTCCACCCCTCCCCCAATCCATAATCCAATGTTGGGGTCTCCTCTTCACTGTCCCCCTCAAAAGAGTGCTGATAAGTGGAGACCATTA
This sequence comes from Leopardus geoffroyi, assembly GCF_018350155.1. Lineage (NCBI taxonomy): Eukaryota > Metazoa > Chordata > Mammalia > Carnivora > Felidae > Leopardus > Leopardus geoffroyi. The sequence goes on from NC_059329.1 coordinate 17,543,449, forward strand.
TTGAGGAATAAGCATATGCCTGATGTGGTGCATAAGCAAGATGGCAGCTCTCTTCCTGTCACAGCTTAGCCTCACTTGACTCTTGAGCGAGTCTGTGGGTGTGGACCAACTGTGCGGAGAGGAATTCATGGAGGCACAAAAGATGGGGTACCTGGGTTCCTCAGGGATTGAAAGGAGAAGAGAAGGAACAGGACGGGGGGTGGGGGGAACAGAACAAAAGAGCCCAGGACGGAGTATCGAGCCTGGCTCAGTGGGACGATGCAGACAAGCTTGGCGCCTTTAAAGAAGACCAAGTCGGGTGGGGTTCGAGTTAGTCATGGCGGGGGAGGAGCTTCAGGGGTGGGAAGGTGGTGTTGGACAGACTGCAGGATGGATGGCTGTGGTGTGTAAACGGAAGGAAGGAGCTGGGGGGGGATGACTTTCCCCTTGAGATCAGGGGCTGGTGGCGAGACTAGGGGAGAGGACCAGGACAGGGCGTGATGTCAGAGCAGATGTGGGAGGATATGTTGGGGGGAGGAAAGCTAAGGTGGGGTCAGCTGAAAAATTAATTTATTCCGGGGTACCAGGGTGGCTCAGTTGGTTAAGTGTCCAACTTTGGCTCAGGTCATGATCTCATGGTTCATGGGTTCAAGCCCCGAGTCGAGTTGGGCTCCTTGCTGACGGTGCAGAGCCTGCTTGGGATTCTCGCTCTCTCCTCGCTCTCTGCCCCTCCCCCATTCATGCATTTTCTCTCTCTCTCCCTCAAAATAAATAAATAAACAAAAAAATTAATTTATTCCATTTGCCAGGGGCGGGGGACGGCATGGGGTGACTGTGTACTATGCCAGGTGTTGGAACACAAAAAAAATTAAGACATGGTCTCTGCCCTGAAGGAGTTTATTTATAGTCTAGTATGGGGAGTGGAAGAGAGAGAGAGAAGGAGAGGCAGAGGGAGGAGCAGAGAGACTCCTAAGGGAATAATTATACGCTCGCATCCCTGCTTCACTACAAGTATGTAGAAGGTGTGTCAGCCAGAAATGCAAAGAGTTCATTCTTCCTGGGAGCTCAGGGCAGGCTTCACAGAGGAGGTGATACTTGAATCTGGCTCTAAAGGGTGAGTAGGAGTTTGTCAGGCAAAGAAGAGGGGGTTGGAAGGGAAGACAATCCCAATGTGGGGGTGCATCGGATAATCACGGGCTCCCTCCTGCTCTGATATACTCCGTCCAAGTTTAGGTGGCAGCCTGGGGTGGGACTGGAGAGCAGACTCAGGCATATGTTCTCCTTTATCTCGAGCGTGATTTGAAGCCACTACTAACGTTTTCTAAAGGGCTGGGTACTTTCTGGGTGTATCCCTCGTGGTCAGAGAGAGGAATACTCTGGAGTCGTCAGCCAAAACCTGGTAGGCAGTCACTTTTGTGCATTTTGTTCGCTGAGGAAGTTTGCTAAGACTCTCTCAACTTGAGGCCTGAAACAGAAAGAGCCTTCAGTTAAAGAGACAGCCTCAAGGAAGAAATTGCCGCCAACCTGGTTGATTAAACACCAGAACGGCCAAGGGAAAGATAGCCAGAATCAGCTTCTCACTCCTGGTCTTTAAATGGGAGACAGATTCTTCTCTAAGGGATGGTTTTGCCAGGTTTGCTTTAAGGGCAGGAGGACAGAGGAGATTCCCAAGGATTCTGTGATCCCGAAGGAGAGTCCTAAGCAGGTTGGGATGTGGCGTGTGCCCTGTGTTTTCCACCCTGAGGACTCAGGATGGCAGCCTGGGGCCCACGTCTCACTGTCCAAGCCCCTTGGAGAAGATGCATGGGAGGGGCCCATTCCACACCGAGATATGACCACACCAGCCCAGTTTGGAGGTGGCCTGCTCCACAGGCCTGGTGGGTTTGGCTGCCTGTGTGATCTTTTGGAAGCTTGAGAAACCCTCGTGCTTGGGACAAGGCTGGGGGACAGCCCCTCTGGCCCTAGGCAGCCTGCAGAGAGGCCCCTGACCCTTTGAACATCTTCTGGGGTGTGGCTTCTCCACCAGTCGGGAGACAGTTGCTGGCTTCTGGCAGGAGTGGGCCTTGAGTCTCCTCTGCTTAGATGAGCCCCATGGGGTGGGTTGTTCTCTCCCTCCCTCCCCTGGAAAGGGTTTTTGGATTTCTCATTACTGATAAGAATGGACATGACATATCTTTCCTTTCAAGAAGGGGGGAGTTTTGGAGAAAGAGGCTCAGCCTGGTCACACTCCTTTACACGCTCACGCCGGAGCCCTCTGCTCACGAGCGTACACATCCGTGGGCCCCACAAGGCCCCTCCTTGCTACGTGTCACTCTGTCCCTTGAAGCCATCAGATACCTAGCCCCACCGCCTCACGTTCACACGAGCTCGCCTGCAGGTCTCCAGGCCACCTGCACACTTCACCGTGAGGGGGAAGTAAACCAACATCCAAGTTCGACGCAAGACACTTTGGGCTCCTTACAGGTGTTACCATCCCCACCAGACAGGAGAGGACGGTGCCTCCTTGGCAGCCACCCCTCCCCCCCCCTTTTGTTTTGCAAACGATTTGGGAGAGTAGATAATTGGCCAAAGGTCACATGACTGACCAGCTGGCAGAGCCAGGATTTGAACTCCCATCCCTCTGACTCCAGAGCCCATTTTTCCCCTGATGCCTTGCTACATCCTCCCCTACGGTCTCTCTCCTCTCCCGGCACACACACCGTCCTCAGGGAGAGGCCTGGGAGCCAGAGGCTGAGCATGACCTCACGGTGACTAACTGGGAGGAAATGGCTGGCGGAGGGTGTGGGGAAGGGAAGAAAGAGCGGTTGCGTAGGAGCGGCCGGTATGGGACAGAGAAGGGGTTGGCAGACACAGGAGAGCAAAGGATGAGCCACTGCCCTCGGTGAAGCCCAGGTTGGAAAGCCTCAAGCCAACCAGGAGTTGCAGTCAGGACTGGCCAGAGGGCAGTCCTGTAGCTGCAGAAGCAAGGGACATTGGCTCATCAGGAAGTTTTGCGCTGAATCTGTTAACTTCCTGGTCCCAGGAAAGCAGCCTGGGCGGGGTTGGGGGATAGTTGTGGGAAGACCCAGGGACCCAGAAGCAGTGCCACTCTGAGCGCCCTCTGCGCTCCCTAGGGAAGACAAGCGAGTGGAAAGGCAAGAGGTTAAGGCCAGATCCCCAGACGGGGAGCCGGACTTGTTGTCCTTCATACAAACCTCTCCATCTTTCCGGGCCGCGGTTTCCTCTCGGATAAGATAAAGAAGTCTGCGCGAGGTGATCTCTCAGGCTCCCGCAGTCTGTCTGTTCCGCTCCCTCATTTTTCTCATGCCCTGTTCTGACTGGTTGGTTTGACTCCCACCCTCCTTTTGCTTTTTTCTTTGAAAAGAAATAGGGAGGAGGGTGTCCAGCTCTTCACCCTGAGCTGTAGAGAGGGGTGGGGGAGAACTGAGTCCCATGAACTCTTTCCAGTCGTTACGATTTTGTGTGATCCAGTGAAAAGAATCATTGGAAATTTAGGGGCAGAGGCAGAAGGACCCAGCAGCCTGGATCGGCGGCCGATCGTTCGTTCTTTGAAGAACTGGGCGTTCCTAAGCGTGAGCGAGAGGGTGTCGTGAGTAAGGAGACAAACTGCAGAATTATGCCGTGGCTCCGTGAGCTCCTGGATTCCGCCTGAGCACAGCACCAAGGGGATGATGTCTGAAGCGGGTGACCAAGGGAAGAGCAGGGGGTTTGACTGGCAGAGTAGGGCGGCAAGACTATTCTAGGCCTAGGAGACGGTGAGTGTGAGGGCTCACTTGCAAAAAGGCCTGGCTTCAGGGCCAGTGTGAGAAGATCAGCATGGGCCCAGATGGTGGGTGGTGAAGGCAGGACTGTGGGTCAGGCCGGGCTGTGAAGAACTTTGAACGCCCAGCAAGGCATTTTCTCCTGTGGGCAGTAGGGAGCCACTAGGCATTTTCCAGGGTGACTAGTCTCATTTAATGGAAGGGCATTGGGTGGGGTGAGGAGGGAAGGAGGGACGAAGGAGAGGCCTGATGGAATGTTGCTGTTGTAGGAAGAAGCAGGCAAAGCTAAGGAGAGGGATTATGGCGAACAGGTCAAGCACACGAACACAGAATCAGACTGCCTGGGTTAGAATCCTGCCTGTGTGGCCTGGGGCAAATGCTTCACCTTTGGGGCACCTAGGTGGCTCAGTCGGTTAAGCATCAGACTTTGGCTCAGGTCATGAGCTCAGGGTTCATGAGTTTGAGCCCCATATAGGGCTCTGCACTGACAATGCAGAGCCTGCTTTGGGATTCTCTCTCTCCCTCTCTCTCTGACCCTTCTGTGCATGCGTGCTCTCTCTCTCAATAAATAAATAAACTTAACCAAATTCTTCACTTTCTATGTGAATCTCAATCTCCTCTTCCGGAGGGGCACCTGGGTGGCTCAGTTGGTTAAGTGTCTGACTTCGGCTCAGGTCATGATCTCATGGTTTGTGAACTTGAGCCCCACGTTGGGCTCTCTGCTGTCAGCACAGAGCCTGCTTCGGATCCCCTGCCCTCCCCACCCCCCCCCCCCGCCCCTCTCCCATGTGTGTTCTCTCTCTCTCTTTCCCAAAAATAAATAAAAACATTAAGAAAAATCAACCTTCTCTTCTGGAAAAAGGGGAGAATAACGGTACCTATCTCACAAGGTTGTTGTGAGGGTTAAATGAGAGGGTGTGTACCTTTTCGACAAGGGTCTAGAACGTATGTACTGTATAAGTATTTGCTATTCTTATGATTATGTCAGCATGCGTGGAGAGAACCAAGTTCAAGAGGGAGATCTGATAGAGGATCAAGAGGATTGGGGCAACAGGTTGGACGCAGACAGCAAAGACATAGGAAGAGACCAGCACGATTCTTAGGTTTCTAGCTCGGGATGCTAAGCATTAGAGGGACTGCAAGCAGAGATCAAGAAGCCAGGAGCTAGAGCAAGTATGTCCAGATGGTAGAAGGAGGAGGAAGGGGCAGATGATGGGCTACAGGTACCGATACAGGGTGAGAAGTTGGGACCCGGAGCCTGGGGCACAGGTCAGGATGCATATCGGGGAGTCACCGTGGAATCATGTTAACTGAAATGGTGGGAGGCAGTGAGGTCCCCTGACATGGTATGCAGAATGGGATGGGGACCCTGGGAAGACCCACAGAAGAAACACGTAAAGGGACAGAAGAGTGGGTGCCTGTGGACAAGAAGAAGGAATGGTCAGAGGGACAGGAGGAGAACCACACCCACAAAGGAGAGATTTTCATGACAGTGGGGACAGGCCCCAGTGTCTGTAGAGCCCAAAGCCTGAAAACAGGTTCTGGTTTGTCAGTGACAAGAGCAGCAATGGCCTTATTGTGGTGGCCGTGGTAAGAGCAGATGCCAGATTGCTGTAGCCGGGGGACAAGTTGGAATTAAGGAGATGAAGGAAGTATGGACATGAGGCGACAAAGGGGTGGGGTGTTGGCTTAAAATGGAGACGGTGTGAAAGGAAGGCTTTGGGGGATGATGGAGACCTTGGGTGTGGGCCTGGGGAGGGATAGGAGATGCCATCACCATAGGTGACAGAAAAGAGAGAACATGGACAGAGGGCAGACCCAACTAGAAGGTGTGGCCAGAAGAGGAGAAGGACTCGTCCGAGAGAGTAGAGGGGCTGTCACTGAGGTGCCCTGTCACTGAGTTCAGGAGCCCAGAGGACCCCGTTTCCATTCCCTGCTCTTTGGACCAACAGCTAGCTTCAGAAGGACGTCGGGAAGTAGAACCAGCTTCCGGGGATTGGAGAGTCCACAGTGGCAGGTGTGCACTTAGCAGGCCTCAAGCTGTTCTGTCCTGGTGACTTCTGAATCCCTCATGCCCTGGGCCATGAGTTTCCACCAGGTGGATCAGAGCGACGTTTCCATGTATGTTGTTGAATGCCATCTTGCTGGAAGACTCCAAAAGTTCTCTGAGGCCAGAAGGATATCTGAAGCAAGTTGGCAGGTATCCTTGTCCCTAAGCTTCCTGCCACCAAAGTGGAGAATCCGTGACCTGGGGTTTTCTCTCAGCCCTAGGCTTGATGGTTTCTCAGCCCACCTGCGCCAATATATGACTTTCCCACGCCAGCCAGCCCAGAGCAGTGACCCCAGCGTGCCCCCATATAGCAGTTAGCTTTAAATGGGATGGGATTTTTCTTCGTTGTTTTCTTGAACGTGAGCTACCATGGTTCTCTGGCAGTTCCTGGTAAGGGTTGATTTGTAGTGTTCAGTTGGCTCGATGGGGCGTCTTCTCTAAAATCAGCAAAATTCAGGGGTGCCTGGGTGGCTCAGTCGATCAAGCGTCCGACTTCGGCTCAGGTCATGATCTCACGATTCATTAGTTCGAGTCCCGCGTCAGGCTCTGTGCGGACAGCTCGGAGCCTGGAGCCTGCTTCCGATTCTGTGTCTCCCCTCCCCCCCCCCCCCCGCCCCGCCCCGCTCTCTCTGCCTCTCCCCTGCTCACGCTGTATCTCAATAAACATTTAAAAAAAAATTATAAAATCAACAAAATTCAGCCTAAGGGAAGGTCTGCGAGGGTCCAGAATGATAGGCTTCTCCAGAGGGGCCCATGAGGGGAACACAGGGAAGGCCAGACCAGGCTCTCAGGCTGGCAAGTGAGGGTCTGCAGTGGTCGCATGTGAGCCCTCTCCCCTGGACACTCAGGCAGCAGTCTCAGGAGAACAGGCATCATAGGAGCCGAGCACCAGAGGGCAAGGGAAGGAGCTAATTGACCAAGTTCGACCATCTCATACCACAGACCTGTACTTAGCTGGGTAGTAAGGAGTCAGAGGGGACTAGAACAGGGGCCCTGCTCATAGGAGCTCTTAGCCAGTGGGACAGAAAGCGCAGCGGAGGAGGCTGTGGAGGAGAGGGAGATCCCCTGCACCGTGATAATAATGCCAATGGGGCTGGTTCTGCGAGTCTCAAAAAGCTGGGCAGGCACGTAGAGCCAGGCAGGGGTAAGGGACCCAGGGAGCCGGAGGGAGGCTCTGAGATCTCCCTGCGAGACCTTGGGGAATGGACGTTAAGGATGGTAAGACTGTCGGTCCTCTGACACTTGTTTCCATCTGCGGCAGCACTCAGCTCTGGTTCCGTGCTTCCAAGTGGAGACAGGATTTGGGGGGGATGGGGGGACGGTCAAGCTAAGAGAGAAAAGAGGCCGAGGAGCCGGCGAACCTCATTTTGCTCAACCCCAGGCAGTAAGGGGGGGTTGAAAGTCTTGATACGTAATATCCCTCCTTTTTTTCCCCTCTGAGGTACCAAAGCAATTGAAAAATAGACCCTGGAGCCTGACAGAACTGTGGCTGGGGACATGGTTTTGCTGCAAGGCCACAGTGGGCTTTCAAAGAATTAAATACAACCCCCCGGCATAGGTAGAGGTGATAGAGGGCAGACCTTATAGTACCCTTCTAGCCAACAGGCACGTCTGAAAAGAGGGACCAGAAGGGACTAACCCCCACACATCCACTTCCTTCTAAAACTTGTTCCGGGGGTGCTTGGGTGGCTCAGTCAGTGAAACGTCCGGCTTTGGCTCAGGTCATGGTCTCACGGTTCGTGGGGTCAAGCCCCGTGTGTCGGGCTCTGTGCCGACAGCTCGGAGCCTGGAGCCTGCTTCCGATTCTGTATCTCCCTCTCTCTCTTCCCCTCCCCAGCTTGCTCTCTGTCTCTCTCTCTCTCTCTTGAAAATAGATATACATTAAAAAAAAAAAAATTAAAACGCAACTTGTCCACAGCTTTACCAGACCCAATGTCCCTTGTAATAAGGATTCTGTAAAGCTCCTTTAATATCCTAGAATGAAATTTATAGAAGACATAAATAAGCATCAACAAGATGCTTTGATTTTAAAAGAATGAGAAGTAATTTAAAATAAAATAATATGTATTTCAGCAAGGAAATCTTTGTGCATACTCCCCTGGCATGTTTAACGAGATAGTAGGATGCTTGTGCCCCGTGACAGACACAAATACAGACTGATATCAGTATTTCTACAGGCAGCTCAAAAGCCAAGACGTTGTTAAACAACTCTCAATACAGGTCCAAGCAAAATAAGATAAAAATCTTTCCTTAATTTATACAGAAAATGGCATCCGTGGAAAAAGCCAGTGTGTATTAAAAGTGTGCCAAAGTAGGGCGCCCGGGTGGCTCAGTCGGTGAAGCGTCTGACTCTTGATTTTCGCTCAGGTCATGGTCTCCCGGTTCGTGGGCTCGAGTCCCGCATGGGGGTCTGCCCCAGCGGTGTGGAGCCTGCTTGGGATTCTCTCTCTCCCTCTCTCTCTGCCCCTTCTCCGCTCACTCTTGCTCTCTCTCTCTCTCTCTCTCTCCCTCTCTCAAAATCAATAAGTTAACTTTAAAACGAAAGGAAAAAATAAAAGTGTGCGGAAGATACTCTGTGCTCACGTGAATAATGAAATTGGCTAAGGAGGCTAAGGAATTTTCCCACAATCACGCCATCCAGAAGCAAGTTGAAAGCCAAGCCCGCCGGACTCCAGACTGCATGGCTGTGCGCCCTCCACGGCCCTGCTTCTTTGGAGGAGGCATCAGTCACCATGGTTGAGCCGATCGGCTGCCCTGGACCTCACATTCCTCATCCAAAGATGAGAGACCACTAATAGGGCCTACTTGCTAGGCATGTTGCAAGGATTAATTATAGCCACGATATAGGACTTAGAATAGTCTCTGACCTACGGTGAGCAACCAATAAACATCAGCTCTTATTATTTTCTGGTGAATGAGAACCCATCATTTTCTCTTCCTCTCTTCTCTCTGTGTGGCTGCTAAGCTGGGCTTGCACCCGTTTAGATGGACTACGGATGCTCCTAGAAGAGTACTTTTTTTTCTGAGATCCCTGAGCACTCAGTCTAAGCCCCGCCCCCCCTCCACGCTTGGGTGGGAAGCAGGTGATAAGAGTCTTTGCTTTTGGAGAGGTGTGAATTCATCTTCCTTTGCCAGCCAAGCTCAGCTCTTTGGCCGGAGGCTCAGAGATGGTCAGCTGTTTTGCGTCTGCGGCCCCCGGGGCAGCGGCCCCAGCATTAGGTGAACCGAGCCTTGCTGAGAGCAGGGCAGTGAGGCAGATAAGGAGCGGGAGCGGGAGTGGCTGGGGCTTCTCAGGAGGCCTGTGCCCAGCACACTCTGGTCACCAGACTGCGCAAACACCACCACAGAGCCCCTCTGGGGCACCGGCTCCGGCACTGGCAACGAGTCCCTGGATGCCTCTAGACGGGGCGTGCAGATTGTTCCTCTCTGCTCAGGTGTGGGGTGGAGGGCAGCAAGGATGCAAGGCAAAGGCACGCATCCAGTCTCCCTGATTCTGCAGGGATACAGAGGTGGACTTTCCTTGGAGATCCCGGTGAGTTGCCTTTGGCGGATACCGGTGAGACCCTGGTGGGACTAAAAGCAAGGCCAGGTCTCCCCCATGTGGGAATCGTTTTGGAGCAGCGGTGTTGACAGGGAAGCTGGATCTGGCCCCAGTCACGGAAGCAGCTGACACCATGTGCTGAGCCCTCGGCTTAATAAGCACCCCGGGTTGAGTTCTTCGACAAGTAGTATCTCGTTTAAAGTCCGAAAGCAACCCAGGGCAGTAGCTTTTGTGATCCCTGTTTTCCAGAAGAGGAAACTGAGTCTTAGAGAGCCCAAGGGACTTGCTTAGAGCCAGGATTCAAACCGAGGATGGTGGAAGGTGCCAGGCGCTTTACATAGAGTTATATCTTATTTGCTGTTACTTAATTCTTACGCCATCCTGGTGAGGTAAGCGTTATTATTCCCATTTTGTAGCTGGGGAAACGATAGCTCAGAGAGGTTAAGTAACTTACCCAAGGTGGAGCTCAGATATACAACAGGCCTGTGTGATTCTATACTGTATTAGGCTGAGAGAGACGGAGAGAGAGAGAGCGCACAAGCACTCTCCTGCAGGTGAGACACCACCTAACGTTACCCAGAGCCCCTCATTCGGCATCTCTACAGTACTTTTCCACGTCTCTAGAGTCCTCTCACTCATATCGGCTCCCGCAGACCTCTTACAGCCACGGCTTGCCAGCTGGGGTGACAGAGATAGTATCTGCAGGCCCAGGGAAGGTTGCCAGGTAAAGGGTGGGGTGGAGAAGGGTTCCCCTGGCCCCACGAGAAGCACCTCCCTGGGCCTGTGCGTGAGAAGGGCGCAGGGAGAGGACTGTTTGCCTGTGTATGTGCCTGCAGGGCAGGGGGTGGGACCCGGATTTCTCTCTGCCCCCTACCAGGAGATTACTTCTCCCAGACTCCCAGCTGCAGCTGAAAATACACTTTTTCCATCTCAAACTTCCTTCTCTTGGTCCAGCCCAAGAATGGCTTTGAAGGCCACCCTCAGGGCTCAGGAGCTACACCAATGTACCTGGTCAGTCGCCTCAAATGGTAAAGTGACTTGCGGCTAAGTGGGGAGCTGAGGCCTGTTCAGTTTACCTTTATTCTGAGTCTCCTCGCCAATCGGCACCGTGTTCAGTACGGGTCTGTTGTCTCCAAATTCAGCTTATTCTGCGAATCGCAGCTGCCCCCGCTGCTCTCCAGAGTCAAGACTCCCCTCCCTCTGCCCTGCGTGGCCACGAAAAACCCCCTTGGCTCACAACCCCCAAGGATCCTTGGTTCACATCCTGTTTTGCTTTTGTTTCTTCGCAGCCCCTCTCCTGCACCGGCATCTTCTGCGAAAGTAGCACAGGCTTTGTTGGCATAGACTACTGCAGGGTGTCCCTGCTTCGAGGCTTACAGGTGACAGTGTCGTGGTCAGAGGTCCAGCTGTGGCATCACACAGACCTGGATTCAAATCTTGGCTCTACCAATAGGCTCTGTGTCATCTGGTCACTCCACCTTCTCTCAGCCTCAGTTTCTGCCTCTGTAAAATGGGGGGAAATAATAGCACGAACCTTACAGCATTGTCAGGAGGAGGATGAAATGAGATTTTGAATGTAAAGTGTCTAGGGACACAGTAGATGCTCAATAAACATGAGTTATTGGTGCTGTCACAATAACATTGGTCCCAGCTGTCCCATCTCGTGTCAGCCTGGCTCCTGTGTGCCTCTTCTTCTTAGCTCTGCCCTCAGAAGGCTCTGGAGGCCTGGGGTTCACCTTTTTCCAGGTGGCAGTTCTGCTCAGATTCAGATGCTTCTGAGTGTTCTTACCCATGTCCTTGTACCTGACTCATGCCGTTGCTACCTCAATAATAAGAGAAATATGCCAGGCTTGGTCTGTGCCAGGTAAACACAGGCATGTCTCACTGTACCTAAGAGGGTGGCTCCTGAAATGCACATTTAAGTCAAAGTTTGTGAACTAAATCTGATTTTTCTCCCAAAAGAGAGCCTGCTTTTGAGGGAATGTTAGACCACATCTTTTCAGGCAAACGAAGAATGCCCTTTTACAGTCAGTTAGAACCAAACATCATCTATGGTATTTGCTTAAGGTAAATTACAGATTAATCTTGCCTTTCCCTCTGATGACATCTTTCAAAGAAAAGTGTGTGATCCTGGGCATCTGGGTGGCTCAGTTGGTTGAGCGTCCAGACTCCTGATTTTGGCTCAGTTCGTGATCCCAGGGTCGCAGCATTGAGCCCTGCTTCGGGCTCCATGCTGAGCATGGAACCTGCTTAAGATTCTTTCTTGGTCTCCCTCTGCCCCTCTCCCCCTGCTCATACTCTCTCTCTTTCTCTCTCTCAAAAAAAAAAAAAAAAAAGAAAGAAAGTGTGTGATCATAGCAAGAAAGTTGTTTGAACTTTACCCCATCACTATGAAGGGGTCCATCTGAAGGATCGGAAGCAGGCTTTGTAGACCCCTTGTGTAGCTGGTAAACTGAGGCCTGCAAAGATTTGGACACCCAGCCGCTGGGGGTACACGCTGATTCCTGCAGGGGGCAGTGGCGGAGTACTTCAGTCCCCCTCGCTCTGGCCCGGGACCCTCACCAAGAGGAGGGATCAAGTTGCTAGAGCACGAACCACTGAACCACCGGGCCAGAACAGGTTAACACGGCTCTGTCTGGAAGGGGGAGCAGTGCAGCCGCCCAGAGGCAAAGAGTCGCTTCCTCTCTGACATGAACCAGAACCAACTTCCTTTCTCAGGACTTGGTACTTCCCCTTATACTTAGCCTGGCAACACGGAGGGCAGCTTCCTGGCTCGCAGAGTACTTCCCAGAGCTTGGCCTTGCCCAGGGGCCTGGGAGAGACAGACACTTTCCTGGCATAAAGCAGAGCAGGGAACAGCAGGACCTGGGGTTCGGACTTTGCCCAGGACCTGGCAGCTCAGCGAGGACCCAGGATTCTTCGGGAATGCTCAGGCAGGGAACAGGATGCTCTGCGGGAACAGGATCTGGGGAGTCCAGCTTCACAAGAGGGCTTCAGCTCCCCCTCTTTCCCAGATCCTAAGGACTTCTAAGTACTGCCTGGGTGCTTATTAGAATCCATGAGAATCCAGGGCTCCTGGGTGGCTCAGTCAGTTAAGCATCTGACTCTCGATTTTGATTCAGGTCATGATCTCATGGTTTGTGAGTTCAAGCCCTGAATCGGGCTTTGTGCTGACAGTGCGGAGCTTGCTTGGGATTCTCTCTCTCTCCCTCTCTCTCTCTCTCTCTCTGCCCCTCCCTTACTCTCTCTCTCTCAAAATAAATAAGTGAACTTAAAAAAAAAAAAAAAAGAATGAGAATCCTCCTTGGGATGATGGAAGTGTCCTGAGGGTAGAGAGGAACAGGTATACACAAGCATCTTGAGTCTGTTTTTTTTTTTTTTTTTTAATTTTTTTTTCAATGTTTATTTATTTTTGGGACAGAGAGAGAGCATGAACGGGGGAGGGGCAGAGAGAGAGGGAGACACAGAATCGGAAACAGGTTCCAGGCTCTGAGCCATCTGCCCAGAGCCCGACGCGGGGCTCGAACTCACTGACCGCGAGATCGTGACCTGGCTGAGTCGGACGCTTAACCGACTGCGCCACCCAGGCGCCCCTTGAGTCTGTTTTGAGTGAGCTCTGGCATCAGCTTTCATGCCTCCTTCTCCAGGCAGCCCTCTGGGACCACCCCCTCCACCTTCTGTATCTCAACAGGCTTCTACTGGGAGTGGGTCTGCCTCCCCGACCAGACTGTGAAATAATTGAGGAGAGGGTCTGTGGTTTATTTATTACAGTAGAGGAGTGTAATAGAGTAGACACTCAGTACATGTTTCCTAAATAAATGGATTGAGAGATAGTTGGCATGAACCCATCCGCCCACCCACCCGTCCCTCTGTCCTGGGTGTCATGAACTCCCATCTCTCTGCTTTCGGGGGCCTACTTCTCTTCGTGCTGCTCTGCTCCTGGCGTCTTTTTCTCAGCAAGTGATCCACAAAATCTCACCCCTTACCCCAGGAAGGTGAGCTTGTTGGGTTTATGCAAATAGAGTATGTCATGGGCTCCATCCAGTCTGCTCCGGTAAATATTTCCCAACTCCGCAGTTTGCTGGCCAGCGCTGGGAGCTGTTGGCTGAGGCTCAGTGGTTGCTGGGGTGCTAGGGGCCACCCTCCGGGGACCCAGGGTCTGCAGAGAGGACTCTGACCAACCCAGTGTTTTAAACTCTTTGAGCTAAGCTAGTAACCCAAGCCAGAACGGGCCCCTTAACAAATGCCCCTTGGTGGGTTATGTGGCTCTCCTGGGACTGCCCTCTCCTGGCCGTTTAACGGAAACAGTGGGAGCTGGGAATATCCAATGACACCTGATGTCACTGTGACTATTTTTCATCAACCGTGGAGACAAGTTTGGGTTGAATCTCTCTATCTGGAGTGAGTCAGAGACATACAGACTCTCAGGGCTAAAAGATCCCTCAGGTCAAAGGTCCCCTGTTCCCAGAAGGGCGCCACAGACCTCTGCTATCTGGCACAAAGGCTTTTTCTTCCTCCCTTCCATCTTGCGTGTCAATACTCTTACTTATTCATAATATAACATCTTAGGACTAAGCTTTCACTGTCTGCAGTGACATTTTAAATGAAAAAACAGAGCAAATTTTTATAAAGCTAAATATATTCAGTTTTTACCATCTGAGCTTTTGTGCACGAGTGCGTGCGTGTGCGCGTGTGTGTGTTAAAATATTAATTGTATGTGATGAAATGGTCTCACACCCCTGTCAGATGGCCCTTGCCCCCACATCTCTGCCAAAGCTCGCTCAGGGATTTTGGCCGCGCTACCCAAAATACAGCCTACTCCAGGGTCAGCGGTTGTACTGTTAGGCCACTTTTTCTCCTGTTAGACCCCGATCAATGTCCCCATGGTCACCATCTCTAGGAGTAGTCACTCTGCCTGCCTTAGCTCCAGGGCCTGAGTCCTTCTCCTCCACCTGACAGCCCTTCAATATTTGAGAAGAGCTATCACCCCAAAACCTTCCCCTTTACATGTAGATATTTGGAATTCCCCAGATGATTCCACACATCAGGTTCTCGACTGCTTTACTTAAAAGCAATGACACGCATAATACATGAATACCTTCTGGTAGCAAAAAAAATTTAATAATAGAGATAAAAAGGAAGACTTTGGATCCCTGTCCCTCTCAGCCCTCCTCCCAGAGGTAAATCCTGTTTTCACTGTGGTGTGTAAATGTCTAGAAGACTTTTCTTTCTGCACATGTGCGGACATGGGTACAAATGCAAATGTCCAAATGTTTGTGGGTTTTGAAAATTCACACGCATGTATGTCTATGTGTATAAATTATGCTGTGTGTATTCTTCTGCAACTTTCTCTTTAAATTAAAAAATAGGATTTACAGGGGCATCTAGGTGGCTCAGTCGGTTGAGCATCTGACTTTGGCTCAGGTCATGATCTCCTGGTTCACAGGTTCAAGCCCCGTGTCCGGCTCTGTGCTGACCGCTCGGAGCCCGGAGCCTGCTTCGGATTCTGTGTCTGCCTCTCTCTCTGCCCCTCCCCCGCTCACGCTCTGTCTCTCTCTCTTGAAAATAAATAAGCATTAAAACTTAAAAAAAAAAATAGGATATATAGGTTGTTTCATGGCAGATAGTTGTATGACTTTTGTTGACGACCATGTAACATTCTATGGTTTCAGTGTAATTTTACTTGCTTACCACCCTGTCGATGGACGTTAGGTTGTTTCAAGTACTTCTTTTTACCGTGCTCTGATGACCTCTTTGAATTCATTTGTGCCTCGATACATTGATACACATATATTTCAGTCTACCAATCACCCTCTTTAAGTATAATATCCACAGGTGGACGACGTTCAATTATCAGATGACATCCGGTTAGGCCAGAGCACAGTGGGATCATTTGTGCGTTCACTGATCCATTTACTCATTCAACAGATGTGTATTGAGGAGGTACTGTGTCTGTGTTGTGCCCTGATTGCAGCCATTCCAAGCCCAGATGAGACAGTAGTAGGCCTGTCTTCATGGAACTTATATGGTCAAATAGGGGAAGCTTCCTTGATGCTCTACTTCCATTCGTGCCGCCGAGCCTCCAGATTTTTTTAAGAAGATAATTCTATCACACTGTCAACTTGCATGCTTTCAGAATTCATTAATGTCTCTTGAGTATTTTTAAATGTTAAATGTTGCCTCAACTTGTACATTTAAGTTTCATATTCTAAGTAAACGATTGTGACATTTGCTCCCTATGTTTTATCTTATTCCTTTCTTCCCTTCCTTCCATATTTTCAAGCTTTCAAAAAAATAAAATTGACATCTTTGGGCAAAGTACTAGGTAGTCCTGTTCCTCACACGGAGATTTATGAAGTACGCGTGCTGTATCTTCATCCAATTTACTGATAACATTCTTAGACTGGCCACACGCAGAGTCCTACGACATGTCGCTGGAGACCTCCCACCTGGATGACGGTGACGTGTTAATTAATACTATCTCAACCCATGTGACCCCATCTTGACCTCCAGAGACAATACATACATACATACATGCATACGCGTATACGAGCGCACATACGTGTATGCTCAGGCCTACTATGTCTCATCTGTGCTGGGAATGGCTGCAATCAGGGCACAACACAGCCATAGTACCTGCTCGATATACATCTGTTGACGGAGTAAATGGGTCAGTGAACGCACAAATGATCCCACTGTGCTCTGGCCTAACCGGATGTCATCTGATAATTGAACGTTGTCCACCTGCGGATATTATACTTAAAGAGGGTGATGGGTAGACTGAAATATATGTATTATCAATAATTACAGCATTTGCCAGATCCTTATTTCTAGGAACCCTGGAAAGGAAATCAGCCTAGTGTGGCGTGACTTTTCAAGTCCGTGTGATACAGTGGAGAGAGAGTTGATTCTGGATCCACTCAGAACCAGGTGGTATTCTGCCACTTCCTAGGTGTACGATCTTCGGGAAATCATTTGACTTCTCTGAGACCCAGTGTCCTGTGTTCTAGGATTGTTGAAAGCGTTCACGCATTCATTCCCCGTAGATCTAATAAGCACCTACGAAATGACAGGCATCGTGCTCTGGCAGCAAGCAAGTAGGTCTCCCAGGTAATAAATGAACAAGAGTCATTACCTTCATATTGTTTTGGTGACCAAAGCGAGGAGAGCCTTCCTTGGAGTGTTTCATAGATATTTTAGCCCTAGCCCTTGAGATCTGGGTAAGAATCAGAGATTATTTCCCTTTTATAGGTAGGGAAACAGATACATGATTAGAGAATCCTCTGACTCAGGTTCACACAGCCTTTTCATAACCAATTTGGTAACTGCTCCCGACCCTAGACAATTGAGTTTACACTGTCAATTACAGTGGTTTGAACAACCATCATGCCGAGAGCCCTATCCCAGGCTAAGAAGGGTAATAGGAGAGCTATGTACTCAATAGAAATTGAACCAAAGGGTGAGCCCAATGTAAAAGGGAGCTACCCAGACCTACTGTAGTGCCTCACTTATCCAGGGAGCCCGAAGCCTCACCCATTTAGAACCCAACTAAGAATAGGGAAGCAAAATGAGACCTCGTACCAAGCCCTTTCTCAGGGCCTGAAAGTTTTATTGTAGAAACAGTTGTAATGGGTTTAATGATCTGGTGTTTCCAGCCCTTCGCAAATAAGAACTGCAAATTTGAGCTGGTAGAGGGGGCTGCTAAAAGCAAGCATACCAACAGTAGTGGATAAAAACCTGGTGTGAGAAAGGAGTTTAAAAACCTGGAAAAAAATAGACCTGCAAAGGAAGAAAAGAAAAGAAAAGAAAAGAAAAGAAAAGAAAAGAAAAGAAAAGAAAAGAAAAGAAAAAAGAAAAGAAAAGAAAAAGAGAAAAAGAAAAAGAAAAAAGCAACTAGGGACTATTTAGTGCTGCAGTCAACAGAGGCCAAACACTTGCTACCCCCAAGGGCATGATTGCTTTTAAGAGGAGTTCACAGTTACGACTTGAGTCATTGACTAAATTATCTTTCAAGTACTCTTTAAGGGAAAGTAGAGATATATACATTACCTTTTAGTAAGATCTCTAGTCAAAATGAAACCAATATATCTCTATCCCAAGCTGCAATAAAAGTCTTTGGAGCTGCAAGGGATAGGTTTTGGGACTGAAAATCTGCTTATCTGGAGGGAGGATATCCTAGGGATTTTAAAGATGTGTTGAATTTTTGTTTTTAAGTTTAGTTACTTAATTTGAGAGAGAGTGCAAGCAGGGGAAGGGCAGACAGAGAGGAAGAGAGAGGTGAGTCACCAGCAGACTCTACGCTATCAGCACAGAGCCCGATGCAGGGCTCGAGCCCACAAACTGTGAGATCATGACCTGAGCCAAGATCAAGAGTCGGAAGCTTAACCGACTGAGCCACCCAGGCGCCCCAAGATGTGTTGAATTTTAAAGCAGAGGACTTGGGTTCAGACCCTGGGCCTCCTGCTAGCCAGCTATGTACTTGGGGAAAATCTACCTCTCATGAACTTTGTTTTCTTCAACTGTAGAATGGAAAGACCATCACCTGCCTCTTCATCTTATGGGGATATTCTGAAACTCAACCAAAATTGTATGCTTGAAAGTGCTTTGGAAACTGTAGAACATCACAGAAAGTTCTAAGGTCTGTAGGCCACATCCCAGGTGTTGCCTGCTGGTATAGACAGTGACTCAAGAAGTGGGGAGAGAAGGAGATTGGGTTATTTTTGCTATTATTATTTTCAACTACTGTTATTGCTAAACATGCACGTGTGCACACACAGGCACATACAGCAATATCTGTATGTATGTTTACTTACATCATGTGCCCCTTAACTTCTCAAGAGTCCCTCTGCCCAGGAAAAAGAAGGAACCCTACAACTAACTTTAACACCTCGTAAGCTAAAAAGTTCTATACGGATATGTGACATTTTGAGTGCTTACTGTTTTTAACCTTTCTTTTTTTTTTCCTAAGTTTATTTTTGAGAGAGAGAAAGAGACCGACAGAGTGCGAGTGGGGGAGAGGGAGAGAGAGGGAGACACAGAATCCGAAGCAGGCTCCAGGCTCAGGGCTGTCATCACAGGGCCCAACGTGGGGCTCAAACTCACGAACCAGGAGATCATGACCTGAGACGAAGTCAGACGCGTAACCGATTGAGCTACCCAGGCGCTCCTTAATCTGTTTTTTTGGTTTTTTTTTTCATTTAAAATTCATAATTAGCTTTTAAAAAATTAAACATTGCCAAACTGTGCACGCCTTCTGGAAACCCAAACCCTCTCCGCTCCGGCTATTGTGAGCAGTTGGGTTGACCGTGGCCTTTCAGATACCAGTCTGGGTTCGCTCTTCCAGGCCCTCAGGCGTTCACCAGGGGATTCCTGAAATAAACAGGCCTTTGTTACAAAGGATAAAGCTTCAAGGGTGGAAATACATGTTCTGTCCTAAAATCTCTCCGTTTTGTCTCCTCTGCCTCGTCCTTGCTGTTTTGGCCTTGGGCGCATGTATCCCTGTCAGCTCTTACCTGGACTGTTGCGATCAACAGCTTCTTAATCAGCGGCCCTGCTTGCGGTTTACCCACTTCAGACCCGTATTCCACACCGCCGTCGGCGTAACTGAGCTGAACAAAAGTCTCTCCGTGCTATTCCCCTTTCCTCTGGTGACACTTGGCCCCCAGAGTCCGTCGAAACTCCCCTGCACGGTGTGCGGGGCTTCCAGGGGCCCTGGCTGCTCGTCCAGGCCTTCCTCTCCGCACCCCCATGTGGCAGCAGCATCGCTGGACGGCTAGTTGCTCTCGTCCTCTGCAACTTTGGACAAGCTGTTCCCACTTCCTGACATGCACTTCCGTGCCTTCCCTTGGGGAGCCCCCTTCACCGTTCAGGGCTGCTCAGAAGGACTTTTCTTCTGTGGGGCTCTCCTTACCTCGCTCCCCTTCCTCTGGCCGTGCTGTGCCCTGCCACGGTGAGTCGCCATCTTTCCGTGCCACCACGATGCGTGCTTGTGATTGCTGTAAGCATTGCGTGGTTGCTGTTTACTTTTCGTGTCCTGTCTCCTGATTAACCCGGCAGGCCCCCCGTTCATCTTCGTGCCTCTAGTTCCCCCTTGGTATACAGTAGGTGCATACTAAATTCTCGTTGAACTAAACTGACCTGGGAAGGGGACCTTTATGGGCCAGGAAACCTCTGTGTTTCAAGCATGCCACGTGGAAGACCAGCTACTCCTTGCTGTCAGAGCAGACCCAGTGTTGGAAGGCCACGAGGGGTGCCTCCGATTATCTGGAGTTCCACCGAAGTTCAAGATGTGAGGCCCTCGGTCTTGCTAGAACACTGTTCTCAAAGGTAAAAATCACCGGGGCGACTGGGTGGCTCAGTCAGTTGAGCGTCTGACTCTTGGTTTTGGCTCAGGTCATGATCTCACCATTCGTGAGTTCTAGCCCCACGTGGGACCCTGGGCACTGACCTCGAAGCCTGCTTGGGATTCTCTCTCTCCCCCACTCCCTCTCTGCCCCGCCCCTGCTCATGCTCTCTCTGTCTCACTCAACATAAATAAACAAACTTAAAAAAAAATAATAAAAGGTAAAAATTACCAGGGAAACCCATTTACTTACACTGGTAACCCATGCTCCAACTTTCAGGGTCAGGCTTCCAGGTCACAGGCAGTCACCCAGGAAATGCCAAGGAGAATCCCTTTCGGACTTGTTGCAAACTTTACGTTCCAAAGCTATGTAAGCCCCACATGCACGTAAAAGTCCCAGGCCACCCTTGTGAAAATGTTTACACCAACCACGTACCGATGTGAAAACAACATGGAACTTAGAGGAGGTAGGGGTCCACAGGGACATTTTCGGATTGGAAATTCTGGGGGGAGGCCAATGGGGTTGCCTCACTTGGACCAAGTGTTACAGAAGAAGAGGGGGAGGGTCTGGAGGCGAACGACCCAAGTGGAAAGTCACGCTGCGCTCTTCCTGGCTGCATGATGGTGGGCGCGTTCGGTCAGCTCTCCTGATCGTTCCTGCATCTGTAAAAACGTTTGATAAGATTATTGGCCTCATGGAATTATCATGAAGGATAAATGATGATATATTTGCAAGTGCTTTTGGATCTCTAAAGTGCTACAAAAATATTATGTTCTCTCTTTCTGGAGCCGATGCTCTTGTTTGCCTACCCCACTCAGCTTCCTGATCATGAGGGAGGGAAATGAGCAACTATCAAGCCCCTGGAGTGAATTCCTGCAGGGGAGAGTCAAGGAAATGCAGAATACTGGGTCCCAAGCCAAGTACTATGTTATCATATGTAGTCAATTGTGCTCTATCTGGACATGAACCTTAGTCTGTGTAGTAACGAAGAACTCTGAACGGGGACTTTTCTTTTGATGAAATCTCATTAGAGCAGTGGGATTAGGGTTGCTACTGAGTTATGACCAGGAAATGTAGGAAACAATATTTTGAGCGATAAAAACATGAGACCAAGCCATGCGGCCGTGCAATGGAATGGACGGAATAGTGTGTGGGGAGTTAGGAGACCTGTCCTCCTGGGCCCTGGGTCTCCGGGCCGGGCTTGCCTGCCACTCTAGGTCTGTGGCCCTGAGCAAGTTGGTCTGCCCCTCCTTGGGCTTCAGGAGTCATAGCTGTGAAATGAACGGTTTGGGCCAGGTGCTAGCTGCATTTCCTTCCAGTTCTGATGGGGAAGGAAGGGAACCAACGCTTGTTGAATGTCTGCCATGTAGCTGGCACGGTGTGCACGGTGAAGAGTCTATGACTCTGTGAATCCATCACTCGCAGGTGAGACTTAGGTTGACGTAGGACTATGGAGTCACATAGACTTGGACCGGAATCTCATCTCTATTATTTACCTGCAGTCTGACCTCAGGCAGGTTTCTTAGTATCTACAAGCCTCAATCTCTTTTGTCACCCGCTCTCTTTTACGCATTATAAATTTCTTAAGTAGATTCCGTCTAGTCTCCTTTTCTCCTTTTGTCTAGGCCGAGAGAACCGAATGAAGTAACTTAAAATATTAGATCATGCAACCAGGGGTGCCTGGGTGGCTCATTCGGCTAAATGCCTGACTCTTGATTTCGGCTCGGGACACGATCTTGACGTTCGTGAGTTCGAGCCCTGCATCGGGCTTCACGCTGTCAGCACGGAGCCTGCTTGGGATTCTCCATCTCTCTCCCTCTTTGCCCCTCCCCTGCTTGTGCTGTCTCTCTCTCTCTGTCTCAAAATAAATAAATTAAAAAAAAAAGATCATGCCACTAGTTAGAAGCAGGGATGGGACCGAAAGTCAGAACTCCTGGTTGCTCCTGAGCCTTGCACTTGCTTCCTGGATGTCTTGTTCTTTTTCTTTTCTTTTTTCCTTTCTTCTTTTCTTTCCGTTTCTTTTCTTTCTTTCTTGCCTCCTTCTTTCTTTTTTCTCTTTCTTTCTTTCTTTCTTTCTTTCTTTCTAAATCATCTCCTGCTCTGAAAAGGACAGCAAAGTCCTTCCATGATAGGCAGCCCAGGTGTATGCAGAAGAACCCAGTGTGATGCCAAACTGCATTCACTCACCAGACATTTCCCAAGAATAGCCACTGGGCTCAGGAACCATTTTCAGAGTTTGATTCAGAGAACATGCTCAGCATTTCTTCCCCCACTGCACCTCCTACCTCCTGCCGTTTCACTTCTTTTGGGGGCAGAACAGCTCTCTGTGTGGGCAAATCAAGAGTTCTGTGGAATTCCTCTCAAGACAGTAGTAGCTCTGGGCTCTTCTCTACCAGGTGGCCTACTAGGAGAGCCAGAAGGGTGTGATTCAAAGGGGATCAGGGTCAGAAAAAAGAGAGCCTCCATCAACCCACCAGAAGGGAACATGGTGGGCATCTCGGGAAGGCTTTGAAGGAAGGTAGAGCGTGACGTCGTTCAAGTCCTGGCCACCAAGAAACATTTGTGAGGATTCGTCCTCCGTAGGGACGCAGCCCCTTCCCAGAGTTTTTAAATTTGAGTGCATGGACTTATGTGCCAGAGGGAGAAGAAAACTTTTATAGGCTTAAAATGATGGGGTTTTGCACGCATGTGTCAGCACTAGCAATGCTATGTCTTAAGAACTGAAGCCAAAGCATTAAATAACATGACTGATAAGCTTGTTGCATTTCCAGAGTCGGTGCAAGCCAGAAAAACAAGGATGCCTCTTTGAAAAGTTCCTTTTCAGGAGGTAGCAACCCCAAGTGGCCCCGGCTTCCTGAGGAGCTACTAGTTTATTCAAGGGTCCCCTGTCTCTTCTCTTCCTTTGTCTAGAAGTTTGATGCGGGCAGGGAGAAGATCCCAGTGTCCCTGGGCAAAAGTGCCTCGAAGCTGGTCTGTCATTGCTCTGACTGGAAACCTGGGTGAGGCCATCTCCCCAGGCACTTCCCGGAGGCATCTGAAGGCAGGAGTCTTGGACTCCCAGGGAACAACCAAGAACCACAGAAAGAGGAGAGTTTCCCAAGCGAAAATGCAAGCCAACATCTCCTGGGGGACTTTCAGCCCTGTTCACCTGAGATGAGTTACTTGCCTGCCCCATTCTACCACTGGAAATATATTTTTAGGATCTTTTCATGAGCAACATGTTCGCTGCCAACCCTTTATAGATCAGTTACAAAACAGAAACTCTCCTTACTGCTAGGAGAAGTGTAGAAGGGGGGGGGGGGGGTGGTGGAAAGAAAAAAAAAATCCTGCCTGTAATTGAAGGCAGGTTGGGAGATGTTCATGCTTTGAAATTCTCCTTCTTGTGAAATGTTTATGAAACACTTTCCACAAACGAGTTATGCAACCAGGACAACAGCTTTGATCGTTTTCATCGCCAGTGATCTGTTCATTAGTGTGGGGCTGCTTCCCCGAGAGAGAGAACCATGTGAAAATGTCATGGGTGGGGCTAAGGAGGAGTACCCCAGCACCCTCGTGCCCCATCACATGACCCCAAAACATGGTTCATAAGGAGGTCCGTGGGTCTATCTGGGCCAGAACGCCACCTTTTCCATCACCTACGGTCTATGTTGTCTCCCACCCCTGGGAAGTTGGTAGTATTGTTTTGTAGAAAGGGAACCAGGGGAAAATCAGAGGGTCATTCCCTTAAGGGACTTGGCCAGTGTCTTGTTATGTAACTTTATCCCCGTCTCTAAAACTCTCTGGGCCTCCATGAGATGGGAAGGCACATACTTGTCCCCACACCTCTGGCTGGGAGTGTGAAGCCGAGTAAGGAACGTATGAAGGCTTCCAGCCCCTCAGAGGGGGCTCTCTCCTCGCGGAATGAGGCTACTGTTTTCTCAAGCAGGTGATGTCAGGGAGTTCATTGGGATTAGAAAAGATAATCACCCATGATGACTTTTTACCTCCCTGGTCACTGCCCAAGACTCAGTGTAATACCTGTACACAGCACAGTGGGTGGAGAAAATCCTGAGCGAACAAACCTTGTCTAACAGATGGACGGGACGGTCAGTGGCTATGACAGGGCCGAGCCCTCTGGGTGGCCCGTGTCCCCAGGGATTAGTCCATCCCAAGCAGGGCCTGCAGAGATATCCCTTTGCGTGAGAAGAACCACCAAAGGGACTCTGGAGACAGTCTTCACGATTCCAGGCAGGCTGTGGGTTTGATTGGGTTTTCACAAGTACGGGGGAAAGTGGATTTTCGTCCAATTTGCCTCCGGTTCTCACATTAGAAGTCAACGGGATTCCAACAGAAGTCTCTCTATCTCATCTTCCAGATCCACAGCCAACACCCAGTTGCCTGGAAAGGCTCCAATCTTTTCCATTGGACAGCAGTGAAAGGGATTTTTTTGATTTGGGAAGGACTTTGTTTCTTAATTTCTTAGTTTCCTCACCCGTGAACTCTTAGAGAATTGCCGAAGGAGGCTGTTAAGAGCCGCTAACGTATCTTCCTCCCTTCCTCTCTTTCTGAGACCCACCCACCAAAGCAGAGACTTCTAGAATCTGTCACCGAAAAAGAAATCTCCTTTACTGTCTTTCAACCTGGTTTGTATAGGACTCTCTTCCTTGGGGGGTTACTGTCAGCAGCTCGCACCCATAGGCTAATGAAATATGAGAAATGAAAGAGTGAAACGCCGCCGAAGCAAAAAGTCACAACAATGACACACGGGGCTGTCAGAACGCCCCAGACGGACACCCAGAGGAATTTCCTGCTATCGGTCGCTTCATTTTTAGAACTGGGAGGTCAGCTGTGCCCCTCAACGAGTTTGGAGGGCAATTGATCCGGGAAGCAGATGAAAGGGTGAGTTTTCTTTTATGATGGCGCTGGTTTCTGAAATTAAGTGTTGCAGGAAGACCTGGCAGTGATTCTAACAGATAGCACCCAGGTTGGAGGCAAAGCACATGTTTTCAAGGTCTGTCATAGCTGCACCTTCTTATCTCCATTGCGCATAATGAGTCTATAAAGGAACCCTGCCACTTGCCTCCGAGCTGGAGCCCCGCCAAGCTGCCCGCGGTGGTTCTACCCAGCGTGGCTTTGGCTCCAATTTTCCATGTTCTCCCTCTGTCCCCCTTCCTCCATCCTGCCTCACCTATCCCCGCACTGGGAGAGGGATGCACCGGGGCAGGAGCGGTGGGGGGGGTCTACAAAGGAGACGTGACCCCCAAAAGGCTTTGCTTAACTAAAATCTCTTCGAACAAACCTTAAGGGTGGTGGTGGTGGTGGTGGTGGTTTTAAATAAGTAGTTGTATCATCTATTTCTGGCTTTTTAAAAACCTGCTAACAAATGTTTCCCCAGAATCGAGGATGTGAAAACTCTTAATTTCTAGGGGAAGAAAGTAGGACACCAGAGCTTCTTAGACGGAGATGCCAAGCCTGGGTGGGAAGAACCGAGGGACCCTGGGGCTAGCGATTGGGGCCGTCTTGGCAATCCCTCCCGGCTGGCCGTGTCTTTAGAGTTTTCACAAAGTCTCAACCCTCTGCCCCCACTGTCCTACTTCCTGTCTCTCTCCCTTCCTCTTCTCTGCTTCCAGTGCTCCAGAATAAGTCTCCTGAGGTGAGAGAAGAGAGGAATGATTTGTAAAGACTGTCCCTGAAAGAAGCATCCTCTTCCCAACTTTGGTGGCACCGGCCCTTGTCGGTGCCCTTTTAGGTCTGCTTTAGAACACCGCAGCAACCTGGGCTAGCCAAGTCTGCCAAACGCACTATGGAACTGGAACTTGTGATTCCATTTTAGGACTGGAAGAGAGAAGAATCCCATAGAATCATCAAACAGATGGAGAAACTGAGTCTCGTACAGGCTAAAAGATTGCTCAGGGTTACGTAGTAAGTTCGAGTCGGGGTGAGGACTTAGACACAAGGTCTAGCTCCCTGTTCAACGTTTTCCTGACTGTATCCCCCTGGAGTCTATGGAGAAATGGGTTCTGTTTATGGCTTTTAGGTAATTAACTTGCATTAATTCCCATTATGTGCAAGGTACCATATTTAGGACATTAGCTCTTTCCTCGGTCTCTGATATCACTCAGTAGGATCTGCCTAGCTCACCAACCAAAGGGAGTTCTTTCTTTAGTGATCTAAAGATTCATTTCACAACAATGAAGCATAAATATAGCCATTGGTCTGAACGTTTTACTTGGATTAAGTTAATACAGGAGTGATTCCAGGATGTCTGTGACATCCCCAGTGTAGACCAAGAAAATGGTTTAAGCCAGGACGGCTATGGCCAAGAATTTCCATCAGAGGGCCTCCCTAATGTCTTTTAAAAGGTATAGTCTAGATCCTATGCTCTTTGTCATATTATATGAATTCAGAGTCACTTGGCTTCCCCTGCCCCAGCGGACTTCCTGAAAAGCTGCAAGAGTATAGTTCTCTGGATGGGCCCAAATAGTGCACCCATCCATTCCTGCCCTTGGACACCCGAGAGCCCCACAGGTGGGTGATTGGTGCTGTCATCCAAGAGTGGTGGAGAGAGGCTAGAGAGGTTTTAGAAGCCATCACAGCCCCCTCGGGCTGCCACTGCAGTAGTGACTATGAGGGAGACGTGTCCCCACCTGTAGGGAGACCGGCAAAGACTATCATCAGAGCCGCATGGGTGCAGAGGGCTGACTGCAGAGACAGCTCACCACGCAGAAGATAGATAACTGTGGAAAACAAGGGGAAGAGAGAGGGGAAGCTGGCTCCCAGACTTTGGGATTTTGTGGACCAGGAAAATAAACAAACAGTATGGGGAAGACTGGTAAAGGGTTGCCTTTTTTTTTTTTTTTTTTTTTTCCACTTTGCAAGGTGGAGAGTTTTTAAAATACCATTTAGAAAATTTTTTTTATGTTTAGTTTTGAGAGAGAGAGAGAGAGAGAGAGAGAGAGAGAGAGAGAGAGAAACAGCATGAGCAGGGGAGGGGCAGAGAAGGAGGGAGACACAGAACCCGAACCAGGCTCCAGGCTGTGAGCTGTCAGCACAGAGCCCGACACGGGGCTCAAACCACAAGTGGTGAGTTGAAGTTGGTCGCTTAACCCACTGAGCCATCCGGGTGCCCCTTAAAATACCATTTAGAATCAGCATCATGTCACAAAAGAAATTCTAACCTCTCCCCCCAAGAAAAAAGGAAGAACGCCATCTCCAAATTTAAAAGAAATGTTTCAAGTCCCTGCAATATCCTTCTTTTTTTCCCGTTTCAACGAGGAAGCGCGTAAACTGCACCGTGGGCCTGCACAGCCCACAGAATGTGCTGAGGAACCATGGATCTCTGTGAAACCCCCTCCTGCAGACTCTGACTCCAGAGTGCCATTTCCCTGTCTCTTACCAGCTGCCCTGGGCTGAGGTACACACACAGGCAGGCACATCAAGCCCCAGCCCTGTAGGTACTGTAGCCACGGAGCTAGCTCCTTACTCTCGGGGCTGGTCACTAATCCGCCTTGACCTTCTCTACGTTTCTGTTTCTGCCCGCCTGGGGAGGCCCCGCACTGATGCTCTCCTGCCTCCACTTACACAGATTAAAACTGAGGACCTCAGTGACTCCTTGCAGCAGACCCTCTCGCATCGGCCATGTCACCTGAGTCAAGGACCTGCCATGATGTCTGGAAACCAAATGTCTGGGGTAAATGCCAGCCTGATGCCGGGGAGCCCCGATAGTCTCAGCGGGCCGGGGAGTTGAAGTCAAGCCTTCTCCAAAATGCTTGACCTCTAGACCTGGCTCTCGGTGAATTCGTGGTCCGAAAAGCCCCCTGTAGGGAGTGTGACCGAGGGATTCAGGCCTGGGGTGGAGGTGGGATTCCATAGGGGAAGCCCGGCTGCCTCTACCTGTCTGGGACCAAAAGGAGCCGGCCTTGCCAGAACAATGGACCTAGCGGCTGTGGAGCCGGCCCCCATTTCAGGGGGCCCTATTGCGACAACCATGGCTACAGATATAGAGCATTTCTGTCTCCAGTGAGCCCACTCTCCTCCCTCGAGGTTTTGCACCAAAGCCAAAGTAGAACAGAGTGTCGTGCGGGGAAGAGGAGGCACCCTGAAACAGTAACAGCAAACGTCAGAGAGGGCGGATGTCCATGTGGCGAGCCCCTCTCTTGGTCTGGATCACCTGGGGAAGAAATGCCACCCCTTCCCTGGAAATACTTAAGACCGGAACGTGTGCCCATTCCTTCACTTCCTCATTCAACAGGGGTTTACCACCTCTTCGTGTACAGACCTAAGCACAGCCCTCGGGGGGCACAGAGCCCTGAGGATCTCGATCCCCCACGTATCGGAACTGCTGTCTCCCTTTTGAGGGCTGGTGGGAGGAGCCCAGGGGCAGTGGCCTTTCTGCTTCATCAGATCGGTTGTGTTAAGAAATAATAACTTGCTCCTCCTTCCAGGAAAGGCTCAGGCCCAGGAAATGGCCAAGACGTGGCTTTTAGCACAGTCGAGGGGCATGAGATTAAAGAAACGAAGTCAGACGATCGGGATTTCATGTCATTTCTAGGGTAAACCTCTGAGAGCCGGGTAACACTGAGCCTGTGCCTTCGACGTTTACCGTCTACTTGGGAGACAAGACTGACACGCACGAAAGTTAAATAACAAGGCAAAGTTTAAGTACACTAGGCTGAGAGGCACTGCTTGGCTGAGTGCAGGAGCTGTAACAATGCCAGCATTAATGGAATCGCTACTACGTGCCAGGCACTTGAGCTACACAGAGGCATAAGGCAAGGTCACTGCCAACAAACTCTCAGAGTCTGGAGCCCCAAGGGACAGATGGGCAGCAGGCAGATGGAGCCGGCACCCCCAGCGTGTAAATTCGGCGATGTATGTGTCTCCCCATGTGCAGGACATGACCTCCCTCCATCCGCTCCAGCAGCTCGTGCTGGTTCCTGGCCACCTCCAGTCCGTATCCCAGTTCCTGCTATCCCAGACCCAATCTGGGCAACAAGGTAAGAACTCGGGCGTTTTCCCCATCGATCAAGTCCAGCAAAGTGCTGCTGCGGCTTGCTGGATAAAGGAGCCCAAGTGTGGGGCATGGGTGAGTGGCTCACTCCTCTGGCATTGAGACCCGAGGAAGGGACCCTGGCATTGCCCCCGCCAGGCTGAGAGTCCTCTGCTTTTCCCTCTCATCTTCCTCAACTTCACGGCCAGTAGAGACTGAGGTGCAAGGTGGCAAGGAGCTGGGGGCGGAGGGGAGCACAGGAAGGAAGAGCTCCTTGGGACATGCAGTGCAGACAAGTCCCAGTTCCTTGGAAATCTTTCAGAACTGATTCAGACTTTCACCTCCAGGAAGCCGGCCTTGACTCTGCTTGGGTAGAGCAGCAGCGCCACCCTCAGGCGGGAGAAGGGGTTTTCAGGTTTTCTTTGGCACGGAAATTACTACCAGAGACTGGCTCCTGGGCCAGCAGCAAACAGATTAGAATATTCATGATAATAGCTGGTATTTCTTGAACGTGATTTGCCAGGAGCCCTGATGAGTGATTTTCCTGGCATTTTTTCAAAATAACCTTGTGTGGTAGATAGTCATAGTGTGTCTCTGGTGACATAAGAAAAGTCTGGAAGTTTGCCTGAAACCTGTGTTCCTGGCCATTGACCTGCACTGCCTGCCCACCGCCCCCCTCTCTCTCTGGTCTCCACTGACGAGGGCCAAAGTGATGGAGGAAGTAGGAGTTTGCCACCTGTGTACAAATCCCAGGTAGAGGCTTTGGAAACCCAGAATCCAAACAACGTGCAACTCTGCCTTCCATCCCTAACACCTGCCTAAATTACAGTCCCTACCCCTAGGTTCTGAGGCATCTCAGAATATTTTTATGGTGATGACTGAGAACA
This sequence comes from Leopardus geoffroyi, assembly GCF_018350155.1. Taxonomy (NCBI): domain Eukaryota; kingdom Metazoa; phylum Chordata; class Mammalia; order Carnivora; family Felidae; genus Leopardus; species Leopardus geoffroyi. Next base: position 17,572,978 of record NC_059329.1, read on the forward strand.
TATTTGAGCCTTTAAGTACTTATTTTAGCTAAACAACGTATATCACATTCCTAGGTAACAGCTAATTCCCTTCTGTTTTAAAAGATAGTGACGTGAGGGGCGCCTGGATGGCTCAGTCGGTTAAGTGTCCGACTTCGGCCTAGGTCACCATCTTCTTGTTCCTGAGTTCAAGCCCTGCGTCGAGCTCTGTGCTGACAGCTAGGAGCCTGGAGCCTGCTTCAGATTCTCTCTCTCTCTCTCTCTCTCTCTCTGCCTCCCTCCCTCCCTCCCTCCCTCTCTGCCCCCTCCCGCTTGCGCTTTGTCTCTCAAAAAATAAATAAACATTAGAAAAAAAATTTTAAAGACAGTGATATGAAAATGGCCCAGAGGTAGACATATAACCAGTGAGGTCAGTGTATGATGCAGGGCAAAATAAACAAACAAAAAATTTTCTGAAGGCAGAAAGCTCATTGGTTAAAAAAAAATTCTTTTTTTTTTTTTTTTTAAATCACTTACTGGCTGTGTGTCCTTGGGAAACTTCACCTAACCTCTCTGAATAAAAACGGAGCAAAATAAAATAAAATGGAAAAACAGTAAGAAATAGAAAAATAGTAAAATTCTACCTCACAAGGTTATTGAGGGCTATTCAAAATAATGCATATAAAAAGGCTTCGTGTATTTCAAAACGCAGTATAAATGTTAGATTACTATTAGCATTTAAGCCTCTGACTCCTGGCTTGGAGCTCCTTATGAGAGATTTTTGTTTATTTTAATAAGGAAAAATTAAGCCCTGACTTTTATAGACTGAGGAGCGTAAAGGTCAGCTTCCACAGATGCCGTACATCAGTGACCTGGAGCCGCTTAGGGACCCCAGAGACCCCAAGGTTCTGGTCTGTGCTGAGTGGTTGGGGTGACCCGGCCCATTGTTCTGGTAGCTCAATGGCTTCATTCCCGCAGCGACAGTGAGAGCTCCTGGCTGAGGACCTTCCTAGAGGGAGGCCACTCTCATGACCACCAGTCAGGCAGAGCCCTTCGTGGGCCGTTTTCCTGGAGAGGGAAGGAGAAAGCGGTCCTCAGACAGTACAACGAGCAGGTGGAGGCCATACCACCAGACAGAGTTTCCAGAGGCTTGGCCCCTGGTCTTCCCTTCTCTCTCAGCTCTTCCTCCCAAGTAGAAAATGTCCTCGTTCTGCCAAGAGCCTCTGGCCAGCCATGTGCCGCCTTTTGGGGCTCTCTGGCCCCATCTATGTGGCCTGGCATATTTGCAGATTTGCCCAGGTTTTTGTGGCTGTCTGCAGGCAAAATGGAGCTCCCCAGCCCCTCTGTTCCAGCTGCTTTTCCTTCCCTGTTGGATTTCTTCAGCCTGCTTAGCAGCTCCCAGAGCAGGCTGGCCTTGACCTCCTTAGCCCGTGCAGCACCATTCCAGGCAGGCAGGCGGGCAAGCCGGAGGACTGGTTTGCGGATGGCTGTTTACCTGCTTATCCGTGTCTCGTTCACCTCCACCTGCGTGTGGCAATGCCTGGCAGTCCCGTGGGGGCCCTTTGCGCAGGGCTCGGGGTGGGTTGAGGGACCTGACGAGGTAGCAGGGGGTGGGGACGGTTATCTCGGTCCTGAAGCTGTGGAGCGTGTCCTTCAGACGGCCTGGATTTTATTTTGTTTGTTCCTTTGTCCCTCCCCTTCCACTCAGGTCTGCAGCCAAATCTTCTCCCCTTTCCGCAGCAACAGAGCTCTCTCCTCCTCCCGCAGACCGGGCCTGGCCTGGCGTCCCAGGTAAATAACCACATTCTTCCTGTCTCCCCCCCGAGAATGCCTCAGCTCTGGACAGAGCTGCTCACCGGTGTTCCCCCAACCCCTCGATGCTGCACTTACGCCTCTGGGAAGAGGGGCTAGCGAGGGATTATCCCTGTTCAAAAACGAGGAACCCAAGCCACGGCCGGGAGAAACGATCGAACCAGCATCGCCAACAGCACCAGGACTGGAGCCCAGAGATCTCAGCATCCAGGCCGTCCCGCTCAGCAGCGCGGGTCCTCCACACCAGCCCTGGTTTCACTCACTCCTCTTAGGACCATCCAGGTCCTAAGGAGGGCTGACTTTCAGGGATGCCACGGCGACCGCCAGCCCTGCCCGGGTCCTCTCAAGCGCCAAGGAGGAGACCAGAGTCCCCACCAGGCCACAGTCTCTCACCTCTGGGTCCCTGTCAAGACCCACTATCCTCGACCACCTCCTGCAGTGCACTTGTGCAGGTCAGGAAATCCGAGACCGGCGCGAGGGGCTGTTAACAGAGCTGCCGTGTTGCCACACGGTACCTGTTTGCCAATTACAAAGAGCCACCTCTTCCTCTGGCCGGACGTGGCCTCTTTCTAGGTGTGTGGCTTGCTAACAGCAGCAGGAGCTGTCTGGTAGGTGCCTCTCCTCCCTTCATCTGGGTGCCCCCGTGCACAGCTGCAGGAGATGGCTCTGCAGAGACAGGTTACAGGGCCCCACTGGCCCTTCTGTGCGCGAAGATCCCCACGGATCACTAAGGGCCCTGACTCTAGAGGGCTAGAGTGTCCACTGAAGACATCAGGAAGGGGAGAGGGTGCCATCTAGTGGCTAATAGGAAGGGGGCCACTGGAATCCTAAACTCACTCTCTCCTGGGGACTCGGAATGGCATCATAGAATTACATCTGGAAGAGATCTTCTAGAGGCCTGAGATCAACTCTCATATCTTACAACATGAGAATCCAAGAGGCCGTTCAGGAGGTTATTAAGATGGTCCAGGGCAGCGGTAATGAGGGACTTGCTCAGGGTTGTGGCAATAAGAGTAGAGAGGAAAGGGCAAACGAGGACCTGTTTGGGGAAGATGAACGAATGCAATTTGGCCTCTCGTTGGATATGAGAGGAAGGGAGAAGAAGGTCTAGCAAAGAGCTCAAGAAGTATTTGTTAAAGAACAAAGGAATCGATGAGAAGGAAGTCTCAAAGAGAGCTGAAGATTTCCACCCCCATCCTGCAAAACAGGGCCAAACCCATAAGGCTCCAAATCATTCTGTTCTAAAAGATCCTTTGCCAGGGTCCTCTCGCCTTCCTCATCCTGAGGCTGCCCATCTGAATTGTAAATCTGCAGGTCTCGGAAGAGAGAAGGAGGAAAGTTCACCTTAGTCTAGGAAAACGGCAAATTGGGAAGGAGAAAGACAAGGGCGGATATAGGCAGTGCTGTCCACGTGGGCAGTGGCTCCTGGACGGGACGCAATGCCTGGACCCCTCGGTCTGGGTTCCAGAGCTTGTGCCATCGTGGATGTCTTCAGGAGGGGGATTCAATCCAACCCCAAAAGGGCGCCACATGAACTCTAGGTTTTAGAGCCCATTTTTCTATGAAAATGAACTAAAGGAAGACTATCTCCTGACAACCATAAATGAGATCAACGTATATTTAGATAGCACGGGAATACCTTTGATTTAGAAACAAAAAACACAGGACGCTTGCCCCGCTCAGTCGGTGGAACATGCAACTCTTGATCTCGGGGTCACGAGTTCAAGCCCCACATTGGGTGTAGGGATTACTGAAAAATTAAATAAATACACTTAAAACAAAAACAAAACAAAACGAAACACACCCAAACAACACTCTCATGAAAGAAAATGATGGGTTCGAAAGTAAAATGGCAGTCATAAGGGTTTAAATTTTTCTGGAAGGTCTATTAATATAACCAGTCTCGGATGTCCTCTGTTATCTTCAGTTAATGCCTGTTAAACACCTCAGTTACTTTGGTTTGTGGAAAAGAACAGGCAAGGCAAACAACCTTTTCCTTGTCCCATTCTGAGATTTGCTTTTGGAATCTTAGTAAACAACCCCGCTAGCTCCTTTTACGGCGGAAAATTGAAAGAAGGAAGTTACCTGCCCAGAGTCAAACAATGAGTCATAGACTAAAACCCAAGAAGGCCACCTCCCCGTCCTGTGTCTGCCCCAGCTATTCTAGCTATTTGCTATCCCTTTGTAGAAACCCAAATTTTCACTTCCACGCCCCTGAAAAAAATAGGAATCAAGCGCGCCCAGACATCTGTCGCCTTCTAAGCACACAATAGAAAGTGCCATTTGATCTGTGCCATTGTGGATCTGTTTGGCATGTGTTCCCTTTTAGGCAATTGGGCGCCCGGGGCTGCCGGGATCTTCTTTAGACCCCCATCTGGAAGCGTCCCCACACCTCCCAGCGCCGAAGCATCTACCCAGCTCTGGAGGAGCTGATGAGCCCAGTGACCTGGAAGAGCTGGAGAAGTTTGCCAAGACCTTCAAGCAGAGGCGCATTAAGCTGGGTTTCACACAGGTTTGGTTTGCGGGGAGCTAGAAGGGATTGGGTTGAGCGAGCGGAGACGGGGCTGCCCGAGTGTACATTTGAGGAGCGGCCGGCCGTTCAGTGTGTTCGGGGCAAGCCCACGTGTCCCTGTGTTCCCTGAGAACAGGGCACAGTTTCTATTGGTAAGGGAACCGGGGGACACTGCTGGGAAACGGGTGGGAGGAATGAGAGCCAGACAAGGGGTTGGGCATATGGGCACAGCCCACTCCGAGTCTGGGGAGGGAAATGAACCAAAGTCTCCCTCTTAGAGGGAAAAAACCTGGAAAGGAGTCATGGTCACGGGTGGGTGCTTGAAGGTTCTGTCCGTGCATGATGGGCGCCAGGATGGTGGGGAATGTGGACAAAGAAGAGAAGGAGCCCATCCCTCCGGCTTCTCCCTCTCGGTCCCCACATGCAGGGAGATGTGGGGCTGGCGATGGGAAAACTGTACGGTAATGACTTCAGCCAGACCACCATCTCGCGATTTGAGGCCCTCAATCTGAGCTTCAAGAACATGTGCAAGCTCAAGCCACTGCTGGAGAAATGGTTGCACGATGCAGGTAGGCATCCGGGACTCAAGGGTGGACGGTGCCCCAGAGGATTCTGCAGGGAAGGGGCTGGTGACTTGTCTGAGTTGAGGCTTTAGGCGGTCAGTGTGTAAGACCCCTTCTCCTCCTGGGCCTGGAACCACCTGAGAAATAAGATACAGGAGACAGACAAGGGGAGAGGGAAATGTCCGCTTCGTTGCTGAGAGGGCCCCTTGAAAGAAATGGCTTCAGGTCTGTGGCCATGAAGACTTGGCCCCCTTCCCTTGTCCACCCTACGGCCACCCAGCCACCTGGGGACGGCTCACCAGAGACAAAGTTTGGGTCTGCAAACTTACTCACCTTGCGCTCTGGACCCCTTCTAGGTTGGGAAGATAGGGGAATGGGTTCTCTAGGATCTCCTGGGGGAGCCGGGAAGGCAAGAGTCACAACACAAGCCCTCTGTCTGGCTAACCTCGAGCAAGTCTCCAGAGGGCAGGGAGTCACTGTGAGCAAGACTAGTGGGGAAAGTCCTACAGCAGGAGCAGGGTCCGCAGGATTCTGTCAGCCGGATGACCTGGGAGGCATTCCAGGAGGTCAAGGGTGCAAGCCAAGGGCAAGGTGTTTGGAATACTGAATGGAGGAGGTTGGTGTCTGGGGACAGTGGCTGACAGGGTTCTTACCAGGACACTATCAACACATTGGACCGGAGAATTCTTGGTTGGAAGAGGCTGTCCTGTGAATTATAGGGCATTTAGCAGCATCCTTGGTCTCTACCCGCTGGGTGCCAGCAGCCCCTGCCGCCCATTAAGACATACAAAAATGTCTCCAGATATCCCAAATGTCCCCTGGGGGAGCAGTCGTGGTGCAAAACTGCCCCAGCTGACAGCCACTGGTGTAGGCAGAGAGGGAAGGAGCAGAGCCGGTGCCAGGCTGGGCTCTAGTCAGGAGACACGTGTTGACGAGTACTTCCTGTGCAGAGGAAGGAAAGGGTGGGATGGGCAGACAAGGGGGTCAGTCACCCCCTCAGAAGTCCCTCCACGAGGAAACATGGAAGGTCAAGGAAGCTGTCCCCAACGACTTGTCCCTTCGTCAGCTTTCTTCAGGGCACTGAAGTGACAGAGATGATCAGAGGGTCTTAGGATCTTTGGGAAGAGACCTTACGGGTCGTTTCTAGTGCGTCCCCCCTACCTGATGCCTGAATCCTTCCTGTAGGGTATATCTGCCCACCGATCATACAGCCTCAGCTCCAACACTTGCCCTGAAAAGAAAGTGACATCAGCACCAACATTCTGCCACCAAGTGCCATTGCTTTTAGCTCAAAACACCGGTTCCCATTTTACTGAGCATCCATATCCAAGCATCCTTGTAAAAGACAGACTCATGAGAGTCCCTTGTAGGAGCCCTGCCTGCACCCACTCACACCCACACATGCCGCTGATGTCTGAGTGTCCTTGAACCGTGACCGCAAACACTGGAGGCATTGGCGTGGGAGTCGCGGAAGACCTTTGCCCAGAGCAATGAGGACAAGCAGGGTTCTTGGCCTGTTCTGGTTCCCCTTCCAGGAGGAGGGGGCTGGTCCCAAAAGAGCCGCTGCAGAGCCTACTGGGCAGCATTGGTGGATCTCAAGGCCATTGACACAGAGCCTCAACTGGCCATGCATTCTCTTCTCTGAGCTTCCTTTGTCTTTCCACCTCTGGACAGAAACCTCTCCATCGGACCCCTCGGGGAGCACCCCCAGCTCTTTCCCCACCCTCAGTGAAGTGTTTGGTAGGAAGAGGAAGAAACGGACCAGCATCGAGACCAATATCCGCCTGACTCTGGAGAAGAGATTTCAAGATGTGAGCGGCTCCTCCGGGTGGGAACGGGTGGGCTGATGTGCAGGGTTGGATGAGCGGACACACTCAGGCCCCTCGGTACCACACCTGCCCTGGGAAAGGGTCGGAAAGCAAGCCCAGGCACCCGTGTGTCCCAGGGAGCGGGCGCCTTCGTCTTGGGTTTCAGGAACTTCTTCCCCCGCTGACTCTTCTTGCCCTGACATTTTTTAAGGGCCCGTTGTCCCTCTCACCGGGAGATTTAAAGAATGGGGTATAGGGGGGCGCCTGGGTGCCTCAGCTGGGTAAGCATCCAGCTTCGAATCAGGTCATGATCTCCCAGTCCATGAGTTCGAGCCCCACGTCAGGCTCTGTGCTGACAGCTGGAGCCCGGAGCCTGCTTCTTATTCTGTGTCTCCCTTTCTCTCCACCCTACCCCTGCTTGCACTCTGTCTCTGTCTCTCTCTCTCTCTCTCTCTCTCTCTCTCTGTCAAAAAAAAACATTTAAAAAAAAAAAGGGGGGGGGGGATATAGAGTCCCAGAAGAGGGTGGATCTCTGTATCCAGTGGAGGTAAAGGGAGCAAAGGCAGAACACTCCATATAAATTCTTTCTTCTTTTTTACTAAGGTAAAAAAAGAAAGAAAGAAAGAAAGAAAGAAAGAAAGAAAGAAAGAAAGAAAGAAAGAAAGAAAGAAAGAAAGAATTTACCTTAGTTGACATACAATATTATATTAATTTCAGGTGTATGGCAGGGATTCAACAATTTTACCCATTACAAAATGCTCATCATAACAAGTATAGTTACCATCTGAAATTCTTTACTTTCTATGCATTGATTTGTAGTTTTAGAATTATCAATGTAGTAAATGCTCACTGTAAACAATTAGGAAAATATAGAGAAGTAGAAAGAAAAAAAATATACCATCAAATGGCATCTAAATGTATTTCCTTCTGTTTCTTTCTCCACACGCATTTAAATACTTGTGATCATATAATATGATACATTTGTTTGAACTTGTAGCAAAAGCATATTCCTGAGCCAGTATGTAGAAGCTAATAATAATACCAGCTTTGTGCCCTGTGGGAGCTAGGGAAGAGAAGAAGGAAAACAGGTGTGGTCTACACAGCTTCTAATCGGGATCCCTGGGATACCAGCCTTCAGAGCCTCTATCCACACGACCCAGGTCCCTAAAGGGTGTGCCCTTGGCCTCATTTAATCTTGTGGGCCCCAGGCCTCCAAGACTGCTGCCCGCTCGAGCGAATTCATTCGCTCATGCATCTGGCTCAAGGATTTGATGGCTGCATCCTGCTGGCAGAATGACAAGAGCTGGCTTTTCCTGCTGATTAGGTTTCTGGGAGCAGCCTGAGTAAGGGAGGGGGTGTGTAGGAAGGAGGGAAAGGGGCTGAGATCAAAGATTGGGTGGAGGGAGGGGTTGGAACAAGAAAGTGCTGAATATATATGTCTCCACAGTCTTGGAACCACATGCTTTAGTTTATCTTTTCCTATTTTGAGGTGGGACAGGAAGCAATAACACAAGAAAAGGTTATCAGGTTGTGTGGCAAAACATGGGGTTCGGGATTCTGCCCATCCCACACACATGTCAAAGGACTTCTCCTTTCAGAACTTCTCCTGAAGTAAGTGAGGGAAGAGAGCTACATTTGTGGATCCTGTATTTTGTGGCAGGCCCTGGGCTTGGCAGTTTACACATGGTTTCTCATTTTAGCCTCGCAACAATCCTATACAGTAGACATTATTGTTCTCACTTCATACATGATAAGACTGAGGCTCAGAGAAGTTAAGAAAGGCTTCTAAAGCTACACAGTAAATGATAAAGCCAGCATTCCATCCTAGGTCTGATTCTAAAGCTTTTGATCCGTCCATTGGCCTATCTTGTTTCCTTGGAACCTCTGGCCCCCACCCCTGATTCTTGACCCTGTTCCCCCTTCCTGCTGACCACACTCTATCCCTTTGGTCTCCGCAGAACCCCAAACCCAGCTCAGAAGAGATCTCCATGATTGCAGAGCAGTTGTCCATGGAGAAGGAGGTGGTGAGAGTCTGGTTCTGCAATCGACGTCAGAAGGAGAAGCGAATCAACTGCCCTGTGACCACACCCATCAAATCTCCCATCTACAATTCCCGGTTGGTAAGTGGCCAAGAACCAAGTTGTCCGCCAAGCATGGGGGGCGGGGCGGGGGAGGGGGCAGGAACAGGAATGGTGCCTGGAAGGTGAAGAGTCTTCTCCATCCGGGGGAAGATGGCCGTCGGGAGTTGAGAGGGGCATACAATAAATAGGCAAATAGATGCCATATGTGACATAAACATAATATAAAGGAGAATAAGAAGGGTAAGGGGAATGAACGTAATTATGAGGAGGTGCTTTTTTAATAGGTCAGAGAGGACCTCCCTGGGAAGGTGACATTTGAGTGGAGCCCAAAGCGTTGGAAATAGATGAAGTATCTAGAAGAAAGAGTGTCCCAGGCAGAGGGACCAGCAAGTAAAAAAGACTTGGCATGTTTGAGGAACAGAAGGAAGCCAGTATGGCTGGGGCAGAGTGAGGAAGGAGGCGAGAATAGGAGGGGAAATCAGAGACCTAACAGAGAGCAGAGCACCCAAGGTCATGGCGGGGGGTCACTAAAGGACCCTGGCTTTGGGTTTGTATGAAATAAGACACTGGAGAGCTGTGAGTGGAGAAGCCTAAACTGACTGAGGTGGAGAATAATCTACGTGGCAAAGGGACACCAGTGAGGAGAACTACAATAACCAGGCTGAGAGTAGAGGAAGCTTAGGGGAGGGTGGTAGCCAGGACAGTGACAAGAAGTGGTTGGATTCTGAATATACTTCAACCATGGAGCCAACGAGATGTGCTGAGAGCTCAGATAAGGAGTGTGAGAAATGAGGCCAAGATGAGTTTAAGGGTTTTGGCGTGAACGACTTGTTGGAAGGCGCTGCCATTTTTTTTTTTTTTTTTTTTAAGATGATGAAGAAAGCCAGAGATACAGGTATAAAGGGGAAAAAGACTAAGAATTTGCAGCTGGTCAGATTAAGCTGGACACACCTCCTAAGGATCCGAGAGGAAGTGTCAAGTGGACAGTTGTGTGTCTGATTTTGGTGGTCAGGGGGAAAAGTCAGGGCTGGGAATAACGTGGAAGTTTGGGGAGTAAGAAATATCTTCTGCATCCAGGGAAAGATAGCGTCTGGAGGAACATTCTCTTCCTCCATCCCTGGGGATGCCATGGTTGGAAGGTTAAGGGAAATGGGGGCAATGCCACTGTCCTCAAATCTTTTGGCATTCAAGGATGGGTGAGATTCAGCCTTGTCTGGGGTGGAACACAGCTGTTTCATAAAAATGACACCACTGTTCATTCTTTCACCAAACATTCCTTGGCCATCTACCGTAGAGTGACCTTTGCGCAGAGTGCTGGGGATACACAAATAAATAATATCTGTCCCCTGTCCCAGAGGATCTCACCATCTAGCAGAGGAGACAGACAAAGAAACAAATGATAAACAACATCATAATTTCTCTAGGAGAATTTAAGAGTTGCGGCTAACAAAGCCTTGCCAAGGTGGTGGTTAGAGAAGGCTCCCCCAAGGAGATAATTAATACCTGAGCTGAGTCTAAAAGGAAAAGGAGTGAAGAGGCAAATAGGTGTGGGGTGGAGTTCTCCTGGGGGGAAAGTATAAGAACAGTAGCAGGGAGCAGGGAGAGTGTATGTCATGTTCCCAGAACTATAGGTGGTCCCTGCGGAGGGATGTGGAACGATGAGGCTGGACAGACCAGCAAGGGCCAGACTGAGGGGACTATGTACAACGCTAAGGAGACGGCTGGGAGAAGTCACCGAAGGATGTTGAACAGGCCACTGACACCATCAGATTTGCTTTTCAGAATGATCACTCTGAGTGCAGTATAAAGGGTGGTTTGAGAGACATGAGACTGGTTGCGGGGAAACCAGGTAGGATGTGGCTGCAGTTACCCAGGAAAGAAATAATGAGGGCTGAAGCAAAGCTAGGGACTAAGAACGAGGGGAAGGGAGAGAGTCAAGGGACAATGAGAAGGTGGAATTTTTGGGTCTTGGGTTATGAATCGGAAATCAGATGGCGGCAGGGAAATGACGAAGGAAAGACAATACCCTGGGCTGACTGTCAGCATTCAGGTTGTTGGGCTGATGGGGCCAGTGGTTGCTCCACTGATGGGACGGTCAGACACAGGTGGAGGGGCGGATTCGGGAGCAGGAAAAGGTGACGATTTCCATTCTTTACATTATTATAATGTCCAGTGAGGCCTGTGGAACACCCACGTGGGGCTGTCCTTGGGCACTTGCATTGATGGGTCTGGAGGTCAGGAGAGACGGCCGGGATGGAGACGTAGGTCAGGGAGTCATAAGCATAAATTGGTGGCTGAAATCCTAGGGGAGGAGGAGCTCAGCTATGCTGTTTGCACAACAGAGCCAAGAGAAAAGTCTAGTCTTAACCCTGGGGAACACCAGCAGGTGAGGGACAGGTAAAGGAAAAGGATCCAGGCAGGAAACTAAGGAGGAGCCAGAAGAGGCAAGAGATTGCAGTGAAGGAGATGTGAGAAGCCCGGAGTGCTCCGGGAACACAGACAAACACCGACGACGAGAGACACTCCAATCCGAACGGAGGCTGGGAGCGCTGACCCCCTAATTTGTTCTTCAGACACATTAGGAATTAGCAAGAGCGCCATACCAGGCGGGAGGAACCATCTGTGAGAAGGCATGGGATTATAAAACGATGTGCTGCATTTGGGGAATCACAACATTGCCCTCTGACTGAAGCTAAGGTTTAGGGACAAAGAGAGGTTGATGAGGGCTGGCTCACGACGGGCCACAGGTACTAAATTACCCTGCAGGCTGTGAGAAAGCAATGAAAACGTTAAGTTGGAGGCAAGGGATATTCAGTCATCATTCTTTTCTTAAATATTTATTGAGCACCCACCATATGTTTGGAACTGGGATATGGTGGTGCACAGGACCCATATGATCCCTGCTTACGGTCCCAGCAGGGAAAATAGACACTAAGCAAATGCCCTTTGTGATGGAATCTCTAGAAGAGACGGAGGGTGATTTAGAGGGCCCTAACCTAGTCCCGGTGTCAGGGGCTTCTTGGAGGAAGGATGCTCAAACTGGCAGCAGCAGAATGAGTAGATGTTAATGGGGGTCGAGGGAGCATAGGGAAGAATATTCGAGGCAGAGGAAAGAGTGTATGCAAAGGCCCTGAGGCTGGGATGGGTGGAAAGGAGGAAGCATAGAAAGCTGGCATGGGCTGGAACCCAGGGAGTGAATGAGTGTGAATGAGGAGGCTGGAGGGGTAGGCGGGGGCTAGATTATGTCAGGCGTGTCAAAGAAATGGAACCATGTCATAAGAGCATCGGAATCTTTAAACATGGGGCTTTGGGAGGTAGGTTCTCACTTTGGTCCAAGCCCAATCCAAGACACCCACATGGAGAAAAGCAGTGGGAGGCATGGAGGAGCCAGGAAGGAGCCTGATTCGTTCTCATCATTCATTCCACACTTACTTACTGAGCACCTACAAAGTCCTAGGCACTGTAGTCGATAGACCTGAACAGACATCATCCTGCCCTTGGGAAGACTACAGCCTAGCGGGGGGAAAAGATGTTAAATAAATAATTACATTAATGCTTGTGATGTTACAGAGGCAGCGGAGAGAGAGCATGTTCTGATCCTATCTTCTCCTCAGTTCTCATTGGCACAGTCTCCTTGGGACTAGGACATAGTTTCTTCCGCTTCTGATATGAAGTGATCTCCAGGATATACAGTTAAGCAAAAAAAAAAAAAAAAAAAAAGCAAAAAGCAAAACAAAATGGTGCAAACCAGTGTGGGCTGAATGCTAGCATTTATATAAAAAACTAAAAAGGGAGAGCCATATATACGTCTGCTTGCATATGCATAGCCTGCCTCCAGAAGGAAACAGAAGAAGCTGGTCCCAGTGACTAAACACGTTATTTATTTTAAAACAACAACAAATGTCTTGGGTGTGGCAGTAGGGAGGAGAGGAGAAGAGGGAGAGAAATCATTGATAACATCTCTTACCAGGAGGCCTCACACCTGCCTCCACCCTTCGTGGGCCCCCCGGCCCTACTGAGGAGGCTCATTGTAAAAAGGCAGGTAAATGAAGACAGCAGAACCATAGCTGATTAATTGGGAAATGAATACATGCCACATCCTGTTGGGATGAGAGGATCCCAGCTGGGGAGGGGAGGGATATCAAATCACAGCTCCCTGAGAACTTCCTTCCAACGTCCTTTGGGAACATCGATTGGAGCTTCCCCTGTCGGCAAGAGGAGAATAAAGGGAAGGCAAGGTATGCAGATTTCAGCTCAAATGAAGAGGTGACCGGTGTCCAGAGACAGTTGACAGCTTCCTTCAGGGGGGAAGGGAACGGACGCTTAACAAGCCTGGCACTCTTTGCCAGGCATTGACTTGGAAGCTTTATGGACATTATCTTATTAAATCTTAATTAAAAGGAAATATAAGGGAGGTATTACCTCTAGTTCACGGATGAGAAAATCAAATCTCAGCGGGGTTAGGTAACTCGCCCAAAGTCACGTGGATAGTTACGAAGGAACCACGTTCTCACCCCCAGATCTGTTGGGCCCCGAAGCCCATTCTTTCTATTACAACTTGTTCCAGGTCGTGCTAAGGCAGTGATTCTTAAGGGGGAGAGTCCTGAAGAGTAAGAAGGTTCGAACTAAATGACCTTAAGTCCCTTCCCAATCTCAGAGTCGGTAATGCTGGGAGGTCTTCAGGGCAAAATGAAAGTTTAGCCCCTCCAGTTTTCTCTGGAGAGTGGGCGGTCCGCTCAGACACCAGGCCAGGAAGCCTGAAACAGGTTGTTAGGGCCGGGCTCTGCTGCACCGAGCAAACGGATCTCATGGAAGAAAAGAACGAGGCTCTGTAGCCAACTGACAGCATCTGCCACGACAGGGGCCAAGCCCTCGGTACGCGAGCTTCATCCTGGCAATGCCGAAGAAGCCTTGCCAGGGGGCACAGCAGGGAGGGCAGGGCCCCGGGGTCTGCAGAACTGGAGCCGATGCTGTACGTGGTCCAGAGGCCCTCTTCTGGAAGCGGGGGACAGAGCGGAGGTTTGGAACTAGGCAAGCAGCCAGGAAGCTGAGTTCTGCTATCTGTGGTCTGGGGCCCAGCACCCTGGGACAAGCAGTCAAGACTGGAGAAGGGAGCAGACACAAGACATTTACAAACCTCTGTTGCCTTTCAGGTCTCTCCCTCTGGGTCTCTGGGCCCCCTCTCTGTCCCTCCTGTCCACAGCACCATGCCTGGAACAGGTGAGCTTTCCAATGGGGTTTCTGAAGAACTCCAGAATTCCTTTAAATGATGGGATGGTAGACCTGAAAGGTAACTAAGTCAGCCTTCCTTAAATGTATTCCAATGGCTATTAAAATCTCTGCCAGGAGAAGAAGGGTTCTGTGACCACCTAAGTTTGGGAAGTGCTGAAGAGGCCAAGTTTAAAACGAGCGTTTGCTTTCTGCTTCTGCTGCCATACTTTGTCAGCACCAGAGTGCATTTCACATCCCTGAAGGAGCTGTATAGAAGGCAGGGTTTTCCAAACCAGTTTTCTGCGGAACTCTATTTTTCAAAAAGTACCTACAGCCTTCCAAAGAACTAGCAGGGGTGACCATACGTCTGCATGTGCCCAGGACAGCCCCAGCGTCTGCCTCTTGTCCGGACACGATCAATAGCACTGCTCCCCACTCGTCAAAGTATCTTGGCTTGCTTGGATGGCAAGATATCTGTCCCCTTATTCACGGGATGTTGTTAGGGAAACCCAAAAATGAGGATCCAAGCCTGTCCCCTGGCTGTACTCTTTCTAGGAGATACACGGGCGTCTTTCTGTGGAGACAGAAACAGGAGAGGGGCCGGCGACCTTTAATTGTGGCCTCAGATGCTCTTTCCTCTCCTATTCCCTTTTCTCTATTTCCTCCCCTCCTCCTTTCCGAGCCTTCTTGTTCCTTTCCCCCTCCCGCCTCGCAGTCTGGGGCTACATACGCCCAGCCCAGGGTGTGTCCTGGGGTAGGATGATTTTGGCATCTGTCCTTTTGCGTTTGGCAATTCTTGGACCCGCAGAACCAGCCATGCCGCTCTCCAGGGCCTGCGCTGCAAAGAGCATTTATGATGAGAGTCCCTCTGGGGCCGGGTGTTGATGCAGACGAGGCAGGAGGTGGGCCGATGGGTGGGAGGTAGGGAGAGGGCGGGCGTTCTTTGGGGATACATGTCTGAAGGGCCAGGTCACGAGGTCCCGGGACCCAGCAGCATTATTTTCCCCTTGTTTTGGCCTCTCTTCGTCCTCAGTAACGTCATCCTGTTCCCCTGGGAACAACAGCGGGCCTTCGTCTCCCGGCTCCGGACTCCACGCCAACAGCCCCACTGCATCTCAAAATAACTCCAAAGCGGCAATGAGTGCCTCCGGTTTTAACTCTTCGGGGTAAGGTGGAGGAGAGAATACCGAGACATTCCAGCAGGATCAAGGGACCATGCAAGAAGCTGGGTCAATCCTTCGGGGCAGGAAGCCTGCCACTTTCTCGGAGAGGAGAGTTGGGGTGGCAGGACGGGGACAGAGTGGACAGCCAGGCTGGACCGTATCCCTAGGGAGTGGGCTTTAAAAGAGAAGCTTCGGCCAGCCAGCAGTCCTGGCAAGAGGCTGATGTCAACAAAGCCAATATTTCCATCCTCCCTGGGAGGGTGGAAATTTCTGAACACTCCTGTAAGGAAGGGCCAGGTCCTTCAGTGGGCTTAGGGGTTCTCCACTCCCTGCCAGGAACCCTGCTCTTGGGGCGTTCTGATGTGAGCGGGAGCTGTCAGTGTGGCTGACACAATGACAGAGGGAAGTATTGCCTCCCTGCCCCCGCCCCCATCTCGGGTTCCCACCTGGCATGCAGCGAGGTAAGCTGCCCCTGGGACCAAAGAGTCTGCTCTAAAAAGTATTCTCAGAGCAGGTGCTTTGAGAGATGGCTCACGATTCAGAGCACAGCAGAGATTTGAAAGTTAGGCAGTACCTCGTCGGAAGAAATGAATCCACTTGTCCAAACCCAGGCCGTTCCACAAGGCAGCGAGGTCTTACTGACCGATAACTGTTGCACACACCAAACTTCTGGAGCTCCTCAACCACCCCTGCCAAAAAAAAAGAGGGGGGGGAACCATATAATGTATATGTTTTACTGTGTTTTGAGCTAGAATTCACATACCCTACAATTTACCCCTGAAGGTACAATCCAGTGCGTGTTAGTGTAGTCACAATGTGGCATAACCATCACCATAATCTAATTCCAGAACGTTTTCATTGCCCCGGAGAGAAACCCTACACCTGTTAGAAGTCACTGCCCATTTGCATCTTCCCTCAGTCACATTAGCACCTTTTAGCATTGACTCGTTTTTTTTCCTTCCTTCCAGATCTTGGTACCGATGGAATCATCCCACCTACCTCCACTGAGACCAAAAAGTTTCTCCTCATCCACCTGGCCCTGTATTCCCCACTGGAAGGAAGGGAATCACGCCTTCTGTGTATGGACAGATTACGGTCAGAAGAGTGAAAGAGAATCCCCACTGTCAACCCAAACTCTTGCTTCTTCAGGAGTGAGGGCCCCCAGAGATCTAAACTGTGATAGAAGCATGTGCGGACTCCTAGTGCTCTTGAAACATATGCCCCTCCTCGCTGTTTACCATTTTCACCTGCCTTCCCCGTGCTCCTATCTCCTAGTTCTAAATATCTCAGACGGCTTCACTGTGGCAGTAGTCTCTCGGAGAAAGGACGTCTTGCCGCGATTTCCCAATGCATCCGTGGGCCTCTCGGGGACAGACGTTTGCCTGGTGTGCCAAACAACCGGAAGGAGAGATGATGGTTTTGACTCTGAACTTAGCCTCCACCTCTGAACCGATTCTAAAATCTGTGAAAAGATTTGAATCTGATGTCTCCACCAAAGACTTGATGTTTTCTCCGTTCGGCAAACTTTTCTGACTGAATCTTCATTTCACCCCATTTTCTCTTTAGCCCCCTTTTCTAGAACCAAGATCCAGTCATGATTGCCTTCTCCAGGTCCTCTCTTTACAGAAGGCTGAGCCACCCTCAGCCCCCGGGGCATGTTTCTCTGCCCACAGGTGCTCTTTTGTTTGCTATACCTGCCCCGGAGCTCAGGAGTGCTTACTCCTTCTCTCCCTCCCTGTCCTTACCTGGGTCCCCTCTCTCCCCCCCCCCCCCCCCCACCCCCGGCTGCAGAAGAAAGGACACAAAAGCAAATACGTAAGAGTCATGTTGGCAAAATACCTGTATATAGCCCTCTCCAGTTTTTGCAATGACGTTCTCTCCTTAATGTGGAATTTTCCAACAAAATGTTTAACTCAGGTGTGAATTTTGAAGATATCTCTGTAATATTTTATCTTCTTTTTAAAAAAAAAAAAGAAAAAGAAAGGAAAAAAAAATGCCAAAGTGTGAAATACTGTGCTAGCTTCCACAAGAGTTCCCACATGGGCTGGGAATCTTTGTTGACTTCTCGGGAACATTATCTCTAGTCTCCTTCTTTGTGGGCCAGTGTGTAGAGATGTAACATGAAGCCATTCCAGAGATGGTAACCTTTTTTTTTTTTTTAAAGACTGTATATCCAAGAAAATGTTGAGATTCAAAGGAATCTCTCTGTTCCTAAATAAATTTGTATAGTTATGATATAAATGATTCCACTGCTGATAAGAAGAGGTTTAGATTATTGTTCTGTGTCTTTTGTTGAGGGGGATATGAGTGCGTATAGTGCAATGGGATGGGGGAGCACTTGGCTGGCTCCCCAGCTGAGATCAAGCAGGCAACTCTTGATCTCAGGGACATGAGTTCAAGCCCCACGCTGGGCGTAGAGATTACTTACAAAAAATGGGATGGGGAAAATGGTGCCAATTGGTGCATTAAGTCTGTTACTCCCCAGACCTGCTGCTAAAGATGATCTACATTAATACAGGGCTTTGAAGACTTCAGAGTTCTTACTCTTTCTGACAGAGGAGGAGGAGGCTGGTTGCCTCATTTTGTAAGGGGGAGGATAGAAAGGGGGAGTTTTAAGGCCAAGTCATTCAGACTTAAGAGGTGGAGGCAGAGGCTGAGGAGGCTCATATCCCAGATATCCTGAAGGTCAGTTATTCAATATCCACAATGGAAAGCAATAGATATGAAAAACAAAGCATAATTCAACAACCAAATATAGGTGGCCTTGGAAATGCCCTTGGTGAGGGGCTTGAGGGGCAAGCAAGCTCTCCTGGTGGTTTTTCTGAGGTTAATAAAAATTTCAATCGTTACCATGCCCGAGGTTGACACTGACCTGTGCGAAAGGGAGGCCCTTCAAAACTGTAATGGCTGATGGGGGAAAAACCAAAATTGGGATGAAACATTTGTTGCAAATAATATCCAAGTGGGGAATCTATATGTGAATAGTCAAGACTTAACTGTTTCTGATGTTTGAATGGGCCTTATAGTCAGACTAATCTTTCACGACACGAAGCTGGAGAAGAAAGCCCATTGGTAGTAGTTACGGTCTCAAGAAAAGATCCGGTTGGAAGTGGCTACGTATGCAGCAAAGAGACAGCAAGAGGAGCCTTCGGCGCTGATTTAAGTATATGAAAGGACCATTCTGCCACCCACCAGCCCATGTGTACAAAAGTGTGCATACACACGCAGGCATGTGTATACTCTTTGTATGCTCATGGGTGCCAGAGCCAACCCTTTCTGTAGCCATCCTGGCTACCATGACATCTTGTTCAGGTAAGTGCTGAAAGCCGATATCCTGCGCTGTCCACACTGATGGTTTTCATCCATTTCACCTTTTAAAAAAAACTTTATTTTTTTTTTAGAGCAGCTTTAGATTTAGGTACAGAGATTTCCCATATACCCCTGCCCCCTCACATGCATAGCCTCCCCCATTATGAACATCATTCACCAGAAAGTCCTTTTTTTTTTTTTTTTTTAAACCAAGAATGAACCTACATTGGCCCATAATAATCACACAAAGTTCACAATTCATCTTAGAGCTCACTCTTGGTGTTGCACATACTACAGGTTTGGACAAAACTATGATATATACCCACCATTGTAATATACAGGGTATTTGCACGGCCCTAATTCTCTGTGCTCTACCCTTTCACCTCTCTGCTCCCTACACCCTTGCAACCACCGATCTTTTTACCGTCTCTAATAGCTTTGCATTTTCCAGAAGGTCATATAGTTGGA
The DNA here is from genome assembly GCF_018350155.1 of Leopardus geoffroyi. NCBI lineage: Eukaryota > Metazoa > Chordata > Mammalia > Carnivora > Felidae > Leopardus > Leopardus geoffroyi. The sequence goes on from NC_059329.1 coordinate 17,591,863, forward strand.
ATCATAGCACATACCCTTTCCAGATTGGCTTCTTTCACTTCGCGGTGTGCATTTAAAGTTCCTCCTTCTCTTCATTTCCTTTTAGCACTGAATAAATAATATTCTGTTGTCTGGATACACCACAGTTTGTTTATCCTCCACCAAAGGACATCTTGGTTGCTTCCAAGTTTTGGCAATTATGAAGAGAGCCGGGGGGCGCCTGGGTGGCTCAGTCGGTTAAGCGTCCGACTTCAGCTCAGTTCATGATCTCACGGTTCATGAGTTCAAGCCCTGTGTCGGGTTCTGTGCTGACAGCTCAGAACCTGCTTCAGATCCTCTGTCTCCCTGTCCCTCCCCCCCCCCACTTGCACTCTTTCTCTCTCTCTCAAAAATAAGTAAACATTATTTTAAAAAAATTTTTTTTTAAATATGAATACAGCTGCTGTAAACATCTGTGTGCAGGGGTCGTGGTGTGGACAGAAGTTTTCAATTCCTTTGGGTAAATGCCAGGGAACATGATTGCTGGGTCATATGGTAAAAGTACATTTAGTCTTGTAAGAAACCTCCACCCTGCTTCCCAACAGAACGTGGCTGTACCATTTTGCATTCCCACCAAACAATGTGCGAGAGTTCCTGTGGCTCCACATCCTTGCCAGCAAGGTTTTGTCAAGCATTCTGGATCTTGGTCATTCAAATAGGCGTGTAATAGTATCTCAGTTATCTTAATCTGCATTTTCCTGAGGACATAGGGTGTGGAGCAGCTTTTCATGCACTTATCTGCCATGTGTAGGTCTTCTTTGGTGAGGGGTCTAGCAAGGCCTTTGGCCGACTTTTTCATCAGGTTATTTGTTTTCTTATTGTTGAATTTTAGGAGCTCTTTGTATATTTTGGATAGCAGCCATTTGTCAGCTGTGTCTTTTGCAAATATTTTCTCCCAGTTTGTGGCTTGTCTTCTAATTCTCTTGATATTTGTCTTCTGCAGAGCAGAAGATTTCAATTTTAATGAAGTCCAGCTTACCCATTATTTCTGTCCTGGGTTGTGTCTTTGTTGTTGTATCTAAAAAGGCAGCACCATACCCAGGGGCATTTAGGTTTTCTTCATCTAAGTGTCACCTTCCTGAAATTTTATAGTTTTGCATTTTACATGTGTGTCTGTGATCCATGTTGAGTTCATTTTTGTGAAGGGTGTGAGGTCGGTGTCCATCCAGTTGCCTTTTTTTTTTTGCATGTGGATGTTCAATAGTTCCAGTACCGTGTGTTAAAGGCACCATTTTTTCTCCACTGTATTGCCTTGGCTCCTTTGTCAAAGATCAGCTGACTCCATTTATTGGGGTTTCTTTCTGGGCTCTCTATTTGACCATACTTTTTTATGAAAGAAATACAGAATTGTAGCCTAACTTCTCAGCCTCCAGTAGCTTCCATTGTCCATTGTCTCGGACAGTTGTTCAGCAGAGCCAACCCTGGGAGCAGGCACTGATTTGCCTCTCACGGCCACGTGATGCCCTAAAATCCCAGTGAAGTTCAACCAAAGCTTGGTTAGCTTCTTCCGCGGCTAATTAGGCACAAGAGAATCGAAGGGCAAAACCCGGTCGTTGTCCAGGGGGAAAGAAAGAGAAGAATTGCTCCTGTTCCTTTTCAGATTTTCACACTTCAATTTTTTGTTGACTCAAGACTGGTGGGCCCCACCATGGGCTGGAATACTAAGGCCTTTTGGTGCAACTCAGAGAATGAGTTTAGTTTCAGGACTCAAATGAGGAATCCTGCCCTGAGCCCCCCCCCAGGTTTCGTGGCTCCGTGCCTCTCCTTCCCACACACTCTCCGTGTGCCTCTCATATCTCACGTACTGCATTTGCTGACTCTTCTGCTTCTAGACTGTGGGGAGCTCCCTGGAGTTGAGTCTGTCTCTTTTTCTCTATATGCCCATGACTAACACTGTGCCTGGTACCTAATGGGAAATTAAGATTTTTGAAAATGAAATTCCTTTTTTTTTTTTTTTTTTTTTTACCTCTAAATAACTTCTAGTGCCCTTCATTGAGGTTAGGAGCTGTGAGCTGTGAATGCCGAATAATACAGTACACGTCTGTAGGGGCTTCTAGTCAAGTGCAGAGCCATACTGCCTGGGTTCATACTCCAATCTACCTCCTACTAATCATGTCACCTTGAGCAAGTTCCTTGAATTGCTCTGTGTTTTAGTTTCTCCCCTATTAAATGGGGATGACAATAGCAGCCATCTCAAAGGGCTGTGAGAATTGACTAGTTAATATTTGTAAAGTGCTTGCAACAATGCCTGGTACATTACTAAGTGTTGTCTGCTATTGTTGTGATTATAAACATAATTATTGTCATTATTATTCAAATAAATTGGTGGAGAGCTTCCTGTTCCTGTTCTCCCTTATGGCCCAGAACTTTTGGGGGGGGCCGGTGGGGTGGGGGGAGATACCACCGTTGACGATTATCTGATCTGGTAGAACAACTGTTATGGCCAAAGATATCTAAATCAGTAAATGTAATCCTAGGTAATGAAGCTTGAACCTGGACCATCAGTCACCCTAGGATAAAGGCTCCTAGAAAGAACTGGCACCTTTCCTTATCGCCTCAGCCTTCAGACCCCTGAAGCCTTTTAATACTCCGTTCTTTCCCGGAAAATGGTGGCAGCAAGAACGTAGTTCCAAATTCAGATACTAGAACAAGAAAAGGGGCAGCTGGATGTCCCAGTCGGAAGAGTATATAACTCTTTTTTTTTTTTTTTAATGTTTATTTTGAGAGAGAAGGCGGGGAGGGGAAGGGCAGAAAGAGAGGTAGAGAGTGCAGAACCTGACGAGGGGCTCGATCTCATGAACAGTGAGTTCATGACCTGAGCTGAAATCAAGAGTTAGATGCTTAACTGACCGAGCCACTAAGGTGCCCTGGAAGTTCTCAGGGTTGTGAGTTTGAACCCCACATTGGGTGTAGAGATTACTTAAATAAGTAAAACTTAGAAGAAGAAAGAAGAAAGAAGGAGGAGGAGGAGTGAGAGAAGAGGAAGAAGGAGAAAACGTTTCGATAATCGCAAGCAAATGGGGAAAAGTTGAGATCTGCATACTCTCCATTTAGTGAAATGGATCCCTCCCTGTTCTCTTTCGTCAGGCTCTCATTACCTCTTATCTGGTCTGTTCCAACCTACTTGAAGCAGACTGTCTTCTCCAGTTCATCTTACAGCGATTTTGGTTGAATGTATAGCAGTGATTCTCAACTCTGGTTACACAATGGAATCACCAGGACAGCTTTAAAAAAGATGGATACCCACACAGATTCTGATTTACTTTGGGGCATAGCCTGGGCCCTGAGATTTTTAAAAGCTCCTCAAATGATGTTATTGTGCCATCAAGGATGAGAACCGATATCCAAGAGTGCATACAAATCACTGGGAACCTTGTTAGCATGCAGTTCTGCTTCAGTAGGTCTGGGGTTAGGGTCTGAGATTCTGTTTCTAACAAACTCAGGAGATGCAGATTTTGCTGGGCTATGGGCCACACTTTGAGTAGCAAGGGCCTGATAAAATGATTCCCTTGCCTAATAACATCATAGACTTCTTGTTACCCACATAATAAGATGCCTCAGCCTGGCATCTCAGGCTGGCATCAGAGTCATTTAAGACCCTCCGACAGCAGTGGTTCTTAAGTGTGACTAATATCTGAATGATCCAGGGGCAAGTTTTAAAAGATATATATTCCTAGACCCCACACTAAGGCTACTGAATCGTACTCTTCAAGGTACACCCTACAAGAGTATTTTGGAAACACTTCCCAAGCGTTACAGAAGATCAACAAGGTTTAGGAGACACCATATGCTTCTAATACACTTTGCCAGGCTCATTTCCCATTCATTCAACCAGCAAACATCTAGTGCACCTGCCTCCTACCAGGTATTAGAAAACAAAGATGAAAACAGTTTGATCCTTACTCATGAGAGATTGGCAAGATAAACACCAAAACTAAATTATTAACTACTCCCCAGCCGTGATGTAAATGTTCACCCTTCTACTTACTGTCTTCTCTTTTGAAGACCGTCTGGGACCCTCAGCATCCCATTGTCGCCCGTCCTGATAAACCAAACCAGATGCCCTCTTTACCGCATTTGTGCCTCCATGCTAGTTTGGTCATCTCTTCCAACTTCACTTCCCTTGGTATTAAAATAGATCTCAGAGTGGAGAAAAGGATTAACCCAAAGTGTCACAACAACAACAATTAACATTTACATAGTGGCTTCCTTGTGCCTGTCATCGTTCTAAGCACTTTTCACAGGTGAAGTGTCTTTATAAGATAGCAATTGGCTTTATAAGATAGCAATTACTATCCCCGTTCTATGCTTGAGAAAATGGAGGCACAGAAAAGTTAATTTGCCCAACGACACAGAGTCGGTAGCCAGGCTGGGTTTGTTTGTTTAAAATTGTTTAAACGTTTATTTTTTGGAGAGAGACGCATGCACAAGCGGGGAGGAGAGAAGAGGGTAGAGGATCCAAAGCAGGCTCTGCACTGACCGCAGCCAGTCCAATGTGGGGCTCGAACTCACGAACTGCAAGATCATGACCTGAGCCCAAGTGGGAGGCCCAACCAACTGAACCACCCAGGTGCCCCAAACCACGTTTATTTTTAAGCCTTATACTCTACTGCCAAGCAGGGTGATAGGGCTGTAACGAAAAGGAATAACTTCTAATTCCCGGGCCGGAGCACTTTCCTGGCTAATTAATTGCGTGCTTGTTTCACAACTGAGACTCCAGCGGGAGGGCTGCGACTACGTCTTACATCTCCCATCGTGCCTAGTAGGGGTGCGAGCCCTCAGTAGGTGCTCAGCCACTGGTTATTGGATGGGCTGTCCCCACATGGGGGGGGCGGGGAGGCGGGATGGGTAATTATTGAAACAAACAACAGCACACAAACAAGGGCAACAACCTGTAGGTCTCACGTGACCACCAGGTAACCCTCCGCTATCCATCCCCCCTATCCTGGGCCCCGAGCGAAGGAGGAGTACCCTTCGGCTCCCTTCACGGACGTTCCCCGTCCAGCTCGGGTTCTGCGCTCCGTCCTCCCAGCCACAAGGTGCCCCCAGACCCCCGGCTCCTCTTCCGCCGCCGCCGCCAGATCCTCGTCCTCTCTCCCTCTTTCCGCCGCTTCCTGCTCCGACGATCCGCGCTCCGAGCTCTGGGGCCGAGGCGCCGGAGGCTTCCCGATGCGCTCGGCCAGGTAACAGCGCGGCGCGAACCGCCCGGCTCCTGAAGCGTGGCTGCGCTCGGGACGCGGGGGGCCCGGCCCGCCCGGCCCACTGGTGGGGAAGGAGGCGGGCAGATGGTCTGGTCTGGCCTGGCGGCCGAGGGGTGGGGGTGGGGGGCTCCTCCTGCCTCGGGGCGCGGGAGGCTTTGCTTCGCCAGGCTCGGCGACCGCCGGGATGCCCGTACAGCGGCGCGGCGTAGGTGTGCGCAGCCGGGCGTGGCCCGGTCCGCGGGCGCGTCCGAGGGAGATGCGCCGGTCGCGGTGCCTGCGGGGCGCCGGGGTTGCTGCTCGCCCCAGCCACGCCTGCTCCGCGGCCGCCCGCCAGGTGGGTCCGCCCCGCGCTCCTCCTCCCGAATCTGGCCCGGGAACGGGAGGAGCGAGGACAGGGGCCTTGGAATTCTGTGCCCGATCGGCCATCTCAATACCCCTCCGTTCTTTTACCCAAGAGTAAAAAACCGAAATCCAGAGATGGACTGACTTTCCCAAGGTCACAGACTTGTATCTGCCATTTACAAATGTCTATTCTTTTAAGTGTTTGTAAATAGACTACTGTTTCCTCTGTTCTGCCAGGGAATTAGGATTCAGGGAAGAGGACTCTAAAAATACTAATCAGCAGATCCAAATGAGCTGATCCGCATTACTGGCCGGTGACCCTGGCATTTAGAAGGAAATAAGCGAGGACGGTTCTTTTCACTCTGGGTACTTTGTATTTCTGGGCCTTGCTCCGAAAATTGGCCTAGATGCTTTACAAAATTTATCTCAGAACTCCTTGTCAGAACTGGGCCGGATTAGAGTTTACAATCCTCTTTTCTTCTCTCTCTTTCTTTTTCCTACCCCCACCCCCCCCCCTTTTTTTTTGTAAGGGAGGCTCAAGAGGTGACAGTGATTTGCCCAGTGTTTTATGGCTAGTTAGGGGGCACAGACAGAATTGGAACTCAGGTCTGTGATTGACACCTACTGTTTTCTTGAATAGAAAGCTGCTTTCAGCTGAAGGCAGCGCAGAACTTGACCTTCATAAAGCCCTCTCTGGATAGCATTCCTGGGAGCGGCTTGTGTACTGAAGTGTGTTGGTCCTCAGATATTATTTCACTTGTCAGAATAGGGTTAAGCAATAAGTGTAGCCATGCAGAAAATTCCTGCAGAGATGAGACAGATACCTGAAATTTTTTTTTTTGTACGAAATTTCAATAGAGGAGCTAACAAATATTAATACCATCTTGGTTACTTGAAGATTTTAGTTCTGTATGACTTAGATTGACTCAGTTACAGTCCTTCTTGGCCTGATATATTTGTCATCAGTAAAAATTTCAAAATGTAGCTTTCTGACTGTATGTTTAACTAAATAATTGCCTTAAAGATATTTTTCTTTTTCTTTTTTTTTTTTAATCTTTTTTTTAACGTTTATTTATTTTTGAGACAGAGAGAGACAGAGCATGAACGGGGGAGGGTCAGAGAGAGGGAGACACAGAATCTGAAACAGGCTCCAGGCTCAGAGCTGTCAGCACAGAGCCCGACGCGGGGCTCGAACTCACGGACCGTGAGATCATGACCTGAGCCGAAGTCGGCCGCTTAACCGACTGAGCCACCCAGGCGCCCCAAAGATATTTTTCTATATCAACAAAAACTTCCCACATGCACCTCCACATCCCTCTGCTTCCCTCTTGGTTAGTCTTTGAATTGGGTTTCGGAACTGAATCGAACTCGGATTATTTTCTCTTGCAAAATATCTGGAGTCTGATTAGTTCTGTGTTTAGGGTTACCTCAAGTTTCCATTTTAACTGGTAAAACTGTGACTTAAGTCCCAATTTCAGTTGAGTTTAATATCAGCTTCAAACCACATTAAACTCCTACATGTCATATGACCTCTAGCAGAAACCACAGGCAGTAGTACTGTTTTTTTCACCAGAGCTTCTCATTGGAGTGAACACATTATCGAAGACATGCACTATGTTCTTCATGTATCATTGTTCAAGGTCAGTCATCACTGACAGATTATTGACATGTACTCATCCTTATTTTAAAAAAATGTTTTCAACGTTGGGGCGCTTGGGTGGCTCAGCTGGTTGGGCATCCGACTTCGGCTCGGGTCATGATCTCACCGTCTGTGAGTTCGAGCCCCCCTGTCGGGCTCTGTGCTGACAGCTCAGAGCCTGGAGCCTGCTTTGGATTCTGTGTCCCGCTCTCTCTGCCCCTCCCCTGCTCACGCCCTGTGTCTCTCTTTCAAAAATGAATAAATATTTTTTAAAAAAGAAGAAGATTCTCAGCTGTGTAGATAAGGAAGAGTTTCAGTGAAGGCAATGTTTTTGTACTCTCCTATAGAAGAAATGAAGATTATATTCGCATTGACCCAGTGCTGTTTTCTTAGGGTATATTTTGTTTTTCTGGTTTCGGTCTTTTCATCATAGGATGGCACTAGGTCTGTGTCCGCAGGTGCTGTGCAGCCTGGGGGGCTGGCTCTCGCTCTACATTTCTTTCTGCCGCCTGAATAAGCACCGAAGCTATGAGTGGAACTGCCGGTTGGTTACTTTCACCCATGGAGTCCTCTCCATAGGCCTCTCAGCTTATATTGGCTTCGTTGATGGCCCCTGGCCTTTTACCCACCCAGGTAGGTGGAGACATTAGAGGGCTTTCCCTAACGGATTATATAACTTGGGGGTAGTCTTGGAAGGATGGGACATTTTCACAGAATGTGTACAATATTGAAGAGGAATTACCGTTATAATTTGTACCGGGAGTCTTCATTTTTAACTCTGATATTGTATGTGTCCCTATTTCTGCTTTTCATAACTCTCTGCTTTTAAAACAAATTTTAAATGCCTGTTACGTTGTAAGCCACCGAAATGTACAAAAACATAAAGCTAATATCAGTATCTTCCACCACCACTCCCAAACAGACACAAATGGACTGTATTACACATACTTTTTGATAACTTGCAATTTTCACTCGATTGTATTTTCGAAGGACATCTATATAGATTTTTTTTTACCCGTCTTAATTGTGATATAATATTGTGTTGTATGCATACATCGTCATTTATTTAACTCATGTCTCATTATTTGGGGCACCTATATTGATTTTTAAGCTGCTAAATGTCTGAGTATTACTTCCTTAGAATAAAAAAGTTGTGTCCCCTTGAATTAGTTTGCTGGGGCTGCCGTAACAAAATGCCACAGACTGGGGAGCATAGACAATAGAAACTTATTTACTTCCGGTTTTGCAGGCTAGAAGTCCAAGATCAAATTGTTGGCTGGTTTGGTTTCTTCTGAGGCTTCACTCTTGCTTGCAGGTGGCTTCCTTCTTGCTGTGTCCTCACGTGGTCTTCCGTTGGGGTGTGTGTGTGTGTGTGTGTGTGTGTGTGTGTGTGTCCTCATTTCCTTATTTTAGAACACCAGCCATATTGGACTAGAGCCTACCTTAACAACCTCATTTTAACTGAATTACCTCTTTAAAGGCCCAATCTCCAAGTACAGTCACATTCTGAGGGAATTGGGGGTTAGGGTTTCAACACGTGAGTTTGCAAGGGACAGTTCAATCCAGAAATCCCCTAGGATGTGATTTTTTTTCAATTCCTTAGATCCTTTTTTGTTTTAATTTCCTTACATTTCTATAGTGAGCTTCTGAGTTTTTCCCCAAACTGTCAAACTGATTCGAAAGCAGCTCTTAAGCTTTGTGTCTCATATGAAGGTTTCAAATAGATTTCAACATGTCCTGTCCTTGTACTTGATTTTCTTAAGCTGGGAACACACTAACTTCTGGGGTTCTTTCCAAGGCCCGCTTTCAAGAAGGGTCAGGGCCACCAGTGTCCAACAATCTAACCCATTAAGCTAAGAAATTAATCCGACATCCAGGGCAGAATAACTGAAAGAGTCTGGAAACAGACCTTTAAAGCTGGTTAAACAAACACGTAAAATAAAAAGAAGAAGAAAGCAAGAAACTGTAAGATTTTAGTTGAAAGAACAAAATAACTGAGTGGACACGGAGATAATGGCTGTTGCTCAGATCACTCATTGAGAGCTGATTCATCAAATCCAGCATTTCCTGGGCCTGTCACATTATGTGGTTTGATAAAGACCAAGGTTTTAGATTTTAGTCTTGGTTGTCATTACAATGCATGTGCCTGCCTTTGTTTTTGCTTTCAGTGACGCAACTGACCATCGTGGCCCTGTTGTGGGAGACAACAACATAGGACCCTTGTGCAAGGTCACTGTTATTATACAATTCCCGGTCACTCAGTTTGCTCCTGTCTCGGTTTATTGCAGGCTCACCCAATACACCTCTCCAAGTGCACGTACTGTGTCTCACCTTGGGCTACTTCATCTTCGACTTGGGCTGGTGCGTCTATTTCCAGTCTGAGGGGGCCCTGATGCTGGCTCACCACACCCTGAGTATTTTGGGCATCATCATGGCCCTGGTGCTCGGAGAATCAGGCACAGAGGTCAACGCGGTCCTCTTCGGAAGTGAGATTACCAACCCCTTGCTACAGATGCGCTGGTTTCTCCGAGAAACAGGGCACTACCACAGTTTCACTGGAGATGTGGTGGACTTCCTCTTTGTGGCTCTGTTTACCGGAGTGAGGATTGGCGTCGGAGCTCGCCTCCTTTTCTGTGAAATGGTCTCCCCCAAGCCCAAGGGGTTTGTGAAGGTTGGGGGAGTGGCGATGTATGCTGTTTCTTGGTGTTTCATGTTTAGCATCTGGCGCTTTGCGTGGAGGAAAAGCATCAAAAAATACCACGCCTGGAGAAGCAGGCGGAGGGAGGAACGGCAGCTGAAACGTAACGGACATCTTAAAACGCGCTAGCCAAGGCTTCCTCCAGATGCCGGATCGGGTTAGTCAGCCACAGGACCCAGGTTGGAGATAACGGCTGTTCTAGAATCAGGCTCATAACACACTTAGGTTTCAAGAAAGGGCTAAACGTATCAGGCAGTGTGGTCAGTCTTTGAGTGGAGCCCATACCAGTATTAAAACACTCATGTCTACCATGGCTCAGGTGTAGAAAGTGAGACTACTCAGTGGTAGTTGTGAATGAGTCAGAGCTGTGAGGTGGGGGTGGGCACAGCTGCCTTCCTTTTTGTTCGTGGTGTCCCCGGGTCCTCTTGTCTCTGGGATGCTTGATGGTTAGACCGCTCAGGAAGGAATTTGAGAATTTCTTCGAGAGTTGACTCCTTGAACAAACCCTTGTTCCTGCTTTCCGTGTAGCAATTTAAATAAAGTCACCCCATTTACTCTAAAGTGAGGGACTTCTAGGAAGATGCATGTCTGGCATTCTGAGCCTTGGATCAGGGAAGGGGCTGTGCTTAAACAAAGGGAAAGGATGAGAGAAGTGACCCTAAACCAACTGTCGAGGGGCCCCAAGACACCCCCAGGTTCGCTGCTTTGCTGAGGGGACTCACATGACTCAGAATGTAGTGCAACTCCTAGCTGTGATCAATTACAGTGAAAGGATTCAAGGGAAGAGCAGTGAAGGGAAAAGGTGTTTGGGCAGAGTCCAGGGGAAACCGGGCCCGAGCTTCCAGAGTCCTCTCCCAGTGGGATCCCTGAGGATGCACTGATTTCCTCTAGCAACAATTTGTGGCGATACGTGTAAAATGTCCAGCGAGGAAGCTCATTAGATGCTCAGTGCCCCAGTTTTTTACTGGGGGTCATGCAGGCAGCCATCGCCTGGCATGTAGCAGAATTCCTGACTCCCAGAAGGAGAGCAGGTGTTCAGCCTAAACCATATTGTTCGCACAGTGTAGGCATGGTGAGCCATTCCCATCGGTTAATGAAGGGAGCCCTCCTGAAATCTTAAGTTTCCAGATGCCAGCCAAGGGCCAACCTTGCAAGGAGGCCTTTCCAAGGACAGGAGTTCAGGCCTGCTCTGGTAACTCTTTTCTGTACAAAAACCAGGGAGTTAGGGCTTCGGATGAGAGATGAATGAGGTGTGGGCAGATTTACCGAGTCCTGTTGTACGGGTTCTGCCCTACCGAGAAAATGATGCCAATTCTCAGGGCTTTTGTGCATTAATCTCCTAGGCATGAGAGGCTGTGACTGAATTCCATAGGGATTTAGCATGTGGATTCCACTGTGCTTGAGATGGCAGTTCAGGTTTCAGCCCTGCTATACATCCTGCAAACCAGAACCAAAGAGTAAAGTGTACCGGCCTCTGGGTGATGAGGCGAATTTTATTTTATTTTTTCCCAAACACATTCCCTGTAGCACACTTCCTACGTTTTCTTTTCTCTGAACAAGGTGCCACTCTCTATGGATAAAATCGGATGGCAAGGCCAGTCCTAGAAGGAAACAAACAAACAAAAATTTCTCAGTGCGATAGTCTATCATCCCACCCAGGAAAAGCAAGAACGTAAGCTTAACATGAGAGATTAGGAATCAAGACTTTCTGGGTTCTTTTAACTAATTTTGCTCCTCACTTGCCAGATCACTTGGGCAGGTCACTTGTGTTCTCTATCTCAGTTTAAACCCTGTTGTGAATGAATGTAGGACTTTTATGGGGAAAGGGACGATTTATTTATTTGTTTGTGTGTGTGTTTATTTATTTATTTATTTATTTACTTGCTTGTTATTTATTTATTGGATTATGTCATGTAGACCCCTGGGGATTGATTTGCTTAATTGGTGAGTAAACGTGTGGGGCTACCGAAGTCTAAGCCTAGGTCAGTAGGAAGTCTCCGCCCGTTCTATGGTCACCGGTAATATGAACCTAACGAGTGGTCTTGAAAATGGATGTCAGTGCCCAGGCATGACGGAGCGTTGGAATGGCATGACGTCATCATTACTCTGGGAAAAGCAACTTTCAAGGCATGTTGACAGCGGTCTTTTAAAATGACTGTCATTTGGTTAATGAGTTTTGCTGCAGATGGAAATAATCTGACAGTAGCATCCCTGTCTCTTTTTTGCCCTGTGATCAGTATCCCCAGAATGCTGGTGAGCTTCTTTCCAACAAAACTGTGGTCAAAGTTGGATGCCGGGGAATGCTGATTCTAGCAAAAGCCTAGTGAAAAAGAGTGGCTTGGCGCAGGAGCTTAAAAAAAGAAAAAGCTGGCTCTTGAATTTTGGCACAGTGCCACCTGTTCCATACCAGACAAATGAATAGACTTAATCTGGTACCAATTTTTTTCTCTTTTGACTCCTCAGACGTGAAGGGATTGCAGACCTTGGTGTTTTAGGGGTACTCCTGGGAATGTACGCAGGTTTCTTCTGCGTTTTGAATAACCTAAATAATAAGAGAAGAAAAATAGCTCACTTCAGCTTTTCTTGATGCTTTAACTAGTAACTGTGAAGGAACCTCCCTGAGAGAAAAATGGGAAATGAAGGTGACTCAGCAGTTAAGATGCTGTGTTTTGACATCACGGGTAAACGAAGGGCTAATTAACATGTGGTATAGTCGGACAAAATGAAGTATTCATTTGCATTTGGATTACTATGTAATAATTCCTAACACTGCTCAAGAAAGATTTATATTTCAATAAGATTTGTACTAAATTTTATAAAAATAAACAAATTTTTATCAACCCAGAGTTTGCCTTTGTATCTTTGGTGTGATTTTGCCAAGAAGTGTAAAAAAAAAAAAAAAATGGCATGTAGAAATGTTGACCCATATTTATAATTATCTGTGAAATACCACTTATCTGCTCTTAACCATCAACCATTCCTAATGCTGTTTACTTATCGGGGCAACAATCTACATACAGAATACAGAAAACAGTTTGCTAAAGACTGAGGAAGAACTTCCTTTCTTTATTTTTGCCATTTGTTTGGGCAGTTGCCTTGAAAATGATGTTGAGTGGGCCCCATGAAGATAAGGACCCTCGGCTGTCTTCAGAACTGTACCTCCAATGCCTAGAGCAGTACTAGACACATAGTAGGTGCTCAATAAACATTGAAAGAAGAATGGGTAAGGATGTGGTTTAGGATAGCCAGTCTCCCTCCCCTCCCCCCTCCCCAGGAAACCTCAAAGAGCATGCATGGTGGATTGTGTCACTGGTGTCATTTTTTTAGGTAAGGGACTAATGACCATGGGGAGTGTGTTCCACCTAGATTGGTGGGACTCTTCTGAAGGCATTCTATAGTTAGAGCCTTTAGAACAGTCTAGAGCTACCAACAGTTCTAAAGAGGCTTTCAGGGATGTTTTTACCATTAGAGCTTTGTGGGTGAACATAGAGATTTTCATCATTGAAAAAAATAGCTCTGGAATGAATAACCACTGGCTTAATTAAATCCTTTGCTTACCATCTTCTGAAGCTTTCCCACAGCAAATGCCTTCTTTGCTCACAGCTAGAACTTTGGGTCTGTTTAAGTTTGGAAAGATCTTGAAAGCAGCCTGCCAAGAGGTTTTGTATGCAAGGAAGGGAAGGTGAATTAGGAAGCTTTCCAGTTTGTTTTATTCCTGAAGCTCAAGTAGTGAGGCATTCTTGAAGGAAAGAGAACTCATTTTTTAAATGCGTGATTTGATGAGTCATTGGGTCCAATGAATTTCGTACCTATTTATTAGGGTATGGCAAAATGATATTTACTATGTTTAAGAAAGATACAGGTTTGGAGATAAGGTTTGCATTTTGGTCATTTTATACAGATGGATAGAGCTCTTTCCAGTTATATGCCAAAAATATGCAATTAAAAGAGTTCTCAGGGTAGAATTATCCTGGGGTACACCAGCAGGTGGCAATGTGTCCTGGTTTGATCATTAGGAAAGTGGCTTGGAACTTTTATCGGTGCTATTCCTTCCCAAAATAAACATTACAAAATTAGCTGGCTGTGCCCTGAAAAAGTAAAAAAAATAAAAAATCAAGCAATAAAGAGTCATCTTTGGCCTCTGTTTATCTTTTCCTTTTTTTACCCCGTTCTAACGTCAGCCTTAGCTCATGCATCTATTCAGGGATAATGATCTTTTCACGAACTGTTGCAGGTTGACTTTTAGAACCAGCATCATTAAGAGGTCCTTGTTTTCCCTCTCCACATCCACTCTTTCTTAAAATTGCTTTATTACCTGACTTCCACAGAAAGGCTGAAGACGCTCACCCACCAATGCAGGTTTGAACTCATTGACTCTGAAAACAGGTAAAGGGACAGCCACTTAGGGCAGTGGCCCGAGGAACTGAACCATATTGTATGTGGTACTTACAATCGCTAGACTACGGGATTATGCAATCATAAAACTAGATGGATATCGACATGTACCCGGTAGGAAAAAAAAATAAGCCCCCTCCCCAAATATTTGGGAACTCTTCAGAGAGAACTGCAATGCTTTCTACCAGATAAATGCACTTTATTTGCTGCTCCCATTTCTCTCCACAGCAAGCTTGTGAAGTCGCTGTGGAAAGCACCATGCTTTCTCCATTTGGCAACTCAGACATTTCACTTCGCCAAGGCAGAAGCAGCTTAAAAGCAATATTATACCAAGAAATCCTGGCTCCAATTCCCATACTCTCGTTCCCCCCAGCCCTACGCTCCACCGTCCTCTAACTTTGCCCTGGCAGCCAGGATTTGTGAGCGGCGGCCCCTGTCCTGGGAGGAGGCCAGCAGGTGCCCCAGGTGAGCGGCCAAGGCCAAACCCTCTCTTTGCTGGGGTTTGCTGCGGAAGAGAGGGATGGTGTCCTGGCACCTGGACCTGAGTTCGTTGCCAGCAGTTTACAAGCAGTCGTTACGTGTTATCAGAAAATAAGAACAAGTACATTCCATTAAGGAATAAACGTTTCCAGGGCAAGGGGGCGGGTGATGCCTCTCATCCCGGACGCCTCAGCACTGGTGGAGTGCTCTTCGGCGGTCTCCGGGTAAAGCCGAGTTAGTACAAGCTAGACTCCAAAGTACAGCTCTCCGGCGTTCCCGGGGCCTTGAGGGCGACGCTGGGTCGGTGGGTGGGACTCCCGGAGACGGCCGGTTCCCACCTCCCTCCGCCCCGCAGAACTACTTTTCCGCTCCCCCAAACAGGACTCCGGCGGAGGCGTCCGCGCGGCCCTGGCGCGCGGGCGGGCGCGGGGGAGACGAGCGAGGCCGGGCGGCGAGGGCGGCGGGGCGGCCCCGCGCGCCGCGGAGGGATCCCGGGTGAGGCGGCTTCCCGAAGTCAGAGGGGAGGAGGCCAAAAAAGTCGACGGGGGAGGGGAAGCGCGAGCTCGCGCTGGACGCGGCCGGGGCCGGGAAGACAGAACCGGAACCGGAACCCGTGCGCGCGCCTGCGATCGTCGCGCGGCCCCCACCGCCGGCGGCCTCCTCCGCCCGCCGCGCGCGCTCCCGCGAGGGCCCCAGGACCCGGCGAGCCGGTCCTGCGCTCCGAGTGGTCGCTCTCGCCGCGCCGCCGGCCTCCGGGGCCGGTGCTTCGAGGCCGGGCCGGACGGGAACCTCCCGCCCCTCGCGGGAACCGCCGCCTACCGGCGCGTCGGGGAGGAGCCGCCGCCGCCCGTGCCGACTGCGGAAGAGTCCGGGCCTCCCAGGGATGGGGAGCAGCCCGCGGCGCTGAGAGACCAAGTTCCTGTCACCTCTGGCTGCGGGACCCCTTCCCCCGGCGCCCGCGGTCGTCCCAGCGCCCGGAGCTTGGTGGGGGCGGCGAGGAAGACGAGAGGGGTCCCCCGGCCCGGGGACATGGGGCCGCGCGAGCCTGGCGCGGGACGGCCCGAGACGCTGCCTAGTCTGCGGCCACGAGCGGCCGGCAGCCCCAGATAGAGAGCGGAGACCACAGCGGCTGGCCCCGCGGCGGCGGGGACTCGCGAGCCCCCGAGACTCCGGAGGAGGAGCCGACACCCAGCCCCGAGCTGATCCCGCCCCAGCCCCGGAGGGACTCCCGGGCCCCTTCCCTGCGGCTCGCCGACTTCCCCCCCGTGACGGAGTTTTCTCCTTGTGCCTTCCCGAGGATTGCTCTCTAGCTCTTAGAACTCGCCTTCTGGCAGACTTTCTCGGGTTGTTTTGGGAGCTACCCTGTTTTGCTCCGACCTGCATCCCCTTTCCTTGACCCCTTCCAGTCGGACGTTCTAGATGACTGAATGGAGTTTTGAGTTGGACTTTTGTGTCCCTTACGGAGTCGGGCCTGATCCCAGAGCACTGGGGGTGGGGTGGAGGTGTTACTGTAAAATGCAAGTTGGATAAAAGAAGGACCTCTCGCCAAGGGCCCCAATGAGCGGCACACAGTCCACTATCACCGACAGGTTGGTATGAAGCTCCCCTTGCGCTTTAGCTTCCCTGGGTTCGGCCTGACCTAGCAGAGAGTCCGTGATAGCCGATTGCCTTTGACCAGTGAAGTTGACAGGCATAGGAGAGAGGGTTGTTTAGGAGCTCTGCAATTAGTCTGGGGTTGCTGCCAAGTTACCCGGTTGATTGGATTTGGAAATGTAGCTTTTTTATTTTTTTTTCTGGGGAGAAACTTTTCTCCAGATTCTCGGCGAAGGGGTAGGTAAAACCATGATTGTGGTTTTGTGTCTGTAGTGTGCATTGGGATTCTGTACTTATCTTGGAACCAGAGGAAGGTCATTTTGGGTGAAGGTCAGTGCCCGACGTCGGCTGGGGTATTGGTGCATCATCAGTTTTACTCCTGCCCTGTAGTTCTCCAGACCCTGTTAGATTTTTAGGAATTGCTATTTGTAAACTTCATTCTGAGACTGCTGCATGGTGGTTTTTGAACTTGATCTTTGAATGTTGACCTGCGTAGCGTTGATTATCTAATAATTTTACAGAATGTTGAAATTACTGGTAAATCACAGGCTCTTGTTGGAGCTAAAAAAAGGGGAGAGAAAGTCATGGGGCTTGATTTTAATTGCTGCATTTTTAGTATTTTGTCTTTGAGAAGTATTTACATTTAAGGGATACAAACCCTAAGCGAATTAGGTAGTACAAGCATGGCAGGTGGATTTGTTGAGTTCTGTGGGTCCTTTATAGGTTTTATTTATGTTGCTGGTGGTTGGTAAGTGGAGCTTCTTTACCCTTAAGGGTTATTCTTTGGAATATTACTTTAAATGATAAATTCCACTACTATATTTTATTTCTCACTTTCATGATGACATTGTATGTTGATTCCAAATTTCAGTCAACCTTTTTTTTTAGTCACTGTTCAAACCATTACATCATCAAAAAAAAAAAAAAAATCAAATGACTGAACTAGGGGGCCAAAGAAAGCACTTTGATGAAAAGCGCAACCATGGTGCTCTTGCAAAAAAAATAGTTGAATTTCCTAATAAGAGGGTTTCACCCAATTGTAAGACTCATTTGTTGATTTTAAAAGGGCCAAATTCCATTATCATACCATAACAGCTACTCCAGAAACAGAACTTCCTCTTCCTGTTGATGCTTTCCAGTGTCACGTGAATGTTCACCTAAAAGATTCCATCAAATATTTAAACTGTAGTCTTTGCGTATTTTTCTTTAAGACGAATTTTGGTTTTCAGCTTTTCAGATTGTACCCGTGTCATGAGTAGCAACAATTCTTATCTTAATTTCCTTGAATCATCCCCAGTCCTTTAACTTTCAGGGTGTTTTGGTACTGAGACATCACTTGAACGGATGTGTGGGTAATTGTTTTTATTTTCCTGGTTCATTCAATTCTTGCCCTCTCTGTTGAGCCTTTAGACAAGAAGTCTTATTAGGAAATAGTGTAGTGTTGGTAGTTTTTATTGTGGCATTAGGGGTGTTTAATTTTGTAGAAACAGAACCTAGGGTCACCAGCTCATTTCACATGAAAATCACCTAATAGTGCCCACCTGATAACCTTTCTTCTTCTCTGTGCTCAGAGTTTTTTTTTTTTTCCTTTTTCCATTATCTTGGAAATAAAATCTTGGGATTTGGGGTTTTTTTTCTCATAGCTTAGATGAGATACAAATATACAATAAGCATGCAGTCAATGAATGTCCTTTACCAGGCACTGTGCTAGGCACGAAGGATTAAAAGATGAGTATTCTAACTATAAGATGAATCTGCAAATTGGTTTGGGTATTAGTGTCCTTGAATTAGTTCAGGGGCTGGCTGATTTTATAGATTTTTTTTAAACAGTAAAAAAACCATTTAATAGCCATTTAATTTAATATGCATTGCTGAGACAGTATGGATACCTGTATCTTAGGAATTTACTCGTTTTTTTTTTTTTTTTTAATAAGATTATTCTTGGGTGACTATTACATTTTCTTTACGTCTTCTGTAAATATCAAGCATCTATTTGTGCATTAGAAAAGTAGCTGTCTCTGATCTGAATATATGTTGGAGTGAAATATGGAAGTGCTGGGTTAGTGTTACTTTTTTTCTAGGGTACCTTAACAAAGTTATGAGTATAGAATAGTTCTTAGCTTCTCGGCTCTATCTCCTTCATCCTCTCTTCTCACTGTCCGCTTCCAGTATACTGTAGGTATCTTTTGCTGATTCTAGAGCTATTGGCAAATTAACAGTGCCAGTGTAGCTTTTTAAAGATCCTTTCAAGTTTGAAGTACCGTATGTGGTATGGCTTTGTTTTGTAGAGTGTGCAGACCCACCAGGCCAGCTGTGTGAGTTAGAGTTCTTTCATTGTGGTGCTTCTGACTACAGAGTCTGTCTGTCCTCAGTTGAAATCAGACTAGCTGGTTTTGGGCGTTGTTCTGTTTTGCAGTTTGTGGCAGGCGACACATGGCTGAACAAGATAAGAAGGGTTTTATTCTTGTGTTAGGGACGTGCTGGGGCTGGGATGGAATTCAGCTATGTTTAGGCTCTGATTGGTCACTGTGGATACTCAGAACTCTGTTATATCCTGTTATTATTTTGCAGTTAAATTAACACATTCATTTACTCCCTTCTCTTCCTCTTCATCTACTCTCCAGACCCCTCATGCTCCACTTTTTGAAAGGTATAGTCGTCAATTTAAAACCCAAACTATGTTCATGGTAGCTACTGTTTTCATGTAGGGTATATGAATAGGTTTTTTTGTTTTTTGTTTTTTTTAATCTAAGAAGCTTATGAATACCATCTAGTGTCTTGCTTTGTAACTTCTGTGAGATGTATAGTTTTCTTTCCACTTTGAGAATCAGCACTTGAAAAGTGGCAGAAATATCTGATTACTGCTCTTCACTTTGCGTTGATTGTCGTGTTCAGTCCCAAACCGTATCCTAATTGTTGGCAGTCCTCTTAGATGCCTGTCTTCTGTCCTGGAGCGTTTAGGGATCTTATGGCACTTGGAATTTCTTCTGAGAGATAGAGGCGAGGGAATCCTCTTTCAGTGGACTCACTAAATGATTTCAGGCCAGATTCTAGAACAGTGAATTTTCAGGGACGATACAGGTAGGATTTTGTTATAAGGGTCTTACTTGAAATAAATAGACCTTTGTCTGGTCTAGGACTTGTGGATTTTGTTACTTTGATTGATAAAACAAAGGTTTTTGATATATTGGCATTTCCTTAGTACTGGGTTCAAGTTTGAGCTTGTTTAACTTAAGCAAACTTTTAGTGAGTATGCAAACCTGTGACTTTATACGCATGTACCCAGTAATTAACATTTTCATTCATGATGCTTTTTCTGCCCTCATTGCCACATAATGCTTTTGATTAAAAAAAGAAAACAAAACACTCCTGTATGAGTGCTATTTTCAAGGTTGCCTGAGTCATATGCAAGGTTAGATTGTTTGTAATGTTTACTTGTGAAGTCAGTCATTTGATAAATACAAAATTGATATTGGGGACCAGGATCATAGTGCTAGCTTTGTATTCAGTTTAATGTTGTTTTCTTCCGGCACAGTATAAAATCTTGATTCATATAGGCGTGCATTAGTACATTCACTTGCACACTTTTACATGAGTCAGCGTGTACAGTGTGAAGTTTTTACATGAGACAGCGTGTATAGCAGAGCTATAGTCTTCCTGATTAATGGCACATTTATAAGATGTTCTCATTTATTTAGTGAGGTGACAAGAGAATCTTTAGTTGAATCACTGCAAAAATATGTTAACCTGGTGATGCTGCCTAACCCATTGATGATTTCTTCTTAAAATGTAGATAGCATTGAGTTAACATAGGATTTTTTAAATTAAGTTTGAATTTTCAGTTTAGGAAATGAAATTTGAAGCAAACTGATATGGGTCACAGAGAGCAGGATATTTTAATGGTTTTCCAGAGGTAATTGGAGAGACTCTTACATCATGGTTGTCTGACAAAGTTACTAGAAATGTTTCTTATCATATAATTGCTTATCTCCTAGAAATTGACCATGTCACATTTTCAGGAACAGGGAGCTGGAGCTTAACTTCTTTCAGTCTTGTTTGTTAAAACTTGGTTTTGATGATGTTTTAAATGTTCATTTGATGATATTCTCTTTTCCCTTTTAATAATTAAGAGTCTTCAAAATGTGGTGGCATTTGAACTGAAAGTATAAAATGAGTAACATTTTGTTTTCTTTTGAGTAAAACACTCTTGTGTATGTAACAATATCTTACTGTGGTGTAATTCTTTAACATTTACAATGTTTCTGACCCCCCCCCCCCCCGGGGGGTCAGATCATCACTTACACTTCAGGCAACTCATAGAATTTAAGTCAAGATTATAAAACTGGAAAGGACAGAGCCACCATTTTAACTTAGATTTTTCTGGCTCTCAAGGCCTCCCCCCACTTTTTACTTTAAATTATGGTGTTTCTATGTGTATTATTATTTTTTCTTACTTTCCTTTAGTAATCTTCCAATCTGACCAAGTTAGATTTTTCTTATAGAATGCTTTCTATCCTTTATACATTCTTGCCTGAAGTATCTCTAGAGGATAAAGCTCTCGTCATTTCCTCACGAGACTGAACAACAATCTGATAGATCTTGTAGTCAGGAAGTTTTTCCTGATCTTTAGCTCAGACTTTTGATTTGTCCTGTTACTTGTATGTACTTGCTGTCCTCCCATTTTGTGTTTATATGACTCTAACTGGCTTAGACAGTTAATCAGCACCTCTTCCCTACCCCCACCCTATTCTTTGCTTAGCCAGTTTGTATTTCTGATTTGTTGTCTAACAATTATCCTGCCCCTCTTAATGTTTTATTAACTTTTCCTCAGTCACTCTCCTAGTGCAAAGTGATTTTGTTCCTTAGATGTCTGTATTTTATCTTTACCCATATTCTAGAGCAGCAATTTCCAACTTCAGTTTAATGTAATTCACAGGGTCTTCAGGTTTTTCCAGGCATAGCCCAAAATTAGGGCTATAGAGATTCTCACTTTTATTTTAGATAGTTTTTACAATGGATATGGGAGATATCACAATCAAATAAAACAAATTTATACAAACAGCATAATTACTAAATCAAGCAATTATGTATGTTATAAAAGGCTTCTTTACAAAGTGATTCTTTAAAATATGAGTGCCCCTAATGTGACAAGTGTTATCAGTTATGTGACAAATGGGTAGCAAACAAAAATAATAAACATTAGGAGGAATCTTTGCTTGAAAATCAATCAGAAGTGAATATAAAACATTTCTGAACTTGTAAGTCAATGAAGAGATGTGATTGTAGCTCTAAAGTAAAATATCTGTTGCAGTGGGGTGAGATATATCTGGAAGTTGTTCCTTTTTTTTTTTTCCCCTGCAGTAGTTTTTCAGTCTCACCTTAAATTGTATGTCACTTTTTGCATTTTTTTTTGTTTCCACATATTAGTGAAAAAGAAATAGACCTGCAATGCTTAGCGTTATTCTTCCAGTGAGATGCACTATTGTTAATATTGAAATAATATTGTCTCTTTTTGTCACTGTATTTATAAGAACTGTTACTAATGATAAGAGACCATAAAAGAAGGAAAAAGTACGCATTAAATTATTACAAAATACATAAGATTGTAGAGCTCTTGAATGTTTTATTAGTAGACCTTTTTCACTGATGGTAACTTAGTTTAAAATTATTTAAATAGATGTCTTTGTTCTTTTGCCTTTTGCTCATGATTTTGTTTCCTCAAACTTCAGAATTTTGGAAACATGCCAAAGTGAGGGCATTTTACTTTTGCAACTTAGAGTATGTAGAGTACCAAGATAGCCAAGTTTGAAAGGTTTTGTAAGGCAGCTTCTACCTCCCAGACAAGCTTATGAAGCTAGTGCTTTAGAATCATTTTTAGCTTTTTGATTCTGTGGAGGTAACACTTGATGGTGCTGAAGGTTAGAGGCTTTGCCTCAATTGCATAAGCATACATTATTGACTTTCAGTAAAAGAAGAAATTTACACTAAGTTTGCCTTACTGAATTAGCATGTACTAATGCAGCTGACAGTTTAGATTCATACCAAAACAGGATCTTTTACTAATTCAAATGCTGAATCCTGGTTTTTGAGATCATAGTCACATGATAGGCCTGGGTGGCTTCCCAGTGTTGAAAGACAAGCAAATCTAATGGCCAATGAAAAATTAGATTTCCTGTCTTGGGACTGTGAGTAATAATTCACGAAGAAATTCACAGAGAAATCTAAGAAAACCCGGTTTAGTTAATGCTTACAGTTAATTGCCACTTGTATACTGCTTTTTCTTTAATGTTACAAAGCTTATTGTTGTCATTTAATGATACTGCTCCGAGACTGTACTTTTGGTCAAATATTACATTTAAATACTGATTTTAGGTTTACATACTGACAAGGTCAAAGAGGATTTTGTGGGTCTTCTTTGAATTCAGAAAATGTAGATTATATTGCCGTAAACCAGAGATTTCATCAGCATCTGAAGAAGTTATATGTAAAATTGGTCATGTAATGCAGAAGGTGGCTGTATCTTTTCTAGAAGAATCACAAGTCCCCAAAGTACAGATGGTTCCCAACTTAACCACAGTTTTTTAAGACTTTAAGACAGTGCAGAAGCAATGTGCCTTCAGTAGACACTGTACTTTGGAATTGGAATGTTGGTATTTTTCTGTGCTAGGGCTGTGTGGCACGGTACTCTCTCGATGCTGGGCAGAGGCAGCACGTCCGCTGTTCCCAGTCAGCCGTGTGGTCACAAGGCTAAACAACCAGTATACTTACAACCATTCGGCACCCCGAGAATCATTCTGCTTTTCATTTTCAGTATTGTATTCGATAAATTACGTGGGATGCCCAACGCTTTATTATGAAAAAGGTTTTGTGTTACATGATTTTGCCCAGCTGTAGGCTCATGTACGTGTTCTGCGCACGTCTCAGGTAGGCTAGGCTAGGCTGTCATGTCCCGAAGGTTATGTGTTCAATGCGTTTTTGACTTACCGATAGTTCCCACTTACGATGGGTTTATCGGGACAGAACTCCATCGTAAGTTGAGGAAGATTTGTACACTTAAATCCGTGTAAGAAATCTCACGAAGGGGCTTAAATATATCCTTCCATTGATTTTAGATGGGTTATCTGCCTGCGCTCCGGACACAAGCTGGTATGATGTGGTTTGCCTTGTACTGTCTCTGTGGTTTACTCAGAGGAAGTGGTTCTTGTGGGTGAAGGTCTGATCTTTTCAGAGATTGTTGGTGGCACATGCACTGTCAGCTTATTTCCTGTTTTATTGGCTGTTGGGGCAAGGCCTTCTCAGAGCGAGTACTGCTGAAGGGGTATTGAAATATTTTGTAACAGCAGGATGGATGGTTATAATGTTATGTAACATCTACCTTTCAGGGGATAGGAAGGTTAAATTAATGTCTGTGAGATGCTTTGAGATCTTAAGATGAATAGTGCAGACATGCTTGTAATCATATTTGCAAGTTACTGCTTTGTTCAGATATTGCTCAAATTTAAGGAGGAAACATTCTTATGCAGTAAAGTGTTAACTCTGTGGACCTTGACTTCTGTAGCCATTCAGGTGTTGTTTAATCGCTGTGATAGTCAGGGTTAGGAGTTCTTCCTTTTTTTCTTTTCTTCTTCTAACTGTAATTTTACTGTACATGGGTTAACTTAATGGAGTCGATACCTTATCTATAGTACTGGTTAAGGCTTGTTCACAAAACTTAATGGTTCAAGCATGCTTCTTCACTAGTTTAACTGGCCTACAGAAATAAGAGAATTTCCTTTCAAATCAATGGCTGTACCACTCGTATACAAAACCCTGTACTGGCTTTGCTCGAACCTTAAAAAAACTGATCAAATTGCAGATGTTATACTTTTATTTATTTATTTATTTATTTATTTATTTATTTATTTATTTTTGGCTTGCATTTACCCTTTGTTGCTTTAAAAATTTAACAATGAATACTTTCTGGGAAGAGGCTTTCTTTAAAGCTACATTGCCAACTAAGTTTTGAGTTCCTCAAAGGTAGGAGAATAGTTCTTATTCATTTTTAAGTGATTACTATTTGCTTTACTGTGTTTTTATTCTTTTTTAATATAAAGAACCATAAGAAGAAAATAGTCCAAATTAGTCAACCAGTCAGATAGTGTTGTTCAGGTTAAAAAAAAAAAAACAAAAAAAAAAAAAACCACACACACACCAGAAAATTCCAGTGATATATAACAGTAATAATAAAGTCTCCCTCTGATCTTACCTCTATCCCTACACACCTACCACTTCTCATACTCTCCTCAGCTAAACTTTGTCTATCTACCAAAACATCCTTACAAATATAGCAGCCTATCATTTTAATATTCTTTATATTTAGCCGGTAGTAGGTATATCTGTTTCTGCTAGGTTGTATTACCATAACAACAGCTTCCAATTTCAGTGGCTTACAACACTGGTTTATTTCTTGCTTGCATTACACCTTGTTAGCTGTGGATTGGCTGTAACATTTTTGGAGCCCTGGCTGAAGGAGTAGTCCCTGTCTGGGATGTGTCATTTGCATGGCAGAGGGAGAGAGCAGGAAACATGCAAACATGCAGTGGCTCTTAAAGCTTCTACTCAGTCTGGTGTACATAAATCATTCACGTGTCATTGGCCAAAGCAAGTCATACAGTCAGGCTGATTGCAGTGTGCCAGGGAGGTGTACTCCTCCTACAGGTGGCATTGCAAATCGCATACTGATGGGTGAGGGTGTATAAATCTCTCAAGGAAGGAGAGGAGAGGGAAAAATTAGGAACAATAACATAGTCTACCACAGGAAGTACTCCATAAATGCTTATTAGATGGGTTGTTTTGAATCTGTAAAAATTTTATTTTTTTAATGGAATATTTCAAAGATACACGGAAGTACAGAGAATAGTATGATGAACCTCCATGTACCCGTCATTAGCTGCAATAATTACCAGTGTATGGACAGCCTTGGTTCATCTGTTTGCTTGCCCTGCTTCTCCCTCAGATTATTTTGAAGCAGTTTCTCAATATTTCACCCGTAAATATTTCACTAGCTCTGAAAGATAAAGTCTGAAAGTGTGACTTCCTTTAGTAAAGTTTCACTGTCTAGTAGTTTGAGGTAATGGTACCAGGGACTGACAGGTGTCAAGTAGGAGAGGATGTTCATGGAGTGTATCTGGATTTTGACAGCCAGAAACCTATTTTGATTTCATTTTGAGTGTTTCTGGAGGAGGCTTAGCAGCAGAATGTCATCTGTTTTCCCAGCACCTCCTTTTCTCCACTTTAGAGGGAGAGGGAAAGAGAAAGAGAGAGAGTGTGTGTATAGCAGAAGCAGGTAATTAACCCCTGGAAAAAATAACATGGCAACAGATTTGATTTGCAGGAGGTTTCATTTCTCACTGAGCCTCTGTTGGCATGGTGCCAGTTGAAAGGAATCCCAGCCCTTAATGGCTCTAAGTGTTCTGGGAGTTCCCAGTCAGTGATGTTATTTACTCTGGAGGAAGAACATCAGAATCATTTCTAAAAATCTTCTATTCACCTTTGCTATTTGCTGGGCAGAGAAAGGCTCGATCAATCTGTAAGGAGATCCCTAAGGTGATCTAAAAGTAAGGAAGAGAGTCTAACTTTAGCTTAGAAATAATTAAAGCCACTTTCCTCTGCTCAGGTTAGTTGTCTGAGGGACTTCAAGCCTCCATTTTGACTCAAGACTTTATAGATATTATTAGCATACAGCGTAATACAATAACTTGTCATTTCTACATTATGCATCTGTGATCATCAGCTTCACAAGGAAATTCTTTGGGGAAAGGGGTATTATGTAATCAACAGTGGGAAGCAATCAAGCAGATATAATCCTTCAGTTTGTAGATTGGCAGGTGACAGTGAGGTGATCAAAGAGGATTTTTACAGACTAGTGAATATTGTATATAATTTGATTAAAGTGGTTATTTTAGTATAGTACGACTAGCTAATTTTGTTTTCTTAATGGGCTTCTGTCCCTGTGCTTAGAAACACTTAGGATAAAATGGTTTTTCTAGGTATCCAAGTGGTTTGTTTTCTTTAATTAAGTTATGTTGTTAGTCTCATTTCAGAATCCATGTAGTAACTGCAGTAGAAAATGCTTGGCTTGTAAAACCATTAGCTTGTAAATACATTTTTTATTTAAATTTGAGTTTTTCTTGGCATTGAACTGATTCTGACTTTGGTTGCTTGGAACAATATAGTCTATTTAAAATGTAAGTAATATTTTCCCCATGGAGAATAACCCTTGGACTTGCCATTGTTCATGTTATTTTTTTTGTTGTATCACAGTTGAAAAACATCGTTTTCAGAGATAATAATTTGTCAGCACCTTTGTCAGAGTAATATATTTGTACCTCGGTTGCATTTGTTAGTTGCACATTTTGGGGAAAGATTTGTGATTTCTAGTTACTGTATTTACTCAGAAGCTCCGCAAGATCAGAATTCTCAAGACAGCGTTTAGAAGTAAGTTGGGTGTGTTGCCTGGATGTGACCAGTAAAAAAAGAGAAGCTTCTCATCATGCAGTTATTGCTTAATAGGATACAAGGTACAGTCCTGTTTCTAAAAATAGGAATTAAGCGAAATATTATGTGGATAAATATTAGCAATTATATTAATTTGATTCCGCTGGCAGAATTCTTTTTGAGACTATCCTCTTTGTCAGAAATTAAAAGTAGCTGTGAAAGGAAAAGGTGTTTTAGTTCTTAATTTTATGTGTGTATCTATATATTATGTATATATATATAGTCACACATCATATGTATATATAGCTTTTGTAAAAGGGAGCAATAGAAGGGAACTGTTTGAGGATGATGCAGAGAAAAGAGCTTCCTGGGTTTAGGGTGTCAGACTTGTTCTGCTACTTCTGTCTGGGACCATAGGCAGATTTACCTCTCAGAACAGCAGCTTAGTTTTCTCATCTGTGAAAATGCGGGTAACAATACTTACTTGGCAGAGCTCTTGTGAAGGTGAAGTGAGAAAGTATTTAAGTACGTAGTGTGTAAGAGGTCAGTAAGTTACAGTAGCTGTTAGGTTTTCCTAAAATTTGATCTATGCATGTAAAAGGAGTTTGAATTCACAGGTATTTTCTGCTGCTACTGCTGTGATGGTGTTTTCTCCTTGCTGTGATAGTATTCCTTATCCTTTATATTTCAAACTGTAGGTTGTCTTTAGAATTAAGATACATTTGGAAGGGAGGAATAGACAGGGAGAGACAGTTATTTCAATTCCGACTGAAATAGTAACTAACCTGTCTAGTTGCTGAAGCGGTAAGACTTTTAGGATTGGCAATCAACTTTTACATCTGCCTTGGAACCCTCCGAATTTGTTGAGTTCTGTCTTTACAACATTCCTTCATTTGTTTATTCATTTATTCAGTAAATAATGAATGGCTGCTCTTCCTGGGTCATTGTGTTGGCAACGTTATTTTGAGCTCTTGCTACCTGTTGATTTATATTTAACAAGTAAGAAGTTTACCTGTGAGAGTGACATCCATTGAGTCATGCTGTAGATTAAGGTGAGAAGTCGTGTATTTTGGGGAAATAAAATGATTACTGATGAAACTTACCTTATTTTCCAAATTAAATTATTTCCCATCACAAACTGTCCTTTTATGTTTCCTTTTTCTTTTTTCAGTTTAATTATGTTTTGGTGAGTTACTTAAAGTGGAAAGGGCAGTGCTTTAAGGTGAAATTTAAGAAGCTTTAGATGTTCATTGCTTTTGAATAGAAGAAATCATATTTTATTGGTTAGGCGTTGCTTTAGTCACTCTTGGAGGGAGACCCTCTCATTAGCTACCTCTTTGAAGGTGCTAGCAACCTGTTAAGCTTATACTTTGTACATCCAGTGGTAAATATGTTGATTTGATCAGTGAAAGATTCTGGAAAGTACAGTAGTTTGTTTAGCAAGACACTGCTTAAATCCTGATGACTTGGTATACTAGTATTTTATACTTCAGAAAGGTGGAAAGGTGAGTGTGGGTAAAAATGAACACTTTAAAGTGGATGCAGTTTAGTCTTACAAAGAAATTTGGGATGTGGTAAAAGATTTTTGTATTTATTGACTGCATATTAAGTGCTAGGCACTGTCCCAGGAACTTTTTATGCATTGTCTTTTTTAATCTTCTTAGCTGTGTAAGTTAAATATTGTTGTCTCCATGTTAAAACAGAAAAATGAGGCTTTAAGACATTCACGAACTTGCTTAAGGTCACATAGTTTCTAAGCAAGAGAGTTGGGATTATGATTCCAATGTTCATTTTTCTTTGGCCTTCTGATCTCAGGCCTGCTTATACTGAGTCAGATTGGCTCATCTCGATCAGTCCGTTGATCTTTTGAATCAGTTGGACGAAGCCCAGAAAGTGGATTTTGTCTTCAACAACACCATTAAAGTGTTGTCTTGCATTATAATTTTATAACTATATTTTAGTCTTTCTATTTTTAATCACCTATTCACTTACTCCCTTTTCCAGATTGCTGACATGAGGGATTTTGTCTCATTTCCTCTAAAGAATGGCTACATTGTGTTTTGGTTTCTTATTCATTGCTTTAAATACACACATCTGTAAACATTGGACTTTTTTGAAGCCTGATATATGTTGCTTATAAATCATTTTCCATTATAACTATTCTAAAGTTCTTTTAAGAAGTTTAAGGCCCATCTAAAACAAGTTTTGTGGGGTTTTTTTGTTTTGTTGGGTTTTTTTGTTTGTTTGTTTGCTTTGGTATTGTGAGCACACAAAGCAGTAAGAAGGGACTTTAAAAATTGTTACACTGAGTGCAAGGAAAAGAAGGCAGCAAATGAATGATTTTAATACTAGGTGCCTTTGTGAAGTATAAGTGATTTGAGTAAATTGGGTTTAAGTTTTTCCTAAACAAGAGTCTTTGGTTAAGTGGCAATGGAGATAATTTCCTTTTAAAGATTTCTTGTTTATGATGGTGATCTTTCCTTCTTTATCATTCATTTTATATATTCTACCTCTTAAAAAAATATGTAAACACTTTTACTCTAAAGCTCTAGATTTATCTTCTGAGCCATAAAAGAGTTAATTTTAATCTTTGTTTTTTCCTCGTAAATGATTTTTTTTGTTGTTGTTACTGAAATCCTGCGGCACGAATCATTTTAGTCCAGCCACTTTTTATGTCATAACATTGGAAAGGAAATTTGCTTAAGAGATATTTAAGTGTATTTTTAAAATCTAATCCTTTTTAGCTATAAATTGGTTTTTTTTTCCTTGCGTTTTCTTAGTAACCTTAGAGAGTCTAGAACAGAGGTAGGCAGATAGTTGATTTAAAAAAGAAGCCTACAAACTAAATCTTTTATTGAAGAAGTACTGCTTCTAGGTAGAGAAAGGCTAGGAAATTACAATTTGAGAATTTTACTAGGTTTAAAACCCACAGAGAGGATGCCTGCAAAAAAGCCGTGCCCTTTGAAGCATTCTTATGGATGTGGAGACTTTTCTAGCCCTTAGGGAGATCTGCAGACATCCGCTATGCTGAGTTCTGGGAAGCTGCTTTTTCCCATGCTTGCAGCCTCCCTGTGGGGTAAAGGTCTGTTAATTTTGCATAAATATTTACCATATCTCATTTTAGCTAGCATTGCTTCCTCACACTGTTAGCAATAAGGAAACCTTTGCTTATCCAGCTTGAAAAGTTTACTGTTCTCTATATGACTAGTCTGGAGTATGTTCTGTTATTTTCTGAGGGTTGCTGAAGGTGAAAATCAGACTGGAAAAAAATAACACGGAGGTAAATAACCAATTCATAGTCTATAAATAATCTGGTTATTATAAAAATATTTGCCCAGGCTTATTTTTTGTAATTAAAAATGGGAAGGTTATTATCTCACAACAGTGTAGTTCACTTCAGTCTTGTCACATGTGACAAATCAAATTATTGTCCCTTTCATATGTTTATTCGTATGATGCTCGTACTAGTTTACATTTATTATACTTTTACAGTTGTTTTCTCACTTAGTAACAATAACAGCTTCCATTTATGAAGCATTATTCTAAATGCTTTATAAGCATTGTAATTAATGCATAGAACAATACCACAAGGCAAGTGTTATTCCCATTTTACAGATGAGGAAAATCTTAGATTTATAGCCTTCATTGACTAGTCCAGTATTTCCCAGGTAGTACATTTTTGGACCCAAGTTTCAAATCCGGGTCTTTTGACTCTTAGTTTGTGGTATTTGCTACTGCACGTAATTTTGGGGACTCATCCTTTCTGTAAAGTCAGAATCCACAAATAGAAAGTATAAAATTATTTGACTTTTCAGCCAAAGAAGGTTGTTTAGTTTCTTTTAACATAATTTGAAGCAGCAATCCCCTTTTTTTTTTTTTTTTTTTAAGATTTAAAAATTTTGGGGCACCTGGGTGGCTCAGTCGTTAACCATCCGACTTCAGCTCGGGTCATGATCTCGCGGTCTGTGAGTTCAAGCCCCGCGTCGGGCACTTGGCTGATGGCTCAGAGCCTGGAGCCTGCTTCCGATTCTGTGTCTCCCTGTCTCTCTGCCCCTCCCCCGTTCATGCTCTGTCTCTCTCTCTCTCTGTCTCAAAAATAAATAAACTTAAAAAATTTTTTTAAAAAGATTAAAAAAATTTTTTTTTACATAATCTCTACACCCATCTTGGAGCTTGAACTCACAACCCCGAGATCAAGAGTTGTATGCTCCATAGACTGAGCCATCCAGACTGCCCCTACAGTAGCAATTTCTAAATTGTGTTCCAGAGAACCTCAGGACACTGTAGTAGAAATATCATTTTTTATTTTGCCAGATTGTCTTAAGATCCTTCCATTGTCTCTGGCACACAAGGCAAAAGGTAGAATATAAAATGGAATCAATATGTCATCCCCAAACTTTTATTCTATTATTTAAAAAAGGCCCAATCCATCTTGTTAGTCAAAAGCAGTCCAGCATTTGTAGTTTCATAGGATTTATCCTGGTAGCTTTATCAATATGAGTACATCTTAGATCTTGTCATTGCTTGGAAGGATTCTACTTTGAAATTTTTGTTTTTCTATCTCTTACCTTCTCTTCCTTCTCCCTCATACCCTTTTGCATGAACTCTTTATTTTTATGGTCATCACCAGGCTTCTCTTCTCCTGTCTGATGCCATCTAGAACCTCTGCTCTTCCTCAGGCTTTTATTTATTTCTAGTTGAGTCCTTTGCCATTTCCTGCACTTTTCTAACCACATAGTAGATACCCAGTAGGCTTCCTGGATTACCTTTCATTTTTCTTTAGAGTAACCCAACAAGTTATTTCAAAGATGATACCTTCTATTTTGACCTTTCTAACCCTTTCTTTCCCTACCTAGAAGGTAGTAACCCAACCATTAACCTCTCCACCCAAAATACATTTATTGAGTAAAAGGTATATAATAGGCGCTGTAATATTTTATACATAGTATTGTACTTAATTTTCATAATGATCGTGTGAAGTAATGGGTTTTGTTATAAAATGTCCATTTGACATGGGAAGAAATAAGCTCAGAAAGGTTAAGTGGTGTGCCTAGTGAGTGATAAAACTAGGATTTTAGTCTGAATTTGTCTGACTTTACAACCTACGTTCTTTTTTTTTTTTATAAATTTTTTTTTTCAACGTTTTATTTATTTTTTTGGGGACAGAGAGAGACAGAGCATGAACAGGGGAGGGGCAGAGAGAGAGGGAGACACAGAATCGGAAACAGGCTCCAGGCTCTGAGCCATCAGCCCAGAGCCTGACGCGGGGCTCGAACTCCCGGACCGGGAGATCGTGACCTGGCTGAAGTCGGACGCTTAACCAACTGCGCCACCCAGGCGCCCCAACAACCTACGTTCTTAAATACTGTGGTATACTACCAGATATATTAGCATTGAATCAGGCAGTTTCTGCCTTTGAGGAGTTCTAGATTAATAGAGGGAGACAAACATGTAGGCAGCTAAGTGCACAAGGTACAGTAGGGACTTGGGAAGAATCAGTACTCTGGGTAGATCAGAAATAGCTTCACAGAAGAGGTGAATGCTTCTGTTGAATCTTGAAAGATGGGGCATAGTTACCAGACAGGTGAGGAATGGAAGAGCATATCAGGTAGAAGTAGCAATATGATCAAAGGCACAGAAGTGAATTACTCACGATTTCTAAGAAAGCATATAGGTGATTAGAGCAGAGGGGTTGATGATGGGCATAGCAGTTTATAAAGTTTATAAAGCAGTGATGGGAGGCACCAGATTATTTTTATGTTCTGAGGAGATGGGGTTTTATCTTCTGGATTGTGGGAAGCCACTGAAGACCTTTAATGAGAAGGGTAGGGACACCTGGGTGGCTCAGTGGGTTGAGCGTCCGACTTTGACCCAGGTCGTGATCTCGCGGTTTGTGAGTTCGACCCCTTGTTGGGCTGTGTGTTGACAGCTCAGAGCCTGGAGGCTGCTTCGGATTCTGTGTCTCCCTCTCTCTCTGCCCCTCCCCCACTCATGTTCTCGTTCTCTCTCTCTCTACTCTCTCTCTCTCAAAAATAAACATTAGAAGGGTAATAAGATCAGTGTTATGTCATAGCATGATCATTTGGGTGGCAGTGTGAAGAATGGATTAGTCTCAAGAAGCAATTTTAGGGGCAGAGAGACCAAGAAGGGACATTTTTCAGTAATCCAGGTGAAAAGACGAAGTTCTAAACTGAAGTTGTACCAACATACAGAAGAGAGAAGAGACAAATAGAGCTATTAAGAAAGTGTTAAGAATACCAGCAGTATGAAAAGGGTAGGTGGCGAAAGGGAAGACCTTTCTGGCTTGGGTGTTTGGATGTTGGTACCACTTGCCAAGATGGGGAATGTAAAAGACAGGAGGCACAGTTTTGTTTCGTTTTATTATGTTTGTTTGGCTGACTGGTTAGATGAAAGATTGAGGAGAGGATAGATACAGTAAGGGGCAGATTTAGTTTAAGGTACTACAGTAGTTGTCTGTTGCTGCGGACAGATGATCCCAAAACAATACATAAACTTGCTACTTATGTTGGCCCTAAGATACCTGGCTATTTAAATTTAAACTAGTTAAAGTCAGATAAAATTGAAAATGTAATTCTTCAGGCACACTAACCACATTTAAGTGTTCAGTAGCCATATGTAGTCAGTGGGTACTGTGTCGGACATTAGACATAGAACATTTTAATCAGTGCAAAAAGTTCTGTTGGACAGTGCTGCTAAACATTTATTATCTCATATAATTTGCTGTGATCAAATCAGGGAGCAACTTAGCTGGGTGGTTCTGCTTCGAGGTCTCTAATGAGGGTGTAGTCCAGATGGCTGCTTCTGAATAAGCAAAGGCTTCAGTGGAGCTGGTGGATCCACTTCCAAGGTGACTCACTCACATGCTGGGTGAGTGCTTGTCGTTGAGGCCTCAGTTACTCATCAGGTGGACCTCTCTGTGAGGATATTTGAGGCAGCCGACTTCACCCACAGCAAATGATCTTAGCAAGGTGGGAGCCATAAGAACCTTTATGAGCTGACCTCAGAAGTCACACTGCTGTCGTTTTTATAATTGTCTGTTGGTAACGCAAATCATTTCTCTTTGGGAGGGAACTGTACAGAGCACGAATTCCAGGAGGCAAGATTCTTTGGAGGATGCTTTAGAGGCTGCTCACCACAGGTACCTATGAATATCTGGGTGTAAATGGCTACTCAGTGACATCTATGTGAGCTATATAGAAGTGAGGTCTTGGCTACTGCTGTTGTGTTTGTCATGGTAGTCGAAGTAATTTGAATAGGTGAGTTCAAAAGAATAAGATTGTGTGGGAAGGCTGACCAAAATAATAGCTTGGGTCACATGTTTGGGGGAGGACAGAATTGCTCTCAAAGGCTATTAAGAAATGGTTACAGAGAATCAAGGGAAGGGTTACAGAGGAGTAGAGGAGTACCAGGAGAGTACAGATATATGGACAAAGGAAACTTCATGAAGGTCTAAAGTGGAAAGTAAAATGTAATTAACATTGTTAAGTAATATAAAATAGTGAAGTAAAACATAGGAGAGTCATTCTTTCAAAAATTACTTACTGAATAACTGCTGAGAACCAGAGAAAGATAATATAGAGAATAAGATAGTTTCTAATAACTTCTACAGGCGTACTTCAGAGATAGTGCAGCTTCGGTTCTGGACCACTAATAAAGGAAGTCAAATGAATTTTTTGGTTTTTCAGTGCATATACAGGTTATGTTTGCACCATGCTGTGTATAGTCTGTTAAGTGTGCGATTGTATTATGTCTAAAAAAAGTACATGCCTTAACTAAAAATACTTAATGCCAGAAAATGTTAACCATCATCTGAGCTTTCAGCAAGTCCTAATCACTGATTACAGATCACTGTAACAAATATAATAATAATGAAAAAGTGAAATATTGTGAGGATTACCAAAATGTGACACAGAGACATGAGGTAAACCTGTTGGAAAAATGTCACCGATAGACTTGCTCAATGCAGGGTTGCCACAAACCTTCAATTGGTGCAAAACGCAGTATATGCAAAGTGTAATAAAATGAGACAAGACTGTAATACAGTCTGAGGAGACATGGTTAAGGGAAGTTTTCTTGGAGGAAGTAATACCTTCACGAAGAACTTCTTTAACAGGTAAGGATTCAAGTTAGATGTTTAGGTGTGTATGGGGGGAGGTGTGGTGGTGGTCGTGATATGGATAATACAGTGGATGTATATGAAAGTATATTTTTTTATGTGGGGGATATTGCTAGAACGTGAAATTTGTGGTGAAGGAAAGTGGTGAGAAAGAGAATGAGAAGATAGAGTGTTCTTGAATGCACGGTAAGGAATTGCCCTTATCTCGTAGGCTATTTTTTTCTGTACTGAAATTATTTGGATACTGCCTTTATAATTTGCCCTAGTCTTATAATCACAGAACTGTCAGTTACTTAATTTTTTTAGATGGAATTTTATACATTTTTTTTTTTTTAGACCGGTTTTTTTTTTCTTTTCAACGTTTATTTATTTTTGGGACAGAGAGAGACAGAGCATGAACGGCGGAGGGGCAGAGAGAGAGGGAGACACAGAATCGGAAACAGGCTCCAGGCTCTGAGCCATCAGCCCAGAGCCCGACGCGGGGCTCGAACTCACGGACCGCGAGATTGTGACCTGGCTGAAGTCGGACGCCCAACCGACTGCGCCACCCAGGCGCCCCTATACATATTTTTTTTAATTTTCTGGCTTTTTTTTTTTTTTTTTAGTTTATTTATTCTTGAGAGAGAGAGAGAGTGTGCATGCATGTGAGCAGGGGGAGGGGCAGAAAGAGAGGGAGAGAGAAAGTCCCAAGCAGGCTCTGCACAGTCAGTGCACAACCCACAAAACTGTGGGTTTTGTGGGGCTTGAACCCATGAAACTGTGAGATCATGACCTGAGCTGAGATCAAGAGTCAGACAGTTAACTGGTTGAGCCATGCAGGTGCCCTTGGAATTTTATATTTTATGTTGCTTGTAATTTTAACATGAGTTGTTGTTAATACGTTTTTTAACATTACTTTTTAAGTTGAAAATCCATTTCCAAAAGTAACTTGATTTCCTTATTATAAATAAAAAATCACTATTCTTGCCACTTACAGAAGGGAACGGTAGAAAAAATTACACAACTGCTATTAAGTTTTTAAAAACTAAAAATGAAGTACAGTAATGCATCCTTTGATTAGCAGAAATGTCTGCCTGAAATAGCAGTTCCTCAGTGAGAAGACTGTTTTTAGTTGGCAATAGGGGATATTTGTTTGTTCACTGCTTGGTGTATAACTAAGATGAGACTTGAGGTCATTAAGACAGATGCATTGTTAAAATTTTGATGTTAACAAATACCAAGAATCTCAATGCTCAAGTATTTTTAGTTGGAAAGGTCAGAAGCTAGTTAATGGTCAACTTTGATCAACAGTTTATACTAATAAATATTAGATCTTTTATTCCAAGAAATCACGTAAAGGAATTTTTAGAGTCTGTTCTTCTGAATGTGTCCAGTTATTTATTAGGTGATGTTCATGAAATGGAAAAAGGAGTTCCTCGTCTACTCTTTGCTGCCATCTGGTTTGGGAAAATTCTTCTGAAAAGATACCAAATCTTTCAAGCATCTTTTATAACATTTGAAATATTTTCAGTGGTTTTTCAGAAGAGTCCTCAAGTGGTCCTTTTAGAGCAGAAAAAAAAAAAAAATCCACCTCACATATCTTGTGATTTTAGTCTTGCAGTTATCTTGTTCACTTTGTTTTGTACATGGAATACTTCAATTCGTTAGGATAAATTTAAGTTGTTCACATGAGCAGATATATTTGTCAAGATGTGCTTATTTGCAGAGCTTGTCTCAGTCACGCATATGATCTCACAAATTGAAGATTTCTTCCAAAATAGTTGAAATTCTTCCTGCATCCCAAATGGATGTGTGAAGACTTTTCCACTGTTTCTGCCAGACTATATACATAGTTCCAATTTTGAAGTTAAGATAGGGAATACTTTCATAAGATTTTTAATGAATGTTTTTAAGCTCTAATGGCCGAGAAAAAGCATGCAAATAACAGCATTAGAGATGCTACAAAAGTGCCAAAAAAGAGTATCATTCCTGATGTTAAGATACAGTTTTGGAGTATCTCAAGATGGCTGGTTAGGGCTAAGGAACTGTTGGAGGAAATGTGGTAAAGATGGGTGGTCACTTAGGAATCCTTGAAGTCCTGTAACATCAAGGGTAGCTAAACATGGTCAAGTCTTGAACGATGTAACTAACATATTAGGAAGAAGGGAGGGGAGAATCAATCTGTTGGTTAACCTCAATTTAGTGCACTCTGTTTCCTCTGTAGAGCGTGACTTATACCTGCAGTGGGTTAAATGTTTCTGTCCAGTAGGCTGCTTTGTAATATGTCTAAATACTTCTGCTTCTGGTTGAACTGTATAATCCTAGCCTGTTGTACTTGTATTAGAATTAGATAATTTAGTTAAATACTATGAAAAACAATGAAATATGAGCATAAAAAGAGAGGTATTTCTATGACTGAGTTGTGTTCACTTTGGAAATGTGAATAGAGGCTTGTCTGTAAAGAAATGGCTTTTGTATTAGATGTGACTGAAAAACAACTATTAGTTATTTGGGAAAAAAGTAGAGTCTAGTGAGTATTTTTGGTTTCTTGGTCTACTGTAAGGAAACTGAAACAGGAAATAAATCATAGCTGAGGTATTTTAGTATAGTTCATACAAAAAAGATAATAGGGCACTTCAGTCAACACATCCTTACTTCAGGAAAAGGCCTTGATCCTACATTTAAAAATTGGTAAAGAAATGTACACTTACATATTTTATTGTTTTTTTTTTAACGCTTTATTTATTTTTGAGAGAGAGCAAGCAGGGGAGGGACAGAGAGAGGGAGACAGAGGATCTGAAGTGGGCTCTGCACTGAGAGCAGCCAGCCCGATGTGGGGCTTGAACCCGTGAACTGTGAGATCATGACCTGAGCTCATGACCAGATTCTCAACCAATTGAGCCACTCAGGCACCGCTTACATATTCTAAATTGAAATGAAGTTTAAGGTATATATGAGTTTTTTTTTGTTTTTTTTTTTTAACATTTCCTTACTTTAACTTTTTTCCACTAAATAACCAATCACTATTATCAGTGAATTGAATGGAAGTTTTTACTGTATGGCTAAAGGCATGTCATGACTTCAGATTTGAAGAGAAGGAAACATAGAAATGCCTCTTTTTCTAGGCTGCTGTAATGACCATGTAACAAGTCTACTAATTATTATGTTCCTACTTCCAAGAATGTTTTATTTACATTTCACTTTTAATTTTTTAAAATTAAAAAATTTGTATTTTTTGTATTTTTTTTGTATTTTTTGTCTACTATTATCTTCTATTTGTGGCAAATAATATTGGCTTTTTACTTATAATAGTGAAATAAAGTTTCCATGGTACTTAAAGGAAAACATTAAGCAACTAATAGTTCAGGGCTTATGTGACTGGCAAATCAGTAAGGTAGTATTTAAGTGTGAGAAACAGTAGCCCATGGGTTAGAGTCAAGTTCCTTAACATGCATTTAAGACCACTCACAATTTGGCCTCTAACTTTTCTGGTGATGTGCCTCACCACTTTCAGTTGCCTCAGTTTTCATGTTGGTCAACACAGGGACAGCCTCTGCTCAAGAAAATTGAGCCCAGACTGGATCTGGAAGGTAGCTAGTCCAGAGGGAGTTTGATAGGACACTGCTTTGGATGCTTTGGTGCTTTTTTTTTTTTTTCTTTTTTCAATTTCAATTTAAGCAAATATGTAATGCCAGGGAGGATTGTGGTAAGGACTGGTTTTTATACTCTACAGTTAAGCATGTAAAGTAGTTTTAAACTTTATAGAAAATAATTGGACAGTATAGCTCAAAAGCCCAAGAAATATTTCAACCTTTTGATCCATTAATGCCAATTTATGGCATTAATTGCCATTTTCCTTTTATGGAAATAAAAGGAAATAAAGGAAATAAAGATTCCGTTGTCAGTTTTTATGGAAAGATGTCAACCACACCATTATTTGTAGCAGGGGCAAAGAGGAATCAGTCTAAGTCTGGTGTCTCTGAAGAGGTAGACCTAGAAATTGTGGTGGCAAGGAGCTGTCAGATCAGTATTAAGTGACTGTATGACGTTTGATAGAATATTTTATATTCAAGCACTGAAGACATTTTCAAGTAAACTTTAATGGGAAAGCGTCCATGGCATGTGAAAAGTAGAAGATAAAACTTCAAATATAGTGCCAGTTATGTTTTAAAAACATACAGTGCTTGGGGCGCCTGGGTGGCTCAGTCAGGTGAGCGTCCGACTTCGGCTCAGGTCATGATCTTGCGGTTCACGAGTTCCAGCCCCCCGTGGGGCTCTGTGCTGACAGCTCAGAGCCTGGAGCCTTCTTCGGATTCTGTGTCCCTCTCTCTCTCCTCCTCCCCCACTCAGACTCTGTCTCTCTCTCTCTCTCTCTCAAAAATAAATGAAACATTACAACAATGTTTTAAAAACACATATAGTGCTTAAAATATTTAATATATAGACTTCTAGGTCATGTACTAATTTTTAAAATGTTTCTGGGTTGGGGTGCCTGGGTGGCTCAGTCAGTTGAGCATCTGACTTCGGCTCAGGTCATGATCTCGCGGTTTGTGGGTTCGAGCCCCACATTAGGCTCTCTGCTGTCAGTGTAGAGCCCTCTTGGATCCTCTCTCCACCACTCGCATGCACATGCTTTTTCTCTCTCCCTCTCTGTCTCAAAAATAAATTAACATTTAAATAAATGTTTCTGGGCTGTGAGATTATGGATGATTTTTATTTTATATTTTATATTTATCTGTATTTTCTAGGCTTTCAGCAATGAATATATACTGCTTTTGTAATTAGAAATGTTTTGAAGTGAAAACTCTATTTAGTTTTTACTTATTTATTTATTTGATTTTTATTTTAATGAAAAACTTAGTAATCTGAAAGATGACCAGAAGGAAGTAATTCTTTTTTTTTTTTTTTTTTTTTTTAAAGTAAGCTCTAGGGGGGCGCCTGGGTGGCGCAGTCGGTTAAGCGTCCGACTTCAGCCAGGTCACGATCTCGCGGTCCGTGAGTTCGAGCCCCGCGTCGGGCTCTGGGCTGATGGCTCAGAGCCTGGAGCCTGTTTCCGATTCTGTGTCTCCCTCTCTCTCTGCCCCTCCCCCGTTCATGCTCTGTCTCTCTCTGTCCCAAAAATAAATAAACGATGAAAAAAAAGAAAATTTAAAGTAAGCTCTAGGCCCAACGTAGGTCTTGAACTCATGACCCTGAGATCAAGGAATCACATGCTCTACTGACTGAGCCAGCCAGGCACCCTGAGAGGGAGGTAATTCTTGAGACTAGGAAGGCAGTTGGGAGACTACAGTGGAAGACAGAAGTTCTACAGTGGGGCAGTGGTGATACGATTGTAGAGGACCTGAGTGACCAGTAAGATAGAGGGATAAAGGAAAATGAGGGCTGTGGAAAACCCTCATTTCTGCATGTTCATTGTAAATATAAAGAATTTGAGACGGGGTGCCCGGGTTGTTCAGTAGGTTAAGCATCCGACTCTTAATCTGTGCTCAAGAGATCTCACAGTTCATGAGTTTGAACCCCAGAGGGAGTTCTGTCTCTCGCCCTCTCTCTCTGCCCCTCCCCCGCATGTGTGTGTCCATTTTCTCTCTCTCAAAATGAATAAACTTAAAAAAAAATTTGAGACGAAAGTTTGGCTCTTAAAAAATGTATTCTTATTTGCAGAACATATAAATTTAATGTGGTCATTAACAACTTCAGATTCTGTTTTCTTTATACTTGAATTCTTTAAATCCTGTATGTTGTTGAAGATGCTGTTTGTAATTTGTTAAGGCTAAGAAGAACAAACGTATGACAATGAAGATATGTTTCTGACATCAGTCACCCTGTGGATTGCCAGTCAGTGGACCTGGGTTTCTTGACAGGTATTAGCTGATTTGCTCACCAATTTGTGAGCACCACTCCTGAAGTTATAATCTTCGTGAAAAGGAGCACCTCTCAAGTAAGGAAGGATAATTTTTAGGTCAAACTGGAAAAATCACGTGTACCTCTGGTAGCACTTCCAACAACAACAACAACAACAACAAAAGAGTTGGGAAAAAAAATATCCTGCCAACTAACTCTTCCTCCACTGCAAGACTCTGAGAAAAGGGTTAATTAAAAACAGAAAACACTACCAAAGGGATATTTTTTGGTGACCCCAAATTTAATTTAAATTAAAACATAACTGCTTTGGGGAAGTTACATTAGATTTCTTTTAAAATCTTTTCATGATGCTGTGGGCAATAAAGTAATGCAGTGAGTGCTCTGTTCTTGGGTATCGAATATGAGGTTCCTTAATTTTCCACAAAAGTATTGATCTCTTCCCTTTTTTGACTGAGCAAACAGGTAAATTACTATGACCACAGTCTGCCCCCCAAATCCTGACTTCTGTTTCCTAATTCTAAACTTACCCGCCTTCCCTTCTTGGAGGTCACATGATAAATACTCCATAGGTGGATAGAAATAAATAGAAAAGGAAAAATTTTAACCAGTCACTGCTACCCTATGGCAAAGTGGAGCCGGTGGTTTTAAAAAAGCTTCATTGCTGTCCAGTAGTCGTCTTACTGCATGGATTCTTTGAGCTGTTACACAAGTAGGGAGGGATCCCACAGCATGGGAAGGAGAGAGTGTCCGATTGATCTGCGGTTCTGCTCTTCACATCTCAGAACTGTTAGATATGTGAATAGTCCTGAAACCTTTTCTGTAGTTTTGGGGAAAGGTATGTCAGTGGGAGTTTCCCAGGCATCACAGAGCAGCGCAAAAAGATCAATTATTTCTGTTGCTTACATGCTTTGAATGATTTTTGAAAGGTATTTTGGAATACTTTGTTTTACTGATGACATAAGACCCAAAGTTTCCACGTGGAATGTAGAATTTAAGATAGTACCTTTTATTTGAGTAGCATTTTTATTAAAGGGGATCAGCATTTGTTTATTACCTATATCTGAAGTGCTGGCCTCTATCCTTATGTCATTTAATTCCTCACAGCATTCCTGTAAAGCAGGCCTTCAGTTTAATCATTTGTGAGGAAATTGAGGTTCAGCGAAGTTCAGTAAGCTTCTCAGGGTCACACAAAGCATTGAACGGCTGTGCCAGATTTTGACCTCATTCTGACCAATAGCAGAACCCATGTTTTTTTCTCTCTGTACATCCCTTTTAGAAAAGTTCTATTAATAAATATCGTCTGGCCTTTCAATTAGTTTTATTTGCCAGCATTTATAATATAGGTGGTTATTCTTTAGCTGCTGGAAAAGTAGAATTGGTTTTATCCTTGGTTTCTAGCTATCTCCGTGATAGCAGTGTGATCTTATATAGTGACTGATGACTACCAAAGTGTACACGCAAATCTTTTGTTTTTAATTGAAAACTTACAATAAATTTCAGAGATAAGGGAGAGCGATTTCAGAACTGGTGCTTGCTGATACGTTTTAGAGAGTTTTAAGTCAGTGAACTGGTGGTATAAGCTCTTTTAAATACTGCATCTATCATTTTATAGACGTCAATTGGAGTGTTGCAGTTTTAACAAAGGTAGTATTTGGGAGGAATATAAGAACATTTTATTCTTCCAGTGAATTCTAAATTTAAAAAAGGAAAAACCATATGCTTTCTCAGTGTCATTAAACAGAAGTCTCAATTAGCTGTAACACCTAATTTTAATTTTTTCTTTTCCTCTCATTTCATTGTGAAATATTTCAGGCATAAGGCAAAACAAGAGAAAAGAATATAATGGATATTCTTGCACCTACTACCTGGCATCATTGTTTTGGGGAGAAGGCGAAGAACTAAAATAACAGTTTTATGACAAGTCATGAGCGGCTTTTTAAAATTTTTTTTTTTTTTTCTCAACGTTTTTATTTATTTTTGGGACAGAGAGAGACAGAGCATGAACGGGGGAGGGGCAGAGAGAGAGGGAGACACAGAATCGGAAACAGGCTCCAGGCTCTGAGCCATCAGCCCAGAGCCCGATGCGGGGCTCGAACCCACGGACCGCGAGATCGTGACCTGGCTGAAGTCGGACGCTTAACCGACTGCGCCACCCAGGCGCCCCTAAAATGTCTTTTCTAATGACCTCTGGTAAAAACCTGAAGTGATAATAAAGCGTAACTCACCAAAACTATCCTTTGCATGGACTAAGCTACTGTTACTTTGGATATTTTATAATCTAATTTACAAAGCATGAACTTGGATTATAATCTTGAAAAGTGGTACTCTAAACAT
The DNA here is from genome assembly GCF_018350155.1 of Leopardus geoffroyi. Lineage (NCBI taxonomy): Eukaryota > Metazoa > Chordata > Mammalia > Carnivora > Felidae > Leopardus > Leopardus geoffroyi. The sequence goes on from NC_059329.1 coordinate 17,635,017, forward strand.
TTTTGTGTTTATACTTGTGCTTGTACTGTACCTTCATACTTTTGAATATTGGAATTTTTAGTGGCACCCTTAAAGCCACTATATAAAAGAACACTTGAAAAGTAGTAGTAACTACCAAGTAACTAGTACTACAGTAAAACTGCCTTATAAATTACAAAAGAATCTACAACTACCTTATTATTTACTAGTCACCATTAGCACTATAATCTGGGTTTCAGTATAACTGTTTATTGCTCTCATCTGCTGATAATGTTTTTTTTTTCTTTTTTTTTTTTTGCATTCTGGAAGTAAAATTCTCATGTATTCTAACAGAGATGTCATCTTTAACATGGGCCTGATATCATTTAATGCCTCTGAATTTATTTGTGCCTCAGTACATGCACCGTGTCATATACCAGCGTAATACAGAGTTCTTTCTGGCAGACCTTTCTCCCAGTGTGTTACTAATCAGTTTGCTTTGCAGGGTTCAATCTGCTCTCAGACATATCTTGATCTTCCTAGGCAAGTGAACAATAGAGTATAGGAATCCTTTTGTGGTTAACTCCTTACATTTGAAAGAATTATTTGTGGGGCGCCTGGGTGGCTCAGTCGGTTAAGCGGCCGACCTCGGCTCAGGTCATGATCTCGCAGTCCGTGAGTTTGAGCCCCGCGTCGGGCTCTGTGCTGACAGCTCAGAGCCTGGAGCCTGTTTCAGATTCTGTGTCTCCCTCTCTCTCTGCCCTTCCCCCGTTCATGCTCTGTCTCTCTCTGTTTCAAAAAAAATAAAATTTAAACGTTAAAAAAAATTAAAAAAAAAAGAATTATTTGTGAGAAACTGAAGTTTGTTTCTTAGAGGTAAGACAGGTGCCCAATTTTTGTAGGGTTTTCCCCCCACAAAATTTTCCACCTTTTGATAGAAACAGACAGGATTTGCAATCAGATACGTTGGGTTTCAAATTTTGTCTCTAGCTTTTGTTAGCTAAGTGACTTTAAATTACTTAGCCTCTCTAACTTCGATTTTGTCTCTTTATCGGTAAAATCTACTGTAATTCTACTTCAAGAGGTTTTGAGTAATATATATATATATTTTAGTTATTAAATTGTAGGTGGTTGATAGTTTTTTTTGTTTAAGGGGGATCTAGCTAAGATACCTCCCTCTAGAGTTAAAAATAAATGCAGACACAAAGGCTAATTCAGAAAGAAACTAGTTGCAAATGTTTTTTTTCCTTAGAAGTAGTTTTTTAAAGTGCGCTTTTACATGATTTTATTGTATAAAATTTTAGACATACATTAACGTTAGAATACACAGGGAACCTTCATATACCTGTTACCGACTTCAGTACTAAAACTATACTTTAGATTTTTTTCAAGCATAGAAGAAGGTATAATGAAGACGGATTCCCTCTCTTCATTCGCTTGCTTAATCTGATTTACCAGACGTAACAACCATTAAGTTGCTTTATGTAAATGAAGTTAATCTATATGTATTGTTTTCTAACTTCAAGTTTTCAATTAGCAATATACTTTTTAAATATATTTTATTTCTTTATTATTATTATTTTTTAATGTTTATTTTTGAGAGAGAGAGCGTGAGCAGGGAAAGGGCAGAGAGAGAGGGAGACACACAATTCGATGCAGGCTCCAGGCTCTGAGCTGTCAGCACAGAGCCCGACGCAGGGCTTGAACTCACAAACCGTGAGATCGTGACCTGAGCCGAAGCCGGGTGCTCAGCCGACTGAGCCACTCAGGCGCCCCATAGTTCTTTTTTTTTTTTTAACGTTTATTTATTTTTGACAGAGAGAGAGAGAGAGACAGAGCATGAATGGGGGAGGGTCAGAGAGAGAGGGAAACACATAATCTGAAACAGGCTCCAAGCTCTGAGCTGTCAGCACAGAGCCCAACGCTGGGCTCGAACTCACGGACGGTGAGATCATGACCTGAGCTGAAGTCAGACGCTTAACTGACTGAGCCACCCAGGTACCCCATAAATATGTTTTATTTCTATGTGAGTGCCTATACTCTGTGGTTGTATAGTAATTTATTATATCGCTGTATAATTATTTAGTAGAATAATGATGGATGGTAAGACTTCAGGTGATTTTTCTATGTTTCTTTTCCATATTCTTTTCAGTGAACGATTTTTTTTATAATGGTGGAAATAAAAAACTAATTTGTGAACAAAATTGAAATACAAAAATGTATTTTTGTGGTTATTTCCCTATATTATGCTTCCTTTAAATATGATCTAGTGGCTGTCATTAACCATCTCCTCCTACATGCCTCCTGTGTCCCTCTCCTATGATCATTTCAGAGTGTAACCTTTGTTCAGTGTAGGAGAGATGCTTTGACATCTAGATAGGCTTTTTCTCATAAAAATGATGTGCCTAGTTAGTACTTTTTAAAAAAAAAATGTCTCTAACAGTTCTGCAATTTTGACATTGCTGGCATATTTTTTCCTTGGGTAGAGAAGAAACATTCACTCCTTTGGATTTAATCACCTATAAAGGGTAGGGAGGTACTTCTGGAGATAAAGTTGGATTATTGTGTACAGCTAACTATGTATGTGAATGTTGTGATACTTGATAAAAATAGCTTTGTTGAACCATCAACCATCTCTAGCCGATTTTTCTGCTCAGCTCCAGAGGTTCATAAAGCTAAGTATACGACACATATAACATAGCAGAAATTACCTTCCAGAAAGCAAAATTTACCTCATGAATTTTGGTATAACAGAGCCCTCATGTAGTTACAAATTTAGGGAAAAAAGTATTTTTAAAAAACATTTCTCTTGGGATAGTGAAGATTTTATATGATGGTTTTAGTGAAGACTATGCTCTTATGAATAACTGATTACACTGAATCATACAGATAAGTGATTCACATCACTAATATAACTATTAAATCTACCATACAAAATATTCCAGATATTCCAGACTGAAATTCCAAATGCTTTTGGATATCAACTGTCAGTTGAAAGGCACATTAATAATTTTCTTTTACCCAATCAAATTTTTCCGGGTTTGTAAAAGAAATGAAAGAGATTAGTATTTCACTGGAAGATTAAGAATGAGAAAGAACATAAATGACTTCACAGGCTGAAGACTGAAGAGAGAAGACTGACTTTAAACTCAAATGAACATGTTCAAAATGGCCCTCTCCATTTCTCCTCCCCCCATCATTAGCCACTGTATTTCTCAGATTTTAGGCAAAGTTAATCTTCTCATCATGGAAACTGTGAACATTCATTAACAACTGGGTTTCACTTTGAAATTTATACAGCAAACACCAAAGAATGAATTGTTGTTATAATCCATGGGAGTCTGGAGATTGACGTCAAAACACCAGTACAGCTGTATAAGCAGTAGGAAGAGTATTTTTAACGTCCCTGTTAGATCATCTTTTGACCTTTCTTTTTATGTTCTCTCTTCTTCCACTAAATAGTTAAAAAAAAAAAAAAGCTTTATAACATAATTTTCTGCCCAAGCTGTACTGAATTTCTTTAACACCTGTACAATCCTTTCTTGATTCCCTTCTCCTTGTGTCTTTCCTTTTCCTGTAGTGTTCTAAGTTCTGATGTAATGGCCTTTTTTATTTGGTAGTGGAGGGAGGGGGAGTTTTTTCTAACATTTTATTTTTAAAACGGGGTTAGATTTACATAAAAATTAGAAAGCTAGTTTAGAGAGGAACTTCAGACTTGCACTCAGCTTCCCCTGTTATTATGTATTACATCAGTACGGTACTTCTGTTAAAGTTAATGAGCTTTAATACGTTATTATTCACTAAGTCCAATGTTTATTCTGATTTCCTTAGCTTTTATCTCTTGTTCTTTTTCTGTTCTAGGATCCTGTACAGGATGCCATACTTCATTTTGTTGTCATGTCTCCTTGGGCTCCTCTTGGATGTGACTATGACTTAGACTTACTTAGACTTACTTAATGATCTTGAAAGTTTTGAGGAGTACTGGTCAGGTATTTTATAATAGCCTCTACATTGGAATTTGTCTGTTTTCCTTGTGATTAGACTGGAGTTGCGGGTTGTTGGAAGGAAGATCACAGAGGTATAGTGCCATTTTCATCATACCATCATATCAAGGGTAGTACCATCAACACAATTTATGACTATTGATGACCTTGATCAACTGTCTGAAGTAGCGTTCATCAGGTTTCTCTACTGTAAGTGTTGTACTGTTCTGGCCAGAATATCCAAGTTAGGTGAATTGCTTTGATAATTGCTTGGGCTTTAGGTATTGAAGTAAGTCATCATATTGATAAAGTAGTCATTGAAATGTTAAATATTCTTATAAATAATATGTTTAGAGCTAAGAATTAAATTTTAAAATGCTCAGCCTTTCAAGTATTGTTTTTGAAATAAGCATTTATTTTTTTGGTGGAATTCTAAAGATCTTATGTTTAAAGCAACAACTTGGGTTTTATATTTTAGGTAGGGAGTGAGAGAAGTTAGTTTATCAGCCTTTTAAATTCTGGACTTACTCTCTTCATTTTATCTTAAAAAAAAAAAAAACAACCTTATTTTGAGATACCTATAATAAACTCCACTCATTTTAATTGTGTATTTTGAAGAACTTTGACAAGTGTATGTAGTTTTTAACTAACAGTACTGTAATTAAGATACAGAACATCTCCATCACCCCCAAAAGCTCTCTCCTACATCTTTTCATTTAGTTTCCTACAACCATTGATCTGTTTTCTGTTACAGGAGTTTTGCCTTTTCTAGAATGTCATGTAAGTGCATCATCCAGTGTATGATCTTTGTGTCTGTCGTCTTTAATGCTTTTGTGATTCATCCAAGTTGTTGCATGTTACGGTAGCTGCTTCTTGTCATAAAATTCTGTTGTGTGAGTATATCAGAGTTTCCCTATCTAGTTATTTGTTGATGGATATTAGAATTGTTTCCTGTTTGGGCTGTTTTGAATAAATCTGAACATTTGCATGTGAATTTTTGTGTGGTTTACATGTTCATTTCTCTTTGGTAAAAACCTTGAAGTAGGATTGCCAATAAATTATCTGACAAATGTATGCATTCTATATAAGAAACTGCTGAAATGTTTTCCAAAGTGACTGTATCATTTTACATTCCCACCAGCAAGGTAGGAGAGTTTCAGTTGCTCCATATTTTCATGAGAACTTCGTTATGTCAGTCTTTTTAATTTTAGTCATTTTAGTGGGTATGGATGGCCATCTCGATGTATTTTTTAATTTGTATTTCTCTTATGATTAATGATGAGGATTTTTCATGTGCTTTTTGCTGTTTGTTTTCTTTTGTGAAGTATGTGTTAAAATCTTTAAAAAATTGGCCTTTCTTCTTATTATTGAGATATAAGATATGAGTCCTTTATTAGGTACGTGTTTTGAAAATTTTTCTCCCAGTTTGTGCCTTGTCTTTATTTTCTTAAAAGTGTCTTTCAAAAAATAGAAGTTTTTAATTCTGGTTAAGTTCCATCTGTCAACTTCTGTAAAAGAACAACTATAAAGCTTTTGCTTTTTGGGTCCTACCTGAAAAATCTTGACCTAACCCAAGGTTGTAAGAATTTTCTCCTAATTTTTTCTAGAAGTTTAATAGTTTTGCTTTTATGTTTAGTCCAATTGATACATATCAAGTTAACATTTGTATATGGTGTGATGTAAGGATTGAAGTCTGTGTGTGTGTGTGTGTGTGTGTGTGTCTTGGCATATGCTCCAGTGCTGTTTGTAGAAAAGACTATTCTTTTTTTATTCAATTACCTTGGCATTTGTGTTAAAAACTCAATCAGCCGTCTACACATGATTCTTGTTATGTTCTTTCTGTATTGTGTTCTGATCAATATGCCTGTCCTTGTATCTTGAGTACCTTAATTTTATCTTTTTTTTTTTTTTTTTTTTTTTTTTACTGTTTATTTTTGAGAGAGAGAGAGAGAGAGAGAGTAGGGGAGGGGAGCAGAGAGAGAGGGAGACACTGAATCTGAAGTAGGCTCCAGGCTCTGAGCTGTCAGCACAGAGCCCAGTGCAGGGCTCAAACTCACGAAGTGTGAGATCATGACCTGAGCCAAAGTCAGACGCTTAACTTGACTGAGCCACCCAGGGACTCCTACCTTAGCTTTATCTTGAGTCTTAGAAATAAGATAGTGTAAGCCTTCCAGTTTTCTTGTTTTCTGGAAAAATTGTTTTGGCTCTTCTAGATCTTTTGTATTGAATGGATCTGAATTTGAGAATCAGCATGTCAATTTGTATTTTTTTTTTTAATGCTGTGATTTTTTTGAGGATGATTGTGTTGAATCTAGATCAGGTGAGGGAGAATCAGTAGCTTAACAGTATGAGTCTTTTGATTCATGGACATAATCTCTTCCTGTATTGAACTATTTTATTTCTCTAAAAAAATCTATAGTTTTCAGTGTATATAGGTCTTGCACATAGTTTAACTTTATATATTTCATGTGTTTTGAGGTTATTGTAAATGGTAATTAAAAATTAATTTTTAATTTGTTGCTAGTATACCGAGTATAATTGCTTCTCATGTTGATATTGTGTACTGTTATCTTGCTAAACATTCTATTTTTTTTAAATATAGATTTCTTTTGGATTTTTTTTTAATGTTTATTTTTGACTGGGGGGTGGGGGAAAGAGAGAGAGAGAGAGACACAGAATTTGAAACAGGTTCCAGGCTCTGAGCTGTCAGCACAGAGCCCAATGTGGGGCTCAAACTCCAAACAGCAAGATCATGACCTGAGCTGAAGCAGATGCTCAACCGACTGAGCCACCCAGGCGCCTCTCTTTTGGATTTTTTTCATAGATGATCATGTCATCTGTGGTTACAGACGGTTGTATTTTTTTCTTTTCAGTCTGTAAGCCTATTACATATTTACTTTATTATCTTATCTCTCTGGCTAACATGTTAAGTAGAAGTTGTGAGAGTAGACATGTAGACATCCCTGCCTTGTTCTCATAGAGGGAAGGCATTTAATTGGTTACCATTAAGTGTGATGTTATGTGTTTGTTTTTATAGATGCTCTTTAGCAGTTTGGGGAAGTACTTTCTATCTTAGTTTGTGAGGTGTTTTATCATTAACAGGTATTGAAGTTTGTAAAATGTTATTTCTGCCTTTATTGAGATGATCAGATGGTTTTTCTTTTTTTAGACTGGTGATATGGTGAGTTACATTGAACTTCGAATGTCAAGCCAGCCTTGCATTCCTGGGATAAACCCCATTTGGTCACTATGTATTTTTCTTTCTATATATTAATAGATTTGGTTGGCTAGTATTTTGATGAAGATTTTTACATCTGTGTTCATGAGGGATATTGGTTTTCATTTTCTTGTAATATCACTGCCTTGGTTTGATATTGAGTGTAATGTTGGCCTCAGAGACTAAGTTGGAAAGTGTCATGGGTTTTCAGAAAGAGTGTGTGTAGGATGTTATTACATCTTCCTTTAAATATTTGTGATGGTTACTCAATGATGTCATCTGAGCCTGGGGTTTTCTTTGTGGGAATGTTTTTAACCAACAGTTGAAGTCACTACCTAAGAGCACCTACTGTTCTGACTTCTAGCATTATATACTAGTTATTCAATAACTTTTGTTTTGGACTAATTTTATATTTACAGAAAAGATGGAAGACAGGGTAGAGACCTCCCATATATCTTACACCTAGTGTTCCTCATTGTTAACATCTTACATTACTATGGCTTATCTATCAAAACTAAGACATTGATACTAGTATTAACTAAACTACAGACTTTATTCGGATCTCACCAGCTTTTCATTAATGATCTCTTTCTGTTCCAGGATCCTATTCAGGATACCACATTGCAGTTTTCATGTTTCCCAAGTCTCTTCTGGCTTGTGAAAGTCTCTTAAGCTTACCTTGTTTTGTATGACCGTAATAGACTTGAGGAGTAGTGGCCCAGGTATTTTTTAGAATTTCCCATGGTCTGGGTTTGCTGCTGTCTTTGATTATTAGGGTTATGCATTTTTGGAAAAGATACTGCAGGGGTGAAGTGCTCTTTCATTTCGTATCGTGAGTATATGATGTCTGTATGGCATCCATATGACATCATTGGTGGTATTAACTTTGACCTCTTGGGTAAGGTAGTGTTTGCCAGGTTTCTCCACTCTGAAGTTACTCTTTTTCTGTTTCCATACTCTGTTCTTTAGAAGCAAGTCGTTTATGTCCAATCTACACTTAGGGGAGGAGGAAGTATCTACATATATGATTTAGAATTCTTCTGTAAGAAAGATTTTTGTGCCTTCCTGCCTTCCTTCCTTCCTTCCTTCCTTCCTTCCTTCCTTCCTTCCTGTTTATTCAGTTACTTTTATCAGTATGACTAGTGTATATTTATTTTATACTTTGAGTTCTAATCCAATACTATGTTTTTATTTTGTTGCTCATATTGTTCCACCTTTGACCACTGGAAAGACTTTCAGGTTGGCACTTGCATGTATCTCTTTTGTTTTTTGAGTACATCCTTATTTTCTGGTACTCTGAGATGCTCATCTTATATTTTCTTTGCCCTAGTTGCAGCCATTTTCCCAAGGAGCTGTGATTCCTTTTATTGGAGAATGGCATTTAGAGACCAAAATGTAGTTGTTGGGTATGCTCATGACTATTGGGATGCCATTGCTTTTAAGCCCTCTCAAGGGACAGAGCTAGCTAGGTAATATATGTATATATAGGTAATGTGTGTGTATGTTATGCGTGTGTATATGTGTGTGTGTGTGTGTGAGATATATATATATATATGTATATATATATATATATATATATATATATATATATATAGCCATATATACACACCTACCTGTAATTGTTTTTGTACCTATTTGTATATATATTAAACTTGAGTTCTTACTGGTATATCTGATTTTAATTCAGTACAGAGTTCACTCTGGTCTTCTTTTCTTGTTTATATGTGATTTCCCTATTTGACAGTGAGAAACCTGGCTCCAGCCATATATTATCCATTTACTTATTTGTTCTACTTCAGTATACACGCAAAACTGTTTCAGAAGTGTTAACCTGTATACCCATGGAGAAACAAACCTTCCAATTAGAGTCCAGTGTTTATTTTTGTCATTAGCCTTACAATTTCCAAAGTTAGTTAGGAATTAACTAGTTAGGTCAGCTCCTTTTCCCTCCACCCCTTTAGTGCAGTTATGTCATAATTTGTAACACAGTTAGATTCATTTATCACGGTCTGCATTTCATCTTGGAGTCTTCCAACATTTTGGCTGATGGATTTTTGCTATTGTTTGGTCTGTATTCATAGAAGTTCACTCTTCAGAACATGCAGTTCTGTGTTTTCTGACTAAAGAGTAGAGTCCTGTATCTATGACCCTAGTATCATATGGAAAAGATCCTGCATCCCCAAATGTTTCAGTCTGCATCTTCTTTGTAGCCAACCACTCTCCCCTCCCCTAATTCCTACTAACTGCTAATCTGTTTTTTTGGGTTTTGTGGGGTTTTTTTTGTGTTTTTTTGGTCTAATTTGCTTTTACTTTTGCATTTTTCAGAGTGTCCTATGAATGTAATGATATCAAAATCTTGGGGTTTTGCATCTGACTTCTTTAACATAGTGAAATGCATTTAAGATTTATCCGTATTGTTGTATGAAATGGTATTTCATCTTTTAAAAATTGTTGAATAACATTCCGTGTATGAATGAATCATAGTGTGTTTATCCATTCCCCCATTGAAGGACATTTTGGTTACTTCTGATATTTAGCACTGATGAGTAAAGCTGCTGTAAACATCCACAGACAGATTTTTGTGTGCACATACATCTTCACATCATTTGGGTAAAATCCCTCCAAATTGTGATTTCTGGATCATATGGTCATATGGTAAATTGCATCACTGCTGCTGTACTAAGTGCTTATAAGTCATAAATGCAATAAATTTATTCTTTAATATTGTGCAAGGAGAGCTTTAAAACCATTAGTGTCTAGTTTAGCAAATCTGAAAATCTACTCCTCTATCTGTCCTTTGGTTCTTCCTTTATTTATTTTTTACAAACTGAATTTACCAAGGTGTGGTTCCATGGAAGCTGATTCCTCATACATCACTGACTGATTCTGAGGTTCTGTGAATTTGCTTATAAATTCACAGAACCCTAGGCTATAATTTAAGTGAGTGCAATGATTACTGGGTTTTAACTTAAAATTAGATACATTCAGATGTTTTAGGGAATATGTTTTATCAAACAAAGAATATGTTTTTTTGTTCATTACTAATGTACTGACCCCAGAAATTATGTGTGTACAAATTGTCAAATTGGGTTGATGCTTCAGAAAAGGAAAATAGAGGCTAACGAGTCCTCTTGGAGTGGCAGTGCATTTGTTAGGGAGCGGTATTTGAGGCAAATTACTGTTTTAGCAAAATTACATGGCTTCCAGGGATTAAATTGAATGACTGTGTGTCCCTCCCTCATTGTACTGTAAGTGGCAGGGATGCAAGTTAACAGAGTGCCAGACATCATAATGCCTGGGGCATAGTTAGAGACCAGGGAAGATTTACAATAATCAAACACAGACAAAGTAGCATGAAGAAATTTCAATCCTCTCAGCCTTGCTTACAAACTTAATTAGGCTTATTGGGGCAGAAACTATTTTTCCTCCTCCCATATTTTATCTGTTTCTCCTCCATCGCCACCTCCTGTCCCAGATTATCATTGAAGAGATCACACTACCAACAAAGGGACCTTTTTTTATAAATCTTTATTTGGTTGGTTTGCCTGTAGGGAAAGGAGCAATAAGCAAGAACAAAATTTTAAGGTATTTGAAAAACTGCATTTTTCATAGAGAACACACTGTTTTTCCCAAAATCATACTTTAGGGGCACCTGGGTGGCTCTGTCGGTTAAGCATCGGACTTCGGCCAAGGTCATAATCTCACGATTCATGGGTTCGAGCCCCTGCGTCAGGCTCTGTGCCGACAGCGGAGGCTACTTTGGATTCTATGTCTCCCTCTCTCTCTGCCCTTCCCCCACTCATGCTCTGTCTCTCTCTCTCAAAAATAAATAAATGTTAACAAAATTAAAAAAAATTAAAAATCATACTTTATTCAGGAAGTTCTGAAGAAAATTAATGTTTTGTAGCTCTACAATTAGATCTTTTACGAGTATTTTCAATATTGTGGGAGTTGCTTGGCCTGCTCCCTTAAAAAAATTGTCAGTTAAATCTTTGTTTTCTTGAAGTATTTTTATGGTGTAACCGTTGAGAGTAGTGTTCATGGATGCTGTTCTTTGCCTTTCCATTAGCAGCGTAGTGGTGGGCTTCGGTTGATGATAGTAGATGATTGGGGGGTGGGAGAAGAGGTGGGGTTTCTTCCTCTCATCCCTCTTGTGGGCAGTAAAATCATCTGGCAAATGCCTTTCCAAGGATGTCGAGTGTATATATAAAGGAAAAGCCTAAGATTGCTAAGGGAGTGGTGTTTTGGTGAGGATTTCATTCTCTTTTACTCCATGGAAACGAGCCTTTTGAGGTTTTACTTGTCTGCTGATTTGTCCGGTGATCCAGGTAATCTATAGCAGTCTTTGTTTTCTCGGTGGTGTATGAAATGTAGCAAAATGGTAGAAAAATAGCTTCAGTGAAAGGGATGTACCTATCACGGAGGAGCAAGATAGAAAAGGAAAAGGATGTTTTTACATTATTCATTATTCTTAAAATAGCTTTTAAGGTTTGTTTCATGTTTTAAAAAACCTAATTTGACCTAAAGGAAGAAAATTTCTAGTTTTGAAAATCTGTGTTTTAATTGCTTAGCTTGAGAACAAAGGTTTAACATCCAGCATTGCAGGGATATTTTCACTCAAAAGGATAGGAAGCAGCATCCTTTTTTTTTTACCTTTTTTAGAGCTGAAATGATATAACTTCTCTTAATTCTGAGCTAGGAACTTTGATTTATTATTCTGTAAATTGTGATTTAATTATCTGAAGCTTCAGGATGGTGGTTTCCCTTTGATACCCAAGGGACCTCAGATGGGGTATGAGAGAACAGGGATTAATCCCATGGTGGGGGGAAGGGAATGTTTTTGTAGAGTAATTTTCATGATTATTTTTTAATTTGAAACTAAAATGCAGCAGCACACAGTCATTTGGAAAAGGTGATCTCCATGGTGCCAAACACTCTTATGAACTTGAATTATTTTATCCTTTGTTCAATTTGTGGTGTTTTTTGCCTTTGTCAGCTAAAATGTTGGTTATAAATATGAAGACGCTGCCGGATTACTATGTGATGGCATTGGAATTGCATTTTGCTTTTTTTTTTTTTTTCTGCATTCATATCTGTATTCATAGCAGAGCAGAAGCATGAATGTGAAAAGAAATAGTATAAAATGCTGCAGGCTTTTTTGTTTCCTCCTGAATGTGTTTTTCATAGTGGAAGTTATTTTCTTGTGGACAGAAAGACCCAGGACCATGATTTATGACACTAAAAACTGTTTAGCTCTACAGACAGCTCTGTTTAGAAAAGATTGCCTGAAACCATTTTTAAGTATACTTTGAAGCTTTCAGTTAATTTGATCATCCCCATCTTGGTGATTTGAGTTATCATACTGTTTGCCACATTTTGAAAGCTGGTTGACCCTTAGAATACTAACAAATTAACAATTACTTATTGAGTATTTACATTATGTTCTGTACTTTAGGTATATATGAGGTTTATAGTCTAGGAGAGGATATAAAAAAACTCATGCAAATGATGTGCTATTTTTGGTGCCAAGATATGAATACTGGTTATATACTCATGTACTAATATGTAGGTATTTTTCATAAACTGTTACATTTAATTCTCATAACAACCCAGTCACAGAATTACATCTGGCCCTCTTTTGTAGTGGAGGAAATTTATATTTTGAGAGGTTAAGTAATATAAACAAAACCATGAAGCCTAGGCCTGTCAAGTCCCAATCTCTTTCCACTGAGCAGATTAAAACATTTTATCACAATTATTGTACATGACAAAGAGTGTTGCCAATAGAGTGAACAGGAGATAGGGATCCTAATCTCTGCCAAGTACTGGGCGATTGTGTAAATAATTTAACATCATCTGTAAAATGTGAGATTAAACTAAGTCACCCTAAAGTAGAGCTCTAACATAATGTGATTCTATTTAGTGTAAGAGATTTTCATGTGTGGCTTATGGAAACAAGTCTCATTAATGTGTGTTGTTAAAATATGTACCATCTTCTAACTTATTACAGTATACATTTATTGAGATCATTATTATCTGTTTTCTCCCTCTTCCCTTTGCCCCAGATATATTGCAAGGATCTGGGCTAGAGCTTGACTATAGAGTATGTAGTTATAAATTCATTTATTGAATAAATGAATGAATGAATAATAAACTTGTATAGTACATTGATAAAATAGATAAGTAACTTTGTGCATTTTAATACCAACACATTCTGTTGGGGCTAAAATTATTCGTTTTGTTATTCCAATGATCTTTTGAAGAACTAAATAGTGTGAGAATCTTGAAAAGAAGAGAACCTACAATCAAGTTTAGGCAAGTAAAGTTTGCTAAAATTTCTCCATATAAAATTATTGACAGTGTAGAACTTGATGACCATAGGCTTGCCCAATATTATATTTAAAAATACTGTACTAAAGCATTATTGGATGCTGCCACATAAGCAAACAAACAAAACTCCATAGCTTTCTGGTTTATCCTTTAAGTTATATATACTCTCAAATGCTATTAGTTTACAATGAGTAGAAAATATTCAAACCATTGAGTCTTTTTACTTAAAATATTTCTTAAGTAGCTTAAGGTATGACATAATGTTTACTGGCAGTTTTGGTTCATTTGAACATTAGGCTTTTTGAGATTTGAACAGCTTTATTGAGGTATAATTGTATAATAAACTATATATGTTTAAAGTATACAGTATGATAGGTTTTGATTTTTGTATACAGCTGGAAAACTCTCCAGTACAATTAAGATAATAAACATATTCATCACCGCAAAAGTTCCTTGTACCTTTTGCCATTCTTCCCTTTGAATCCTTTCCACCCATCCCCAGCTACCACTGTTACTATCATTATGGATTAGTTTGTATTTTCTTGAGTTTTATATCACTGGAATCTTACAGTATGTGTCCTTTTTGTTTGACTTCTTTAATTCTGCATAATTATTTCAAGATTTGTCCATGTGTGTATCACTAGGTAGTACTTTTTTATTGCTGAGCAGTAAATACTGTAGTGTATAGATAAACCATAGTTTGTCCATTTATCCATTGATGGCCATTTGGTTGTTTCACGTTTTGGACTATTAAGAATAAACTTCCTGGGGCACGTGGTTGGCTCAGTTAAGCATCTGACTTTGGCTCAGGTCATGATCTTGAGGTTCACAAGTTCGAGCCCCACATCAGGCTCTGTGCTGACAGCTCAGAGCCTGGAGCCTGCTTCAGATTCTTGTATCTCCCTCTTTCTGTCACTCCCCTGCTCACGCTGTGTTCTCTCTCTCTCTCTCTCTCTCTCTCTCTCTCTCAGAGTGTATTTAACTTTTTAAGAAACTGCCAAATTGTTTTTTGAAGTGGCTGTGTTATGTTTTTACCAGCAATGTTCCAGTTGCTACACAGCCTCACCAATATTTGATATTGTTAGTCTTTTTCGTTGTTTGTTTGCTTGTTTGTTTGTTTGTTTGTTTGTTTTGAGAGGGAGGTGGAGAGAGTGTATGAGAAAATGGGGCAGGGGCAGAGAGAGGGAGAAAAAAACCCAGACAGGCTCCCAGACAGGCTCCCTACTGTCAGAGCAGAGCTCGACATGGGGCTAAAACTCAATGAACCATATCATGACCTTAGTCATGACCGACCCTGCCACCCAGGCACCCATGGTATTGTCAGTCTTTTTAATTTCAGCCATGTTAGTGGGTGTATAATGGTATCATGTTGTAGGTTTTATGTGTATTTCATGTAATAACCAGTGATGTTGAGCACCTTTCTATGTGTTTATCATTCATATGTTTTTCTTTCATGACTTGCCTGTGCAAGTCTTATTTTTTAAATTTTTAAAAATTAATTTATTTAAATTCAAGTTAGTTAACATACAGTGTAGTATTAGTTTCAGGAGTAGAACCCGGTGATTCATCACTTACATGTAACACCCAGTGCTTATCCCAACAAGTGTCCTCCTTAATGCCTATCACCCATTTGGCCCATCCCCCTACCCATCTCTCCTCCAGCAACCCTCAGTTTGTTCTCTGTATTTAAGAGTCTCTTACGGTTTGCCTCCCTCTCCGTTTTTATCTAATTTTTCCTTTCCTTCCGCTCTGTTCATCTGTTTTGTTTCTTAAATTCCACATGTGCATGAAATCATACGGTATTTGTCTTTCTCTGCCTTATTTCACTTAGCGTAATACACTCTAGTTCCATCCAAGTTGCAAATGGAAGTCTTATTTTTAATTATGCTGCCTTTTTCTTAGATACTTGATTTGGAAATACTTTGTTCCAGTCTTTGACTTGTCTTTAAATTCTTTTAGTATTCTCTCCTTATTTAAAAAACAACTTTATTGATATGTTGTTCATATTTCAAAGATCAGAAGTTTTTAACTTTGAATTCCAGTCTGTCAGTTTTACCTTTTATGGCTTGTGCTTTTGGTATGTCTAAGAAATATTTTCCTAATCAATATTTTCTCCTATGTTTGCTTTTAGAAGTTTTATAGTTTTAGCTTTACTTTTAAGTCTGGGATACATTTTGAGGTAATTTTTTAATATGTTATGAGGTATAAATTGAAGTGTATTTTTTTGCATATGGATGTCCAAATAGTCCAACACCATTTGTTAAAAAGACTGGATTACTTTTGCACCTTTGTCAAAAATCAGTTGTCCATATACAGGGGGTATTCTGTTCTGTTGATCTCTTTGTTTCTCTTGACCCCGATACCACACTGTCTTGACTACTGTTGGTTTGTAGTAAGTCTTGAAATCAAGTAGAGTTGATCCTCCAGCTATGATCTTTTTCAAAGTTGGTGGCTCTTCCAGGCCCTTTGCATTTCCATATGAATTTTAGAGTCAGTTTATTCATTTCTGGAAAAAAGCCCGTTGGAATTTTGATTGGACTTGCCTTGAATCTGTAGATCAGTTTGTGGATAAATGACATCTTAACGGTATTGAGCTTTCCAATCCATGAACATGGCATCTAGCTCCATTTAATTAGATGTCAATTTTTCTTAGCCATGTAAGTTTTCAGTTTACAAGTCTTATATATCTTCTGTCAGATTTACCCCAAGTGTTTAGTGTTTAACATTTTAACGTTACCATGAGTCATATTGTCTTTTCAATTCCTTTTTTTTTTTTAATGTTTATTTTTGAGAGAGAGAGAGACAGACAGACAGAGTCGGGGAGGGGCACAGATATAGGGAGACCACAGAATCTGAAGCAGCCTCCAGGCTCTGAGTTGTCAGCCCAGAGCCTGACGGCAGGGCTCGAACTCACAAACCATGAGATCATGACCTGAGCCGAAGTTGGACGTTTAACCGACTGGGCCATCCAGGCACCCCTCGATTTCAGTTTCTAATTGTCCGTTGTTAGTACAATATATAGAAATACAATTGATTATTGATTTTGAATCCTGTCACCTTGCTAAACTTATTAATCAGTTCTAGTAGCTTTTTTGCTGATTTCATATAGATCATCATGTACTCTATGTAAATACAGTTTTACTTTTTCCTTTCCAATCTGGATGCCTTGTATTTATTTTTCTTGCCTTACTGCACTAGCTGTAAGAATAGTACAGTGTAGAGTAAAAGTGATGAGAGGGGATGTCCCTATCCTGTCTCTGACCCTAGAGGAAGAGCCTTCTGTTCTTCACCATTAACTACAATGTTAGCTGTAGATTTTTGTAGATGTCATTTATCAGATTAGGCTCTTTTTGTGAGTGTTTATTGCTATAAGAACTAGAAATATAATCGATAATACTGTTGTTCAAATTAAGTAAAACAAATTTAAATAGAAAAGAGTATACTTATGTTTTTAAAGAATAGAGACCTTCGACTGAGCCTGGGGGGCTCAGTTGATTAAGCATCTGACTTTGGCTCACGTCATGATCTGGCAATCGGTGGGTTCGAGCCCCATGTTGGTCTCTGTGCTGACAGGTTGGAGCCCGGAGCCTGCTTCAGATTCTGTGTCTCCCTCTCTCTCTGCCCCTCCCCTGCTCATGCTCTGTGTGTCTCTCGCAAAAATAAATAGTAAACATTAAAAAAATAAAAATAAAGAACAAAGACTTTCAGAGTATTTTTTGTATAATAATTACTCTTTTTGACAGAAAATTCTACCACTGCCAAAATTCTGGCATTGCAAGAAGTTACAGCTAAACAAGTTTTTAGTATTTTCCCTGTATTTAATAGTTGTGACATAAATTTGAATTCAAATATATCATAAGAATATGAGGAGGAAGTAGAAACTATAGATATATAAGAAGAACTTTAATATACAGTTGACCTTTGGGGCGCCTGGGTGGCTCAGCCGGTTGAGCGTCCGACTTCGGCTCAGGTCATGCTCTCACGGTCTGTGAGTTCGAGCCCCGCGTCGGGCTCTGTGCCGACAGCTTGGAGCCTGGAGCCTGCTTTGGATTCTGTCTCCCTCTCTCTCTGCCCCTCCCCTGCTCATGCTCTGTCTCTCTCTCTGTCAAAAATAAATAAACATTAAAAAAATTTTTTTAAAATATGCAATTGACCTTTGAACAACATGAAGGTTTTTAGGGGCGCTGACACCCCTGAGCTGCCAAAAACCCATGTTTAATATTTGACTCCCCCCAAACTAAACTAATAATGGCCTCTTATTGACCGAAGCCTTACAGGTAACAGTCAGCACATATTTTGTATGTCCTGTGTATTATATACTGTGTTCTTACAATAAAGTAAGCAAGAGAAAAGAAAATACTGCTAAGAGCATTGTAAGGAAAAGACATTTACAGTGCTGTACTATATTTATATAAAAAAAAATCCACATGTAAGTAAACCTGCACAGTTCAAACTCGTGTTGTTCGAGGATCAGCTGTAATAAATTTTTTTTCATTAATTTATAGACTTTTTTTATAAAAAAATTGAAATACTGATTTTTTATGAATAAAGAGTAAAACCACATTACTGTTACTGTAGAAGTATCTTTCAGATTTAGTGTAACCCTTAACATTTTACAGATGATGTTAAGTAGATCTCTGGGGGAATTACCCCTACTCTCATGAACTCTGTTGTCATCCAAATCTGAATTTCCAGACCAGTCTCTCTGAACTCAAGGCCTTGGTAGACATGTCTACCATGGCGTCCCGCAGGTACCTTGGCAAACATCAGACTGCTTTTTACCCAAGCTTGCTCTGCATTTCTTTCCATGGTGAGTGGCACAATTAAATGTTTTGTCATCTAAGCCAAAATCCTGGGAGTTTCTTTCCTTCTCCTTTCTAGATCTGCTTGGAGGTTCAATGTTTATTACTGTAATATTATGTTTACTATTTATTCCCTTTTCTTTATTGCCTTTGGTATTGTTTAGATCCTCGTCACTTAAAATATCTGTGCTGTTACTATTTTCTAATTGGTTTTGCAGCCTCCAATTTCATACTTTCCCTGCCCATTCTTCATTCTGTTTCCAAGGGGATATTTCTAACATACATATTGGGTCATATTACTGCCTGGCTTAAAACCTGTCAGTGTTCCTGCATGGTCTCTAGCAGTGGTTCTTTGGAGAAGACCCGTGTTTTAATGGACCTCTTTTGAGATTCTGTCTAGAGATTCTCTCACCCCAAAATGTTCCATACCTGTAGAAGCTGGAGTCTGGGTTAAGAATCTTTCTAGTCCTCCATATATATATATATATATATATATATATATATATATATATATATATATATATATAGTATGTATGTATATAGACTCCTCCGCAGACATTATTACTCTCCCCCAACCCAACCCTCATGCTCTAGCCATACTGAGCTACTTGCGTTTTCTCCAGACACATCAGTATATGCTTCTTCCTTTGCTTAGAATTTCTCCATTTGTCTCTTTTCCTTGGTTGAAGTATTAATTCATTCAAGAAATATTTACTGAACACCTTGAGGAACTGTGCCAGGTGCTGAATTTACCATGTCTAAATTAGAGCTGATGATATAGACCAACATTAAATACAATATAATTATAGAATGTAAAAACAAACAAAAAAAGAGAGAACAGGGTAATGGTGGGAGGCAATAGCAGGAGGAACCCAATTTAAATTGGGTAACAGAAGTTAGGAAAGGCCTTTCTGAGGTAACAACCTTGAAGCAAAGACCTAAAGTTTATTCAGGAATTTCCCTGGGGAGAGTTTCCCAGACAGAGCAGCATGCACGATAGCCCTTTCTGGGGAAAGCATGTGAAGCACTACGGGAAGGCCACTGGCTGGGGCATAGTGAGCCAGGAGAGTGGGAGGAGCTGAAATTAGAAAGGTGACAAGAGCTTGGGGCACCTGAGTGGCTCAGTCGCTTAAGCATCCAACTTCAGCTCAGGTCATGATCTCGTGGTTCCTGAGTTCGAGCCCTGCATCAGGCTGTGTGCTGACAGACAGCTCGGAGCTTGGAGCCTGCTTCAGATTCTGTGTCTCCCTCTCTGCCCCTTCCCCACTCACCCTCTGTCTCTCTCTGGCCCTCAGAAATGAATAAACATTAAAAAAAAGTAAGAAGAGCTGTATTTTATATTTGGGTCTTGCGTGTCATGTTTGGTGTTTGAATTTTTTTTTCTTAAGTGCACTGGGAAGTTATTGAAAGAATTTAAGTGGGGGAGGAACTCACTAAGATTGGTGTTTTGGAATTTTATGGCTCCTGAATAGGAAAATGAATTGGAGGATGGTGCAAGAGTAGAAGTGGCAAGACCTTTTAAGTGACTTTTTTTTAAATGTTCATTCATCTATTTTGAGAGAGAGCAGGGGAGGTGCAGAGAGAGGGAATCCCAAGCAGGCTCTGCACTGCCAGCACAGAGCCCGATGCAGGACTCGAACCCACGAACTGTGAGATCATGACCTGAGTCAAAATCAAGAGTTGGACACTTAGCTGACCGAGCCACCCAGGTGCCCCTAAATTATTACAATAGTATAAGCTCGTGACAAGGTGGCTAGCTCCGAGCTACCAGTGGCAAAGGTCAGAAATAAACAAATCTGAGATAGGTGTTGAAGGTACAATCAGTAGAATGCAATGATGGATGTTAACCCATGAAAATGGAGACTTTTTTAGTTTGTGTCTTCAACCTTTAGAACAATGCTTGGTATACAGTAAATGCTCAATAAGTAATGTTGGATGGATGGAGAGTTGAATGTATTGGGTGTGAGCAGGGACAGGAATGTGTGTCATTGATGATTCTAGATTT
This sequence comes from Leopardus geoffroyi, assembly GCF_018350155.1. Lineage (NCBI taxonomy): Eukaryota > Metazoa > Chordata > Mammalia > Carnivora > Felidae > Leopardus > Leopardus geoffroyi. The sequence goes on from NC_059329.1 coordinate 17,655,312, forward strand.
CTAACTAGATCAGGTAGGTGGACAGATCTATTTATTTTAGATGGAGAAGAAGTTTTGAGAGGCTGAGTAAGGATTTAGTTTTGAATTTATTGACTTTGGGATGTCAGTGGTATATCTAAATGAATATGCCCAAATAGCAGTTGTTTAAAGCCCAGAAGATAGAAGAAGTCCATTTCCTGAACCTAATACTCATTATTTCATCAGACAGATATTTGTTGAGCTCTGTATCTAGCACTGCCCAGGAATGTAGCAGTGAACCAGAGATCCTGCCATCATGGAGCTTATATTCCTGCAAGAGAGGGAGGGGGCATGAGTGGGTGGTTAATGTATCAGATGATCATTTTTAAAAAAGCATTTATTTATTGATACTGTGTGCAGAAGTGTAAGTGTAAGATACAGTGAGGATACAAAATTAAGACAAATTCTCCATTGAGGAGATACTAATGTTTTATTGAATGGCAGTAGGAATGGCTTTTGTTACAGGTATTTATTAGTTTCTGTATGTTAATTGGTCCAGTGCTCACCCTCAATCCTTTTACTATGGCTCCTGAGTTCTTTATTTTGAAGATATTTTTATTGGATGGATTTTGTCTCTAAGTAGGTTTTTTTTCCCCCCTCTCCAAGAAGGGCTCATAGGTGCTTTATATCCTTAATTTCTCTAAAGATTCCTTATATTTTAATTTCCAGTATACATAGAAACTTTTTAAAGAAATTTTAGACATTGTGTCATTATCTCTTACACTGGAGTCCTATATTATGGCATATGGAATCTTACTGTGGAGAAATCTTAAGCTAACTTAATCTTTCCTACTTGCATAAGACTTAGATTTTTTTCATCTAGGTACTCCTATAACTTTAAAAAAATAATTTTTAAAAAAATTACAGGGGCGCCTGGGTGGCTCAGTCAGCTGAATGTCCGACTTCAGCTCAGGTCACGATCTTGCAGTTCGTGGGTTCGAGCCCCGCGTCGGGCTCTGGGCTGACAGCTCAGAGCCTGAAGCCTGTTTCGGATTCTGTGTCTTCCTCTCTCTCTGACCCTCCCCCATTCATGCTCTGTCTCTCTCTGTCTCAAAAATAAATAAACGTTAAAAATTTTTTTTTTAATTCCAGTTAGTTAATATGCAGTGTTATATTAGTTCCGGGTGTACAATATAGTAATTCAACAGTTCTGTACATCACCCTGTGCCCATCATGACAAGTGCACTCCTTAATCCCCATCTCCTATTTCACCCATCCCCCCACCCTCTTCCCTCTGGTAACCATCAGTTTGTACCACTGTAATTAAGAGTCTGTTTCTTGGGTTCTCTCCTCTCTCTTTTTCCCCTTTGCTTGTTTGTTTTCTTAAATTCCACATCTGAGTAAAATCATGTGGTATTTGTCTTTCTCTGACCGACTTATTTTGATACTGATCTGACAGCTGATACTCTTTAGCTGCATCCATGTCACTGCAAATGGCAAGACTTCATTCTTTTTATGGCTGAATAATATTCCGCTGTATATATATACCACATCTTCTTTATCCATTCATCAGTTGATGGACACTTGGGCTACTTCCGTATCTTGGCTGTTGTAGATAATGCATGTACTCCTTTGAATTAGTGTTCTCGTATTCTTTGGGTAAATAGTAGTGCAACTGCTGGATCATAGGATAGTTCTGTTTTTCACTTTTTGAGGAACCTCCATACTGTTTTCCAGAGTGGTGGCACAAGTTTGCAACCCACCAATGATGCAAGAGACTTCCCTTTTCTCCACATCCTTGCCAACACCTGTTGTTTCTCGTGTTGTTGATTTTAGCCATTCTGACAGGTGTGAGGTGATACCTCATTGTAGTTTTGATTTGCATTTCCCTGATGATGAGTGATATGGAGCATCTTTTCATGTATCTGTTGGCCGTCTGGATGTCTTCTTTGGAGAAGTGTCTGTTCATGTCTTCTGCCCACTTTGTAATTGGGCTATTTGTTTTTTGGGTTTTATAAGTTCTTTATATATTTTGGATGCTAACCCTTTTTCAGATAAGTCATTGCAAACATCTCCTCCTGTTCCATAGGTTGTCTTTTAGTTTTGTTCGTTGTTTCCTTTACTGTGCAGAAGCTTTTTTATTGTCATACTGTCCCAATAGTTTAGTTTTGCTTTTGTTTCCCTTGCCTCAGGAGACATATCTAGAACATTTTACTATGGGCAATGTCAGAGAAATTACTGCCTGTGTTCTCTTCTAGGATTTTTATGATTTCAGGTCTCATATTTAGGTCTTAACTTCATTTTGAATTTATTTTTGTGCATGGTATACGAAAGCGGTCCAGTTTTTCTTTTGCATACTGCTGTCCAGTTTCCCCCACACCATGTATTGAAGTGTCCTTTTCCCATTGGGTATTCTCTTCTGCTTTGTCAAAGATTAATTGACCATTTAGTTGTGTGTTTATTTCTGGGTTTTCTGTTCTGTTCCATTGATCTATGTGTCTGTTTTTGTGCCAGTACCATACTGTTTTGATGACTGCAGCTTTGTAATATAACTTGAAGTCTGGAATTATGCCTCCAGCTTTGCTTTTCTTTTTCAGGATTGCTTTGGCTGTTTGGGGTCTTCTGTGGTTCCACACAAATTTTAGGATTCTTTGTTCTAGTTCTGTGAAAAATGCTGTTGTCATATAACTCTTTATTTAAAAATCTTATATTTTCATAACTTTAGCAGTGTGTGTGTTAGTGTTGATTATTTTGTGTCTGTTTTTAGAGTATGGTGTATTGTTCAGATTTCAATTGCTTTGTATTTGGGGGGATTTTTTTCTAGTATATTTTTGAATATTCTTTTTCCCTGTAAAGAGATTACATAGTGATTAAGAACAAGAATTGTAAGGTCTGGGTTCATGTCTCAGCTTCTCTGATTACTATTTGACTTTGGGCAGATTCCTTAATCTTTCTGTGCCTTAGTTTCTTCATCTGTCAAACAGGGATAATAATAGTATTTACTGAGGATTAGTTAATATATGTAATACAGTTACAACAGTTACTGGTACATGCTATATGCACAATAAATGTTAGCTGTTATTGTTCACTATTCCTTTTTTCTGTTACTTACTGTTCTTTTCTGTGTGTGTTCAAAAGACCTATGTGGCTCACAGCAAAGTTCTTGGTTACAGGATTTTCTGTGTTGTGTTCTGATGGCAGGTGCTCTGTCTTTCCCTCATTATCTCCACTTTACCTCCAGCAGTATCATAAACCTAGGAATGTGTCAGCATGTTTTTGTTTTTTAATTTTACTTCCTCCTGTTGTTCTGAGTCTCTGCGGAGTCCCCTTCTCCTTTGTTTTATCCCCAAACTGGATATTGACTTCCTAAAAGAAGGACAGTTAGATCTTCATTTCAGATCTGTGATCTTTATGTTTAGGGAAATCAGTTTCCCGTTCAGGTTTACCAAAACTGTTTTGGTACAGATCCAGAATTTAATAGATTTGGCAAGTATATTTTGTAGTTAGCGGTTTAAGGTTATAATCATGTCCTTCTTTCATAGAAGATGGATTTTTTTTCCCCTTCTCTTTTTGCTTTTAGTGTCGAGGAAGGCTGGTGGAGTAAAATTGTTTTTATTATCTTTCATCTTTACTTGGAATTTCATACATATTTATTGAAGGAACCGGTGGTTTGTGAGATGGTCGCCATGAAGAAACACATTCAGGTGGAAACAGGTTTCCTTTATGATGCGTAGCTGGCAAGTTGCCTACATGGCAAGTAGATGTTAACTGAATTCTCCACTGAGCTTTGGGATTTGGACACGCAGATTCCGTAGGATTGGGAGTTCTTTTGTAACCAGTTTATATTGGCTTATCTTTGCCTGAAACTATATAAAGAGTGTGAACACCTTTCTAGCTAAATATTTTGTAGTTATATCACATCTAATTTTCTGATTCTCACTGAAATGAGAAAATGTGAAAACTTTTGGTCAACTATAAAAAACTATACAAAGGGAAGATAGTATTTTGTGGGAAGGCCGTGGTCTAGAGGTTGAGAACAGGGACTCTAGACCATGACGGTTTGAATCAAGGGTGCTCCATCTACTGATTATGTAACTGGTATAAGTTACTTTAACCTCTTTGAACCTCACATTTTTTTTTGTTACAAAAGGAGGCTAAAAATAGTATTTATCTCTTAGAATTATTGTTAGAATTTATATATATATATATGATAATATATAATATACACATATATGTAATATAAATATGTTAACTCCAGTGAAACTAGATAGGTAAGTTTTAGCTATTATTATGATACTTGTAATTGTTAATCGTTATTCTTCTGAATAATGGAGGACACGTATTTGGAGCAATTTGTCTAGCGTTATTTTTAACTCCCAGGTGTGGACTTGAAGGTATGGAGTGTTCCTCAACTAATCCTTCTTTCCAAATGAGTATTTTTCAGGGAATCCAACCCCAGGAAATACGCAACAGCTTACTGTGTTATTCTTCACTTCTCTGACTTACAATTTCCAGCCAGTTCATCTCCTCTTTAAATACAAGTTCAGTAGAATGTTTTTTTCCTCATAAGAATTCAGAAACATTTGTTCTGATGATGAGCTCATTTAAATTTGGGTTTGAACACTGATAGAAAACCGAGCTGGGTTCCCTTAATGGGGAGTCTGGCCATTCATCCTCCTTCACCCTCCCTGGGTAGAATTTTTTTTCAGGAACTAAATAGCTTTATCTAGCAGGGTCTTCCTGCCGTTAGCAGTGGAACAGTACAAAGGCCACATTGAGCATAGCTGCTGGGGAAACCCTTTTTCCTTCTCTGGCCTGTAAATGCTGTTCTGTCTCTCTGAAAAGCCCTGACATCAGCTCTTGGAAAAATCCAAATACTTGTGTTAGAACAGGACTGAAACACTTGCCTGGGCAGACACTAAATGGCTGAACTATAGTTCTAAGTTTACCAGATGCCTCTCAGTCATGTTACACTTAAAATTAGAAAAAGTTACGTCTATGAGTTTCAGACATTATATAGACAAAAATTTAACAGCCCACCTCTCCTGTGCTCATTTTATTCTTTTTTTTATTTTTTTAATAAAGTCTAACTTTAAGATAATGTGGAATTCATACATGGTGGGAATTCATACATTCATACATGTCATTCATACATGACAGAACATGTCACATTATAAACTTTGGTGTTCTTCACATGTTAGGTGCTTCATAAGTATTTGATGATTGGGGCAAAATACACTGTTACTGTAAACAAAGACTGAATTAGACTTTCTTGGTGTTCATGTCTATGGCATATGAAGGTTTATTCATTCTTCAGAGTGCTCCTTTAAAACATGAATCAGATCATGACTTAAAACCCTCTAATTTTCCATTGTACTTTGAATAACATCTAGATTTGTTGACATGGCTTACATTCTTACATTATCTGGTCCCCTGTATCTGTTAATCTCATCTCATTACTACTCTCGGTCATTTTCTATGCTCAAGCTACACTGGACTTTGTATTTCTCAAATACACTCAGCCGCTTCTCCCTTGTGAACCTTGTACGACTATTCCTGTGCCTATAATTCTCTGGCCCCATATCTCCGCATTGCTGGCTCTTTCACCTCATTAGGTGTCAGGTCACATGCCCTGGAAGTCTTCTGTGAATAAACAGAATTAACCCATTTAGTCATAGTCACGTCTCTTTTATTTTTCTCATAGCACTTACCACTGTCTGAAATAATTTGGTACAATTATTTGCTTGTCTAGTCTGTCTTCCTGTAGAATGTAAGCTTCTTGAGAGCAGAGGCTCTATCTGTTCATAGATGTAAATCTCCCGTGACTAGAACAGTGCATGGCACAGATTGCTGTTTGTGTAACTTAGTGTGTGTTTGGTGGCCCGTTAACAGGAAATCTAAGAAGTAAGAACATTTACTGGCTCACATAAAAAGAAGTCTAGAGGTAGGGCTCAGGGATTTTTAAAATTTTTTTTTTAATTTTTTTTTTTTTTTTAACGTTTATTCATCTTTGAGAGACAGAGCATGAGCGGAGAAGGGGCAGCGAGAGGGAGACGCAGAATCCAAAACAGACTCCAGGCTCTGAGCTGTCAGCACAGAGCCCGACGTGGGGCTCGAACTCAGGAACCGCGAGATCATGGCCTGAGCCGAAGTCGGCCGCTCAACCGACTGAGCCACCCAGGCGCCCCAGGGCTCAGGGATTTTTGATCTCATGGCTTACCTGTGTCAAGAGCCCAGGTTCTTTCTAATTCTCCACTGTTGCCATTAGTGTCAGCATCATCTTAAACTAGTTCTTAAGGATGAATGCTAAGTAAGTAGCAGTCAAGGCTACATTCTTCCTCATTCCTGTCCAGTGGGAGAGAGGAAAAGAAGTTTCATGTTCTTTCTTAAGAGTAAGAAAATACTTCCACAGTTGTTTTTAGTAAACTTTGTTTCTATTCTCATCGTCTCTTTCTGAACCAGTTACCCAGCAATGCACTTACCATTCAGTGCAAAAAGGCCCATCTCTGTTGCTGCAAAGGGGTCATCTTTCCTTGAGTCATTCTGGGGAAAGTGGTAGATAACTGAATAGAATTGGGGTTAGAAGGAGGGCTGTGGTGTGGATTGGGAAGTACTTATATCCTCTATAATTCTAAATAAACATGTTTTGAATGAATGAATTCATTTATTAAACATACATTGAATTGTCAAGTATAAGCTCAGTGATGGACTAGTTAATTAGAATACAAAATCAGATAAAATACTGTCCTCACCTTCAGATAATTTAAGATCTAGTGAGAGGGACAAGTTAACAGATTATTAACATTATTTCAAAAATCAATTGAAGAAGGTAATTTAATCCAAAAGAAAGCAAAAAAAAAAAAAATGAAAAGGGGAAACAAAGAACATATGAGACAAACAAGCAAATGGCAAGATGGATAGGCTTAAATCTAGACATATCAATAATCACATTAAAGGCAAATTGTGGAAACACCCCAATTAAAGGCAGAGGCGATCAGATTGGATAAAACTGCAAAGCCCACCTATATACAACATACAAGAAACACACCTAATAAACATAAAGACACGTATAGTTTATTTTTTATATTAAGTATAGTTTATTGTCAGAGTGGTTTCCATACAACACCCAGTGCTCTTCCCAACAGGTGCCCTCCTCAATGCCCATCACCCACTTTCCCCTCTTACATATAGTTTATTTTTATTTTTTTTATTTTGAGAGAGAGAGAGAGAGGAGACAGAGAGACAGCACGCAAGTGGAAGAGAAGGCAGAGAGAGAGAATCTTTTTTTAAATTTTTTTCATGTTTATTCATTTCCTGAGAGAGAGAGAGACAGAGTATGAACAGGGGAGGGGCAGAGAGAGAGAGATGGGAAGATAGAATTGGAAGCAGCCTCCAGGCTCTGAGCTGTCAGCACAGAGCCAGACACAGGGCTCGAACTCACGAACTAGGAGATCAGGACCTGAGCCGAAGTCAGATGCTTAATTGACTGAGCCACCCAGACGCCGAGAGAGACAGAGGGAGGGAGGGAGAGAGAGAAAAATGAATCTTAAGCAGGCTCCACACTCAGTGTGGAGCCCAACAGGACGTTTCATCCCACGACTTTGGGATCACAACCCAAGCTGAAATCAAGAGTCAAATGCTCAACCGACTGAGCCACAGAGGTGCCCCAAGACACATACAGTTTAAAAGGATGGAAGCAGATATGCCATGCTAATATTAATCAAAGGAAAGCTATAGTGATATATTAATATCAGATAAAGTTGGGGCGCCTGGGTGGCTCAGTCAGTTAAGCATCCGACTTCGGCTCAGGTCATGATCTCACGGTCCATGGGTTCGAGCCCCGCGTCGGGCTCTGTGCTGACAGCTCAGAGCCTGGAGCCTGCTTTGGATTCTGTGTCTCCCTCTCTCTCTGCCCCTCCCCTGCATACTCTGTCTCTCTCTGTCTCAAAAATAAAAACATTAAAAAATTTAAAAAAATCAGATAAAGTAAATTTCAGAGCAAAAATATTAGGGATAAAAAAAGTCATTACATAATAATAAAAGCATCAAGTAAAAAAGAAGAGATAACAGTTCTAAACTTTTATGCACCTAATAACAGAGCTTGAAAATTCATGAAAGAAAAACTGATATAACTTAAAGGACAAATAGACAAATCCACAATTGTTATCAGTGATTTCAGTATCCCTCAATAATTGAAAGAAGTAGACAGAAAATCAGCAAGGGTATAGATTCCTTAACACCATTGACCAATTTGATCAAATTGCATTTTATAGAACATTCTAGCCAATGACATAGTACACCTTTTTTTTTTTTTCCTTTTGGGCAAGTACACACGGAACATTTGCTAAGATAGATCATATTATGGGCCACAAAGTAAGTTTCAGTAAATTAAAAGGATTCAAGTCCTATAAAGTATGTTCTCTGACCACAGTGGAATTGAATTAGAAATCAATAAAAGAAAGATCTCTGGAAAATCCCCAAATATTTGGAAAGTAAACAACACCCTTTTAAATTACCTATGGGTCAAAGAAATCAGAAGGGAAATGGGGGAAACTGGGTGGCTCAGTCCGTTAAGCATCCAACTCTTGATTTTGGTTCAGGTCACAATCTCATGATTTGTGAGATTGAGCCCTGCATTGGGCTCTGCGCTGACAGCATGGAGCCTTCTTGGGATACTCTTTCCCTCTCTCTCTGTTCCTCCTCTGTTTGCTTGCTCTCTCTCAAATAAATAAGCTTAAAAAAAGGGGGGAAATAGGAAATTATTTTTTGCTAAATGAAAAAAAACCCCACAATTTATCAGAATTTGCAGGATGCCACTAAACCATTACTTTAAAAAGCATTAAACACCTGTTAGAAAAGAAGAAAAGTCTAAAGTTGACTTCTTTTGTAAGAAACTAAAGTAAGAAGAGAAAATTAAAAACAAAGTAAGCAGAAGCACATTAAGGAGGGCACTTGTTGAGATGAGCATTGGGTGTTGTATATAAGTGATGAATCACTAAATTCTATTCCTGAAATCATTATTACACTATATGTTAACTAATTTGGATGTAAATTAAAAACAAAAAGAAACAATAAGCCAAAGTAAGAAGGAAAGAAATAATAAAGATCAGAGTAGGAGTCAATGAAGTAGAAACAGAAAAACAGTAGAGAAAATCAGTGAAAGCAAAAGCTGTTTCTTTTGAGAATATCAATAAAATTGTTAAACCTCTAGCCAGACTGATGAGGAATAAAAGAGGGAAGACAAACATTACCATTCTCAGGAATAAAAGAGGTGACATCACTACAGATTCTACAGATATTAAAAGGATAACAAGGAGGGGGGCGCCTGGGTGACTCAGTCGGTTGAGTGTCTGACTCTTGATTTTGGCTCAGGTCATGATCCCAGAGTCATGAAATCAAGCCCCTCAACAGGCTCTGTGCTGAGTGTGGAGCCTCCTTAAGACTCTGTCCCCCTCTTGCATGCTCACTCGCTCTCTAAAAAAAAAAAAAAAAAAAAAAAAAAAAGGATATAAGGGAATATTATGAATACTTTTATGTCAATAAGTTTAACAACTTAGATGAAATATGGTTTGGGATTTTAAAAAGCCTACCAATATACAAACATGTAAGGTATAACTATGTATTATATATGCATACATATATATGAACATGTAAAATACATACATGTCTGTATGTGTGCAGATATATACACAGTTGTATGTATATACACACATATGTATACACATTTACACACATATATATATAAACATATAACGTGAACAATATATTATAACCAAGTGGAGTTTATCCTGTGAGTACAGAGTAGATGGAAGCTAATTTTCTCATTGTCACATGAGGGAGTTAAGCAAGGAGGGAAGATCAGTGAACCTTGTACTGGATTAGAATTATAGACATCGGTATGAACTCATGTTTAGCTTAATATATACATAAAGATGGATAGATACTGAGGCAATTTTTGATTTTCTAGTTCTGTCTGCTGAGGAAGCATAGAAATAACAGGAAGCACACCTAGAACCCAGATCTTGGTTTCTAACTACCAATCCCCAGTAAATAGCTCATTGGAGAAATGGTTGATTCCAAGGCTGGATTAGGGGAAATAAAAGAGGAGTCTAGAGCACCTTATAGTGCCAGAAGCAAGGAAATGCTCCAAAAAACAAAAGGCTGAGCTTAGATGACTCAGTTGAGTCTGTTCAGCTCAGGTCATGATCTCATGGTTCGTGACTTCAAGCCCCACATTGGGTGCTGTGCTGACAGCTTGGAGCCTGCTTGGGATTCTGTCTCCCTCTCTCTCTCTCTGCTCCTTCCCCACTCGCCTTGTCTCTGTCTCTCTTTCAAAAACAAATAAACATTAAAAAAAAAAAAAGCTGGGGCATGTCAAAAGGAAACAGGTATCGACCTGAAATACCTGTGAATGGCTTAAGTTGAAACCGTTTGAACAGGAAAATAAGTAATGTATTGGATTAGAAATCCAAGTATAAAATAATACATATGAGTTCAGTATTGACATAAATGATTGCATAAATAAGAAAACAGAAATACTCCTTACAGAAGAATTCCAAATAGCATGTGTATATTCTCCTTTATCCAGGAGATGGAGCTTAATCTTCCTAACCCCTAGTATTGGTTGGATTTAGTGACCTGCTTTTAAAGAATAGAGTATGAAAAGTGCAAAAATGTAACTTTACAGGGAGAAGTCTGGAAAACCTACCTTGACCAAATGATCATGGTTAACATGATTACATGATTACAAGGGACAAGTCCAGTTGTACACCCCCTGATGTGTGATAAGAAGGGAACTTCACTTCTGTGGTATCCCAGAAATAGACCTACATCTATACGGACAACTGATTTTGATTTTGATTTTTATGTTTTTATTTTTTTTTAATTTTCTTTTAACGTTTATTTATTTTTGAGACAGAGACAGAGCATGAACAGGGGAGGGTCAGAGAGAGAGGGAGACACAGAATCTGAAACAGGCTCCAGGCTCTGAGCTGTCAGCACAAAGCCCGATGCGGGGCTCGAACTCATGGACTGCGAAATCATGACCTGAGCCTAAGTCGGCCGCTTAACCGACTGAGCCACCCAGGCGCCCCGGGACAACTGATTTTTAACAAAAGTGCAAAGGCAATTTAGTGGAGAAAGGATGGTCTTTTCAACAATTGATGCTGGAACAGTGGGATATTCATATATAAAAAAAGTAAATTTTTATCCATACCTCACATCTTATACCAAGATTATTGCAAAATATGTCAAAAGACCTGAAAGTAAACTGGAAAGTTCTCAAACTTCTACAAGAAAATATAGGAGAAAATCTCTGTGACTTTGAGTTAGTCAAAGACTTCTTAGATATGACACCCAAAGCATGTGCAGTGATCCTGTTTCTAAATGAGGTCATGTATTCACAGGTACTAGGGATCAGGACTTCAGTGTTTTGGTTTTTTAATAATTTTTTAAAGTTTATTCATTTTTGAGAGAGACAAGAGGTGAGCAGGGGAGGGGCAGAGAGACACAGGCAGACAGACACACAATCCAAAGCAGGCTCCAGGCTCAGCTGTCAGCACAGAGCCCGATATAGGGCTCAAACCCATGAACTGTGAGATGATCTAAGCCAAAGTTGGACACTTAATCTACTGAGCCACCCAAGTGCGCCTTCAATGTACCTTTGTGGGGAGATATAATTCAACCTATAACAAGCGTGGTAGTGCCCAGTTTAGGGGTTGCTTTCACGTTTAATGCAGGGGAACTGATAATCTCTGTATGCACTTATGTGCAGTTCCCACACTGCATAAGTAATGCATCTTCCTCATCTATGTTTACTTGTTTTTCAAATGTAACTCTGGTATTATAATTAGAAAATATAAATACAGCTTTTTGGTATTTATTCAATTTGCGGCTTTTATATGGTTCCTCTGTTTTGTTTTCACTTTTAACAGAAAGAATCTCCTTTGTCTATTAGAAAAATTTTGTCAACTTGAACACCAATGTAATGTTACTCTGGCCCTTTGTCTTACAAGGTCTGTTCCCAAAATGTCTCCTTTATTAGCTTCTTGCTGCTGTGTCTTTCCATAAGGGTTAGGCATGAGTCCACGGGATTGAGCTAAAGGAATAGTGTGTCCTCTCTTTTCTCTTTACCTGGCACACACACAAACTCCTCTTCAAGTCCAAACTCCCATGTGGATTCTTTACTATAGATAAATTCATCCTAAGGAAGAAATCAAGAGAGAGTGCCTAATTTGAGTTACAAGGTTATTTGTTACAACAATGCCTGTTATACTGAAGAAAATGAGCCTAGTCCAAATATTTACAAAAGATAATTGGTTAAATTGAATAGCCTATCTCAAAGCACTCTGTAGCTATCAGGAATTACTTATTTAGAGATCTCTTTCTCAAATCTTTATCTTACTTGGAAGCTCAGAATATAAAATAAATAAAAGCTAAGCAGCTCTGATGTGCAGGGAACCTAAAACTCCCTCCCATCTACCCACTTGTGCTCTCTGAGGGAGAGCAACTTGTGCTTTTGAACCCTTAAGGTTGTGTGCAGCACAATTTAAAATCAGTGCTGTAGTGAAATATTTAATGATGTAAAATTATGTCAATGTTTCATTAGTTAAAAAGTCTACCAAACAGTATGTCCTATATGCTGTAATTGTTACAAAAAGAAACTTTTACACTGTAGCTATACTATGTACAAATAGAGAAGTCTGTATTTTTAGTAAAGTTGGGGGAAGTATTCATAAAAATACTGGGTATTGAACTCTTGGGTGATTTTTATTTTCTATTTTGTCTTTTTAATTTTTAAAACTTTTGTGCATATATTTTTTGGGGAATAAAGAGGATATTTCTTCATGTTGAAAAGTAGAAAACTATTGCTTTCTAGGAAACTTTACACTTTTGGAAAGATAACAGTCTAATTCTTCAGTCCCTTGAGAGAGAGGAGTTCTCTTGAAAATGTTAGAAAAATACTATTGGTAACATAGATCTATTTAGAAATTAATGTCAGTAGTCTTACCTGTTGAAAGTGTGTTAGGATAAGTCACATTTTTAGTATCTAAAGAAGAAAATAGAACTAAATGTCAGTGAATTAAAAATGATTCCCAGATCTGGAGTGATGTAAGAACCATGTCAAAATATTTAAAACACACTTTCCCTCCAGCTTTCCAAATTCAGTGTTGTGGTGAGCCATGTTACTGATAAGACTGTATACCCTCTACTCTAACTCCATAGTTTTGGGCCAAGAAAAACTCTTGTAGAAGAAGATGTGAGATAGCCTGCATATAACTAATTTTCTCACCTTTCCCTCTCAGAATCAGAGGTCTTTTTTTCCTTTGTGCTGGTTTGAAAGTTTGGGGTATTCAGATTTGTCATAGAAAACGTGGTTTCTTGATAGACTAAGTGGTTGGCTAAGGGGAATTGAAGAATTGGTAATATTTGATGCCAGAACCAAAGCATTTATGAAGAGAAGTCTCTAGTTAAAAACCAAAAATTGCATTATAACATTCATTGTATACATAGCTGGTAAAAGTGTTTTTAATGAAAAAAAAATTTCCTTAGAAGAAAATAAGACATTTTTATGAAGGTGAGATGTGTGTTATATAGAAGATTTAATTGTAATGATATTGGCTATGATCAGTTTTTTTAGTAGTCTTATCTTTACTGATATATTCATATATCCTGTAAGTTTTATTTATTTATGGAAATATTTCACCAACTAAGGAGTGTGACATATAAATGTAATGATATGTAATCAAAATGCTTACTCATAATGCATTTCTTAAATAATTGTAACAATTATAAGTAGAAAGCATGGAACGTCCTTAATCCTTATCCTCTTAGAGTTCTTCCTGCAAAGTATCTGAGGTTTTTATTTCTTTGTAAGAAATAGGTCTATGTTGGTTTGGTTCAAAGAAATTGTGCACATTTTTAGAGTATATGGGTGCTAAGTTTATACTTTTCTCATTCCCTGTGTTTCCTTGTGCTGTGACTTTTGGGGGGTAAATCCTTGTTTATTCAGCTTTGTGGTATAGATATGATATGAATTAGCTTTCTTTGTAGTCAGGGAATGAGTGCATACCAAGTACAATAGCTGAAGGTACGCAGAGATCATGACTAATACTCTGTGATTTGGGTGTCAGTGTAAATCCTGACTGGTTTTCCTTCTCCTAAAAGATTCCTATTATCATTGTGTTGGCACTTGCTAAGAAATGTTTAGGAAAATTTAAGAGAAATCTATTATAATTTGCTTTTTTGTTGAATTGGTATTCCTTGCTACAAACTGCTATTTTTATGGATGTTTCAGACTTTTTCTTTAATAAAAATGGCCAACTGCAAATATATCATATATGTGCTTTAAAGTGATACAGAAGAATTTGTATTTTGAGTGGAACTTTTTTATGTACTAGACAATATGTTATTTGACATATTATTTTATATTTTAATTTTACATTTTCATAACATTCTCCAGTTCACATTGATGGTGGAGTTTGTCTCAATGACACCTCAATATAAAAGGTAAAAGCTAAGACTTTCTGCTTTTTCAGAAGTACAATTGTGACCTTTGGCAAATCTACACAAAGCAGTTTGTCCTAACAAATTTTGCACAGTTCTCTCTTCAGTTTACAAAATTTTAACATTCAATCTTAATGTATTTTATGTAAAATCTTGTTCGGAAACATGCCTATCCTAGATTAAGAGGACATTTTTTTCCCTCTTATTTTTATTATGCTCACAAACATATTCTGATTCTTTTTTTTTTAATTATTTTTTTAAATGTTTTTATTTATTTTCGAGACAGAGACAGAGCATGCATGAGCAGGGGAGGGGCAGAGAGAGAGGGAGACACAGAATCCGAAGCTGGCTCCAGGCTCTGAGCTGTCAGCACAGAGCCTCACGCGAGGCTCAAACCCACAGACCATGAGATCGTGACCTGAGCTGAAGTCGGACGCTTAACCGACTGAGCCACCCAGACGCCCCAAACATATTCTGATTCTTGAAGTGTGTCTGCATTGCTATGAACTGTCCTCTTCTAACTGCTTTTGCTGCATGTCAGTTGTCTTTTTTTTTTATTTTAATTTTTAATATTTATTTATTTATTTTTGAGAGAGAGAGAGAGAGAGAGAGAACAGGGGAGGGGCAGAGAGAGAGAGAGAGAGACAGAGAGAGAGAGAGAGAGAGAGAGAGAGAGAGAATATCCCAAGCAGGCTCCGTGCCTTCAGCACAGAGCCCAATGCAGGGCTTGAACCCACGAACTGCGAGATCGTGACCTGAGACGACACTGGGAGTCTGACGCTTAACCGGCGGAGGCACCCAGGTGCCCATTTTCAGTTGTCTTTAGGCATTTTTTTTATTTCTTAGATTTCTCTGATATCCCCATGATTGTTCAGTAGCATGTTGTTTACTTCCACATTTTTGTGGTTTTTCCAGTTTTCTTCTTAAAATTGATTCCTAGTTTCATACATACCATTGTGGTCAGACTAGGTGCTTGATAGGATTTCAGTCTTCTTTAATTTATTGAGACTTGTTTTGTGGCTTAACATGTGATCTGTCCTGGAAAATATTCCATGTGCACTTGAGAAGAATGTGTATTCTGTTGCTTTTGGATAGAATGTTCCATATATATCTGTTAAGGACATCTGGTCTAATGTGTTGTTTTAGCTCAGTTTTTTCTTATTGATTTTCTGTGTGGATGATTCATCTTTTGATGCCTACTATTATTGTATTGTTATCAGTTTATTCCTCTAGGTCCATTAATATTTATTTATTATGGTACTCCTATGGTGGGTGCATATTTATTTAAAAACGTTATATCTTCTTGCTGGATTGACCTCTTTATCATTATGTAATGCCTTTCTTTTTATTAAAGTCTTTGTTTTAAAGTTTATTTTGTCTAGTAAAAGCATAGCTGCATCAGCTTTCTTTTCAGTTCATACTTGCATGGACTATCTTTTTCTCTACCTTTACTTTCAGTTTCTGTGTTACTTCTGAAATTAGTCTCTTTTAGGCACCATATATAGGAGTCTTTTTTTTTTTAATCCATTCAACTATAATGTACGTTTTGGTTGGAGAATTTAGTCCATTTACATTTATAAAGTAATTATTGGTAGGTATGTACTTATTGCCATTTTGGTAATTGTTTTCTGGCTGTCTTTGTAGTTCCTCTCTGTTCCTCTCTTCTTTCTCTCTCCCCTGTGGTTTGATAACCTTCTTTCATTTATGTACAGGTTTTTCTTCATTTTTTTGTGTGTATTTACTATAAGTTTTTGCTCTGTGGTTACTGTGAAGTTCACAAATAGCATCTTTATTTATATAATAGTCTGTTTTAAGTTGATGGCAACTTAAATTTGAACACATTCCAAAACTACATTTTTATCCCCCCCCCACATTTTGTTTTTGATGTCATATTTCATAGGTTTTTATTTTAGGTGTCCCTTAACTCATTATTGTAGTTATAGATATTTTTATTACTTTTGTCTTTTGACCCTCATACTAGCTTTATAAGTGATTAATTCACCACCTTTACTGTATATATTACCTTTCCCAGTGAGATTTTTTACTTTCATGTGTTTTCTTGTCATTAATTAGTGTCATTGCTTTTCACCTTAAAGAAGTTCTTTTAACTTTTTTTTTTTTTTTTTTTTTTTTGGTAAGGACAGTTTAGTGGTGATGAACTCCTTTAGCTTTTATTTATCTGAAAAATTCTTAGTTCTTCTGTTTTGAATGATAACCTTGCCAGGTAGAGTATCCTCCTCCCACTCCCCCACCCCCCAGGTTGGGTTTTCTTGATTGGAAGTTTTTTTCTTTTAGTACTTTAAATATGTCACGTCATTGCCTTCTGGCCTGCAAATTTTCTGCTGAAAATTCTGCTGATAGCCTTACCGGTTTCCTTTGTACATAACAAATTGTTTCTCTCTTGCTGCTTTTAAGGTTCTCTCTTTATCTTTATTTTTATTTATTTATGTTTTTGAGAGAGAAGAACAAAAGAGGGGGGAAGGGCAAAGGGAGAGGGAGAGCCTCTCTCCCTCTAGTGTGGAGCCTGCTGTGGGGCTTGATCTCCAACTGTGAGATCATGACCTGAGCTGAAATCAAGAGTCAGATGCTTGGATGCTTGATCGACAGAGCCACCCATGCACCCGGCTCTTTATCTTTAACTTCTGTTGTTTTAATTGTAATATTGCTTTGTGTGGATTTCTTTGGGTTTGTTTGTTTAGAACTCTGGGCTTCTTGGACCTGGATGTCTGTTTCCTTCCCCAGATTAAGGAAGTTTTCAGCCATTATTTCTTCAAATAAGTTTTCTGCTCCTTTGCCTCTCCCTTTTCCTTCTGGGACTCCTATAGTGGGGGTGTTATTACACTTGATGTTATCCCATCTGTCCTTTCACGTATCTTCATTTCCTAAAGTTTCATTTTCTCTTTTGTTTTTCTTTTTCTTCGCTGCTCTGTTTGGGTGGGTTCTGTTGCTTTGTGTTCTAGCTCACAGATTGTTCTTCTGCTTCATCCAGGGTGCTGTTGAACCCCTCCAGTGTATTTTTTAGTTCAGTTCTTGCATTCTTCAGCTCTGTGACTTTTTTTTGGTACCTCCTTTTATTTTCTTTCTCTTTGTTGATGTTCTCACTGTGTTCATCTTTTCTTCTCCCAAGTTTCGTGACCATCTTTATGACCATTACTTTGAACTCTTTATCAGGTAGATTACATATCTGTGTTTCATAAAGATCTTTTTCTGAAGTTTTTGTCTTGTACTTTTGTTTGCAACCCATTCCTGTCTCCTTGTTTGGCCTGAGTTTCTGAGTTCGTTTCTATATATTAGGCAAAACGGCTACATCTCCTAGTATTGATGGAGTGGCCTTCTGTAGGAGATGACCCGGAGGCCCAGAAGTGCATTCCCCTTGGTCACCAGAGCCAGGCTCTCAAAGGGCATCCCCTGTGTGTTCTGTACATGCCTGCTGGTTGTGGTGGAGCTATGGCTATGGCATTGGAGGTGGTGAAGGAGATGTTTGCCTGGCTGTGGCATGGTTGGGCACTGAAGAGGGGGTACCAACCTCCACTAGCAGGCTAGAGGGAGATTATAAAAATGGTGCCCGCCAGTGCCAGCCTTAGCACGATAGAATGTGATCACAAAAATGGCACCTGCCAACACTCTGTTCTTGGAGAGAGAACCATCAGGTGCCTTCTTCTCTGGAAGTTGCTTTAAGATGAGTAATTCGGTCTCCTTTACATGCTGTCTAGGAACTTTTCAAACTGCTGCTTTTGTGCTAGGTCTCAAGATGAGTGAGTCTGCCTGCAAGACCTTTAAGAGTGTTTTAATTTTTTTTTAATTACCTACATTTCTATGGTTCTCCTGGATGTAATCTTAGTTGATACAAAGTTCTGAGGCTGGTCTTCCTGGTGCAGGGCCCACAGGTTGGGGTGCCTGATGTGGGGCACAAACCCCTCACCCTTCTGGAAAAAGTTCCATATTTTTTGAGATCCCTCCCAATTGTGGGTCATTGCCCCTGGGGTGGCATTTTGGCAAGAGCATGTCTGTCTCTGCCTCCCTTACCTGTCTCAGTGTGGCCCTTTTATCTTTTGTTGTAGAGCACTGTTCATCTAGCTTTCACAGAACTTTTTCGGAGGAAATTCTTCCATTTTAGCTGTTGAATTTTGTGTCCATGGGAGGAGGTGAGTTTAGGATCTTCAGGCACTGCCGTCTTGAACCACTTCTCCAAACAAATTCTGAAATAGGGAATCGTGAAACAAGATTGAGATTTTAATCACTATCAAATGAAAATTATGTATCGTCATTATTTTAGAAATCATGAGATTATTCTGTTGAGTCCAGTTTATTGTTTATATAAGCCCAGATCCATATAATCATGGATTTGATGGTTTGACTGATGTTGAATGGGATGCAAATAACTAAGTAGTTTGAGGTTCTCATACTTTTTTCTGGCAGTTCTCTTTGTTTTTTGAAGTGAGTAATTTGAAGTCTAAAAAGACACTGTATAAGTTAGTGGTGATACTCATGATTTCAAAGGAAAGTTGTTTAGAAACCTTACAGGAAATATTTGCAAAAGTGATACTATTCCAGATTATCAATGAGTAAATGAGAGCCTGTAATAAATAAGCTGTTACATTAATTGTGAACTACTTTTCTCAGTTCCGAACCAACCAGTGTCCAGCTTACAATATCTGACAGAGGCAATTAAGATAATTTAGAATTTACTGTTTGATTTGTCAAAGTACGTCCAGGAAAGAAGAGCCACTTACTGAGGGTCGTCATGTGTTTCAAGTTCTTCACTAACAGTGACAGTATACCAAACCATATTTAAGAAGTTAGCTTGAGATCTTACATTACATTTCAGTGAATTGTTTTTGGATTTTACAGCAGAACTGAGCTCCTTGGTCCTTGTCATTTTGTGGTTTTGTATTGCAAGGTCCAGAGGTTTAAAACTAATAACACCATGAAAAATTCTCCATGAGTCATCCTGTCAGCTGTAGCTTCTGTCTGAGTCTTTCTGATGTAACTAATGTTTTATTGCCAGCTCAGCTAACAACTTTTCATGCTTTGGATCTATATCCTAATAAAAAGGTACAATGGTAGGTCATTTTCAGACTTTTATTTTTTTGTTCTTTCCATAATTTTTAGTTCTTTTAGTGACTTTCAGCCAGGCCAGTTATAAATTGTAGGTGGTGACAGGACCTACGACTGGTGTTTTTTTGAAGGGGGAGGAGTGGTAGTGGTCATTACTACTTTTGGTTCTATGAATCTGACTGTCCAGAGATCTAAAGCTCGAATTAACAGTTTAGCTAAAGTCAGCAGTATGTTCTAAATCCCTATACTTATGGGTACTTATGGGTACAGATGCCCTTTTAGCTGTTTTGTTTGTTATTTTGTGAAAAATGATGTAATAGTAGAGCTAGCTGGTTCGTATTCACGTTGGAGTAATTTCAAATTTAAGTGTTGTACTTTAGGCTATTTAAATTATTTTGTAGAAACAGAGAAGTAAAAAACCTAATTTATATCCAGGACATGGGATGCCTTAATCATTTTGATATTTTAAAGGAGATGTGGAAATAATGCGCTCTCTTGCTAAGAAGTGACAGGTATGGTCAGCACAATTTTACAGCCTTAAAAAAAAAAATCACTGACCCTACTTGCCATGAAAATTAAAAGTTTTGGTTGTAACCTGATCTTTTCTTTTACCCTGCAGCATCTGGGAAGTTTGTTAACTTGAGTATTGACGTTAATTTTATATAATACAGCTTGGCACGTTAAACCTATGGTTTCATCATTGGCTTTGGATTTTGCATTTCTGTGGATTTTGCTGAACTGAAAGCCTATTTGAATATTGTTAGTCTTTAAGTTTATTTTTCTCCTCTACTTAATTTGTAGTTATGTGTCTAAAGTTCAGATTTTATTTGCATTTTAACTAATAGCTAATAATCATTAAGTGGTTATTCTGTGCTAGGCAGTGCTTCTCATTTAATGTTCCTCATTTTCTAATCTAATCCTCAAAACAAATTTATAAGGTAGGTAGTAGTAGTATCATTATTTTACAGATGATTGTTAGAGAGGTTAAGCAACTTGCCCAAGTGCAAGCGCCTTTTCAAACTAGAATGTGAACCTTGTTCTTTGTTTTCTGAGACATCCCTGTTCCTGAGGCCTTGAGATCACACGTGATTTTCATTGCCTATAACTGTATTGGAACACTGTATTTTTTGCATTGATATTTGCCATCATTTTATGAGGATTGAGCCTTAGAATTATCTTAGCTCTAACCTATTTTGCAGAGTTCTTTGTTTAGAAACTCTCCTCACTGGCATGAATTCCAATAAACTAGTGCTATATGTCATGGATTCCAAGGTACACAGGCTTTTCACCCTGCATTTTGACATTGCTAAAGTCAGGATGTATCTTACAATGGAATTTTTTGGAATTCTAAATTTAGTAGCTAACATTATTTGCTAATGAAAACTCGACCACAATCCAACAATGTAGGTAAAATATCCTTAACTTTATTCTCCTCATTTCAATCATCCCTTATTAAGAACCATCCAGAGTCCCAAATTCTTCATCATTACTAACCCCAAGAAAAAAATATCTACCTTGAAGGAGAGAGAGGGTAGGAATTAAGGTTTGAGTGTGATAATCTCTATTTTTTCTTTTGGGACATTTCTCATAGGAACAGTGTCAAAGGCTAGCTCTTTCCTCACAAAAATCAAAAAAGGAAAAATGACTTCTTAACAGGCTCTTCATTATAAGCAAATATGTGAAAACACAAAGTTTGGCGGCCCTTTCCAATTCTTTTTTCATCTACAACAAATTCTGTTTAACAAACTTAAAGGAATATCCCAGTTAGAAAATTATGCATGTGTGTATATATATTATATACTTAAATATGTGTATGTATATATGTATAGTTAAACCTGGCTATAATTAGAAGTTTTACTAGAATAAATATTTATTTGGTTAGGGTTTATTTAATTATCAAATCATAACTCCCTTTATACTGTAGTAACACATGGGTGGAGTGTGAAAATAAAAACTTTGGGGAGGCCTCTATGTGTTGCTACCTGGGGCTTTAATATTAGAGCTCAGAACTTGTAAGAAAGGCATCCTGGACACTTGGGTGACCCAGTCGGTTAACCATCCTTCTCTTGATCTTGGCTCAGGTCATTATCTCACAGGTTCGTGAGTTTGAGCCCTGCATTGGGCTCCTCGAACTGACAGTGCAGAGCCTGCTTGGGATTATCTCTCTCTCCTTCTCTCTCTGCCCCTCCTGCACATGCTCTCTCTCTCTCAAAATAAATGAATAAACTTAAAAAAACTGGCATCCTGGGGCACCTGGGTGGTTCAGTAGGTTAAATGTCCGACTTCGGCCCAGGTCATGGTCTCATGGTCCATTGATTGGTTCCAGCCCCACTTTGGGCTCTGTGCTGACAGCTTGGAGCCTGGAGCCTGCTTTGGATTCTGCGTCTTCCTCTCTCTCTGCCTGTCCCCCAGTTGTGCTCTGTCTGTCTCTCTCTCTCTCTCTTTCTCTCTCAAAAATAAATAAACGTTAAAAAAAAAAAAAAAGAAAGGCATCCCGAAGTCAAGTGAGTCAATGTAATTATAAGCTTGAGGCCCTTGGTTAGGATTTGTGGCGTATGAGTGTGCTTGCTATATAGGTTATCAAAAGTAAGGGCATCTAGTTGCCTTATCCCAGTGGCTCAAATTTTGACAACCCTTTCCTTTTTATTTATTTTTTAAGTTTATTTATTTGTTTTGAGAAAGAGAGCACATGCACAAGTGGGGGTAGGGGTGGAGAGAGAGAGAGAGAGAGAGAGAGAGAAAATCCTAAGGAGGCTCTGCACTGTCAGCGCAGAGCCTGATGTGTGGCTCAAACTCATGAACTGAGTCATGACCTGAGCTGAAATCAAGAGTCGGAAACTTAACCACCTGAGCCACCCAGGCACCCCAGTTTCCTTTTTAAATTATGGTTCTTCATATTAGTACTTGGACTTTGTCTTACATCTGGAAGAATACATACATGTGTACGTAAATAAGCACAAACATGTTCATTGTTGGCTAAATGCCCAAGTCATCAGTATGGTATTTTCAAAAGCCAGGTACAGTTTGATTAAGTACATTAATATAATGTCTTCATTCAACTATAGCTCTTTTACATAAATATCGAACTAGAGGAGATTGTCAGTTTTATGCTTGGGTTACAGAATGGACAAGGACTTGAAAATAGAGGATTTTGTGCGGAACCGTTTCATCAGCCTGGTGTTGGGCTAACTGCAATTTAGTGATTAGAGAAAAATTATTGTGATTTAAAAATTTTTGTTCTTCATCTGTGCTTTAAGAATTTAGTAAGTAGATTGTGGTAAGCAAATTTTCCTGTACAGTAGTCCTTGATCATCTTTTCATTCCATTTTTATCTTCTTTCCCCTCCTCTTCCATTCCCTAGTAAGAGAAAACCACTCAGGAAGCTGGTTTTCAATCAGTAGTCTGGGAACTTCCGGGATTCTTTACCAGAATCTCCCTGGATGTTGCACTCAGCCCCTGACGCAAGCGGCCATTGTTTTGGGGTAGGAGTTTCTGTAATGGCTATCAGGAAGAGTGGCTGAGGTTGCTAACTGCAGGTATTATCCTTTGCAGAAACTCAGCTGGGAATTCTTTCCTGCCAACTTTTATATTTGTTTCCGAATTAAAAAACATTCCCACCTCCCCACTTCCCCAACAAGTAGGGATGGACTTCTTAGGAACTATTTCTAAAAGTTTGATAATCGTTTGTAATTGGTACATTCAGTAGAGCAATGTGCTCTTTACCCCAGAACCCCTTTTCCCTGACTTTGTTGTGAGTTAACATGCACTTATCACGGACGTTTTTAGATTCTTTGTCTTTTTCTTTGGATCAATTTTGGCTTATGTAGGAGTTGAAGAAAATTGTAATTAAACTTTTGTGTTAGAGGGTTTTTTCTTTTTTTAACTAAACTATCTCCATGACAAAAGTCATTCGAATGTCATTGTTTTGTTTTTTTTCTTACTGTGTTTACTAATAACCTTTTTTAAAGAAACATTTTATGGCTATTCTTAAAGAAAGCCTGTTTTTATTACGCAGGCTAAATAATCTTTACATAAAATGCCATAGGTTGAGGTGATTTCTGAAAGGACAGACCTGAAAAGGAGAATGGGAAGAAATTTGGGAACACTTAGAGACTGAGTGTTTATATGTAACATCAAATTCTTATCAGGAAGCCCCAATAATATTTCTTTAAAAAAGACAACTGGGAGGAAATGCAGTATTCTTTATAGCTTATAGAACTGCAAGAAGAAAAATTGTAACCTTTGTTTTCTACTTTTGGAACATATTCTTAATAACTGATAATCCTGCGATGGTATTTTCTCTAGATTTCTGTTATAAATGCCAAACGTAAATAAACAAGAATTGTGATTTGACTATGATCAAAGGGTAGTAGATGCAGATCAACAGAGCAGTAATCAGCACCCAGATATCTTGTGGCGGTTGGGGAGGGGGTGATGGAAGGGAGGAAACTTTCTCTGCCAGGGAAACGAGGTAGAATATTTTAACGGTAAGATATCTCTTTACCTCAGTCTTTTTAACCTGTAAAATGGAAATAATAATATGTATATATAAGTATATAAGGATTAAATGAGATAGTACATGTTAACAGTTTAGAATAGTGCTGAGCACTGAATATTTAGATTTTAGTGACAGCTCCTCGCACCTGAAATTTAAGATTTAACAAAGGAGGTAAGATATTAAAAAAATAGAATCTAGCTTTTTTGTCTGCCTGTTTGTTGAATCTTGCTTTGGGAAAGTTAGTGTAAGATTTAAATCTCTTATTCTGGTTTAATAGAATGAATGAATTGAATAACAGTCTTACCAGTGAGATAACTACATTTAACCCTTTTTTTTTCTTTCCTTTGTTTCAGGTTTCCCCTCAAAAAACCTATAAGGTAAGTTGTTCAGTTGCCCTTCATATGTTCAGGTTAACTCTTAATTAGAAGCATTCCTTCAAAATTATGGTGGATTTTTGTGGCTTTTGAAAATGTGGATTTTTTATATTAAGTAGTTTAAAATATCAAAATGTTTTACAAATTTAAAATATAACAGGTGTTGCATATTTTTTCTGGAGAGAGCATTGTTTTGATAACATTTTCAATGTTTTTAATATAAGCATTTTAAAAGTTTGTTCAAATTGATAGTTAAGGTCACTCCCTATGAAGAGATTTAATTTTAAAATCTATTGTGACTGTTTTGAGTTGTGAGTAGCTTGGGGAGTGCAAATGGATTGCCAGTTTTTGATGTGTTTTATCACTTGGGTAACTACAGCTGCCTTTAGTTAATGAACTTTGGCAAACTGAATCAGTCTTAATTACTTTAAGCCAGTAAAGGGAAAAATCCAGAATGTTCAAATATGCCTATGCCCACATCCATATCTCCATATGTATTCATACCCTGGGATTAAATGCCTTTTCCTCAGTACTTGTTCTTCAACATCTCTTTCTCATCCTGGTTGTTGTGAATATTATTTACAATGTAGGTAGTATATCATTCCTAACTATTATACTACGTTTGTCATTTTTAGTGACAGTGTGGTCCAGGATACCAATGCTGATCTTGACATTTCAGTTAATAGTAGTGTATGTGTTACGGTGAGGGTCTTATCTGCTGCCCAGCCACTATTTGATAACTGTAGTTGGGTAGGCCATAGGAAAAATAATGATTCTAGTGTCAACTGGGCCTGCCTGACTTGTGTAGCTAGAGCTATTAGTGAGGCTCGCCTAAGATTTTTTTTTTTTTTAACTTTTCTCATCCATGCTATATTTACACAGTGATTTTGAACCTGATCATAGTATATGTAGAGTCTGGTCGAGGAATGTGTTTAATTATTTTCAGGCACTGTTTTCTTACCTGTTCGGTGGAAATAATAGTAACTTGTGAAAACCACTGAAAGAATTTAAGTTATTTCTAAGAATAAAATAGACTTAATGCTAAATACTACTTTTATTATTTTTAAGCACTTTATATAACCAAATAAATAGACTCCTTATTACACATAGCACAGACTGAATTTAAAACTTCTTGAAAAACATACATTAGAGAGATTTATGAGACTGTATAGGGTAAACTGATCAGCAATTTTTAAATTAAGTTTTTATTCTGTTGATTTGCTTGTAGTAAATATTTGATTGCTTTACTTTAATTTAGGCATGGAAGTATTTTGAACCGAGAGTCACCAACAGATAAGAAGCAGAAAGTTGAGCGCAGTGCATCACATGATTTTGATCCCACAGGTAAAACACCATTTTTCCAAAGACTACTGAGAGTAATGAAGTTCAGACTAATACAGCTTAAGCTGTAGAACTACCTGAAACACCAGGAGTTACTGTTTGGTCTGTTCAGGACCCTCCTTCCTCCTCAATGATGTAATATAAAACCTGTGCATTCAGGAGGAGTTGCATGCATTTTTAACACTCAACACTATGGATTCCACTATGGAAGCATCATTGTAGAGTGTGATTTTTAAAAAAATAATCATGAGAAGAGAAATAGTTATTATATCATAATTAGAGATTCCAGGCAGACCAAGGACTCAGTGTTAAAATGAATCCTAAGTATGAACAGTAGTAATTCATGAAATCCAAACAGTAACAACTCCAGATTTCTGTAGTTATTTAAAAATTCATGTGTGATTGTGGTAAATTGGAGTATTAGATAAAATCCAGCTTCAAAAATTAATGATCGTACGATTTTAGAGTAAGCAAATGAATAGAGATCCCTTTTTCTTCAGTCAAGTATTCTGAGCTTAGAGAGTCTTAAGTAATGTTGATCTTTCCTAAAGTTTTCATGCTAGTAGACTTCTGATTATTAAATTCTTAATTTTATACATACAGATTGAACTCCTTTTGTAAAATACGGTCTTTTGTTTTCTCCTTAGAAACTCTCTCAGTATTTAATTTATAAAAAAATGCTTGATAATTTTGCTTTTGTCATTTGAAACTGATTTGTGTTCTCTGTGCTCATAACAATTTTACTCAGTTGTACGTTCCTATGACAAAAGATAAAGTAAATGAATGTTAAGGTCTTAGATACACAAATAAAATATCTTTTTAGATATTTTTTGTTTATAAATACGATTTTTAATTTTTAAAAGTATATTTTTTGTGTCTAATATTTCATATTCTTAGTATAAACTGTTATTTTGAAAAAATATTATTATCTAGACAGGGAAGAATAGGAAGTGAATAGGTAATAATTTACTTGCATCTTGAGTAGTAGGTAAAAATGAAGTCCCAATCAATTTAGGCTTTGTGGTGGGGTATAACTTCTGGATTTCTGTTAAAAGATAATTATTTCTGATACCTAACTTTGACATCACGAGGCTCAGTGGCTTTTATTTATTTATATGATTAGTTACTGTCTTGCTAATGAGTTTCTGCCCCAAGTGCACCTAAATAGTATAGTCTTGTTAGAATGACTTACTCTGTATTGTTCACCTGTGATGTGCTGTCTCCAAAGACAGATTTAGCGGAGGGGTATGCAGTGCTTCAAAATGAGATTATCACAGCTTTTGGTGCTTTTGTCATCTCTACAATTGTCAGATGATACATTTTGTAGACTATTCATGTGTTGTTTTGTTTGAACATATTTTTATCGCACTATCTTTTCTTCGATAAATCTTTAAAATATGTCATTACCTGTGCTGTTCGTGACTGTTCTAAGTGCTATCACCTGTAATGTTCATACTTTGTGTTTGCACGATTTAACTTGATCATGATTCATTCTTTTTTCCCCCATGAATTTTTCCCCTTACATTGGTCTCCATATTTTCTATATCTCTCTCCTTTTCTCCCGCTCTTGTGCAGATAGCTCCTCCAAGAAGACAAAGTCTAGTTCAGAGGAGAGTAGATCCGAGATATATGGTAAGCTAATGTAGCTGATTCAGCCTTGCACCTTTGGAGCTTGCTTCGTGCTGTTTCCTTTTGTTTTTGTTTTTGTTTTTTTTTAAAGTAACTGCAGCCTTCCTTGTGTCTGCTCTGCATGGCATGACCTACTGCAGGGAAAGGGAGCCGGGGTTTTAATGTGGCTGCAACTGGGAAGCTTAAGGTTGCTAGAAACTAACATTGTAGAGTAAGGGTAGGCCACATGACCCATCTTCTCTTCCATCTTGTGGATGATGGGAAAGTGATGATGTCTGATATGTTTGAGTCAGCCTCCTCCACGTAACATGGATGGGCTTTGAATTCTTGGCATCTTCTTCCCGTGTCCCATTTGCAGAGATTGGATCATGTAGAATTTCATGGCACCAGTCTTTCCCTCTAAGTGTAGCACTGGTGTGATTCAAAGGTGTTAGCAGTTCTTTGGAATTCTTATTTGAGTTTTTTATTTGTTTTTAATTGCCTTCATTATCTGAAAATGCTGTTCGTGTATGATTTATCCACAACAGCAAAAATACCTTAAGTATGTTATTTCTGTGTCTTGAAGAATTTGTTTACGCCTTTTATAAGTTTCCCTGAAGCTTATTCTGAATGGGAAAATTTCAAAATGGTACCTTTTAAAGGTATTTTTCACAAAGAGCAGGTTTAATCTGAATGGTTAACTTTTTGCAACAGAAGATTGAAACACTAATATTTCTAGACTGTGTCCTGTCTTCCAAAGAGAACATAAACCATGTTTGTGAAGTTCATATGTGTTTTTCGCTTTCCTCTGCACAGTGTTACCTGCCGTCCTCTCCCCTTGTTTTGGCATCCAGTTCGTTTTTTGAGAAAAGTGAATAGGAGAAGCACTGCTTGGAGCCAAGACTTTTAAAATAACTGAAAGACTAATAAGTTACTTCTTTTTATGAAGATTCCAAATTTGTCCTCAAAGGAGAACCAGGTCTTCTCTAAAAGAACAAAAAGTCTATCAAACGGAAGTTCCCCCAGATGTAGCTGTTTCCTAGCTTGACATACATGAAAGGAAACAAATATATGAGAATACCCCTCCCCTCTTTAAGACATTTTGTAATTTGTATTTCCTGACACTTGAGCCCACAGTGTCACATACTTTTTAATATTACGAGGCTTCAGTGTTTGGTTATAAACCAGTTAATGCTTCTCTGTGGGATAAATACGGTTCTTTGCTTTGGTTTTGGTGACCAGTACCTTTTTCGTGCAGTGAAACCTTTTACAATAGTTCAAGATGAAATGTGCACCGTGCTGTATGGCATGGCAGGTTTGTGTTTTTCCTCCCTTCCAAAGTATTTGGCTTCTCATAAGTAAGAAATAGCTTCCGAATTTCTCGAGACTCTGTCTTTCTGTTCTACATAAAGAGCTTCCTATGGTTTATCCTCTCCTTAGGAATGTGAACGCCATCTTTACGGCCCCCTTCTTTTCCAGTAGCCTTTGCAGTGTTGTATTTCACCTCCCCACCATTTTCCTAGATCTGTGGTATGTATGCAAAAGCTTGCTGTTTGATTTGGATGTTAATATTTCAGTGATAGGAATATCAATGCTAGTTCAGGCATGCCATTCGCTTGTTAGTAATAGAAACATTTTAAGTGGTAATGGGGAAACAAGGTGTGGCTTCTTTGTATGTTTGTTTCTTGAAAACCCTCGAAATACCTTTTCTGGAAGGAACTGAGCCGTGAGTCTTTAAAAAGCACTTATAAAAGGGATGAGTTTTTCGGAACAGAGTTAGCATACTAACTTAAATCTCTTTGACATTACAAATATTTTGTCACCTGTGTGAATGGACTCCTTCAGACTTTGTGCAATTAGCACAGTTGGAAAGGAATCTCTAGGGAGTCCAGAAAAGCTTGGAAATACTGAAATATGATGGAGTAGAATTTTGGCAACTGCTGACATTGCTTTAGTGTAGGGTCTCTTAACAAGCCCACTTCTAACTTTTGAGATTATATATGGTCTTGGGGTAAAATTCATTAGCTCACTACTTAGACGAATGCTAGTTCTTTGCTTACAAATTACTTATTTTGAACTCTCTTGGCTATTTTTAGAGCTACTTTGTGAGGTAGATTTACTTTGCTCCTTTTAAAAGGAAACCAAATGTTTGTTTTGTATGGACTTCTTTTGTTAGGTTTCTGCCTGGTGCAGTAGGTCAGTACTTCTTCCATTTCTCCTTATTTTTCCTTCTGCACCTTTTGGAGTCCGTTGATCACGAGCCGATCGTGTTTCTGATTTGCAATTTTAATTATACTTAATTTTGTCTTTTTCTCACTACTATCGTAATGGAAAATTCTGTGGATTTTTGTGGGATATGAGAGAAGGGCAAGGGAATTTTGAGTTTGCAGCTTCTTCCTACCTTCTGTCTTGTTTCATGAAGAGATTCTAGCTGATAGTATTATGTACAAGAAATTAACCCATGTCTTTTTGAACCTGTCTTAATCTGCTGGGACTACTATAACAAAATACTAGAGACTTGGCTTAAATAACAGAAATGTATTTTCTTGGAGTTTTGGAGGCTTGAAGTATGAGATCAGGGTGCCAGATTCTGGTGAGCTCTCTTTCCTGGCTTGCGGATGGCCACCTTTGGCTTTGTGCTCACATGGCCCTTCTTTGGTGTGAGCTCATGTAGAGAGAGAACAATCTCTCTGGTGTCTCTTCTTCTAAGGACACGAGTCTCATCATGAGGGCCCCACTCTCTTGACCTCATCTCATTCTGATCACCTCCCAAAGGCCCCATCTGCAAATACCATTACGTTAGGGGTTAGGGCTCAGCATATGAATTTGGTGGGGGGACACAAGCAGCAGTCCGTAACAGAGGCAGACTATTAGTACTTGAACTGTCCTGGTTGGATACTTCAGAGTGTATTTTTAAAAAATTCTTATTTTTTTAAATTCAGCTTCTTCAGATTCATAAATGTAAAAGTCCTTGGTTTGACTCTTACTCTCACCAAGTTATTATTCTTTCTGCTTTCTTCTTTAGCCTGACAAAGAGCATTCTACAACATGAACCTTTTATTTCCTTATAAGTCATTCACTTCTTAACCTCTTGAAATCTGACCTCTGAACACGTACTATCTGGAAGGGGAACCAGAAGATCCTTAAAAATCAGTACTTTTTCTCAGTTCTCACCTTCCTCTGAACAATTTGGCAGTGCTGATGCCCTTTTTTTTTTTCATTTCCGTGGTATTGCATTAATCTGGTCCTTTTCTGTCTGCAATTGTTTTGGCTTTTCTTTACTTGATTGCTTTTTCCCTCTTATAAATGTAGGCATGGTCCACTTTTCTGTCCTTGATCTTTTCTCCTGTTTCCAGTCTTCTATTTTTAACCATTTCCTGAATACTTTCACTCTAACCATCCTTCAATTTTTTTTTTAATGTTTATTTTTGAGAGAGACACACAGAGTGCAGCAGGGGAGGGGCAGAGAGAGAGAGAGAGAGAGAGAGAGAGGGAGACACAGAATCCAAAACAGGCTCCAGGCTCTCAGCTGTCAGCATAGAGCCTGATGTAGGGCTCGAACCCACGACTCGTGAGATCGTGACCTGAGCTGAAGCCAGACGTTTAACCAACCGAACAACCCAGGCGCCCCTAGCCATCCTTCAAATTCGGAATGGCCAGTGTGGGATTCATCATTGTTCCCAGTGGCCAGAAATCAGACTTTCTTTTGATTTCCCTGATTCTTTTCATGGTACTGCCGTTCTTGCATTCACCTAGTCTCATTTTCTTGAAGTTACCTTTGACTTCTCTCTTTCCCCTGTCCTCGGTAGTCCACTGTTTGCCAAGTCCCATTGATTCTACCCTCACGTTATTTTTCAGCCCTCACTCGTTGGTTCTGTTACCACCGCTTTGTTCAGTTTTCCATCACAACATAAGACTATTTTCGTAGACTCGTAACTTTGTTTCGCATTGATTCACTTCCTTTTCTCCATTCTACTCTTTCTGTTAGTACTACTAAAGTAAGGATTTGGTCATTCACTCACTTACTAGGAGAGTACAAATAGTTTAGATATGCTGTAATTTGTTTCCAGTTTATCATTCTGCCCTAATCTCCTACTGTTAACTTCTACTACCACTCACCTAGAGATACCAGCCCCTCCTCCAAAGTTTCACTTTCCAAACATAGCTTGGTATTCTTTTTTTGCTCATGCCATTCCCATTGTCTTGAACGGTTTACCTCCTTTTAACTCTCCTTCCTACAAGGCGCCATTCAAATACTACCTCCAACATAGGGCTTTCCTAGGTCCACCCCACTCCTCTGTTGTCTGACCTTCGACATCCTGCTTTGTGTCTACTGTTTTGACTGTCTTGTTATTATTTATCTTCATCTGTGCATCTCCCGTAGTGCCTGACACAGGGGGGGCACACATCAAGTGAGTTATGAATGAGTGATTATTGATATTGGAATAAAGTATTTTAGTAAAGAGAATCGATAGAATAAAATGGTAGCTCACCTTGATTGGATCTTTCTTGTCTTCAGAAAAATTTTAAGGTAGAAGAAAATTTAACTTAGAAAAGAGCCTCGTTGCTGGTAATAGTCTAAAAGAATGAAATCAGCCTACTTGGAAGTTAAGGCTTCCTCTTGCTGGCAGCATTGTGCATTTAGAATCCAGAAGCTTCTTAATCAAAGGATTATCTGAGGTCTTACTCATAAAACATGTATGTCTGGCAGCAGTTTAAAAATGAGCTGTTTTTTATGAGGTTGCACATGGTCTTTCTCCACACCCTTCCCTGAAGCTAATTCTTAAGAGGTGAGACTTCGAGAAGTTTGGTCATGTAATAAAATCAAAGGTGAAGAAAGACTAATGTGCTTTCCCTGGAATAAATGCAGTATGGAAGGGTTCACATATTGCCTTGCGTATTTAACACTCCATTTTCCGTAATTTGCTCTTTGGCACTATGGTTGTTGCCTTTCTCCACGTATGTCTTATAGTGAAATCAGAGAGAACTTTCTCCTCTTTTTCAGGGGACCTTTTCATGACTTCTTCCCTCCCCACTCCAAAGCACTACAAAGGCTTGATTTTTTTTCACTTTTCAAAATACCATCCTTGGTAATTACCTTTTAAGTAACAAACAGTCATTTTATGTTGGTTTCAAATACCCCACTGTTATAACAAGAAAAAGAAATGTCTTGTTATAAAGAGAAAATAAAATTTAGGAAAAGAATAGTATTTATATAAATTTTAAAGAACATTCTTACTTCACTGATGATATGAAGCATGATGTCTGTTAGCTTCCAGGTGAAATATGATAAACTTTAAAAAACAGGAAATAAAGAAAAATTTATTTGTAACTAGAGTTATTTTAGGGTAGGTGGGGAATCAAATTACTTTAGTTAGAATTTAGGCAAGGCAGGAGATCAGTGTCCTTATAAAAGTACTTCACTACTTTGCATGGTTTTCAGGCCTATGATTTTACTTTTTCCTAAAAAGTGATTGAATATGGTTTAGAATTTCCCGTATATAAAATACATGCAGATTTACTTAGTGAATATACAGTGAGTACCTATTGTATGCCAGGCACTATGATAAGGGATGGAGATGCAAAGATAATAGGATCTGTACGTGCTTTCTAGGAGTTCACAGTCTAGCACAAAAGAAGAATCTTAATACGTTTTGGTAAGTACTGTAATAGAGATAGGCACTTGTTTACCAGTGCTCCGTATGCCCTTAACAAGTGGATAGCTGTGAAAACAATCTTCATATGGCACTAAGAACAATGGGAATGAGGAAGTATTACCATGACCAAGTTTCAGGGGAGGTTGAGCCTCACCATTATCTTACTTGTTGAGCACTCTCTGCCTGTCTTCACACATGGCACTTGGATGCAGCTCCAAAGTGATTTGGGACCGTATAGAAACTCATACTCAGAGGTCAACACATTGTATGCAGTTATCACAGACAATAAGTGATTCAGCAAGACAGAGCCACAAACAAACTATGAACTACATGTGTTTGTAAAAACCAGAAAAAGTAAAAATGGTGGACGGTGTTTGTTGGTTGGTTTGTTTTTAATCAATGAAATTTGAAAATGGCTGTTTCGGGGTTAGGACTCCACTGTTATCTTTCCCTTCTTTTATAACATACAGGGCCTGTTATCTGTACCATACTTGGATTCTTTATTAAACATCGTCATCGTTTCTCTATTTGTTTCTCTTTTGTCCTTTCCTGCCAAGATTTTAAGTTCTTGGAGAGCAAAGGCTTCTAGTAGTTTTGTACTTTTCACAACACCTATAGACTGTGGTATTAAATAACTAGTGGACAGATGTTCAATGCAAATTTGTTAAATTAAGAAAGTGGGTTCTAGTTTGTCAAAAAGGATATTTCAGTGATATAATAATTTAATCTTCGGTGATTTCATTGTTGGTGTATTGGTGATTTCAGTGTTAAGGGTGTTAAGGGTGAGATTTGGGTTAAAACAGCTTCTGGTCTACAACAAGTAGAACATTTCTCCCAATGAGGCACCTGGGTGGCTCAGTTGGTTAAGCTCCTGACTTTGGCTCGGAACATGATCTTGTGGTTCGTGAGTTCAAGCCCTGTGTCGGGCTCTCTGCTGACAGCTCAGAGCCTGGAGCCTGCTTCAGATTCTTTGTCTCCCTCTCTCCCTTCCCATCCCCCGTTTGCACTCTCTCTCCCAAAAATAAATAAATAAACATAAAAAAAAATAATTTCTCCCAAGAAAAAAGAAAAGCATTTTATTTGATTTTCAATGGGAAGGGACATAATAGATCTAAGCATTTGAAAGACCGGATTTCTGAATTTTGAATGGAACAACGGCTTAGTTTTTAGTTAATTACGACCCCCAATCTAAGGTTTTGCAGATGGCATAGATTCATAGGACAAAATAGGATCATTAATTTGAATTCCGTGGATTCTGAATCGGCTGTATATGTAAGTCATGTTTTCTTTTTGTATTGTTCTAGTAGTTCTTATATGTTAAAGTATATCAGATTCTCAGGTTAGCAGATAGAATAATAATAAATGGACAATATAGTGGGTTTGGGGAGAGGAGAAAGATAAATAGGATATGTACATAGCTCTTTCTCTGTTTGCTCTTCTCCTTTGGTCCTCATCTCCTTTTGATGTAGAATTAAGAGGGAAAAGTGATCAAGCTGGACAGTTTTGAATTGTAGAAAACAGGTTTGCAGTATTCTGAGGTAATTCTACTATATCGTTCAAATTTCAGCAGTCTGTTAGGACCCTAGACATAGTTGCTAAAATTGACGGTGATGGATTTTTTTTCTCTCTTATTAATGACTTTCTTTTCTGAACTTCCATCTCTAGACTCCTCAACTTTTCCAATTAAAGAAAATTTCTCTGTGTCTGAACATGTGCCAGTTCCTGAGATAAGATTGTAAACAAGATAGAGACCCTATACTCTTGAAGCATATAATCTAGTGAGAAGAGAAAAAGAAATAGGAATCAATTGTGAATGATAATGATACTGTGGACATAACAAGAGGGTGCAGTCTGTAAGGGGGTACCCGACCCAGTCTGGATGTTTAGGAAAAGCTTATAAGAAAAGGTGATTTGTTTCTCGAGGCTTTCTTGCTGTCTCCCGTATTCTAACGTTGCCTTCTTATAAGAAGAAGCCCTACTCTGTAATATTTCCCTTCTCTATTCCTTCCCCACCCAAATCTAATTTGCTTGTTCTATTAAAACAAAACAAAATGAAATTTAGATGAAGACATAAATGAGGATTGATCCTTTTAAGGAGCATTCCCATTAATGACAGGAGTTTAACAGAAAAATGTTGTGTTTTGGGTTTTTTTTTTTAATTTATTTTGAGAGAGAGAGAGTGGAGGCAGGGGTGCAGAGAGAGATAGAGAGAGAGAGAGAGAGGGAGAATTGCAAGCAGGCTCCACGGTGTCAGCACAGAACCCAACACAGGGCTTGAACTCATGAATCATGAGATCATGATCTGAACCCAAACCAAGAGTTGGACGCTTAATTGAGCCACCCAGTTGCCCAAAAGTTAAAAGTGTTTATTAATTGATTTTTTATTGATGGCATGGAGAGATGAATATTATATTTCTGAGCATGAAAATCCAAGGGCATGCTACCCCTCATCATAATAAAATAATAACATTTATGAGCCGTTATTTATGTTTGTCAGGTATTAAGCTAAGTACTTAATATATATTATATTCAAGTGAAATACACAAATGTAGCAAAACTCTTAATGCCCATTGCTCCTCTCTCTCATTTTTTACAAGCATCCTATTCTCTACAGGGATCAAAAAAACAGTCTGTTTAAGAAGGCCAGTGGCTTAGCACAGCAAACCCCAACATTAGAAACCTTTAATTCATCTCTCTCTGCCCCTCCCCCGTTCATGCTCTGTCTCTCTCTGTCCCAAAAATAAATAAACGTTGAAAAAAAAAATTAAAAAAAATAAAATAAAAAAGAAAGGGGGGCCTGGGTGGCGCAGTCGGTTAGGCGTCCGGCTTCAGCCAGGTCACGATCTCGCGGTCCGGGAGTTCGAGCCCCGCGTCGGGCTCTGGGCTGATGGCTCAGAGCCTGGAGCCTGTTTCCGATTCTGTGTCTCCCTCTCTCTCTGCCCCTCCCCCGTTCATGCTCTGTCTCTCTCTGTCCCAAAAATAAATAAACGTTGAAAAAAAAAAAATTAAAAAAAAAAAAAAAAAGAAACCTTTAATTCACTGATTTTTCAGCTCTTGGGAGGTGGGATAGGAGAACTGGGGAACATAAATATAAGTGTGAGAAAAATCTCTATATTCATTGTTGCAGCTGTCTTGATTTTTATTTTAAAGTCATGATATCTTACTTTGAAATTTCAGGGGCACCTGGGTGGCTCAGTTGGTTAAACGTCCGACTTTGGCTCAGGTCATGATCTCATAGCTTGTGAGTTCGAGCCCCATGTTGGGCCCTGCGCTGACAGCTCAGAGCCTGCTTGGAATTCTCTCTCTCCCTCTTTCTCTGCCTCTCCCCTGCTCATGCTTGGTCTCTCTCAAAGATAAAAATAAACATTTAAAAAATTTAAAAAACAAATTTTAAATAATTTTAAAGGAAATAGATCATCATATATTTTTTCCAATTTTTCTAATACCAGGCATGGATTTTAACAGATTCTGATAAGCCATTGCTCTTATTCTAGTCTGATTCTTATATTGATTGTATTATGTACTAGAAATTTACAAAGAACACTTCTTCCTTGATTTTATAACTTTTCCCAATTACTTGAAGGACGCAACATTAAGTCAAACATTGAATTCTGATAGATTATCTTTCCTCTGTCCCCGTTTCAATGTACTGTTTTGTGGAAGTGGTGAATTTGCTAATTCAGATACTGTTTGGTGTTTAGTAGTCTCTAGAATTGAGGGCTAACAGATTTTGATATTGAAAATCAACTTTCTTGAGGTACAATTTGTATAAAATAAATTGCAATCCTTTTAAGTGTACCGTTGGATGAGTTTTGACAAATGAATACATTCATGTAACCATTACCTTAATTAAGATACAGGACCATCACCCCAGAAAGTTCCTGCGTGTCTCTTTGTTCCTGCGTGTCTCTTTCTTACCCTTCCTCCCAACCCTGCCCCTAGGCAACCACTAATCTGCTTTTGTTACTGTTCTTCAGTTTTGCCTGTTCTCCATTGGAATAACATAGTATGTACTCTCTTTTGTATCTGTTTTCTTCTGCTTAGCATGATGTTTTCGTGATTCTTACATGTTTGCTACACGTGTGAGTTACTCCTTTTTTTTTTTTTCCTTGCCAAGTAGTATTTTTTATAACGGATACACGACAGTATGTTTATCCATTCACGTGTTGATGGACGTTAGAGTTGTTTCTAGTTTTGGGCTCTTATGAACAAAAGTGCTATGAATGTTTGTGTACCAGTCTTTATGTGGACATGGGTTTTCATTTCTCTTGGGAGAGAAATTGTTGTGTCATGTGTAAATGCATACTCACCTTTTGATTGGAGTACTCATGTTTATAAGAAATTTCTAAACTGTTTTCCAAAGCATTTGTACTATTTTACACTCCTATCAGCAGTGCATGAGCATTCCAGTTGCTCCACATCCTTGCTAACATTTGATATTATCAGTCTTTTTATTTTTAGCCATTTCTAGTTACCGTATAGTAGTATCTCATTGTAGTCTTAATGTGCGTCTTCCTGATGACTGCAGATGTTGAGCACCTTTACCTGTGCTTATTGGCCATTCAGTATCATTCTTTGTGATGCGTTTATTCAGATCTTTTATTCTTTTTCTTTTTTATATATAATTTTATTTTTATTTTTTGTTAATATGTTTTATTTATTTTTGAGACAGGGAGAGACAAAGCATGAACAGGGGAGGGTCAGAGAGAGGCAGACACAGAATCTGAAACAGGCCCCAGGCTCTGAGCTGTCAGCACAGAGCCCGA
Source organism: Leopardus geoffroyi (assembly GCF_018350155.1). Classification (NCBI taxonomy): domain Eukaryota; kingdom Metazoa; phylum Chordata; class Mammalia; order Carnivora; family Felidae; genus Leopardus; species Leopardus geoffroyi. The sequence goes on from NC_059329.1 coordinate 17,693,077, forward strand.
CGCGGGGCTCAAACTCATGGACCGCGAGATGACCCGAGCCGAAGTCGGCCACTTAACCGACTGAGCCACCCAGGCGCCCCAATATAATTTTATTTTTAAGTAATCTCCACACCCAACATGGAGCTTGAACTCACAACCCCGAATTCAAGAGTCACATGCTTCACTGACTGATCCAGCCAGGTGCCCCGAAATCGTTTGTTGTTTTTAAAAGGTGTCCCCTAGGGGCGCCTGGGTGGCTCAGTCGGTTAAGCAGCTGACTTTGGCTCTGGTCATGATCTCGCCGTTCGAGAGTTCAGGCCCGCGTCAGGCTCTGTGCTGACAGCTCAAAGCCTAGAGCCTGCTTCGGACTCTGTGTCTCCCTCCCCTGCTCATGCTCTGTCTCTCTCTCTCTCTCTGTCTCTCTCTGTCTCTCTCTCACAAAAATAAATTAACATTTAAAATAAATAAAGTAAAATGTGTCCCCTATTATTGAATTGTAGAGTTGTTGTTGTTGTTTAAATATAATAAAGATACAAGTCCTTTATCAGATATTTGTGTCGTGAATATTTTCTCCTACTCTGTGGCTTGCCTTTTCATTTATCAGTGTTTGGAAGAGCAGATATTTAAAATTTTGAGTCCAATGTATGATTTTTTTTTCTTCTATGGTTGATGCATTTTGCATCCTAAAAGATCTCTGCCTACCCTAAGGTCTTGATGATTTTTTCCTGTGTTTTCTTATGAAAAGTTGAAACCTTTGTGTTTAGGTCCATGATTCACTTTAATGTCTCGCATAGGGTTATGAGTGAGGTTCATAGTTTGTGTTTCCTGTACTGTGATATACTTATTCCAGGCTTTCGGTTGTAGTAGGCTCACATACTTGTGACATTGCACGACAGTGAGAAATACGTGTATTCATTAACATGCAATCTTTAACATACCCTTTGTTTTGTGCATCAGACTTACTTAAAAGGTCATGCTCTTTGTATAAAAATCTTTATTCTGAAGAAATTTTTATTTTCTCATCATCACTATACTTGCATTATTTTCCATATTTTGTATATTGATTTTTGGTGAAGCATTTAGATACTGCAAAGCTGAAAGTGTTAAATCTCTGGCTAACACAGAGTTCAGGATCTTTAGATCTTGATCTGTGATCAAACAGCCCTGGGTGTCAATCAGGGTTCTGTGATGGGACATCTCTCTTCCTCTGGTTGTGGCCCTCTTTCTCTCGCCTTGCCTTGACTACTTTTGTTTGCTGTCTAGCTAAAAGGAAAACAGTTCTCCTGTAGAATCCAGGTGAGTGTGTGAAAGAAATGAACTGGTTGAGCTCACAGGTTCATTCTTTGTCTTTTCTACTTTTTTCTCCTTTCTGTTTATTTTTTCTATGAGCCGGGGTCTGTCTTTGAACTTGTTCATTTTGGGAGAAGATCTGCCGGTGCTCTTCTTTGTATAGTCAGTTTCCCTTACATAGTCAGTTTTTTCTGAGTAGATTTTTCTGAGAGTGAGATTGGATTTCTCTAGGGTTTACCAGGGGATGCTTCTAGCCTTATGTCCCAAAATACTTGATTTTCTTGGGTTTAAATACTAATTAGAGCACCAAAAAACACAGTGCGGTGGGGAGGATTTTGTGTTACAGATAAATAGCAGAGATGTGAATAGGCTTCCGTTCTGTCTCCTCTCTAATAATTCATCTTTTCCACTTTGCCATAGCTGTTTTAATCTTGAGGCAATTCTACTCTACCTGTCCAGTGAGAGACCAACATATATGGCTCTTCGTGATGTTCTTGTGTTTGTTTTGTTTATGGGGTTAGTACTCTGATTTTTGATAAGGGCCTCACATGTCATCTTGTGTTTCTCCAGATAGAATACAGTTCATTACAGTTCATTATTAATATGTAATAATGTCTTTTTCTCTCCATTTTCTCTTCCTTCTCTCTTTACCCTGTGGTTCTTGTGCAGGTCTTGTTCAGCGTTGTGTGATCATCCAGAAGGATGACAATGGATTTGGGCTGACGGTCAGTGGAGACAATCCAGTCTTCGTACAGTCTGTCAAAGAAGGCAAGGCATTTTTAAAAATAGTCTTGTCACTTGGGAGCAAACAGAGTAAGAACAGAAAAGCTTCATGTTTCTTGCGCATAATAAAATAATCACATGCATTGCTGGTCATGTGGCCTGTTGGGCTAGATCAGTCTTTAGTATCATATTTATAGGTACAAATTTACCCTAGGTGATTTTCTTTGTACTCACTAGGAAGAAAACAGTCTCATATAGTTTTAGAAACCGTATGACTCCTTGTTCATGTTTATTCATTATCACTTAGAGAAATTTATGGACTTTTATTTTTTCATGGCACCAGAGATATTTTGGTAGACCAGATTAAAGAAATGGTTATATGCTCAGAAACATCTACTTTTCCCAAAATGACAATAATAATATGTTCTGTTACTCTATGTCAAATACTTTATTTGGGTACTATAGTTTGAGGTAGATATTTTTCATCCCCATTTTATAGGTGATATTGAGGCTTAGAGTAAAAACATAAAATTGACTGATTTTATGGTCACACAACTAGTGAGTGGCAGAGCCCATGTTTTTTAACCATTCGGTTATGTTGCCTTTTTCAAGAAGATTATCAGTACATGGCAAATGAATTACATTTTGAGTAATTAATTTTTCTTACAGATGGAGCAGCCATGCGGGCTGGAGTACAGACAGGTGATCGAATCATCAAGGTAAGGAAAAGATGGAATTTATGGTACAAGAAACAGCATATATTAGCCATATTTTGGGTTGGATTTGTTTTTTATATTGGATTTTTCACTTGGAGTTTTACAAAAACAGTGCATTATATAGGATGTATTTATAAAAAAACGTATTTATTTTAAGGTTAATATTACTCTACTGAAGGGCATAATAAAAGACTCGAATAAATGGAGTCTTGTTCTGGGATAGGAAAGTAAGTCAGTTATAAAGATCATTTCTCTCCAGACTAATCAGTTAGCAAGAAAGTCTCATCAAAATATACTAATATGATTGAGGAGACGTGTCATTACTTGTGAAACTGATGATTCTTCCAAATGAATTTTACAGAGGTATAAGAATAGCTAAAAAAACAAACACAAGTTATGTGTATGGGTATGTGTGAGATGAGATATAGGGATTAATTCAAAGCAAGTGGCTCTAGTCTAGATATAGACCTATCAATCCAGAAACAAGCCTGGAATTCTGACAAGTATGAAAAGAGTGGATTGGCTACTAATTAGTCTTTTTTTTAAGCTTATTTATTTATTTTGAGAGAGAAAGAGGGAGAGAGAGCACGCACGCAAGTGGGAGAGGGGCAGAGAGAGGGAGAGACACTTCCAAGCAGGCTCCACACTTGTCAGTGCAGAGTCTGATGCTCTGCCGTAATCAAGAGTTGGATGCTTAACCGACGGAGCCACCCAGGCGCCCCAGTTAGTAATTATTCTTGAGACAGTTGAGTAATTTGAATACTTAAAATCAAATTACTGTACAGGAAAACACACCATGAATGTATTTACAACTACCTGGAAAAAAAATATTTGAAACTTAGTATAGAGTAGGATATCCTTGCTTGTAAAGAGCATTTTTAAATTTCTAAGAAAAGAATAAATAAATAGCTTAATAGAAAAATAGGCAAAGAATTTTATCAGTTCCCCAAAGTAACTGAAATAAATATTATAGAGAATATGTCTCACCTCACTGATAACAAAGAAGTAGAAATTAAAATGGTGAGTGAGGGGCGCCTGGGTGGGTGGCTCAGTCGGTTGAGCATCTGACTTGAGCTCAGGTCATGATCACACAGTTTGTGAGTTCAAGCCCCACATCAGGCTGTGCACTGACAGTGCGGAGCCTGCTTCGGATCCTCTGTTTCCTCTTTCTCTGCACCTCCCCAGCTTGGGTGTGTGCTCTCTCTCAAAAATAAACAAACATTTAAAAATAAAATGGTACGTGCAAATATATTGGTTGTGAGGAATTTTAAAGATTATTGATAATACATATTTGGCATAGTTTAGGTATGGTAAAATGGCTGTTTTCATAAACTTGTGAGTATAAATTGGGTAGAATCTATTTGGATGGAAATCTGTGAATTTGCATCAAAAATTATATACTTTCAAAAAGTATATAACCTTTGACCAGAAACTTTGCTTTTAGGAACTTAAACCTAAGAAAGTAAGTTTACAAATGTGAACTGGTATATATACAGGGAAATTCATTTCAGCCTTATCATATTGAAAATTTGTAAACAGGCCAAATGTGCATAAATGGAGGGTGAGAGAAAGAAATTCCATTTCATCTACATCTGTTAAAAAAAGAATGGATTAGGTCTGTGTGTACCTATATCGAAAGATATCCACAGTAGAATAAAAAAGTATTTGCAGAAAAAAAGACAGATATAATGTATATGTATACGTGCCTGTGTATCTGGTGTGTATTTGCTAAAATAGTGTCTCACAGATTAAATTTCTTGGTTAATAGTGATCATCTCTGGTGCGCATGGTTAGTATTTTACTGCTGTTTTTGACACTGACATATTTGAACTTGTAAAAATTAGCATTACTTACATCAACAAAAATAATGTTAGATCCATGTTTGATATTTATATCTTAATTTGGTTTAGTTGAGACTTTGGATAACCTTTCCCACAGTTAGCCTGTCTGAAAATTAATTTTCATTGCAAAGATTAGGTCACAATTGGAAAACTCAAAGTAAATTGAGTATTGTGGAAATATTGCTTATTTTTTTATCTTTCAAAAAATTAGTATGATTTTGACAAATCAGAGAATTTATAATTAAAAGCAGAGAAGTCCTTTTTGTTTGCAAGAGTCCTTCACTGTGAAGGACTTGTAAAACCTGTTGCATGGTGTATTTTGTCATTTTTCATGGTAAATTGTAATGTCCTTTAAATCAAGGCCTTATTTTGCATTCAACTTCATTTGATTGCTGAGTATACGTTATAGAACAGTGAGAAAAGTGAATATTGCACCCAATACATACATATTTTAATGTAGTTATGTGTACTATGTTATATTATAATGGGTTGTACTATGTATAATAATTCCTGAAGTCGATTTATCCATTCTCAGTGAAATGTACCTGACATGCACTTTCCATTTTCTTAAAGGTGAATGGTACATTGGTGACTCATTCAAACCATTTGGAAGTGGTGAAGCTAATCAAATGTAAGTGTTATTCTTAGTGTTAATTGGTTTCTGAATTCCTTAAGGTAGGGATCAGCAAACATTTTCTGTGATAGGCCAGATAGTAAATATTTTAGGATTTGTGGGCCTTACAGTGTGCTAGTCAACTTTGTCATTGTAGCACAAAAACAGCCATACACAGTATGTAAATGAACGGGTGTGGCTGTGTTTCAGTAAAACTTTATTTTGTCAGAACAGTCTGGGCTGGACTTAGCCTCTTGGCTGGAGTTTGCTTTAACCCTGCATTAAAGGAAAGTCTGAGGCGAAAATTCTTAATTAATAGTAACTATCTTCGGTCCACTACGTATACATGGTTGATTATAATATCCTTGTCATTCTTGGTAATATGGTAATACGGAAAGCATATGGTAATATGGAAATGCATGAGTCATCTGAGGGGGAAGAGATTGAGAATTGAGATGGTATGACCCAGATGAACTGAAATGGAACTTTAAAAATCATCTGGCATAATCATGTTTCCTCAGATAAGTAAATGATTAAATAAAATGCAGGGTAGTGATCTCTTGGAAATCTCCAGAGTTAAGAATTTAGAATCTTCTGCATCAGACTATTCCACAGTAAAGTAGACTACAATTGGGGCACCTGGGTGGCTCACTCAGTTAGGCATCTGACTTCATCTCAGGTCATGATCTCACGGTTCATGAGGTCAAGCCCGTCGTTGGGCTCTGTGCTGACAGCTCAGGGCCTGGAGCCTGCTTCGGATTCTGGGTCTCCCTCTCTCTCTGCCCCTCCCCTACCCATGTTCTGTTTCTCTCATTCTCTCAAAAATAAACATTAAAAAAAATTTTTTTTAAGTAGACTACAAATAAGAAATAGTTATTTATAGCTGAGCAGAAACACTACTGTTTTATTTAATCCATTTTTTTTTCATAGACTGGACACGTTTTGGATAAATTTAATAAATGGCATTGCTCCTTGGCCATCTTACTGTTTAAAACAACCCTTGAATTCTTTTACGTTTATCAGACTCCCAGTGCTCTAAATGGTCGCTGTGATCATAGTTCTTAATTTCAGTATGTTTTAAAAAGAAAAGGGACAATCAAAATTAGGTCTGCGTTTATGAATAAATTTGATTATTTATATGATGAGATTGTGATTTATGCATTTTTATGTGCTACATAAATATGATGGCTTATGATAATAACTAAATATATGCCTGATAACTAGCTATTGCGGAGTATAAAAAGATGATTTCTTTAGCTTTTTAGGATATATATTTTATCCATTCCAATGTAAATTTTACTTAAAAAATTAAATCCTAGCACTATAGCAAAATATGACTTATCTAATAACAAGAGCCTAGCTAAAAACTTAAAGCATAAAACACTCTGAGTGTCCAACAGATATAAACTTGCAGTGCCTCAAACCTGTGTATACTATAGCATACTAAAGTACACTATACTTACACTGGAGGTCCCCCATGTCCTACTGCGTAATGAATGCATTTTCTAGACATAATACAAGTGATTTCAAATGAAAGCAGTTGAAACATAGCTGAGGAAGGGAAGGGAAGGGAAGAAATAGGAAGCTAACAGAGGCAAGCACATGGATAAGTAAATAAGACATAGTAGATGACTTTCTCACAGAGAGAAATATAATAAAAGAAAACCTTGAAAAGTATATGTACCTAAAATACCCCCAAATAATAGCATTTGTGACCAATAAGTGTTTAAAAAAAAATGGTTTTTAGGACCCCAGACACTGAAATAATTGACAGTGAGTTCCATGGACAGTTAAATAGGGAGAAAAGTATGAATGCATTTAAAAGTTCTATTGGGAAGTCTAAGAGGAAGATTTTGTTATTCAAAGGTCAGCTATCTAGAAAAGTCCTTAATTTGAAAGTCTCATTTTTTCTCAATGGTAGATAAATGAGCGTCTGTTGTCGAGTCTTTCTGGTCAGGGTTGATTTTGCTTTCTGTGCTTTCTTCCCCCTGTAATATGCTTAGTGAATTTCTGTCTTCTCCACAGTTTAAAATAAAAACTCACTATTTATTTATTGGGTTTTCTTCTCCAATTTTCGTGGGGTTTTTTGGTCATATGCATTTTTTTTAAGTTAATTTAAAAGTGCATCATGATATTCTAGAAAATTGGTTAATCCCTGCCTAATTATAGCGTCTTAAAATAGGATCATTCCTTAAATTTACATTTGAGAAATTAATTGAACATAACCATTAGTAGATGGTTGCTACTAACACACTCTTCCCTAAACTAAAAACAATTCTTGGGACTAGAAATTTTATTTGCTTTTATGTAATATCTGATATTTAGAGTGGTAATTTGCTATCTGAAAATGGCACTGTTCTTTTAGATTTTTAGGGGCGTAACAAAAGAGAAATGACAAGTTGGATTCTTTTTTTCTGGAGCAATGGTTAGCAGATCATGCTTGCTTACATAACTGGATCTTATAGAACTGTCAAAGATGAAGTAGTGAAATGCTGTAAAAAAAGGTGACAGTGTTCTTTTTCCTTCCCTCCCCTTCTCTATCTACCTCTCCAAAGCTGGTTCCTATGTAGCTCTCACTGTTCAGGGACGCCCACCTGGGTCGCCCCAGATTCCACTTGCCGATTCTGAAGTAGAGTCATCAGTCATTGGACATATGTCTCCCATCATGACATCCCCTCATTCACCTGGAGCATCTGGGAACATGGAGAGAATTACTAGTCCTGTGCTCATGGGGGTAAGAGGGGGAAAACTTCTTTATAAATGCTCAGTTTATATAATGGTGCCTTTGCTTTATATTAAGAGTTTTGAAGTGTTGAGCTGACAAATTCAAGTTCAAGATAGTAGAAAACAGCTCCCTAATATAAAAATTTACATAATACTTTGAAATGATTATAGGGTATTGGGATAACACATTTAAGTAACAAATATTTAACACCTGCCATATACAAAACAGGAAATCATTCACAAAAATACAGTTAAGATACCCTATGTTCAAGGTCCTTAGTTATCTTAGAATATATAATTTAAGAAGACAGAGGTATTTTTGTTTGCGTATAGTTGTGTCCCCAATGCTTAAAATATTGCTCGGCGTATAGTAGGTACTTAAACCTTTGTTGTTTGAGATAGAATCAAGGGTATATGAGCAATTACAGTACAAAGGCAGAATGTAGACATTATGAAGGGGAAAATACTAAGTTCTGTGACAATTCAAAGGGAGGAAATACATCCAGTTGTAGTAAGGAAGGACTTTCTGGAAGGCTATTATTTGAATTGGACCTTGAAAAATGGGTATCACTTAAGTGGTGGCAGTGGGAGAAAAGTAGCCCAGGTAAAAGAAGTAGAATAAACAGAAACAAAGAGCCAAGAAAGCACCAAGTATTAGGGGGAAGTTGCCAGGACTCTCGTTTGGCCGGTGCCTATTAAGGCTTGAAGTAGTGGGAGATGAGGCTTGAAAAAGGTAAGACTATTTGAAAAATCACAACTACCAGATTCATTTACATGTAACTGGGTGGGCAGTAAGAACCTATTAAAATTTGGGGGGAGCGAGAGAGTGATTTTAGGAAGGCTAATTAGATAAAATATTACAGGGTTGTGAAGCAAAGAGAGAGGAGTTAGGGAGCTGTCTTGATATTTCAGGCAGGAAGTACTAGGAGTCGTGCGTGGGGATTGGTAATACAGATCCAAAGGATGGAAAGTGTAAGACCTTATTCTTGTACTTAAGGCAATTTCATTTCTCCAGCTAATAATCAGTATTTAATGTTTTCTTGAACCTAGTTTAGTAAAAGTGAAATAAAAGGGCTGAAATTTCTCAATAACCTTCTAAGTGTCATGTCTAGTAGCCTGTCTTCATAACTGCTATTTATTTTAGCTTCACTTTCCCTGTATTGGTTCTTTTTTGTTTGGTTGTTGTTGTTGTTTTTTTTTATCTTTTTTCTAGGAGGAAAACAATGTGGTTCATAACCAGAAAGTAGAAATTCTGAGAAAAATGTTACAGAAAGAACAAGAACGGCTGCAGGTACTAAATTAGAAATGGGGCTGTTTACAGGCCAGTGGAAATGTGAGTGGCCATAGTTGAGTTGATATTTGTCATGATCACAATCACGCAGTATTGTAATCAATGCCATCTGCTAATTTATTAAGAATGGACTTTTTCTATATTTTCTTGACATAAGTAATTAATTCTCAAAATATTTTTATAACTTTTCAGTTATTGCAGGAAGATTACAACCGAACACCTGCCCAAAGATTGCTAAAAGAGATCCAAGAGGCCAAGAAACACATTCCTCAGCTGCAAGAGCAGTTATCCAAAGCCACAGGCTCTGCTCAGGTAGCATCGCTGTTAAAAATGCTACCCAACTTTTTGCAGGAGATTTTTCTTCTGGGAATGTGTTCAGTTCAGAGGGTTGCAGTTGCCTTTTTTAAAAGTGATTTTTTTCTAGCCTAGGCCAACAGGATGTCCTGTGTAGCATGTTACAGAAATAATGATGAACTAAAAGAAATGTGGGCTTCTAATTCTCTGCTTGCTCATGATATCATGTTTCTTTGTTCCGTAATAACTTTAAAAAGAATTGAGTGCTTTTGCTTTGATGTAACAACTACCAAAATGTATTCAGACGCATATATTTACATTTTTGAGACTCATTCTGCCATTTTGTAACAGAATGGCAGTTAAGTTTTTAGGAACAGATTTTATAAAATGACAGGCATTATGCTAAATACAGAGACAAGCATTTTCTTGCTTAATCTTCACAACAAGCTTCCAAGATTAGTTACTACTATTGTTTCCCCCCATTCTACGTGTACACTTAGAGAACCTCAGAGAGAGGAAATAACTTGTCTGAGGTCGTGTACCTCAAAAGCAACGGAACTGGATTTAAACCCAGTCTGATGAGTTCAAAGCACTTTCATATTGTTTACAACTATGTTTTTACTGGAATTTTAAACTAGATTTAAACAGAGTTTGTTACATAGGTATAAGTTATGGAGACGATGGTCTCATTAGAAAAATAGCTTAACCGGATTTATATTCTGTAATATTCATGTTTGGAATATGAAAGGCTCCTTATAATTTATCTTAAAGCAAAACGGACAAATTACCTGCACCATTTAAACTGAGTAAAAGCTCTTGATTTGTCATGCTTCCTGAGTCTATAAGTGAAAAACACTTGTTCATAGAAAGCCGCAGATTCTTTGAGATCATCTAGCCTCATCTCATTTTAAAGTCAAAAAATCATGCGGTTGAGAAAATAAGGGGCTACACTGGTTAAGTGACTTACACAAGGTCACACAGCTGTCAGATCTCCTGACAGATTCCTGGTTTGGTGTACTTTCCATTTACACAGTATTTTTTTTTTCATTACTTTTAGTCCCATTATCTCTATGAAATTTTGAGTCATATGCCTCAGTAATGTTGACAGTTTTATGTTGTTATAATTACTGAGCGAAGACAACATTCTTATTCTGTTCAAACAATAAAAACGTGGTTCCTGATCTAAAAGCCTGTAATAATTTATATTATAGTATTGTGTCCCAGAATTGGCAATTTTTTGAAATTTTAAAGTGTTAGAAGGTAGTTAACCAGGATCTATGTGTAATAATCTTTGCTGTAATGGGCAGGAAATATGAATTATACAATTTAACCTTTTTGTTCTATTCAGAAGTTTGAACTTTTATTCTCTTTGCTAAATTCAGATCATGCCATTTTAGAACCACAGAATTAGTAACTACTGATGCTTTAAATTTTTAAAGGTTTAAACTTTCTTGATCGCATCAAACTGGCCAGCTTTTACCAGTCTCCGTTTAGATTGCAGCGTGAGTCTGTTTCTTTATGCAGTCAGTAATGACTTTTCTTTTATTGTGTTGGTGTGTTTGTATGTGTGTGTGTTTGTGTGTTTAATCTGTTTTAGGATGGAGCTGTAGTTACGTCCTCCAGGTCTTTAGGTGACCCCCCGACAGTCAGTGAGGTAGAAGCAGACCCTGGTGACGGACTAGGGAGAATTGACTACAGCAGCGGAGATGCTTCTCGGCCCAGTAGTGACAGCGCAGAAGTAAGTGTTCTACGTCTTGGTCTTGTATTCTTCTTTACAGCTCCTTTCCATATTTGATTTTAAGTTACGTGAATAAGAGGTGTTCTCTTATACTTTCTTTTTATCACCACCGCCTTTAATAGAGCAATCTGATGAGCAGAAATCCTGGCCACTGTTGTATATGAGCTTTTAATTCCAGAGTTCACTTTTTCCCTTAGACACACATTGCCAAATGTTTCTTTTGAGGAGGTGGAATTTCCCAGCAGACCTCTTGTTTGTGGGTTGAGAAGTTAATAATGCTAGTGTTTTTTTACTGAACCAAGAAGCCAACTGTTGATATCTTTAAGTGCATGTTAATATTCCATTTGTGGTCAGAGTGACTCAGTCTTGAATCATGGGGCACTTTGCCATTACAAAGAGGAAAAGCCTTAGTCCTGTTAGATAGACTTGAGTTAATAGCCCTTGTTTAGTAATGCTTTCTTGATTAACCCCAGAACTGCCAGATAAACATGGGTATTTGTTAAGAAGATCATAAGAAAATATTTCAGATTGAATATGATGTAGCACCATAGTCATACGAGTACTTAAAAGCTAAGTTCACTGTTGCTTACTCAGCAATACTTTGTAAATGGTATGCAGTGATAAGAATAATGACTTAAAAAAGTAGACCACCCTCTTTAAAAGTGAGGAGGAGGGGCGCCTGGGTGGCGCAGTCGGTTAAGCGTCCGACTTCAGCCAGGTCACGATCTCGCGGTCCGTGAGTTCGAGCCCCGCGTCGGGCTCTGGGCTGATGGCTCAGAGCCTGGAGCCTGTTTCCGATTCTGTGTCTCCCTCTCTCTCTGCCCCTCCCCCGTTCATGCTCTGTCTCTCTCTGTCCCAAAAATAAATAAATGTTGAAAAAAAAAAAATTTAAAAAAGTGAGGAGGAAAATAGTCTAAACCAGTGTTTTGGAAACTGTAGATCATGGAGTCAGTTTAGTGGATTAGGGCTAGCATTAAAAAAGAAAGAATAGTATAGGAAATAATGCTTTGCAAAATGTAGATGAGGTAACTGTTACTTCTTGTGACTTTTGTTACATACACATGCATGTGTGTGTGTGCGCGTGTGTGTGTTCGTTCGTATGCTGGTTAACAATGTAAAATTTCTTTCTCTTTTTAAATTTTTTTAACGTTTATTGTATTTATTTTTTGAGAGACAGAGCATGAGCGGGGGAGAGGCAGAGAGGGAGGGAGACACAGAATCCGAAGCAGGCTCCAGGCTCCGAGCTGTCAGCACAGAACCCAATGAGGGGCTCGAACCCACAAACTGCAAGATCATGACTCAAGCCAAAGTCGGACGCTCAACCAACTGAGCCACCCAGGCTCCCCAACAATTAAAATTTCTTTTTCTTATTGAAGGTTGTGATAAAAAAGTTTGGAAGCCACCAGTTAAAGCCATCATTCAGGCCACCTTTTGAGGCTTAGGCCCAATGACTCAGTCCTTCATTCAGGGAAAATTTGAGGATTTTTTTTTTTTTGGAAAGACAGTGCTAACATAACAGTCTTATGATTGGTCGATAGGCTAAAGGTTTTAATGAAAAATTTCAATTTTGACTCAAGAAAAAAACATTTACTAGCCATACACACCATATGCTATAATGACTCGTTTATGTTACTTATTTTAGTTAATTCTCAAAACAGCCTTATGAAGTAGTACTATTGTTACCATAATTTTACAGAAGAAAAAACTGTGGCCAAAGGGAGTTAACTAATTTGCTGACTTAACCCGATAGTATGTGATCTGCCTACATCTAGCTCTAAAGTACCATTACCTGAAATATAAACAAAAGCCCTGAGGAGTAAAAATGCATAACATTTTGGGAGAGCAGTGAAAATTTTACTGGTATTTGGGATGATGAATGGAATGGCTAGAGTTTATCTTAGAAACAGAGGCTTGAGTTCAGGTTTTAGAGGCCTTCAAGTTGTTCTAGAAGTACTGTTTTTGGGAGGTCCTTCTCACATTCTCCTTTTAGATTCACTGCTGCTTCTCCTGTTTTCATGGCTCGTCTTTACCATTCGATAGTTTCTTGAGAGGACAGGGACAGTCTTATTTGACTCCATGTCTCCAAAGTCTGGCAGATCCAAAATCAGGAATTCAGAACAGATGGTACAAAAGAAAACTTTGAATTTTACCTTGTATTTAGAGGAATGTTACAGTAAAATATGTGGGTTAGAAATACAACTTGATGGAGGCACCTGGGTGGCTAAGTCAGTTGAGCATGTGACTCTTGATTTTGGCTCAGGTCGTCGTCTCATAGTCATGAGATCGAGCCCCACGTTAGGCTCTGCACTGAGTGTGGAGCCTGTGCTTAAGATTCTCTCTCTCTCTCTCTCTCTCTCTCTCCCCCCCCTCATCCCCCCCTAAAAATTAAAAGAAAAAAGAAATATAACTTTATGAAACACAGAGTGAATTGGCAAGTGTAGAAATAAACATTCCAGTGACTTGAGATTATTTGAGATGCACTTGGTGTTTAGTAAGTATTTGTTTTGTTTTTTTTTAATTTTTTTTTAATGTTCTTTGAGAGAGAGAGAGCACGAGTAGGAGAGAGATGGAGAGAGAGGGAGACACAGAACCTGAAGTAGGCTCTAGGCTCTGAGCTGTCAGCATAGAGCCCAATGCAGTGCTCGAACCCACAAACCTTGAGATCATGACCTGAGCCGAAATTGGACACCTAACCGACTGAGCCACCCAGGCGCCCCTATAATAAGTATTTGAATGAACAACAGAATGAATGCAGGTTTGGGCTCTATCTTGCTTGCAGTGGAGAGGCACGATCAGAAACATGTCAGTGTGGCAATGAATTGGAATAAAGAGACAGGGAGATCTGTAGGGAAAGAAGATTGCTTGGCTTAATAAGACCCTAGCAAATGTGTGCTGAATGGCTAATAAAGAGTTACCATTTATTGACTTCCTCCTACTTTGTGTCCACAGTCATGCCTACGGTACAAATATTCTTTTATTAAACTCTCATAATAATATTAAAGAAGCAATATCACTATCTTATAGATGAAGAAATTAAAGCCAGGTAAATAAATGGGTGTTGTGGAAATCCAGATGAGAGATAATACATCGCAAACTAGGATATTTACTTGAACACATAGCTAGTTTAATTCCTACAAGGTCTGTGGGAAGCTTAAGATGTGCTTTGTTTAGCTTGTGGATTTCCATGTTTGTTTCATTTGTACTCTGTTAAGACCAAAGGAACCAATGGGTCTTACTGTCTTTTGAATCAGTGCTTTTACTTGTTTCCCATTTTCTGCTCCCATTTTATAAAATAATATTCTTGTAATGTTTGTGATACCATTGTTATTGTAAAATTCCCTGCTTATACTCACCTCAGAGAAAGCTGTGAAGAACACCCATGTACCCGGTTCTCACAGCAGAAGCAAGTACATCACAAATCAGCATCCAAAATGTAGAGCATCTGTCTGGTTTTTGTGAATTTGTGGCTGATATTTTAAAAAAACTTATTTTGGAAACTTTTAAACCTATTCAGAAATAGAGGCTAACATAATGATCCCTTTTACGTACTTGATCACCCAGCCTCAGAAGTCATCAACAAGTGCTCAAACTTGTTCTGTCTGTATCCCTCATTCTTCACACCCTCCAAATACAGGATTCTTTTCAAGTAAATCCATGACATTATTTCATCAATATGTGTCTTGAAGAGAAAAGAGGACTTATTCAAAAATACAGGCGTAATAACATTATCAAATCAAATTTCTAAGTATGTAATTTGATTGCCCTAATTGTCTCATAATGATCTTTCTGCTGTTGGTTTATCTGAGTCAGGATCTAGTCAAGGTCTTCAGCCTTTGGTTCATAAGTCTCTTAATTTGTTATGTCCTTTTTTTCTTTTTTTTCTTGCTGTTCTTTCGTGACAGAAACTGGGTCATATGCCCGGTAAAGCAACCCACATTTTAATTGTATTTTCATGGTGTTGTTTAACATGTTCATCTCTCTATATTTCCTGAAAGCTATTAGTGAGATCTAGAATCTTGATCAGATTAAGAGCTGTTGTTTGGCCAGAACAATTCATGGGTGGGACTGTGTATATCCTGTTACATCACATCAGGAGGTGGATGTCTGGTTGTCTTTCTCTGACTGTAAGTTTAAAGTGTGCAGACTATGTCAGCATGATTCCTTCATAATCAAGTTTTCCATTAAGCTTTTATATAATGTTGTCACCAGTCACTGATGATCAAAATGCCTGCATCCATTCTTTAGTGGTTTCAAAAGGATGATATTATAATTTTGTCATTCCTTCTATATTTATCAGATGGAATCATTTTAAAAGAATTTTGTCTTACTAGCTTTTAGGTGACCCTAAAATATAGCTGATACAGGAAATGCGGGATAAATACTTGATTCTTATCCCATGATGTACCTGTTTCCAGAGCAGTTGGTACCCTAACAGGATCTAAAGGTCACCAATGTGGGGATGTGTGTGTGTGTACACACACATGTGTAATATTTTGAATTCATAGATTTTAACATATTTGCTTATTGTGTTTTAGTCCATTGCAGTCATTATTTCTTTTTGTTGCTTAAATTGTCCGTTTTTTGGGCAGTGGGAGCTCCTTCTAGTTGTCTTATGTGTTCTTTTAACATGACCTCCCAGTAATTTTGATAACAAGTTATCAGCAGCGCTTTCTGCTGTGACAAGATTATTCTATCTTTATCTTTATATCTCTTGTCCAAGACCCAGAGTCGTCCATTTGTCCAAGGTGGAGCTTATATTTGAAGCTACTGTTTTTATCTTGTGCTGTCTTAGTATATGTATAAATAGCATGCGTGTTCCCCGTTGGCATTCACACAAAAATCTCTTGCACCTCATTTTCAGCTGCTCTGACGAATGGCTCCCTTGCTGTGGAGTGTTCCTCATCCTCCAGAATCGAAGTTCCACACATCATATTCTTTGTGTTTTGTATTCGGTCATCCCAAACATACCCTGTAAATTTCAGAAGAATCCACACGTCACTTCTACACGATACTCACAGAAAAATAGAAACTTAATCTCATTCCTATAAATAGGCCAAAATGCTTTTAACTTGCATAGAAAGAAACAGTTGGGGGCAGAGGGGGTTAGAAGTGGTGGATAAAGACAGAGTTTGACTTGGACATAACTAGTTTGAGAGATACATAATGCATCCAGTTAGGTTTATTTGGTAGAAATTAGCCCTCAGTCCTGGAGATGAGGTACAACTATTCTGTTAGTGTGATATTGTTCATCAGCATAAAACTCAAAAGGCCAAGAGAAATAAGTGCCTTGCCAAAGTCGGGGAAAAAAATAGTAGAGTGAGGTATGATGCAAGATCCTTTGTGGTTTCAAATACAAATGTGAAATCCGGAACCTTGTTTTCCACCCTATTTTTCCTTGTCCCTTTTTGGGGAGCCTGTTGAAATGAACTGAATGTCTTTTTTTAGAGTCCCAAGAGTGCCCTGAAAGAGAGGATTTATCTAGAGGAAAACCCAGAGAAAAGTGAAGTGATTCAGGACACTGTGAGTATGGAGTCCATGAAGCGCTTTCCTTCCACTTCAGTAACAGACACCCCTGATATTTGTGTATTTGGGGATGGAGGGGGAGTGGGGAGAGAAGAAGCTTGAACTGATTCAGTAAGATTTGATAAATGGAGAGCTACTCCATGATAGTAGTATTAGGTGGTTCAGTGTTACTTTGCTTATGGTGGTAAAAAATGCGTAACGTAAAATTTACCATTTTAGTAATTTTTAAGTATACAGCTTATTGTCATTAAATCGTATTGACCTTCGTGTACAACCGTCACCGTATCTGTCTCCAGAACTTTTTCATCTTCCCCAGCTCAGAGTCAGTATCCATTAAACACTGACTCCCCATTCTCCTCTCCCCAGAGCACTTAACAACCATTGTTTTACTCTGAATTTGACGAGGTTCGGAACCTTATATAAGTAGCATCATACAGTGTTTGTCCTTTTGTGACTATCTTATTTCACTTAGCATAGTGTCTCCGAGGTTCATCCATGTTGTGGCCTATGTCAGAATTTCCTTCCTTTTTAAGCCTGAATAATAGTCCATTGTTTGCATATACCATGTTTTGCTTATCCATTGATCTGTCAGTGAACACTTGGGTTGTTTCTGCCTTTTGGCTTTTGTGAATCATGCTGCTGTGGCCATGGGTGTAAAATATCTATTCAAGTGCTTTCTTTTAGTTCTTTTGGGTATTTATTCAGAAGTGAGATTGCTGGGTTTTGCATATTCTTATGTGAATACTTTTAACATTCTGCTTTTGTTTTCTAATTAGATTTGTATAAAGTTTTATAGTAAAAGATTTAATTAAACAGCAAGTGATCCGTCAATTATTAGCAACATAAGGGTTATTGAAAATTCAGAGACATGGAAACAACTATAAAATCAAAAGTTGTCTTGACAACCACTCTGAACAAATTTCTGTTGTTGCACCATTTTTTAAAAAATTACAAAAGCCTTAGAGTTTAAAAAAGAAGCAGTAAAAATGTCAGAACCAAGGTTAGAAGACGCAAATACAAAGGGCTGCAGCACACTTAAGGAGGGAAAACTTAGCTACATACGACTTCATGTATCTTGCGGCTACATGCGCGTATCTTCAGCTCTGAGATGCACGTGGCCCCCAAGTCAGGATCGCCCCACTGTCCTTGCTCAGCCCCAGATCCTGCATGTCAGCTGCTGTCAGGTTTGAGCCAAACTCATGCCTTCCTTGTTTCCTCCCCAATTTTTATTTCCTTAATACTGTATGGCCTTTGATTTTAGTATTTATGGACCTCATACATTGCATATTTTTTATATCGTATGCTCGTGCCCTCACACTGCCTTCTTCCTGCTCAGTCCATCCTTGTGAGTGAGCTGACAAGTGGATGAGCTGTGGCACGGGAGGGAGATCTGCCAACCTACATTTTCGTGTTTGCAACTCTGGTTCTTTGTTTCTATACAAAATGATTTTAATTTTGTGCGATTGCTTGAAAATTTTGTTGCATTATGCCAGCGATTTGCAACCGGGAGTGATTTTGTCCCTCAGGGAACATTTGGCAGTGCATGGCAACGTTTTTGATTGTCATGGCTGGGAGGCTGCTGCTGGCATGTAGTGGGTGGGTAGAGGCCCAGGATGCTGCTTAACATCGTACAATGCACAGGACGGCCCCCACAACAAAGAATTATCCAGCCCAAAATGTCAGCAGTGCCAGGGTTGAAAAACCCTGCATTATGCACTTAGGAAAATGAATTGAAAATGAAAAAACAGGGTTCAGTGACAGCTTTCAATTATGCGATGTTAATAGAAGTCTTTGTGTTAACCTCTTCACTCACTTCATCTTATCATTTCTATTCTCATTTTTCCTTTGTCTTGTTCTCTTCGTTCACTTTTCCTAATCTAGCTTTTGAGAATTGTAATTATTTACAGAAGCCAACTTTCTGTCTGGAACAAGGTTTTTATGAAATGAGTGGAGTACACAGAGATTAGAATCAGATATCCAAGAGTGTAGTGAGCAAAAGGTGTTAATTATTTCCAGAGGAAATGTTTTTTCTCCCTAAGAACAGTTGATACTGTTGTGGTTTTCTTTGCTAAAATGATTCATTGCCTTGAAAATTTGAGAACCACTTCTTTGAAAGTGAAGCACTTAAAGAAAATCAATAAAATGAAATCTGGTCGGTTGACTGAACCATTTCTTTTTGATGATTTGGCTTCATTTTTTCTCTGAATTTGACCAACAGATAATTTCTCTATTTTTTTTCTCTGAATGTTACCAGGACACTCAGTCACTCATCGGGAGCCCCTCTCCCCGAATGGCACCTCATATTATTGGAGCAGAGGATGATGATTTTGGTACTGAACATGAACAGGTGATGGCTTTTTTTCTAAAAAACAAATTATTAATTATTTGAGATGTTTACTTTGTTACAAAAATGAATGCTTTTTGGAGATTGAAATTGTATTTGTAAAGATTTGAAGCTGTATCTTAGAGCTAAGATTAATTGCTTGGCTTAGTTGTTTATTTTAGCTTTGACCAATAGAAATGACTTTGCTTTTAAAGCTGATAAGAAGTGATTGATTTACACTAAAGTACTTCCTTTTGGGAGAGGAGGGTGCAATTGTAAATATATCTTTTTTTGATTTAAAATTCCAATGGTTTGGAAATATGATTGGCTTGATTCTTGGTTTTGTATCCCATGATCTTGCTAATAAACTCACTACTTCTAGGAGCCTTTACTTTTTTTTAGTTTTTTATTTTTATTTTTTTAGTGTTTATTTCATGTTTGAGATTGAGAGATAGCGTGAGCAGGGAAGGGCAGAGAGAGAGGGAGACACGGAATCCGAAGCAGGCTCCAGGCTCTGAGCTGTCAGCACACAGCCCATTGAGGGGTTCGAACTCACAAACCTTGAGATCATGACCTGAGCCAAAGTTGGACAAATAACTGAATGAGTCACCCAGGTGCCCCTCGGAGCTTTTTAAAATAGCTTTTTGGGGGGCCCCTGGGTGGCTCAGTGGGTTAAGCATCTGGCTTGGGCTCAGGTCATGATCTCGCAGTTCATGAGCTTGAGCCCCATGTCAGGCTCTGTGCTGACAGCTTAGAGCCTGGAGCCTGTTTCAGATTCTCTGATGCAAAATGTAAGGTAAGCTCATTTTGTGTCTCCCTCTCTCTCTCTGCCCCTCCTTTGCTCACTCTCTCTCTCTCAAAAATAAAACATTAAAAAAAAAATTTTTTTTAATACATAAAATTAAATGGCTTTTTGGGATTTTCCACATAGACAACCACATCGATTTCTTTGTTTCCAATCTGTTTATCTTTTATTTCTTGTTGTTACCTTTATTGTACTGGACTTCCACTATGAGGTTGAATTGGAGTGGTAAGACAGGACATTCTTGCCTTCTTCCTGACCTTAGGGAGAAAGATATTTAGTCTTTCATCATTAAGTGCGATGTTAGCTATAGGTATTTTGTAGATATTGTTTATTAGGTTAGGGAACTTTACTTCTATTTCTACTTGCTGAGAGTTTTTTTGTCACGAATGAATGTTGAACTTTGTTAAATAATTGACATCAGACAGGTTTTTTTTTTTTTATTTAGTCTCTTAATATGATAAATTACATTGATATTAGTATGTTGGACCAGATTTGCATTCCTGGGATAAACCACAGTTGGTTGTATAGTGTATTTTCCTTTTTATATATTACTAGATTCAATTTGCTATTATTTTGCTGATGATGTTTACATTGTTTTTTATGGGGTATATTGGTCTGTAGTTTTCTTTTTTTAGAATGTCTTTGGTTTTGATGTTTGGGTAATGCTGTCCTCTTAAAATGACTTCAGAAGTGTCCCCTCCTCTTGTATTTTTTGAAAGATATTGTGAAGAATTGGTATTATTTGTTTAGATTAACTTTCTTTAATTTATTTAAACATGAGAAATTAAATGGAAATTGTGAGTCAAGATTACCTTAAGTTGAACTATTAGTTTTCTGTGTTCAGTGCAGTTAGGGAATACAATTATTCTAGGAGTTGTCTCACTTAAACTTCTACATCTCCATGTTCATACAACCATTTCTGCGATGAGCTCAAAAGGAAAGGAAGACACCTATTTCATTATTAGGCAAAAACCTCCCATTACCTTTTTAGAAGTGTTGCTACACTGCTTTTTTACTTACTGACTTGTAGACATCTGAGTTCCTCGGTAATTATCTGTTGAACTTGCATTCTCCTAAGATGGTTTTTCTTCCAAGCTGTTTCCAAGAGATTATTAATTTCCAGAGGGAGAGATTCCATAAGCCCAGGTGCTCATAAGTTCCAGTGAAATTTTTAAGATGTTGAATTTTTTTAGGGTATGTCAAAGTGAAATTTGGGTAGTTGTGTTTAACGGAGCTTACTTTACATTTTGCATCTGTGTGGTGGAGTTACTGATGTATCATTATTTCCTTTTCTAGATCAATGGGCAGTGCAGCTGTTTCCAGAGCATTGAACTACTAAAATCTCGCCCTGCTCACCTGGCTGTTTTCTTGCACCACGTAGTTTCACAGTTTGACCCTGCAACGTTGGTAATGTATTTGACGATTTAGCCAATTCAGAGTTCCTACATTGATTCTTATACTGTAAAACTTTGCACTTCTGCAAGATGAGTTGCTAAGCATATACGGATAGATACGTAAGATAGTTGAAAAGTTATTTATTTTTAAACTTCCTTGCATGGTAATGATTACATTGTCTGTAGTGGCCTACTTGTGGGAAACTTTGCTACTCAGTGAAGATCTAGCAGATTATATTTTTCATGATTTCTCACTTTCTTTCTCTTTTCCGTTTCTTCCTCTACTGCAGCTCTGTTATCTCTATTCAGACCTATATAAGCAGACCAATTCCAAGGAGACTCGGCGTGTCTTCCTCGAGTTTCATCAGTTTTTCCTGGATCGATCTGCAGTAAGTTACCAAGTTAATATTACGTCATCTGCACTGTCGTATGTTGAGTTATTGGTCTCCTACTTCCAGTCTGCCCTCATATTTTTGGACATTATTGTTTTGGACTTTCTGACATCTATGTTGTGTCTCAGTTACTGATTACTCTTGACTGTTACTCTTATTATTTTTAAATTAGTTGTAGGCTCTGAATTCTCACAGTAGGTCTTAGGGGGTATACACGTACATTTGGGCTTATGCATGTGCATGATAAGAGAGTGAAAAGGAGAACCCAAATGATAGATGTATATATTGGGATCCAGAGGATATTGCTGGTATAATGAACTCTGGTTGGCCTCTTTGAAGTTTAGAGGCACAAGTTTAATAAGTGGTGGAAAAGATCTTACATGAATGATAATAGTGTTTTATTTTATTTTACCAGTAGAAGTCTTTATGAGATTTTTAAACTAACGGGTTTTATTATTCTTGGCCTCGTGGTAGGGTAAGTACCAGCCCGTAATGCTCCCTAAATAATTGTGCTGCGGTTCCTGAGGTGTCTTCCACGTTTGCTCCTCTCTTCTATGACTGTGTCACAACTTCCCTTTCCTGAAACCTCATCGCCTCCTCTCCTGCCCTTTCTCAGCTCATGACCTTGCTGTTTCTTTGAGAAATTTGAAGTATCTGCAGGTGAACTTCTACCAGATATCAACTGCCTTCATTCATCATAGTATATGCTCTGCCCTTTCTCCTGATGTTGTGGAGAGACTGTCTTGTTTTATACCAAGGTGACTCTTCCCCTATTTACCTGGACTGCATTTCCTTCTTCCTACTTGACAACATCATCTAGCAATTGCCATCCTTTTCTCTGATATCATCAACTTTTTGTTTTCTGTTGAATCGTTCACGTTAGCATGCAGACGTTGTGAGTTTACCAGTCCTAAAACAAACATACCCAGAAACACTTTTGTCTCCACTTCTCCCTCCAACTCTTACCTCATTATCTTTGTATTCCTTTACAAAGTTGCCTGCACACCTACACATTGCAGAATACAGTTACCTTTTCAGTGAGGCCTTCCCTGACCAACCTACTTGAAATTTTATCCCCTTCACTTTCTGTCACCTGTCATGTGTTATTTTTGTCCACAGAACTTTTATTTTGTTGGTTTATTTTGTCTGTATTCTTACTCTTCTGTCCTGAATGTAAAGCTCCATTAGGGCAGATATTTTTGTTCTGTTTGTTCATTGCTATTTTTCCAGCACTGATCGATCCTGGAAGAGTGGTCACTTTGATATTTATTGAGTGAATGAGTTAGTGTTCTGATTATACTGCCACTGTTTAAAATATTATAGGGGCGCCTGGGTGGCTCAGTTGGTTAAGCAGTCTGACTCTTGGTTTTGGCTCACGTCATGATCTCATGGTTCATGGGTTTGAGCCTCACGTCAGGCTCTGTGCGCTGCACAGAGCCTGCTTAGGATTCTCTGTCTCCCTCTCTCTCTGCCCCTCCCCCCCTCTCAAAAATAAAACAATAGACTTAAAAAATAAAATATTATACATATATTCATTAAGATGATTTACTTCCATGAGGAAACTATAGTATATTGAAGTATATTTGAATTTCACATTTCCTTTTTTTTAAAATCGAAGTACAGTTGACATTCAATATTATATTAGTTTCAGGTGTACAACATAGTGATTTGACAATTACATATATAATGCTCACCATGGCAATAACTATAGTTATCATGTCACTATACAAAGTTATTCTAGTATTATTGACCTGTATTTCCTGTGCTATACTTCTAATCCCTGTGACTTATTTATCTTTTTATTTTTCTTATAAGTTTTTAATTCCAGTTCATTAACAGTGTTATTTAGCTGAAAGTGTACAGCATAGTGATTCAGCAATTCCATGTATCACCTGGTGCTCATCACAAATGCACTCTTGAATCCCCATCACCTATTTAGCCCATCCCCCACCCCACTTCCCTCTGGTAACCCTGTTTGTTTTCTCTAATTAAAGAGTCTGTTTCTTGGCTTGTCTCTCTCTTTTTTTCCTTTCGCTCATTTGTTTTCTTAAATTCTACGTATGAGTGAAATCATACGGTATTTGTCTTTCTCTGACTTATTTTGCTTAGCATTATACGCTCTAGCTCCATCCATGTCGCAGCAAGTGGCCAAGATTTCATTCTTTTTTAAGGCTGAGTGATTTCCATTGTACGTATATATACCACATCATCTTTATCCATTCATCAATCACTGGACACTTGGGCTGTTTCCATATCTTGACTATTGTAAATAATGCTGCCATAAACATAGAGTTGCGTGTATCCCTTTGAATTGGTGTTTTTATATTCTTTGGGTAAATACCCAGTAGTGCAATTGCTGGAGTGTAGGGCAGTTCTATTTTTAACTTTTTGAGGAAACTCCATACTGTTTTCCAGAGTGGCTGCCCCACTTTGCATTCCCACCAGCAGCGCATGAGTGTTCCTTTTTCTCCACATCCTTGCCAATACCTCTTGTTTCTTGTGTTGTTGATTTTAGCCATTCTGACAGGTGTGAGGTGATGTCTCATTGTAGTTTTGATTTGCATTTCCTTGATGGTAAGTGATGATGAGCATCTTTCCATGTGTCTGTTTGCCATCTGGATGTCTTCTTTGGAGAAATGTCTGTTCATGTCTTCTGCCCATTTTGTAATTGCGTTGCTTTTTGGGTATTTAGTTTTATAAGTTCTTGTTATACCTTGTATAGAAACCCTTGTGGGATATGTCATTGCAAATACCTTCTTCTGTTTTGTAGGTTGTCTTTTAGTTTTGTTGGTTTGTCTTTTCTTTGCTGTGTAGAAGCTTTTTGATTGAGATGTAGACCCAATAGTTTATTTTTGCTTTTGTTTCCCTTGTCTCAGGAGACATGTCTAGAAAAAAGTTGCTCTAGCCAATGTCCAAGAGGTTACTGCTTGTGTTCTCATCTAGTATTTTTATGGCTTCAGGTCTCACATTTAGGTCTTTCATCCATTTTGAATTTATTTTTGTGTATGGTATAAGAAAGTGGTCCAGTTTCATTCTTCTGCATATTGCTGTCCAGTTCTCCCAACACCATTTGTTGAAGACATTGTCCTTTTCCCATTAGATATTCTTTCCTGCTTTGTTGAAGATTAATTGCCCATATAGTTGTGGATTTATTTCTGAGTTTTCTATTCTGTTTTAATTGATCTATCTACGTGTCTGTTTTAGTGTCAGTGCCATATTGTTTTGATGACTACAGCTCTGTAATATAACTTGAAGTCTGGAATTGCGATGCGTCCAGCTTTGCTTTTCTTTTTCAAGGTTGCTTTGGCTATTTGGGGTCTTCCGTGGTTCCATACAAATTTTAGGATTCTTTGTTCTAGTTCTGTGAAATATATGGTTGGTATTTTGGTAGGGATTGCATTAAATATGTAGATTGCTTTGGGTAGCGTAGACATTTTAACAATATTTGTTCTTCTGATCTTTGAGCATGGAATGTCTTTCCATGTCTTTGTGTTGTCCTCAGTTTCTTACATCAGCATTTTACAGTTTTCAGAGTACAGGCCTTTCACCTTGTTGGTTAGGTTTATTCCCAGGTATCTTATATTTTTGGTGCACTTGTAAATGAGATTGTTTTCTTAATTTCTCTTTCTGCTGCTTCATTATTAGTGTATAGAAATGCATCAGATTTCTGTACCTTGATTTTGTATCCTGTGACTTTACTGAATTGGTTTATCAGTTCTAGCAGTTTTTTGGTGGAGTCTTTTGGGCTTTCTACGTATAACATGTCATCTGAAAATAGTGAAAGTTTAACTTCTTCTTTACCAATTTTGATGCCTTTTATTTCTTTTTGTTGTTTGATTGCTATGGCTTGGGCTTCCAGTACTTTGTTGAATAGAAGTGGTGAGAGTGGACATCCTGTCTTGTTCCAGACCCGAGGGGAAAGGCTCTCAGTTTTTCCCTATTGAGTAAGATGTTAGATGTGGGTTTTTCAAATATGACCTTTATTATGTTGAGGTACGTTCCCTCTAAACCTACTTTGTTGAGGGTTTTTATCATGAATGGATGTTGTACTTTGTGACTTACTTATTTTACAATTGGAAGTTGGTACCTCTTAATCCCCATCACTCATTTAACTTATTTCCCAACCTGTTTCCCCTCTGGCAACCATCAGTCTGCTCTGTATTTATTAGCCTAATTCTGTTCTTTGTGTGTGTTTGCTCATTGGTTTCAATTCTTAGGTTCCACATGTAAATGAAATTATACAATATCTGTCTTCTCTGTCTAGACCATTTGCCTTGTATAATACCCACTTGGTCCATCATGTGGTTGTGAGTGGCTAGGTGTCATTCTTTTTTATGGCCGAGTAATAATTCCACTGTGTATATCTACCACATTTTCTTTATCCATCCATCTATTGGTGGATAGTTAGGTTCCTTCTATATCTTGGCTGTTGTAAATAATGCTGCTATAAACATAGGGGTGCATGTATCTTTTTGAATTAGTGTTTTTGTTTACTTCGGGTAAATCCCCAGAAGTTAATGTCACATTTCTTAAGAGCTCCAAGCTAAGTCAAATCTTTATTTTGCTGCTTGTGATCTGTATTAAATTTATCAGTATTAAAGTGTAATAACCCTGATAGATTTATTTGCTGATTATTCTTTCATGTCACAGGTGGTTTATTTATTTCATATAAATACAGAAATGAGCGTGTATATACTTTTTTACATTTATGCTAGCAATACTTCTAGGACAGTTGATTTGAGCTACGGTGTGACAACGTCAGTGAAAGAGAAAGCTTTGAAATCCATTTCACTGTTCTTCCAATGAATTTGGAGATCTCATAATTTGCAGCAGACTTATTTTTTAATGTAAAGCTTTAGATCTTACAGGAACTGTTTAAATTCTCAAAGTATATGACAAGTAGGTATACATTATAAAGTAAGCATGAAGAGGTTAAGATAC
Organism: Leopardus geoffroyi; assembly: GCF_018350155.1. NCBI lineage: Eukaryota > Metazoa > Chordata > Mammalia > Carnivora > Felidae > Leopardus > Leopardus geoffroyi. The sequence goes on from NC_059329.1 coordinate 17,719,664, forward strand.
TTTCTTTAATTTTTTTTTTTTTTCAACGTTTATTTATTTTTGGGACAGAGAGAGACAGAGCATGAACGGGGGAGGGGCAGAGAGAGGGAGACACAGAATCGGAAACAGGCTCCAGGCTCTGAGCCATCAGCCCAGAGCCTGACGCGGGGCTCAAACTCACAGACCGCGAGATCGTGACCTGGCTGAAGTCGGACGCTTAACCGACTGCGCCACCCAGGCGCCCCAAGATACTTTCTTTAAATACAAAATAAGTTGTTTTCTAAGATACTTCCCAGATTGATGAGAGGGAAAACACAACTATGTGGTAATAGGACTGAAAACTGCAGTTATTATGGGGAAAATCCTAGCTAAGAAGAAGTTAATTATGACACGGTTACCTTAGTTGGGTCAATAGTAAAAACTATGGGTGGTTACTGGAGATTTAATACTGCAAAGGCTCGACATTGACATCCAGTACCTTCTCATCAGGGCGTGAATGTTGTGAGGGTTCTTTCACTTTACATAGGAAATTACTGGTAATACGTGGTTTGGAGTCTCAAGTACAGCAAAAAAAAAAAAAAAAAAGTCATGATTATATATGACTAAATTTTTCATACCACATATACACAGTTTCGGTGTTAGCTATATTGATTCAAATGATGTATATAACTGATTATATTAACCAGTGATTATAGATATTTCCTGTATATGATCATTGGGGGAAAGGGCCTATTTTCATGTTGAAACAGTGGTACATTCCAGAGCTGTGAAATTTGGATGGGATAAGTGAGCTTAAACCTGAATGTGATTGTAAAAAATAGTTATCCAAGTTGTATCTCTTCACTTTATACAAGTCCTTGTATATACACCTTATATAAGTATTTAGTGTTGTTTCACTTTTTGTTTGCATTTTTTTTTTAGCACCTGAAAGTTTCTGTTCCTGATGAAATATCAATAGATCTAGGTAAGTTTGGAGTATCAATATTCTGGAGAATTATGTCTCTGTTAGATATGTAGCACAGTTCATCTCTAAAGGTTTTATCTGTCACGTGGTAATGAGCAGATCATCTGAATCACAACAGAAAATAGATTCTGTAATACGTTAAACGTATATGAAATTGGAATTGTGAGGTAAAAAACAAAATGCACTGAAGACCTTCTCTTTGTCTTACTCCAAGTTTGTACCAAATAGCATTGATATGTTGCCAGTTACAATGCACAGGATATACCTTCACATCAGGTAACTCCTTGCCTTTTCTTTATGCAGAAAAAAGAAGACCTGAGCTTATACCTGAGGATCTACACCGCCACTATATTCAAACTATGCAGGAAAGAGTCCACCCAGAAGTTCAGAGGCACTTGGAAGATTTTCGGTAAGCTTGGTGGCAGATATAAACTGATATGGTAGTTCTGAATTAACTTTCTGTTTAGGTAGGAAAAGGTTACACATTAAGTCCTTGGCTTAGCATATGGTCTTTATCACTGTGATTAAAATATAAGGAATACCTAGAGTTGAAGAGTTGGCATGGTACTGAGTCCACAGTCCCCATTCTGTATGCTTTCAGGATTTGAGCTCAGGGCTCCTCTAGGCTAAGTGTGTTCCTTCAGGATGTGTGTTCTGTTGAGTGATCGCCTCTAGAATTCTTTTCCTCTGGTGTCCTAGGTGACAGGGGCCCCAAAATAGAAAACTGTGACATTTCGCCTGTTGTTAGAAACTCATAGCCATGGAAACTCTGATGAAACATCTCCAGAGGGAGATGGTTCTTCTCTAGGCCACCTCAGGAAGCTTCTCCTGTTCCCTTTAGGCAGAAACGTAGCATGGGGCTGACCTTGGCTGAAAGCGAACTGACAAAACTCGATGCGGAGCGAGAAAAGGACCGGGTAACTTTGGAGAAGGAACGGGCATGTGCGGAACAGATTGTTGCCAAAATCGAAGAAGTGTTGTAAGTAACCGAAGCATGTGCAGATGCACCTCTCTCTTGAGATGCTCCTTAATGTTTAAAGCACACTTTGAACAAACTCAAAAGGGGAGTCAGACCACGTGTGTGCAGCCATGTATTTTGGTTTTAACATTTTAATTTTTTTTTTTAATTTTTAAATGTTTATTTATTTTTGAGAGAGAGACAGAGCGTGAGTGGGGAGGGGCAGAGAGAGAGGGAGACACAGAGTCCGAAGCAGGCTCCAGGCTCCAAGCTGTTAGCACAGAGCCCAATGTGGGGCTCAAACTCACAGACTGTGAGATCATGACCTGAGCCGAAGTCAGACGCTCAACCAACTGTGCCACCCAGGCTCCCCTAATGTTTTAATTTTTAAATTTTGCTGATGTTTTAGAAAAGTTCTTGTGTTTCTTTTTCTGGGTATTGGTAAAATGAGTAACTATAAAATGTCTGACTGATCAGAAACACTTCCAGTGGTTTCAGTTCATGGGCTTTGAAACTGTTTGAGGCCAGAAAACATTTACAGTGGATGACAGGAGTGAGAAAAGCCTGTTAGTCCCCTTAGAGGGTTAGGGTTTGTCTGCTATTTCATGCCAGGTGACAGATTGAGCTCTGTTCTGTTGCTTCAGGTATCTGAGTTAATAGCAACTCCTTCGTTAAACTTTAATGTTTAATTTTGAAATATTTTTACTTTTAGGATGACTGCTCAGGCTGTAGAAGAAGATAAAAGGTAATATAACTGGGTTTTTTCCCAAGAATTTTACAAAAAAAAGAAACTGTCTTTTCTAAGTCCTAAATTATGATTTCTTTTAACTTCAAAGTATAGAGTGTCTCCCTCTGGTGGCCTCTGTTTTATTCGACTAATATTCTAGTGTCTTGAGTAGAGTCCTTTTCTATTTGCAACCAGTAGATACCTGCTTAGTTTTTTCTTGATGAATGAATTCTAAGAATTCCAGTATTGAGTTGTTTTTTTTTTTTTTAAGTCATTTGATGTCTTTATTCTGCCCACCCTCCCTTCTCAGAGTCCTTCTTTGACTTAATCCTTTTCCTCCAGTTCAACAATGCAGTATGTTATCCTTATGTACATGAAGCATTTGGGAGTAAAAGTGAAAGAACCTCGAAATTTGGAGCACAAGCGAGGTCGGATTGGATTCCTTCCAAAAATCAAGGTAGGACTGGATACTAGTGTGTTCACGTCCCTGTGCTTCTTTACACGGGGTCGCAGTGCCTTCCTTCGTCTTCGTATTTACCGATTCAGCAAGTTAGTGCTGGGCGTGCTAATGTGTGTAAGACGTGGTCCCCGTTCTCAAGAAAGTAAAAAATCTAGTGAGACATTTAGGCTTGGAAACTAATGATCAGACAGTGTGAGGAGTGCAGATAGCACTTTATGCCGAGTGCCATCCCAGCTCTGTCACGGCCTCTGTCTTTCCTTTTATGGCGCCGGTCACAGTGTGTGATTATTTATGTTTTCGTTTAGTTTTTGTCAGACGGGGCGGCTCTGTGAGGGCGAGGGCCTCCTTCGTCGTGTCCCCAGCTTTTAGCACAGTGCCATCACGCAGGAAGGGCTTATTGTTTGTTCAGCAGAGGAATGAATTGCTTGGAACTGGCTCCCGGTAAATGTGTTGTCAAAGTACTTTTTTGTTTTCCAAAATGGTCAGCTCGAAATAGGTTGAAAAGACATCTTGAGTTTGACGTGCACACGGTACTGTGTGCCGGCCTCTAATGAGTGCTGCGTGTGTGTCTCTCACTTGCATTTAGCCAGTTCTTTCAGCTGACCATTAGAATTGCGTTTCGGTGTTCGACAGCGACAAAAGAACTCGACTCTGTCGTGTGTCTCTTATCTCTCTGATTGTACCTTGACTCTAGCAAAGTATGAAGAAAGATCGAGAAGGCGAAGAAAAAGGGAAGCGCAGAGGATTCCCCAGCATCCTGGGACCCCCAAGGAGACCAAGCCGTCATGACAACAGTGCAAGTATGTGAAGCTGGAAATGGCACGTTCTCACCAGCTCCCTCCATCTTCCCTTCAGAGGCTCAGTTAACTAGAATGAAGTATTGGAGAAAGGTGTTCTTGAAATGATTCCACTGAATTTCCAATGTACCGTGCTGGCATTCAAGGTTATTTCTGAGTTAACTATCCCCACGTGGCTCTATAATTATCTTAAACACCTTCTCTAGGGGCACCTGGGTGGCTCAGTCGGTTAGGCGTCCAACTTCGGCTCAGGTCATGATCTCCCGATTTGTGAGTTAGAGTCCCGCGTTGGGCTCTGTGCTGACAGCTCAGAGCCTGGAGCTTCGGATTCTGTGTCTCCCTCTCTCTCTGCCCCACCCCGGCTTGTGCTCTCTCTGTCTCTCTCTCTCTCTGTCTCTCTCTCTCTCAAAAATAAACATTAAAAAATTAAAAAAAAAAACTTCTTTAATTGTAGTATCCTGTCAGTTGTCCATAACATAATTTACTTACCTATTTGGATTTTATTTGCATTCAACTTCTGTCAAATCAAAAAACAAAAAACAAAAAAAACGTGCGTGGATTTCTCCACCATTCTTTGTTTAATCTTTTTATACACGTATTACTCACTCTCTCCATACTTGTACAATGTCTCCACCTCTCCATTGTGCTTTATTTCCTGATCTCCCTCCACCCTCAGGCCTAACGGAGAGAGATCGGCCCTCTGCGGGAGAAATAGGGAGGGTGGTACCACCGGGCGGGAAATTAGGTCATGTAGTGGTCTTCGACCGGGCTGCACCGCGTTGGAAAATATTGGCGAGGTTGGAGTGGGAGTGGCATTGTGCTAACAGCGGTGCTGGATGTCCGACGCCAGTAGTGGTGTCGAATACCAGTAGTGCCCCAAACACTGAGAAGATGAAGGAAATTTTTAGAGACGAGGTGGAGAAAATGGAATATGTCTTTTTTTTTTTTTTTCCTTTTTTGGAGAGAGAGAGAGCGCATGTGTGAGCAGGGTAAAGGGGCTGAGGCAGAGGGAGGGAATCTTTTTTTTAAATTTTTTTTTTTCAACGTTTTTTATTTATTTTTTTGGGACAGAGAGAGACAGAGCATGAACGGGGGAGGGGCAGAGAGAGAGGGAGACACAGAATCGGAAACAGGCTCCAGGCTCTGAGCCATCAGCCCAGAGCCTGACGCGGGGCTCGAACTCACGGACCGCGAGATCGTGACCTGGCTGAAGTCGGACGCTTAACCGACTGCGCCACCCAGGCGCCCCTATATTTTTAATGTTTATTTATTTTTGAGTGAATGAGAGGGAGAGAGGGCATGAGCTGGGGGAGGGGCAGAGAGAGGGGGAGACACAGAATCGGAAACAGGCTCCAGGCTCTGAGCCATCAGCCCAGAGCCCGACGCGGGGCTCGAACTCACGGACCGCGAGATCGTGACCTGGCTGAAGTCGGACGCTTAACCGACTGCGCCACCCAGGCGCCCCAGAGGGAGGGAATCTTAAGCAGGCTTCATGCTCAGTGAGCACAGAGCCTGACACAGGGCTCAATCCCATGATCCCGGGATCGTGACCTGAGCCGAAATCAAAAGTCGGAGGCTCCACTGGCTGATCCACCAGGTACCCCAAGAATGGAGTCCTTCATAGGTGCTGCCCATGAGTTCCAAGGGATACAGAAGGAGAATTTTAGGAATTAGGGGAGGGAGAAGTTTAGGATTGGGGAAGTACAGAGCTATGTGAGGGTGCGCAGTGCTGTGGGGGATGATGACCCAAGTGTCTTTAGCTTCTCGTGGTCACTGATGCAAACAGGGATAGTGAGCAGGCTGCAGATTAATCTCGATCGTGTCTGAGGCACGTTATGATGGTGCAGCTGTGAGTGTTGGGGGGCGGGCGGGGCCTTACGAAGGCTCACAGAAGGCTCCATCTTCACTCTTACAAGTGAGTACGGTTCTGTGTGCGTCCATCTCTTCTCTCAACACGCTCCCTCCCCACCTTTGCTCTCCTCTCCTTTTCTCCCTCTTGTCTCTCCTTCTCACTGCCACCTTCTCCTCCCTTTCTCTTCTACCTTCCTCCACCTTCCCCTGCCTTCCTCTCTCTTTCCCTCCCTCCTTTTCTTTTTTTCTTCCTTTCTTCTTTCCCCTTTCTTTCCTTCCTTTCTTTTGCTCTCTTTCTCTCCCTTTATTTTTCTCTTTCCTTTTTTCCTTCTTTTCCTTCTTTCATTTCTTCCTGTCTTATCTATCTGTCTCTCACACAGTAATAATTCACAAATATTTTCCATGTTCCAGACAATTTTTAGATCCTTCACATCCTCTTCTTCTTCTTTTTTTTTCTTTTTTAGATTTTTGAAACATACATTATTAACCATTGCTTTCTGTTCAGTTGGCAGAGCTATGGAACTACAGAAGCAGCGGCACCCTAAGCACTTATCCACACCCTCTTCTGTGAGTCCTGAGCCTCAGGACTCTGCCAAGTTGCGCCAGAGTGGGTTAGCAGGTGAAGGAACAGACTTTGGGTACCTGCCAGCCAATTCCATGTCCTCTGGGGCCTCAGGGGCCACTCTTTCCCAGGAAGGAGGGAAAGAGAATGATCTGGGTGAGCGAATGCTGTAGTGCAACTTAACTAAGTCTCAAGACTTTAAAACGGTCACACTAAGTCAGGAATAGAGTGGCATATTATTTTAATCAAGCCTGAATCCCAGTTTAACTTCATTTTAACGTTTTAATATCTTCTACAGCTGGTGATAAATCTGTGCTAAGTGATCATTTTGAATTCTCACCAATTGAGGAATATCGATCGAGCGCTCCATCAGGCATTAGCTCTGTATCCGATGCCAGCACACAGAAGTGACACTTAGATTCTTGCCCTGTGCTGCTTAGTCCCGTGGGGAGATAGTCACACCAATAAAAAATTCAGATTGTGCCCGATCCAGTAATGGAAGGGTAAAAGAAGTGTCGAGGGGATTTAGTAGCTAGAAGCAGACCTGGGGGGAGGCTGAAGAAGACTTTTTTAAAAACCTGAGATACTAGAGGCGTTTTTTTGTTGTTGTTGGAACAACTAGAGGTGTTTTTTTGTTGTTGTTGGAAAGAGGAGGAGGTTGAAGATGCAGGGGACAGACTATATATAACGAATAGGGAAGAGCTTGGAGAAGGAGAGAGGAGATGAGAGGCAGAGCGTGTATGAAGGGCAAGGGGACTTGAGGAGTAGAGGAAGATGTAAAGTAATTGTAAGTCACTGGGAAAAGAGCTTATTACCATATTTCTTCATACTTGTTATAATGGGTTTCTTAAGCAAGTGAGCCGGGTGAATCAGTGGTTTTATTTGGAGAAGGGAATGCCTATCTATACTGGCGATTTTGGAAGCAGTTCAATTTCTGGTATGACAGGGTCGAGGATAAAGCTATGGGAGTGGTCACTGAAATAGCATAAAGGAAGTAACTAGAGATGAAGCAAGTAAGGGGCCAACAAGCCAGGGGTTTGAATACCTTAATGTCCCTGGGTTTTGAGGTCACCTCATGTGATAGCAGCAGAGAGAGGGAAGCTGTGAGCCAGCAGCCAAAGGTTCAGTATTGCTAGATGATTGTCGTGAGGAGGGAGAGCGTGTGATAGTATCTCGGAGTGAGAGTCTCAGGCGGCAAGAGATTTTTATAGAAAGGCAAGATAATGGTCTGACAGTAGTATTGAGGAACAAGGGTATCTATCTCCGCTCTGCCCTGAAGTACACAGCGTACAATGGAAACATCTGTCTCCATTTGAGAACACTGTAGCAGAAGAGGTCATCGCCAGTGGGATAGGCAGGTTTTTATTTAAGACAAAGAAGGAGGGGTGACATTTGTAGAAAACTCTGGAGGTTTTATCTTACGTGGAATTCTGAAGATGTTGGGTTGAGTACGTGCATGAATTCATGGCTCCTAGCTCTCACTGAAATAAAAACATGGCAGATGGGTAACCAGTAACAAATAAATAAAAACCATGAAGAGAAAGGAAGTGGAGGAAGAAAACATGTTATCAATAAGTAAGAGATTTCAACAGAGTTTGGGGAGATTAAAAGTAGACAAGAGTGGTTTGATGAGTAAAACAACATAGAGGAAGCTGGAGTCCATAATCCGTACAAAGGGTCCCAGACAGGGAGCCAGTCTGCCCATTAGAACCCTGGAAAGATGTTGGGCTCAGCAGTTGGCATGTGTTACATGGAGTGCATGAGTAAGAAATAAAGCTGAAAATAATTAATTGAAGGCCTGTAATCAAAACAATGACGTCAACAGTTTCTGATCCTTGCATTGTAAAATGTGAGCCGTCTGTCATTTATGTACCAGAAGAACATGAGTGTGCTCTTTTAGAGGAGTTGAGTGAGTTGTGTAGGGAGAGCTGGGTAGGTCCTCCTTGACATTAGTGCCTGGAGGGCATTAATTAGGACATTAGTTCTAACAGTTGGGGGCCTGAAGCCTGACAGTAGACATGCCAGGGTCTCACCCTGTCCAGAGAGCTCCCAACTGAAATGGATCTGCTTGTGTATAGCTGCAAAGGAAAGCCCCAGCAGCTACTCAAATACGAATAGTATTACTCGCTGTTGAAAAAATTTGCTTGCTAGAGTCAAGACCTAAGATAATACATTAATGCCAAACCTATTGATGGCGTAAAAAAAGAAAACAAAATAAACAGAAAAACCACCCCTAGCAGAAAACCGTAATTTAGGTAATAGACAAGAACGTTGAAAAAATACCTCTAAATTAGATAGTATACTTGGGGAAATTTTAAAAATTATTACATCTGTAAAACAAGAATAACAGTACTATGAAAAAGGAACATTCAGAAACCAAAGAGAAATGATTTAATATAACTATTACAATACAATAACTACCATATTAGTTATCAACTGCTTTGTATAAACCACCTCAAAACTTTATAGCTTAACACAAAAAAAACACTTATTGCGTCACATTTTTGGTGGGTGGGGAACTTGAGAGCGGCTTAGCTGGGCAATTCTGTCTCATGTGGTTGCAGTCAAGGTGTCTGTCAGTCATCTGAAAGCTTAGCCGGGGCCAGGAGACCTGCTTCTACGCTCAGGGAGGTGGCTGGTGGCAGGGGGACTTACTTAGCTCCTTGCTGGAGGCATTGACTCCTCACCACACGGGTTTCTCCATGGATCTGCTTGAGTGTTCCATGACACGGTAGCCAACTTTCTCCGAAGTGATCCAAAAGAGCAAGAAAGAAGCCTCGCTATCTTTAATGAGTTAGTCTCTGTGGGTGCACATTGTCACTTCAGCAAGTTAGAAGCAAGCCCCTAAATCTAGGTCACACTCAAGGGACAGAATAATTAGGCTCGACCCCTGAAGGAAGGAGTATCAAAACTTTGTGCACGTTTTTGAACCACCAGAGCTACCAAGAATTAAAAAAAAAGAAGTCCGTAAAAATAAAGTCAAGGAAATATTTCAGAATGTATATCAGAAATACCAAGAGACAGAAATTGGAGAGACAAGAATTATATATATAGAGAGAGACTCACTTGAGAGGTCCTATATCTGCCTGTCTGATGAAAGATCAACAGAGGAAATGGAGGAGAGACAGAGAAATGATGAGAGAGACCATCTTAAGGGTAAAAAAGAATAGTTGTCTTCACTGGGAACCACCTACAGTGAATAATAAGAACAGTAATAATAAGGGCCATACCTAAAATGTCTCTGGAAATTTCCATGCATCAGAGATACAGAGTCCTGAAAGCTTTGAAGGGGAAAAAAAAAAAACGGGGATTATGCTGCATCACATTTCTCATTATAACACGAGGGGCTAGAATACAAAGGAGCCATGCCTTTCAACTTGCTGAAAGAAAATCATTGAACTTAGAATTCGATATCCATCCAAATTACCCATCAGAAATGAAGGAAGATACAAAGACATTTTCAGATATGCCAGGATTCAAAGTTTAGCTGAAATGCACCCTTTCCTTGAACATGATTTGAAGATACACACTCCGGCAAAATGAGAGAAAAGTGAAGAAGAAAATGTTACGGGATCCAGGAAATGGTGGAAACAACCCAGAAAAGTGGGGACGGGCAGGCAGTTCCTAGACGATAGTTATGTCACAGGCCAAGGGAGCAGCTGCTCCCGACTAGAGCACGAGAACTAGTAGATAAGAAAAAGGGAGATTCTAAGCAGTTGATAGTATGATGTAGCAAATGAAAAACTCTGAGAATTGATAAAATGATAGTGCTTTGACAGTTGTAAAATAAAGCCATCCAGAAATGCTAAGCGAAACAGTTGTTCAAGAAAGTTAAGTCATGATTTAAATGTGAAACGAAGTTAAGTGGCATAATCTTGAAGTAGCCTGACCTTGATGCAATGAGCATTCTATTTCTCATGATCCGTGAGTTGCATCTTTGGACCAGCAGAAAAGGAAACATAATCCTAACTAATATCCCTCTTAACCTGGCAGGAATAATATGTATATGTAATGTGTTGTATTTTGCTTATGACACTGTGTACATTGACACAATAATGTAAGCACTCTGTTGGTTTTCAGGCTTTTAGAATCCACCTAATAGGCAAGGCACAGAATATTTAGTTGTGGCCATAGATCAGGGAAATGTAAAACTCCATCGACTGATTCAAGTAAAAATGTAGTTGAAAGAAATGAAGGGTAGAAGGAGAGAAATACAATTAAAGGGAAGGATATAGGTAAACCAAATACCTAATTTGATGTAGAGGAGATTTAAGGTACTAACTTCTTGATAGAATAAAAACACAGATATAATTCTATCATTTAAACTTAGATAATAACCAGTAACTCAGCTAGTAATAATAATATAATTATTATCCATCAGGAAGAAATGGGAGGAAAGTGAAGGTGGGAAGTATAACTGAGCAAAATCCTCAGAGGAGGAAGAAATGTATATTACCTAAAGGTAGTAAATCAAGAAAAAGAAGTATGAGGTTATTATTTCAAATTGGACCACCATAATAACTAAAATTTGTATGAAAAAGATTGGCACAGGGGTTAGAAAAAGATAACGTCAGCAAATGTTTCTCTTCTGAGTTGTTTACGTGTCTTATGTTGGTTTTTAAAAAGTTGCTTAAAAATAATATTTGTTTATTTTTTAGTGCATTTTATATTAGAGTTTTGGTTCTAGCTAACCTGTAATTGAATTACGAATGTGCTGTGGACAGATTGAAGCTCTCATTGGAGACTGATTTTTTTTGGAATCATTGTCTTCATTAACACCATCTAAGGGTCTGACTTTCGTCTTTTCAGGATCAAAGCAAGTTGGAGAAACACCTGCATCTGGAGACTGCATGGATGGCGCCCCTCGCACTCCCAATACCATCTTCGATTTCCCACCTCCTCCATTAGACCAAGTGCAGGAGGAGGAGTGGGAGGTGGAAAGGTAATTCAGTGATATCTTATGGAGGACGGTTAGGCCAACTTCACCTATTTCATTGTATAGTATTCCTGTACTTTGTAGCGTTTTCCCCACATATGCTTTTAAGAAAGGAACTAGAGCTTATAGCTGGTAAATCTTAGACAGGTACTGAAATGTTTTTAATTTATTTTATATTCAATCATTATAACTTCCAGAAAAATTGTTTATTAGCCACTGTAGTTTAACCCAGTTTTGAGTATCTCTGGCATAAATTTCTTTTTCTTTTACTTTTTATTAAAGTATAGTTGGCACACAATGTTACTTTAATTTCAGGTGTGCACCGTAGGGATTTGACAAGGTTATACGTTCTGTTGTGCTGGCCACACGTGTAACTGCCATCTGTCCCCCCACAACAGCTATTACAACACCATTGACTGTAGTCCCTGTGCTATGCCTTTCGTTCCCCTGACTTACATACTCCATTAACTGGCAGCCTGGATCTGTCACCCCTTCACCCATTTTGTCCATCCCCTCACCACTTTTTCTGGCAGCCACCAGTTCTGTATTTATAGGTCTGTTCCTGCTTTCTTTGCTTCTTTGTTCATTTGTTTTTTAGATTTCACGCATAAATCGTATGGTATTTGTCTCTGTATTATTTCACGTAGCATAATACCCTCTAGGTTCATCCATATTGTCACACATGACAAAAATCTCATACTTTTTATGGCTGAGTAATATTCCATAGTGTGTGTGTGTGTGTGTGTGTGTGTGTGTGTGTGTGTGTGTGTGTGTGTACATATATATATATATGTATATGTGTATATATATATCACATCCTTTTTCTCCACATTCTCACTGACACTTGCTATTTCTTGTCATTGTGATACTAGCCATGCTAGCAAGGTGATATCTCGTTGTTTGATTTGCATTTCCCTGGTGATCAGTGATGCTGAATATCTTCCCATGTGTCTGTTGGCCATCTGTATGTCTTCTTTGGAAAAATGTCTGTTCAGGGTCTTTGGCATAAATTTCTTGATTACCGTTTTGTTTTTACGTTGACCCTTTATTCTCCATTATTTTTAGGGTGCCTGAACATGGGACACCAAAGCCCTTTCGAAAGTGAGTAATCCTGAAGTAACTTTCAGTAGAGGCATATTTTAAGAAATAGAAAACTAACATTCTAATTTTAAAAGAAAAAACCTGTACATGGATCCATTAGATAGTATAAAAGAAAGTTCTTAGTAAACACAAACTATTCACAAGATATTTATAAAGTTATATATAACACATGTAAATCATTTTGTATGAGAGGATGATGTTTCAGGCCCTGCGCTAGGCAGTACTTCAGAAATATGACTTATTTGCTGTAATATAAAAACTTGTGCTATTTCCCGTTGTCCACCTGATGTCCTCAGAATAGAATTCGTTATTTTTTTTTTCCATCAGATTCGACAGCATAGCTTTTGGAGAAAGTCAAAGTGAGGATGAACAGTTTGAGAATGACTTAGAGACAGATCCACCCAACTGGCAACAGCTCGTTAGTCGAGAAGTGTTACTGGGACTAAAGCCTTGTGAGATCAAAAGACAGGAAGTAATTAATGGTGAGTGTAATTAGATTTTGTTGTTGTTCACACATAGTGAGTTTTATTAGACTAAAACAAGCCCCTGAGTCTTGGAGTTTGCTTCAAAATTTCTGCTAGCCTTTTGTTTTACATAAAAGGGAACTTAAACTAGATAGCTGATCCTTGAACTTTCCAACTCAAAAAATGCAAACGCTTCTATGATTCTTAATGATAATTTAAAAGGCAAAGGTGTTTAGCTTTCAGGGTATTTAAGATTCATAGCATTATAGATCTTGAACTTGAATAGTCATTAAGACAATATGGGTCCTCTCACTTCACTTTCATGCCAACTTATTTTTATGCATAGATTATGAGGAAGCTCAGGCTCAGGGTGATTGGTTGAATTAATCAAGACCACACGGCTAGCTGATAAGTGATAGGGAGAAAACTGGGAACCAGTCCTTCCTTTATCCTCGAGCAGTATTCTTTATTTTACCCCAGCATATATGTGACAGAAATGGGGGTGACACGGAGGCTGTGCCCTCCACTGACTTTAGGATGCTATTTAAATAAATATCCTTCCTGTGTCTGATCACTTTGAGACATAGTGAAATAACAAGTCTGGCCTCAGAAATGAGGGTTTGTAGGCAAATGAGATGACCAAAATACTATGACTTCTGAAGAGGTCTCAACTGAAAGACTATATACTATTTGGGCTTTAGCTTTCTACTGTTGTTGGTGGGTACTACTGTGAAGAGACAGAAGGATTTGGGAGTACACTGTTACCTTTAATATACAGAATAGCTTTGAATGATATTTTTCATTTGTTGGCATTCAGCTCTTAGAGCCAGTATGTAGGAGGGTCTCATAGATTCAAGAAAGTGACATCAGAAATACTACATCCTTTCAAAACTATGAACGATTATTATAGAGCTAATTTGCTGCTTAATTCCAGTTAAAGCTTGTGTTTGGTCTCATGGAATCATTCTAAATGAGGTATATTTCATATTTCCTTTTTTTCTGCTTAGAATTGTTCTACACTGAAAGAGCTCATGTTCGAACACTGAAGGTTCTTGATCAAGTGTTCTACCAGCGAGTATCCAGAGAAGGAATTCTGTCACCTTCAGAACTACGGAAAATTTTTTCAAACTTGGAAGATATTCTTCAACTTCACAGTAAGAAAAATCAACTCTGATCTTTGTGGTTAACATTTTTAATAGATGAAAGATTGTGAGTGCATAAAGGCACCATAACAGTAAAATCTTCTAAATGTATCCATGTTAGCATTCCTGAAATTATATAATAATATGTGAGCACATAACTTAAATAAAGAAGTGATCTGATGTTTGAATACCTCCCTTCCCAAACACCCACTCACACCATCAGCCTTTTGTATATAAAGTATTAGCACCAGGAATTAAGGTCTAAAGTTGATGTCTGAGATGAAAAATATGAATAATTAAAATTACCCTTGGAAGTTTCTTATCAGTTGCAGTGTATGTGTTTTTAAAAATATATATCCAATATAATGATGTATATATTTTTTGGATATATAATATACAGTATATAATTTCATGATGGAATAATTTTCAGGAATTAAATTATTGTTGCTTCAAAGGTTTGAGTAAATATATAAAAAAATTCTGCCTTGCTGGCTTTCCTTGGTTATACTCATCTCAGACTTTTGTAGACACAGTTTCTCTTTTTGTAAGTCACTGCTTCTCTGTGATCCTTAATTCTCAAGCTTTCTTGCATCAAGGATGCCATCAGCACCTGCCAACGCCTGCCTACCAAATTGATGCCTTTTACGTCTTTGTGGGTGATCTTAGGTTTCACCAGCATGAACTGACAAGTTCAGTGCGATTATATCCACTGCCTGTGAATGGGAACGTTTTGAGAGCAACAGTAGGCAGAATCACCTGTTCTATTTAAATTTCTTTATGAGCATGGTTATGAGGGAGTCTTGAAGTTAGATGCATATTTGATGCACCTATACTGTATGTAATGTGCTAGTTTCCACATTGTTTTATGCTTTGGCACCTGTTTTTCAGAGAGAGCTCACAGGTATCTGTACGTATAAGAATTGTGTTCAGATTTATATTTAAGGAGGCAAGAAGCGGCTATACTACTGTGAAAAAAAATTTTTTTTTGAAAATTTAGGTTCTTGGTACAACCAGTAATGCAGGCTGTATACTTAATTATTTTTTGCTGTTTTTTTTCCCCCCTTAGTTGGATTGAATGAGCAAATGAAGGCTGTTCGCAAGAGGAATGAGACCTCAGTTATTGATCAGATTGGGGAAGATTTACTGACCTGGGTAAGGAAATTTGCTATTTCATTTTAATGTTTTTATAGACACTTGAAGATCACACTCAGGGTTGAGTAACTAATCTGCAAATTTGCAAACTCATCCATGTTGCAAAGCTCCTGTAAAGATGAAAGGGGTCCAAGTATGTATTCTCTTGGGTAATACCAGTTTTTTGTCGTTGTTAATATCTTAGAAAAGGTGCTCATTCAAATTAAGTGCTCTTTTTTCATCAAAGATATTCTTTGTGTTTTAACAAATAGCAAAGTGACTCTTGATAAGAATAATTTAACTAATGTAAAATTTTAGCCGTCTTCCGTTGTCCAGGTCTCAGAATCGTGCTCTAAGACATTAAACAATTGTAGATCCAGAGCTACCATCACAGAAGTAAAGAAGTGACAGTTATTTACAGTGTAAGGAAAGAGTTCAGAGACTGTCATAGCTGTTTCATAGCTGTTCTGTTTTTCTGTCTGACTCTGTGAGTATGTACTCCACAGTATGTACTTCTGAGCCAAACCCTGTTTTAGATGCTAGGGGTACAGTGGCTGTCGAAGCAGACATGGCCTCTGCCTGCGTGGAGCTTACAATCCCTGGGAAGACAGTCATTAGTTCTTCCAAGTGTGTTAAGAGTTACAAAAAAGGGAGAGGACAGGTTATTAGGGGAAGAAATAGCAGGGAGACCCAAACTAGGACATAGAGAAAATTTTCATAAGGGAAAGTGAATTTGATCCAAACTTTTAAAGAAAGTACTATAGTTAAGGCTGTGATAATAGTAAAGTATATGATCCTGTTCTCAAAATGTTAACCCAAGTTGAACAGGAACTGGTTAGATATGCCCACAGAAACTTATTTTACATCAATATGCAGAGGGCTCGAGAAAATGCCACAAGATTTTGCTAACTCTATAATGATAACTTTTTAAAAAATTAAATACTAGAAAGTTGACTAAAACAATGTCCATCTTACTGCTTTTGTTGACGGTGAGATCATGGCCCAGAATCTACTAATCCAATAGTAGATCTTCTCTCAGCCACTTGACTCCTAGAAAAAATTGCGGAATCACAATCCGGTCTCATCTTGCATTTACTCAACTTTCCAAACCATCTTCTCACAAGGCCTGCTCTGGCATTATTGTTACTAAGGAGATTTAAGTCCTTGAAAAACCCAACTCACTTTACAACTACTTTGTGATGGTGTGGCTCGTTTTGTTCCTTGATCTCAGGGTGACAGTGAAGGTTGCAACCGCGTTCTCTTGGCTTGGCAGCACACTACTCAACTTGAAACAGAAAATCCATAGTATGACATGGTAAAGCATCAATTTTCATGTCAAATTTGGACTTAAAAGCTTAAGTCATGTGGACTTAAGATACCAATCTTGATTCCTATGCAGTTTCACTTGGATCTCATATAAGTAGTGTTTGCCACCAAGTGCCAAGTGAGATTTATCATTAATAAGGTACGGAGGTGCAGTCAGTCCTTTTGCCATAGTCCATTAGACTGCATAAACCTACTACATGGTACAAATAAGGTAGAGAAACCCCTTAACAGAGTGAGACAGAAGAAAATTAATTTTAGAACATGTAAGAAGAATCGTATTCTTTTGTTTTTTAAGATTTCTTTTTTAAGGGGTGCCTGGGTGGCACAGTCAGTTAAGCACCCGACTCTTGATCTCAGCCTAGGTCATGATCTCACGGTTCGTGGGTTTGCTTGGGATTCTGTCTCTCCCTCCCTCTGCCCCTCCCCTGCTTGTGCTCTCTCTCTCTGTCTCAAGATAAATAAATAAACTTAAGAAAAAAAATTTAAGATTTTATTTTTTTAAGTAATCTCTGCACCCAACATGAGACTCAAACTCAGGACCCTGAGATCAAGAGCCGCATGCTCCACCGACTGAGCCAGCCAGGTGCCCCAGAAGAATTGTATTCTTGACCATTGTGATGTACCTATAAAAAGCTAAGGAAAAATAGAATGGACTAACCAATTTGGTTAGTAACTATGAGGTACAAAGTGTTTGCTTAGGGCAAAGCATTGGCCAGAAATACTACAAGCAAAAATCATAAATAGGCCTTTAGATTTGCTCTATTTTTTAAAACAGGCTTGGAGAGTATTTTTCTGGTATTGGTCCCTTGAGATCACCTTATGTATACTAAGCTACTTGACAACTACTGTAAGAAGAAAAAAGCTACTTGAGGTTGGGATGTTACTTTCTTTTGTAAACCCAGCTGCTGTTAGTATATATATGGCACTTTGATTGACTAACATACCAAAAATTCTGCCAGTCTCATCTTTCAATGTGTTAAGTGTCATATTTATAATAAAATATCAATTGACACTGGAGCAAACTATTAAAGTTTTCACATTGTACGTATGCTAGTTGAAGAAAGGATACCCTGAGTTTAACTACAAATGTACTACAAAAGGATTTTTCACAAAATACCTTCACATACAAACTTCTGGAAATAATGGCTTTATTTAAAAAAAAAATTTTTTTAATGTTTATCCATTTTTGAGAGAGAGAGAGAGACAGAGCACAAGTGGGGGAGGGACAGAGAGAGAGGGAAACACAGACTCTGAAGCAGGCTCCAGGTTCTGAGCTGTCAGCACAGAGCTCAATGTGGGGTTCTAACTCACGAGCCCTGAGATCATAACTTGAGCTGAAGTCAGACACTTAACCAACCAAGCCACCCAAGTGCCCCTGGAAATAATGGCTTTAAATGGGAGATTATATGAAAAGCTTCTTTGTAAACTATAGAGCAACTATTATGAACATGAAGATGGTTAAAAAATAATTGAATCTGTACTTATATAAGATTATATGAGTGAGGCACTTCTTAGGTGTTTTATAAGAACCTAAAATCAGTATATATACAAACAAATTTAGAAATTTAAAAATATCAGTAGAAGGTGTAATTTTTGGCAGAAGAGGTTCATAGACTCATGGGACCCTCCCCAGAGAGGTTGAAGGCATGGACCTCTACCCTCCGTGTGGATGAAGCAGCAGCGTTTCAGTTTTATTGTGACCGGAAAACTGATGACTTGTTCTGGGTTTTCATAAAAAGCCAGAGCCCACAGCTTTTCTTCCTAGAGCAGTTAGCAATTTTTGTGAAGGGGTCCGCTTATAAGAAAATCAAGTTTTAATCTCAGTCTTTAAGTGTTTTGTGTCTTACATTGCCCAAGTGTCAATTTTTGTGTTTCATGTCGAAGTGGCGTAGACTGAGCAAGTGATAAGCTGTGGTAGCCTGTGAGCAAGAAAACATTGGAACGTGGTCAGAAAATGTCTGGCTGTATCAGGGTCGGACCTGTGTAACGGAAAAGCATTGATAGCGCACAGACATATGTAGATTTCCATTTCTTGTCTTTTGAGAGTAATTAGTGGGACGTGGAAAGAATCGTGGTTGTCTCTCATTTTGCCTGGCCTGAGATGGGCTCCATATGCCGTTCTCTATTGTGTTCTTTGCATTCCCGGCACAGTTCAGCGGACCAGGGGAGGAGAAGTTGAAACACGCTGCTGCCACCTTTTGCAGTAACCAACCTTTTGCCCTGGAAATGATCAAGTCTCGTCAGAAAAAGGATTCCCGATTTCAGACTTTTGTGCAAGTGAGTTGAGTGAGTCATGTAAGGAAAAAAATAATGCAACTTTTTTTATGGAATATGGAATAAACTGGGGGGAGTCTCAGACCAAGATTTTTAAAAGGATTATGTCAATATTTTTGCAAGTCCTACATGATCTCTTAAATTATTGGAGAGTATAAAGATGATGTTGGAATGGTAAATAATAAAGAATAATTATCAGGGTTAAAATACTTGACAGAGAAGTCCACATTGCCACGGAGATATTGTCAGGAAGTGTCCCATGTACACCGGTGACGTAATACGGTCACAACATGAGAATGGGCTCATAACTAGCCAGGGAAGAGTGTAACCACAGTCATGCTTACAGAGGTGTTGATATTGGTATATATCAAGGGTCAGTACACTGTGGCCCACGGGCCATATCCAGCCTCTTGCCTGTTTTTATCGAGTTTTATTGGAACACAGTGTAGTAGATTTTTACTGTGGTACAAATTACCACAAACGTAGCAACCTAATGCGAATGTATTATGCCACGGTTTTTGTGGCTTAGGAGTACAGGTGTCATTTAGCTGGGTCCTCTCTTCATGCTTTTTCACCAGACTGAAATGAGAGCATCAACTGGAGCGGCAGGTCTCATCTGAGACTTGGGGTCCTCTTCTAAACTCCCAGGTTGTTCACAGAATTCATTTCCTTGTAAATGTATAACAGAGACCCCTGTCTTCTTGTCGTCGTTGACCAGAAACTGCTCTTGTCTCCTAGAGAATGCCCATATCTCTGCCATGCAGCCCCATAGGCAGTTTACAAGATGGTTGTTTCCTTTCTTGCAGGCCAGAAGGATTGTGTCTCTCTGACAGCTTTCTTTTAAGGGCTCCTCTGATTAAGCCAGACTTGCCTAGGAGTCACTCTCCTTTTTGATCAATACAAAGTTAACTGGTAGTAATCTAATCATATGAGTGATATCCTATCACATTCACAAGTTCTTTCCACCCTCAAGGGGAGGTGATTATACAGGTGTGTGCACCAGAGAATGGGAATCTAGAAGGCCGTCTCAGAACTCTTCACTACACACGGCCATGTTCATTCATTCACGTGCTATCTATGACTGCTTTCGTGCTAAAACAGCAGAGTTGAGTGACATGTGACAAAGACTGGATGGCATGCAAAACCTTAAGTATCTATCATCTGGCACTTTACTCAAAAGTTTGCAGACGCCCTGTTGGAGATGAGCTGGTATATATCCGGGCTGATGATCCATCGTGCCCACTTTGGAATGGCAAATACCAAATCAGCCAACTAACTTTTGGTAGGAATGCCAGTCATAGGAAAATGTAACTAGATTTTCTGAATATGTAAAGATAAAACTTTTATCACAAACAAGCAGTTCTTAGAGTTGATTATGGATGTTCTCAGTTTTTGCTTAAACAGGTAAGAAAGAAGCCTTTGGCTTAGTGATAAAGCCTCCCCTCCCCCATTACGTCAATAAAGGAGAAAGCCAGAAGTACGGTGAGACCGTGTTATACCTTGCCATGTTTTAAGTCTTGGTTTAATAACCAGAACTGTGATGTTGTAGACGCATACATGATGAATATATGGTACATGTTAGGTAACTAATAAGAATCACAAATTCACCTATTTTACTTTAATTTTAGGATGCCGAGAGCAATCCGCTGTGTCGTCGTCTGCAGCTGAAGGATATCATTCCTACCCAAATGCAGAGGCTTACTAAGTACCCTCTTCTGTTAGATAATATTGCCAAATACACAGGTACAGCATTCTCACTGAAATTAAAAAGCTTAGGAACACAACAAAACAAAACAAAAAACCCATGTCCTGCTGAATAATCTCTCACAGAGTCCTGGTGTCCGAGGGTTTGATTTCCAAAGAATATGGCAACATTTCCTAACAAGATTCAGTCCAGTCTTCTTTAGGCTATTTGATTTAATATGCTCCATTAGTAGCTCTTAACACAGCATTTGGCAAACTATGGATTGTGGGCCAGATCTGGCTCATCCCATATTTTGTAAAAAAGTTTTATTGGAACATACTAGTGTTCATTTGTTGACAAATTGTCTCCGACTACTTTTGCACCAAACAGAATTGAGTGGTTGTGACAAAGGCCACTTAGCCCCTCAAAGTGTAAAATATTTGTCATCCACTGCTTTACAGACAAAACGTACATCTGGCGCTTTACAGAGAGCACCAGCCCTTCCTCTAGCATACATCATATTTGCTTTGAAGAAGGCGTATCCTGGGCAAAGAAATTCTGTGTATCTAACACGTACCTCCATGAAGCCCCAGCAGTGTGCTGTAACCCCAGCTCTCCTGTTTAAAAACAGGAGGTTAGTCTGAGTTTCTGAGTTGAGCTTTTAGGCTCTTACACGTAGTTCTCATTAATAATTTTATGCAAACTATTTCCTGTACCTGAAAACTTAGAAATACTCATGCACGTTCATTTGTGAACACACCTGTTCCAGATAGGTGGGCCGTTGTTCTGAGGGTTGTTGTCTTAAATATTCTGGTTTTGTCATTCTTTACATTGTAGGCCTCAATGTGATCTCAACACATCTTGGTGAATTTTATCTTCTTTTAATGATAAAATGTTGTAATCTGTTTTCTTTCCTTAAATATATTCTCAAATTCAAAGAAATGTCTTCTGCAGTTATTTTGAATTCAGTGTTACCGTTAAACAGTTATTGCTGAACAGGTTCCCTGGACATAATCACGTAGGCTGTGCCCTCAGGGGAGATTCCAGGGGGAGAAGGGGTCCCACTTGTATAGCTTACAGCATGAATGAGACCCACCCCCTGGAGTATGTAACATGGTGGGGCTGACACTAATGCACAGCTCCTTGAATTTGGGCTTAATTTGGGCTTATTTGTCCTAAGACATCTCATCTGCCCAAAGGCTACCTGAATTGAGATTCCGCTGTAGATTTTGGCCTGATATAAAAATATTCAAACTCTTCATACATACATATATACATATGTGTGTGTGTGTATATATATACATGTATATGTATATATGTATACATATATATATACATACATACACACACACACACACATATATATATATATATATATATATATATATATATATATATATGTAAAATGTTTGTTCTTTTCTGACTTCCTTTATCTTACATTTTGGATTTTTCTTCTATACTTAGAATGGCCAATGGAAAGGGAGAAGGTGAAGAAAGCTGCAGATCACTGTCGTCAGATCTTAAACTATGTAAATCAGGCTGTCAAGGAGGCAGAAAATAAGCAGGTAAGAAGGGAAAAACAAGAAGATATAGGATGACATAGGGAGAGTATTAAATTCGTGTTACCTGGGATCTGTGAAATAATAATTGAAATTATGACATAATTGACAGATGGAGCATTTGTTAGCTATTCATGTAGTAGGTGGGTCCGGTTCAGTCTGTGGTAGAGCATCAGTTTTGTATTTGGCTTTCTTGAGCATCTGTAGTTGTTCGGTCTTTCATTTATGTGTTCATTCAACAAATATTTCTAGAGCACCTGTATCCTGAGTGTATGCTGAGTATAGGGTATAGAGTGCTTAAGTAAATAAGTCAAGTAAGTGCCCACATTGAGCATAGTTTCTGGCAGGAGAAGAAGGTACCGAGCAGATTGTGGTGCAAGTATTTTATGTAATAGCTGCTATGAAGGAGAATTTGGAGTGCTAGGAGTGTATAGCTTAGTGCTGGGGTACAGGGAGAGCCTGGTTTGAGGGTGTTGGGTGGTAGCCATCAGAGAAGGCTTCTTTGAGGAGGTGACATTTAAGCCAAGCCCTGAAGAATGAGTGGAAGTCAACCAAAAGAATATGGAAGGGGGCATCCTTACAAGTAGAGGGAGCATCATGTGCAAAAGTCCTGGGGTAAAGAGGAAGCATG
Source organism: Leopardus geoffroyi (assembly GCF_018350155.1). NCBI lineage: Eukaryota > Metazoa > Chordata > Mammalia > Carnivora > Felidae > Leopardus > Leopardus geoffroyi. The sequence goes on from NC_059329.1 coordinate 17,742,210, forward strand.
GTCTGTCTGAGGAACTGAAAGATTAGGTTAGTGTGGACCATGCCTACAAAGTGAAGCCGGAGTGCTAACAGAAGGACGCACAGTAGGCCAGGACCAAGTCACACGGGGCCCTGTAGACCATGTTTAGATTCTGATTTTGAGAACAGTAGGAATTCATTACAGACGTTTATAAGAAGAGTGACGTGTTCAGATTTTACACTTTGTGAGTATCACTCGTACTGGTCCGTGGCGGAGGGGTGGAAGGGGGCAGGGAGGAGATGAAGGAGCTCAGTCTGTTGGAGCAGTTCAGGACAGGTCGCGGCGGCTCGAGAGGTACAAGAGTTGGAGAAGTGGAAAGTAGAACTAACAGGATTTGGTGACTGATGTAGAGAAGGATTTGAAGGGAGGTACGATGGTAGGAATAAATCCCAGGTCTCCGGTTTGCACATTTGGGTGGACAGGACGAGTGAAGAAGGCCCCAGATTTGTAGGGAAGATGAGGAGTTCAGTTTGGAATATCAGGTGAAGATGTATAGTGTGCCGTTGGCTATCTGGACCCACCTCTAAGAGGACTGCGCTGAAGATAAAAATGTAAGATTGTGAGTATATATAGAGGTTAATTGAATCCGTGGACCTGGATGTAATTTCTTAGGAACTGAATTATGATGACGGCTCTGTTGGTGAGGCTGTAGGAAAACGGGAACTTTCAAATGTGTTGTTTGGAGTGTAAAATGATAAAACTCCAGAGGGCAGTTTGGCAATATGTACCTAAATTAACAATGCATACGTTCATACATCTACCCTTTGACCCAGCAATTTTGTTCCTAGTGATTTACCCAGGGAAAATGAAGATATGTGCCCACAGATTTGTACAGGAGTGTTTATAGCATAAAGCCAAATGTGGTGTAGTCATAAACTAGAATAATAAATACCAGTATAAAAAGAAAGGAAACTGCTGATACAACGTGGATGAACCTCACCAGCATGATGCCAAGTGAAAGAGAGCAGAGAAGAGCACATATATATAGTTTTATTTATGTGAACTTCTAGAACAGGCTCAACTAATCTGTGGTGGGAAAAAAAGGTCAAAAAAGTGGTTGTTATTGGCGATGCGGGGCCAGATACTAACCAGGAAGAAGGACGAGGGAACATTCTGAACATCACATGAGGTGATGGCAGTATTTCATATAGAAGTTTGATTGCACAGGGGCATACATGTGTAAAAATTTGTGGAAAGGTACGCTTAAAGTGTGTGCATCTCACAGGTACATTTTACTTCAAAAAAGTAACCGTAGGGGCGCCTGGGCGGCTCATTTGGTTGAGCGTCCAACTCTTGATGTTGGCTCAGGTCAGGATCTCATGGTGGCATCGAGCCCTGCATCGGGCTCTGTGCTGACAGCGTGGAGCTTGCTTGGGATTCTCTCTCTCCCCCTCTCCTTCCTTGCTTATGCTCTCTCTCTTCTCTCAAAATAAATAAATGAACTTAAAATAATGTTTAAAAAGTAACTATAAATAAATATTGACTCTTGTTAATGATATGCACACTAAAATGTTTAAAGGTAAAGTGTGCTTACATCTGTAAGTTATTTTGGAATGCATTCAAAATGTGTTGTGCCTTGATGGGTAACTAGAGGGATGAACAGACATATAATAAAACAAATACAGCAAATATTAACTGTGGACGTAAGTAATGAGTGTATAGGTGCTCACAATACACATTCAGACTTTTCTGTTCACTTGGACATTTTGTAATCTTGGGGGAAAATGCACATACGCTTTGACCTAACAGTTGTTCCTTTAGAAATTTATCTTACAGATATATCTATACATTTCCATAAAAATATATGTTTTAAGGCCTTTATATCACAATATTGTTTGTTATAGGAGATGATTGGAAGTAACTTACATGTCCTTCAGTCAGTGTAGTTGGGTAAACTATAGTACGTTCATAGAGCTTAATACCATACGGCCATTTGAAAAGTGAGTTCCCTTTATATGTGCTCATGTGGAACAGTCTCCAAGATACAGTGATGAGTAATACACACACACACACACACACACACACACACACGTACACGTACACATGTGTATGTGAATATGTTACCATTTGAGTAATTAACATATTAATATGCTACCATATCTTTTTAAAAAGGATATATACACACACACAGCATGCACAGAGAGAAGCATACTTACATATGCATATATTCCGTTTGCTTAGAATTTTTCTCATAGGCTACCCAAGAATGGGTATCAAGATTGAGGAGGCAAGAGGACAGGATTGGAGTGAGGCTTCGTTTTCATTGTGTGTCTTATATTACTTTTCGGATTTTGTACCACGTACATGACTTACATATTCAGAAAATAACCACAAGCTAGTTAGAGGTCAGTGAGTTTGGAAAGCAGATTGAACAAGAACAACCAAAGAGGCAAGAGGAAAACTAGGAGGGTGTGATGTCTCCAGAGCCAGCAGAAGGAGGGCGTTGTTTTAAGAACGAGTGAGCTGTCGGTTATGTACGGTGTTGCAGAGAGCTCTGTAAAATACAGGTAAAAAGATGTCCATTTGGTCTAGGAACAGGGAGGTCATTGATACCCAAAGCAGTAACCTTGGCTCCATCTTGTTGTACTCGCAGCGCTTAGAAGACTATCAGCGTCGCCTCGATACCTCCAATCTGAAGTTGTCAGAGTACCCAAATGTGGAAGAGCTCAGGGTGAGAGATTGTCTAATCATAATTTAAAAAATGAAATACAGTTTACTAAAGACCTTGCAGGTAATTAACATCTCTGTGGGAACATCCATCACCTGAAGGAGTTCTTGTATCACAGATTGTCTGTATTTATGATTCTGTTCTTCGTTTGCAACATCTGGTCTGCGTGAAGCTTAGTCTTTCATTAGAGGAATCTTTTGTGTAAAACGAACTCTTTGTAAGAGAAATTTGCAGGAGACTAAGGGAACATTAGTAATTTAGTTTTATTTTGTTCTTACAGTCTGAATGGGAGTAGGGCTGTTTACTCTGGGAACTTTCTAGATTATTGAGTAAAACAAGATAATAATTTTTTCGTGAACCTCTTCAGAAGCATAAATGTTGAAACCATTACAGGAATGGTAGTAAAATATTTAGTAATTGCCATTTCTGTTACATGGGGCTTTTGTGTTAAGTAACTGCTTAGGATTTTTCATCTTTCTTGGTCTGTTTTACTTGGTGGTGGTTTTTGGCAGATGTATCTGGTGGCTGGTTAATCAGACTTTCATGTCCTATATAACAGTTTATCAAAAAGCAGGCTTAATATGCTTAGCCCCATCTCTTCCAGACAGTGGGATTTTTCTAGGGCTACCTAGACTAAAAGATGATTCTCTTACTAAATTATTAATATTTAGAGCAAGGCTGATCACCGCCTCGACTTTTTTATGAGTACTGTTCTTCCTTAACTTGGTTTGGAACTAGAGTCTGGCACTCGCAGGCCTCCTGCAGATAAGCTAGGCACCCCCCTTATCTAGTTATTCATAGAAAAATGAGGGGATGGGCTGCGAATCCAGTGCTGATCATTTTCATAAGCTGCTGTCATGTGTTTAGTGTGAGATTTATAAGACAGCACTCCTGAATATTTTCCTGCAAGATGCTTCTTCCCTTTTTAGGAGATTGTATGCAGCTTACTTTAACTTGATCTTTATTCCATGGTCAATAGTTGATAGATCTCGATAATGATACTGAAGGTAAATGGCATCTTTTATGTGAAGAATTTTTTGAAAAGCGACTGTATGGAATATGATCTCCCTAAGTGTTTGGAAATAATTTGTGTATAATCGTCTTTGTTTTGGCAGAATTTGGATTTAACAAAAAGGAAGATGATTCATGAAGGGCCACTGGTCTGGAAGGTGAATCGGGATAAAACTATTGGTAGGTGTAATGTCTGTCAGTATGGGGGAGAGTGGAAGAAAGAAGAAAATAGTGAAGTTTCCTTATGCCCGAGAGAAGAGATGACCGTTCACAGTTTTCAGCTGCAGCAGTGAGCAGTGCTGCTCTCGTATTTTTGCAGATCTGCTTATGCTGTGTTGTTGTATGTGAAGTGCATTACATACTCATTTGGGGTGAAGCAGAGGTTTGTCATGATTCTGCCCTGTCTCCATCATTCTTGTATTCTCATGAGCTTTCCAATAAGCTTTCTTTAAACTGCTCCATTTCAAACTGTCTGTGGTGAGAAACCGTGGTGTTTTTTTTTCCTCATCAGTCACAGATTGTCATGTGTGTCAATACGATATAAAAATTAATATTATTATTATTTTAAAGTTTATTTATCTTGAGAGAGACAGAGAGAGTACAAGCAGGGGAGGAGCAGAGGAAGAGAGAGAATCTGAAGTGGGCTCTGGGCCATTAGCACAGAGCCTGATGTGGGGCTCGAACTCATGAAACCGTGAGACTGTGACCTGAGCCAAAATCAAGAATCGGACGCTTAACCGACTGAGCCACTCAGGCACCCCTAAAAATAAAACTAAAAAAGGCAATAGCAAGCTAATTTTTAACATGTATTAGACTGTATTAGATTTAACAGAAATAAATTTTCTGTGTCAAATTGTTAAAAAGTTTATAAACCACATCTCAGTATCTGCACTCATCACCTTCTCTATGTTTTTGTTTCCAGATCTGTACACGTTGCTGCTGGAAGACATTCTTGTATTGTTACAAAAACAGGATGACAGACTGGTGTTACGATGTCATAGTAAGATTCTGGCATCTACAGCTGATAGCAAACACACGTTTAGCCCTGTCATTAAGTTGAATACAGTGTTGGTTCGACAAGTGGCAACAGGCAAGTATGTCTGCAGAGTGACAGGAAGCTTCAGGTTCATGATACAGTTACAGGAGATGTTCGGTATTGTTTAAGTAGCCCAACTGGCATAGAGTTTTGGTTTTTTAATGTTCTTAGACAAATGAAATTTATTTACTGGGGAGAAAGTAAGAATTTGTGCCCCCAGATTATTTGGGATGCCTAGATTCTCTGAGCAATTTTCTGCACACTACTTTGATCTTTATTCTGTGTTCAAATCATTGATTGACACCAATGAAGATGGAGAATTGAGAGGTAATCCCAACGAAAAGGCTTTCATGAGAGTGGTGGATTTTTTGATTTGTGAAAAAAGCGCAAACAAACAAAAATGAAGAGATGGGTTTAGTTTGGGGCACTTGAAATCCGTTTAAGTCAGCAAGTTATATGTTAACTGTACCAACAATGAGATCCCTTTTAAAACTTGTTCATTCCGCAATGACAAGAAAAATTGGTGACCTCTTTTCTCCAACATCTAGCTGTTTAGCAAAAGGGCAATTCAAAATAAATGCAAAAAAGTCAGTTCAGTAATTTAGATATATTGACACCTCTTGTTTCTAATAAGTGACTGTGGAATCAGTGCTGGTTTTTGTAGTCTTTGTTTTATTGACATATAATATATACAGCATCGTCTACGGTAAGTCGCACAAAATTGTAACGTGTAGCTTAACAATTTTTTACAGAGTGAACATGTTTAAAAGTGAACACATTAACCTTTACCTAGATTAAGATGCAGAATAAATCAGGACACTAGAAGCATCCTTCATGGCCCCTATAGGTCACGTTCATGTCGTCAGAGTGATTTTTGTCTTGTTTCTTCCAGATAACAAAGCTTTGTTTGTCATCTCCATGTCGGACAATGGGGCCCAAATTTATGAACTGGTGGCACAGACAGTTTCTGAAAAGACTGTGTATGTATTAGATATAGCTACCTTACCCTAATGGTTTTTATTGTCCTGAATATAATATTCTATAAACTTAACTTCATTTTTGTAATCGTAGTTTGACAACCGAAAACTATATGGAAAGAAGCTCTTCCTCTGTGTTCTTTTAGAGATGTTTTTCTAAGAACCTGTTCTTTTTTTAGATTGACGTCTCCTATATTGATTCTATTCTTTTGAAAGTATCTTTTCTGAAGAAAATTTCTCACAAGTGTCATGTGAAGTTTTTAATGGGCAGTGTGTGCATAACGCTGTTTGTTAGGTTTTTCTTTAAGGTATAGCATTTTTTATAGTCTGCTTACGTTGCCCAAATAAAAATAACTCTCTGGCAGAAGTAGGGTTTTTTGTTGGATTGGCTTGGCTTGATTTCTGGTTTGTTTGTTTTTGTTGTTACTTCTTTCTGCGTGTATTTAAAGGGCGTTTGTTTTTCCTTTCGCTTTTGGATTTTGGAACCTTTTCAAACTTCTGCAGCTGGCAGGACCTTATCTGCCGGATGGCCGCATCAGTGAAGGAACAGTCGGCGAAGCCAATCCCACTGCCCCAGTCACCACCTTGCGAGTGAGTGTGCATTTGCATTGTAGTAGGACTGACTTCGCGTTTTGTCAGGAAGGGAATAGCTAATTCTTACATCGTGTCACAGTGATGTTTTGGCAACTCGTGTAGCTGAAAGATGGTTTTCTTTCTTCCATAGAGGAGACAACGATGAAGAAGAACCTCCAAAATTAAAAGTGGAGCATCATAGCATTTCAGTCCCTGGTCTGCAGAGTCCAGGTAAACTGATCTGTTAGGTTTGCCTGGAAGAGTGGAGTCTAAATATTACTAAGACGCAAAGAGCCTTTACGTCTTTTGGATTTTGCAGATTCTCGCATAAGCTGTTTCTTTTAACAAACTTCACTTACGAGCCTTTCGTGTGCCATTTTAACACTGCTCCAAGTGCCGTGTCTTTCACTTAACAGCAGATGATCTCTGTACTCTTGTGGTTATTTTTTCAAGTATTTCCTGAATGCTTCACATTGAAAGTTAAAAGTTTTGCTTAAGATCTATTCTACTTTTTCTGTTCCGTTGAACAGACAGAGATTTGGGATTAGAGTCTCCCTTAATATCGTCAAAACCTCAGTCTCATTCACTGGGTGCCTCTGGGAAGTCCGAGGTAGATGATCTGTTTGTGGCTGAGAGACAGTTTGCTAAGGAGCGGCATGCAGATGGGACTCTGCAGGAAGCTGGAGCAAGTTACCAAATCCCAATCCCAGACCCGCACTTGCCTGCCTCAGAAGAACGGTGGGCCTTGGACGCACTAAGGAATTGTAAGTGCTGTTCATAAGTTAACACAGATGTTTGTGAAGTGCCAGAGTTGTGTCGTGTACCACGCAGCCATTTAGGGAGAACCCAAGGAAGTTTAAACTCTGACTTTTCCCTTAAAGAATTGTAGTCTCTCGTTGGGAAGATGATAGGACACTTCCTCCCACCTTTTAAAGTAACCGGTACAGGTTGTTACAGTTGATCTGGTGGTGGTGACCAGAGAGAGATGCATCAGGAAACAAGGGGGATGTGATTATCACCTTGAAGAATGGGCAGGATTCAGATAGGCATGTAGAAAACATGCAGGTCAGAATAGTGATAGGGCCAGAAGCACAGAGGCAGAAAACTCTTGAGTGTGTTCAGAGAGCCGCAGGTAGACCCTGTGAGCTCAAGGAGGCAGGGGAGATAAGGTGGGAAAGGTGGAAGGTGGGACGCTGAGGCCAGCTGTTGTGAACCTGGAATACCAGATTGAGTCCTCCGAATTTGAAGGGTGGCACAGCGCGAGGGAGGCGCAGTGTGATCTGATCGACACAGGGCTCGATCCCACAACCTTGTGATCATGACCTGAAGTCAAAATCAAGAGTCAGATGCTCAACCCACTGAGCCACCCAGGCACCCTATCGTTTCCTTTTTTTATTTACCAGAGATTACGGGCTCAATTTGAAAACTGGCAAGCTATTTAAGAGGAAGTGACGAGCAGGAAGTTGGGAGTTTTAAGCCTGGAGCTTTGGGGAGAGGATAGAGAAAGAGATGGGTTTGAATGTCAGAGCCATAGGAATTCATCATATCTCTCGGGAAATGAAGGTAGAGCAGGACAGAGGGCCAAAGACTCAGACCTGTATGGAGACAGTTTCCCTAAAGAAACAAGATAGAAGTTAAGCCAGAGTGAAAAGTACGGAATTGGTCAAGTTCTTTAAAATCTAATTCATTCTAGAGTCTCCTGATTCTGACAGTCAGAATGATTTTTGATGGTTTGACTAACACTGTCCCACTAGTAAGGTCATTTTTAAAAAACTAATAAATATGTTCTTATCCTTTGAAACTATACATGCTACCAAATCATTGAAATTAAATTTTATTATAAGGCAACTTTATTTTCTTCACCACGTAAGGAGATTCTTTGGATTATTATAAAATGATAAAGTAAATGTTCTGTGTGTCTAATAAAATTAGAAAAAATAACACCTGTGTATACAGTGTCGGCTTCTGGAAAAAGCAAAACTTTCAGGGCTTCTTTTCTAGCATAACACAGCTTTTTAACATCTTTTTAAAAAGTACTTTCGGGGTATTATTCAGGTTACATGGAATCAAAAATAGACAAAGGCATGGTATCAGTTAGCTGTTCTGAACAGGAGTATCTCCTCATTCAGAAGGCTTACTTACATCTTTTCAAGTCTTGTTTGATATTAAATCTTTTCTAGATGGTGCTTTATCTCATTTTTCAATGCAAAACAAAAAAAATGATGGTATGACATTAATATTTTGACTCTACTAAAAAGATACTTTTTGAAATAATTGGTAGTTCGCAGACGAATTTAATTCTGGCAGTCTGAGGCTATTGTTGTGAATGTGTGTTTTCTCCTCCCTCCTAAATCTTTCAGTGGGCTTGTTGAAGCAGTTGCTTGTACAACAGCTGGGTTTGGCTGAGAAGAGCACTCAGGAAGACTGGTCACGTTTCCCGAGATACGGAACAGCGTCTTCCGGGGTGCAGACAGACAGTGTAACCCAGAACTCTGAAAATAGTAAGGCCTGTCCTCCTGGTGAAGGACAGGTGTCCTTTAGAACTGAAAGTGGTGACATTTCCACTTGTTACAGTCCACGGACTTCAACTGAATCTTCTGCTCCACGAGATTCAGTGGTACTGGCATTCCAAGATAGCCAGGCAAGTAACATTTTAGTAATGGACCACATGATTATGACCCCAGAGATGCCTCCTGCAGAGCCAGAAGGGAGTCTTGATGAGAGTGGAGAGCACTTTTTTGATGCCCGGGAAGCACATAGTGATGATAATCCATCAGAAGGTGATGGAGTGGTTAAGAAGGAAGAGGATGTTAATTTGCGCATCTCAGGCAAGTTTCTTTCACATTTAAACTTTGATTTTGATGGTCAGTAACTGTGCTGTGTGCTGTGCTGAGATGGATGTTTGGGTATCTACGCATTCTCGTGTGTGTGTGTGTGTGTGTGTGTAGCATTTATCTTTCATGCAGTAAATGATGACTGAATCTGCTCTATGCCAGACCCCATCGTAGGTGCTGGGAGATACAGCATTGATAACACAGAAAAATCCACTATTCTTGGGAAGCTTAAGTACTAGGAGAGGAAAGAATAATGGTAACTGAGTAAACAGATGTCAGACAGTAAGAAGAATTAGGAGGAAAAATAAGTCAGAGGCGGCAGAGATTGATAGGGCAGTCGGCAACCAGGGTCGGGGTGCAGAGGACTCTAGGAGAGAGCGGGGGCACGCAGGCCGCTGGGCAAGAGCAAGCGTCTGGCGCTGGCTGGGTGCAGGGTGAGGGAGAAGGTGGTGCACCATGAGGTTCGAGGACTGTTTGGCTAGGGCACTTGGGGCAGGATCATATGGGGACTTTGCAGTTTGCAGCTTTTGACTTTTAAGACACTAACACGAAGTTTTTTGGAGATTTACCATGAAAGTGTGCTAAGTTTGGCTTCAAGCCAAAGTGCGAAGACCCTGATGTACTTAAAACTGAACCTGGGGATCGGAGAATTAATGGCTTTTCTCCGTCTTTAGTGGCTTTGAAAGTTGTCAGCATATCCCCTCGTCTCTGTTTTTTGATGCGAGGATGGCGGCACCAAGCTCATCGAGCTCTTCCGTCTCTGTCAATAGGAAACTATTTGATCCTTGACGGCTACGATGCGGTGCAGGAGAGCTCCACGGATGAGGAGGTTGCTTCCTCACTCCCCCCACCGCCCACGACAGGCGCCCCCCCCACGGACTCTGCCGGCCAGCAGCAGCATTCTCCCCAGAACGCCCATTCCGATGGGGCGCTCTCACCGTTCACCCCGGAGTTCCTGGTCCAGCAGCGCTGGGGAGCTATGGAGGATTCCTGTTTTGAGATCCAGAGTCCCCCCTCTTGTGCAGACTCACAAAGCCAGATCATGGAGTACATTCGTAAGATCGAGGCTGACCTTGAACACTTAAAGGTACCTCAGATGTCCGTGTCCTCGTGGCTGGGGTAAAGAAACATACCTAACAGAGAGGACGTACAGAACAACTGACATGCTGATGTCAGTAAGCTTGTTCAGGTTCTAGATTTGCTGTTTTCTTTGACCAGTATCCATGAACAGACCTGGATAAAAAGCCGAAATCAGCACTGTTTATCTGGTTGCAGATCACAAAAACAGGAAACAGTTGTAGCACCGTAGACAGCGTGTTTGTTTGGGTTTCTAAGTTTAAGAACCCAAATATATTTGGGATGACTGGCTGGCCTCCATGAGAAAATGTGAACAGCAAGCTGACGGAGGTGGGGTTTGTGTCGTTATGAATCTAGGCTAGAAAATGCTTTCACTTATTAATTATCTGCAAATCGTTAGGTGATGTCAGTAGTTTCCCAGCCGCTTTGACACATAGACATTGGCTCCAGTGGCTCCCGTAATCTGAAAACCTGGACATGAATGGATTTTTGTGGGTTGGTAGTTGAAGCTGTCACCGTATGGGCCACTATTTCCGAACTGACTTAGGTGCTAATTTCTGAGAAAAGGACTTTATCTTAAAGTTTGTCATCAGTAGATACAACTGCTAGAGCCCAAACATTTTTTCATTACTTTGCAGACAATGTTAAAAGTGATCTTAGCCTTTTAGCTAAAGACTGGTCTTCCTTTTTTCTTTTCTTTATTTACACACACAAAATTTTTTTGTGTTTATTTATTCTAGAGAGAGAGAAAGAGACACAGAGTGTGAGTTGGGGAGGGGCAGAGGGAGGAGACACGGAATCCGAAGCAGGCTCCAGGCTCTGAGCGGTCAGCACACAGCCTGATGCGGGGCTTGAACCCACGAACCGCAAGATCATGACCTGAGCTGAAGTCAGACGCTTAACCGACTGAGCCACCCATCTTAGTTTTTCTTTTAACCTCACTTGGTCGGTGTTCCCCTCATCCCAGAGCTGATGAGATATCTCCTAGGCCATTGTGGGCAGATTGGCTCTGCCACCGTTCATGTCACCTATGGGACCATTTTCAGGGTGACTCTAGGGGTGGGAGAATCACCTTTACACGAGAAGGTTTTAAGTTATTCACTCAAGGGAGAATCTTTTTACAGGAATGAAGTTTCCTCTTCTTCCCCACTAACAAAGTTGTTAACGACATTAATGTGGACATTTAGAGGCATGTACCAGTAATATGCAAAAGCTTTCTTTCCTGTTTTCATAAAGAAAGATTAGGATGTTCAAATGAAAACCTATGGGTTTTATTTTACAGAAGGTGGAGGAAAGTTACAACATTCTTTGCCAAAGGCTGGCTGGATCAGCCCTCACAGACAAGCACTCAGGTATGTGACAATTGTGGACTCCAGACTCTAGAATCATTCTGCCTGAACAGTACATCGGATGAAATGATTTATTATTCTTTAAAGTGGAAGCCTTCTGAGATTCCATTTCTCTCCTGTCTTTAAAAAACTGCTTGTTTCCAAACATCATCTATCAGGCAGAGGCTGCCATTTGCTGACTGTGCTCTTCCTCTTGTGAGAGGAGCCGCGGCCATCAGTTTCTGTGCAGTCCCTCCCCACCGCACACTCCCCCGTTCCCCCGCCCCCGTCTTTCTTCACCTTTACAGAAGCAGAAAGCAGGGCGGTGGGAAGCCTGGGCAATCCTAGGTTCCTTAGAGATCTGCCAGTGCTGCTGCGAGGGGGCTTGGTGCTCCTTGGGCCTGGCTGTACTCCGGTGTCTGTCCCGACAGCCAGAGCGGTGCCTCCCCGCGACCGCAAATGGATCTGTGCTCGGTGACGCGATTTGTACCCATCTGCTTACGTGCTTTCGAATGAGGCTGTTCTGATCCAGTGAACAAAAGACCCAGCCATGCCCTCAGACCTCACCTCTCGGTATTCTCTGAGTGTTCATTTGTTCTTCTTAATTGGATCTCCGCATGTCTTTATTCTTCCCAGATAAAAGTTAGAGCCGCGTGTCCTGGAGGTGACTGAAGGTTGTTGGATTTTGAGCGTCGGCCTTGTATCACCCATCCTGGCTCCACCGTGGGTGCAGAGAAGAGTGTGTCCCAGAGGGTCTGCCTGTGAACCACCCCCCTCCCCCCCCCCCCCCCCGGGGCAGCCATGTGCCCGGGTGCCCAGAGCGGGACTAGTTCTTCACAGTCTGGCAGCTGCACTGGTCTGTCAGTGAGGGAGTGTTCGTTCTCTCACTCTGCTCTCCTCACTATCGGAAATTCATTTTGATTCACAACAGAAACCAAATGTATAGAGCTTTGGGTGTAGGATATGAAATTTTACTTAGACTTAAGAAAAAGAGAAAATCAGATGTATTTATTTGACTTCATTCCGTATTTGAAAGCACATTTTAATTTTTATTTTGCCATGTTTTGTTTTGAGTAGTGAGAGTTTTAGCCCTTTGTATTTGGTACACCCAAGGGTCAGTTGCTCCTGAAGCCAAGAGTTCAGGATAAGGTGTTAGGAGGTTGGGTAGAGAGGTGAAGGAGAGGGGGAAGTAAGCAGGGGGAGCAAGGAGCATCTAGCTTCCACTAAACTGTATTCCATGCCCTCTGCTGCCCAGTGGGCGTCGTCTTTGAGGGTCACCTCAAAGGCATAGTATGCCCGTGGCTCCGCTCCTGTGTGCGGAGGACTTGAGCCGTGTGCTACCCAGATGGGCAGAGAGCTAGGTGGGCTTCCTCCCACGTGAGGCGAGCACCTCTTCTCTGTAGCCGGGATCAACCCCCAATTAACAGAAATCCTCAGTGTACTAAAGAGCAGGCACTTGAAAATGGGTGTGTTCTTCTTGTCTTCTTTCTATCGAGGGTAGGGATTTGGGAGGGAGAGGAAAGCAAATTTTATTTTCTTGGCTATAAATTTGCTATTCTTGGTATTGTTTCATTTTTATAATTATACATTAGACTTCGGCACTTGTGTAAAATTATCCCTGCAGGTTGAGCGGGAAGTAAAAACAAACAAATGGAGATGCTTCAGATGGTGGCAGGGGTGGGGGTGCTGAGGAAGGGGGGGATGGGAGCGGGGAAAAGAGTTTGGGAAGGTTATCTAACTGAATCACTACTGAGTTGAACCATGGCTCTCATTAGCCACGGGTACTGCTGAATATAAGGCCAGTAAAATTTTAGTACCTGGAGGTTTGACTCTTAATATTAATTTTGCACTGATGGGTGCCAAAGGGCTCTCTGAGTTCAAAGGAGAGCTGCGAGTGGAGTGGAGAGAGATGAGGTGGAGAAGGCAGAGCCGCTCAAACCAGCTCCCGAAGCACTTCCTCTGACTTCACTGCCGGAGCTTTTTCCACACTGGTGCATGACCGACCTTACAAGTTGCAGACCAGAGCATACACTGGATACTGTGGGCAAGGGGTTGCTAACTGCCTGCTCTAGAATGAATTGTAGTATTGGCTGCCCCCTGCAGAGGGTAAATGTTTCAGAATTGTAACTTGCGAACTCCTTCAGTGATACTGGCTTTCTGTGGTTTTCTTTGTGCATCGGGTATATGTGTTTTGGAGTATTTTTGCCAACTAAAGCTAAATCATGGGTCAAGTCTTCAAATTCTGTTACTACATAAAGAGTACCTCCACTGCTCATTTCAGTAGTGCCCTCTGAACTCTGTGGGTAATCAGGAAGTAATTTTACTCTTCCCCCGCACTCTCATCGCAAGCGGTAAGGATTCCCTACTGCTTTTGTAAACACCACTACGATTTAACAAGCTCATCTAAGTCCGGATTCCTATTTCCTGCCTTTTTCAAATCTGACCTATGTTTTGAAGTAGACCAATTTGGACTGTTGGACCTCATCTATAAATTAGAATTCTATTTTGAGTCGTAGACCAAGTATCAGTTAAATCTGAGTGGGCTTAAAAATTTTAGAGGCAGAAGCTGGTAAGTGAAGCTTGGGACTTGAACTTTCTGTATCTCTTAAGAGAAGCGAGTGGAAAAGCCAAATGATCATGTAGTGCTGCTGGAGATGACGTAGTCACTCGCAACCAAAAGGGCAACACGCCCGTGGCCACCTGACACCGGGGTCATCAGCTGGCATTTAATCTGGAGAAAGGGAACTGTAAATGGAACTTTTATCTTAAATTCAGACAGTACAGGGTAATCCCATAATTCCCTAGCACTCAAGAAGCTTTGTAGGTTAACAGTGTTTTGGTTTCTCTTCTAGCTCAGCCAGTGTATCTCGCCCTTAACAACTATTGGCTTTGCTTTTCCTGCAGTTGAAGCTCTCCTTGGAACAGGGCTAACTGGAAAAATACTTTGACCGTAGCTCTAGTACTTCCAAATAAACTCATATCTGGATTTTTAAATGAAGCCCCAAGACAAAGTCTGTGTCTGAAAAGATTCCACAATTTTGAGTGTGTTCTTTTTATCCTCCCAGCCTACCTTCCTCCCGCCTCCTTCCCAGCATTGCCTCCTACACCTTCCATTTTTTTGGCCGTTATAATCACAGCCATTTTACTTTGATACCATATCTGCCTTTCAGGACAATGGAATTAGATATTCCTAGTGTCTTTGAGCGACAGTGGTCCCCAGCGAAGCTGTTTTCTCCCAGGTTACCTGACTAGAAGCTGGAATCAAGGGTGGTGAACACAGCAACCTTCCCAGAGCAGGAGGGCTGGGCTTTAGCCATCCAAGTGACCTGCTGTGACCCTGTGCTCTCTCTTGTGGGCCTGATGGCTCCTTTGCTATTAAGTGGCAAATTGCATTTGGAGTGTCTCCTTCCTTTTCAGAGAACAGAGTTAATCAAGGCAAATCAGCAAGCCCCCAAAGTGCTATAATTTAAAATCATGATTACATACTTTAAAATCAGCCAACTTGGACTGCTTGAGTTATCTTGGCTTTTAGAACCTAAACTGTAACTATTCTATCGTACCGGAAGAAGGCACATTTCATTAGTTTTCTGGCTTCCCATTCCCCAAAACAACTTCTAACCACTGTTTAAGACAGTTTTTATTTGTTTTTTTGGAGGCAAGAGGGGGAACCTAATGTGAGAGTAAAGGAGAAAAGCTTATTTTTTCTTCTTTTTAGAAGCTAGAGAAGGTAATTAAGGCTTCCTGTGAGTTGTCTTTTACTTGCATACTTTTTTTTTTCTTTTGATGTTGGTAAATTTGGTGTATTACATGGAGCTTCTCTATTTCAAACTGGAAACTGTCTTCTCTGAAGGTGGTGTATGATGTTATTTTGAACTGCTAGAGCTTTGGTCAATATTTCCTTCTGTATACGTCACAGAGGGCACCATTGAGAATTGTGTACAGAGGACCTCAGAATACAAAATTGTCAGGACCGTGTAGTCATCTTTCTGCTGGCTGGTTTCTCCCCCCTCCTGTTACAATTTTTGTTTTAAATCATGGGGTTTTTCTTGTTTTTGTTTGTTTTGTTTGTTTTCTGACCCACCCCTTTCGTTGATCTGCAAAGTAGTTCCTTCTTTGAGAAAAGAGTTTCTTTTGCCTCGTTCCGTATGCCTTCCCCACTGGTACTGATGGTTTTGATCATAAATTGGTGGAAGAACAACGTACCTCGTAGAAGGAAGCCCTGTCTGCCATTTCCAGGTGCCAATGGCTAAGCAGATGTACTGCAAAAGTGGTAACTGTAATGTGCACACTATTGGTTATTTTTAATAAGCCTCTTCCTACTAGAACGTTTTATTTTCCTTGTTCACCATACAATCATGTACTCTTTAACAGAAATTACTTTTAAAAAAATCTGGAACTATCTTTAAAAGAACTTTATTAATAATCATGTATTTTTACTGATCACATTTTGAAATGCCTAAAAGACTTTATTGTTCTAATTATCCAGATGTACCTTTGTAAAATAGCTCTTTTATGAATTAGCTGATAAGGCTGTATGTTTCTGGAACAAAATATTGGTCATCTAAAAACTTTCTGTTTTCTGGGGTCTGGGAAAATAGAAAATGAGAGTTCAAATATTAAATATGCTTAAAGGAACCAAGTATGTGGCTTTTTATTTATGTTCTTCTTGGTTTGTCTTCTCCGACTTGCATTAGAAAAGTTGAGGCCCCAAGGAGGCCTTCATTCATCTTACTGGCAAGTGACTGTCGAGCAGCTTCCTGCTTGTTAGAGCATCTTTACTAGCCAGACGAGCCAGCTCGTCTCTGTGATGGGCCAGCGTCCGTGAGGACACCGACGGCGGGTGTTGCCGCAGCGTCCGGGGCGGTGCTTTTGCTTTCTAACAGCTTCATTGAGACATAATTCACATTTCGCACGGTTCACTCATTTAATGTGTACAGTTCGATGATTTTTGGTATGTATTTTTTAAATTGTAAAACATATGTAACATAAAATTTGTCATCTTAACCATCTTTTAAGTGTATAAATCAGTGGGATTAATGGGGCAGCTTTTATGGTTCACTTGAAAATGACTTTGGTTTAATGTCACCCTAAATGAAAATATGATGTCTTTATTACCATTCTTATCCCCAGTGCTGGACTTCCTAAAGTAGCAATATTTCTATGCTTTTATGGACCCCATTTCAACTTTTGGGCTTTTTGGTATGTTGGTTTTGACACAGAGGTATCATTCGACTTATTCTTGGGATGATATTTTAGTTTTCAGTCATTCAGGGGCACATTTGGCTGATAGATCTAATAAGCGTGACAAAAAATGCTCAGTATTTTGTAGGATTTTTTAGTTAAGCTTCCTAAAACTGAAGAATACGCAAATGTACTTTGCAGAAATGAACCTGTTTGTGCTTGTGGCTGTGTTTATGAGCATAACCGGTAGGGAAACGCATGCCTGTTCCATCCCCACTCCTGGATGGCCATCTTCTAAGAAGAGTGGCAAAAATAAAATACTGTCATTGCATATGAGCAGTTGCTTTCACTTTTTGCTGTCCTCTTCCAAGCTAAATGACTGGCTCACCGAAAGTTTAATACCACTTTGAAAGATAAGAGGGTCTATCTGGATGAATAGTTGCTTTTCAGTTGGACTTGATGGCTTCCTACTATGACGAATGTCCTAAAATATTATAGGTAAATAGCTAGATGTAGGTGTTTCGCATCTTTTTCTCTAATGTCAAGTGTAATTCGTATTACTAACTGCAAGCCGTTGCCTGATCTTAGCCGTCAGGGAGTGGGTTGGTTCTGCCACCTGTTATTAGGGAGACACCATCATTCCCTGAGCGTCAGCCGAGGCCTTGATTTGAGATCATTTAAGGTAGGTAGAGCTCTCTTTCTGTCCCAGTCTTTCCCCCTTATTTGCTTAGGGTGCTTTGGTACCTACTTATAACTTAAGGCTTCCTTTATAGCATTTTATTCCAGGGGATCTCTTTCTTTGTACATGTGACCATGGGGTTGGGGCCACCCAGTCAACATTCTGATCAGTAACAATAATGAGGGTGTATCTTGGTAATTTTTTAAAGTTTTTGGGGGAGCATCTGTACAGAGAAATTTTTTCTGCCCTCTATTATTTTAAATAATAAAGGGCAGCCATTCTCAATCTTTTTTTTGGGCAGGGGGAGAGTGAACAGGGGAGAGGGGCAAAAAGAGAGAGAGAGAATCTTAATTTAATTTTTTTTAATGTTTATTTTTTGAGAGAGAGAGACAGAGCGTGAGCAGGGGAGGGGCAGAGAGGGAGACACAGAGCCTGTGTCTGTCAGCACAGAGCCTGATGCAGAGCTCCCGGAGGATCTGAAGCGGGCTCCATGCTGACAGCAGCTAGCCTGATGCGGGACTCAGACTCACGAATCGTGAGATCATGACCTGAGCCAAGTCAGACACTCAACCGACTGAGCCACCCAGGCTTCCCTCGTTTTTCAAATGCCTTCAGCCTGTCCTGGTGGAAAACAACCAGATCCCCATTTCTGTTCTTGCATGCAGTCTGGTGTGCCATGTTGTTTTGGTTGAAGTCTATGAAGACAATCCGGCTTCACACATCTATTTTAAAAAGGGGAAAAGTATTTTAATAGCTTTCTTCAGATGATTGTGGATCTTCTTCTTGGATACCACACTGAAACTTCTGACAAGTAGTAGTTTCTTAAAAGAGCTGCAGTGTGGAATCCGAAGCCCCATCAGTAACATTTTTGTCCTTTGTTACACTGAAATCCATCAGTCCATTTCATACTTTAAATGGGTGAAGGATGGAATCTTTTACCTATGCATAATTTTGTAATATCCTGTATCAGTAATTTGGGAAACACTGATTTGCCGAATTATGTAGGCCTTCAAATGTTGACCCTTTTTTTTTTTTTTTTTTTTTTTAATGTTTAGTTTTGAGAGAGAACATGAGCGGGAGAGGGGCAGAAAAGAGCGAGACACAGAATCAAGAGCAGACTCCAGGCTCTGGGCAGACAGCACAGTGCCCGACTCCGGGCTCAAACCCACGAACCTGAGATCATGATCTGAGCTGAAGTTGGACACTTAACCTACTGAGCCACCCAGGCGCCCCCATTTCTTTATATGGCATCCAAAGCTCACATTTATTGACCTCAATGACTGATCTCATCAGAAAGCTTCATGGTGGTGGACACAAATTTCCAAATCAGTAGTTCAGTGAAAATAGTTATGACTCTTTATGTCCCTGAAAGAGTCTCGGGGACTGCCAGGGGTTTGGAGACCATACTTTGAAAACTGATGGTGTGGTGAAAAGACCCTGAACTAAGACAATCCAGATTCACTTCTGCTTACTTGCTGTGTGACCAAAAGCAGGTTCCCTCTAGATTCCATTTCCTCAGCCGTAAATGAGAGTCAATAATACTTAACGGAGTTGTTGCGAGGAAGGAATGAGAAATTTCCAGGCGTGCGATTGGTGTCTAAAGATGGTGGTGGTGGTGGTGGTTTATTCTAGGAGTTGAATGCATAAAGCAGGGATGGTGAAAAATGATTAATGAACTTAGAATATGTGAATATCTCTCTTACTAATGCAGCCATATTTCATGTTTTATAATGGTTTTGTATGTCCAAACTCTAGGCTCGTGTGTGTGTGTGTGTGTGTGTGTGTGAGACAGAGAGAGAGAGAAGGAGAAAGGGGAGGAGAGAGTGTATATTCATTTTTTCAAAATTCGCTGCTAGCCGCTAGCCTCTATAATATACTCTTTTAACCTAATTGTTCTTTTAAATGTAAAGAAAGAAAGAAAAAACTGGATTTAGTAAGAACCTTGGTTTTTAAGAAACCTGTATGTTGGATGTGTGCTGCTTTGGTGTTACTGTTATAATGGGACGGAGTGCTGCTTTGGTGTTACTGTTATAATGGGACGGAGTGTCTGGATAGTTGATGTTCCAGAAACTTCAAAATCATGTGTATGCAATGTGCTAGTACTCCTTGGGTTTATCTTCCAGTTAAAGCTAGATCTTGGCTGTTCTGAAACCTCTTTATTTCCTTAAAATATATGAGCTGCTTATATTTTTTTTTAACTTTTTTGTTTATTTTTGAGAGAGAGAGCACAAGTGGGGGAAGGGGCAGAGAGAGAGGGAGACACGGAATCTGAAGCAGGCTCCAGGCTCTGAGCTGTCAGCACAGAGCCCAACTCGGGGCTCGAACCCATGAACCATGAGATCATGACCTGAGCCGAAGTTGGATGCTTGACCGACAGAGCCATCCAGGCGTCCTGTGCTGCTTATATTTTTAACTAATGGGAAACTGAGTTATATTGTGGTTATTTAATGAGACTTCGTGTTTTATCTTCCTGAAAATGCATATGTTGCCATATCTACTTAGTGAAGACCATAAACAATTTTCAAATTCATATGAGTATGAATTTCATATACTTTGAGACCTTTTCTAGAGAACCCAAACCCTGTAGCCCAGACATCGTGGCCTGGAGTCCCATTTGTGGCAGGGTTTCTGGGGTTTCTCCCTGCCTTCTCCTCCAGGTGTTAGGGAGAGCCATAATAAGACCAAGGAAGCAAGACCAAACTAAAGTTCGTTCTACTCTCTGCTCTTATATTATTAGTTCATTGTCTAACCTAGAACAAGTCATTTACCCTATCTGGACCTCTGTTTTCTCATCTAATACTGAGGAAGTTAGATGATTGTTCTCTTAGGTCCCTCCAATGCTGATAGTCCTGTGAAATTGATAGCACAGGAACACAGAGGTAGAGCTTAGCTCTCTCGCTGGGTAGTCTCAGGTAAGCTCTATCCTTTCCTGACCTCATATGTTTCTCCAAATAAGAATATAATTTTAACATCACTCACTGAAGTCTGTCCTTAGAAATTTGTTTCTCCCATTCTTTGGAATCTCTTCTGATAGATGTCTCTAGTTCAGTATTATCTACGGTCTGATGAAGCATTATTTACATTTCTTCTTTTGTCCCAATCTCACTGCCAGTTTGTTAGAATCTTGGGGGCTTTGGTGGAAGCAAATCTGACATTCCTGGTTAGAGGAGACTTTTTGAGCATTGGCTTAGGAGAGACTGACAGAACTTACCTCCGTTCCCACTCGTGTCCTGAGTGATGGCCTCTTCTGAAAGGTTTATGAAATTTGGCAAATTCACAAAAGTTGAGTGCCCGGAACATGAGGTAGCTGGATTGATTATTTAGCAAGCAAATGCACCATCAGAAAAACTGGTCCAGCCAGCAAAAATAAGTCTTAGAGAACTTGGAAGCTTTCATGCAATCAAATGTCTGTGAACTAACAGCTCAAGTGAAAGGAAGAGAGACACAACAAAACTGTCCCTATGTCTTGCCACCTATTGAAAGTAAAAGCCTCAAATTTTCTCCACTTTTTTTCTTTTCCTTTTAGAAAGTGGCCTCTTCAAGATAAATTCTAACTCCATTGGGCAGTCAGTGACATTTGGCTCGAAGACACAGAGAGCCTAACGTTTGCTTCCTGTGGGGGTATTTGCACCGTAAGAGGAGTATGTAGGGAAGGTTCTGGATCTTTAAATGTGAGTTATGATTGACTGGCTTATATTCTCAACTTTTTTTTTCCTGTCTCTTCAGAGAAGTTCTGAGCAGATTGCAGTTAAGACTGGGCACATGTAGGCAGATTAAAATAAGCAGGGATCTTTCTATCTTGGGTCAGAGTATCTTGGCAGCCATGACTTGTGGGTTGACTGATTAATTGGTCAGTTTATTCCTAGCTTTGTTTCAGAAAACAAAGAGTTGGAGGAGCAAGGTGTTTGAAATATTTTTGGGGGGGAAAAATAAAATATGGGCCTTAGAGGAAAGAGGCAAAAGACCAGGATCCTTTACAGTATTTGTTACTAGGGTCTGTGTTTTTTTTTTTGTTTTTTTCTCAAAGTGCCTTCCTGATTTACCCCTTGCTCTGTTCCCACCACGACCAGGTCATTCCGCTCTTCTGTCTGTCATGCACATGGCTCCCTATCCCGTTTTCCAAAAAGCTGCCAGTTCCCTTGTGTCACTGGCCTGCCCAAGAACCATGGTGGCTTTCTGGTGACTGCTGTGTGGAGACTGAACTCTGCTCAGTTTCTGAGACGGTCATAATTTATCTGGGCGACTCCATTTCCCTCTCCCAGCCATTGTGACCCTTCCCCTCCAGGAAGGCTCAGCCTCCTCCCCGCCTCCCTCACCCTGCCTCCCAGGTCCTGCCTCGACCTCCTCGGCTTTTACACCAGCCTGAAACCTAACTGGCCATGTATGTCTTGCTTATCTTTTCGAGCTCACTTTTTTCATTTTTATGCAACTGCCAGTTGCTGTTCGCTTTGCCTCATTTTTTTCTGCAGTTGTGCTTTTCCGCTGCATTCCACCAGACCCCCCCCTTTTCCACTTAGCAATACGAGTGTAGGCGAGTAGCCACTCTGCAGAGTAGTGTGCTACGTCTTGGGAGGATGAAAAGCAGGAGCTACAGCGCACTGTGTGCGAACCGCATGTCAGGTCCTACCCCTAAGTGCGTGGCCTCTAATCTCCATGGGCACCCCAAGAGGTAAGGGGTTTTTCTCCGCCCCCCCACCTTTTTTAAAAATTTTTTTTTTCAACGTTTATTTATTTTTGGGACAGAGAGAGACAGAGCATGAACGGGGGAGGGGCAGAGGGAGAGGGAGACACAGAATCGGAAACAGGCCCCAGGCTCTGAGCCATCAGTCCAGAGCCTGACGCGGGGCTCGAACTCACGGACCGCGAGATCGTGACCTGGCTGAAGTCGGACGCTTAACCGACTGCGCCACCCAGGCGCCCCTCCCACCCCCCTTTTTAAATACAAATGAGGTAACTGAAGTTAGTAATGACTCTGATGATCCTCATGGAATAGCTAGAATTCAAGAGAAAGTCTGGCTTCCACCAAAGCCTTGTCTTTACAACCCTGCTGTGGAAGTAGTTTCTTCCCTTAGAGGTGCCTACGGCCGAATAGCGAAGACAGGTGCATGACTGTCACTCCTCTGTCGTTCTCCCTGACTGAGTTAGAAGTCACTTACACCGGACCAAGGGGCAGAAATTTACATTTCATTTCAGCTGCTTGATCTTGGGACAGGTTTGGACACAGCTGAATTCAAAAAAAAAAAAAAAAAGGACAATTCCAGCAACTGAGAGTAGAGTGGAAAGGGAGAGTTAGTACCTAGGGAGGCTGGCGGAAAGCTGTGGTAATAGCCAACGGGAGGCTCGAAGTCGCTTGGGACGGAGTAGGGGAAAATGGTGTCACTGAGGTACGATTTCCAGATGTCGGCACGTAAGTCACCGTGCGGGGGAAGGAGGAGTTAAAAGAAAAGACGGTCTCGTGGACCTGAGAGACTGGTGTTGCCATTAGCAGAAGTGAGGAAGCGTGAAGGAGAGAGGCCGTGGGGAGAAATTAGTTTCATTTGACACGTTGAGTTTAGACAGCGGCCTATCAACAGAGATGTCCCCCAAGAAGCTGCAAGTGGGCTTCTGGAACGTCACTGTATTGAGTCATACCTGCTAGTGTCCTGGCTGGATATAGAACCGGAACACCGTGTCCCCAAGACCTCGGGGTGGAAAGTACTTCAGAGTCCCATCAGCTGATGAACAGGTCAACGAAAGGCGCATCCACACGATGGAATATCATCCGGCCACGAAAAGGAACGAAGGACGGGCACGTGCTACAACAGGAAGGTCCCTGAAAACTCCACGCCGAGTGAAGAAGCCGGTTACAAAATACCACAGATTGTAGGATTTGTTTACATGAAGTGTCTAAAATAGGCAATTCCATAGAAACAGAAAGCAGATTACTGGTTGCCAGAGGCCGGGACATGGGAGAATACGAATGGGTATGGAGGGATCGAAATGTTCTGGAATTCGACGGTGGTGATAGTTACACAACCTCGCAAATACACAAGCACTGAATCGTACGCTTTAAAAAGGGTGAGTTCTATGGCATGTGAATCATACCTTTTGAAAACTGGAAGAGAGGGGCGCTCAGTCGGTTGGGCGTCCGACTTCGGCTCGGGTCATGATCTCGCGGTTTGTGGGTTCGAGCCCCGTGTCAGGCTCTGTGCTGACAGCTCAGAGCCTGGAGCCTGTTTCACATTCTGTGTCTCCCTCTCTTTCTGCCCCTCCCCTACTCACGCTCTTTCTCTCTCTCAAAAATAAATACACATTAAAAAGAAATTTTTTTAAATGGAAGAGAAAACAGTACCTCAAAGATCACATACTTTGTTCCCATACGGGGTGACTCAGCGCCTTCTTCCATCTCTGCTCCCACTCGTTCTCCGTGCTTAAAGAGCTCCTGTCACAGGGACCTGGCTGTCTCACACACCTCATGGGCTTGTGTGGATGAAAACAAAGCAATAAATGAATGTAAAGCGTGTAGTACCCAGCACGTAGTCAACACTTGATAAATGGCAACAATTTTTTCTTGCTTCTCGCCTGCCCTTTACAACACTAAGTACCTAGTAAGAGCTCAATTACCACATGTGTTTGGTCATCGGACGGCCTACAAAGCCTGTTGAAGCAATGACATTATTGGAATAATCTGTGAAAATGTGAAGGTTGGTTAGTGGTTTTATTTAAAAAAAAAAAAAAAAAAAAAAAGCCACAGGGCTCCTGGGTGGCTTAGGCAGTTGAGCGGCCGACTTTTGCCTCAGGTCAAGATCTCACGGTTTGTGGGTTCGAGCCCCATGTCGGGCTCTGTGCCAACAGCTCAGAGCCTGGAGCCTGCTTCGGATTCTGTCCTCTCTCTGCCCCTCCCCCTCTCACACTGTCTCTTTCTCTCAAAAATAAGTGAACATAAAAAAAACAAGATTTGAAAGAATCTCGATGGGATCTACCATGAGGTGCTTTCGGATCTGGACCACTGCATGACGGCCCAGCAAGATGCCAGGCGGGCTTTGTGTTTAGTTTCAGGCCCTCCCCCAAAGATCCAATGATATTAAGAGCTGGGGGCTGTCTTTGTTTAACCTGGACCCCCGAGCTTTCGTAATATCCCTATGTTTCTTGGTAACTGAAAGACAGAAAGGAAGATAGTTTGGAAAGTGAACGAGAGTAATGACGAGTCGTCTCGTAGATTCTTGTCCTAATCTTGGAATTTTTAATCGTGGTTTTGGCTACGGTCAGGCAAGAGCTAGGAAATGATGCGGCGCTAAAATCCTAGACAGGAGACAATCTATGTAGTTTCCACCATCTGGAAGATCTGGTGACCTTTTACAAGCCACTTGGTAACGTTACATTAGTCCAGCGTGGTCCTGTGTTGGCTGGAGATGTCTGGGTGACCTGTTGCACAGCTTCATAAAACACTGTAATAAACCCAAGCAGAGAAGCCTTCAGTAGCTCTGCCCCCGGGGAGCGTCTCTCCCACCTCTCATTTCCTCTGCTTCCTGCTGCCCACCCCGTACCCACTCCCCACACGGGGCAGCTAGAACCTCGAAACACCAGTGTGCCTTTCAGGGGCTCAATACAACTGAAATGTCCCCACCTGCTGCTCCCTGAACTGGTTGGTTTGTTTCCAGATGTCGCTGGTGTGAAACATTTCCCCTAATCGATGTCTGAACCTCCTCGAAATTCATTCAGCTAGGTGGCACACACCCTATTCAACGGAACTCCGTGGATGGGAAAGTAAACCTGACTTCTCTCGCCTCTGGAGACAGCATGGTATTTCTTATTATGTGAGGTTATTGTTCTGCTAGGACATTATTAATGAGCAGAGTCCTTGCTGGAGATGTCATTGCTCCTTCCTTCCTTCGGCTGCCAAACAGTTTGGAAGTAACTTGGAAACCAAACTTAATTTCTTGAGTCATCTCCTCTGGCTTTGCGTCTCTTTCTCCGTTGCATGCCACTGTAGATAATTTGGTGCCCTTATCTGTCCATTTCCTCTGACCCTCGCCACCGATAACATGATTAAACCCTCCACTCTGGTGCTTTCCATTTGCTTCAAATTATTTCTGATTACGTGTGCTGTATTTTCTTTATTTAGACCCAAGGTATAATTAGGGAAGAGAGCTGGACAAAAGAGTCCATTTTTTTCTTTCTCTCACCATGGTGTTGGGGTGAAAAATGCCGTCCGGCACGTCGGGTGAGATCCCAGCTGGCCCATGTCTTTTGTAGCAGCCAGAGGGGGGAAGCTGCCTATCTACACAAATCCAGATGTGCGACGGTAGCTTGTTTATCTTACTTTGTGTTTAATGAGATTCTTCAGATATTGCTACTTTGAAGTATTGCTTCTATTTTTATTATCTAACATTTATTAAATGGCAACCATGTGCTCTGTTAAACACAAAGAATAGTATGGTTCTGTCTGAATTAAGAATCTAGAATGCATATGAGATTAGTTGCAATGCCGGCGACTAAAAATACAGAGTGGACAGTGTATGTCGTCCTAGGGTATGTTTTCCAAATATTTTCTGTGCAATTAATAAACATTAGACCCTGCCCCTGGGAGAGACAGATACAAAACAAGGCACAAGATAAGAGAGATATACATAAAATACACTGGAACTTACTTTAAAAGTAAGATGGATCTAAAAGTAAGATTTAGGGGCACCTGGGTGGCGCAGTTAAGCATCCGACTTCAGCTCAGGTCGGGATCTCGCAGTTGGTGAGTTCGAGCCCCGCGTCGGGCTCTGTGCTGACAGCTGAGAGCCTGGAGCCTGTTTCGGATTCTGTGTCTCCCTCTCTTTCTGCCCCTGCCCTTCTCTCTCTCTCTCTCTCTCTCTCTCTCTCTCTCTCTCTCTCTCTCTCAAAAATAAATATTTAAAATAAAATAAAGATTTAATTTTTGCTCTTGTCTCAAGTGATAGGTTGATTTTTCTAGCTACTTTGGGTTTTGGTCATACCAGTGTTTTCCATTCTCTCGAGAACGTTTTGATCTTTTCATTTGGCCCAAGGCAAAATTGGCTTGGCTCAGTTACAAGGCAAAAGCCTGGAACTTTAAGGAGCAGGAATTTGGACTGCAGCTCACTTCACCAAGAAGTGGCAGAGATTTGTTCAATTAAACACTTTGTTCCACAGGTTCTGTATGTATTACACCATGGGGGCGCCTGGCTGGCTCAGTCGGTAGAGTGTGTGACTTTTTTTTTCATGTTTATTTATTTACTTTGAGAAAGAGACAGAGTGCGCCGGCTAGAGGGGGGGGGGGGGGGGGGGGGGGGGGGGAGAAGCCCAAGCAGGCTCCACACCGCCAGGACAGAGCCTGAAGCAGGGCTCGATCCCACAAACCGTGGGATCATGGCCTGAGCTGAAATCAGGAGCTGAACGCTCAACAGACTGAGCCACCTAAGCGCCCCACACGTGACTCTTGATCTCAGGGTCATGAATTCAAGCCCCATGGGCATGGAGCCCACTCAAAATAAAAATTTTTAAACCGAACAAATAAATTAAAAAAAAAAAAATGTATGTCTTACATCAGGATGGCAAAGTAGCGGAAGGGGAATTTTCTGGTTTAAAATCGGAAAATACAACTTGAAGGCTCATAACTTACTACTAAATGGCTTACTCTCCCATCTTTGAGATGCGGATGACACCAGTAAGCCCAGGGCCGTGATGAACAACAGATACGATCGATCGATCGTGCCTTGTGAGAGCGTGTTATAAACTGTGAAGTGTTGTGCTAGTTGTTAGTGCCTGCTGTGTCAGAGCAGGTGGGTCAGGTGCCCACGTGATAGAATCGAAAGGTATTTCTCTTGAGAATGCCTGCTATCTATTTGCATGTATATGTAAGAGATTTATTTTGTTTTTAGTGAGTAGGGTGCATGGGCGGCAGTGTTGAGCTGAGGGCTGAAACTGAAAGGGGCCAACTCCTAAAGAGGCGCCTCTCCATGCCTCTCAGGCGTGAGGGAGCTTCTGGAGGGCAGGGACCACGTCTGCTCATGCGTGCGTCCCCAGCACCTGGGACAGGACCGGGCACGGAGCAGCCAGTGAGAAGAAATTGTTCACTAAAGCCAGCTGAACCCTGAACACCACGCCCCGCGGTAACTGTTATTTGACAAACTTTCTCCCCTCTGCCCCCATCCACTTCTTTATCCAACTATGTCACGAAGCAGATCTTATATATGAACGTGAAAAAAATAAAAATAAAAAAATCTTGTCTCTGGGGGTTGGGAGAGAGGAGACTCTCATTCTATTTTGGTTA
The DNA here is from genome assembly GCF_018350155.1 of Leopardus geoffroyi. Classification (NCBI taxonomy): domain Eukaryota; kingdom Metazoa; phylum Chordata; class Mammalia; order Carnivora; family Felidae; genus Leopardus; species Leopardus geoffroyi. The sequence continues at coordinate 17,769,850 of NC_059329.1, forward strand.
TTAAATGTCTACCCATCTATGTGTAGGTATTTTACGCTCAGGGCTGCTTTTGCCTTTTTTTTTTTTTTTTCTTTCCCCAAGTTCATTTCTCTACTTTTCTTACCCCGCCAAGAATCTTTTTTTTTTTTTTAATTTATTTTTAATGCTTCTTAACAGAATCTGAAGCGGGCTCCAGGCTGTCAGCACAGAGCCCATCGTGGGGCTCAAACTCACGGACCGTGGGATCATGACCTGAGTGGAAGCCAGACGCTTCACTCCTTAACCGTTTGAACCGCCCAGGCGCCCCTTAACCCGCCCAATCTTTAAGTCGACCGTCTCACCTCTACTGCCGGCCTAATTAGCGTTTGAAAAGCAGTGCATTCCATCAGACTGGGGTGGGGGGGAGCGGAGGAGACCTCGGAGTCGATTTGTATTCCGAGGAACAAGGTGTTATTGTGCAGGCTAAGATTCACCAAAGTGCTTAATGGTTGAAAATGCATGAAGAAAACCATCCTTCCTGCAGCAGGTGGTACAGCCTGACTCCAAGGCATAAAAGCAGTAGATATATTGAGATACGTGTTCATTTTCCTCTCCACTCACTGTTTTCCTTCCTGAGTGTGTATGCGTGTGTGCGTGTTGTAAGAAGTCATTTAAAAAACAAGCACGACGTTCATCTACTCAGATTGGTCTTATTTTGGAACTGCCGTCCTTTCTTGTAAACAGATTTCCTTTTTTAACAAGGCCATTAATGCTATTTACCTAATAACGCTTGAGTATATCAATCATATTAATTTTGTCGATGAAGCATTTAAGTGATTATTGCATTTCCTAATATTAAGTATATTCACTACATTTAAAGGAAAGTGCCCATGCATCTAAACAGAAAAACCCAAAAGCATACGGCATGTTTTTACTTTTGACAAGAGGAGTTACATTTCTCCCAAGATTGAATTTTTTTTTTTTTTTTAGCCTTGGGCCAAGGAGACAGACTGAGAATCAAGGAATTTAGAGATGGAGGAAACCTCATTCAACCTCCTAATCCAATGCTGGAATCCCTTCTCTGGCAGATGGCCATCCATCTGCTTGTATACTTCCAATGCTGGGGAGCTCATTATCTCCTGAGGCGACTCATAAATTCTTTCTTATTTGAGCTAAAATTGGCCTGTAATTTCTATCCGTTTGTCCTGGTTATGGAGCAAATAGGAAAGGTCTTAAGTGTCACATCTTCCTTTAGTCTTTTTTCAATTAAGGTAACCGGATTCTTCTAAATTAAGACTCTTGCCTGGAATCTGGAAGAACGGTAGTGGAAAGAGCTGAGGGTTAAGCCATCGCAGAACACAATACTTGTCACAACTGCGGCTAGCTGGTAAGCACCTCCTCTAGGGGCGCCTGGGTGGCTCAGTAGGTTAAGTGTCTGACTTCGGCTCAGGCCATGACCTCACAGTCTGTGAGTTCGAGCCCCATGTTGGGATCTGTGCTGACGGCTCAGAGCCTGGAGCCTGCTTCGGATTCTGTATCTCCCTCTCTCTCTCTGCCCCTCCCCAGCTCTGTCTCTTTTTCTCTCTCTCTCTCTCTCTCAGAAATAAATAAACATAAAAGAAAAAAGTGCCTCTTCTATATTCAAACTTGGGCATAGCCCACTACGTAGTACAGTTCTTGGATGTAACTCATCCCTCATTTAGCTAGGAGTCATAAGAAGTCTGTCCTGGGTGAAGAGAAATCCTACTATCTCATTCTTTTTACTATTCTGAATTCCTTCAGAGGGCACAGGCTCCTAAAACTCACTATGAGCTAAAATGTAAAGGTTTTCCTTTACAAGGGAAAATTAAGGGCACCGGAACATACATTTTTGAAAGTAGGAACCATGTCCAGTTTTTCTTTCTGTCCCCCTTAGTGCCCGATATCATTCCTGGCAGATAGAAGCTGCTTGCTGATTTATTATTGGTTTGTTGAGCTCAAAAAGAGAACTGGCCAACCTTATGTTGAAATATACACGTATTTGGGAATGCACATACACAGGCATCTATCATGTATCTTCCTACCTACCTATCTGTAGAGAGACACATCTATACACATACACATTTTTTTTTTTTTTTACCTTTATACTATCCTGGGGTCATTTCATAATAGTTCATAGGAAGACTTAATGCCACAGTACAGACAAAACCATTCTCTGGGTCAACTGCAGACCCTAAACACCTGGGGTAATGTGACATGTGGCATCTTATTCATTTATTTACTTATCTTGGCATCTTTGTATCCTGAGGTGGCTGGCTTGGGAAGGTAGACCCTCTCCTGTGTGCCCTCCCTTGCTAACGTGCTTGTGCTTTGCCCCCAGGTAGAATGTGCCCCCCCGGGCACCCCTATTCCTCATCTTCCCACCTCTCCCTCCTGCTCAACTGGATTGCCTGTTGTTACTCAAGTTACTCTTGTTATTGGAGATTGAGAAGGACAACAGTGGAAGGGGGAGAGAAAGCATAACTTCTTTTTTCGTATAATTTTAAAATTTTTATGTATTTATTGAGAGGCAGAGGAAGAGAGATTTTTAATATTTATTTTTAATAAAATATTTATTTTTTAATATTTTTAAAATTTAATTTTTAATATTTTTATATTTTAATTTTAATTTTAAATTTTAATTTATTTTTTAATATTTTTAATTTTTAATAAAAATATTTATTTTTTAATATTTTTAATATTTATTTTTTATTTTGGAGAGAGCCAGTGTGAGTGGGGGAGGGGCAGTGAGAGGGGGACAGAGGATCCCAGCGGGCTATGCGCTGACAGCAGCAAGCCTGATGCATTGGGGAGGGGGGGGGACTCAAACTCACCAACCTTGAGATCGTGATCTGAGTCAGACACACAGCCGACTGAGCCACCCAGGAGCCCCAAAAGTACAGCTTCTTCAGTCTTTGCCTAGTCTACCCAATTTGACTTAGGTGGGCTTACCCCTTCCTTCCTCACAGCGATCTTTGTCCGATGTCCTTCACGCAGCTCCCTCCTGGAGCCAGAAGCCCTGAGTTTTAACTCAGCTTTGCTAGATAGAAACCACTTCACTGAATGGTTTCTATCGATACCGTGGTATAATGGAACCTGCCTATACTGAGTGTGAGAGCAAATGAGGAAAGGTGGGTATGGAAGTGTAAAGCCCACCACAAGTAAAATGCATTTTACCCTACGACCTTGGTACCGGTGACCAGCCTTCATGGTGCAGGTGAATGCCACTGCCCCTTTCCCACACAGGATGCAGGTGCGGTCGAGCGGCGGGCCTCCAGCTGCAGTATAGGTCTGTAGAGGCTCCAGGCAGAGCATTCTGGGTGCCCACCCAAGCCCATGTGTGCTGAGGAACCTCGGTCCCAACGCTGGAATTGCCATAAGCCACATGCCCCTGCCGCCACCCCCACCCAGTCTGCCAGCCTAGACTACGACCCTGCACCTGAGTTAACTGTATGGGAAATATCATACAGAAAACGACCTGGTCTCAGAATTGGGCCATAAGCACTAGAAGGACATGTACTACCTCTACGAACCCCAAGAGGCCAAGCCCTGGATTCACCTCGTCTTCTATTTCGTCTCCAGTGCCTGGCACGTAATAGGCACCAAAGATTTCCTGAAGAAGAACTGACTGCCATGGCAGCTGATCTCCTCTGCAGAGCAGTAAATGGACACTGAGACACAGGGTGGGAACGAATCTGGTTCTTACATTAGGATAAGGAGCAGGACCACAGAAGGAGAGGCAGGTTGTATTCTGAGCGAGGAGGATCCAAGTTTTTGCTGCAATTTCAGTGTGAGCAGTATTCTGTATGTCTAGACTAAGCAAATGGAGATAAGAGAGGTTGGGGGAAGGGAGCTGCATGATAACATAGTTGTCAAGCGGAGGTGGGGCTTCTTCCCCGTTCGACAGAGTCTTCTTCCGAGCAGGCTTGGGGGCTATGTACGTCGAAACCCACATGCACACAACCCTTGGCCATAATGTCATTATGCAAAACCAACACTCAGTGCATCCTTTAAGGCATGAGTAAAAACTTGAAGTAAAAATCAAAGAACAATTCTCTCTCTAATTTCATTTCTGCTTCTAAACTGGTTCTGTTAGACATTATCCTTCAGGAATGAACCATTTATCCCCCACACAGGTGACGAGAAGGACACAGAATTATTTTCATGTAATCTGGAGTTTGAGCGTAGTATGCTAGCGGGGTTGCTGCATTTTTAACACCGCGTGGCGATAAGGATATTCAATCAGGCTCTTGCTGGCTTCACCCTCAAGCCCCTCAAGTCGAACCCCACCTTCAGCTTACGTTTGTAAAGGCTTCAAGCTTAGCAGGGACCTGTGGTTTCATACCGCCGGTCAGGTAATCCCATCTGGCTCATTTAGACCAGCGACAGAAGCAAATTTGATTTTCCGGAATTGCAGTCCTCCGTAGCCCTTACTTCATGTTGCTTCATTCATTCAACACAGTTACCAAGCACCTACTATCCCAGGCATTAAGCTGTTCATATGGATTTTTTAAGTCCATACTCTCATTATGAACTTGTGATCAACCTTCAAAGGGATCTTTGGAAAAGAGATGGTAGGTAAATTTAAGAACAGCTATTCTGCTTTGTGGATATACCTGAGGCTAATACAAAGAAGGGAGAAGCTAAAAATAAATCCAGGAGAACAAGTCTGTAGTCTTTTAGTGAACGCAGACATGAAACAAGTAAGCAACCGTAAGCTCTAATAAGTGCAAGAGAATTCTAGAGAGGGGAGTAATTAATTCTGCTGGGAAGAGACCAGACAGCAGGGTAGGAGAAACTTCTTGTAGGAGGAGATTCCTAAACTGGGTTTTGTGTATATGTGTGTGTGCATGGGGGTGGGGGTGTCTCCAGGCAGAAATCAATGTGTTAAAGCAGAGAGACATAGAATAGGAGAACCAGAGAACTAACTGTGGGCAGCCTGGCATTGATGGGGTATGAGACGGGCAGTGGTGGACGATGGGCGAGGCCGGAGAAGTCAGCAGGGAGCATATATGCTGAGGCGTGTTGGACTCAGTTTTTACTCTATAGGTCATAGGGGGTCGCGGAAGGGTTTTGAGCTGGGGGCTCATTTGAGGTCCATCCCTCGGGCAGCCATTTGTGGGGCGTTAGGAAGCCAGTCTAAAGGCGGGGGCATCAGTTCGAGACTGCACTGGTTTCTAAGAGACAGTGACACACTGATGGCATGTCCCACGAAGTCAAGCGTGGACAAGTCACTTGGTCACGGTGGTCCTCAGTTGGCCCTACCGATGCAGTGGGCTCGTTATGCACTAGTGATAAACCTCCAAAGGGACCTTTGGAAAAGACAGGGTGGGTAAATTTAAGATTGAGTGGTCTTTGTGGATATACCTGAGGCACTTTCAGAGAAGGAAGAAGCTATAAATAAATCCAGGAGCACAGACTCCTTCCTCAGATCCACTAGACTTCCCCATGATGCCCAGGCTGTGAGGGATGCTTTACTCTGCTTTTTCATTCAAGACACCAGGAGCACCCGGGTGGCTCAGTCGGTTAAGCGTCCGGCTCTTGATTTTGGCTCAGGTCATGATCTCACAGTTTGTGAGCTCGAGCCCGCGTCCAGCTCTGCACTGACGGTGCACAGCCTGCTTGGGATTGTCTCTCTCTAAGTAAATAAATAAACTAAAAAAAAAAAAAAAGAGAGAGAGAGTGAGACAGAGGAGAGCATCCTTGAGGGTAGCTGGGCTGGACCAGCCTCATTCCCCTTTGACATAGCCCTCTGTGGAATCTCCAAAATGGTCTGGGCTAACCTCCCCACCCCATCCCCACCCCCCAGCGGAGCTTGGGAACTTAGCTTGTCCGGCATCAAATTCTGATGGGCAAGTGGCACTGAGGTCGAGGAGTAAAGGAAGTAGAGAGCAAGCTGTGGGTACTCAGCAGCCGGAAGTAGAAAGAAGGCACAATCGGGGCGGGGCTGGCGCCAGGGTGGGGCTGACCGCCGCTCTCAACCATCTGACTTGGAAAGGGGCAGAGGCCTGAAGGGAAAGAAAGTCAGAATCACCCCCGCAGGGAGGGGAGCGACTGGGGTCCTCATGAGGTCACTGCCCAGGCCACCTCAGACCTGTTAGCAATCTCTCTGACCTTGTCAAAAGCTCCTTCCCGCCTCCTTGGTTAATAGGCTGGAGTTCACCAGGCAAAAGAACAGGAAGCATTGCACTTTGTGTTTTTCCTCCCCCACCCGACAGCTTCTATCGTCTTGCTGATCTTGCGACCTTCTAGTTTAGGGCCCTGGATCCACGCTTGGCATTTCGGAGTTTGAAGTAACTTTAGAGATTATTTAGTCTGCTTCTCTCGGGTTTAGAGACGTGGAAACGGAAGCCGAGGGACTTGACGTCCCTTGCCCAGGAAGGATCCCAGGGATGCCCCTCTAATGTACTTGCTGCTTAGCCCAGGGCCGTCCTTCTGTCCATTTCGCCAAATGAGGCGCCAGCCCCAGGGACTAGGGCTGGAATTAGAACTGGATTCTGTGTAGCCTGTTCGCCCCCGGCGTGGCTGGTTTGCGGGCTTCCTCCCCTGCGAAGTGGGGTTAGTGTCCCCTTGCAAAGTTGAGGCCAAGGTTATCGAAAACGGCACTGTTAAGTGCGGCAGTCACGGCACACAGTAGGTGCTAAATAATGTCTTCCCCGAAGAGCATGCACCACGCCAGCGTGTGGGGTGGGGGATGGGAAGTCAAGTCGGGAGCCACATTCCGGCCTGCGGCCTGGGTGGGTAGGGGAGTGGGAAGAGCAGGACGGCTGGCCTTCCCTGGGGAATGCACTGACCACGAGAGTAGCCCGTCCCTTCAAGCCCAACCGGTGGGGCTGGGGACAAGCGGTCCCCGGAGGGTCTGTTTAGGCTGTGGGTGTGCGGACAGTGGGTGTGGGGACCCAGGCCTCCGAAGACGGGAGGGCTCTGCGATCAGTTCGCTTGTCTCCTCCCCAAGGCCGACGTGCGGGGTGGAAAAGAGGAATAACGTTTGAGGAGGTCACGTGGCCTCGGGCCTCCTTCCTCGGGATCGGGGCCCGGGTCCCCAGCCTCCTCCTGAGGGCAGCCGCGCCGTAGTAAAACGCGCACCGCCCGCGTGTCAGACAGTTGGGTTGCCCTCCCGGTCCCCGCCCCTCGCTCTCTTGCTCACTTGGGGCCCCGCGCTCCGGGCTGGACCGTGCGCCTCTCCCAGCCTCGGGGTCCTCATCCGTAACCCGAGGAGACGGCTCCTCCCCAGACGCTTGTACTCAGAAAGCAGCGCCCGGGAACTCCTAGACGCACGCTGTGCCTGTCTCTCCAGCCCCCTGGTTACCATTCGCTCTTCTGCCTCCGCAAGCGAAACCTCCCGCTCTCCATCTTCGCCGCCGCGGGGCCGCAGTCTCCGGCCCCCGGGCACGCTCGGCCCCCGTGCGCTTCCCACGCGCCCCACCAGGGGGCGCCCTTCGCCCGCCGAAGCCGGCCGGGCCCTAACTCCGGGGGCCGGAGCGGGCTGCCCCACTCGCGCCGGGCGGTGCAGGGCGCGGGCCGCGCCGGGGTTCCGCCCTCGAGGTCGCTACACCGCAGCGCCCGCTCCCCCGTCCCGCGGCCGCCCGGCCGCGCGCGCCCTTCGCGCCCGAGCCCCGCGCCTCCCGCTCGGCCTCGGTCCCCCCCCCCTCCCCCCCCGGGGCGGCGGCAAGTTTGCCCGCGGCCGCCCGCTCCTCCTGCGCCTCGGCTTCGGGGCGCGCCGGGCGAGGCTAGGAGCGGGCGCCCGGGGCGTGCGGGCCGCCCGGCCGCCGGGCCCCGAAGGGGCGCCCCCCCGGCCGGCGTGCGCGGGCCGCCGCAGTTCCGGCGCTGGCCGCCGGGCGGCGCCCCGCGCCTCGGCCGCGCTCCTCCCGCGCTGCCCGCTCCCCGCTCGCTCGCGGCCGGACACAGACTGCCTTCAGCTGCCGGCGGATCGCGCTGGGGCCGCCGCGGCTGCTGCGGAAGCAGGGAAAACCGGAAAACAACAGCCCGGCGGCCCGGCCCCAGCTCAGCCCCCGGAGTGCGGAGCCGCCCAGGTAAGGGCAGGGCCCTCCGCGGCGTCCCCCCAGCCTGCCCCTTGCGCTGCCCCCCGCGTCCCGGCCGCGCGGGCCCCGCGCGCGCCCCCTCCCGCGCCCGTCCCCCCTACTTCTGACGTCTCCGCCTCTCCGTCCCCCCGGGGCCGCTGCCCCGCACCCTTCCCTGCCCCCCGCCCCCACCGTCTCCCCGGCGCCCTGCCTCCCCTCTCCCGCCTTCAGCCCGCCGGTCCCCTGCGCTCGGATCCCTGCGTCTCCCGGGCTCTGGACCCCCCATCGCTCCGCTCCGTAGTTCCTCCAGTCTCCATCTCCGTTTCCCTCCCTCCGCAGCCCTCCTCCGGGCTCGCGGTGCTCCCGCTCTGGTCCTCCCCTTCCCCTGTGCAACTCCCAGCCCAGCGTCTGCCCCCCTGCAGGGCTGCCGGCCCCTGCCCGCCACCGGCGCGCTCCCCCAGCCCTCGTCACCCCCGCTTCCCGCCCGACCCCGGCTTCACTGCCCCATCCCAGCGCAGCCCCGGAGCCCACGGGGCCCCCCTCCCCCTTTCCTCGCTGCCATCTGCCTCCGCTGCCCCCTGCCCCTGCGCTGGACTCCGGCCACCACCACACCCCCACCCGACACGCCGGCTCGCTTCGGGGGACCGGCGTCCTATCAGGAATGACCCTCTTTTCCCTGGACTAATGAGGCTCCCACCCATCTCACCCTAGTTCACCCGAGTGGGAAGTGAGGGAGAAACTCTGGAGACCTGCATTTGGGCGTGTGATGGGGGAGGGGGCTGGAGGAGGAGGGGGGGGAGGGGAGCTGATTGAGATTCTCTCCAGTGAGGACTGGCAGAGCGGTGAGCTGCTCAGACCTGGCCAGGGTGGAGGGCCGGCTTGCGACAGCTGGGACAGGGGTTTCAAGGCACTGAGAGCACCTGTGTCTCTTTCCCTGGCTCCCTTGAGCTGAAGAAAGTGAGAGAGGAGGCGCTGGAGCCCGGGGAGAGTTGGCCAGCCGGCCGGGGAGGGGGAGGCCGCGGTGGGGGGCTGGGCCAGGGCCCTGGGGCCTGCCTGCCTGGCAGTGGTGGGGCACTGCGGCCGGAGCTTCTCCCCCGCTGGACCTTTGGCTGCACGGCTCTTGGCACCTCTACTTTATGCTGCCATCTTCCTCCTGGTGCTGTTGTCTGGTGATGCCACGAGGTGCCACCTCCCTGCCTCCCTCCAGTGGCTCTCCTGGGCATGTCTCCCAAGGGCCTGGGTTGTCTGGAAAGAGGAGGGAGGGGAGCTCTGGGCACGGCTGGGGCCCTTCGAGACCAGACCAAGTGGTCCTGGGACTGGCCAGGAGTACGGAGTCCTGCCAGGAACAAAGAGAAGTACCTTCACTTAAGCTCCCTATGGTCACCTGGGTGACGGGGACACTTCCCGGAGCGTCTGCAAACAGCAGGCTGTCCCCTGGGATAGAGGCGGTCTGGGCCGGCAGTGGGCAGCTGAGAGAGCAGTGTGGTCCCACTTTGCTCCCTGAGTGTCTGCGCTCGTGTGATCGGGGCGAGGGGTCTGGAGAGGTCAGCGGTGTTCCGCTCCCACCTGGGACGGAAGCCCCAGGAACTCCACCGGGCATCATCAGGCTGGTTGTATTTGCTGAAGCTGCAGCCCATGTCTCATCATTAATCAGGTTTATTATTTTCCACACTGGCTGGATGTGTTCCTCAAGGTCGCGACCCTTTGGAGAGTTAATCTAATATGCACACATTACAGTGTCTGGGTTTGTTTAATTTTCCGTATTTTGTTCATTTCTTTCGGAACGAACCTTCCGCGGGGAGCCATGGCCCGGGCTTGCCCACCAGCTTCCTGCCTGCGTGGCCAGCTCCGTCCCGCAGTCCTCCTGTGGGCCTGCCACCAGAGACCAGAGGCCAGGCTGGTCCCCGGAGCTCTTGGCAGTGCTGGGTGGGGAAGAGGTGGGGTGCAGCGGAGGGGTCCTGGGGAGGACATTCTGGTTTCTCTTTGTTTTCCCCCTCCCCACCCCCCCACCCCCCCCAGGCGTCTTGATCATTGGCTGACGTTTTCTCCAGCACCAAAAGTTCTTCGTAGACACTGGGTCTGCATCTTGGTCTGGCTTTCCAGTCTGCTTTTCCCCGGGGATGGAGAGGGAGGGAACTTTGGTGGAGTGGGAGAAAAGTGGGGACCCTGGAGAAGAGGTCCCAGCCGCTGGGCCGCAGGGGCTCCTGGGAAGGGATGGAAGGAAGGGAGAAGGGCAGGAAGACCTGTCCTGGGTGAGGGAGGGCAAAGCTTGCTGGAAAGCAAGAGGAGCATTAAGTAGGAAGTGGCGGTTGTGTGGCTGGGGTGGGGGGGCAGTGGCAGTGAGCGTGTGGGAAGAAAGCACCTTCTGTTACTTCTGCGTAGTACGAATCCCTTATGCGTGGAACGAGTGCCACGGGTTTCCAAATGCTTCATCTGATCTCTACTAGGGCCCTACAAACATTTCATCTGTACTGTCACCCTCAAGGAGGTATTGTTGAGCCCCCAGAAACCGAGGCTCGGAGAGGTCAGATGACCTGTCCGACGCCCTGCAGCCACTCCCGAGGCCGCCGGACTCCCGGCCCGGTGCTCTTGTGCCGAAACTTGTCTCTGCCCTTCAGCACTCTCTCCCCCATCCCATGCTTCGGTTGGTTCATCTTTATGTTCTCCGGTGTCTGCTCAACATTCTCTCCTCCCCGTGGGGTGGGCCGGTCGTTCGTCCCCACTTCCGCCCCAGGTCTCGGATCTGGCTGATTCTTGGTTCTGCACCCTCAGCCCCTCGCCTGGCTGCTCCAGCACCCCGGATGTCCGGCCATCCCCACCCCAGGCAAGCTCTTCCTCTTGACGGCCTCCTGCAGAGAGTTCCTGCTCCTCCCAGGCACTGGTCTGGACACCTCGGACCCCTTGGTTCTGTGTCCTTCTGCCTCCCCCACGCCACTCCTCTGCGCCTCACCCTCTTGGCCCTCGGTTCTAGACAGCGGTGCCCAGCCTGACCTTTCCTTGCCCACTGCCACTGTCCCGCTTGGGGCTAGCAGCTCACCCCTGGGTTATGCTAACACAGCCTCCTCCCTGGGCAGCCTACAGGCTCCGCTTCCCAGCACCTGCTGCCATACCCCCTTTCCTACGAAAGATGGTGCTTGCAACGTGTGACCACGTCTCGGGAGTCTCAGTGCCCCGCCCCACCCCCCAGGGTTCCTGGTGTCACTCTCTGAGTGACCTTGAACAAATTGCTTAGCCTCTCTGAGCCTCACTGGCCTCACCCATATAATGCTGAGAGCACCTGCAGCTGGGCCCCTCTTACGCTGCCAGCTCCTGCCTGCTACTGCTGCTTATCCGTCTCTGTTTGTCGCCCACCCAGAAGGCAAGTCCCTTGAGGAGCCAGGCCTTTGCCTCGTGCCTTTTGGGTCCCTGATTCCTCACCGAGCGTGCGCGGTCATTCAACACCCATAGATTGGCCCCTTGCTTAGAGTAGGAACGTCAGAAGTAGTTGTTGGTTGGTTGGAACGTTCGGTTACAGAAAGCAGGGTATGCCTTACGTTTAACACGTCCACCACGAGAAAACAATGTATGCCACGGTACCGGGCAAGGTAACTCGTGGGAAGGATGGAGGGAATCAGTTTGAACACTGTATTGACCGCACGCCCTGCTCATTTCACGGAGTCGCCCCAGCTACCTGGTGAGTTACACGTGAGCACCTCCAGTTCTACAGATGGGGGAGGGGCGCCCATCGGAGCCACGTCATAGTTCAGGGAGCGCTCCAGAACCCCACCACTCCCTTCCCCTGCTCCCTGGGCCTCAAACTGGGAGGGAGCGGCTCTTTGTGAAAAGATTCAACACAGGTTTTCTTCGGACAGCTCAATGCTTCCGTCATTTACACACCTCCGCGAGGCAGGGCCCAGCGAAGCAGGTCTGGGGTTTGGGTGGAGAGCACAGGAGGACACACATGAGGGCTGTGTGGCCGTGCTCGGGCCACCGTGGTAGCTGGTGGCTGCATGGGGCTGGAGCTCGGTGAGGAGGAGGAAGGACTCGGTGGGCAAGGCGGGCTGCCCAGGCAGAGTGGGGGCCGGGGACGTCCTGAGGGCCGGGGAAGAAGGGGCCCGGCTGGGCAGGGGCAGGGCAGAACTGACTCAGAGGTAACCAGCCTTGAGAGCCGGAAGGAAAAGGTTCAGGTTGGTGTATCGGGTTCTCGGAGGAACCCTGGGCGGAAGAGTGAGGGCGCCATCAGGGGTCTGAGGGCTCCAGGGGGGGAGGTGGCGGGAGAAGGGTGCATCTGAGTGGCGTTTCCAAACTACAGCAGAACGCACGGACAGATTGGGAACAGCAGATGAGGGAGGGGCAAGTGTCGCCGAGAACTTTGAGATTTACAGCCCCGGAGGATGGTGATGCCGCATCAGAAATAGGGAAGCCAGAAGGGGAAGCCGGCCTGAGGGAGAGCTGACGTCGAGTGTGTTCCCAGACATGCTGTGAGGCAGGCGGCAGGAGCATTTGGGGATGGAGCCTGGGTGGCCTGGGGACTCTGAGCAGCCTTGTGCGAGGCGGGTGCCTCCGACCTGGCACCAGGCTGCTGTGCGGGAAATGACTCCTGTGTGTGTCACCCCCGGGGGGGCCCGAGCCCAGCTTCGCTCTGAGCATCGCTCACAGGAGTGTGTCCCCTGTGCCTGGCACTGGGCAGGTGCTACGTGAGTATTTGTCTTATTAAGTGGCCCCAAGTCCTGTTTCACAAATATTGGTTCCAGAGAGAAATTCCTGGTGGAACACGGTGGGTGAGGAGAGGGGAGGAGGGCCGTGTGGGCCTTGGGCTTCCAGGAGTGGGGTGTGCCGGGGCTCCCCCGGCTGCCTCAGTTTACGCTTTGCGATCTCGGGCACGTAACACACCTGACGTCACGGAGCGCCTGACTCCTGATGATCATTCTCTGCTGGCTCTCTGGAGGGGAGAGGTGGAGGGGGCACGACTCCCAGGATGGAGGTGGGGGTGGGGGGGCACAGCCGGTGGTCTGGGAGAGCGGCTGCGGAGTAAACACAAGTTGAGAATGGGCGTTTAAGGGCCAGAGTTAAAGAGGAGGATTTAATAGAATGAGAAATCAATAGCCCAGAGGAGGCTAAGATGCGAAAGTGAGAGGCTGCCTACAAGGGACACTTAATGAAAAAGAAAGATTTTAAGAAGCCGTGGAGGATGCCATCACCTGTCGGGGCAGCCAGGGTAGTTGCCGTTCTCCAGCCCGGAGGCTCCTGAGCAGGGAGACAGGGTCTCGGGAGTGGACAGTGCTGCCCTCACCTTTTGGGGGCAGCTCTCTGCTGCTCTCGGTCTTTCCGAGACACCCTTTTCCCTGCGCCAGAGGCTGTGTGGTACAGTGGTCGGCCACGCCTGGCCCCGATGGCACGGGATTCAAATCCGGGCCTTTGCAGCTGCAGCGGCACGCCGTTGGGCGGGAGCGAAGGAGCCTAGGAGCAACCCAGCAGGTGCCCCGAAGGCCGGCGAATGGTTGCGGTCGTGGCTGTTACAAGTATGGTTACGTTTCCATCTTTACAGAGTTTCTCATAGCCCGGCTCGGCTCATGAGCCGCCACGGAATCATGTCCCTGGCGAGGCTGGTGACGGGATGGGAGATGGGGCATGGCCCTTTGGGACTTGTTTTTGGTGAAGTCACTTGGTCCAAGTTATAAGGTGGGTAGTGACGGAGCTGGGGTGTCAGCCCAGGGCTCCAGGCTCCCCGGCCTGCGTCCTTTCCGGGGGGCTCTGTGGCCCTCCACACAGGAGCGAGAGGGGAGGCAATGAGCGACGTCAGTAAACCATTTGGTCCCATCTTGGCATCCAAACCCAATTGGATTGGCACCAACCAGGGGAACGATCTTAATTCTCGAAGGCTCTTAGATTGTGAACTCCTTGGGGGCAGAGATATGGCCTGTGTTTTTGTCTCTAGCAGAAGGTTCGAGTAGTAGGGACAAAGTGTAATAATGATAGCTACTGCTTTTCAAATGCCTGTTATATATCAAGCACAATACAAAGCGCTTTCCATATCTTAGTTCATCCTCTTAAGAACTTTAACCTTGAAGATACTCTTTATGGTTCTATTATTATTTTAGGTACTGTTTAGGGTACTGTTGTACCCATTTTATAGGTGAGGAGGCTGAGATTCAGTGTAGATGATTAATTAGCCCAAAGTCCCCTAGCTAGTAAGTAGCAGAGTTGGAATTTGTACCCAGACGGTGTGATTAAAAAAAAAAAAAAAAAAGTGTTTTTTATTTATTTATTTATTTTTTTTTATTAAGTAAACTTTACCCCCAACATGGGGCTCAAACTCACGACCCTGAGATCAACAGTTGCATGTTTTACCAAAGGAGCCAGCCAGGCGCCCCTCAGGTGGTCTGATTTCAAACTAGGTGTCAAAAATTTCTTTGTGCCTGTGTGGGTGCACTCACTGTATGTGACACATGTACTGGGTTTCCCCTGGCCTCCTGGAGTCCCCCTGTGGCTGCTTCACTGTCTTGTCCCCCATCTTGTAGGCAAGGAGGCCAGCTTGGAGGGGCATAAATCTTCCCTACACTCTGGTGCTTTGCTGGTCTTTCCTTGGCCTGATTTCTTTGACCCCCAAGCGCGAGGTCACGGGCAATGTGGGGGAATCGGTTAAAGACCACCCTCATCAGAGCTCCTGAGTGGGCCCTGAATCCTGTGTCAGTTTCTTCCATCCGGGCGAGGAGGGCCTGGGGTGGAAGCCAGACCAGGGCAGCGCCATGAACCATTGAAGAGACTCTCGTCGGAATGAGAAGTTTGAGTGTTGATGGAGCTCAGGTGAACCTTGGCTCCTTGAGGTCACAGCCGCCCCACCCTGCCCACACCAACCAGCATCAGTTTACCAACCATCCCCTTTAGGGCCCTGGGGCCCAGCCGGCTGGCGTGGCTACCTGCATCATCAGGAGGGAGGTCTCGCTGGGGTCTTGGAGTCTCAGAGACATGACGGGGTGTCTCTGGAAGAAATCTGATGGAGCACCCCTGTCACACTTGAGCTTGGTGATCTTTCCAGCATCTCCCCTAGCCTAGTTTAGTTCGTCAGATCATGATAGAAGAACGTCCCCGGCAAGATCGAGACAGGGTGGGAATTTGGGCGTCTCTTTCTGGAGGCAGCTACCTCTCTCAGAGGCGGAGAAGACTAGAGGGAGGGCCAGAAGACCCCTGGGGAGTCATTTCCTGGGGGTGGTTGTGGAGCTTCTCCCCAGCTGCTCTCTGCTCCTGGGCTCCCGTCAGACAATCAGCCCTTATGCGGAAGCTGCCAGTGCAGCTTCCTGGTGGGGATCCCATAGTCAAAGGCTTCCAGTGTTTTTCTTGGTGATTTCTGCCCCTGCCCCAAGGATCTCTCTCAGAGGTAGACGGGGCACCTAGGGAGTATGGTCCCAGACTCTCCGAATTTCAGTAACTAGCTGAAAACCAGTGTTAATTTGGTGGAGAGGTTGGATCAGATTCCAGGACTCCCGTCCCCCGCTCAGGGCTCTGTCTGCACACCCAGTGCCTTCTGAAGGTCACCCGCGCTCCGGGCAAAGAGTGGAGGCAGTGGTCCTTGGGCGCACCTGCTCTGCCCAAGGTTGAGACTATTGCACAGAATCAAGCAGCATTGGTCCAGAAATGCCTGTTTTCCTGCTCGGAAAACTGAAACCCAGGGTAATGAAAAATAGAGCCTTGTTCCTGGAAGGAACCTGATCATTTGTTCAGCATCCTTCCTGATGCTGTCCTCTCATCTGCAGACAGGACGTCCGCTGGCTAGTTATCCAGCCTCGGCTGCCTCCTTTTCCTCCTGTTCCTCCTCTTCCTCCCCGTCTTCTGAAAGCTGACATTACTGAGCACTTACTATGTTCTAGATGCTTTATGTGTGCTAAGTTGACCTACCAACAACCAACCCTGTGAGTAAACTGAGGCCCAGAGAGATCCTATAGCTTGCTCAAGGTGATCTACTAGTGAGTGGTATAAATTTGGCTGTCGGGGCCATGCTCTTGACCACTTGTGCGGCAGCTGGAAACGAGGGGACATGTGAGAACACCCAGCATGCAGTCTGGCATACAGAAGGCGCTCAGGAAATGCTAGCGATTTTCTTCAAAAAATACCAGAAGGTTTTACCTGATACTGAGCCAAATCTACTTCCCATGGGTCCTTGTTCTGCACCCCTCCTGGGAACCCCAGAAGGTACTTCTACCCTTCTTCCTGTTCCAGTCCTCGGGCTGTGAAGATACCTCATTAGCGAGAAGCAAAGCCAGCATTCAGTCTCTTCCTCACTGGGTTGCTTTCCAAGACTCTTTTCCCCACACGGAGTCCCCTGCCTGGGAAGATCAGATGGCTTGGTGGAGCTCAGAGAGATGTCTAAGGCCAGGACGCATGGGCGGGTAGGTGCCTGACCCTTGGCCACAGGGCTCTGTGGGTAGTTGCCACACACCCATTCCCAGTGATCGTTTCCTGAGCGCCTCTGGTGTGCCAGGCACGGCCACAGAGTGGCACTGACCGGGCGTGCCCCAGGACCGGGCCCTTATATGACACGTGCACAGACCCCTTCTGAATCTGTCCGATGCTACACTGGGCCTCGTGTCCTGGGGGCAGGTGGCTGAGGACCGAGGTGGCCCCCTGCTCCTTTGAGCTCCTACGAGGCTAGGTGATGCTGCAGATACCCCGCCCCCTCCCCGAAAGGGCCAGAAAGTTCAGATGACCCAAATCTAGTAGTACAGAGTGGGCAACTAGGTGGAGAAAGCTCACCAGTTTGAGCTAAAATAGCACCACCCCATTCTCCTTTGAAAAGTGAGAGTCCTGCCAGAGTCCAAAGTAAATAGGCTGGAACATGCGATCTGCCAGGTGGGGTGCAGATTGGAAGTAACACGGCCACCGGGCTGTGTGGATAGTGGAGAGTCGGCTGAGAAAGTGCATTTCCATCAGCACGAGGCTGGCCAGGCAGGCGGCTGGCCGGCTGTCCCTCTGACCCTCTGCTCCCCTTTGGAGAGGGGGTTAGCCGAGGGGGATACTTGACCTGGGGCCTCGGGAGCTGGGACGGAGCCGCCCTTTGTCCCATGTTCCTAAGCCGATAACCGCTGCTGATCTTGTTGTGTCTTGTTGTGTCCATTGTCCTGTGTCATCACTGGAGCCCCGGCTGGGCACTGTAGGGGTTATTAGCTCCACCTGACCCAGGAGAGAAGGGGTGCTCCAGGAGCCGGAGTTACCTGCTTGCCTTGGGTCATGCAGCTGAACCACAGCACTGCCCTTTTTCCGCATCCATGGCTTCTCCACGGTGGCCTGTGCTTCTCCAAGGAGCCAGTAGGTGTCTCTGTTCAGCCCTCCAGCCCCCCCGCAGAGGAGGGACTTCCAGTGGAGCAGCTCTCGTAGGGGAGGGTCAGGCCACACTCTGATGCCTCCAGGAGGTCAGCAGGGGTCATGGTCTGTCTGTTCTATGAGACACGAGCTCCTCTGGCCCAGGGCCTGGGTCTGTTTCTCAGCATTGCATCCCCAATAACTAGGACAGTCCCACCATATAGTAGGTGCTCAATAAATATTTGCAGAATGGTCGGCTGCTTTTGTGAGCCCCTTGTCTGCAGAGGCCGTGGATGTGGCATCCCTAAGCTAGTGATGAGCGTTAGTTCTGGAAAGCTTGGATGGGCTGCTTCAACTCAGACTTGTTCAGTTGTGAGGATCTCAAAATACATTTTCTCCTTGCATTGTGGGGTTAGCGTGACCCATAACAAACAGAACCAGTACAAACAGCAACTGTGCGTGGCGGGGGGTGGGGGGGTGGGGGTGGTGCCAGGATGGCTCAGTTGGTTGGGCGTCCAACTTTGGCTCAGGTCATGATCTCGCGGTTTGTGAGTTTGAGCCCCGCGTCAGGCTCTGTGCTGACAGCTCAGAGCCTGGAGCCTGCTTTGGATTCTGTGTCTCCCTCTCTCTCTGCCCCTCCCCTTCTCACACTCTGTCCATCTGTCTTTCAAAAATAAATAAGCGTTAAAAAAAAAAAAAAAAAAAGAGCAACCGTGGGTCTTTCTGGACCTTGGCCCTGAGCACTTCACGCCGACCTTCAACTCAGCCGAGCCTGGCACGAAGGGCTGGGGGTACTGGACGGGGTGTCTAGTGAGAACAGAGGTGGCCCATGCATGGGTGAGGGGCTCTGACTTGAGATCAGAGGGGTGGCTCGGGGAGCAGAGGCCTGAGCCCCGTGGATGCTCCTCCAGACACGCAGGGTGAGCTGGGACCGTGTGTGCCCTGAACTTCGTTCACTTGCACGTGGAGTTAGCTGTGTCGGAGGGCAGTGGGCAGGGCGGGGCGTGGCTAGGAAGAGGGACCCAGGATGTAGGGGAAGAGAGGAGGTCCTGCTTGACCTCCCACCCCCTGGATTCTGGGGCGTGATCAGGAGCTACATGTGGCAATGGGGGCTCAGTGGCTCCGGCCACCTGCTGCTGGCCATGGTCAGCCGTGTCAGCCTGGTTTCCTCCTGTGCCCATTTCTGCTGATGGGTGGTGGTGGGCTGAGAGGGGTCTGGGGCCGGGCCTGGGGTGACTTGTAGCCACCGCAGGGGATTTAGGGATCAAGGGAGATTTAGGCCGACCATCTCGTTTTACAGTTGAGGGAACTGCTCACAGAGGGGAGGTGACTTTGCCCAAGGTCACTCGGCTTGCAGAATCGGGGTTCCCCTGACCCCTGGTTTGCTCTTGTCTCGCGCCCCCTCCGACTCACAGGGAGCCTCCTTTCGAGCCAGGGGAGCCAGTGCCCTGCTCCGCTGCCCCGCCCCTCCCTGGCCGGGGCCCTCCCCAGCTTCTAGCCAGCCCCATCCATCCTGGACAGGGTGCCGAATGAGCCACAGATGCAGGCCCTGCTCTCTGGGACTTGTGATCCCAAGAGACGTGGGGAGAAGAGGTGGGGAGAGGCATCACACGGACCCACGGCGGGCAGTACCCATGGGCCCGTCGGGTACGTGCCCGGGTTAGCTGTGCGTTGAGATCCAGGGTCCGGGTTGAAACTCACAGAGCAGGACAGGCCGACGACTCTCCTCGGAGCGATCCACAGAAGCTTCTTAGAAGAGGGGACTTCCTGGCAGCATGAGTCCCTGTCTCTATTTACTGTGTAGCCTTAGTCATCTCAGTTACCATATCCGAAGCCTCTGCTCAGCAACAAAATGGGGACCATAAAGAGCCTCTTTTCCTAGGGCTTGGGGAAGAACCAATCAGGTAGCATCTGTGAACGGGCATCTTAAATCATAAGGTGATTTCAGTACATGCTGTGTGACTTTATTTATATAAGATTCAAGAACAGGCAAGGCAATCTTCGGTAACGGAAGTCAGGATAGTAGTTACCCTTGCAAGGGGGCGGGGGGCTCCCTTTAGAGACTGGGACCTTCTCCGTGTCTTGATGTGAGAACTGATCATGTGGGAAATTCACTGAGTGCTACGTGTATGTGCACTTTTCTGTATATACGTTATACTTCTGTTTTATTTTGTTTTATTTTAAATGTTTATTTTTGAGAGAGAGAGAGAGACAGAGTGTGAGTGGGGGAGGGGCAGAGAAAGAGGGAGACACAGACTCCGAAGCAGGCTCCAGGCTCCCAGCTGTCGGCACAGAGCCCGACGCGGGGCTCGAACTCACAAACCATGAGATCACGACCTGAGCCGAAGTCGGACGCTTAACCGGCTGAGCCAAGGATACGAGCCATATACTTCTGTTTTAAAAGTTTTTAAAAGTGGTTATAATGGCTAAAGTCTGGTCGCTTGAAGAGGAGGCCTGGAATGGCATTAATAGAAATAGAAGGTGATATTTGTTGAACACATTTTAGGCAGGGTGCCGCCCCTGTCCTGTGCATTTTCTCATTTGATCCCTTACAACGAACCCCATTTTGCAAGTGGGGAAACTGAGGCTCGGAGAGGTGACATAAATTGCCCCGTGTCACCCAGGCCAGCCCGTGGCGGAGGGGGGCCCAGGTCCGGCGTGACTCCGGGGCCGGCGTTCTCGGCAGAGTGTGAAGGACGGAAGCGTTGCCCTGACCGCCTCCTCCGCTAACCGGGGGCGAGACTCCTGGCCTGTGCTGTCGTCGCAAATCCGACTGTGCCAGGCTCCTGCTGGGCCCGGCAGCTTGCGGTGGAATGTGCAGAGCGGCCACCGTTGCCGTGCTGGTCCCAATCTGGAGACGCCTCTAGAATGCGAGTCAGTGGGAAGCAGGAGCCAGAAGGAGCGCGTTTGTCTGGAGAGGAGCGAGCCGTGCTGAGCTCAGTGCGAGGGTCTCCGGGGTCGCGGTGGGGAGGGGGCGGCGTGGAGCCCTCCGGGGTGGATCCCTGCCAGGTGAGAGAGGGGGAACGCAGTATTTCTCCCAGCAGTCGTAGGAGGAGGAGGGAGCCGCTTCTCCTAATGTATTTGCATCTTCATAGACACCTTCCTGCTCAGGCGAAGCCAAGGCACACGCTGGGGGCTGGGGGGGAGATGGGAAGTCAGGTGCTTTTGTTGCCTGTATTATTTGGCTAAGTAAGTCAGCCAAACTCAGACTAAGCCACCCTGACGTGTGGCCTTGTCTGCCGGGAGAGAGGTGGCATTGTGTTCGTGTTTATATGCAACTGGCAAAACGGATAAAGCCTCATTGTTGTCCAAGGTTTCCAATCAGATGGTGAAAAAGAGGGCCTGGTGGCTTCATTCAGGGTGCCGGAGGGCAGACAGCTTCTTTACCAGATGAGCCTGCTCACCTCCTCTGGGGGGCCTGCCCTGATTTAACCCCTTTCAGCCCTTTCCCGTCACATCCCGGCCCTCAGCAAGGACATATACACTGTGAATAGAGTAAATACATTCAGCAAGTTCTGGTTGTTTATGATTTACTTTGTCTGAAGTCTATCTCTAGGACACTGATCCCGTTACCCCCATTTGACTGGAGGCTGACTGAGGGCAGGGAGTATGAGGACCCTTCCTTTGAGCCTGTCTTGGGGATTCCATCTACTTACCCATCTGCAGTGCTCACTCTAGCTGCCCAGTGTAGCCTTGGCTCTCTGCCCCAGGATGTTTGCACATGCTGTTTACCTTGCTTGGAACCCCTACCTCTACCTCCTTTCCTTCTCTTGCTTCACTCCTGTATATGGATTCCTCTTCCAGGCAGCCCTTTCCTGCTGCCTCCTCCAGCCTGAACGAGGTCTGTCTTGTGTGCTCCATAGCCTCCAGCACTCCTTCCCTTTGGAGTCTCCTTGACTGGGCCGTGAACTCTGGGGAACCAGGGATTGGATTGGGCTGTCCTGGCCACTTCTGTGCCCCAGACTCCAACCCAGTGCCTGGCATCTCGCTGCATGTTTGTTGAAAGAGGTGAGACCACGGAGCGCCCAAGAAGGGAGCAAGGTTCCAGAGCTGCTTCTTTGGGAGCCCGGTTGCTGTGCCTGCCTGTGCCGGAAGGCTGCCCTTGTCTGTGACTCCTTCCAGCTGAGTGTGAGCCCCCGAAACAGCTGCTAGAGGCAGGGGTCGAAAGCCCAGCCTGGGCGCCAGCGACCGCATCCTTTTTTGCTCAACGCTGAGTTCCTGGCAGCTGCACACAGGTGTGTGTTCTGTGGGATAACAGTGTTCCACAAATACGCCTCGATAGCGAATGTGTAAGACCCCTGCAGGGAGTGGGGAGGGGACCAGGAAGGGGTCTGGCCATCATTTATCCTATGGAAGCGGGTCGGGGTGGTACCTGTATCCTACGCTTCTTGGTAGAGATAAGCCTTCCTCCCACGTGTCCCCCCTCCTCGGCCACCATCTCCGCTACGGGCGTGCTTCCTTTTAGGTGCTCTCGCATCCAGCTTCTCCATTTGATGCTCCCAGCAACCCCGGGAGGTGAGTGTTACTGACCCATTTCACAGATGAGGAAACGGAAGTTCCGGGTGGTTTCGCAGGGGTGCTTGCACCGTGTCACTTGACTGGTAAGCGGGAGAGCTGGGATCCTGAGATCCGGTTCGTCTGGCAGAACAGCCCTACCATAGCTGCCCTTCCTTCCAGGCAGCTCGGTGCCCTGCTTAGGAATCGGGGAGCCCCAAGGGTGAGTCCTCAGAGCACCTTCCTGTTCTTGCTTGGTGCCCGAGAGTCTGTGACCTTGGAAGGGCCTGTGTCTCAACCACAAAGTGTGGGTGGGAGGGGGAAGTCTGGCTTTGACGAATGGCCCTGTGGTCCCAGGACATGCAGGGCTAATTCAAGTGCAAACAGTGTATTAGTATTTATTACTCATGCTCCGCTGCTAATAAAATTTGAGTTTTAAAAATAATGGTGAGCAAATGAATTGGTCGATGGCCTGTGGGAAGAGGATGCAGAGAAGGATATTTCTTGGAGCGGAGTGACAGGGGGACCTAGCTCCTGCAGGTTCCTTACTGGCTAGGGGGTGGAAGGGACCGTTACTGGGGGCAGCTCTCCACTCCTGGTCTGGTTCGGGGAGTCGTTAATCTGCATGTTAACGTTTGTCAGAGAGCATTTGTCAATGGCGGCAGTGCCACCCTCCGGGCTGGGTGGATGCCTCCCAGGTATCTATTTCAGTTATCTGTGCTTAAAATGCATACTTTGGAAAGTCACTTCCTGCGGTGACCCATGCCCGTGATCGGTGGGCACCTCTGCCTTTGACTCCGGAGTTGGGACAGCAGGCTGGTTTCTGCCAGGCAGGGCAGGGACCTAAGGAATTTCTCAGACAAACCGAGGGACAGACCGTAGGCTCCGCGATGTCAGAGTATAGGAAGAGGGAGAGAGGGCCCTGGGGTGTTGAGGGGACTCGGAGCTGGAGAGCATTTTGGGGGTGAGGACAGCTCTGATCGTTAGACCCCTCTCCTCTGTCCCCTGCAGTAGACCGCACCTCTAACCCCTGTAATTCATCGGTCCTGCTTGCGTCTCAGGAGCAGCGTGGGCTGGAAAGAGTATAATTTAAGAAAGACAAGGCCTGCTACTCTGTGACTTTGAGCAAGCCATTGATTGACTGATTGATTGATATTTAATAAATTATTTAATATTTATATATTATTTATTTAATGTTTATTTTTGAGCGAGAGAGAGAGAGAGAGAGAGAGTGTGAGCGGGGGAGGGGCAGAGGGAGAGAGGAGACAGAGAATCCAAAGCAGGCTCCAGGCTCTGAGCTGTCAGCACAGAGCCCGACGCGGGGCTTGAACTCACGAACCGTGAGATCATGACCTGAGCCAAAGTTGGACGCTTAACTGACTGAGCCACCCAGGTGCCCCCTGAGCAAGCCATTTAACCTCTTTGTGACTTGGTTTCCTTCATCTGTAAAACGGGAATGATGAGACCTGGCCCGTCCTAGATCAAGAGGGAAAACGGGGCCGCGTGAGCAGAAGGGAGGTGCCGGGCTTTCCGATATTTGGAGACTGCGCTCACGCTTTCCTCAAGAAATTGCTTGGCTTCAAGCTGGGCTTCTGGAGGGCTTAGAAAATGGGAGGGGACTTGGGATTTGTGTGTGTAGGTAGTACTCGAGACAGCTTTCAGCATGTACCTGTCGGGAACAATGGAAGGAGGAAGGGCATCTTCCTCTTCTCGCCCTCCCTGCCCCCACCATGCACCTGCCCCATAATGCTGCCCAAAATAGTGCTCGGACACCGGGCGTCACCATTGCGCCGGACTGGGCGCTCTGCACGCCTGCTCTCCAGCTCTCACCCGGCCTTGAGGTGGGCACCCGTATGATCCCCTCTTCCTGCAGCAGGAAACTGAGGCCCCGAGCTGTGACGGGCCTCCCCAAGGTCACAGTTAGAACTGGCCTCTGCCTGGCTCCTTCAGCACCCTGTTGCCTCGAGGTTCCGGCCCAAGGATGTCATGCCCAGGGTCTTGTCAGTGACCTTGGGGTGTCCCCGTGAAGTGGCTGCCCTCCGTTTTCTCCCCTTGACCCCAAAACGGAGGCCTCCGTCCTGCCCTGTGTCTGGATGCCCTGAACGTGAAGAAGGATGTCAGTGCCCCTGGCACGTATGTTGCCTCCGAAGTGCCATGGTTTTCAGGGAGCTGGACTTCCAAAGGCTGAGCCAGGGCCTGTGCCCACTCGCCTGGTTGCTTGATTCTGATTTTGGCCTCTTTGAGTCTGGGCTTGTTTCCCCCGAGTCCTCAAGTGAGCTGGCCATCTGCTCTGAACATCCTTGCCCCAGCCCCAGGCCCGGCTCTCTGCATCTGCCCAGGCCCACCCTGCACCCCAGGGTCTCTTGATCTGTGTGTCCCATTGGGGTCTACCTGAGCAGGGGCACAGTGACCCTGCTGGGCTATCGGGGAATGTCCCAACAACTGGGAGGCATTGACTCAAGATCTTCCCTGAGGGGGAAAGGGTATTGTTTAGACGTTGCGTGTAAATGAGTAATTTTGTAACTGTTAATTGAATGTCCATTGATTGCCTGTCAGAGGTTTGATTTAATCTGTCCTTCCCTTCTGAGTCTCAGTAGACTGCTTAAACAGTTTGCTTGCTTGCTCCTCGTTTTTCTTTCCCTAATGCGGACTCCTCCCCTGCACCCCCCAACCTTGGTTTCATTTCACTGGCTTCATCATGAGCATCTTTTGTTTTCTGGTACCAGCCTTGGCCTCCCTGTAGCCACTAGTCTCTCCCAAGTGGATTCGCATGACTCATTCCCCAACTGGAGTTTTCTAAAGTATCTGGAGACCCAGGTGAGGACAGAGTCGGCCTGGTACATTTCTTTGGGGATTTAAATGCTTTGAGATGTTCTTTGGAAGACAGAGAAAAGGGGTCTGGAAACTTACAGGATGAGGCCTGGTTTTGCTCGTTCGTTTATTCATTTGTTCATTCATTCATTCATTCATTCATTCATTATTTTGGGGGCATCAGCTTTATAGCAGGCCCTGTGTTCAACTTTATACCAGGCCCAAATTGCCTGAGAATTTGGCATGGTGTCTAGGCGGAGGCCAAGGCAGGGAGCCATGGGGACACAGAGAGGACATTGGAATCAGACATAGGCAACAGGGAAGCCTTCCTGGAGAAGGAACAATACTTGTACTGCAGCTTCAGCGGATTTCAAAGTACCAGTTGGAGTTCGTCTGGCAAAGGAAAGGGCAAAGGCATCCTGGGCAGAGGGAACAACATGTGGTGGCTGGGCCAGAGCGAGACCGGGAGAGAGAGGTGGCCAAGAGTAAGGCAAGGGGCTAATCGTGATTACAACCGAGCACCCACTAAACATCAGGCAGGGGCTAAGGGCTTTCCTTGGATTACCTAGTTCACACCTATGACAATCCTATATACAGGTACTATTAGCATCTTTTTTAAAAAAATATTTATTTCTTTTGAGAGAGAGTGTGTGAATGGAGGAGGGGCAGAGAGGGAGAGAGAGAATCCCAAGCAGGCTCCACGCTCTCAGCACAGAGCCCGGGGTGGGGTTCCAGCCCACAAACAATGAGATCATGACCAGAACCAAAATCGAGAGTTAGATGCTTAACCGACTGAGCCACCAGGAGCCCCACCGTTAGCATCTTTAATCACTGAGTTGGCAGAGCTCAGATCCCACATGTCCTTGGTAGAGAACCAGAGATAGGAACTCAGGCAACTGATCCAGGGATGCTGGTTCCTTCAGCACCCCTCTATCTCATACCTGTTGTCTGGCCCCAGGATGTCGGGCCAAGGGTTGGGTCAGTGACCTTGGGGTATTCCCTGCGGAGCCAGATTATGGAAGGTCTTATGTGTGTGCGCTAAAAAAGTTTAAACTTTATCCTGAAAGCTACAGAGAGCCACTGAGAAATGTTAAATAGAGGAATAGATAGATTAGATTTGCTTTTAGAAATAATTGCTCTAGGGGCACCTGGGTGGCTGAGTTGGTTAAGCGTCTAGCTTAACCAGGTCATGGTCTCATGGTTTGTGAGTTCAAGTCCCACATCGGGCTCTGTGCTGACCATGTGGAGACTGCTTGGGATTCTCTCTCCTTTTCTGTTCTCCCCCACCCCCTCTCTCAAAGTAAATAAATAAACTTAGAAAGAAAGAAAGAAAGAAAGAAAGCAAGAAAAGGAAAAGAAAAGAAAGGAAGGAAGAATGAAAGGAAGGAAGGAAGAAAGAAAGAAAGAAAACCACTCTGGCTGCAGTATGGAGGATGGGTGGGACTTGACCCAGACCAGAGGCATAGAGAGCAGTAACCTAGTTTGGCAATGACCCTGTGCAAAAGCTAGGTATTGACTAAGGCAGGGGGAGCGGGGGCTTTGGCGGCAAGGAGGAGGCAGGACACCTAGGGGTTGACTGCATATGGGTGAAGGGTGGTGGGTAAAAGTCAAGTGTTTAGATGATTCTCAGATTCTTATTTTAAATTGTTTAAAATTTAATTCATTTTTAAAATTTACATCCAAGTTAGTTAGCATATAGTACAACAATGATTTCAGGAACAGATTCCTTAGTGCCCCTTACCCATTTAGCCCATCCCCCCTCCCACAACCCCTCGAGCAACCCTCTGTTTGTTCTCCATATTTAAGAATCTCTTATGTTTTGTCCCCCTCCTTGTTTTTACATTTTTGCTTCCCTTCCCTTATGTTCATCTGTTTTGTATCTTAAAGTCCTCATATGAGTAAAGTCATATGATATTTGTCTTTCTCTGACTAATTTCACTTAGCATCATACCCTCCAGTTCCATCCACATAGTTGCAAATGGCAAGGTTTCATTCTTTTTGATTGCCAAGTAATACTCCATTGTCTATATATACCACACTTTCTTTATTCATTCATCCATCAACGGACATTTGGGCTCTTTCCATACTTTGGCTATTATTGATAGTGCTGCTATAAACATGGGGGTGCATGTGTCCCTTCGAAACAGCACACCTGTATCCCTTGGATAAATGCCTCGTAGTGCAATTGCTGGGTCGTAGGGTAGTTCTATTTGTAATTTTTTGAGGAACCTCCATACTGTTTTCCAGAGTGGCTGCACCAGCTTGCATTCTCACCAGCAGTGCAAAAGGGATCCTCTTTCTCCACGTCCTCGCCAACATCTGTTGTTGCCTGAGATGTTAATGTTAGCCATTCTGACAGGGGTGAGGTGGTATCTCAGTGTGGTTTTGATTTGTATTTCCCTGATGCTGAGTGATGTGGAGCATTTTTTCCTGTGTCGGTTGGCCACGTGGATGTTTTCTTTGGAGAAGTGTCTGTTCATGTCTTTTGCCCATTTCTCCTCTGGATTATTTGGTTTTGGGGCATTGAGTTTGATAAGTTCTTTATAGATTTTGGATACTAACTCTTTATCTGATATGTCATTTGCAAATATCTTCTCCCATTCCATCGGTTGCCTTTTAGTTTTGCTGATTGTTTCCTTTGCTGTACAGAAGCTTTTTATTTTGATGAGGTCCCAATAGTTCATTTTTGTTTTGGTTTCTTTGCCTCTGGAGATGTGTTAAGAAGTTGCTGCGGCTGAGGTCAAAGAGGTTTTTGCCTGCTTTCTCCTCGAGGATTTTGATGGCTTCCTGTCTTACATTTAGGTCTTTCATCCATTTGGAGTTTATTTTTGTGTCTGGTGTAAGAAAGTGGTCTGGGTTCATTCTTCTGCATGTCACTGTCCGGTTTTCCCAGCACCACTTGCTGAAGAGACTGTCTTGATTCCATCGGATATTCTTTCCTGCTCTGTCAAAGATTAGTTGGCCATACATGTGTGGGTCCATTTCTGGGTTCTCTGTTCTGCTCCATTGATCTGGGTGTCTGTTTTTGTGCCACCTTTTTTTAGTTTTTTAGCCAAAAGTTACAAAAATGTATTCTTTGAAAAATACACGGATAAATCTCACCAAAATACAGTCTTGTCAGAAGTCAACTTATCGTTATGATTCCCAAATCAATGAGAAATATCTTTGTTGATCATGGAAAGGCCTTACACTCACATTCCCTAAAAATGAGAAGGGAATGCCTGTAGCTGCTACAGGCTGGGTCTGCCTGCTGATGAGGAGACTCACTTACTGCACGGACCTCACACTGAAGACTGTTAGTTGATATACCATCCACTCACCAGCGTTATTTAATAGCATGTTTCCCCAAACACGGAAAAGATGCGTATCGAAACTACACAGGGTGAAAAAGAAAGCATTCCTAGTACTTGGTACTGTCTAGATGGGACTGCGAGGCTCATTAGCTACAGAATTCCTCACCGCGGTTTCCCCATCCAGGACAGGGTGCTTTCTTCTCCCCAGTTTTACTGAGATACAATTGACGTGTGTGTCTCACTATATAGGTTTAAGGCGTCCAGCATGATGGTTCGACTTACGTATATTGTGGAATTGATCAATGAATTTAGGTAGCATCCATCAGTTGGTAGATAAAAAGAGAAAGCAAAAAAGAAAAAGAAAGAATTTGCTTCCTTGTGATGAGAACTTAGGACCAACTCTCTTAATGGCTTTCTTTTGTAGCCTACACCCGTGTTAATGACAGTTGTCACATACATGGCACCCTCTAGGACTTCTATTTCTTTTATAATTGGAAGTTTGTACCTTTTGACCACCTTCCTCCGATTCCCCCTCTCTCTCCCTGCTCCCCATCCCTGGTGACCGCAAGTCTGATCTCTTTTTCTAGGCGTTTGGATGTTTGGTTTTGGCTTTATTTATTTATTTTTTTTAGATTCCACATATAAGCAACACCATAGGGTGTCTGGCTTTTTCTGTGTGACTTATTTCACTTAGCATAATGCCCTCGTTTGATCCACGTTGTTGCAAAGGGCAGGATATCCTTGTTTTTCGTAGCTGAGTAATATTCCACTTATACCGTTTTCGTGTCTTTTCTGTTGCGAATAAGCCTGCAGCGAACACTGGGGCGCAGATACGGCTCCGGCATCGTGTTTTCATCGTCCTTGGCTGAATACCCCGAAGTGGGATTGCTGGATCATATGGTAGCTCTCGTTTTAATGTTTTGGGGGAGCCTCCATAGTGCTTTCCGCAGTGGCTGCACCAGTTTGCATGCCCACCAGCGGTGCACGAGGGTTCCCTTTTCTCCACATCTTCATCAACATTTGTTGTCTCAGACTCTTCTTTTGGGGCAGCTGGGAGTCATTCACCACGGCCGGGCTGGGAGGAGAGGGGAGACCAGGAAAGGCCTCAGGCAGGGGCACAGGTTCCGCCAGGGGTTCCTCAGCCTGAGGGACCTGAGCCCGGTTTACTGGCTGAGGAAGATCAGCAGAGGTAAAGAGCTGAGGGTGCCTTCAGTTGCCAGAACTGACGGGTTTCCTGGGACCGGGGACTAAACCTGGGATGTTCCTGGGCAAACTGGAACGGTTGGTCATCCTGGGAGAGTTTACTTCCGCTGGCGAGCTGGTCAGTGTTTGACAAGAGCTCTTCTGGAGGAAGCCCCGATGTGTAGTATTTACCGAATGCCGTGGTGTGAACGCTCTCGCCGTGGTGTGAACGCTCTCGCCGTGGCGTGAACGCTCTCGCCGTGGTGTGAACGCTCTCGTCACGGTGTGAACGCCCTCGTCACGGTGTGAACGCCCGTGCATGGGGGGAACGGTCTTGCCACAGTCCATGTTAAACCACCAAGATGATGTCGCTGAAGGCAGAGTTGGGAAGAAGTATCACACCTAGTCTTGTGAGCTGGTTTGGGCTTGCTCTAGCTCACATCAGGAGAGAACCAGAGGGAGGGACCTGGGAGACCTGGTCCCTCGATGGGGACCAGAGCGAGGAGGAGGGGCTCTGGGTCACGGTTAATGCAGCGATTGGGCATGGATTTCAGACCAGTCCCAGAAGTGAGACCCCGCCTGGAGGGGGTGCGGTGGGCCAGGGACCAGGGCCGGGAGAGCGAAGAGGTCAGCCTGGGAGGGCACGTGACCCCCAAGGGCAGATGCGGTCAGGAGTGCAGGTTTCTCCTTTTGGGGAAAGAAGAAACAGTGACCAGGAGCCCCGCAGCCCCGGGGAGCCGGGTTTGGCAGGAGGGAGAAACCCCATGGGGGCAGCCAAGGGCATATTTGGACGACCATGTCTGTGCTGTGACTTGGCTGCTAAGGAGGGCAGTGGGGAAACCCTCTTACCAAGCGGGCAAGGTTGGGGTGTGGATCAGCAGCGCTGGGCGGGCCTGAGGAGGCAGGGGAGACGTTGGCGGGGGCCTACCTGCAGGTTTTGGAGCCTCTTTCCTCAGCCAGGCCCCCCTCATTCTGACCGCAAAACTGAACGCCCAGCCTGGGAGACGGCCCTCCCCCCAGGACTGTCCAGGCTCCCCGTTTGGAACAAGGCGCAGTTTGGGGAGTCCCTCTCTCTCTGTGCTGCGCTTTGTCTCTGCTCTTGGGCATGTTTCGGGGGTGACCCAGACAACAGGAGCTGGTGCAGCTCTAGACTAATGACTTCTGGGGCTTAGGGAGGCAGCATAGTGGCCTTGGCATCGGAAAGACCTGAGTTTAAGTCCCCTCCTCATCATTTAAACTCCAAGAGACCTTAGTCAGGATGTTTAATTTCTCCAGCCCTCAGTTTTCTCCTCCATTAAAGGGGAATAACAGTAGCTCTCACCGTATAGACCTGTGAGGATTCGATGAAATAATCCATGGAAAGCGTTGGGCACCATGTGCCCGTGCGCATAGGCATCGCTCAGTTCATGTTAGATGTGATCGCTGTGGACACGTGTCCCTTCCGGCTGTGCCCTCAGATGTTCTTTCGCATCCGCATCTACCTCCTTGGGTGAGTGGGGTGGTTTGACTCCCTGTCTCCACCGCTAGAGGTGGAAGGGAGGCAGCTGAGGGGCCCTGCAGTTTCTCTGAAGCCCTGTCCAAGTTCAGGGTCTTCTTAAAGGAACACCTGCTGGTTGGCATTCTGGTTGGCACCTTCCAGTGGCAGCTGAGAATGAGTCTTGGACTAGGATCCAAAGGGAAAACATCCCTGTCTGTCCCTCCTGCTCTCTATTCCCTCCCTTCTGTATTCCTCCCCACAGCACTTCCTATCTGCTAGTATGCTGTATATTTTACTTATTTTGTTCATTGTCTGTTTCCCCTCGCTAGAATGTAAGCTCCGTGAAAGCAGGGATATCTGTGTTGTATTCACTGCTCTATCTCCAGCATCAAAAACAGCCAGGGGCACCTACGTGGCTCAGTCGGTTGAGCGTCTGACCTCGGCTCAGGTCATGATCTCGCGGTTCGTGAGTTCGAGCCCCGCATCAGGCTTACCGCTGTCAGCACAGAGCCCATTTCAGATTCTCTGTCCCCCCAGTCGCGCTCTCTCTCTCAAAAATAAATAAAACATTAAAAAAAAAAAAAAAAGGAACAGTCAGTGCCTGGTATACAGTAGGTATCAAGTAAATAGTTATTGAATGAATTAGTAAGTGAAAGCCCCAGACAACCCGCAGACTTATCCTTGCTACTTTTGTCAGCTCTTACATCCTCGTTCCAGAATCTTTCACTGTTTATAAAGCCTGATCTAGATGGGCTTGCCATAGCGTAGTACAGACAGCTTGCTGGAGGCCCAGGAGGGAGGGAACAAATCATTCTACCTAGGGGGACCCTAGGACACGATTCACAGAGAAGACGGTATTGAACTAGGCTTCGAAGGATGAATAGGAGTTTTCTGAGTGGGCAAGAGGAGAAAGGCTGTTCCAGGCAGAGCTGGTGGTGTGAACAGAGGGCACAGTGGTATAAAACGTGGTTCACGCAGTGGTGTGAATGGCATGTTCACAGAGTAGCGGGGCGTCTAGATGTAAAGACGCTGAGGTCTAGAGGAGATGAAGTGTAAGGCTTGGGATGGGGTCTTGCCGATGTCTGTAATCATGCCTAGGGGGAGGCAGCCGTCGTTGAGAGCCCAGCGTCTGAGTCCGGGCTGCTTGGGTGCCCATCCCAAGAGAGCTCTCTCCCCCGCTTACAGCTGCAGGCTTCTGTTTGCTGCAAAGCGGGGATAATGGCAGTACTCACCTACAGGACTGTAGTGAGGATTAAGTGCGTTAAATCTATGAAGCACTTAGTACCTGAGCGAAGTGATATAAAATATTAACTATTATTATTACAGCAGGAGCTCAGTGAACACTGAGTTTTTATACACACCCTTGCACATATGCTCACATTTGCATTGCCACACCTATTCACCCCTTGCTCGTGCATAACGAGCCGTCCTTAAGATAGGAAAACGAAGCCGTCACCTAGCGGGCCTGGTGTTAATTTTTCGGTAGGAGGCACGATTGTATGCGCATCAGGTATTTGTAAACTCAGCGGGCTCCTGCTGGCCGCCTGGCTGCATTTATGCCTCGGTGGGACAAAGCCAGGGTTGCATTGGGAACCAGGACCAACAAGAGGTGACTATAAACTCATTCTCCGGGGAGCAGTGGGAAATCGTAAAGGCGGTTCTGGAAGCATCGCGCTGAGACATCGTGGAGAGGGTGAGAGGTGCTGGAAGTCTGCAGACAGGCAGATGTTTTCACAAAGAAGGAAAAGGTAGGCTAAAAAATATGATAAAACAATAAGTATGGTGCCCTCTTCCGCCAATATTTTGAAAGAGTCTGTGAAGCAGATGGTTTTGGAGCTCTGGGAAAACAAGAGAGGCACTCAGCAGGGCTGGCAGCAGTTCAGGAAGAACACACCAGGTCACAGCCCCCTCCCTTTCTTTTTCAAAAGCTTACCACGTTTGAGTATCTTAGACATGGGTGTCTTAATCTCAGAGGGTCTTAAGCCATGTCTTGATGGTGTCTTTAGGGATAAGATGGAAAGCAGAAAAAAAAAAAAAGAAGGTGGAGGAGGAGGAGGAGAAGGAAGGAAGGAAGGAAGGAAGGAAGGAAGGAAGGGAAGGCTATAAACTCCCCTGCGGTACAGACAGGTGGATTCATAGCTGGCTGAACAGTCGGACCCAGGGCATTGATTAAGGATGGGGGTAGACCTAGCAAGAACTCATATTTGTGTGACGAATGTTAACTGAGCCCTTTCTGTAGATCTCTAGTGCCAAGGGCGTCATCCTTGGGTCCGTCCCGGGTGACATATTTATCGAGGTCTTGGATGGGGAGCGAGAAGGCAGACTGTCAAATTCACACGTGGCACCAGGCCGGCCAGGAAAGGGCTACCCCACTGGCTGACCTAATCAGCGTGTAGAACGATCGATAGGCAGAAAGATGGGCCCAAACCAAAGACGATGGAATTAGCCATGAGCGAATGGGAAGTCTTGCGTATAGATTTTCTAAAAAATCAATTACATGGTCGCAGGATGGGGAGGCCGGGCCTCGCACATCCTTGGCAGTGGGGCTGCCGCGAGCTCCGGCTGCCCAGTGCGTGCTGAGGACCACCGCGTGCTCCGCCGAGGGGCGTGTTCTCCACCCTGCACCCTCATGAGAGCGTGCTCACGGTGCTCTGTGCTCCATGCCAAGAGTCTCGCTCTGAGACATGCTGACAAGAGCCGCAGTGCATTCCGGAGCAGGCTGGCAAGGTGGCAAGGGGCTGCAGGAAGGTGGGAGAGAAGATTCCCCGTGGCTGCCTCAGACGTTTGAAGGTTTGCAATGTGGCTAAAGGAGAGAGCCTAACTTCTCTGTGTCACTGTCCCTTACTCTTTGCCCCACGAGTGGACATATAGGGCTCCTCCTTTTCTTTCCCACAGCTCCATCATCCTCTCCTTACGTGGCTAATGGATTGTTTAAAAATGAGGGAATGGAAAGCAGGGGGAAATGTGGGTTGCGGTCAGTGGGGAAAGCACCTAGCTGGAGAAATGTAAATACACTGCGGTCCCAGCTGCATAGCAAGCTTCAGAATAGTCAGGATCACCTGGGTGGCTCAGTCGGTCAAGCGTCCTGCTTGGGCTCAGGTCACGATCTCACGGCTCGTGAGTTCGAGCCCCGCGTCGGGCTCTGTGCTGACAGCAGGAGCCTGGAGCCTGCTTCAGATTCCGTGTTTCCCTCCCTCTCTCTGTTCCTCCCCCCTGCACATGCTCTGTCTCTCTCTTTCTCTCTCAAAAATAAATAAACATTAAAAAAAATTGTTTTAAACAAAATAGTCACTGTCCTTAATAGGGATATTGCATTGCTACTTATTGGGCACAAAGGCAAGGCAGATGCATGTGTATGAATGCGACCTCGGGGACCTCGCCAGAGCAGCTTCCGTACTGCCTAGGGGAGTCCTCCCTGGAAGCAGACGCAAACGCCTCCTGGAAGTTCTTTCCAAACCCCACCCCCCTCCCCTGGACAGAATTAAGCCTTCCTTCTCTTCTGGTCTCCAAACACTTTGTACCCACATCTGCCAGGTGGGTACTGCACATGCATGTATGGCCATGCGTTTGCAAAGCTGCCCTCCCACCCCCACCACACCGTGGAACTGCCTT
This sequence comes from Leopardus geoffroyi, assembly GCF_018350155.1. NCBI lineage: Eukaryota > Metazoa > Chordata > Mammalia > Carnivora > Felidae > Leopardus > Leopardus geoffroyi. The sequence goes on from NC_059329.1 coordinate 17,803,992, forward strand.
CCCCTCGTTGTCGCTTCCGCCTTGGCCCCGTGCCACGCACAAAGTAGTTGCTCAATAATGAATGAGTGAATCTGTTGTAGAGTAAATACACATTCTTCTGTGCACAGGTTGGAACGTATACTCATTTGTTCCTAAAAACCGCCCAAACAAACAAGCCTTTTCCTTGCTAAGAGGATGCAGCCAGGGTGGAGGGCAGGGATGTATAGATATTCGTATGTCATACAGCAAGGAAAACCACAGAGCCAGTTTGTGATTTATTGCCAAGGCCAGTGTTTAAATAAGAACCTCGTCTTAATTACTTAGCTTTAATAAACAAAAGTGTGTTTTGATGTCACAGCCACCGACTTTCATACATTACACAGCCGTAATGAGGGCAGAAGGCTTTCTTTGGAGACAGGAAGAAACAGGCATCTGACAGCACCCACCGTGTCTGAAGCTCCGCACATCCCTCCGGGTCTGTGCTTGTCTCCAGGTGGGTCTCCTTTCTCAGACGGGTTTGGTACCAGGTCAGTGGGGAGGGGGATGTTTGTGGAGATGCTGTCCCTTCCTGGGAAGGAAAATGGAGCACAGCAGTTGGTTACAGGCAGGTGCTTGTATAGGGAGGTAGCCCGTGTCCGGGGCCACCCCTGCCCCCACCGCCGTCCATACCAGGCAGGTGTCTGATTCCCCACCACGAGGTCTACCTTGCAGAAGCCTCCCTCTCCCAGGGCAGGCACATCCAGCCATTCCAGATCCTTGGGACTTAACATTCCAAGCATATTTCCCCTTTCTTTCTCCGTGAGTTAGAATCAATTTTCACATTAGTAATGAAATTGTCTGTATTGCATTAGCCATCATCATTGGCTTCCTTGCCTCTTAGGGCTGGCCGGGCACACTGCCTCAGGTTCTCCTTCTCCTTCTAAAGTGCCGAGATAGGCCAGGGGCTGGAGTTTGCTGCTTGTCTGAGACCTTTAAACAGGCAGCCTACTTGGTCAGTCACCTAGAGCTCATCCTAGCGAAGGAGGAAGTCAGGAGAAACAGAAGGAGTCGTTTCTCCATGGGCGAGTCAGTGCGATTCATTGACAAGTTGAGTCTGCACAATGACAGTGGTGACTCCAGGCCAGGACTCAGGGCTCCGACTGTATCCCAGGATGGGCGAGGAGCCTCCCGGCAGAGGGAAGGCCAGTGTCCTTGCTGGGCCAGGGGCCAGGTTGGAGGTTTCTTTTCTCCTGACTCTCTGTGCTGGGAAATTCTGTGCAAGGGAAGGGAAGTGGCCCTGACTACCTGCCCCCAAAGCTCCCGGGGAATCCCCAAGGCCAAAGCCACTTCCAGATCAGTTGAGAGGACTCAGGCTCTGGTTGGGAGAGGGCTCCCTAAGGTAGGAGGTTAGCACTGGGGCACTCTGCTGAGGGGAAGGTGCCCTAAGAGGGATCATCTCCCTATAGGACGAGAGCACAGCCCCCCTTTGCTGGGGTGCTGGGGTAGCTTCATGGGATGGTCCTGGGCCTTGCGTCACTATGGTCTTGAAGAGGCTCTAGGTAAGAGGTCCAGAAAATCACAGGGTGGACCCCTGTGGATGAACCGTGAGCATCTTAAACTCGCAGTGGTAATGGTCCCTTACCTTCATATCCGTGTCACAATGGGTCACCAAAGGAAGCCGTTTTGCAAACACAGTCTCCTTTGCTTTTTACGACAACACCATGGGAAAGAGTACTATTCGCCCTTCTTTACAGTTGGACTCCCAAGTCCAGTGCTCTGCCTGGGATACACAGTTGCCCCTTGTGGCCGTTTACCGTGAGGGAAGCTGGCCAGGGATCTAACTGGAAGTATTTTAGGTCCCACAAATCCTATTTGATCCGGAGCTTAATTCGAGCTGCCATCGGCAAAGTTATTATCATTATCCGAGGTATTTAAAGTGGTTAAATATTCAGAGCCATGTCAGCCTCTCCCAGCTGAACAGGGTCGCCAGACACAGAAGGCAGATGCCTCCACTGGGAGCTGGACAGTGGGTCTCTGCAGAGGGCGTGTGTGCTGGGGTGGTTCAGTGGATCCCTTTGGGGGGTAAGGAGGCAGCCAGGTAAAGGGAACCGGCAGCTGTAGGCTGTTTGGCTCTTGAAGGCCTTCCAAGGTTGCTCACCAAAAGGAATTTAAAAATACTTGAGTTACTGTTGGGGCGGGATGGGGGGTTGGCTATGACTTTGTCACAGGTGCAGAAAGTGTTTGGCAACAGACGGCATAGGGTAGGGCAGATGGGGATGAGAACAGAGTCCGTTGTGAGCTGGCCTGGCCTCGGTTCATTGAGCCCCTGTCCGTGATGGTGACCCCGGGTTTGTCAGAGGGTCTGGCAAGAGATCACCGAGGTCCCACAGAGCTGGGCCTCCAGCCGGGAGAGAGCAGGGTGGCTTTAGCATGAGAAAGTATGGCATGTTGCTTTAAGGGGGGGAAATAACCCAAAGCACACAGTGCAGGCTCTCAGCAAAGGGGTGTGGTCATATTACCAAGTTTCTTCCTGAGGATGCTCACCCGGGGTTTGTAACCTGGGGTTTATTAGCACGTAGGGGTCACTGATAGGGTTCAGGGTTGGGGTACAACGTTGACAGCATTCATCAGGTTCTCAAAGAGGGCTGTAACCTCAAAAATACAAAGAAACGGGGCGCCTGGGTGGCTCGGTCAGTTAAGCGTCCGACTCCGGCTCAGGTCATGATCTCGCGGTCCGTGAGTTCGAGCCCCGCGTCGGGCTCTGTGCTGACAGCTCAGAGCCTGGAGCCTGTTTCAGATTCTGTGTCTCCCTCTCTGTCTGACCCTCCCCCGTTCATGCTCTGTCTCTCCCTGTCTCAAAAATAAATAAACGTTAAAAAAAATTAAAAAAAAAATACAAAGAACCACTTGTTTGTTTGTTGTATAAGCCCCGCCCCAACTGGCCCTGCCCATGACTTCAGTGTATTCCCCCCCACACACCCCACTCCCCGCCCCCCCACCGAAGGTTGGGGTCCAGGCACAGGATTTAGGTATAATTTCTTTCTTTCTTTCTTTTTTAATGTTTATTTATTTATTTTTTTTAAATTTTTTTTAAATGTTTTTTTTTTAATTTTTTTTAATGTTTATTTATTTTTGAGACAGAGAGAGACAGAGCATGAACAGGGGAGGGGCAGAGAGAGAGAGGGAGACACAGAATCTGAAACAGGCTCCAGGCTCTGGACTGTCAGCACAGAGCCCGACGCGGGGCTTGAACTCACGGACCGTGAGATCATGACCTGAGCCGAAGTTGGACGCTTAACCGACTGAGCCACCCAGGCGCCCCAATGTTTATTTATTTTTAAGAGAGACTGGGAGACACAGAACCCAAAGCAGGTTCCAGGCTCCAAGCTGTCAGCATAGAGCCTGATGCAGGGCTTGAACCTGTGAGCTGTGAGATCATGACCTGAGCTGAAGTTGGATGCTCAACTGACTGAGCCACCCAGGTGCCCCTAGGTATAATTTCTTGAATGTGCTGTGCTAGCTCAGGTTTCAGGGACTTTGCTGGCGTCACTCTGTCTTTGCCTTCTTCCCCAGCTGCTGAACTCCTACTCATTCTCTAAAACCCAGTGTAAGCCTTTGCTGGATTGTTCCCTCTGGGCAGAGCTGACTGCCCCTCCTTTGAGCCGCCACTAAACCTTCACCAACTTTCCTGGAGCACCTGTCACTCAGGGTGTTGACACTGTTTATTCCTGGGTCTGTTTCCCCAGACGACTAGGCACTTCCTCAGGGCAGGGCTGTTCCTACTCACTTTTTTTTTTTTTAAGTTTTATTTATTGTGAGATAAAGAATGTGCGCAAGTAGGGAAGGGGTGGAGAGTGAAGGAGACAGAAAGAATTTCCAAGCAGGCTCCACACTGTCTGCGTAGAGCCCGACGCAGGATTTGAACTCACGAACCATGAGGTCATGACCTGAGCCAAGGTCAGACGCTTAACCGACTGAGCCACCCAGGTGCCCCTGAGAGCACATTTGTGTGTTTGGGAGTCAATCTGAGCATGGAGCTCTGCTCACTCAAAACCACCTTGTCTTCTAGTCTTTAGACTGTTCTTTTGGCTGAAACTATATTAAGTCAATTTAATGGAAGGTTATTTTCCTAAGATACTTTGTTTCTAATTATAAAATGATAGATGCTCGTTGAAGATCATTTAAAAATACAGCGAGGCAAATGTGAGAGGGTGGGAGTCTTCAATCATCCTACCATGGAGAGTAAAATTAATAACAGTAATAATGAGTGACATGTGTTGAAGAATTGTGACGTAGTAAGCAACCATTCTGAGGGCTTTAAGACATTATTATTATTAACCCTTATTCATGATTTTTTAGTTTTTACTCAAAAAAAAATTTTTTTTAATGTTCATTTATTTTCGAGAGAGACAGAGCATGAGCTTGGGGGGGGGGGGGGGGAGGTGCACAGCGAGAGAGGGAGACACAGAATCCGAAGCGGGTTCCAGGCTCTGAGGCGTTCAGCACGGAGCCCGACGTGGGGCTCAAACTCACGAACTGCCAGATCATGACTTGAGCCAAAGTTGGTTGCTTAGCTGACTGAGCCACCCTGGCACCCCAACCCTTCTTTATATGTGAGGAAAACAGATTCAGAGATGTTAAGTAACTCAGCAAAGGTCACACAGCCAGAAAATGAGGACATTTTAATGTGTACACAGTTTGGCTCCAGGACCCCTGCTCTCAGACTCCCTGTCTCTTATACGAAATAGCAACAGGGGCGCCTGGGTGGCTCAGTCAGTTGAGCGTCCGACTTCGGCTCAGGCCATGATCTCGCGGCTCGTGAGTTCGAGCCCCACGTCGGACTCTGTGATGACAGCTCAGAGCCTGGAGCCTGCCTCAGATTCTGTGTCTCCCTCTCTCTCCGCTCCTCCCCCGCTCACACTCTGCCTCTCTCTCTCTCACAAATAAATAAAAACATTAAAGAAAAAAAATCACTCTCTAAAAAAAAAAGAAAGAAATAGCAACAGCTATGAATTTTGAAAGGGAGGAGTTGAAGCTGTTTACTAGGTTTTAACTACTCAGGACTCCAGAAATCTTGATTATAATTGTCAGGTAGGGACCACCAATTCCAAGAATCTTTAGATAACAACACCTAGAGGTTCTTTAATTCAGGCTTTATGAAGACAGAGCAAGAGTTATTGAGAACCATTGAGCTGCACTCCATAATGAGAAGTTCATTCGGTTGATGCTGTGTGATGAGCCGTGGATGGAACAGGGTCCTTCCCGCCTCAGCGAGGGGCGTGGCTCAGGGCCTGAGTGCTTCACACTTGACCTGTGGGCCCCACGTTGTGGTCAGGTGCCCCACAGTGTGGCCTGGGTACCCTCACTTTCTCCCTGAGGCGCCCCTGTGGCCAGCGACCAAGAATCCTTGGTCTTTGTGGTTGGTCCAGGTGTTGGCCCTGAGACACAGCGGGTTCTGCGTCCCCCCTCCCCTCCCCCCCCAGGGTCCCTTGGGGCGACATCCTCCCTCGCTGAAAACCACCCCTTACAGCATTAATTTAGCCATTTCAGACTCGTCGATTCATCCCCCGTTGATGGGGGTTTGCTTGTGGATTTCTCAGGGCTGCACCCCAAGAAAAATGGCCTAGAACTAGATGTGGTCCAGAGAAGTGATCAGGGGTGTGTTCCAAGGAGGCGGAGAGAGGGGAGGGAGGGTGAGCCTGTGAGAACAGACCGGACAGTTTGGAACGATTCCCTCTGGAATAGCGAGGGACTTCCTGAGGGACTGTGCCCGCCCGCTTCCTGCCAGGCTGTGGGTGTGTGGCTTCTGCACCTGCTGTTCCAATCGCCCGGTTCCTTCTCCCCAGAGATCCACTCTGAGGAGGGGGGCTGCAGTCTGGGCCGCAGTGCAGCACCTTGAGGGGGCTGGGCACAGCATGACCCCGTGGGAGTCCTGCCACACAGAGTGTGTGGAAGGCGGAGACTGGAGTCTCTGGTGTGCACAAGCAGGGCGCCTGGGGCCGTGGACACCTCCATGTGTCCCTGCCCCTTCTGAGTCACAGACACCCTCCCATCTACCTCCGGCTCCTTACTGTGTGGTTCCTAGGACTAAGGAGGGAATTTGGGGGTGCTTTAGGCCTCCACGGACAGGCTCTAAAACGGAAACATAAGAAGTCTTATATTTCCAAGATTCAGAATCTTGCTGGAGAAACCAATTAGGACTTCGATCTCTAATCCCAGGTTCTGGGACTGAGCACAGCTTCCGAACGGTGAGGGGGCTCTGCCATCGCTTTGGCCGTCCAGCTTAAACCTCCTGCGTGCAGAGGCTCCCCCTGGGAACCACCCCCCCCCACCGCCCCCCTCCCCACCCCGGGCTCCAGCAGCTTTCCCTCTCCACGCTGGCGCCTGGTCTGCTACAGGCCCTTGCCTGGGCCGCCCCGCTACGGAGTGCTCCCTCCTCTCTCTCCCCTCCTCCCCCTCGTCCTCCTCCTCAGGCACTGGTGCGGTGCTCTCCACCAGGAAGCCTCACTTGGAAGCTTTTCCTAGAAAACACTCCTCTTCTCTTGCCCCCTCAGCACCCCAGGCAGACCTCCACCGTGGCCTTTAGTGTCTTTGCTAGTTTGTTTTGACATCTCTCTTTGCAGCTAGACCCTGGGTTCCCAGAGGTCGGAGACCTTGCCTCGGGCATCTCTGCGTGTCTAGCTCCTAGCACCTGGGGACCTCAGCGGGTGGCTGGATGGCTGCAGGGACAGACAGACGAATGTGGTGAAGCAGAGCGGGACTCCCTCAGGCTGGTCACACTGGCGTGAGGTCTCACACACGCTTTCAAGACAGTAATCGGATAAGTGAGGGGAGAAGGTGCCCGAATGGGGGCTGGAGCTGGTGAGCCCAAAGCACAGAAGTCTTCCTCCTGTTTCCAGCCACTCAGAGGTTGTTTTTAGTCCTAACAAAAACATGCGGGTTCTCTGCATGGAACATCAGAAAATCTTTCTTAGGGAGAGACCAGAAATTACATGAGCTCATCATTATTTTTTAATTAAAAGACAGCAACTGCTTGGTATTTGGTACATGCGGGCCCCTCCCTGTGGGTCCACTAATGCGCTGAATTTATTTTTTGTAAGAATCTGCTATGAACCTGCTCGGTGGAGAGAGCCTTGTTAGAGCTTTAAGAAACTTCTCATTAGCGGGATAAATGTGCTGGGTGCAAGGGGAATGTGCAACGCACGGCTGCTGGGCTCCTGCCAGGGTGAGCAGGCTGCCTGGCCTTCTGTCGGGGGGACTCCCGAGTGTTCCTGAAGGAGCACACACGGGGAAAGGACGCCGGGGAGACGCATGCGTAGGCATCCAGCTGAGAGTCTTTACCTGGTGCCAGGATGCAACTCAGCCTGCCGCTCCTTCAGGCCTGCCAGACTCTCCAGAGGCCCCTGCTCCCCTCCCCTCCGCCCTGCCTGCACTGGGCCTCGGGCCATGTTACAAGTGCTGGCCGTGGTAGGCATGTAGATAAGTAAAAGACCCAGGACACGGATGTCCAGGTGATGGGCCTTTAATTCTGACTGTGCGGCAGGGGTGGGTGAGGACGCACAGAGGGCGTTGAAGCGGAGCCTTGATCGTTAGGTAGAATTGCATGAAGTTGAGGAAAAGGCGTGGAGGCCGGGAAGGGATTCCAAGCAGAGGGAACACCCGAGCCAAGGCATGGTGGCATGGGAATAGGAGGGGTGGTCAGAGAAGGGCGCACCGTCTCGCTCTTCTGGACGTCAGGCTTGTGGGAGGGAGGAGAGGAGTAGCGGCTGGAGGTGGCGTGGTTCCCGACTGCCTTGCTGGGGGGGATCAGAACGTTCTTTTTGAGGCAGGAGGGTCTAAGGGGAACGACGGGACCCTATTGGGGTTTCGGGAAGGGTATTGTGATGGCAGTATGGAGGGCCAACCGGTGGAGAGTGGGGGTCTCCAGAGAGACCTAAAGGGCACACGCCCTAAAGTGGAGGCACGTCCCTGGGCCACCTACCCCAGCCCCGAGACCCCTTATGTTGCATCAGCAAACTTCTTTGGGGTCAGACATTTTGTGCGGATGCACAACTCCAGACTCACGTTCCAGGCCAGAGAAGCGTTGCATGTCAGAGCCGGAATAGGCCCAAAGGTCACTCTCCCAGCCCCTTCATTTTACAGACAGGACACCAGAGTCCTGAGGGGTTGAGATTCATCGAAAGTCGCTCAGCAGAGGAGGCGGAATTTGCAGGGGAGAAAGGGCAAAGAACACCTGCGCCCATACGATGCCCGTCAGACACGCAGGCCCAGGCGCCATACGTGGCCTGTGGTCTTGTGCGGGGCCGGGTCTTCCCTCTTCCCTGCTTCACCATGGCAGGCAGCTGAGGGATCGGTGGGCTCGGAAGGATGCTCTCTTTCCTGGCTGGTCCTCCCGTAAGAGACATGCCCCCTGGAGGCCCAGTTAGTGGCAGTTGCGGACAGACGCAAAGTGTAGCAAAGAACGAGTGATAACGTCCGGCCAGATGTGAGCGGTAGTAGCAGGTGTTGAAAGGGCTCTTTCCTTTAAAAGGATTTAGAGAAGGAGAGAGCAAGGGGAGGTACAGCCAGCATCCCGGCCCTGAGCCTGGAAAGGTGTCCCGAAATGCCGCTCAGCTCACAGCAGGAGCCTGGGACAAAAAAGAGCGGAGGCTGAGAAGGGCTGGCTTGGGGGCAGCCAGTGGAGCAGGGGGTGCTGAGCAGGAGCTGGAGAGGCGGGGCCTCTGGGAAGTGAGGGCAGACAGTGGGGGGGGGGGTCAGTCTCTGAGCGGACAGAGCCCCTTGGGCCTGAGCACCACCCCCCCCACCTGACCCCTGACCCCCAGCTGCCTGGGGTGCCATCTGGAAAAGGCACCCGTGGATATCGAGGTATGAAGACGTAAGCTCTGCAACACCTCCAGCCATTCTGCTATCAATAAATTAGCTTTTATCATTTAAGCCAGTTTGAGTTGGGTTTTTTGTCACTTGCATGGATTTGATTCCAAGTGCAATGAAAAGCCGTTAAAGGATTTTGAGCTGAGGGGTGACAGGATCTGATTTATATTTGAAAAATACCGCTCTGGCAGCCATGGGGAGAAGGGACCGTGGCGGGGTGAGAGTGGGAGCTGGAGACCACTCAGGAGGTGGGAGAAGTGGCTTAAACACGGGGGGCTGGTGGTGGCCGAGCGGGCAGATGCCACGGTCACGGCGCACGCTGGCATAAAATCCGCGGGACCGCCACCCACCAGTGATCTGGAGGGATGTGGGGCGCCTAGGAGGAGGACCAGGCTGCGAAGTGACATCTGACAGGTTTGAGGAGGGAGGGGCTGGGGTTTCTCCATCTGAGATGCTGATTATATGACCGAGTACAGAGATAACAGGTCAGCAGTCGGATATGGGTCTCTTACTCAGGCTAGAGGTCCAGGTTGGGGAGTCGCCAGTGATTAGGAGGAAAGACCGTAATGTGCGGAGAAAATAGAGATGCTGAGAAGAAGAGGGGTGGGGACGGAGCCCTGGGGGGCTGAGAGCCAGGCAGAAGTGGAGAGAGCAGCATGGAGATAGGGAGTGAGGAGGCCAGGGCAGTGTGGTACCCAGCATCTCACCGCGGGGAGGGCCTGGAGAAAGGGGAGGGGAGGGAGCAGTCAACGGCGTCCATGGTGCTGAGGGGTCACATGGGAAGGAGACAAGTGCAGAAGTGTCTGCAGGGTTTGGCAATAGGGGGATCCTTGGGGACCTTGATCAGAAGCCAGACAGGAGCTACGGAAGAGCAGACAGGAGGAGGGGACTGGGGGAAAGAGCGTGGGAAGGTCTTTGAGGGATGCTGTGAGCAGACGCAGGGACAGGAGTAGTGGCTAGGGGTTGGAATGGAAGGTGCCAGTGAGCGCGTTTTATTTTTATTTTTTTATTTTTTTATTTCCATTTTTTTTAAGTTTATTTACTTATTGAGAGAGAGAGAGAGAGAGAGAGAGAGAGAGAGAGAGAGAGAGAGAATCCCAAGCAGGCTCTGCATTGTCAGTGCAGAGCCCAATGCGGGGCTTGAACTTCCAAACTATGAAATCGTGACCTGAGCTGAAACCAAGAGTCGGATGCCTAATAACTGACTGAGCCACCCAGGTGCTCTGAGCGCATTTTATTTTTAAAGTCTGGAGACGCCAGAGCGCGTGTGTATAGTGACGGAAATGACAAGGGGTACGGTGACCAAACTGATAATAGGGGAGAGGGGGTGGCTTCCAGAATGAAGACCTTGAAAGAGGGAGGGGTTGGAAAACAAATGGTTTGGCGTATAGTCGGACGGATGACAGAGAATGTGACAAAAGACAGAGGCAAGTCTGTAGACCAGGTGGTGGGAAGTTTAGGGGGCTCCCGTTGACTTGTGTTCTCAGTGGACTGGGGATCAAGGCCATGAGCTACAAGTGATGGGCAAAGGCGTAAAATGCCAGTCTGAGGGAGTTGGGGTCGCTCTCCCAGGGATCTGTGGGGGGAATTGCAGACAGGACAATGATGAGCGCCTATTGGAAGCTTCTGGTTATACACTAAGGGGCTAGTAGCCAGCTGGTCGTGTGGGTTTGTCCAGAAATGTTCGGGTGCTGAGGTGCGGGCGTGGAGAAGATGTGTAGTTGAGGGCAGGGGGACTTGGGATTTAGCTAGGTGAGAAAAGGTGGGGAGGAAGGCGCGAAGGATTAGAGGTAATTTGCAAGGGGGATATGCGTCATTATAACGCGGTATAATGATGCATATCCCCCAACTCTCTAGATAGAAGAGACACTGGAAGTAAAGGTTTGGGGTCATCAGCTAACAGGCAGCAGTGAGGGTTTAGACAGATCGCCACGGGAGAGTGTGGGGTGAGGAGGAGGAAGGTCTGACCAAACCTGAGAGTCAACACTTATGGGGTGAGTGGGGGAGCCTTTCGGGGAGACTGAGGGAGGAAAACCAGGCGAGGCGGTGCCATGGAAACCACAAGGGATGCGGAGATGCTATGGCCAACTGTGTGGCCCGAGGCTAGAATTGTTTACGTGGAGGCCACCCGGGAGAGAGGAGAAGGTGAGAGGAGAGAGGTGGAGGGGCCAGCTGGAGCGGTGAAGGAAAGGGAGGAGGCAGCAACAGGGAGTGGGGTCAGAGGATCAACAGTGTTAGATACGGAGGGAACCAGACCCAGGTCTAGAGAAATGAGAAATCAGTTAATTTTCCAAGAAGCTGTAGGAAAAAGAAGTTATGATCTGAACTCGGGGGTTATATTTGGAACCAGAAAACAGCACTTGTCTTCCTCAGGGCCTGGAGCTGTGAGTGAGAGAGTCCTCTGGGCCTGGAGAGGCGGGGAGAAGTTAAAAGGGGTCAGGGAACAGGCCAGGAGTGAGGACTGGTACTGTTGACTCTGAACAGGCCGAGTAACTGCACGTTGCCTGCCCGTCTGTCACCTGTGCCCCGAGATTTCTCACCCTGTACAGAAGCTGACTGTGGGCTCCCAACAGACTGTGGGCTCTCAACACTGGCAGAGTGGGGGAGGGGCCGGGGGAGGGTCCAGGCCCCAGGGTCAAGGTCAGGCTGTAAACCCAAGAAACCACTTTGGAGGGAGGTGCTGCTGTGATGGGTTCCATGCAGGGACACTTATGTTAAGGCGGATGTTGTAGATTTCGCTCCCCCCCCCCCCCGCCCCCCTACCTCCACAGCGCCCCCCTGGTACCTGCCTCATGCTATCAGCAGCCACAAAGCTCCCTGAATGAAAGAAAGGTGGATGAATATCTGACGTTAAAAAACTAAGGTCAGGCCCAGACGGGATTAGCAAAAATATCCGTGGATTGCACGAGTGTTTTGAACCCAGGCTATCACTGGCAGGGACAAGTTTCTGCTCTGAATAGTCAGCGGGGGCAATTCATTATTCTTTGCCATGAAAGCCTTTGCATGTGTCCTAGCTTGTTCCGCCCTCTGTTTTCGTGTCAGGGCGGTGGTCAGATCTCCGTGTGGGACCACAGTGTCTCTCAGTCTTATAGCACCCCCCCCCAACCCCCGCCCCGCACGGGCTCCTGCCTCCCCCTGGGTTTTCTTTTTCTCCAAGTTTCTCTTCCCTCTCCCCAAGCTGGTGTGTGACATAAAGTCAAGGGGGGAGGTCCGGGGCCCCGATCCCTTCCAGTCTCCTGTGAGGGGCTCGGTTGGAGAGCTCCTGGGCATCTTTTCGCCTCCTGCCAGATGAGGAATGTGCTCAGCTTGGGGGTGTGGGGAGGCCATCCCTGGAGGAGGTGGGGGGAGGAGACTGCAGCCACATGGTAATGCCAGCATCCTGGAAGGGTGGCCCACGGGAGCCCACTGGCGGGGCGGCTGCTCCAGCTGCCTGGGAGACCGGACCACAAGCTGCTGCCCACGCGCCCTCCAGGCTCTGCACGCTTGGGTCAAAGTGCAGGTGTCGCTGTGCCGTTGACCCATCCTTATCATGACTTCATGCTTCGCTCCCACAAATGGAGACGTGAAGCCCCAGAAAGCACGGTGTTCCTGTGCTCTTCGCAGGCTGGGATTCCGAATGCAGAGCCCAGCTAGCGGCTTCCTGTTTATTCATTAGGTGTGGGAGCTCTCATTACTGAGTGGTGAACCAGAAGCCACGGTGAGGCAGCGGGGCCAGAGGAGGAGTGGAGAAGCATCTCTGCAGCTGACACAGCACTCAGAGGTCTGGCTTTTGTTTCTCCGAGTCGGATTTGCACCGAGGTTGCTAAGAAAGCTTTCTACCGGGTCTGCTATGTGCTTGGCTAGCCTAGCCAGCACTCCCAGACTTGCTCATCTTCCCTCAGTAGAATTCACAGTGGGGCTGAGGCTGCTGCCAGATGCACACAGCGGGCATCCTTCCCTCTCCCAGCCCACCTGCCTTTCCTGACCTACCCACTTCTAGGCAGTTTCTTTGGCAGATAGAATTGAGAAGCGTCCAGTGTCTCCATAGGGAGGTGGGAGGAGGGGCAGAGGCTTTGCCCTCCACCTGCAGTTCTGTCGCCTCCCAGGAGAGCTGTGAGTGGCACAAAGTATGCAAGTTCCTTTTATGTCTGTCCCCAGCCACTCTGTCATCATGAGAGGCCTTGGGGCTTGTTCCCACCGTCACCGTTACAGATGCCCCTGCCCACTGAGAATCATGGCCGGGCTCAGGCCATTAGTCTCAGGGGCAACAGAAATTGCTTTGCCTTGGATTTGACGATTTAGGCAATGACAGCGTTTATACGGGCCCTTCCTACTTATGTAGAGGTCATATTTCTAGTGGTTTATTTACAAATTGGCTGTTGGCGACTTGAAACCGGTTCTTAGAGAAATACACTTTCAGGTGCTGATTAGGTTTCCATGCCGGCATACAAAGGGCTGTTGAACTTGGATGAAAGCCGGGGATCAGATAGTTGGAAGGGGTGGGCTATAGGTCAAGGTTTAAACTGAAGAGAAGATTGCCAGGGGTGGGGGTAAGCCTGGGTAAGGAAAAGGTTACTGCCCCTGGGTCCACATAATAATGCAGTCAGACTGGGGCATGCATTCATTCATTCGTGATTCCTTTCATCTCATACCCATATGCAATTCCTGTTTTCTCCATCCTCAAAATATGCCCCAAATCTAACCCCTTCTGCTGGCTACCACCACCCTAGTCCCATTTGCTTTCCCTCTCCACCTCCCTGCTTCCATTCTCCCCCTCCCCATGCATCCTACCTGCCCCCCCCCCACACCTATTCTTAATATCACAGCCAGAGTGAGCCGTTTAAAATGCAAGTCAGCTCAAGTCATTTCGCCAGGATGACACAGGGTGCGTCCAGGAGGCAGCACCTACCCCTCCACCCCCTATCCGATCCATTCCGCTTACCTCCTGCCAACGCCACGGAGAGACGGGGATGAGGGTTTCTCTGGCACCTGCTTTCTTTTGGATCTGCCTAGTTTCCTTTCGTCCCTAGGTTCTTGCTTACTTCCTCAACGTCCTGGGTGACATCTGTCTTTGGAGCGGGCTTAACACCTAGCCTTTGCTTTAGGACAACAAAAATGGCACCTCTTTCCTCTTACCTACTATGTATGCACACGAGAGGACAGGAGAACACTTCCTTCTTTCTTTCTTTCCTTTTTCTTTTTTTTTTTTTTTTCCTGCTGTGCTCCATAGGTTCATAATTGCAGTAATTCATCTCTTCTCCACTCTGTCCTTAATTGTGAGTGGCAGTCACGTTCCCGCCCCTGTGTCAGTCTAGCGCCTCTGATTCCTCCTCCTTAGTCACTCCCCCCTGCTCCGTCTTGCCACCCTTCCCTCCTGGGCCTCCAGCCTCCCCTTCCTGGGGTGGGCTGACACCCCCCACTTGGCTGACCCCTCCGGGCAGCCTCCTGCCCCTGGACGGCACCCGCCTCCCGTTCCCGCTGCAAAGTTGGCCTGATAGGCTTAGATCACCCTGACTCTCGGGCAGGCAGCTGCCTCTTGGAGCTGCCCCGTGTCAGCCTCCGAGGCTGACTGTTTTCTCCTCTGCCTCCATCAGTGCGTTTCTGGGCCCTGTGTGATGACCACATAGAATTAAGGACTGCAGGAGCCCCTGGGGGTCATTTTGCTCTTCCCTTGCCCCCTGCCACTGGCAAGCACCGAGGACGAACCCTCTTCCCCGGCCAGGGCCTCCCATGTCCAGCTCATCTTCCATTCCCTGCATACCTCACACCTCTTGCAGGCACCTGTCCTCGCGTTAGGGGAAAGAACACTCTACCTCCTGCTGCTGGAGTCACCTGCCTCTGATGCTGCACTCCTGCCGTCCCAGCCTCTTCTCTTGACCACTTGTTTACAGCGTCTCAGCCTCTCTGCCGCCTGGGTGATGGGAGCACCCAGCCAAGACAATCTGAATTAATTTGGCAAGTAAAGTTTCATCAGACGACCTATCAAGCGCTTCACTAAATCAAGACATATTACATCTCGTGTGTGCCCTGGGCCCATTTATCATGAAAGTCAGCCCCTGAAAATGCCAGGCGAGCTTAGGCCCGAAAGGAAGAACGTTCTTACGTGAAGCGAGAGGGGTCTTCCTTGTCTCCAGACCCGTGACCCCAGGGGCCTTTCTCTGCTCTTTTGCCGAGAAGGCATTGTTGGCGGTACTCGGGATTCAGGGTTAGATGGTCCCGGAAACAGAACCCCTGCTTTGATGCTTTCTAGCTCTGCAGCTCTGAGCACGTTGCTCAACCTCTCTGAGCCTCAGTTTTCTTAACGCATAAAATGGGAATAATATCTACCTTAGAGGGCTATTACGAGATTAAATGAGACGAGCCTACGTGAAGTGTCTGTATTACAGTAAGTGCTCGGGAAATATTAGCTCCTTTCCCCCTTATGAAGTATGTAAAAAGCCTCATGGATGTTTTTGGTTCATTCAGTCATGCTGAGGTAGAGGTATTTTGCACACAATGAGTCGATGAGGGTTCAACGTATTCAGTTGACAGAGAGGAGCGAGATGGCTTCAGGGGACATTTTAGGTTCACGTAGAAAGAAAGCAGGCAGACGTTTTCACCTTTCGGACATGGTATGGGTTCCATCGGTGGGTCCCTGTCTTGTGTCTTACTTTTCTTGCTCTGGCTCATCACCTGTGAGTGGGTGGTTTTACAGAGACTTCTGGGGTCCTTGATAGGGCCTCACCATAGTGATGCTGAGGGACGCTCACCTTTTTGCTTTGTTGGTTGGCTTTGTTTTTGTCACCTTTGCAGGCTAGAACCGTTTAGGAGCAGGCAAAGGGAGGTAGAGGCACCTCCTTTCTTATGTGCTGACAACCTACGTTAGGATTCCTTCCAGAGAAGGAATGGTGGTGGTGACTCCGTGGAGGGTAGCAAAGACCCCCTTGGGCCAGGGAGTGGCAATTCTGCTCTAAGCTCGGCCTCCTGGGAGCTGGGAAAGTGAGGTCCTGGGCTCCCCAGGCCTGGTTTTGGAGGGGGCCCGGGCTCCCCAGCTTCCTCTATCTTCTCAGCTGTGCATGCATGAGGCATGTGGGCACCAGCACCCCTGTGAAGGCCGGTCATGTTTTGTCGGGTGCTTACCAGTGCTGCGTCCTGAGCAGAGAGGGCCAGACAGACTCTTTCCACCGGGAGCTCCCAGACCTAGTCAGGCTGTGCTGCTTCGCTACAGAATGAGTTACAGGGTATAACTTCCTTCTTTAAGCGCCAAAATGTGAAAATATATATATATTTTGGCCACTTTAAACATTCCCATCCAAATGGCCATGAGAGAAGTATCACTAAGGGGCGCCTGGGTGGCTCAGTCGGTTGAGCGTCCGACTTCGGCTCAGGTCGTGATCTCACGGTCTGTGGGTTCGAGCCCCGCGTCGGGCTCTGTGCTGACAGCTTGGAGCCTGGAGCCCACTTCGGATCCTGTGTCTCCCTCTCTTTCCGCCCCTCCCCTGCTCGTGCTCTCTCTCTGACTCTCAAAAATGAATAAATGTTAAAAAAAAAAGTTACACTAACAGGCACCTTTTTTTTTCCTTAAGTTTATTTATTTATTTTGAGAGAGAGAGGGGAGAGGGACAGAGAGAGAAGGAGAGCGAGAATCCCCAGCAGGTTCTGCACTGTCAGCACAGAACCCGACGTGGGGCTCGAACTCCCACACCGTGAGATCATGACTTAAGCGGAAATCAAGAGGCATTCATTCGCTTAACCCACTCAGCCACCTGGGTGCTCCCTGTACACAGAACACAGTTTGATCATTTTTCTCATTACTCAGGGTCATTATGATAAACATGAGCTATCCCCCGGATATTCTGTGGCCCACATCACGTGGCCCCAAACCGCTAACTTCTTGGGTCTTTTGTCTGTTTCATGATCTTCTCCCCTCTCCTCTTTACCAGTTGCTTCTTGTTGCCCTTGCCAGCCTGCCTGCCTCCCTGGTCTTCATGTCCGTTTTTGCATTTAGTGTGAATAAACTCTATCTGCATTAGGCATAGAGTGGAGTCTGGGAGGGTCTCTTTATTTATTTTGAAGTCTTGTTTCTTCTTTGATCCCAGAGTTGAGTCCCCTGGGTAGGTGGTGTTATCAGACTGCCTTGTTTTGTTGCTGCATTGTTTGCACACATGCCCGGTTTGGGTTTTTTTGTTTTTGTTTTTTTTTGTTTGTTTGTTTGCATACATGCCCGGTGTTTAAGTTCATTTATTGAGACATAATTGACATGTAGCATGATATTAGTGTCAGGTGCACGACATAATGGTTCGATATCTGTATAGATTGCGCAGGGATCGTATATGACCAGTTTTCCAGATGGATTTTCAGATCATGGTAGGCAAGAGACCTCACCTTCTGTGTGTTATGCTCTCCCCACAGCAGTGCTCCGTGTGTGACAGGGACCTCAGACATATGTGCACACTGAACTTATCATTGACTCTACTTAATGAGATAGGAGGTGAAATTGAATATAGCATAGAAGTACTACTTACTAGAAAAAGAGTATTTCTATCGTGTACAAAAGAGACAGTGTGATGGTGGGTAAGGCTCGGTAAAAATTGGTGCTTTAATTTCAGCCCTTCCCTTTACTGGTTGGGTGATTTTAGATTACTCTGTGCCTCAGTTTCCTCATCTCAGAAATGGGATAGTGACAGTGGCTGCCTCATAGAGTTGTGAATTAAATGACAAGATAGCTGTTAAAATCGCTTAGCACGTACCTGGCATGTAGTAACCACTTGGGGATGTTAATAACAACGATAAAAAGCCTAAACGTTTGATTTGGTTTAGGAGAGTGGTGTGAGCTTCGTGGGTGGTTTTCTAGGGGTCATTCCTCTCTGCCCAGGATTTCCCTCTCCTCCTCTTCCCCTCTCCCATGCCTCTGGGAAGATCTTTCTTTGGCCTCGGCGCTAGATGGATATTAATGCAGAAATATGAGGGCCGGAGATTTCCACAGCCTTTGAATAATAGGCATTTGGAAAATTAAATATTTCTGTCAAGTATGCTATCAATCTTGGCTGTTTAGGAAGGTGAGAAATTAAAATTGCAAAACAGCCCGGGAGGGGAGCGAGTTGGCCAGCCCCCTGTGTGTGGTCTCCGTATGAAGGTGGCTCTCAGGGGCAGCAGCTTTGGAACAGGAACGGGAGCGTTCCCCGGGGGGTTGAGGCAGGCAGGAGAGGGTAGCTTGCGGCAGACTTTGAAGTTCAGCCCGTTTTGATGGAGACTTCCCGCTTTATGTTCTAGATCTGCATCTGGGGGCAGCTCCTGCTGGGCTTGAAGCCGCCTTCTCTTCTTGCCCTCCTGCTTTGGCCCTACTGCCCACCCACCAGCCCTGCCCACCCACCAGCGAGGCCCCCTGCCCTCCTGCCTCGGAGGAAGCGGGGGTGCTGCTGACCAGAGCCGTTCCGTTCCATTAGCTCCTTCTGATGCTGGAGAGCCACACTGAAAGGGCATGCCACTCTGAGTGTCCTCTGCCCCGGCAAAGGCAAAAGCTGTGAGAGGGTCTTGTGGAGAGGAAGGGCCTCCCAGACCACACAGAGGAGCAGCACACATATTCCCCAGGGGTCAGGATGCAGCAAAGACAAGGAGACGCGGGGGAGGCCTCTTTACATAGGACACTGTCTGTCTTCCAGAAGAACACGACCATTCCCGCAGCTGCTTCTCTCCTCCCCAAGCCCCAGGGTGGCCCAGAGACCCTCCGACTTATCTGTGTTTCTCTTTCCTGCTGCTTACCCATCCACGTATCGGGGTTTGACTCTTGTCTACACTGCATACATCTGATGTTAGGAGTGTGAACCAGCCCCCAGGTTTTGTGGACCCACATGAAACAGGCTCCCAACAAACCAAAGCCCATCTGGGGGAGAAGGGCCAGGGCTGGTGAAGATACTCTCAGCCACGTGCTGTTCTCCCCTTCATGCAGTCACTTACTCAGCAAGCGTGGATAAGTGGTTGAAACATGCCCTATGTGCTGGATACCGAGGAAATACACGTAGCGGCGAGAACAGACCGCTTACCTTGTGCTGGGCATTGTGCGACATCCTTTAAACACATTAATTCGTTTAGCCCCAAGTCTTACGATAATATTGTTATCTGTTTTAGTTGCTTTTTTAATATTTATTTTTGAGAGAGAGAGAGAGAGAGAGCATGTATGCGTGGGAGAGGCGGGGGTGGTGGTGAGGAACAGAGGATCCAAAGCGGGCTCTGTGCTGGTAGCAGAAAGCCTGATGTGGGGCTTGAACCCACAAACTGTGAGATCATGACCTGAGCCCAAGTTGGAAGCTTAACCAACTGAACCGCCCAGGCGCCCCCGTTATCCGTTTTAATAAGGAGGCGGTTGTGATTCAGAGAAATGAAATGACCTTCCCAGATGGAAGAGCTGAGAATCAAACCCATATCTGACTTCTGATCACTTTTGATCATTTGCCAGTAAGGCCTTGTTGAAAAGTCAGGAGGGAGCCGGGCTCTGTTCCTGAGAAGCTCAGTCGAGGAGGAGAGCAGGTGAGTATAGTTGAGGGGCAGACTCAGGGAGTAGGGAGGGCTTCCGGGAGGAGGTGACGCCTAAGCTGAGTCTAGAAGGATGTACAGGAGGCAGCCAAGGGAAGAAACAGAGGTGGTGCTGTTATGCCCAGAATTCGTGATCCCCAAAGACCACCAGGGAGCCGAGTCCAATGCAAAAGCAAAAGAGCCTTTATTTGAGCTAGCTCCAGTTCAGTCCCCTACCTGCACCGAGGCAGAGGTGAGATACCGGGGAGAGAGAGCGAGTTTCAAAAGCACAAAGGTTTTATTGGGGTCTAGGGGCAGTTGGTGAGGTAATGGCTGTGGCCTCAGCTGATTGGCTGGGGAAGGGTCGGAGTCCTGTTACGCAGGTCACCAGGTGTGTTTAATTTTTTTTTTTAACATTTATTTATTTTTGAGACAGAGAGAGACGGAGCATGAACAGGGGAGGGGCAGAGAGAGAGGAAGACACAGAATCCGAAGCAGGCTCCAGGCTCTGAGCCATCAGCCCAGAGCCTGACGCGGGGCTCAAACTCACGGACCACGAGATCGTGACCTGAGCCGAAGTCTGACGCTCAACCGACTGAGCCACCCAGGCGCCCCACACCGGGCGGGTTTTGATCGGAAAGTTTGAACGGGTGGGCGGGAGGTTACTCAAGGGGAGGAGGCGTGGTCAAGGTGAAGGACACAGAACAAGATGGAGTGGGCCGGCGTAGGCCAGCCCTTTCAGTGCATAGTAAGGCTGAGGGAAGAGCTTCAACAAACACCCAGAATTGAGTGAGAATTTGTGTCTGGGTAACGGCTGGCAGGCTGGAGCCAAGGTGCAAGGGAGAGAGAAGCCAGAGAGGTGGCAGAGATCAGACGTGAAGGGTCTTGTGTCAGGCTAAGGGCACCAGAAAGCCACTGGCAAGGATTTATCCATAAGGGAACAGGTTGAGATCCTCTGGGGATGGTAGGGTGGCTAGATGACAGGAGGTGGAAAAATCACGAGGCTGCGACAGATATTCATGAGAAATGTAAGCTTAAACTAAGGTCTGCAAGTCGACAAACTTGAGAGATCTCTAGAAGGCAGAATCCACAGGACTTAGTGCTGATTAGACATTGGGCTGTCAGGTGGAGAAAAGGGAGAAACTGGGTCTGAGGGACCAGGGTGGGCAGGCTGTCCCCAAAGACGTGTGGCCCACCTGCTTGGTGGCAGTGGGGATCCTCACCACGGACACGAGCCCTGTTCTGGCCTTATGTGCTTGAACTAGATGCATTCTGACCACTGGGCTGTGGGAAGCATGTGATTATTGAGATGTCAGTCATGCAGGCAGGGGCCCAGCTGGCTCAGTGCCTACCCCACCCTCCCCTCCCTGAGGCAAACCCCTTCTTTGTCCCTTACAAACGAAGTAGGCTGTTTCTGTATTGGACATATGGACGGAGTCTATTATTGGCCTCTTTTCCTGTATGGCCTAGAGGGTGCTTGGCCAGTGAGTACTGCGTTTGGACCTAGCTTCTCCTAGGTTACTAGCATATGGCCATGGGGAAGGCAGCTGTCGGGAAGCCTTCAGTGCAGGAGAGCCAAGTTCCAAGTTCCCCTATCCCCCAGCCTCTCTGGGCTCTAGGGGACACTTTCTAGGGCCTGGATGAACTAGTGCCCAAGGAAAGGCTTGTAAAAAAGAGATAAGACAACCCCTATATTTCTGGGTTCCGGGGAAGAAAGCAGGGTGGGTGGGTGACAACCTGAACTTTCTGGAGTAAAATGTGAACTTCTACGAACTGAGGACCAAAAACTAAGTTCAGTCCGAGGCCAAGCTAGGCCAGCGGCTGGCAGGGAGCGGCAGCAGCCATCTTGTGGTTAAGGGTGGGATGGATGCCCTTTGTTCACCATCCAGCAGGCTTCTTCTCTCGGCTTCGCTGACCTAAGCACTCATGGAACTCTGTCCTTTGGTCCTCCATCCAAGGAAATTCCATGTGGCACTCCTGGTTATTGGCTCTGAATTCCCCGCCACCCTTCCTGGAGCTTCATAGAAGCCCACCTCTTGTTCAGAGAGTTTATGAATCCCCATCTGCCTGTTCTGGGATCGGTTGTGCCTCCCGGGCCTACCTTGAGCACCAGCCACCAGTCTCGTTTGACTCCTGACTGATGCCCGAGGGCCTGGCACATTATCTGTCCCTCCCGGAGTAAGTGTGCCAGCTGTGTCTCATGAATTCAATACAGACTTCCAGGGAGCCTGTGGAAGCCTTTGGAAGTTGGGGGTTGGCGCAGGGTGGGGAGTGCGGGGCGGGGGGAGGGGGTCGTCGTCGCCGTCGTGGTGAGAACGTGGGGAAGCTGGGGAGTGGGGTTGGTGACGTCCGGGAGGAATGGATTGTGGCCCGAAGGAAGAGCCCTGGGGCCTGGGCGTGGACGGCGCGGTGACCGGCCAAGCCTGGAGCCCCTGCCCGGCTCCCTCTCACCACGTGTGCGCTAGGCTTTCGTTACTCTGGCAACTCGTCCAGCTCAGACGGCGGCAGGCAGCTGAATCCAGCCCCTTGTTAGGGGGGAAAATGCTCTCATTGAAGCGCCCGAGCGGAGCTTCTGCCTTTTATTGCAACCGGCGCCACCGGCTTCCATTTGTAAACTTATTAGTGTGCGCGCACGGCGAGAGGGCCCGGGAATCCGGGCTGCCGCGCGCGGGGCGACGGAAGGGGACGACGGCCGCCGCATGCTAATCAGGGGGCCGGGCTGAGCCGAGGGGTGGGCAGGGGCAGCCGGCTGTGAGCGCCCCTGCCCCTGCGTTGCCCTTGGCCCTGTCTGCTCCGATTCTCCGACGTTACGCTACGCCAGGAGTGGGGTCCAAGCGACTCACGGTTGGGAAGGGTCTTAGGACCCAGAGAGGAGACAGGTGCTTCCTGGGGCAGGATCCCCCCCACCCCCAACTCGCCCACCCATCAGAGGCAAGAGACTGAGAGGCTGCCTGCCCTTGGGGGGGGGGGGTGTTCCCCAGGCCCTGGGCTCCCTGCAGACGCAGCCCGTGGGCGCTTGCCCACCCCGCGTGGGGAGGCAGCCTGCGCCCGGAATGACGATGCGCCCGCGCCTCCTTATTCTGAAAGGGCAGCGGCCCGGCTGCGGTAGCAGGTAATCAGCCGGACAGATGGGGCCGGGTGCGGAAGTAGATGTTCTCAGTGGAGACGGGCGCCCTTCTCCCCGCCTCGCTCCCTGAAGCCTCCCGAGTGGGATGACGAACAAAGCGTGGGCCTTCCGGAAGTCGGCTGCTTTGGACCCATCTCAGGACTTCGCACAAGGGCAGCTCTTTGTTTACAGCGCCTCCCCCCCCCCCCCCCCCCCCCCCCCCCCGCATTTCCTTCTCTCCCACCTCCTCCCCCTTTCCGGTGATCTGCTCCACGCGGGGGCGGGGCGAGGGGGGCCTGTCCGACACCCCCTCCCCCCTTCCCTCCGCCCCAGTCCTGCTTATCCTGCTGGGGACCCTTCACCAGGGAGGTGACACACGCTTGGGGCCGAGGCAGTGATGCTGGGGCAGGCGTGGGAGGACGGACTGCGGAGCCCGCGTCATCCGGCCCGTGGGGAGCGCTGTGCTGCTCTCCTGCCAGCGGGCGGAGGTGCCCGGCCACCACCGCCACCGCGCGCGCGGCTCTGCCGGCTTTGTCGCCACCAGCTGCTGACCTCATTAGGGCTCGTATCATGGAGGAGCGGGTGGTTAAAGGACCATAAGAACCAGAGCTAAGTGGCTGCGAAGATATTGACAGCCTCCCCGGAAACTCGCTTTCCAGTGAGCTGCTGTATCCCCTCCTTTAATTAGCAGGAGGGAGCTGGACAAGTTGTTACAACTGCAGGGAAAACGATAAAAGATGGCTTTGTATTAGTGTGGCAAATTTTATTAAACTGAGAGAAAGGGTAACTGAAACATGACAGCCGTGTGTGTACTGCCTCCTGAATTTGTAATAACCCAATCTTGTTCTGAATCATCCCTGCGTTGGCAAACGGAATATAAAGCATTTAACAGATCCAATATTGTAGGAGGTACAACAGAGAACAGCCAAGTGGGGAGGGACAGGTAAGGGAAGAGGGCCTCCAACCCAGGGCAGCCTTCACTGGTTAATGAGACCCGAGCAGAAATAGGGGGTCTGGCTCACGGCTTTGTCTCATTAATTACTCCTGCCCCCCTGGCTCTATCTTACATCTCCGCGTTTCCGCTTATAATTCAGAGGTAATATCTGGCCACAAGAGAAAACTTAACTAATAGCACATTAGTTGGTAGGGAATGGACAAAGCCATCTTTTCCTAAAGGGAGTAAAGTAAGACAGGAAATCAAGGGGAAAGAGCTGAGCTATGCGGCTGTTCTGGGCTTGGAGGGTGACTTTGGTACTTAAGCTGGAAGGGGGATGATGCCATGTTTAGTGTGCATTAGCTGTGGTGCCAGTGACTGTCATCTTGATGGACACGTGGGTGAGGCCCAGAGAGATTAAGTCCTATATCCAGGATTTAGTAACATGGCAGCTTGGTCTTGCACTTTGGGCCTTCAGACTCTAGGTCTCAGATTTTAGCTGAAAAATGAAAAGGGGGAAAAAAGGTATTCGTCGGTAGAGACCCTTCAGTGAGGAATTGTAGTTCTTGAACCCTAGGGATTTCAGGATCTTCCAGTGGAGGTAAGGTATTATTTTCTCGACTTTCTGCTCTTTGGGGAAGTGACTGGTCCAGAGATGTTAAGCAACCTGTTGGGGGGTCATCCAGCCTGGAGTTGACTGTGGAGAAAGGAGATCAGATCCCACATTCCTTCCTACTGAATAAGGCCTCAGATGTTAGATAAATCCATGCTTTTTAAAAATAGGGTCTATTTAAGATGATCGAAAGCTACATCTGTAGACTAAGCTTAACAGCTTCTTCCTGCCATTTTCTTCTCTCCTGTCCTCAGTGGAGACAGATGTGCAGATGTGGAGACATGTTTACTTGTCCCTCTTCCTAGATCTGAAGGCTGGCCTTTAAGGCTGACCTCTCCCCTCGTTCAAATTTTTCCTGCCGAAGACTGAGCTAGACCCTCTGAAGGGTTTTGCTTCCCATTCAGGAGTGATTAACATGTCCCTTTTCCCAGCACGGAGAGGAAATGAGCAAAACAGTTCTGTTAAAAAAAAAAAAAGACAAAAATATGTAATACAACCCCAGGCTCCAGTTTGGGTTTGCAAAGTGGAAAACAAAACAGAACCATTTTCCAGGTACTTTTATGTTATTGCCTCTATAATGTGCCCAAAAATATTTTCCAAGTGATTCATCTACAATCCAATAAGAACAACGGCTGTTGCCATTCGTATGAAAGGAGCCGGAGAGCATTAGTGAGCAATTTTATTTTATGAAGGGGAAGTGGCACAGGTGTTTGGAGCCATTTGCCTCAGGCATCAAGGACTGTGCCCGGGGCGTCTGTAGCTTCAGGCAGGGCAGCTGGCACTGTTGCAGGTTGGATAACAGACCAACTAGACAAGAATACCCCATGGTTAACTTTGGGACAGGGCTCCCCAGTGGTGGAGGCTTTTAACTTCAGTGCTCTGGTCTCCCGCCACTCAAAGATCTCTTTGTAGTCTGCTAATTTTCAAAAAGTATTGTTAACAGTCATAATTCACATTTGCGAGGGACTTTGGAGTTCACAGTGCTGCCTTTTATCCATCATCTGATGGGATCTTGAGAACCACCCGGAGATTGAAACAGATACTTTCACCCCCATTTTACAGATGAGAAAACTGAGGCTTCGGAAAGTTTACTACTTTGTCCACAGTAAGAGCCTCCCCTTTTTTGTCCCCCCTTCTCATTTCCATATGTGAGTGTCCCCTCATAAATTATTGGGGATTTTATGTTGAATTCTGGCTTGGAGCAGGAGGTGTGGGCTTCCCTAAAGGGTAACGCTGCACAGTGGCGGTCACCGGGACAAGAGGAAGGCTATTAACTAGGAAACACGAAAGGTCAAGAGCACGTCAGGGTGGCAGAGGAGAAACTTTGGGCCTTACTCTGGTGAATACAGACTTGGAGGAAGCCGGACTGTCTCCGTACAGATGGGCAGGGGCTAGGAAGGGTAAAACAAGAGCCCCGGAGAGGGTCTAAGTGGACCGACAAAGGGCAGATTGTGTAGATGAGTGTCCCTCTTGCTCCTTTCCCCTTTGTATTTCTAGGCTGTTAGAAAAGTCTTATCGAATCATTCTAGTCTCATTAGTTGTGCTTTGGGGATTAAGGCAAAGGAACTGTGTCCACAGCAGAGCATTATTTGAAAGGGATGGTGGCTGTTTTCTGAGACCACCCTGTTGGTGTCTGCAGTAATGAGTGGGACAAGATGCAGCTTGGGGGACAAGGGTAGGGGAAGAAAGAGCCTGCTGTCTGTCTCACCGGAAAGCCTCCCTCTACTGCCAACCGTAGAAGGTCAGGGCTTGAGGATTTTGAAACCTGATTGTACACCATGACACGAATATACTTGCAACTATACTGAACTGCACACTTCAGTGATTGAGATGGTAAACTTCATGTTGGGTATTTTACCAATAAGAAAAATCACTGATTGTAATAATTGCTCATAGTTATAAGTCAAAAGGCCTATAAGGGTTCTAACAACAGCCAGTATTTCTCTGCCTTACCCTTCCCTTACCTCTCAGCCTCCCTCCTTAGAAGCGATGGCTTTCAACTTGGTATGTTTCTTCTGACATTTACATATCTCTATAGGTCTAAATAATATGTATAGTGCGGTTTAATGCATTAATTATATTATCTATTGACTTTATGGTAATGAGGATTTAGTTCTCTTACATTGCCGTCTCCTCTGATTCTTACCCTCTATATAGAATCTTTAAATTTTAGTTAAATCAATACTCGGGATTTACATTGTGCCTATTTATGAGTGTTATTCACAGTGGACTATTATATTATGGTTATGTTTCTTTTTGTTTTTTTCTTTCCCTGAAGTTAATAACTGCTTTGTTTGGCTTAATTTTTTTGCTTTCATTTTCTTGGTACTTACCAGTAGCCTCTCAGGAGAATTTTCCTCGGGGCACCTGGATGGCTCAGTCAGTTATGTGTCCACCTCTTGATCTTGGCTCAGGTCATGATCTCACGGTTCATGGGATCGAGACCCACGATGGGCTCTGTGCTGGCAGCACAGAGCCTGCTTGGGAGTCTCCCTCTCTCCCTCTCTCTCTACCCCCACTTGTGCTCTTTCTCTCTCTCGCTCTCTCTTGAAATAAATAAGAAACTTAAAAAAAAAAAAAAAGAAGAAGAAGAATTTTCTTCTAGGTCAGTCTCATCAGACACTTAGCTCCAACCTGCTCCCTGGAGACTTTGCCTCCACCCCGCTGTTGTGGCTGGATGACCAGGAAGGCTGTTATCCTGGGACTTTTCCTGGGACTTTTCCTCTTCTCTGGTCCCACGGATTCCCTTTGCCTTCCTGCATACATTCCTTATTTCTAGGGCCTCACATCTTCTTCTTTTTTGGCTTGGAGTTTACTAGGAGTTTTCTCTGGTTCAGAAAGTGTGCAGTGGCCAAAGGCCTGGTGAGGACAGTTCGCAGTGTGGTGCTACGTGCCCTGGGCTGGTGCCTTCCGCACCAGGTGCACAGCACTCTCCTCTCCTCCACCCCCATTCCCCCGCCCCAGCCGCCTGGGTAGGATCTCCTGCTTTCTATAGCCCCTGTGACCCTATTTCTTATCCCTTCCCCCTGCTGAAGCATTTTGATTTTTAGGAAGGCAGGGCCCTCAGACATGTCACACTAGTGAGGATCAGAACTGTCTTGAACCCAGATCCACAGGGTCAAGTCCAGTGCTCTTCTTCCCTCTGAGCTGTGTGATCTGTACTCCTCCTACCATGACCAGGACCAGTGCTCCCTGGTCCTTGCCACTGATCATCCCTCTGGTCTCACTCAACATCCCCCCTTTCTTCTCCCCTTCCTCCCTGGCCAGTCCCATTGTTGATGTCTGTTTCTCTGACACCCTGCGCCCTGGCCCGGTCCCTGTCCAGGGCATGGTGTCCCCCGGGGGAAACCCCAGAGTCTGCGAGATGACCCGGCATCTTATCCTTTTCTGGGTGGCCGGTCTGCTTGGTGCCTCCTCCCTTTGTCTGCCACAGAGCCCCGCTCCCTCTGAATTAGCAGGAAGTCAGTGGAGGGGATTCCCTCTACGACAGGCCTGGTTGCCTTTGCCTGGAAGAATTCGGGTCTGAATCAAGCAAGGGAAGGAGTAGCACATCGGGGAGAGAGTCAGGCTCCTCTCCATCAAGTCCCTTGTAACTCAGTAGGTAGGCACGTGTTGTGGTGGCAAACAGGGTGGGAGAGGCTGTCTTCTTCACAGGCTGGCTCTGGGAGGACCTGCCTGGCCCTGCTGGAGGAGGCTGCCTCCTATCCTCTCCTTTTTCATCCTCTCCTAAAGCATCACCTTTCCTGGGAAGGTTTCCAGGCAGAGTGGAAGCAAGACGGCCATGCACAAATACCATCCACGGATAATTCCCGCTCTGCCGTAGCTGTTAGTTTTCATCTGCCTCCCCACAAAACCTTTCTCCGAAGTGCTGAAGGGAACATCACTGATTGATTTGTGTCTTTCTCCTTTACATTTCCTCCGCTCCCTCCCTCTCCCTCTGATTGAGCTAGAAATTAGCAATGAAATGACCCAAGTAAGGCCATTAAATATTCTGCCAGGAGAGAGAAAATCAAGACTGTACACTATTCATTCATTCATTCATTCATTCACTCACTCTGTGGTATCTTACTGATCGAAGAAAACTCTAGGCTCCGGTGTCATAAAAATCACAGCATCTTGCTGTTTGAGGTATTAAGTGTATTTAAAGCAGTGTGACCTCTTGTGGACTGTAGTCACCCCAAGGCCATGAGCCCGGTTGGTTTTGCTCACTCGGTATGGGGCCCTCAGGATCCAGCTTGAGCAGCAGGACAGGCAGTTTGCTCAGAGTGAGAGCCCCATAAATGTTTGTTGTTGATGGTGATGCTTGATCAATAAAGCTAATCCTGCCATTGTCATCAGGGGATAAATCAGTACTCGCGTGTGTGAGAATTTCCCCTTGAACGTGTTTCTGAGGGTGCTTAATCAGGCTCTTTATGGTTTCCGAGAGCTGGGGCATGATGAAAAGGGCCTTGGCAATTTGCTGCTATGGAGAAGTTGAGCAGAAAACAGGGACTCAGTGAATGAGTCCGGGCCCCACCGCCCACCCATGCTACCCCACAGCTGCAGGGGACCCTGGGCCTCAGCTCAGCAACCTTCAGCTCAAGCTTGCAGGTTCTTTGATGTCAGCTCAAATCTTGTCGCCCAAGGAGGGGGGGAGGAGGAGGTGGATGTCAGGATGGAAAGTTGGAACTGGAGCATTTGGGACTCAGATGGTGGGGAGCTGGTATATGAGAGAGCAGAGTGGGAGGGGGCAGGGGGAGTGGGTGGGGCTAGACTTGCAGTCAGCAGGCTGTGGTCCTGGCCACCACAGACGGTGTGTGCAGGGGCCTGAACCAGGAGCCAGGGAGCCACAGAGGTCTAGGGCTTGGGGTTCAGGACCCGCTGCCAGCCCCTTCTGGGTAGGGGCGGCCTGGACCAACAGCTAAGCCTTTGCTCTCACTCTGGCTCTTCTGTACCTCAGAGGCCTGGACAGAAGGTGGCTGAAGCGTGGCTAATGGCAAGGCCTTGGGACTCCTGCTGACTCCCCTCCACTGGCTCAGTCCTGACAGCCTCTCCTGGCACATCCTCTCGCCTCCGGGACCAACCCAGGGCCTCCAGGACAGACTCCCTGATGGGAGATGTAGCTCTTCATCACGTGCCTTCTCTGCAGCCTTATCGTAGGCTTCCTGAGAGCAAGTTGGGAACCCCTTCCCTAGTCCCAACATGCCCTAGCACGTGTCAGGGTGTGGCAGGGGCTCCATACGTGGTGCGTGAGTGGAGCAGTGGGCCACACGCGATGTGGCTATGCCAGAATGGGCGGGGAACCGGGCAGAGAGCAACTATCCAAGATGGAGTCTCTGGGCAGGATGGACCGCCACGGTTATGGTGTTCCCTCAAGGCGAGAATGATGGCGGGATGGTAATAGTAATGACAGCAGCAAACACTTGAACAGTGCGTGCTCTGCCCCAGGACCTGTTGGAGCACCTTACGCAGATATTTTTCACTTAATTCATTTTTTTTTTCTCGTTGAGTTCTTAGTACAGCCCTATGAGGCAGGTGTTCTTATTACTCCCATTTCACAGATGGGGAAATGAAAGCACCTGGCTTACTCCTTGGCATTCTTCACGTCTCTCTCCTTCTGGAAGGCTCTAATGCCCTCCGCCTCCCCGTCACTGCGTTTCTTGCTCCTCCTGGCTGTTGGCTTGTCCCCCTTCCCTAGGACTGACCGTGTCTGGGCAGGGATCAGGCCTGTCTTGCTCATATTGCAGCCCCTGGTGCCTGGCGTGCAGTGGATATGGAGTAGATGCCCAGTAAATGGGTTTGAAGGAGCGAATGAACAGACTGAGAGCATCCTTTGCTGTCTCTCTGCTGAAGCACCCCCCAATCAGTCCACGGGGGTTGGGTGGGGGAGCTCTTTCTTCTGTATTTCCCCACATTGCCCACTGAGCAGAGGAGTGGCCCAGAACCAGGCATCTCTGTTCAATCCATGTCTGTTGAGCACCTGTCCTGTGCCCGGGTCCATACTGAGTGACAGGGAAGGGGTCCCTGCCATCGAGAGGTTTCCCACATCTTCTGCAAAAGAATCCCTTCCCTTGAATTTCTCCTGAAGCTCTCCTGTGCTTTTTTGAGTACCCGCCCCCCCCCCCCCCACTTTGCCTTCCCTGAGTTCTAGGAAAGGGCACACGAGGGCTGTTCCCAGTAGCCTTCAGAGGACCTTGCCATACCCGCCCCCACCCCTTCCCTCAGGTAGACAAGCTGAGATGATTCAGTTATGCACATTCGTGCCACAATCCTTTGCTCGTTCCGTTTGAGGACATGCGTTTTTTGGCAAAATCTGCAGCGTGATAAGGTTTCTGCTCAGCCTGTGGCGGGCTGGGGGTGTCTTTCCATTTGTTGTCTCATGCCTCTCCTCCCCTCTCCTGGCCCAGCCACTGCCTTTTACCTGATTTAGTTTTCGCACCCGATTTGGTGGTTCCTCAAGAAACCCACCTGCATCACTTCCCTCGGGCGTGTGGGTTTTAGCACCATCCTCCAAGCCCTGCTTCCCCACCGTGATGTTTTTGCAGGAGATGCCAAGGGTTTCCCGAACGGGGTGTGCTTGTGAGAGTGAGTGTGTTGGGGGCACGTGCCTCACACACTGACCCGGGTACCACTGTATGTACAACTCCTGCTCTTAGCTGGTTCTCTGCCACTTTCCCTCCAGAAACCACCAGCCCCTCTGACCTCCTGCTCGGCATCGCTACGGATGCCGGCAGAACCCGGTGTGGGCATCCAGCACCCTCTACCCTCACCTTGTGCTGATGAACTGATCAGCAGAAAGCTACTGAGGGGGGCCCTGAGCAGACTGGCTCAAAGGGGGTCCAGACGACATTCAGCCACCACTGGAAGATACAGCCCCTTTTGTTTTCTAGGAGGCGACCATAGGAAAACAGCATGAATGGTCATAATTTACTGGGCTCCTGAGTGAATTGGTATATCATTCTGATTATTGAACGTGTTGCCTAATTGTAGCTATAAAAAGGAATGGTCCATCTTCCCCATGAAAGCCTGGTGCTGGCTAATTGTTGTTTAATTAGTTGATTCCAGTGGTCGAGGGGTGAGTTTGGAATTATAATTACAACTCCTATTATTTCAGGGAGATTGCTGAATTAATTAGTGGGACAATAGGATTCTTCATTGTTGACATCTTAAGAATCCATAATAATAACTTTAAACTGGGTTGCGATAATGGAAGTTGGTAATAGATTTGTCTTCTCTGCTGGGAGAGGCTGGACTTCAGGAGGACCAGGGCCTCCCTTTCTGTCCCCCCTCCCAGGAGAGGGATGGGAGTGTGGAGAGGCAGGGGTTCTTGACTTGGTGAGTTTTGACTGGCCAGGGGTGGTGGAGGAAGTAGGGAGAGATCACACAACTGTGCTTGGCTTTCTCCTGACCTGAGCAGGTGGAGGCCAAAGGGAATGGGAGATGAGAGAGAAGAGGAAGGGAAGGGTCCAGCCAAGAATGTGTAGGGTTTAATTCAAGGGTCGATGAAGAACCTTGCTTGTAGCTCTGGTGATCATGGACAGCCATGCTGGCCAGGAGCAAGTGGCAGTGTCTCTGGAGAGGCAGGCCCAAATGGTGACATGGCCAAGGTCCTGCAAGGAGCTGTTGGAGCTGGATGGGTCCTCGTGAGCCTGTGTTCCCAAATCCCCTCTGTGACTACCAGCCTGTGCCGTGCCAGGGGCAAGGTTGGCTGCTGTTTGGTTCCAGGTGACCTTCTGCTTAAGATCTTACCGTAGCTCCCGCTGGGCATGCCCATGTTGGGGTGGGGAGCTGGGTGGATTCTGCTCCCTCTTCTCCTAAGCTTTGCCCTCTCCTTCCCTCGTCATTTTCCTCCTCTCCCCAGGAGTCACCAGAAGCATCTTCCATTCTGGATATAAAAGAGAAATACTGCACTGTTGCTTCAGCAAGAGAGGTGATAATGAGAATATAGGAGAAACTGTTTATCCAGGTAGTTAATATATGAATCATCTGAAGGTCACGTGGCATCTTTCTTTCAAAGAGAGATTCTTGTCCCAGCCTCAGCTGCACACGTGGAGAAGTAGGGTGGGGTACGGTTTTGTCCCAAATTCTGTGTCTTGTGGAGTCGAGCCGTTAAGCAAATGCCTGAGATGGAGGGGGGCCAGGTGGTTTTCTGGGTGGGTGAGTGGGTGGTGGCCTCAGAGTCTGAGCGTGGGAGGGGGTGAAGTCCTGTGGAAAACACAGGATGGGATGACAGAGATCTCTTGGTTTGGAAGGACCTTCTTCCTTTAGCTTCTGAAGACAGTTGCCCAACGAGAGCTGCATGGGACCCCATTCCGGGCAGCATGTCTTGGGTGCTCATTTTCCCCTTTCCCCCACCCGTGTCCCACTCTGCTCTTCCAGGGCCAGGTATCCACTAAGGGAACAGGGGGCCCGGGGAGCTTCTTGGAAGGCAGATCATTAAGATTTAACGGGACATTTCCTGCCGGACAGGGGGCTCTTAAAATGCAACTCATTTAGATAGCTGGGGATCACAGAGTCGTTTCACCTGTCGGCTAGCAAAGGCCAGACGTGAAATTATGCCAGTCCGTGCTGTTCTGTCTCCAGCCCTGCACAGCCTCACCCCTGGGCTGCAGCTGTGCTGGCCCAAAGCAGCTGCTGGACAGCGTCCCTCCCCCCTGGCGGCCAGGTGTTGCAGCACAGCCACACTGGGGGTAGTTAACAGTGCCCAGAGCTTCATGAGGATCGGTGATGCCGAGCAGGGCCCAGCAGCCACGAGCCCCTGTGCGGTGCACAGACTCCTTGGCTCTGGCCCTGGGGACCACAGCCGCAGCCCAGACATCCTTTTGATCCCCTTGATCCCCTGCAACGGGTTTTCCAGAGCCTTGATCTGTCAGGATCCTACCCTTTTGGCAGAGTGAGCCGAACAGCTGAAGGGAGTGAGTTAGAGAAGGGGGTGCAGTGTGCGAATGCGTGCATGCGCGTGTGTGAGACAAAGAATCAGACGGGCAGACAAAGGGAGAGAGACAGGGCAGACCGGGAGAAGGAAAGAAACAAGGCTGGGGGCAGGGAAAGAGTAGGGCGGTGGTTGCCTTCCCCAGAGCAGAGACGTTTGGTCAAGGCTGGTCTCAGCCGTGAGTCTATACCCACAGGAACCTGGAAATAAGAACATGGAGGGGCCCAGGTGGGCACAGTCCACAGTCCTCTGGGGCTCTCTGGTCTGCGTCTCCACTCTTGGGCTGAGAATGTGCTGGATTAAAGACCTCCAAGAAGCCAGAGAGAGGAGGGGGGTTTAGAGCTGCCCATAGGCACGCGATGGAACCAGCTGTAGGTGTGGACCCCAGAAGGCTCTGCCGCTTACAGTGGGGGCGCCCTCTCTGAGGTCACGTAAAAGTGAGGATGCTGTTGCCAACCGCATGGGGTTGTCATGAGTGTTAATGAGACAACACAGCAAAAACTTCTGGGACATACCGGGCAGCGGGCGAGCCGCTGTTAGCCACCTTCCCTTCCTTCTGTAAACGAGCTGCCTAGTCATACACATGCTTGGCTCTTAGTCCAACACGGTATAATCAGACTCTGGAACCCGAGAACCATTTTGGAGCTGCACAGCAGGATGGGGGAAGGGGGCTGGGCTCCCCCCTACAGTGCCCTGTCATGTATTCCTCCGTCTTGTGTGGCCCACCTCCACAGGTACTCAGAGTGAGAGGTGAGAGATGCTCATGCCAATAACCCCCCAGCGGCCGGGTTTGAGCCCTGGCTCTGCCCCTCACTGGCTGTTTCAAGTTCTGGGTTAGGTGCTCCCACCTGGGGGGGTGGGGGGTGGGGGGTTGGACATCCCGCAGGCAGCGCTGTGCCTTCCCTGTGCCTGAGTCACGTCTCACCCCAAGGTGAGTGCCCTGGAAGGCTCGGAGGCAGATTCCTTCCTGAAGATACCAGAACGTCCATGCAGCCTTTGTGCCTGCCCTGGCACTGAGGATTCTGGAGAGGCTAAGGCTGGCATGATGGCATGTAGGGGGAACTGGCGGGGCACCTTTCCAAGGAGGTGACACTTTACTCTTAGACCTGGAAGGTCAGAAGGAACCCCACACACGGAGGTCAGGGCAGAGCCTTCCAGGGGAGAGGGATTAGGCTGGAGCAAAATCCCCCACGTAGGTCATGCTTGGTGTCCTTGAGAGACAGAAAGATGGCCAGAGTGGCTGGCTCGCGGCACACAAAGGGGAGGGTGTGCGGCCAGAGCTCCAGGCGTGGCCTTGGGGGCCCAGAAGGAATTTTGGATTTTGCTCTCAAATGAGACGAGGAGACAGGGGAGTCTTAAGCAGGGGGTGACATAATCTGATTTATATTTTAAAGTAATTCTGACTGCTCTTTAAGAATAAACTATAGGGAGGAAAAGTCAAGAAGTGACTGAGTAGCAGGCTGGCTGAAAGCTGACAGAGGCTTGGGCAGAGGGTGGCCCTGGTGACAACGACACAAGCCTATTGGGCAGGATTCAGATACGTGTGCTTTCCTTTTTTTTTTTTTTTTTTTTTTTTTTTATTAAGGCCCGCTTCACATGCACTAAAATTCACCATTTAGCGTGAAGTTCTGTGAATTTTGACAAATGCCCACGTTGTGTGACCACCGCCAGTCAAGATATGCAGCGTTTCCCATCGCCCTGCAGATTCCCCTGGGCCCGTTTCAGCCCCTCCCCTGCCACCACCCCTGCCAGCCACTTGTCTGGTTTTGTCCCTATGGGTTTGCCTTTTCTAAAAAGTCATGCAAACGGAATCATACAGGATGTAGCTTTTGGAGTCTTCGCACCATGCGTTCCTTCACTTAGTGTCACGTATTTGAGAGTCAGCCATGCTGCTCATAAATGAATAGTTCACTCCTTTTTACTGCTGGGTGGTATTCCATCTATGAAAGTTCTGGTTTATTCATTCACCACTTAAAGGACATTTGGGCCGTTTTTCATTTTTGGCAGTTTCAAGTAAAGCTGCTGTAAACTATCGCATACAGATTTTTATGTGAATGTAAGCTTTCATTTCACCCGGGTCGATGCCAAGAGTGGAAATCCTGGGTCATCTGGTGAGTGCATGTTTAACTAACCACTGACCTGTTTTCCAGAGTGGCTGTGCCGTTTTGCATCCCCGCTAGCGATGTATGAGAGTTCTAGTTGCTCTGAATCCTCACCAATACTTGGTGGTGTTCTTCTTCTTTTTTTTTTTTTTTTAAAGTTTATTTATTTTTGAGAGAGAGAGAGAGAAAGAGAGCTGGCGAGCACAAGGCGGGGAGATCATTACTTGAGCCAAAATCTAGAGTTAGACACTTAACCAGCTTAGTCACCCAGTTGTCCTTTTTTTGAAAAAAATTTTTTTTTCAATTTTAAAAATATCTTTCTCTATTCTAATGGATAGGTAGTGATACCTCATTGTGGTTTTAATTAGCTTGTCCCCAGGGACTAATGATGTAAGTATCTTTTCATCTGCTTATTTGCGGTCCGTCTGTCTTCTTGGGTGAGGTGTCTGTTTAAGTCTTTTGCACATTTTTGTATTGCTTGTTCGTTTTCTTATTGTTGAATTTTGAGAGTTCTTTATATATTCTGGATATAAGTTCTTCATCAGAGATGTGATTTGCACGTATTTTCTCCTGGTCTGTGGTTTGTCCTTTTCTGGTCTCCCACACTTGCTGTCTCTTGCTCTCTCTTAAATCATAAGACCCCAGGATATTTATGAAAATAGAAGGAACACTAAAACCTCTGTAATTCTTTTATCACAGCCCACTCCTCTGTTGTCATTCGGACAATGGTTTCAGAAGACAGCCTCTATGAGGCTTTTATCTTGATGGTCCAGATTTTGTAGTTTCTATTTTTTTTTTTTTTACTGTAGTAAAAATAACACAAATTTAGTATCGTGACCATTTTTACCTGTAAAGTACCAGAGCACTAAATACGTGTATACTGTTGTGTAACCAATCTCTAGAACGCTTTTCATCTTTCACACCTGAAATCTTACACCCATTAAGTAACAGCTCAGTGTTTTCTGCTCCCCCAGCCGCTGGCAATGACCGTTCTTTCTGACTGTCTGAATTTGGCTACTCGTTAAGTAGCATCATTCCGTATTTATACTTTAGTGACTGGCTTATTTCACTGAACACCGTGTCCTCAAGGTATGTAATCCATGTTATAGTATGGGACAGATTTTCCTTCGTTGTTAAGTCTGAATGATATATTCCATTGTATACATATACTACTCTTCAAATGTCAGTGGACATTTGGATTGCTTATACTTTTTGATTATTATGCCTCTATAAAATTGGGTGTAAAAATATCTCTTTGAGACCCTGTTTTCAACTCTTTTGGCTTCTTTTTATATCTCTTAACAGTGCCTTGGGAAGAGCAGAAGCTCTTAATTTGATAACGTCTAATTTGTCAGTTTTTTTTTCTTTTATGGATTGTAGTTTGGTATTGTATCTAAGTACTCATTGCCCAATGCAAAGTCACAAATATTTCCTCCTATGTTTTCTTCTAGAAAGTTTATAATTTTAGATTTTTTTAGTTTGGTCCGTGATCCATTTTGAACTATTTTTATATAGGTGAGGGGTATGGTATGGGTTAAGGTGTTTTTTTGTTTTTTGTTTTGATTGTGTGTGTGTGTGTGTGTGTGTGCGTGCAAATGGATATCCACGTGTTTCAGAACCATTTCTGTTTTTAAAAATTTTTTTTCGGGGTGCCTGGGTGGCGCAGTCGGTTAAGCGTCCGACTTCAGCCAGGTCACGATCTCGCGGTCCGTGAGTTCGAGCCCCGCGTCAGGATCTGGGCTGATGGCTCAGAGCCTGGAGCCTGTTTCCGATTCTGTGTCTCCCTCTCTCTCTGCCCCTCCCCCGTTCATACTCTGTCTCTCTCTGTCCCAAAAATAAATAAACGTTGAAAAAAAAATTAAAAAAAAAAATTTTTTTTTCATGTTTATTTTTGAGAGAGAGAGAGACAGAGCATGAGCAGGGGAGGGGCAAAGAGAGAGGGAGACACAGAATCCGAAGCAGGCTCCAGGCTCTGAGCTCTTGGCACAGAGCCTGACATGGGGCTTGAACCCACAAATCGCAAGATCATGACCTGAGCCCAAGTTGGACACTTAACCAACCGAGCCTTTGGGCCCCCCTCAGAACCATTTCTTGAAAAGATTAGCTTTCCTCCACTGAGTTTCTTTTACATTAGATATGTTTTTGAGATGGGATTGTTAGGATTTGTGTTTGGCTGTGGAACACGAGGGAAAAAAGAGAGGAATTAAGAGTGACTGAGTGTTGGCTCAAGCATCAGGTTGGATTATGGTGCGATTTTCTAAGATGGGGGAACATAGGGGAGAACAAGTTTGGGAGCTGGGAGTTTGGAGTGGTGTTTTGGAAAAGCCCATGAGGCATAAGAACATTTGGCAAGGAGACAGCTGACAAAGGAGTCTGGAGTTCAGGACAGAGGTAAAGGCTGGAGATATACGTTTTGCAAGTCACTGGTGCATAGAAGCAGGTCAGCCAACATGTAGAGTGCCATGCGCCCAGCGCAGCAATAGAGTTGTGTGCAGGGGGTGGCGGGGCTCTGGGGCAAGGCGTAAGGTGGGGAGCACGGAAGGACCTTAGGGGAGGTCACATGAGTGGGTCTCAGTGAGTGAGTAGGAGTTTGCCAAGAGAGGACTGGGGAATGGCATTTCAGGGGAGGGATTAGAACGTGCACAGGTGGAGGGGCATAAAGTGTACGTTCTTCAGGAAACTACAAAGAGTTTGGAGAAGCCAGAGGAAAGATGCATGGGCAGGAGGATGGGGAGGGGATGAGTCTGGAAGAAGACAAGGCCGATTCAGGAAGAGCCATTAGTTAGAGAGCAGAGTTTAAACTTTCTCATGTGGACATTGGGTGAATCAGTGACAAACTTTCTGTGACGTCTTGACCATCCCTCTGTCGTCACATGTTTGTTTCAGGTAAAGAACCAGGGCCATAGGGACCGGGAGACAGGAAGCAGGAAGGTCAGGGAGGAGGAGTTTGTTCACTGTGAGAAGCAGAGTGCCTGCACTTGACAGGGGTTGGAAGGACGGAAAGTTAGAGATGACAGTGAGGACATTTAGGACAAGTACCCTCCTCTTTTAGTGTCCCCTCCTTCCGCCCCACACCAGCAAGACTTACCCTTCTGAGTTGTAGAGTGTGTTTGTCCCTAGGGATCCCTGATTAGCTGAATCTCTCTGTGCTTTGGCCTTCCCCAAACCTGATGTGCAGTTGAAATCAAGACACCTGCTCGTTTCTCCTGTGCCCGGGCATGGCAGTGAGGGGGGGACCAGACAGGCCTTCCGTGGATGGGTGATGGGTCTGATCCTTCATCTGTTGGCCTAATCAGACCCTGTCTGTCCTGACAGGAATACAGATGCGATGCTTCTTCTTCACTCTGTCTGAAATTGCTTTGTAATAACACTAGGAGTTAGAGAGGCATTTTTATTGATTAAACAATCGAGGCGATTTGTCTTTACAAAACTGAAAATATAGAGGTGTCTCTTTCTCCCTCTGTATACATTACGCATGCTTATTTATTAGAGGCAACAGTCTCTGCTTATAATCAAGCTGATGTTTATGATGGGGCTGCTTTACAATGCCAGGCTGAGATGATATAATGGGAGCTGGGGTGAAAAGAAGCCTCATGTAATGACACTGACAATCAGGGGTGAGAGGCCCCCAGGGAAGGCGGCGCCGGCGGGGATGAGTGGTTGCAGGGAATCGTGGAACCATTTTGATATGGAAAAAGGATTCTTCTAATGTCGCATGGGGAGAACAATATGGCTTTGGATCGGATGGCTCAAGGTTGGAATCCTAGCCCTGCCGTTTATTGCCTGTGTCACCTGGGAGACGTTACTTACAGTCTCTGACACCCCAAATAGGGATAAGGACATCTAATAGGATGGCCTATGTGAATCGCTTAGCACTGCATGAGACATAGGGACAGAAGGGAGTTACTCTCTTGATCTCTCCAGAATGGGGTTCCAGGTAGGGGTGGGCGTGTTAAGGTGCTTGGGACGGCAGCTTGTGTACCGGGCAAGTCGGAGCTGCTCAGGATTGAAGTTCGGGCCCAGCGCATTCATCCCAGATCCTGCTTGCGAGGCCAGCCTGCTGGCTCACACAGCAGGCACGCCTGGTGTTGGGCTGTCTTGAGCCCTGTTGTTGGGCCCGGAGTCCCGGGCCAGGTACCGGTTAGCTGCGGTGCTGGGTGTGTTTTCACGGGGAGGCAGCAGGCGGCTGGAGGTTGGTGAGCTGCCTTTCCCACTGGGTGGGTGGATCATGGCCTTGTTGGACAAGGATGCCGCTGCTGGAGCAGCCGGCTGCATTATTAAGAGATCTTTCTAATTCCAAACTGATACGGCGTAATTGTTCCAGCCCTGCAGGGCTCTGTATGAAAACCGCTGGCAGTCACTTGGCTCCCGGGTTTGCTAAATCGTATTCATGAATTCAGTTTATCACCCTGGATTGTGAGCCTCGGCCCACGGACAGTGGGCATGCAGACTCAAGAGGGCGGGCGGCTGGAGGTGAGCAAGACAGACGTCCGGAGCACTCATCTCTGCCGGTTTGTGGCTAGACTTGGCCTGCCTTTGGGGACGCCCAGAATCCAGAGGGAGGCGAAAGAGCTTAGGTGGGGCTCTCTTCATGCTTCTGTCCTCAGGTTTCGCGGTGCCTGGATTTGGGGTCCGTGGGGGCAGAAGTTTCTTGGAGTATGGTGTTCTTGGTGTTGGAGTGTTAGGGCAAGGTGACCACCCTGCCAGTCAACTCTCCTTCTTACTGCCTGGCAACTGATCAGTAAGTACATATCTGGTACTTACTGTGTGAAAGCACAGAAGGGGATAGGGTTTCACCGGGAGGAGGAGGCAGCAAGTAATACAAAGTCTTTACTGGCTAATCTCGAGTAGGTTTTCAGAGGGCAGGGAGTTACTGTGAGCTAGATGAGTGAGGAAAGTCTTACAGCAGGAGTGGGGTCGGTAGTATTCAGTTGGTGGGGTGGCCTGAGAGGCATCCCAGGAGTCAAGGGTGTAAGCCAAGGGCAAAGTGTTTGGAATAATGAATGGAAGAGTTAGTTTGGTGTCAGGGAATAGTGCGGGACAGTGTTCTCAACATTTTGGGTCAGATGATTCTTTGTTATGGGGGCTGCCCTGGCATTGTAGGATACGAAGCGGCATCCCTGGCCTCTACCCACGAGGTGCCAGTTATGTCCAAGCCTTACAGCCCCGAGTTGTGACAACCAACTATGTCTCTAGACTTGCCAGACATCTGCATGCAGAGTTGCCCCCAGTTGAGAACCGTGGTGTAGGGGATAATCAGAGATAAGAAGAAAGGTTGGCTGGGCCATGTCTGGAAGGGCCTTGGGTTTCACATTAAGAAGGTTGGGACTGTATCTAACCAACAACAGAAAAAAATCAACCTGACTGAAAAATGGGCAAAAGACTTGAACCGGCACTTCTCCAAAGATCAATAAAGGGCCAATGAGCATATGAAAGGATGCTTGATATCATTAATCATCAGAAGGGCAAATCAACATCACAGTGAGATATTACTTCACACTCAATGGGAAGGCTACTACCAAAAAAAAAAAAAATACTAAGTGTCGACAGGGGTATGGAGTTGTGCACCGTTGGTGGGCCACAGTGGAAAACAGTAATATGATTCCCCCCAAAATTAAAAGTACAATTACTGTATGATCTAGAAATCCCACTTCTGGGTATATAGCCAAAAATAATTGAAAGCAGGATCTGAAGAAATATCTGCACATCCATGTTCATAGTGGCACTATTCACAATAGCCAAGAGGCGGAGACAACCCAGGTACCTAGTGATGGATGGGTGGATAAACAAAATGTAGCACATACATAGAATGGAATATTATTCAGCCTTACAAAAGGAAGGGAATTCTATCACAGGCTACACCATGAGGACATTATGCTAAGTGCTATAAGCCAGTCACAAAAGGATGAATATGGTTTGATTTCACTCATACGAGGTATATTGTCAAGTTCATAGATAGATGAAGTAGAATGGTGGTTGCAGAGCTGTGGAGAAGGGACAAAAGGAAATTGTTGTTTAATGGGTATAGTTTCACTTCTACAAGAAGAAAAGTTCTGGAGATCTGTTTCACAACAATGTAAATAAACTTAACACTACTGACCTGTGTGCCTAAAATGGTTAAGAGGGCAGGTTTTATGATATGTGCTTTTTACTATAATAAAAAATCAAAAAAAGAAAAGACTTAATTCTGGAAATAACGGGGAGCTATGGGCAGGTGAGTCAGAGGTACTACTGTGCAGCCATCACCACCATCCATTTCCAGAACTTTTCCAACTTCGCAACCTGAAACTCTGTACCCATTAAATACTAACTCTCCATTCCTTCCTTCCCCAGCCCCTGGGTCACCATTCTTCTCTTTGTCTCTATAAATTTGACTACTCTAGCTCTCTCATAGAGAGCCCCTCCCTTTTGTTTTTTGTTTGTCTTTCTTTTAAACATTTATTTATTTTTGAGAGACAGAGCGCAGGCAAGGAGGGGCAGAGAGAGAAGGAGACACAGAATCTGAAGCAGGCTCCAGGCTCTGAACTGTCAGCACAGAACCTGGCATGGGGCTCGAAGTCACAAGCTCTGGTCAGATCGTGACCAGAGCTAAAGTAGAACACTTAACTGACTGAGCCACCCAGGCGCCCCACGCTCCACCTTTTTAAAAGCTGAACAATATTCCATTGTGTGTGCATACCCGGTTTGTTTACCCTTTCATTCATCGAAGATTCCCCCCCCCTCCCCAGTTCTTTCGTCATCAAGAGCTTTTGCTCTGTTTGGAACCACCTTCTCTGCCAAGGGTCACCAAAGTCAGATGCAGTATGGCACCTGGCTGGCTGGTAACATAAATGTCACAAGCAGGCCAAGTGGAAGGCAGTTGTTCAACAGCTTGTATTGGGTCCAAGAATGACCCCTATCTAGTTATACTAGCTAAGTGGTTCTCAAGTTTTACCAGGCATCCGCATCATGTGGAGAGCTAGTGAAAACACAGATTGCTCGGTCCCACCCCCAGAGTTTCTGAATCAGTAGAGAGTCAGGAATTCTGATGAATAATTCTGATGCTCCCGGTAATTCTGATGCTGCTGGTCTGGGAGAGCCATTCTACTTTGTAATTTTAACTCATTGCCCAGGCCAAACGAGACAGCTTGCAGGCTGTAGGCCTCTTCCTAGCAGAGGTCAACATCCTACCCTGGCCACCTTCTGAATGGTGAAGACCTGCCTTGGGAGGCCTTGACAGTTTGGAGGCTCCTACTTGTGGCCCAAGATAGTGTCAGGAACTCCTCTTGGCTCAGCCACTGGAACCTCCTCCGTGTGGGTTACCCACGTTTCGTTCTACTGGGCCTCTTGAATAAGATGAAGCTACTGGGCTGGAGGGCAGAGCTCAGAGTGTTGGGAAAATGCACAAAGACACTGAGCCTTTGACCCTTTAGCTTTGGGAGCATTTCCTGTTTGCACTCTGTGCCTGCCGGTGGGGGGGGACTCAGGCAACAAAACACGACCCTTCCCATAGAGGATCCCCTTGGGCCTCTCACCACCCCCTGCCTGCATCGCCCGTCTGTCCGTGATAATGGCTGTCCTCGGCAGGGCAGAGCACATTTGTCTCTTTTAATATATATTTAAAAGGTATTGATAGCCAAAAGGGCCGGGGGGACCCATGCACAGCCCTGCCTCGGCAGCTGGCATTTTCCCCTGTAAAGGCTTCTCTCTCCTTCGCTCCCAGAAGGCCAGACCAGGAAAGGGCCTTAAAGGTCATTCGACCCAAACCCTTGAGGCCAGAGAGGGAGGTAAGGGTCACAGGGTCACTACATCAAGCAGGGACAGAGTCAGCCCTGGGACCCTGGTCTTTCTTACTGGTGCATCTTGCCAATTCAAGGACATACCTATGTATGAGGTACGTGCCTAGGTAGAGGTACATACATACCTGGAGGTCTCAGTACCTTGGCTCTTTCTTCTTTCTTTTTAGTGTTTTCACCTCCACCCCAGCACCTGCCCCTGACGCTCCCTCTGCTTCCTCTCAGCTGCCCCGCCCTTCCCCCCAGGCCCTCGTGCCTCACTTCTTGAGTTCATCCTGCCTGAGCAGGACATTTCCTCACGGCCTCTGACTCGGTCTTTCCTAGGGCAATAGAGTGAAACTGTCACGCAGGCCCTGACGTCCTACCTGGAACAAACACTTGGCTTTGCGTATCAGCCTGGTGGCCTGGGTCTGTGGTCCCAGACGAATTCTTAGTTATTAATCCCCTGCACCCTGCTCTCCAGCCACCTGCTGCTGGCCTGTTGTCTCCCTCACTGCAGTATCTCTAGGATGTGCCCAGGGCCTGAGATGTAATTGGGACTCAGTGCGATTGTGGAGTCATAAGTGGGTGCATAGATATGCTTTGTTCCTTCCCTTGATTTGGATTTGGGTGTCTTCTTGGGAACTCCAAATCCGACCTTACAGGGACTCATGCTTGAGCGAGTGACCCATGTCAGTGGGATCTTAGGCCCTTAGGAGGCAGCCTGTGCCACAGGGTCCCTTTCTCCAGGCCCCACCTAACCTTCATTTGTGGCACACTGACTAATGCCAGGCACCTGCTAAGTGATTCACACCCATTGTTGATTCTCTCAGCAGCCCCTGAGATGGGTAGGGCCATCTTTTTTGGTGTTGAGAGGTTGAGGAACTTTTAAGGGTCTTGCCTTAACTAGTCCTCGGCTCCCTCCCTTCCTTGGCTTTCTGGAGGCTGTTCTTGAACTGAGGCTTGAGACAGTCACTTCCTTCTGGTCTGGAGGGGTAAACAGAGGCAAATCACCCCACGTGGAAGGATCTGGCCCTATCTGGGGACTGGGCTGTCTCACCCCTCTTCCCAGGCCTACAGCCGGCCTCTGGCGGGCGGGCCTGGGCATGACGGTGCCCCTGCTTGGCAGGGGAGCGAATCCGTCGCCAGGGCCATCCTACAGCCGCCTTCCCTGAACAAGTCTGTGCAATTCCATGTCACTTCACTCTCCTCCTCCTGATGTCCTCTCGTTGTAGCCAGAGTTCTCATGTCGTCAGTTTAGCCTAACAGCGTGTTGGAAAGGTGA
The DNA here is from genome assembly GCF_018350155.1 of Leopardus geoffroyi. Classification (NCBI taxonomy): domain Eukaryota; kingdom Metazoa; phylum Chordata; class Mammalia; order Carnivora; family Felidae; genus Leopardus; species Leopardus geoffroyi. The sequence goes on from NC_059329.1 coordinate 17,847,996, forward strand.
ACCCCAGATGACTCAGGGTGCACCCCTGCTCCCTTCTGCCCTTCCCACCCTCCCCTCTACTGCCGCCTCTCCTCGGAAACTTCCCTAGGTCAGGGCAGTCACACACAGCTGTCCCCTGTCTTTGTCCGGGGGCTCTGGTGTTTGTTTGAGGCTCTGGATTGAGGCTCACAGACCACTGTTTTTGGTGTCAGGGAAGTGCTGATACTTCCGCTGTGCTGAGTTGCACGGTCCTTGTTCCGGGCCCCCCTTCGAGCTCCCCCTCCTCATCTGTGTTTGCCGGCACAGGAGCTCGTGTTCCCATCAGATGAGTCAGGGGAGAGATCTTGGAAGAGTAATTAATTTGAGCAGATGCGTGTCAGTGTCCTAGGAAATACAAGATGTCGGTACAAACCACGTGTGCTTGCTCTGACCCGCAGAGCTCCAGGAATGCAGGTGGGCCCCTCTTTAGGAAAACCCACTAGGTCAAGGCCGTTTGCATCATCAAAAAAAAAAAAAAAAAAGTCACTTTACAGAAGGATTTGCTGCTAGGTTCCTTAAAATTGGAGCTCTGTTAGTTTATGTAACCGGTTTACAGGTCATTAAGTACTTGACAGAGAGGCTTTAGGGACCGGAAAACTTTATGTTCGAGCTGAAGAACCAGTGCCAATTACAGATTCTTCCGAAATGAAGCATCTCAGAGATTGTGCGTAAGCCCTTGGGGACATGCTGTCTGGCTCGCCAAAACATGGCCGCACTCACCCTTTTAGAGTTGGTTGCCGGGGATTCCTACAGAAATGTACCTGGTTTTCTTTAATGATGGACCCTGCGCTGCTTTCCCGATTGATCCCTCCGCTCAGCGCTACATCCCCTGGAGGCCGTTAGGGGTGGGAATGCCCCGCCGAAAATCAGGGCTCAGTTCCTGACCTTAGAAGATTTTCCTGTAGTCTGCTGCTTCTCTAGTAGATTCCCGCTCTGCTGCCCAAGGCTCCCTTGCTTGCCTTCTCTCACTTCGGACCTTCCTGCTCCCCTCCCACCCCCCCTCAGGCCGAGCCCAGCATCTCTCCGCAGAGGATGCGGACCAGAGCCTGCTCCAGCTCTGCCCCTCTTCCTGGCCATGAGCGGAGTCGTTGGCACACTGGGCCCAGCTCCCTCACCTCCCAGTGACTCTCCTGCCCGCTTCAGTCTGACCTCTGTCCCCACCTCCCCTCCCCCCTGGGCAGGTCACCGGTAGCTTTCATGTGGCCCGGTCCCATGGACCCTTTGCTCATCTTGGCTTCTCAACAGCATTCGGCACCCTCTTCTGCTTGGAGACACTTTTTCCAGGCTCTGGACACTGCACTCCCCTGGCTCCCTTCCCACCGCCCCCCCTTGTGCTTGTTATCGGATGTCCCAAGTGGCGGCCCCAGGCCGCCTTCTCTTTCGCTTCTGCGCTGTTCTTGCTAGGTGAGCGCACCTGTTCCCAGGCACTAAATACCATCTATACAGATGACTTCCAGATTCCTCTCTTGAGCTCTGATCTTGCAGTTCCTTCCGTGTACTTGGATTTCTCATTCAAATGTCCTACAGGTATCGCAAATGTGTGTGTGTATATGTATGTATATATATATATAAAATCCCCCAACAACCCAAATGCCTGATTTCTTTCCCCAAATCTGTTTCTCCTTCAATCTTCCCCTGTCTCACGAAGTGGCGTCCAGCAGTTTGCAAGGCCAGAAACATGGGTGTCATCTCTGACTTCTCCCATCTCTCACCTCCCATCCCCTATCCCATCACGTCCAGCCAGGGTACCTCCCCCGTGTGTCTTGAATTTATGTCATCTCCCCTACCATCCATCAGTCCAGGCCACCATGTTGTTTCCTGACCTAGGACAGTAGCCTCCTCCTTGGTCTCTCTACTTCCACGTTTGCTTCCTGTCCTTCCCTTAGCACGGCATTTTAAAAACATAGGCCATTTCATGTTACTCCTCTGCTTAAAACCCTTCCGTGGTTTTAAGGATAATGAATAAAATCCTGACTCCTTGCTGTGCCTTATGAGGCTCTGTATGATCTGGCCCTTCCTTGTAATTATCCAGCCTCAGCTTGTGCCCTCTTCTTGATTTGGTTGTCCTCCAAACAGCCATTTCCTCTTTCCTCCCATCTTCCATTGTAGCAGAAGCCTGATTGTGTTCACACAGAGGGGATTTTTTCCGTGAAAGTGGTGGTGGTATTTTCAGGGGAGATGAGCCCTTCCCTCCACCTCCGTGCCAGGAGGGTGATCATGGTAAGGCCATGACTTCAGCGCCAGTGATTGGTTTCATGGCGGGTGTGTGATTGGTTCTGTGCCTTGGGACTCAGGGAAATGTCTACCGGCAGCTTGTAGGAAAGGTGGGAGATTTGTGCATGGAGTTGTTGCCTCCGTGGCACCCTTCCTGCTTCTCAGATGCTGGGTGAGGATGTGGTCCTGGACACCATGAAGCGAGACACTGCCAATGCCGAAGGGGTACAGATGGGGGAGCAGGTCCTCAAAGACATGATTAAACCGCAGAATCCAGCCTGTAATCAACAGTTTCCTCCTGAGTGGGATAATAAATGTCTTTATGGTTCCGGCCACTTTTCGGAAGGCTTTCTGTTGCTTACAACTGAACCCATCCTCACTGATATTCTTCCTCCACTAGCTGTGTCAGCCCTTGGGCAGGCCACGCTCTTTCCTGCCCCAGGAGGTTTGCACATACTGTCCCCTCTGTTTGGATCCTCTCTACCTGGTCATGGCCAGCGTGTTGGGTCCCACGTTGCCTCCCCATCAAGATTTTCCTGCCCCTGTTGTTTCTTTGTCTCTGCTCTGATGAGTTTCGTTGGTAGCCTCTAGCACATTTTGATAGTGTTTCTTGTGTTTTACTCTTTTCTTCCCGTCTAGACTGTGAGCTCCTTACGGGTGGAGACTGTGTCTCTTGTATGCTACTTTGGCCCAGTCGCCATATACAGTACATCACGGAGAGAAGGTCCTCAGCTCCTGTGTTCACTGATCGCATGAATGGAGGAACAGTCTGAGCCATGCTAACTCTCCCACCTTTGTCCTCTGCTACTCAGTAACATCTCATACTTTGTACCCTAGCTGTACTGCCCTATGATATTATAGTTTCTAGAATGTTCTGTAGTCTCTTTCTCTCTAGACCTCTGCATGTGCCTGGCACAGATCTTTCTTCTTCTCACGGATACTCCCAACACTTCCGTAGGTCTTGGCTGAGATGCAACCTCTTCCCAGAGCTTCCCTCCCCAGACCATGTTCTTCCAGGACGTTGTTCTGACCCAGCAGAGCCCTTACTGGACTGTAGCATAGGTCCCTAATTGTCTGCCCCCTCCTCTGACTCTGAGCTCCTTGAGGGGCTGCCTGTTTATCCCTTTGTTATCACTGTACCCCTAACACCCAGCTCATAGTAAGTATTCGAAACTCGGTTGCTGAATTGATTTCCTCTAATGTTTCTGAGTGCTCACTGTGTGTCCTGCATTGTGCTCAGTGTTCGGGATACAAAGATGAATAAGAAATTGTCTCTCCTCTGACATTCTAGAAAGGGACACCACCCTGTTAACCAGTAGGCATAATACAATGTGGTGAGTGTGGGCAAAGGGGCTGTGGGGACACGGATGAGGGAACGGTGAATTATGCCTGGATAGTAGGATATGGGGAGCCAGGGAGAGCTTCAGAGATGAACTGGGGAAACAGCCGGAGTAGGATTCCAGCCCACAAAGTTATTTCCAAAGAGGAAGGATGAATATCTGCTTATGTCTGGGTATCTGTGTCTATAGAATGTATAGAAGAAGGGGCCAGGGTAGGGAGGTAAGTGGATGGGGGTGTGGAGTCTGAAAAGGGGCTTCAGCAGCTAGACATGTGTTCCATCCAGTTTCCTCCTCACCTGGTGCTTCTTTATGTGTAAATACTGGGACGGGGCATCGGAGGGTGGCGGCGGTGGGGCGGGGGGGCGGGTGGTTGCTTCAGGACCTTGGCTTGGTCAGTGGCTACTCTCACACAGCTGAGAACACACCAGCCCCACGCCAGTCCAGCCTCAGGTGACTTTGTTCCTACAGTCCCTGGTCGCCAGAAGCATCTCCATTCACCTTGGAAGGCTGACCTCTTTCCTCCTGGGTTCCAATCTGGTTCTGCTCCTTAGCTGCTGGGTGACAGGGTGCAAAGCCCCTCCCGCTGTGACAGGGTGATGATGCTTCCCAAGTGGGGTTCTTGAGAGGACTCGGGGATGCTGAAGCCTGCAAAGCACTCTGGGAGCTCCGGGATTGCTAGATCCCTCCTTGCTCATCCCCTTCTTGGCTGGCTCTACCCAACAGGTGTTGCCCTCTCCCCTGCTCCTGCCTCAGCCCTCCAACTCCCTCAGCTGAACCCCAAGGCGGACAGCAGAGTCTCGGTGTAACGTGAAGGCAATTTCCTTCGCTGCTTCTTTTTAAACAACAAAAATCAAATTGCCTCTCCGTCGTACTTGGCTGCCTCAGCCGAGCGCCTTGCCAACATTTTACATTAAGGGATCTGCGGGGGTCCTCCAGGTTGTGGGCTGTGTGTGTTGTGCCTCTTTGGTGCGGCTCCCACTTTGTCTAATTTCCTGGTACAGTGCAGCATGCTAATTTTTTTCTCCTCAGGTATGAGAGGAAAAGGGAAATTGCGGCTCTGGATGAGTCCCTCCTCAGCGGCCTCCGTGCGATGCCCCCAAAGTCGTGCTGTAGCCCAATTAGAAACCTGCTTGGCTTTTAGGAGCCAGAGTGCCTGCCGACGAAGATTCCTATTCTGGGCCCTAATTACCGCTTGATGGAATGAATAAAGACATTGTGTTTTCTGCATTTTACTTACAGAGTTGCTGATGCAGTGAATGTTGGATGAAACGTCTCTTTCCTCCAAAGAGATTAAAAACCAAGCGCCTCCGCGACTGATCCAAGTGGCTGTCTTGGCGACAGATTCCCTCCTGCCCCTGTGTGGCCCTGCAGTTTAAGCTGATCTGAGGTCAGGGAGCGTGGGTCCTAAGAGGGACCTGTGCTTGCTACTCTTGTGGGCCTCAAGGTGGAAGGACCCCTTGGCCGTCTAGTGTGGCTGAGTACAAAGGAGACGAGGACTTACGGAGCGTTTGCTGTGTTGTCCAGGGTTTTCCCATCCATTCTGTCATTTCCTTCTCACAACGACATTTTGCAAGAGGTTGCCAGCCCTATCGTGAGGGTGAGAAGCTCGGAGTCAGGATCCTGCCTGAGGCCACACACAGCTAGCAGGTGGCAGAATGGTAGTTTGAATTCAGCCTTCTGGTGCTGACTTCATGGTCTTTCCTCACTGGCCCCCGGACGCTTCCTGGCCTGCTTGGTCCGGTCGGCCTTAACCCTGAGGGAACCAACCAATTCTTTTTCTGAAGAGTGTCTGGCAAGGCTTGGTGGTTAACGTCCACTGTGGAACAAACCTCCCCCCAGTTTAGTGGCTTAATGCAACAAACATGGGGCGCCTGGGAGGCTCGGTGGGTTGAGCGTCCGACTTCAGCTCGGGTCACGATCTCACGGTTCGTGAGTTCGAGCCCCGTGTCGGGCTCTGTGCTGTCCGCTCAGGGCCTGCTTCGGATCCTCTGTCTCCCCAACTCTCTCTGCCCCTCCCTTGCTCGTGCTCTCTCTCTCAAAAAATGAACAAACATTAACAAACAAACATTATTGTTTTTCACAGCTCTGCGTTAGCACAGTTGTTCTTTTGGTGTGGACTGACTTGACTAAGGCAGGGTCTGGGATGGCCTCACTCGGTCTCTGCTGGGGCAAACACCATAGGGTCTCCCCCTTTCCCAAAAGGCTATTCTAGGCCTCTCTTTCCCTATATATTATAGGTGGATGTAGACAGAGACATCGGTACAGATATCCATTCTTCCTCTTTGCCCGTAACTGTCAGCGTGAACCCTGTATTTACTCGTTCATGTGGCAGTAGAAGGTTCCTCGGAGCAGAAGAGGGAAATCCTAATGGACAACCACTTTTAGAGCTTCTGTTATTTTATGTCAGCTCTTATCTGGTTGGCCAAAGGAGGTCACATGTCCATGCTCAGATTCAAGAGGTGGAGAAGAGACGCCTCTTAACTGGAAGGGCTAGGGAGCCCCATGACAAAGGACATGCGTCCAGCGGTGGGAAAGCTGTGAGCATTTTGCGATCTCCCGTAAAGGGTAATGTTCTTCAGAAGGCTGTTTCTCGATTCCTGGTCCTGCAAACTAAGGGCTTGGAGAGGGGGGCCTTATGGACCCTCTGTATCTGGACAGGATGTCACCAAGGCTGTGCCAGACAGATGTTTCTTTTCTTTTCTTTTTGTAACGTGCAGAGAATGAGAAAACAGCACCTCCCTTTGGTAGTTTTTCCACAGCCTCATAACTGGCCATTATCTTCCATTATTTTTTTCTTTCTCTGGACCAGACGCTTGAGAGTCCATGTTTGGACTTGGTGGTAGGGCCCGTTCCTGCTCCGCGGCTTGTGGCTGCAGGCATGATGGAGGGGACAGCTCTGTGCTCCATGCCTCATCCTTTCTCTGGGGCTCATGCCTGCTCTCATTTCTCCGTCTGAATTTTACATCTTTCCACCCCCATGATCTGGGAGATGCCGACCGGAGAGTTTTAGGCTCATCGAGGGAGGGAGAGGTTCAGAGGAATCAGTGCGGTGATCGGTCTCTATCTATCTTGCCAGTTCCATCTCCGATCCTGTATTCCTGGCCCACCAGCTCTCTCCTCCAAGGCCTCCAAGGCCATAGTGACATGTTTTGTGAGTAGAAACCGCTCTCATCAGAGATTTGTGGCACCAGTTCCAAGGCAGCCTGCCTTCGGCACTTTTGGGACGTGGGCTTCATTTCAGGGTTGCTTCTGAAGCTCTCCTTCCAAGAGGGAGAGAACAGGGCAGTAGGAGGTATAAGCATCTTGGGCCTTTCCCAAGCTGCACCTTCTTGGGATCTGTTACTCTGAGAGCAAGTCACACACAGCAAGGCCCCGAAGGCCTGTGACCCAAAGGTGAAAGGCTTTGGGGCTGCTTAAAACTGTTGTCTGGTTTTTGGTTTTATCCTTTCTGGCCTTGGCTTGAGCACCTAGCACAGGGCCCGGAGAAAAGCTCCAGAAGGGAACTGGAATTCACCCCTTGACTCCTGTGCAGGTGGCTGAAGCCCTCTGGCAGAAGGTTCTGGGGAGGACGGTGTTGACAGCTCCCATTTAGATGGAAATGTAACTGGTGGAAGGGGGGGCGGGGAGGTGAGACCCTCCGTGTGGGGGCCCTGAGGCTATCTCACCAAAGGCTACACTGTTTGGGGGCGCCTGGGTGGCGCAGTCGGTTAAGCGTCCGACTTCAGCCAGGTCACGATCTCGCGGTCTGTGAGTTCGAGCCCCGCGTCAGGCTCTGGGCTGATGGCTCAGAGCCTGGAGCCTGTTTCCAATTCTGTGTCTCCCTCTCTCTCTGCCCCTCCCCCGTTCATGCTCTGTCTCTCTCTGTCCCAAAAAAATAAATAAACGTTGAAAAAAAAAAAAAAAGGCTACACTGTTTGCTCTCAGAGGAGGCTGCCTCTGGGGGGGGGGGGGGGTGGAGGGGGTGGGGGTGAGGCACCCAGCCCCTCCGGGCCCCAGGCTGACTCCTTAGGCACCTGTACTGTCAGCCTTTATGGGTCGCTCAGAGCCTAGAGAGTTTTGAAAAGGTGTTATGAGGGTGGGTTTTTTTTTCCTCCTTTGTCTTAAAAAAAAAAAAAAAAAAAAAAAAAAGATAAAGTGTTTTCCTGCAAATGAAATGTCAGATCAGCTTTGTTGGCCCAAATGGCAGCCTTCCAGAAACAGTGCCTCAGGCTAACCCGGGGAAGGTGGGGTTCCCACTCTCAGGGCCTCCCCACAAGGCCTGCCTGGTTCTTGTCTGTTCCTTCAAGAGGGCTGAGGAGGGACGTGGGTCTTCATTTTGCTCCTCCCCTCGGGGCTGTGTGGGGATCCCCTTCGGGAACGTTTTGTATTATGTATTAAAAGTGAAATCGGGGGAGGGGTAAATCTGTCGCTTGCTTCACATACCCAGAGAGGTCGGGGACCTGGAAAAATAAAAAAAAGATAGAGGACTCACGAGAACTCACCCAGCTCCCTCATTTTGGGCCAGAAGGGCCTCGGGCAAGTGACCCGATTCGAATCACACAGAACATCCGTGGCATTTTGTTTAAAGATCAGATCCCCATGTTCAAGGGGGAGGCCATAGCGAGGAGGGGAGGTTTTTTCTCCTTTGCTGGCGATTTGCAAGCAGCTTGTTTCTTAATTGATTGTGTGTGTGGCGGTGCCTTTGTTGTTGTTGTTGCTGTTGTTGGAATCACTCCCAGAAGTAAAGGGGCTGAGATGAGCAAAATAAATAAGGGATAAACAGGCCCATCGCGTGGGGGAAGCGGAAAGTAAAAAGCCACTGAGAGTTTGGGGTAAAACTGACTCCAAGCTGAATGGGGCACAACTGAAGCTGGCCCGGATGTGTTCTTCATCCAGAGTTAATGAGACGGAAAAATAGGAGCATAAATGATGCAAACCTAGGGCGCGTTTCCATATTTTGTTTTCTGCTACCGTGGGGCTAAGGGGTTGGTGTTTTCTTTAAACGTGGAGCCCCGGGCTTGGGGTGGGCCCCGACTTTTGCAGGCCCCCGCGGGCCCAGAGGACTGAAATGGAACTCTAGCCTTCTGGGCCATTGATCCTCGCCTTTGATTTTGCCTGGGTCCCTGCCACCCAGCTCAGGCACCCGCCAGGTACTCTGGGGCCGGCTTGCGTCTGCTCTCATCCTTCTCTTTCATCCGGGCATCTCCTTAAATTTCCAGCTTGCACCACTTATGGTATTGATCCCAGAGCTCCTGAGGGCCAGCTCCATGCAGATTGGCCCCTCCTCTTTGGTTGTTACCTTTGACAGGCTGGGGATCCCCCACTTCTGGTTTCTCTGTAATGATGAGGGTGTAGGAAACAGCCTTTCGCGATTCTCAACTGGTAAGCATTTTTGCTTCCTGGGGCCAGTCTCCATTTAGTGGATAAAATAGAACTCTGCAGGAATTGATTACCACCCTGCTGACTTCTCACAGGCCGGCAGCCCCATTCAGAGACTGCTAGGCCCTTTCTGGGATTGGGTGAATGGCCCTAATGGGGACTGCCTGAAGAGGAAGGAAGGGACCGGCTTGGCATCACAGCCCTTTGGGGCAGGCATTGATAGCCCATTTCGAAGATGAGAAAATAAAGGCCCAGAGAAGTGAAGGAGCAGACACCAGTCTTTTTTTTTTTTTTTTTAATGTTTGTTTATTTTTGAGAGAGAGACAGAGCACGAGCAGGGGAGGGGCAGAGAGAGAGAGAGAGAGAGAGAGAGAGAGAGAGAATCCCAAGCAGGCTTCGCACTGTCAGCACAGAGCCCAACATGGGGCTCGATCCCACGATCCATGAGATCCTGACCTGAACTGAAACCGAGAGTCAGATGCTCAACTGACTGAGCCACTGAGGCACCCCCTTGCTGTGTTTTCATTAGTATTTCGTTAATACTAGAAACATGTCCATTGTGTTCAGTCCTAGCTCTGAAAGAGAGGTTGAAGGCAGAAGAGGAGGAGGAAGAAGGCTGAGGAATGATTTTTGACTGGGGACTCTCCAGAGCTGAGATCACAAACTGGGGGCAAGGGGTTGGGTCCCACGGGCAGACGTGCTTTGTCCAGAAATGCCGTTCCTTTGAAATGACTTTGAACATCTTTGGGCAGGGAGGCATTTTCCAGTGAGGTCACAGGCCCACCTTTTCCCGCTGCCACCTGCCTGCCCAGGTCACACTTAACTTTATTGGCTTGGCTGGCTCAAGAGAGTGATTCTACACATCTCTCCCCAATTCCGCGTTCAGTAACATCAGGTTGGTAGCTTGAAATTGGCCATTTTGGGCCTACTCACAGCATAGATATCAGCAAACACTGCACATCAGAGCTTTTTGTTTATTTTAGTTAGTTTATCACTTGAAAGCTGGTGTACCTGCACCCCACTATGGATGGGCTTTCATCACTTGCTCTAAAAACCTCTCCCAATTTGTTCTAGCATATTCACCTAAGTTAGTTCATTTAATTCGGTCTCATTTTCTTCTCTCAAAAACTCTGCATGGGGGATGTCACTGATCCTATCTTGAAGACAAAGAAATGCATGTAGGGTAGGGCCAGAGCTGGGATTCAAAGATAAGTCCTTTGCCTTCAAGTTCAATGCCCCTTGCTGGCTTAGCTCCTTAGTTCTCAACTGGGGGCAGTTGTGCCCGTCAGGGACATTTGGCGATGTCTGAAGACATTTTCGGTTTTCACAGGTGGAGGTGGCACTCTTGGCATAAGTAGACGGAGCCCAGGGGTGCTGCCGCCCCTGCTACAGTGCACAGGGCAGCCTCCTCAGGAGTCATCCAGCCCCACGTGTCAGTGGGGTCAAGGTCAAGGCGCCCCGGCATAGCTGATGGTGCCCCATCGAATATTTCCCTTCTTTTCCTGTCTCAGGGAGAGAGAAACTAAATGAAGATAACTTTCATTTTGGCCAGGAAGGGGGAGCACTGTCTGGGAAGAGCTGATGGTCCAGCCAAGGCAGATTTCAGAATGGGGCTGGTTCAGCCCTGACTGGTGTAGGCGCAGACCAGGGAGTCCAAATAAGCTCATAGTCACCACCAAGCAGTGGGAGCTGTGCCCTGAATGGAGAGACATGGGAGGATTTCACAAGAAAAAGAAGTAGGGGGAAGGTGATAATAAGCAGAAAGAGTTCCTGTCCCAAGAAGGACAGCCAGCCAGCTGGATTCTGTTAGCCCTAAAATCTGAGCTGGAGAAAAACGTAGTCACAATTCAAATGAGAGGTTTAGAGGGGCCACATTGGTGGTTCCCAAATCTGCCTCATTGTCAGGATAGGCCAGGGAATTTTAATAAGGAAAAAAAGGGGCGCCTGACTGGCTCATTCCGTTAAGCGTCCGACTTCAGCTCAGGTCATGATCTCATGGTCCATGAGTTCGAGCCCCGTGTCGGGCTCTGGGCTGATGGCTCAGAGCCTGGAGCCTGCTTCTGATTCTGTGTCTCCCTCTGTCTCGGCCCCTCCCCCACTCATGCTCTGTCTCCCTCTCTCTCTCAAAAATAAATGTTAAAAAAATTTATAAGGAAAAAATTTTTTTTAAGTTTATGTATTTATTTTGAAAGAGAGAGAGAGCGCGCGCACACACACGTGGGGGAGGGGCAGAAGAGCGGGGAGAGAATCCCAAGCAGGTTCCGCACTGTCAGCATAGAGCCGGATGCGGGATTTGAACCCATGAACTGTGAGATCATGACCTGAGCTGAGGTCAAGAGCTAGATTCTTAACCTACTGAGCCACCCAGGTGCGCCATTGTAAGGAAAAAAATTTTACATGGCCAGTCCCAACCCCAGACTTAACTGGAAATACCAAGAGCGAGGCCCAGAACTCATGAGTTCTCAAAAATTTCCAAAGTGATCGTGATGATCCACCGGGTTGGAGGTCCCCTGGGATAGATGGATGTGAGGGCCACTCAACATCCAAATGAGTATTTGAGGGAGGCCAGGAATCAGTATTCATTCATGCACCAAATGTTTGAAGACTCGCCCCAGGCAAGGCTCTGGGCTTGCTGCAGGAGGGCACACAAGCCTCCTGTCCTCTAGGTGAGCACAGGATAGTGTTAGGCACGGGTGACAGTCGCTCTGAGCCTTGTTTTTCTCACCCGTTGGACAGGACAGGTACTACTTAGAGCATAGGGTCTCCATGAAGTTGACTTCAAAGGACAATGTGAAAACCATCAGCAAGTTCCTAGCTGAGCCTCTGGGCCGTCAGGGTGTGTCCAGACTGTTCCAGGTGCTGAAGGATATTGAAGTGAGGGAGACCTGGTCTCGATCACCAGAGAGCTTAGAGTGTGGTAGGGAGGTGGGTGTGTAAGTCCCCAGCTGTCACGTACAGAACACCAGGCCGCTCTGTACACAGAGTAACACGTGCCCTGCTTTCCATGGGTCTGGGGCAAGAGCGTACAAGGCCAGGGGAAGCCGCTTAGAGAGAATTCCCAAGGAAGTTGCCGGATTTTGCAGGATGAATACGGTTCTGTAGACAAGTAAGGTGCAGAGGGCTTATAGACAGCCAGCACGGAACGTGCAAAGGGGCAGGGGTTTAAACAAGCTGTGTCCCGGGGCCTCTGGATCTCACCTTCCAGAGTCTCTAGGCCCTTCATTGTTGCCCTCTTTTTCCCTCTTTCTTCCGTCTTTTCCTCCTGGGGAGTGGCACATATCAGGTGCAGACACTCGAAAAAGTTCACCTGCTCGGCGCTTGATTTATCATTCAAACCTTCGGTAACCGATTTCCAGTCTCATAAAATATTAAATACATCCATATATTGAATATCACATTTTGATATGTTTTCACGCCTCATTTGCCACTGAAGTCAAGGACAGACTCACATTTTTCATGGCATGGGGCCCAGATTTGTCCTCGTATGGTATTTTATTATATCCCCTTCCCCACCCCTCCGGTGCAGACCCGCATTCCTCGGTGTCTCACTTGAACAGCCACCCTGACAGCCACTTGGCATGGACCTGTGAAGGCCCAGGGCAGGGAGGCCACATATATCATCTCCAGGAAAGGTTATTTACATAGCACTGTAAACATTTGCAGAAGGGCAAGGTCTCTGCCAAGCATCTCCAGATCCCACATCAGACGGTGGCCAAGCCAGTGGCAGAGGGTGAGGGGAAGAGGCTGTATGGTCGTTCTTTCCATCCAGTCCTGCTCTTATGGTTTCAGCCGACATGTAATGAGCACCTCGTGAGTGTCGGGTGCTGAGCTAGGCCTTGGGGATTTTAAGATGCTAAACCATTGGCCTCACCTTCAAAGAGAAAGATATGTACGCCATTCAGGGCACGAGAGTGCCCCAGGGGTCCAGATAGAAGCATAGGGGCTGTGAGTGTGGAGAGGAGGGCATGGAATTCTCTCCTGGGGGGCCCTGGGAGGAGGCTGATGGGCAGCAGGAAAGACTTCATAGAAGGAGTGATCCTTGAGCTCAGGGACTAAGAGTAAGTGTGCAGAAGGAACAGGAAGGATGAGGACGTACCATGAGGGAGCGTGTGCTGTGGAGGGGTGTCCGGGCACTTGCCAGGGGCTGCGGGCAGGGAACTGACAGCATCTGTGCAGTGGGTAAGCGAGAGGGGCATGTGGAGAGTGATTCCCAGGATAACGGGGTGGTGACGCCATTCAGAGAGAGAATTTAGGAGGAATAATCATTTGGGAGCAGAAAGGGGGTTGGCTAGTTCAGCTTGGGCGTGTTGAGTTTGGGGTGCCGCAGGGAAGCATCCAGCAAGTGGCTAATTGATGGGATCTGGAATTTAGGAGAGGGATGTGGGCTCGAGACACAGATTTGAGCTTCATTTGGGTAGAGACGCTGCCAACGCCATGGGCTCAGATGAAGTCACTTACAGTCATGTAAGGGGTGAGAGGAACGGGTGACTGAGGAAAGAGCTGGGGAACACGAGAATTTATGGCACAAGCTAAGGAAGAAAAGCCACCTGAGGAGTGACCAGAGAGGACAAACGAAAGCCAAGTGAGACCGCAGGAACCCAGGGAGGCAGTTTCCAGGAAGGAGGTGGGAGGAGGTGACAGGGGCTACCAAGAGACAATAAGATGGGACTGAAAGCATCTGTCGGGCAGTGAAGAGGTCAGTGAGGGGACTCTAGGCTGGGGGCGGGGGGCGTTCTCAGTTGAGTGGTGGGAGCAGAAGCTAAGAGCAGAGGCAGTTGTGTGACGTTTATGAGCAAGGAAGTGTCAAGGTCAGTGTGGCATTTCAGAAGATGTTTCTGGAGCTGGCGTGCACGATCGGAGAGAGGAGAGGCAGCGAGGAGGCTGCTTCAGGCATCCCGGGTCCTGGCCTGGAATGTGGCAGTGGAAGTGTAGAAGAGAGGAGACAGATGGGCGGCAGCTTGTGTGGAAGACTTGATAGGGCTCAGAATCGCTAGGCTAAGCGGGGAGCGTTTATGGTGGCTCTCGGGCCGGCCCCGCTGGTCACACTCTGCTGGGGGCTTTGCAGACTCTGCTGTATCATGAGTGTGTGTGTGTGTGTGTGTGTGTGTGTGTGTGTGTGTGTGTGCAGAGGGGCGGGGGGGGGGATGGTTTCAGGGCTGAACGCTGTTGTCATTGGCACACATAGTCGCTGCCCAACCCCTACCGAGAGGGTGACCTTGGCCGCGCTCCTAACCCCTCTGAAGCTTTTCCTCATTGTGGGGAAAACAGTGATGCTCACCTCCCAAGTTGTGAGGCTCGAACGGCTGGTATTTTCAAAGCGCCGCATGGGTTGTGATGACCTGTGTGGGTTTTTAACTATCATCAGGACCCGCGTCTTTGGGAGGCCCAGGACGGTACCCGCCAGAGCTGATCCTGCTCTCCTGCCCTGCTTCTCTGCTCGCTGGGCCCCGAGCACCCCCCAGTCGCACCCTTTTGGAAGCGCCGTCGCGTGCTGACCTTGGATGCTTCCCCCTCAAGGTGGACAGGCCTGGCTGGATGGCAGCCTGTGGACAAAAAAGTGACCTAGCAGCAGAAGCCTTTTCTTCTCTTCCCTCTTCCATTCAGGGCTGGTCGGCAACCCACTAGCAGGGAGCTTATTGAATCTGATTTGCTGAAGTACAATAGCAAATTGATTTTGTAGCCACCAGCGCCTGTAACAAATTCCGAGTGAAGTTTGGATAGCACCATTGTGGGGTAATGACATTTTAATTGCGTGTCATATTTAGTCTGGCTACGTTTTGGAGGCCTGGGGCAGAGGCCCAGCCCCAGCCTCTCCCTCCCCCGCAAGCCCAGTCTGTGTCTCCCCTATCAGAGGTGTTAAACCCCCTTGCCCAGCTGCCTCCTGCCTGGGGGGCTGGGCGGTTGGGGGTGACGCTGGAGACCGCTCTGGGCTCAGATTTCCCCCCCTTTCTCGCTCGTCCTTTGTTCTTCCCTCTCTGCTGCTGCTTTCTCTCCCTCTTTGTACTGTTTTATAGACCTGCCTCCTGCCACTTTGTCCTCCTATTGCCTTTTCCTCTTCCACACTCAGTTTTTCTACCCCTTCTTTTTCTGATCTTCCCTCTAACCTGCTGTGTGATCTTGGGCATGTCACTTACCCTCTCTGAGTCACAGTCCTCTCATTTTTTTTTTTTTTTAATTTTTTTTTTCAACGTTTATTTATTTTTGGGACAGAGAGAGACAGAGCATGAACGGGGGAGGGGCAGAGAGAGGGAGACACAGAATCGGAAACAGGCTCCAGGCTCTGAGCCATCAGCCCAGAGCCCGACGCGGGGCTCGAACTCACGGACCGAGAGATCGTGACCTGGCTGAAGTCGGACGCTTAACCAACTGCGCCACCCAGGCGCCCCCACAGTCCTCTCATTTATGAGACCAGCTGGTTAGGCTCGTTGGCCTCTGTGATCTTTTGGTGTAGATTCGATTCCTCCATGTCCCTCTCTCCCTCCCCCGTGCCTTTTGCTCCCTCCTTGGATTTCTCCCCCTCGCTTCTTGGCTTCAGTTGTGCTTTTTATGACCAGCCTGCATTTGGGCCAGGCAGAGAGCAGGACCTTCCGCTCTCCATGGTACGGGCCTAGGCTGCCTGTTATGGCCTCTGAGCCATCCACAGGAGACGGATTTAGGAGACAGCCGACTGCTCCCCTCCCCCAGAACAGCCGAGTAATTGAAGAAAACATGAATGTTAATGATGCATTTAGCATTTGGAAGTTAGAGGGGTGATTAATATGTTGTAAGTTGTATATTAACACCTTCACTGTGGCATAATGAAGACAAAATATACACTCTGAGATGAGATTGTTTATTCTCTTGTGCAGCACTCCTGGATCCCGGCCCCTTAAGCCTGAGAAAACACCGTGTTGCTGTGTGTGTGCAGGAGGGAGTGGGTGGGAGGGACAGCTTTCTGGCATCATGGGTCCTGCTAGTGAGCTGTCCCTCCCACCTGTCTCTCACCTGGCCCAGGAGCTGGGAGCGGAGGGCGGGGGAGCATGGCAGGTGGAGAGCTGGGGTCAGCGGGGGACCAGATGGTGGAGAACGCTGTTCTCCAGAAGCAGCGTGCCCGGAAGACGATGTGGCATGTTCTTCGTGGCTCGTGGAGCAGACTCTAGGCGTTGGAAGGAGCAAACGGGGTGCATCTTCAGACAGCCCCACTTCAGAGAGGGTGAAGTGAGGAAAGACAGGGAGATAGGAACCCCCTGGGGCGTCTTGAACTTCAGGGACTTTGGGGATTCGCCCCCTTGCTCTGGGGAGGTCTCCCTTCCTGGATGGGAGGTCCTTGCTAAGTCATAGGCTGGCCCACATGAAACAGGTTGATGGGGCACTCTGACTACATTCTTTTTCCCTGTTGGTGCCTTGGTCAGGCCTTTTAGACTAGAGCCAGGGGTGCCTGGGTGGCTCAGTTGGTTGAGCGCCTGCCTCTTGGTTTCAGTTCAGGTCATGATCTCATGGTTCGTGAGTTCAAGCCCCGCGTCGGGCTCCGTGCTGACAGTGTGGAGCCTCCTTGGGATTCTCTGTCTCCCCCTCTCTCTCTTTTCCTCCCCCACTTGTGTGCTCTCTCGCTCTCAAATAAATAAATAAACTTAAAAAAAAAATAAAAAAAAGACTAGAGCCAGAGTCAGAGAATGTCAGAGCAGGGAGTCTTGAAAGAGCCTGCCATAGTTGATGATTGGAAGTGGGGCACAGCTTGAGGCAGAACCAGGGATGCCAGACCGGAGCGCTAAGGCTGGGGATGGGTCGCCCCTGCCCCCCCAACGGCGTCGCTCCTTTGGCTGCGTGGACCTGTGGATGGCTCAGTTGTGCAGGGTGGCCAGGGAGGAATTCACGTGTGACCGTCCCCTGCAAGTTCCAAAGTACAGAACAGTAGGTAGTATGGGCGCAGTGGGCACAGATTTGAATCTCAGCGCTGCCGCCTATGGGCTGCACGGCCGTGAGAAAGTCATTGCTGTATCCAACGAGGCACTAATACTTAAGATGTAGTGCCGCTATGAGGACCGCTTGTATCCCCAAACAGACCTACTCCACCGTGAAGTGGTGTGCGCGTGCGCGAGGGGGTGTGTGAAATACCAAGCATGGTTTCTGCCACCAAAGGGAGGCACTCCAAAACTGAGGCTACCAGTGGTGCATTGTAATTCTTGTAATTCTTGTACTCTTGTCATCATCGTCTGCTTGCGTGGCTGCAGCCTGCCCACCCACCTCCCGCCTGCCCTTCAGGATTGAACTGATCGCCTCCTCTGGGGCTGCCGCCTTACTGCCCCCCGCCCGCGTCTGGATGTCCCTCCTCGTGTGTGTGTGTGTGTGTGTGTGTGTGTGTGTGTGTGTGTGTGTGTGTGGTACAAGCATTTATCCCTCTGCATTGTCGCCGGACTGTGCTCGCCTCTCTTCCCCACCTGACCGGGAGCTCAGTGAGGGCAGAGACCGGGCGTCGCCCTCTCTGGCATCCTCGGTATCAGCCTTTGGTAAATGTTCAGGCAATAGATTGAGTGATCTAACTGCAGGCCTGGTGAGCACAGCGTGGAACAGAGCCAGCGGGCCTGAACGTACCAGCTTCTCATTTTCCAAGATTAATCATCCGTTTTTTCACGCTTGGCGGGGAACGCTGTGCTTTTGGGGTTAAGGGTCCCCTCGTAGGGACGGGGAGCCCGAGACCCAGCTTACCTCTTTACAAGGCCAGTGGTAACTTCGGTCCCGCTGCTTCCACAAAACCATCCCTGCTAATTCCATCTTTTCTGCTCATTCTTCTCTTGACTTCCTTGTCATCTTACCTTGTCCACCGCTCACTTGCTTACATAGCCTATTTCCTGCAGGCTCTTTGGGGATATACCTTATCTCTGTCCCTGTTGGACACCTCTCGCCACTTTGAACTTTCAGGGTATGTTTGTAGTAGACTCTACTATTAATATCGTCTAAATGGTATTTCATTGAATAAATGAATGAATGAATGAATGAATGAGTGAATGATTCCTTCCTATATTTCTAGTACAGGAACCTATCAACCTGTTATCTCATTGTTTGTTATGCTAATTTTCTTACTCCTCCAGGGTTCTAAGCTCTCAGAAAGCGAGGATCTTTTGAAATACTTCTGTGTCCTCAGAGTACTGGACAAATAATGTTTGTTTGTTTGTTTGTGTTTTGTTTTGTTTTCTTATTTTTTTTTTTAATTTTTGAGAAAGAGAGAGTGAGAACAGGGGAGGGGCAGAGAGAGGGGGAGAATCCCAAGCTGGCTCTGAGTTGTTAGCACAGAGCCCAACATGGGGCTTAAACTCACGAACCATGAGATCACGACCTGAGCCAAAATCAAGAGTCAGATGCTTAACTGACTGAGTCACCCAGGCTCCCTTGGGCAAATAATCTTTAATGGGTAATTAGTTACCCATTGATTTCTTCAAATTCTCTATCCTATTAAGACTTTTGAAGAAAAAAAAAAAACCTTATTAGCCTTGCTAAGGGGTGACAGCATTCGAAAGAATTGACTGAGCCTGAGTCCCAGCGATGAAACATATGGCATGTAGGATTCCACATGATGGGTAGAAATCCTAAGAGTTTTTCTGATCATGCCCTGATAGGCACCGATTACATTAATGAAGGCAAAAGATTTCAGTTGAAGGGAATTATTAGACTTGACAATAGAAGTTGTAAATGTATCCCTCATTAACAGCTTGGTTAATTGAGCTGCCTCCTGGTGGCTAGTGACTGGCACTGGGGCTTTCTCTGTGACATCTGTGGAAGGAAGAGGGGATCTCTGCTTGCTCTGCTCCAGGCTGAGACCACGCCATGGCTCTGAGCTGCCGTCACGGGTGGAGTCCTGGGCTAGGGGCTCTTGTGGGCATGGGGTAGGGAGCATGGGGCAAGGGAAATGACCTCTGAGTCCAGGGAGGCGAGCGGGGGCCTTGATCACGTGATGTGAACCTGAGTGTGCGTGAAAGAACCACTCCAAACAGTCACGCACCTAGGAAGTGTAGAGCTCTGTGTGTGGGTGGTGGGGATTCTGGGCTAGACAGTCATTTGAGCCGGAAGGGCCGGCCTCTGCCGGGTCATCTTGGGGTGTGAGGATAATGGGAATGATCACCACTATCTGTATGTAGTCGTGGGTGAGAGAGCACGGGTTCTGGAGGCTGGAGAGACCTACGCTTGCAGCTGAGGCCAGCCACTTCCCAGCTGACTGACCTCGTGTGAGTCACTTAGACCCTTTGTTTCTTCATCTCTTGTGTGGGGTATTCTAGTAACTACCGGCACCCTCATTTTATCGTGCTTCGCTTCACCACACTTTGCGGATACTGTGCTTTTTAAAAATTGAAGGTCTGTGGCAGCCCTGCCTTGAGCAAGTCTGTTGGTGCCATTTTTTCCAACAGCGTTTGCCTGCTTTGTGTCTCCATGTCTCATTTTGGTGACTCTAACAATATTTCGAATTTTTCATGATTACTATCTTTTATTTATGATGATCTGTGTGATCAATGATTGCAACTCACTGAACGCTCAGATGATGGTTAACATTGTTTTAGCAATAAAGTATTTTTTGTTACCATTTTATTATTTTTTTTATTTTAGAGAGAGAGAGAGTGAGCAGGGGAGAGGGGCAGAGGAAGAGAGTGTGGAGTCCCACATGGGGCTCAATCCCACGACCCTGGGATCATGACCTGAACTGAAATCAAGAGTCGGATGCTTAACCGACTGAGCCACCCAGGTGCCACTAAAGTATCTGTTTTCATGTTTATTTATTTTTAAGAAAGAGAGACACAGGGGCGCCTGGGTGGCACAGTCGGTTAAGCGTCCGACTTCAGCCAGGTCACGATCTCGCGGTCCGTGAGTTCGAGCCCCGCGTCAGGCTCTGGGCTGATGGCTCAGAGCCTGGAGCCTGTTTCCGATTCTGTGTCTCCCTCTCTCTCTGCCCCTCCCCCGTTCATGCTCTGTCTCTCTCTGTCCCAAAAATAAATAAACGTTGAAAAAAAAAATTAAAAAAAAAAAAAAAAAAAAAAGAGAGAGACACAGAGTGCGAGGAGGGGAGGGGGAGGGAGAGAGGGAGACACAGAATCTGAAGGAGGCTCCAGGCCGTGAGCTGTCAGCGCAGAGTCTGATGTGGGGCTTGAACCCACAAATGATGAGATCATGACCTGAGCTAAAGTTGGATGCTTAAACAACTGAGCCACCCAGGCGCCTCTAAAGTATTTTTTTAACTTAGGGACATACGTTGTTTTTTAGATATATTGCTATTGGACACTTAGTAGACTGCGGTATAGTGTAAATATGTCTTCTGTATGGACCGGGAAACCAGAAAGTTCATTTGATTTGCTTTACTGTGATCCTTGATTTACTGAGCTGGTCTGGAACTGAACCTACAACGTCTCTGAGGCATGCCTGTATTTCTCTGCATCTTGTAGAAGGAGACGTGGCTCCCCAGCTGGGACTAGAACCCGGGTCTTGTTAATTCATGTCTTACACTTTTCCACACGCTACAGCCAAGGGAAAGGGGACCGTGTCTGTTTAATTAGCTAATGTTGGTAAGAGCTTTGGAGATACAAAGCTCTCGATAAGAGCTAATCCTCTTAATTCTGCATAGGGCTAAAGTGTGAATGGAATGTACGAGGCAAATAGCACTGAGGGAATTGGCCAGGAGTGCAGGGCAGTCCAGAAAGAGAGGGGGGGGGGAGAATGCGTTTGTGCATTTGTGTGTGCATACATGTTCCTACGTGTGTCTGTGCGTGTGCACACATTATATATGCTCGCCTTGAGGGTGCTGTGGAAATGATGGAAGGGGAATAATGTATCAGCTCGGATTTGGGGGAGATGCCCTCCATGTCTTTCCATTACAGAAACTGTGTGATTCTATCCTTGGTTGGAAGGTGACCCCAGATTTGGAGACAGGGAAGCTCTTACGTTCTGAATACACATCTATGTGGTCCAAGGGTATGATCTAAGAGCCTGGCACAGGGTGGGCTTTCTGCAAGCCTACCCGCTCATTGTCTCAGGATGTCTGGTAGGATTTAAAAATTGGCCTGATGAATCCTTCTGGCGACGTCAGCAGCCCTGCCGTAACCTGGAATTGGGGAGTGCGTGAACGCTCTGTTCTACTTTGACTCAGTGGTACACGACCTTTTCTCCCAGCGTTCAGTTTTGGTCTTACGGGATTGGTGGGTTCACCCTCTCCTCTGTTCCGTCCTTCTCTCCATAGGAAGGCTCTGCCCACGTCCTTGCCAGTTTCTTTCCTCTTCCCTCCCTCCTGCCCCCCTGCTAGGGGATGAGAGCAGGCCCCTCGCCACAGGGCCCGGCCCACACCCTGTGTCAGGCTTGCATCCCCATCTGGGATGAAGACCCTAAGTGCAGGTGGTTACTCGGGAGGTGATCCCGGGGAACCATCATTTGCCTGAGAAACGAGAGCAAAGAGAAAGAAGACAATAGAGCAGGTTTGAGGTTGTCACTGTGGGCAACCAGCACCCAGACCACTGGGGACTGTGAGGGATCCAGCAGGGCAGTGGGCAAGGTATCCCACTGGCCACTGACTGCACACTGTGGCACGTCTGCCTGTGTACGTGGGCTGCGTGGGCTGCAGAGACCAGAAAGTTCTCGGGTGAGTCGCAGGTGCCTGCAGCTGGAAGTTCTCGGGTCGCTGAGTGCGAGGGGCGGTGGGCGGGGCCCCCTGGCTTCTCCTGGCCACTCTGACCCGTGCTTGGCCCCCTGGGGTAAGGGGAGCTCCTGCGGCCGTCCCCTGCTCGAATTCAGATGCCGGCCACCATCTAGGCTTAGGAGCATTTCTGCAATTTGTATTTCCCGAAGAGCCTGGCAGTGGTGATCTGATTTATGAAAACTGCAAACAGGCAATCATTTGTCTAGGGTTTCCTGTGTGCCCAGACAGCGTCCTAAGTGATTTTCCTGCGCACCTCACCTTCGTTCTCGTGCTGTTCCGCTAAAACAGGTCTCATTTGCTTAGTTTCCATTTGAGGCGACCGAGAGGCGTGGGGTGCTTAGGTGGTTTGCCCTGGTTCATGCAGCTGGTGAGAGGCAGACCTGGGACTCTAACCAGGCCCTTCGACCTGCCCTGCACAGCTCTCCCGCTTCGTCTCAGGCTCTGGGGGCCTGCTTATGCCAGCGAGCATGTCGAGGTGCTGAACGGGGTGGGTGGGCCTCCTTCTGCAGTGACACCCATATGAGATAGAGTTGGTCTCAAAGTCCGTTAATTACCCCCTGGATTATGGATTGATTGGTACCTGTACCTGGATGGATGGAAGCTGCCTTTAAACCAGGCTCTGAGGCATGGCCCAGCCTCCGGCCCTTTGATGAATTTGTCTCTGCCTGGCAGGGTCTGGCAGCTGCCCGGGCCCAGCTTTCTCCTCCATTCCAGGAAGCCCGGCTATGCCAGCTCCTGCTTGTCACTCTCTTTGTCCCAGGGAGCCCCTGGAGATCTCTCAGTAGCACATTCTACCTGTTGGGCCTGGCTGGCACTCCCCTTGCCCCCAGGGCCTGCTGCAGTCACTTTGTCATCAGGCTTCATGATTGTAGCTCATGGACCGAGGGTCCCAGGGCCCTCTTTAACTGGGTGCTCAGTTTTCATTTTAATCGTACAGCTGAGGAGCCCTGGAGTAGGAGATCTTGAATTAAAAACCACTAATTGCTTGTGTGTCCTTGTACTTCTCTTCTCTGGGCCCTAGTTTTTTTCATGTGATAAGTAATAGAATCCATTATCCCTTGTAGCACTTAGATCCCAGGGGTCAGGGAGATGTAGGATGTGACTGGGTTACACCAAGGGCAACAGGCTAACGACTGATTTCAGACACAAGTCTCCCTTGGGTCCTGGCCATCTGCCAGCCCACAGTTCAAGCACCCAGGGTTCTTATAACAGTCACAGAGACCTGGGATCCTGCCTGTCCTAGAAGCTTGAAAAAATTGCTGGCCATTGATCTTTTTTTTTTTTTTTTTTTTAAATATTTATTCACTTTTGAGAGAGCATAAGCAGGGGAGGGGCGGAGGGAGGGGGACAGAGGGGGTGAAGGGGGCTCTACACTGACAGGCTGACAGCAGCGAGCCTGATGTGGGGCTCAAACTCACGAACCATGAGATCATGACGTGAGCCAAAGTTGGATGCTCAACCGACTGAGCCACCCAGGCGCCCCACTGCTGGCTATGGATCTTCATGGGGGTAAGGGGCAGAGGGAAAATGTGGAGACCCATGCATGCCTAGTGTGGCTGGGGAGAAGGGCTGTGGATGAGGCCAGATTTGAGCCACGGGAGCTTGGGCCAGCCCCGGGAGCTGAGGGGCCAGAGGAACAGACCAGGCCATGATGGATTGTACCCACTGGGCTTTTGGGTCAGTAATCCCTTCACTGAGGGATCCCAAGGTACGGCTTAGCCAGAGCTAAGTCATAAAGATAGCACTGGAGAACAGAGCTTTCATAAGGAGGTCCGGAGGAAGTACCCATTAGATTGTTCTTTCAAATTGGCTATGACAGACATGGCCCTCTAGGAGCCATTACGAGCTCTCTCTCTCATCAGATGCAAGCTGGCTACTTTGTTCCAGAAGATTTGACCCTAAGCTGTCCAGCCAGGGTGGATGGAATAGGAGGTTGGCCCTACAGTGCCTTAGCCTGAGCTGGGCTCAGCTAGCATGCCCGAGTGTCTTCAGCCTCCCAGCCAGCCCTCAACCCAGCCCTCTCTGGACACCGTCTCTGCTTTCCCAAAGAAGAAAGGAACATTGACCGAGCCACCTGTTAGGTGCCTGGCACTGTGCTAAACCCTAGGGGATTCACCGGTGGGCCAGACAGAGACCCTTCCCTCAAGGGGCTTAGCTCCCATGGGCAGAGACAGGACATGTGCACACGTTCCTGGCATCTGTGGAAGGTGAGTACAGAAGAGGAGAGGGTGCCGTGGACTGGGATATAGGTGAAAATTCCCCAGGATTCACCAGTGTGAGGGTGGGGAGGGGGTGGGGTTTCTCTCTAGGACAACGGCATAAGCAAAGGCCTGATGGCAGGATCGTGTCCCGGCCCAGCATGGATGAGCCAGGGGAAATGAGGCTAGATCTGTAACAAGCACCTGGGAACAGTGGGCAGCTGTAGCCCATGTGCAAGAAGGGAGGCAGAGCCTTGCGTGGGCGGTAGGAAGCTTGGAGCTGGACGAACGCCAGGTGCCGAACCCCTCCCAAGAATGGTCAGAAAATGCAAGGTCAGCAGGTGAAGCCAAGTTGAGCAGACAGGTTGCAGACATGGGACCAGGCTGCTCGGATTTTACCAGATACCCCCGTCCATCAGGCAATGAACCAATGAGCTTTTCTCGCTCTGAACAAGCCTGTGATACACCATGATGGCCTGTGCGAGTGATGCCAGTCTCCACCCCTCCACATCAAGCTCTTTTTACCAGTCTCGGGGGTTCCTTGAAGGCCCCCCTCAGCCTCTGCTAGATTGGTCAGAGGGGGTTCCGGGAGTGATAATAGACCAGTGCGGCTGGAGCAAAATTCGCTTAGGACAGAAATTCTCCTTGCCAGCCTTTCCTGAGCCCCCTGAATGTTGGTGAAATGTTACACATACGTAGTGATGTGTATTTTTCTGGAAAAGAGTCTGAAACTTTCAATCAGGTTCTCAACATGGCCTTTTCCCCTCCACCAGACGGCTAAGGTTTAGCACCGCAAGGAGGTCGGTGAGAGCAGCATTCTGTCTGCCTCCCTTTGCATTGAATTCCCGGGTCCAGCCCAGCACCTGACACTGACTCAGTGCCTGCCTCGGCCCCTTGGGCCACTACAACCAAATACCACACGCTGGGTGGCTCGGTAACAACAGGCCCTTGTTTCTCACAGTTCTGGAGGCTGACAGTCCAAGGGCATGGCAAGTTCAGTATAACCATCTTTTTACTCTAACCTCACATGGCGGAAGGGGTGAGGGAGCTCTCTGGGGCCTCTGTTATGGCCCTGATCCCATTCACGAGGGCTCCACCACCATGACCCAATCACCTCCGAAGTCTCCCCCTTCCCGATGCCATCACATCGGGGGTGAGGATTTCAACATACGAGTTTGGGGGGCGGGTATATTCGGTTTAAGGCAGTGCTCAATAATTGTTGGATGACTAGATGATTAAAAGGCATAATGGTTCATGTGGATGGGGAAAGCTTTTAATGCAGACGTTTACAGCCCTGTGGAAAACTTCTTGTTCAATTTATTTAATAAGCATTTAGTTAGCGCCTGCCATTTGCCGAGTGTTATAGAACTATTACTGCCTCAGCGACTACCACCACTCTGTCTGTGCTTCTTCCAGCCCCTATTTATTAGGCCTGCATGATGTGCCAGGCATTGTGTTAAGCCCTCTGCAAACACGATCTCATTAATCCTTACAACAGTCCGGTCGAGTACATATCACTACAGATGAGGCTCAGACAACAGCTAAGTCACTTGCCCGAGATCACACAGCCAGGAAGCAGAAAAGCTCTAATTCCACTTCAGATCTGCCTGACCCCAAAACCTACATCCTCAGGTTAATTTCAGGGCTGGGTGGCTCAGTGCTGAAAACAAGGACTCCTCTAGCCTCGTCTCTGTTGCTGCAGATTGGCTGAGTGGTGCCGTAGAGCGGTCTACACGGCCTGCCCAGCCCAGAGCCCCTATCAGCTAGGGAAGGAACATCACTCCGAGTCCTGGGTGAGGTCAGGAAAGCTGCCGGGGCTGCACTGAGTCTGGAGGGTTGGCGGGTGACCCCGAGGGTCCTCTCCCCGCTCATGCCTTCCTCGCGGTCCATTTTCTTGTCTCTGATCAGCTGGCTGCTTGGAGGTCTGCAGGCCCCTTGCCAGATGGGATCAGGGGATCGGGCACTTGGAGCTGTCAGGGAGAAATATTGGAATCATTTGAACAGGTAATCATAGGATATTGTGAGCTTGTTTGGTGCAAAGAAAGCTCATTGGCACAGAAAGCCTCTCCCAGATAATCAATGGGCATTGCATCTGGGGGATTTCCTGTGGGTTGGACACAAAGGAGGCTGATGTAGGGCCCTGGGAGTGGGACAAAGGCCTGGGCTGGAAAGAGGCCACCAGGAGTGGTGGCCGTGCTGTCTTAGGGGGAGTTGGAGTTAGCGTGCCTCTGCCTTAGACTGGCAGTTGAAAGACTAAGATCTAGTCCCATCTTGGTTATTTACTAACCACACGGCCTTGGCCAAGGCATTGTTCTTTGGGCCTCAGTTTCCTCCTCGCTGAAAGGAAGGGGCTTGCTTGCATGATTTGAGTCCATTCAGTCTACACTTCTGTCATCCCTAGATGCTTCTCAGCTGGGGCAGCAAAGGGCCTTTGTAATAATTAACACGGCATGGGGTATAGTTTGTGCTTGTCTTCATGTGTCTATTATTATTAGCCACAACAAGAAATATGGAACAACTAACGTTCCTTTAGGACGCAGTACACAGGGACTCTGTGGGACAGGAGGCCTAAAGAGGGTAAGTGACTTGCTCCAGGCCACGTAGCCTGCAGGGGGCAGAAGTGAGCTGCTTGTCTGCACTTCTCAGCCGGAGAGATGGACCAGCTTTTCCGTCTTTCTGATGTGATCCAAGAAATACGTTTCAGAGCCCAACCCGGATTACCCACAGATAGTTGTATTATCAAACTGAAATACTATGTCTGTGTGCTGTGATGGTTCCTATCTTCATTGCTCTTGGCTTTGTCTTTTCTGGGTATCGTTATTGTATTAGTGTCTCGTGGCTGCCGTAACAAGTGATCGCAAACTGGGTGGCTGAAAACAGCAGATGTTTATTCTGTCACAGTTCTAGAGGCCGGACGCCCCCAGTCAAGAATTGTGTGTTGTCAGAATTGTGTGCCTTCCAGAGGCTCTAGGGGAGAATCTGTTCCATGCCTCTTCCAGCTGCTGGGGGCTTCAGGCCTTCGTTGGCTTCTGGCTACATCACTCCAGTCTCTGCTGCCTGGCCACATGGTCCCTTGTGTCTCTGTGTCACGTGGACACATGTGATCCCATTCAGGGCCCACCTGAAAACCCAGGGTAAGCCTTCCCCCCCCCAGGTCTTCGGCTGAATCAAACCATTTGCCATCTAAGGTAATATTCCCAGGTTCCAAGGATTAGGATGTGGACCTAGCTTTTGAGGGACCGCCTTTCATCCCACTACAGTTATGGACTCGTGTATGTTTCAGTGTTTTTCCATCCGTTACCCTCACTATTCTTGCTCATCAGATAGGACCCCAAACTAATAAACACTGTCTGTTAACTATACTGGAATTTGAAAAAAAAAAATCAATGAAAAAAATACACAAAACGAAAAAAATATTGGATACGCCCTTGTTAGCCTAGGAGCAATTCCTTGCTAACTGGCGCAAGACGTCGCAGGCTTACCTGGGCATTCCTTGCCCTTGCCCTGGAACTTGTCCAGGCTGCCCTGACTTCTCTCGGCGGTGAGCACTATTTCTTTGTGATACAGTTCATCCTATGTCACTAAAAACATATACTGGTTGCAATCTACTTAACTGATTTCAAGGACCCACAGTTTGAAAATTACAGTGCCGGGCTATTCTGCCTTTCCTCGTCCTTCCCACAAATTTCAGGGACTTCTTTCTCCTCTGGCTGTGAAGCACTGGCAAAGGCAGAGCCATAGCTCCATTCGCTGGCCCTCCCTTGGCCCTAGGACCCCTGGCTGACGGCCTCCCCTTTCTGGGCTTCAGCCCTCTCCTCCCTTCCCCTGCTCTCCCCTCCCCCACGTCCTCGCCTCCCCATTCTGCCCCTCTACATCACTGTCGGGCCTCCGCTTTGCCATTCTAAGAGGCTAATGTGAAAATTGCTCACAGATGGCACAAACAATATGGAAAAGAGCCTCTCTCTTCATTAGAGCAACACAATATAGTGTTTTTAAATGATTAAATTGTTATCGCAATAATTATGCCCAAATCCAAACATCTCCGTGTACTGCTTCAGCCTCTCATCAAGGGCTCCTGAGGGCCCCCGTGGGGGTCCTCAGGCAGCAACACCTACAGACCACCCAAGGACGGGCTGCCCAGTCCTTTCTGTGGCCTTCAGTGTGGCACCTGTGGACAGAGATCTGGGCTGTGTGGTTGTGCTCACTGCAGCCTCTCACCTGTAACCAGGTGCAAAGGCTGGGCCCCAGGCCAGGCTCTGGCAAATTTTTGCCTTTGGTGGCCTCCCTCCCCCAGCAGTCCCCTCCTGGCCCCCCATCCAGGCTCTGCACTCTAAATAGCCCACAGGTGCTCCTGGAGGTCTCGCCCGCCTCTCTGCACTGGCCACCCCAGAATTCCTGGTTGTCTCAGTACTGTCTCTGGAGCCAGCTGGCACAGAGGAGGGAAGGCAAACTGAGTGAAGTCCTTCACAGGACAGACCCTTGATCTCTTACCCTTCCCAGAGTATTTTGCATTTTTTGGAATGCCTTGGGAATTGCTGGCATTTCCACCTTCCTTACCCGTTAGTGCGGACCCTCAAGTCTTTCTTCCAGTACTGTGAACAGGCTCCCGCCTCCCCTCCTGCCCTCCAGCCCTGCCCCGCCTGCTGCCCCAGAAAAAAAGCTCAGAAAACCACACCAGAGAGAGACCGCTTCATGCGTCTGATTATCTGATGGGGAGGCCATGGGGTGGAAGAGAGACTTCGGTAAGGTGAAATGCACCCGTGTTAAATAAAAGTAAAGACCAGCAATCGTGAGACTTCATTTTAAACAAATATTTAGAAATAGATTTTAATTTCACAGTGCGATCAGCTGGGAAAGAGATCGAGCGGAGGGCAATAAGGAAGGGAATGACCAAGGAGCAGCTGGGAGGGAAAACGGAGCCAGAAAGAGAAATGAGTGAATTTTTTTACGCTTATTTATTTAGAGAGAGAAAGAGAGTAGGGGAGGGGCCGAGAGAGGGAGGGAGAGAATCCCAAGCAGGTTCTGTGCTGTCAGTGCAGAGCCTGACATGGGGCTCGAACGCACGAACTGTGAGATCATGACCTGAGCTGAAATCAAGATTCGCACGCTTACCAGACTGAGCCACCCAGACGCCTGGGTGAATTATTAACAGACTGCTTCATTTTAGGTTAGGCATTCAGTGTTACTGCCTCTTGTCATTAACATTGGAAATGACTGATTGGTCAGCTCTTCGGCTGCTCTTTCTCTTTAGATCTTGGAGTCCCCCCCCCCTTTTAATAGGGACCGCACCATCTGTCCAGTAGAGGAAACATTTTGGTCGGGGTGTCAGTGGACAGAAGTTCCATCTGGCCTGTGTTGTCTTATCTATTCATCCCCGGTTGCAAGCAGAGTGCCAGAGATACGGTGTCAGCAGTGGGTCTGGTGGGAGGGGGTGGGTGGACCGGTGAGTCAGCACTTCCAGGTGGAGTTGACATGTCGGGGGACCCACTGGTCAGCAGGGGGAGACGGGCAGATGAGGGTGTGGGGAGGTGTCCGTGGTGGCCACCCCTGCCCGTCCCCAGGCTCTGATGCACAGACACCGCTCCACACCCCTTGCATTCAGATTCTACCTCCGATTAAGGGCCCTGACACAATATCTGAAGAAATATGAAAAGCCAAGTTCATCTGCCAGGATAGAATTACATTAAGGAGGATGAAATTAAAGGCTTTTCATGCAAAGAGATCTCTAGGATAATTTGATGGAAGACTTTAATTATTTCAGAGTGCCCCCAAAAAAAGATGCTTTAAGAAAGAATTCATTTGGGGGAATCACATCAAAATGTTATGTATGAGTACCTCTTTGAGTTGTTACAGCTGCTATTGATCTAGAGCCTGTTGGCAGTCCACGAAAGGGGGCCTCAGTTCCCTGCCCATTCCCCTACACGCTGGTGACATGCCCCCAGGACCCTGCCCCCAGGGGAACAGCGACCAAGTCATGGAATGTGGGTTTGAGTTACTCTCATTAGACACCAGGAAGAACTTTGCAGCCATTTTACCGGTTTAATTGACTTGGTGCAGATACTTTTTTGGAAGGAAACTGGTGAGCCTCCCATGCCACCGGAGGAGGAAGCATGACTTGTGTTGAGTGGGAAGGCAAGCTGTTCAAAAGGTTGTGCTGTCTCAGGACCACACGGGGTTGCGGTTCTAGGACCCTGTATCCGATGGCCTGACCGTCTTTCCACCACCAGACCAATACTGCCTGCAGATGAGCTCCCTTCTCAAGCTCACCTTGATCCGGGCTTTCCCCGGGGAGCACCAAGCCCCGAGAGAACCCCAGAGTTCGCGCCGTCCATCACTCTGTCTGAACTTCCATTTGGATCCAATCTCAAGGATGGCCAAGCTGCTGTCCACTCCTTGCTCTGCACCTACAAAGTCTGGAAACCCTCTCGCTGTCCTGTCAGCCCATGCCTCCTTGTCCAGGGCTTTTCAGGAGGCTGGTAGAGTCACCTAGCCAGAATGTTCTAGGGCAGAACACAATAGAATGTTTGCACGTACCTGATGTGATTGGCAGAGAGCCGGCCTGAGCACTGACCAACACCGATGGTCAGCACACCAGTTCCCGAGTGCCAGCTGGTGCCTGGAGGCTCAAGGGTCTCTTCTGCCCGAGGCCCCAGGCACACGAGTCAGTGGCACCCAGGAGCAGACCTGGCCGTGCTGATCTATTCTTGGGAGCCCCTGGGCCGGTACGGGGGGTACAGGGGGGTTTGTATGGTTCGCTGGCCATCTGCGTCATAGTCCAACTTACTTACTGTGAATCCCCAAGGATAGAGCATAGTAGGTGTTTCACTAATATTGGTGGATGAAGGAGCATCACGGAGCTTAAGTTACTCCAGATCTTTATTCATAAGAAGTTACACCACTTGCCGTTTACTCGCAGAACTGACATTAGATGGGAGCCTTCGCTCTCTTGGTCTTCCTTCCCCAGAGGAAAAGGCGCATAGCAGGTGCGGGGAGAGCACCAGACTGAGAGCCGTAAAGCGGAGCTCTAGTCCCCGCTCTGCCGGCGTTGGCTGTGAACATGGGCTCTTCACCCAAGTGTCCATCCGTGCTTCTCTGCAGTGGGGTGGGCGGGCTCCGCTCCCCTCCCCCCCCCCCCCCCCCCGGTTCTGGAGTTTTCTCTCCTTCTGTCTTCCCTGCTCCCTCCTGGGCCCCGTGCCTCTGGGAGCACCAGGCTGGGCAGTGGGATGAGGCCTGCAGGACCAGCTGTTGCCAAGCGCCCTCCCTGTGGTCCTCACCTCCTGCCTGCTTGCCTTGTATGACCGGGGCCTTGCCATCCTTTATCAGTCTGCTGCACACACACAACCCCGGGGCTGGCCAGAAGCTCCTGAACTCCCAAGTCACCTCCTGGGGAGAAAGGCCACCTGTCCTGAGGGGCAGGCACCGCAAAGCTGTAAGTACAGCTCTTGGCCCCTCGGCTCCTGGGCCCCAGGCAGCATGAGCACGCGGCCTGGGGGCACCTGCTACAGCAACGCACAAAGGCCGGACTGTCCTTGCCTGGAGCAGCTGAGCCAGACAAGCAGAGAGGAGCCCTTGAGAGAGGCCCCCATCAGTCTGCGCACTCCCCAATTCCAGCAGGATTCCAGCAGAGTGCGAGTTGGGAAGGGGCAGAGAGAGGGAGATATAGAAGCCAAAGCAGGCTCCAGGCTCTGAACTGTCAGCGCAGAGCCCAACGCGGGGCTTGAACTCACAGACCGTGAGATCATGACCTGAGCCGAAGTCGGCTCATTCTTCAGGTCATAGCATATCCCCGGCAGAATAAACGGCGAGGCACACTCCAGAGAAGACTCCTGAGCTCACGTCAAGGTGCTGCCCACAATCACCGTGCCCCTTCATTCCCCTGAGCCTCAGTCTCCCTATCTGCACGATGGGCGTAGAATGCCCACGATGTGATGGTAAGGGGAGAGCTTGTGACAGTGCTTTGAAAAGTGTAGCCTTGGGGGAGAGGGGGCAGCCTGCGGCAGGGGTGCTAAAGGAAGGCTGGGGGAGGGAGGGAGGCCTGCTCCATGGAGGGGGTGCTATAAGGATGGCTCGGATGCGGGGAGGAACTCCCCACTTGGCCAGCTGGTGGGTAGAGGGAGGGTGAGTGGGCTCCGCCTTTATCCCCTGGGCCTTGATGTGACATCTCTGACCCTGGCTGCTCATGGATTTGAGTGCTGTCTTCTCAGCTTAGAGGAGTTATTTATCTTGCCCTGGAAATATATCTTCAGTCCCTGGCATCAGGAGACCCCAGCCACCCCTGACACCACTCACTGCTTCTTGGCTGCCCGTTCCCTTGGCAGAAATGAGGATTCTGACTCTTGAAAACCTGTTTATTTGGTGTTCACTGGGCCTCTCTGACTGTCACATGCCCCTTTGGGTGAGAGCATCCCTTGGAGACAGTAGGTTCCTAAAGCCAGGAACTGGGTTCCCAGCATCCCCCGGACAACACATAGCCTGTGCGGAGAGCCAAAGCCCATGAAGCCACAAAGATTGCCAGCTGCACCCCGGCACCGTGCGCTGGTCCATGTTATTGTCAGATGGAGGAGGAGAGGGTCTTGTGGGAGCCTGCCCCGCGGGGCCCAGGCGGGCCCTGAGGCCTTGGCAGTCTCGTCAGCTTTTGGGGTGGAAGGTTTCTCCAGAAAGGGTAAGAAACCCCATGCTCAGTTCTCATTTTTTCCCTCCTCCACCATGAAAAATAAATGTGAAGTAAAGAGGGTTTCAGGGAAAAATGCATCCTTCTTCCCTCCTTCCCTCCCTCCGTCCTTCCTTAAATATTTATTGAGCAAGCTGTGTATGCCTTACATTATGCTAGGACATCGGGCGTGAGGAGCTTGTCTCCTGCCCTCTCAGGAACTCACAGCCTAGTCCGGAAGATGAAATAACCACCAAACAAGGTAGTCAAAGCGGGCCTGCTCGCACGGATGGCAGTGCCATAGCCATTCTGGCCTGGGCCAGCTTGGGGAAGCCCAGTGGAGTCCGGGAGGGCACCATGGAGGAGGTGGCCAGAGTTGGGCCTTGGACGATAGTGGGGGTTTGGAGAGGCGGGAAGCACGTGGTGAGAACGGAACTGGTTCAGGGTGGTGCTCGATGATCCGGGTTTGTATCCTGTCTCTACCACTGGATACCCATGTGGTCTTGGACAAATCACCTTGCTATCTGAGCTTCGGTTTCTTCGCTGCAAGAAATGGGGGCAATACCAGTATCTCCCTCATCGGGTTGTTTGAGGATTACGTGAAATAAAATCCCAACCACGTGGGGCCAGGTTGCTCCAAAGTCAGCACACCTTTAAGAAATGGTGATCACTGTTTTTCCCCACCGCTGCTGGTGCTGTCCTCTGCCCTTCGCCTTCCAGCTGCTCCCCCTCCATGCTCCTCGTGCTCTCCCAGCCTCCCTGAATCTCTCTTCTGGGCCACACGTGCACCGGGTTATGTGCTCAGGCCTCTGGCCAATCCCCTCTCCCCAAACAGAGGAGGCCAGAGCATCTCTAGCAGGTGTGAATGAAACCCAGCTTCCCTCCTGCTCTCCTCCAATCGTCCTCCCCGGCCGAGAGTTTCCCCGCCAGCCCGCTGTTGTTTGTATTGACAGCTCCAGCCACCTTGGCCTCCCTGGCATCCCCCCCATGCTGGGCAGCTGGGGAGCTGGCCTTTCGCTGGGAGAGGCGGGATGCTCTGCCCTGAGAGGCACTGTCTGCCCACCCCCGCTGGAGCCTGACATTTTGTCTGCACCAGGCCAGAGGCCGCCGTGCTGATTGGACCCGGCCCAGCCTTCCTAGTGTTAATCCAATATCGTGAGCCTGCGGTTTGGACTGGCAAAACTCTGGCGCAGAACGCCCGGCCCAGACGTGAAAGGTACTCGGTGTTTGTGCTGGTGGCAGGGGCACAGTGGGCCCAGGGCGGGGAGCACCCCTTCCCGGCTGGGGTCTAGGAGCCCACTGAGCTCGTTCTGCAAGTCAAGTGGCTGGAGAGTTGCCTCTCTTTCCTCCCAGCCCCAGGCTGCATGGCTGTGCCTCTTCCCTGTCCTTCACAGCCTTGGCCCTTGGCCACCTTTCACCTGTCAGTCTCTGGGGTGAACAGAAGGCCCTTCAGCCCAGACGTGCGAGCTGGGCCCCGCGGGAGTGGGCAAGCCAGGCCTCCAGGGGCCTGCTCTTTAGCTCAGACAGAAGGCTGCCTGACCATTTTGTGATAATATTCTGAGAGTGTTTCGGAAACAAACTGAAACATGCTCGAAGGAGAGCAGTGAATCACAATCTTGGGCTGCGTGTGTTCCTGGCAGCCTGCTGGGAGGGGGAGGCAGTCCAGGCTTTGAAGCAATACCTGTGCCGTGGTTCTGAGCTAACAGCCGTCTCCACCCGTCCCGGCGCTGCCAAGAAAACGTGACATCCGAAGAGATGCTAGCTCCTGACTCCTCTTCTCAGGGCGCCGGGCTGTGTTCTGGGTGGCTGGGACCCTGTCTCATGAGCTCCCGGTAAGGGAGAAACTCTTGGGGGTGAGCTTCTGTTATGTTCCTGAGTCCATATCATGTTGCACTAATGAGGGGCACTTGGGTGGCTCAGTCAGTTAAGCATCTGACTTCAGCTTAGGCCATGATCTCGCGGTTCCTGAGTTTGAGCCCTGTGTTGGGCTCTGTGCAGACAGCTCAGAGCCTGGAGCCCGCTTCGGATTCTGTCTCTCCCTCTCTCTGCTCCTCCCCCACTTGCGCTCTGTCTCTCTCAAAAGCAAGTAAATGTTAAAAACAATTAAAAAAGAGCTAATGATTTAGTTTTGCCGACTTTAAAATTATTCCAGGTCCCTTTGTGCATTACTGTCAGGTGCTGAGGAAGGGTGGTGTGGGATGCTGGGAAGTACACTGACCAGGTTCTGGAGTCTTGGCTGTGGGATCTTCTCTTGTTAGACCTGTTTCTTCCTCTGTGAGATGAGAACGTGTGCCCAGGTGACGTCTAAGTTCTTGGACAAACCCTCTGGCCAAGGAGATAAGAATGTGCAGGGGCCATAGCGTTGGATGGTTTAGGTCCAGGTCCCTGCTTTGTCGTTGACGCGCTGGTTAGCCCATCTCTGCCTCACTTCTCTTGTTTGTAGAATGGGAGTAATCCTAGCCCCGGCCCCTCCCGGGCTTTGGTGAGAATTAGTAGAGATGCATAGAAAGCATGGAGTGCAGCGTTTAGCTCGGAGACAGCACCCCAAACATGTCAGCTGTCACATCTCTCATTGCCAGCATCATTATCATCACCATGCCTTCCATTTCTGACAGTGCTGGCTGCCAGGCTGGTTGGGAGTTCCAGAACACTTCTCAAACTTTAATGTGCTCACAAATCACTTGGAGACCTTGTCAGAAGGCAGATTCTGGGGCGCCTGGGTGACTCAGTCGGTTAAGCGTCCAACTTCGGCTCAGGTCATGATCTCGCCATCTGTGAGTTCGAGTCCCTCATCCGGCTCTCTGCTGACAGCTCGGCGCCTGCTTCGGATTCTGTCTCTCTCTCTCTGTCTCTCTCTCTCTCTCTCTCTCTCTCTCTGTGTGTGCCTCCCCTGCTAGTGCTCTGTCTCTCTCTCTCAAAAATAAATAAACATTGGGGCCCCTGGGTGGCTCAGTTGGTTGCGCGTCTGACTGTATCTCAGGTCGAATCTCGTGGTCTGTGAGTTCAAGCCCCATGTCAGGCTCCATGCCCATTGCTCGGAGCCTGTTTTGGATTCTGTGCCTGCCGCTCTGTCTGACTCTTTCCCGTCCGTTGCCTGTGCCAAAGAAATAAATAAAGGCTAAAAAAAAAATTAAAAAATAAATAAATAAATAAACATTAAAAACAAACAAACAAAAAGAAGGCAGTGGAGCCCAAGGTTCCACATTTCTCACAAGCTCTGGGGTGATGCCGCTGCTGAGGTCTCTAGGCCACGCTCTGAGTAGCCAGGGCACAGGTGCACATCTCGGGCATCGAGGCACAGATTGGGTAGACGTGTCATCCAGGGCCAGGCCTCCGAGTGGGATGGGAGCCTCTTGGGGTCCAGGAAGAGATGTGACGAGTCTCGTAAGTTCAGAAACCCAGTCATCAGAGGAGAGAGAGAGAGGGTGGAGGCCGGTAGG
Source organism: Leopardus geoffroyi (assembly GCF_018350155.1). Classification (NCBI taxonomy): domain Eukaryota; kingdom Metazoa; phylum Chordata; class Mammalia; order Carnivora; family Felidae; genus Leopardus; species Leopardus geoffroyi. Next base: position 17,883,863 of record NC_059329.1, read on the forward strand.
GGCCATGAGGTCAGGAGAGGTCTTTCCCCGCTGACGTCACGAAAGAGAGTTTGAAGATGATCCTTTCCTTGAACTCTTAATTCTCATAATTTAGGGCTGATTGTTACGACGGCCTTATGCGTCTTGGGCTTGCCTCTCAAATTATGTTGAAGCTCTTTGAGGACGAGGGTCTGTGTCCTATCTCTTCTCACCCCAGAGCTCCCCAGAATCTAGCTGGATTTGCAGGAGGCGCGCGGGACACATCGGCCTGAAGCCCCAGCCTCGGAGCTTGGTGGGGTGCTGGTTGAGGACGTGGGCTTTGGAACCAGGTGGCCCCGGCTGCAGGCCGGCACGGCCACATACTGTCACGCAGCAGGCAGGGGCACGCGCCATTCCCTCCGCAGGCTTCCTCATCTGGAAAACTGGGGACGGGAGCAGCCACCTGTGAGATTCATGGGGATTAGGTGACAAAGCATGTGAAGGGCCCAGCTCATGGCGGGGCTTCCGTACCCGGTTGCTCCCTTTCTGTCCTCCTCATCTCCCTTCTTTATCGTCACCTGCATTCTCAAGCTGCAGCATATGCCCTCTTGGCATCCTGGAGCCACTTAGAGCTCTGTGCTCATCTCTAGGGGCTTTGCTGTGCCGGCCAGGCCTGCCTCCATGTTCGCTCTAGGCCGTGAGTCACGAAGGTCTGAAACTTGTCCCGCTTTTCCTGAGTGCCCCTCCCCTTTCTGCCTGCCCCCAGTTCATCTTGCAGAAAACCTTTAGGAACGGTGCTCAGTGCTTGGTGCTCGAGGCGCACTGCCCAGGGAGTCCTGCGGGGGTGGGGGAGAGGGGTGGAGAAGTGCCAGCTGAATTGGGGATTCCCAGTCCCCTGCAGGTGTCTGCACCCAGAGCCTCCAGAGACCTCTGTGTTCGTGGGTGAACAGGCCTTCCTCCCGGGAACCTGGGCACGTTCGTTCTGTGTGCCAAGAATGGAGACACTAAGGTCCATTTCTCTGCGGGGCGTTGCTTCCTAGGGACACTTGCGTTGGGGGAGTCACTGCTAATGCCTCACCAACTGCCCATGTCTGTCACTCTCCTATTAGAGTTCACACGTGGTTTCCTTCTTCCTCGCTTAGAGCCTGTAAGGCCTGCCACGGCATCATCCTCATTTTACGGACGAGGAGACCTAGTAGTCACCTGGTTCACTGAGGGACACAGATGGCAACACCTCTGTCACCTGGCTCTAAGTTCATTGCCTCTTGCCTTGGGTAACAGCTGCCCTCGGGGCCACTGGTGCCATGGCGAGGACCGGAGTCAAGCAAGAGCGCTGTCTGTGCGGTGACAGTGATTTCCGAGTCTTCTTGGCCTGAACCTTCATTTAGGATGAAATGCCGTCGGCAGGGTAATTATCATCACCGGCATATATTTAAAGCGCTTAAATATTTGAAGCCATGTGAGGCTCGCGCAGCTCTCTGAATCAGAGAGGCAGCTACTCGGGGGCCCGTCTCCTAGGAATCCCAGCCCTTCCTGATTAGGAGCAGACGGCAGGCCCTCTTGCGTCCAGCAGGCTCCGGCTCGTCTCTGCACCCCCGAGCACGGGTGTGTTCTCATGTATTGATCTTAAAATCTTTTGGCTTAGAAGTTTCCAGCACGTTACCCCGCATCTGAAGTGAGGCTGCTGCACCTGCCGTTGGTGGTGTTCAATTAGGGACCCGAGAAGCTATTCACTGTTACCATTCTATGATAAATTCTAAGCGTGAAAACGGTACTGATGGAGCTTTTTCAAGTAAAGAGGTTAAATGAAGATGAAAAGCTTCCTAGGTGAAAGGGGAAGGGCCGTGTTGGGGCGTGGGGTGGGCGCAGGGCTGGGACAGGGCATGTGAACCCCTCTCCCCTCTGCCGGGTTTTGGTGGTGGTCGCCGGGAGGAGCCAAGCAGAGGCAGAAAGAAAGCATGGCCGGGTTGGGAGATTTTCGTGAGAGTAGCATCCCACTCGCAGAACGTCTACCATGAGATGTGCACAAAAGGCCGCCGCAAACCTCTTAGCTTATGCAGCTGAGTAGCTGTGAGCGTGTGGGGGTGGCGTAGCGGTTAGCAGTGTGGACTTTGGGGGGCCAAATGTGGGTTCCAATCCCACATGGCTTCCACTTGAAACTGTGCAATGTCAGAGCAGCAGCGGCACCTTGCCGAACCCCATCTCTAAAATGGGGCTCCTTAGACCTGCTTGTACTTTGTGGGAGGATCAAGAGCGATAATGTACGTAAAGTGCTTGGCGTGGTGCCTGACATGTTGTAAGTCACCTAATAAATGCCAAGAGGTGGACTGTGGTGCCCTGTGCTTGATGGCACTCTCTTTGTCTCTCTCTGAGGTGGTTAGAGTATTTGTTGTTGAACGTGACAGCTGAGATTCGCTGAGACCCCGCTGCATGCCAGGGCCGCGTGTGAGGTCGCACAGCCCATGGAAAGGGCGGGAGGGATTCACGCCTCCTTTCTGTCCGTTGCTGCTGCTTCCCAGGTGGGAGCAGAGGTAGCCCGGAGAGGCCTCCACCTGTTACACGCAGTCTTCTGCTCCCTCAGGGGTCCAGCCCTGGTTAGCTCCCTGCAGAGCCTGTCTGTAGGGCCCTGCTCTGGCCTTTCTGGAAGGAGCTCTGCCAGGTGCAAAACTCCCAGCCTGGCAGCTTGCCTTCCCCCAGAGGCACTTCAGAGAAAGTCTTTGTTCCCCTGGGGATCTATTCAGGGCAGAGTCTGTCAGACGGGGGACCTGTTGCTATGTCTGGAAAACCCACTGATCTGGAGACAGCAGGTTTGGGAACAGAGTTGGGAGACCGTAGAGGTTCATCTCCAGAGCTCTCATGAGACCCTCACAGGCAGGAGGGGGACGATTCCCAGCTCCCAGGGGTTTTCTCTCCTCTCTGCCAGTCTTCTTGTCCAGCTCAGGGAGCCAGCAGGCGCATGACTGCCTGGATGCTGGAGGAGATGGCCAGACCAGGTGGCCTTTATCTCCTCCTTCCCCGGGGAAGCTAGAGGCCACCGTCTCCCCAACCCCCTGCTCAGTTGCGCTCAGTCTCGACAGCCAGGGAGCAAAGCCTGGGAGAAAACGGACCACTGGGACCCTGGGACCTTGAACAGTCATGGGATTTGTTTCCTTCTCTTTTCCCCTTTCCGGACCGAGAAGATGGGAGGACAGTAGGGGGCAGCTAGGTGTGGCCAGAAATCCCTTTGGAGCCTTAGGTCGTGGGTTCCAGCTCTGGCTGCTGTGAATTTTTGTCAGAGGTAATCTGGTTGTGGGGTCACACACCTAGCAATTCCCTCCTGCTCAGGAGCGGGGAAATATTTGGGTAATTCTTAGAAACGACGGAGCTGCCCAAAGCACGCTAAATCAGCTACGTAAACTAAGAGGCAGAGGTCAAAATCCTGTGTGTTCTTTGCCAAGCTGCAACTGCAGAATCCCTGGAGAGCTGTGCGTGGACACACCCGTGACCCCCGCCAGCTTCCTTCTGCCCCGAGCATTTGTACATTTCTTCGTCTGCTCCCTCCAGGGCGCCCTGCAAAAGGTGCCTCCCTGTACCGTGCCCCTTTCTCCAGGAAGAAGCGAGAAACTCCGCATGTCACACGGCCTCCAGGTTGAGCAGTGGCTTCCGGTGCTGTAAAGGGCGCTAGGGAGGTGCCCGCCATTGATGCCTCCTTGTTCCTGCCCAGTAGTAGTTACGATTATGAGTTCAGGCAAATCCACTTGATCAAAAAGGAAATCCCCCAGGGAGGGGTAGTACTGTTGGACTGCTTGTAGTCATGGACAATTTAGTGTGAATTAATTAATCTGATGCTGTCGGTGTGGCTACAGAGAGAGAGGTACAGCGTAGAGTGGAAGGGGCATAAGGTCACTTGGGTGGTAGCAGAGGGATAGTGAAAGAAGGGAGCCAAGGGCATTGAAGATGAACAGGATCTCTACTTTGCCAGCTTATCTCTCATTTGTCTAAATTTTTTTTTAAATTTTTTTAAATGTTTATTTTTGAGAGAGAGACAGGGTACGAGTGGGGGAGGGGCAAAGAGACAGGGAGACACAGAATCCGAAGCAGGCTCCAGGCTCCGAGCTGTCCGCACGGAGCCCAACGCGGGGCTTGAACTCACGAACCGCGAGATCGTGACTTGAGCCGAAGTCGGACGCTTAACCGACTGAGCCACCCAGGCGCCCCTTAAAATCTTTTTTTTAAATTTTTTTTTTTAATGTTTATTTCTGAGGCAGAGAGAGACAGAGCATGAGTGGGGGAGGGTCAGAGAGAGAGGGAGACACAGAATCAGAAGCAGGCTCCAGGCTCTGAGCTGTCCACACAGAGCCCGACGCAGGGCTTGAACTCATGAACCGCGAGATCATGACCTGAGCTGAAGTCGGATGCTTAACCGACTGAGCCACCCAGGTACCCCTTAAAATTTTTTTAATGTGAACTTTTTCATGGAAGTGTGTCAACTGTATAAACAAGTGGAGAAATCATAAGAGTACGGGTTTGAAATTTTACAAAGCGAACACACCTTTATCCAACACGTGGGTTAAGAAACAGCACAGTTGACTCCCCACAGACGCCCAGCTAGTCCCAGGGACCCCAAGGTCTCCACTGTCCTGACTCCCAGTTTGCCTCTCTTTGAACCGTATGAACTCCGAGTCCTGCAATACGCATCTCTTGCGTCTGGCTTTCTTTTGTTCAACCTCCTCTTCGTGGGATTCATCCATGTTACGGTTTGTTTTTGTTGCTGTGTTCCATTGTGTGGATATGCTGTAGTTTATTGATTTTGTGCTTGGTCAGCGTTGGGATGTCTAGTTTTTGACTGTCGTGAATAATGAGGCCTTGAAGGTTCTTGGACGTGTCTTTCTTGTAAGTTATTTACTTTGAGAGAGAGTGTGCATGCCCGCGTGCACATACACACGAGCAGGATGGGGACAGAGGGAGAGGGAGAGAGAGAGAGAGAGAGAGAGAGAGAGAGAGAGAGAGAATCCCAAGCAGGCTCAGCTCTATCAGCACAGAGCCTGACGTGGGGTTCGAACCCACAAACTTGAGCTGAGCTGAGGTCAGGAGTCAGATGGTTAACCGACTGAGCCACTCAGGTGCCCCAGACATGTCTGTCTGTCTTAGTTCTCTTTTACACCTCAGGGTGGATGGTGTTCTCCTGGGAAGCCTCCTCTGACCTCCATCTCCAGGGGAACTTAGGGTCCCCCCCACCCCCCGCCCGTTGCCCCCTCCATGGCACTCTGTAGTACTCCCCGAGGGCAGGAGTGTTGAACAGCAACATTTTAACTCCTTAGGCCGGTGCATGGCACTGAATAGATGCTCAGAAGTGTTGGTTGAACAAACGAGTGAACAGATTTGCTTAGGGCTGGTCTTTATACCAGCTGGTCTAAGAAAAGCAGTTTAGGAAAGCTGTATTGGGTCATCTTGGGGACTGGCCAGGATTCCTCCCTGGAGACGGTGTTGCTCTCTGCGTCCTGAGTCCCTGAGAATGGGACTGGAGTTTAGGACCGTGGTCAGAGATGTCTGGCTGGGCGGGAGCAACCTTTTCTGGAAGTTTCCCAGAGACCCGGAGACTCAGCTCATACAAAACGAGCTTCTCTCTCGTTTGTGTCTGAGGACCCCGGTGCCCTGGGCTGCCCTGGACGTAGGCCTTTGGTAGCCGGCTGGGAGGGAGGAGTCGGGAACAACAGAAGAGAAAAAGAAGATGCAGGAAGGAAGGGAAAGCGGGGGGTGGTGGCAAGAGGGAGAGCAGACACGTGAACAAATATTTTTCCTCTCCTTCCCAGAGGCAAGGCTCGGAGCCTGTGATCTCGGGGGAAGCGAGTGACCTCGTGTTTGGACTGTGTTGTTTTCACTAGCAAGTGACAAAGTGGAAGCAGGAACATGAGGCTGTAGAAATACAATGTCAGGGTGCCCTCAAGGGATGGGCTCCTTTGCCCACCGCCCCCCCACCCCCCCCCCCGCCTCAGCGCTTGGCAGACCCCTATCGCAGCCCGAGTGAGAAGCTTCTCGGGCTCCCTGGCTGAGCAGTGTTGATTGAGCAGGCTCTTCTTTATTCATACACCTTTTGCTGAGCTGCATAGCAAATACGCTGTAAATTTCAGTGCTTTAGAGAGAGCTTGATACATAAAACAGGACTACCTCCCCTAATATAACGGAGGCTGGTCAAATTCCACATCATACATCAAAGCTATTTGGGGTGCCACTGCTGTGTTTCCGAAGTAAACATTACTTCTCAAAGAGGATCCACACCCAGAATAATTACTTCTTGGAGTGATCTGAGGCTAAAGCTGGTTTAATCTATTCGTTTGGCTCAGCCCAGTTTTTTCCCCAGTGAGGAGTGTGCTAGAGCGCTTAAAGCCCACACTGCAGAAGGCTTCTTCCTCCTGAGCCCCTTTGCCTGCAAAACCGCACCTCCCCCGTTCCCCGTTATCTTGTTCCTGGCGATGGCATCTAAATCCCCATGTTATGCATGTATTTTCATTAATTTAACAATTAGGTCGTGCTCACTATCTGCCGGGCCCTCTTTTAAGCTCTTTAGCAAATACTCACTTCACCTTCACGGCTCTAGGCAAAGGCACCTATCTTGAACCCCATTTTCCAAACAAGGGAAACAAGGCACAGAGAAGTTAAGTAACCTGCACAAGATCGCACAGCTAGTTGGTGGCCGAGTTGCGGTTTGTCCCCAGAGTCCGAGCTCTTCATTACCACGCTCTGCCGTCTCTCAATTATGTCTTCTAAAGTGGCCTGATAACCAGGGGCCCACCTTTTTCAGCAGTGAGAAATAGCTTTCTGTGCCTTTCTTAACATCCTTCCTATCCGAGATGGCCCCTTGACCTTAGAAGAGTAGAGGGTATGGGGCGCCTGGGTGGCGCAGTCGGTTAAGCGTCCGACTTCAGCCAGGTCACGATCTCGCGGTCCGTGAGTTCGAGCCCCGCGTCAGGCTCTGGGCTGATGGCTCAGAGTCTGGAGCCTGTTTCCGATTCTGTGTCTCCCTCTCTGTCTCTGCCCCTCCCCTGTTCATGCTCTGTCTCTCTCTGTCCCAAAAATAAATAAACGTTGGAAAAAAAAATTATAAAAAAAAAAAAAAAAAAAAAAAAGAAGAGTAGAGGGTCAGCCCCTGGGAAGGAAGTTCACACCTGCGCAGGGCTCAGCTGAATCCAGAGCACCACGGACAGGTGCAAGAGTGAACTTGGAGCTCAGGCCCAAAGGGTCTGAGCTCTGGATGGGAGAATTCCAAGGGCTTGCTTTTAACTGTCTTCCTGGTTGACAGATGTGCCACAGGTGCTCTTGACCGTCCCGGGGTTCGCTGTCCCTTTCTCCTGATGGTTCGTCCCTCTGTTCTTTGGGGGTGGGGTGTCATTTTCTCCCTGGCCACCCGAGTTTCTCCTCTGGTGGCACCAGCATCCACACAGTTGTTCATTCTAGAAGCCTGGAACTCCTTCCCATTTCTTCCTGACCCACGACTTATCACCAGGTATGTTAGCTCCACCTCCTAAAAAGGTCTCCGATGCAAACTTGCCTCTCCCTGTTGCTACCTTAGTTCGGGTCACCCTTAGATCTCCCCAAGACCTTGGCTCCCATCCAACCGATCGCCCCAGACTCCAGACTTAACCCTCTAACACTGTTTTCAGATTGCAGTCAGAGTGATTTTTCTAGAAGTAATTAATTCTGATTGTGTCACTTGCTTAGTTGTAACCGTTCAATGGCTCACATTACCCTTAGGATAACATTCAAATTTCTAAGTGTGGCTGCCAAAGCCTTAGATGGCAGGGTCCTGCCTCCCTCTGGGCATCATTGCTCACTGCTTTCAGATCCCCGAAGATCTGTTTCCTCTCCCCTTCAGGTCACTCCCCTTCCCTCTGGCTGACTTTAGCTTAAACATGCTTGCTTCTGAGGAGTCCTCCTGATGCCCCGACTGTGGCATGGGGGACCCCTTCCCAGTGTTCCCATGGCAACCAGGCCACACTTCCTCCATGATAACACTGTGCACCTCGTATTTGAATTTGATGGCCGTCTGTGTGTTTATCTGTTTTCCACATTGTCATGTGTCCTCGGCACCTAGTACGGGGCTGGTTTGTGGAAGATAGTAAAAAAACAAAACAAAACATTTTAGGGGCGCCTGGGTAGCTCAGTTGGTTGAGTGTCTGACTCTTCATTTCAGCCCAGGTTGTGAGGCCAGGGTTGTGGGATCGAGTCCCACGTTGGGCTCTGCATTGAGCCTGGAGCCTGCTTGAGATTCTCTCTCTCTCTCTCTCTCTCTCTCTCTCTCTCTCTGTTTCTCTTTCTCTCCCTCTGCCCCTCTCCCCTGCTTGCGTGCATGTGCGCTCTCTCTCTCTCTCTCTTTAAAATAAAGGAAAAACAAAACCCCAAAACATTTTAGTAGTACTCACTACGTGAAAAGGGTGTTGATCAAGTCAGGAGACTTGGGTTTTAGAGCCTGCTCTGTCTGGCACCAGTTCTCGACCTTGATCAAGTCATTTACCCTCTCTGAGCCTCAGTTTTGTATCTGTGAGGTGAGGACCATGTATTAGGTGATTTCCAAGGTACCTTGCAGCACTGAGATCCTGGGATCTGTCTTCACCAAGAGTTAGCTTTCCTTCACTCTCTTGATTTTCCAGGCTGTGAGGACCTGCCGTCACCCTGCCCTTCTGTCCATCTTCCTATCCCTTCGGGATGTGCTGATAAGCAGAGCCTGGCTTCCTGGCTTCAGCTGGGCTCTGACACAGCCTTGGGTTCTCCTTGTATCCAGGACGAGAACGCCTTGAAATTCTCTGATGCCCTTCTCACTTCATCTTGTTTGCTGTCAGAACATTGTAAATAGGAAGCTTCTAATGCTGCCTTTGTGTCTGAATTGTCACAGGAATCGATAGGAAGTCCTCGAATCTTCATGCTCCTGAGGCCTCCCTTCCCCCAGCAGAAAGAAATGGGAGACTCCTGGAGGCCACAGCCCCCGCCCCAGAATACACACAGCCTTATCCGCCCTCTGAGGACGGATCCGCCCACTTACTGCTCACGTGTTTCTCGTATTGCTTCACTACATTTATTGAGCACCTTCTGTATAGTAGGCGTTGCTCTAGGTATGTTGGACACATAAAGAACTAAGCAGACAAAATTCTTTGTCTTGGGGAGCTTATTACGTTTTGGAAGGTGTGTGTAGGGGCAACCCGTATACATGAGGAACATAAATAAGGCAGTAAATTACATAATAAGCTAGGAAGTGGTAAGTGCTATGGGAAGAAAGGAAAAGTAGAACAGGGAGAATGAAGGCCTCCTGAGACTGGGATTTGAGTCGGGGTCTAGAAGAAGGCGAGGGCATGTGCCAGTCTTCTGGGGAAGAATGTTCAAGGCAAAGGGCAGAACCCATGCAAAGGCCCTGAGGTGGGACTATGCATGGAGTGCACGAGGAACTTGGGGGACTCAGGGTTACACTTCAGAGCGCAATGCCAGGTGCATAGTAGGCCCGCCACCAGTATTTATGGGAGGTCTAAGCACAGACTGCTGGGCCTGCAGCCAGACGGGCCGCAATTAATCAGACCGGTGCCATGTACTAAATCTTCTCTGGTCCCGTGGGAGAAGCTGGCGGGTCTGAGTCAGACATGCTGTTTGCATCCTGGCCCCTCGCATATTAGCTTTGTGATCCTCGACAAATCGCTTACCCTTGCTGAGTTGCTGTTTCTTCGTCTTTGCAGGAGGGTTCTGACGAGGGCCTCAGAGGGGTTTTGTGGGACCGGATAGCGAAAACATGTGGAAGAGGCTTACTCACCTGCACATGCATGGCGCAGAGTGGATGCCCAGTGATGTTAGCCCCCGGGACACCCTCTCCCTAGTCTTTGGGCCAAACGTTTATTTTCTCTGAGCCTCAGTTTCCTCTTCCAGAAACAGTATAGTCATTACTAGGCTGCCTTCTGCCTAGACTCCAAGTCAAAGGACGTAGATAATAGTACTTCCAACGTAGATGGCCAGTTTCCAGGGGCAGGGGACCGTGTTTATGTGCGTACGCACAAACGTGTGTGCCTGTGTGTATAAACGTGTGTAAGATTGTGTGTGTATACTTCTGCAGGACCCAGGCGGGTTTCTCTTTTATGATTCGTAAATGCTTCAAGGGCGGGGACCCTGCCATTTTATATAAGACCTTATGCGTCTCACACGCACTAGGTGCTTAGTAAATCCTTATTGAATGAATGAACTTGTGCTAATGGAAATGCTTTTTGCTGGATTAAACGTGTGGACAAAATCAGTAGAGCTGTTTGCTCCCAGGTAGTAGGAATGTGGTGCCGTTGCGAATTAGATTTGGAATATATTTACTGGGCGCTTAACTATGTGCCAGGCACTGTACTGAGCACTTTATATGCATTTCTCGTTTAAAACTGCCAACGGCTGGGGCGCCTGGGTGGCGCAGTCGGTTAAGCGTCCGACTTCAGCCAGGTCACGATCTCGCGGTCCGTGAGTTCGAGCCCCGCGTCGGGCTCTGGGCTGATGGCTCAGAGCCTGGAGCCTGTTTCCGATTCTGTGTCTCCCTCTCTCTCTGCCCCTCCCCCGTTCATGCTCTGTCTCTCTCTGTCCCAAAAATAAATAAACGTTGAAAAAAAAAATTTTAAAAATAAAACTGCCAACGGCCCTGTGGGGTAGGTGCTGTTATCATTGCTGTTTTATAGATGCGACATCCGAGGCTGAGAGGTCAGTGTCTTGACCACAGCTAGTAAATGGGGGAAGCAGGGATTGGAACCCAGCCTTCCGGAGCTTGCACCTTCCTGAAATGTTACTGCCCCTTTTCATGGTCTGATCTCTCAGGAGGAGGAGGAGGAGGAAGGCTGCCCTTGCAGCCAGCCCGGGAGGAAAGTCCCTGCAGTAAAGGCATTTCTCAGGTCATTGGCAAATGACCCTTTGCAGTAAAAGGGGAAACGAGGAAGGGGTCACCTTGCCAGCAGGAGACCATGAACCATGAAGATGGTCAAAGACAAGGCTTGCATTGTGCTGTGTGCCTGAATTTGTCCTTTTCCTTTCGGCTTCGGAGCATGTTAAGAACTTGGTGGAAATATGAGAGCCTTGGGCCTCATGTTTCCCTGTTAGATGCCTAAAACCTGGCTACACGTATATGTAGATGCACATGTGGTATGCAATGCATGTCTGTATGAAGGGTGCGTGTGTGTGCGCGTGTGTGTGTATCTACAGCCTTCAAGATGGGCATAATGGTCTGTCTCTACAAAGCCTCCTGAGCTGTGCTTGGGTAGCGCTGGAGCTCTCTGCCTTATAGCAGCACTGCTTTGGGCCTTCGCTGAGTGACTGCACAGCCTAGCCTGTGCCCAGTGACCGATGTCTGTGCCTATCTCTCCTTGAAAGAACGTCTGTGTCATATTAGCTTTTCCCCCACTTGCTCCTAACGCCTAATAAATGCATATTGGGTGTATGGATGAACAGACGAATGGTCTTCGTGCTACCATGGCCTCCACCAGCTTTGGTGAGCCCGTCGTCTACCCCTGGTCTCTCGTGTGGGGGCTGGTATCACGGAGGGTGCCCTCCTGTGGGGTGGAGCCCTTGGCCATGCTGGACATCCTTGGCATCCAAGCTCATGTAGGAGTATCAGGCTGCGTGGAGCTGGATGTTCTTCCCTTGCTCTCGGATCTGTGGAGGTGCTGGCCTGGACAGCCAGCTGTGGCTGCTGGGAGAACTTTCTTCTGCAGTTCTGGAGCGTTCCCCATCTGGCGCCTGCTGGCTTCCCGTCCCCTTGCCCGCTGGCTTCTCCTTGGGTCTGTATGGAGAAGGAAAGTGTTGGGAAGTCGTTCCTCCCCATGTTTAATGTGTTCCCTGCCTGCTGTGTCCCCCTGTGCTCAAGTTCCGGACAATTACCCTCCTGCCGGGTTTTGTTGCTGAGCACAGCAGGTGGGCCTTGTTTGTAATTCACTTGCACCATTAACGCTGGGTTAGCGCCATAAGGGCGACTGATCGACTCAATGCCCCCCAGCCCCAGATGCCACTTGATAGCAGGATGTGAGATTGGCTTGGGGGTCGAGGCATTTCAAAGCTCAACCTGAGGTGCTTTCTCCAGTTGAGAACTACGAGAAGCTTGATGTATTGGCAGTCACAGAGCGCTCCCAGTCCTCCACACTAATGGGAAATCTGGACCCAAATACCAGTCCCCTCAAATCACGGTGATTTGGCTCCGGACGATAACAGCAATAGTCACAATAACATAGTAACAGCTCTCAGGAAGCTCGGTACCAACACTACTAAGATCACAGCGAATCTTTGAAAGCCGCCTTAGGAACGTCTCACATCTTCTCCATTTTGTGGGCAGGGAAGATGAGGTTTGGGGGAGGCTACCCACTTTCCCAGGGTCCTTGCTGGTAAGAAGCAGAGCCCCGGCTCGGAGAATGGTCTGAAGTGGACACAGAGTTTGTGCTCCTAACCCCTGCCTTGTCCTGCCTTCCTCTGGGAGGAATTATGTAGAGTTTTGTGGATGGAGATGGGGGGCAGGGGGGAGATCTCCCAGCTTGCCATCCTAATTATTTTTTTTCCCTCGCATTGTTACTAAGATGAGTCACTGAGTGGAGGGTGGTGGTGGGGGCGGGAGGGGGGGGGTGACGGATAGGATTAAAACATCCTCTATAGGTTCACTTTTATTAATTAATCATACATTCATTGAGCTCTAACTAGGTGGAAAACCTTGTCTTAGGTGTTTTGGAGGAAACAATGGTAAATCATTCATCTGTTCGATCAATCTGAGAGACGGGGAGTCAAGCGTGTGTTCTAGAACAAAAGACAGAGAATAAAATGTTGGGGGTGGGGACGGAGGAGGTAAGCAGAAACCAACCAGGGAGATCAGTTTAGAAGGAGATCTTCCCGACTTTCTGATTACGTGTTATGAAAACGTTTTGGGGCCACCCTGTGACATAGGGCATGTCGCACTGTCTGCTATTTTATGGGACACTGAGGGGCAAAGAGACTTTAGGACCCGGGACACCACGGTCCTGCAGGGAACAGCGGCAAAGCCAGGTTTGAACACCGGCCTCCTGACCCCGGTCGCTCTCATTTGGGCCCTATGCAGTCTCTGCCAAATGTCTGATGATCCCATGTCCTGCTGAGGCCACAACTCTGGAGCTGCCTCGAGCGAGCTCTGCTTTCCTTGGAGATCCATGAAGTCTATGTTCCTACCCAAAACTCGGTGGCCCAGAAGCTTTGATTTCCAGTTTGTGGGAAAATCTAGTACTCTAATGTTCAGGTAGTGCGGGGTCAGTTCCCTTCAGGGACGACTCGCCCCCCATTCACAGCCCCTCACACGTGGCTAAGTGCCCACTCACCGACCTCCCTGCTGTCCAGGCCATCTGGCACACCTTGGTCACGTTGATTTCCTTAAAAAGCACAACTCCAGTATTGGCCCCCCCTTGCCCAGAAACTTTCGGTGGTTCATTATTGCCTGGAGGATCAAGTCCAAGCTCCTTAACCTTGGCGTTCGAGGCCTTCTAGAATCTGACCCCAACACTTACCTTTCTCTGGATAGCGTGCTTCTGCCAAGTTGGTTAGTCACTGTCCTTTGGACACTGTCCTTTGCTTTTCCTGGCACGTGCTGGAAGGTCTCCTTTCCTAAGCAGTGTGTGCCTCAAGGCTCGGTGTGTGCCCACACTGTCCAAGAATCGTGCTCACCTGTCCGGGCCCAGGGATGCTTTCTGCCTCTGTCTTCCCAGCGCTTCCTTCCCATTTGGCGGCGAAGGCTGCCCTGCCTTGTGGAAGCCGCTTCGTTACTGCCCTGCATCCTGCATTCACCAGTGTGCTGCTTATGACCTCATACTTCTCAGTGAGCTCCTTGAGGACAGACCGCACATCTGAGAGGTCCGATGGCCCGTGACTGCCCAGCACATCACTGAGTGTGCGGCGTTTAGCCCCGCCCAGGGGGCAGCCTCATTGGCTGCCTTTCTCCCCGCTTCTGGCAGCTGGAGCTGGGCTCCCCTGGTCATGTGCCCGTTTTACCACGGTCCCTGGGCGGGGGGTATTGAGTGTGGGGACAGCTCCCCTGCTTAGCTAAGGAAGTCATATTTCCCTGAGGCCGCTCTGAGACTGTGTATGCCCCCGGACTTCCAACCCACAGACTCGTGTCGTGTGCCTGGAGATTCCGTGACTTCTTCTAGGTCATGGCACAGGGAAGGTGATGGGACATCAGCAGGCTGAATGAGAGCTGTGCTCTCTTCTGTGGCGTGGGACAAAGGCAGAAGCCCAGGGCAGCCGCTGGAGAGGATGCCCTCTGCATTCCTGACCCCCACAGAGACTAGCTGAACACAGCGGCACCCCCAATCAGGGTCTCCTTTCGGGGGAAGGCCTTCCTTTTGCCCAGGGCTTGGGATCCAGCCAAGAACTAGAGCTTGTGCGTGTATGGGGTGCTCAGAGGTGAGCGCTGAGGCTGCAGGTAGACTGGGATGGTGGGCGGTAGCTGGCAGGGGTGGGGGGAGCAGAGGGGAGGTGAGTGTTCGGCCTGGAGTGTGACTGGGACGGGAGTGTGTCCTTGGATCAGGCTCCAGGGCCAGCTCAGAACAGCCACACCTGCTCTTCTGGTAGCTGGTGACAAGTGGCCCAGAGAGGCCGCGAGGGACCTGGGCAGGCCCAGCAGTCAGTCACTGAGCACTTGAACCTGAGGTGTTCTTAGCCTCACTGTACAGAGGAGGGGACCCGGGCTCAGGGACGTAAGCAACATGCCCACCTGAGAGCCAGTCATTGAGAAAGTTGGGATTCTTTATTGTTTTTTAAATTATTCACTAGATTTCTTAATTGAAAAAGCAATCCAATCTCTTAACACGCACACAGTAGAGAACACTTCAGAATGAAAAGCAAGTCTCCCTTCCTACCCTGACTGCAGTTCTAGAACCCTCTCCAGAGGGCAACTGGCCAGCAGCCAGTGACTGTTCTCTGCCTCTCACGGAGCCTGGTGCCAGGAGAAGGCCGTCAATGCTAACGGAGCTGGAGGGCAAGGAAGGGGTACATGGACCCTGCACGGGCTCTTAGGTGATTCCCAGAGATTGTGTTCAGCTTGCGTGACACCCCACAATAAGCCCAGTTGCTTTGCCTCTTGAAGGGGACACCCCTTACTTTTTGGTGCACCTTTATTTTACAATATCTAGCTTCCTTATCCTCCTCACCCTGACTCCTCCCGTACCCCTGGGAGTACAAGGGGGATGTCCCAGGCTTCCCCAAGGAATGAATACACCTAGGGATAGCTGCTTTGTCCCCTGTTCTGGCTAGGACTTAGGAAAAGACGACAGGACCTTACTTTCTGCTGATGGTGTCAGAGACACCGAAAAGACTGGTATGCACATGACTGTGGGCAGGACAGACGCAGTGAGGTCTCTACTTGGGCGTGGTGGGGCCAGGCCAAGGGACAGCTCTGTGTCTGGGACCCAGCAGCTCTCAGATCCGGGCTTGCTTCTTTGTCACTAACATCAGAGCACTTTCCTCTGGCTTTAACCTCAGTGGAGCTGGGACAGTGTCTGCTTACCATCACCTGTGAGTCTATAATAACCCAGCTCTGGCTTCGGATGGTTAAATTCTGATGCACCTCCCCTCCCCGCGTCAGGCAGCTCCCACCCAGCCTAGCCTTCTCTTCTCCCAGGCTGCACGGCCTGCCCTTTCCAGATCTCAGATCTCCGTATGCAAGGTTGCAGTGCCGACAAGCCTCTCCAGGATAGCCCCTCTCCTCCCAGACACCCAGACAGCAGGAGAGGGAGAGCTGTGTTTATCTGCAGGTAATTAAAATGCTGTCCTGAAAAAGCAGCTTCTCTCTGCAACTGCCTTGTCCCCTGCTCACTCTCTATTCCTCTGTGGACACCCTTGCAAGGTCTCTCTGCTCTAAATGTGTTACCAACGGCTCCGGCTCTGGGCAATTTTATTTCAAAGCCTCGGCTCACGTGGTCTCTGCTAGGAGCTCGTCTCCCCCAGGGCCCAGCCTAGTGGCCTCAGATAAATGCCAGGGACATTTTTCACCACCCAGAGCCAGTCTTGCCCTTCATATCCGACCCCTGGATCCTCTTCCTGGCTCACTAAGGCGGGTGATTAACTCCCCGTCTTCTCCCCGGTAGCCATGTCCTTTGCACCGGGAAAGAGATCCATATGCTGTGGCCTCCTCACCTTGCCTGTGAAGGAAGCTAGGTCCCGTACGAGGTTCATGGAGGCAGCCGGCATTAGATGCAGAGCCACATCCGGGACCTGGGGGCGCCTGATGAGGGAGACTGGACGTAAACACAACAGATACACGGAGATGTTTCTGTTTTCTAGCCTTACGAATCCCCTGCCATTTCCTTTTTTTTTTTTAATTTTTTTTTTTTTTGACGTTTATTCATTTTTGAGACAGAGAGAGACAGAGCATGAACGGGGGAGGGTCAGAGACAGGGAGACACAGAATCTGAAACAGGCTCCAGGCTCTGAGCTGTCAGCACAGAGCCCGACGCGGGGCTCGAACTCACGGACTGCGAGATCATGACCTGGGCTGAAGTCGGACGCTCAACCGACTGAGCCACCCAGGCACCCCGCCCCTGCCATTTCCCAAACGCACTGCGCTGGCCTCCACCAGCGGTCCGAGTCTCCTCCGTGTCGTTCCTCTGTCTGGGATCTCCTTCTCCCTGCTCCCTCTGTCCCCATTGAGAGACCTGGCCAACTCAGGTCGAACATCCTGTCCTCAGGGAAGCCTTCCCTTCCTGCCACATGAGGTCCCCCTGTCACACACTCTGTAGCGTCCTGCACTTTTCCTTCATTGTCTGTACTTGTGGCACTTGTGCCCTGGCTGTGGGATTAATATCCCTCCCCTGACTGTAAGCCCCAGGGCCTGGACAATGCCTGCTGGTAGATACTCAGTGGAAATATTCTGTTGAATGAATAAAGTATAAATCCTGTAGCGGTATTAAGCGTATTTATACACCTTGGCCAGGCTACCGGAAAGGAGCGATATGCACACCGTTTTGCTTAGAAAGCATTTCACTCACCTGCAAAGTAGCGCTCTGCTCGTTCACTCATTTGGTCCTCTTGGCAATGCTATAAGGGGGGTGGTAGGAGTAGAATTTCCCCACTTTACAGAAGAGAGGTTAAGAGATGGGGCCAAAGTCAGCTCTCCACCGCCAGTCCCTGATCTTTTTCCTCTGCTAGGCTGAGTCTGAGCGAGGAAGGAAGACTAACTTCTTCAGGGAAGGCTTGTGGTATGGGGTTGGCTTGGAGTAGCATTTGGCAGGTTCCTACCCTTCCCCCCCCCCCCCCCCCGCAGTGGCAAGAGGCGTGGGAGCCCGTCTTGTTGGGAGAGGATGCAGGTGTGGTCCAGGGTACCTGTGTACGGGGCCGGAGGGAGCCTGGAATGCGGGTGGAGAGAGGAAAGAAAGGAGGTTCACGTTGACTGATGGCCGTACTAGTTCAATAGCTTTTCGAGGGAGGTCCGATTGCCCTTGGTTTACATTTGTGGAAATGAAGCTCTCAGAGGTTGAGTAACCAGCTTAAGGACACATAGTGGCGTCCAGGAATGGAAGCCAGGGACGTCTGTTCTGGTCCCTGGTAAGAGGCGGTTGTTTAGAAGTGGATTGAGGGCATCAGTCTGATACCTACACAGGAGGCGGCTTGGCGGGGAAAAGAGACTGGTTGTTCACCATGTCTTGCTCATTTGTGTCCAAGAATTGGGGACAGCCGTCCCTTGTCACACGTCCTGAGTACTAGCAGATACCTGGGGTTGCTGTCCTCCCTAAATGTCCTCCCCTGATATCAGGCCTGGGCTGGGCCAGCCACGGCTCTGTATTTTATCTTGTTGGGTCAGGCCAGTCCAACTCTCAGGGCGACACAAGCCACCTTTGGCTAACCTGGCACAGTCTCATCACAAAGTCCTGGGAGCATCTCCTGATGGTAAATGGTAAAAACTGAGGACCCCTGGACCGATCGTGTTGCCAAGGGACACACCCAGACTCATTTTTCTGTTGCTTGTGTCCCCTGATTTGAAAAATGTGCAGATGGGCCCTAGATCTCCTTGGATTCGACTCCCCTTCTCCAACATCATGATAATCATTATCATCACTTGCAGTATTTCCTCAAGTATCAACTGTGTGCCAGGTTTGGGATAGGAGAGACGGCGCGTGTAGAGGATAGTAGGACTAGGTCCTGGAGCTGGTGGCCTGGGGCTCCCGTTGGCCAGGCGAGTTACCTTAGTAGATCTCACTCAGCCTCCCCCCTTTGGTTTCCATGTCTGTAGGTGGAGAGGACGAGAGTATCTGCCTCACAGGGCTCTTCTGAGGAGCAGTGGATCTGAAATAGTACTTTGCACAGAGGAAGTAAATACTCGGCACGTATTACCGCGGAGTCTAATTCCTAGAACTGCGGAATGGCACAACTTAAAAGAACTTAGAGGTCGTTGACTCCAATTCCCTCATTTTACAGAATGAGAAACTGAGGCCCGGAGAGCTATCTCCCAGAGCCAGTGAGCACCCAGGTCCCTGCCTCCTGGGACAGACCTATGTCCTGGTGTCATGCTACTTGCCAGGGACACAGAATACTTATGCATGCTGCCCAACTGTATCAGGTCTTGAAGGTTGATTCTCCCTTAAGGAGGCCATGGAGCCTGGGGGTGGGGGGCTCCGCTCCCCTGTCCTGGCCACCCTGCCATCCTGCCTCCCTACACACTCTGTCCACGCTGTTGGCTGCTGCTGGGAGTTTCTCCCAGCCGGGGGGTGGGGGGGGGGGGTCAGAACAGCAGAGAAACCCACATCCATTTGTCTTGAGGAGCCTGGAGCATCATGAGGAGTAATCAAGATCTTGTTGCCCACACATGAGAGGAAACCTGTAATTAATCTGGCTGCCCCTCTGATTTCCTCTGTCCTCCCTGCCACCAAACACCATCTGGTTGCTGTCAGCCTCCTCTCGGACCCACCCTGGAAAATCACGATTAATAGTGTAACCGGCCCGTGAGGACGAGAGAGAGACCAGCAGAGGGACTGCTGACAAATCGGGAGAGGAGAGGCCATTTAGCACAACTGGGCCAGGGGGGTCCAGACGGCGTGCTCGCTGCCTGAACACAGTGAGCCATGGGCAGGCTGTGCGGTCTGTGAGTACAAACTGACACTCTTGGGGATCTACAGGCACACCTACTAAGCTTCTCCTCGGTATAGGCAACATGGCAGGTGGGTCAGAAAGATACCCAAAAGGGATGTTCCCTTGCATCCCATCACAGTCTGGTGATGGAGAGAGAGGGCATCAGTAAGCGTAGAGTTAAAGAGCCGCTCGCCCATTCATTCACCCATTTCATGAGGTGTATTTGCAGCCATTGCGCCAGGCGCTGTCCAGGTGCTGGAGGCGTCGCAGTGAGTAAGAGGGAGAAGGCGTCGCAGTGAATAAGAGTGTGCATTCAAAATACAAGCATGGGGGCTCCTGGGTAGCTCAGTCGATTAAGCAACCAACTCTTGACGTCGGCTCAGGTCATGATCTTGCGGCTCCTGAGTTCAAGCCCCACGTCGGGCTCCGCGTGGACAGTGTGGCTCCCGCTTGGGATTCTCTCTCTCCCTCTCCCTCTCTGCCCCTCTCCCCCCTGCTTGCCCCTCAAAATAAATAAACTTAAAAATTAAAAAAAATATGTAAGCATAGGGGGCGCCTGGGTGGCTCGTCGGTTAAGCACCCGACATCAGCTCAGGTCAGATCTCACATTCCGTGAGTTCGAGCCCCGCGTCGGGCTCTGTGCTGACAGCTCAGAGCCTGGAGCCTGTTTCAGATTCTGTGTCTCCCTCTCTCTGACCCTCCCCCGTTCACGCTCTGTCTCTCTCTGTCTCAAAAATAAACACTTAAAAATATATATATATATGCATGGAAGGGGGGCAGTCAGAGATGTCTGGAGACATCAAGGAATCCTCTGGCTTGAGGAAGCCGACCCGTCCTGAGATTCTAAAAAAATGGAAATTAGGTTCTCCTTTCAGAAGAAGTGGTGACGTCTGCTTTTTGGTGTTTGGATGAGGAAACATCTTGGGCCGGTAAATGGTAGAGCAGAGGTGGGGCTGTACATAGCACGTCTTCCCAGCACTCATGGGGCAGTGTGCCTGCCATCAGGCGCTACCTGCCATGGTGGACGGTGAGAGCTGGAGGGTCACAGGGGAGCCTGTGCCGTGGAGAAATTGGGTCTAGATTGGGAGTTCCTTGTGGGCAAGGGCTCCAAATGTAGGTCACAAGGGAACACTCCATGCTGACAGAGCCTTTTCCACATGCATTAGCTGACTGGATTCTTTCATTATTTCCACAGATATTTTTTGAGTGCCTACTATGTGCCAGCCTGTGCGAGGCATTGGAGACACAGGTGGAAAATTCCAGCGTGTTCCCTGCTCTCCTGGTGCTCATCACCCTGTGAGGTAGGCATTGCTGCTCCCATGTAAACTGATGAGGAGGTGGGCTTTGAAGGGAGTCAACTACCTGGGAGTGTTCCCTCAGTGAGGTTCAGAGCCAAAACCAGTCTGGCTTCCATCCAGGTGTGGCCCGATGGGCAGACTACCCATGTTGTCTAGAACCATGCCCTCAGTGACACAGCAAAGGGCTGTGTTTACATTCTCTGCCTTCTGGGTTCCCAAAAGTACCTTAGTGAGGCCTGGCTCTATTCAGGTGAGGACTGTCAGAGACCCTGGGAGATCCGAAGCCATACTTAGATACCTGCTTCGAACTTAAATTCTGCCCGAAAAGAGCAGTAAATGCTTGTTTCCCTCCCCATGCTGTGATTACTCTTTGCCCGGATCTATACCGTGATGTCTGCATAGGTCGTTGGTTTTAACCGCGGCAAATGTACAAAATGTACAAGTCAAACTGGGAATTTAGTTCATGTTGGTGTAAACTCAGCAAATGCCTTTTTAAAAAAGGCCTCCTTTGTTATTATTTTTTTAAGTAAACTGTCGCCAACGTGAGGCTCGAACTCATGACCCCAAGACCAAGAGTTAGATGCTCTACTGACTGAGCCAGCCAGCCGCCCGCTCCAGCAAATGCCTTTCTGATGTCATCTGTCCATTTATTCATTTGACCAATGTTAGTTGAGCACCTGCTATGTGCCAGGTAGCATGCTAGGTGCTTGTCACAGTCCCTGCCATCACTGCTGCTGGTTCTGTGGGAAGATAGCATCCTCGTAGCAGGTTGTGTGCCCTGATGAGGAATGTTCCAGGCCTGGTGGCAGCATATGGGGAAGGGATCACAGAAAAACGGAGAGGGGAGAGAATGCAGTTTAGCCTATAGAAGCCGAGGCCACCACGGGTTGAGGCCATATCCGGTGTGGAAGCTGGCACAGAGGTGACATGTTTGAGAAGTCGGGGCTCAGGCTCTGCTAGAGTGTCAGGTGCAGTGGGGGGGGGCGGTAGGGACAGGTGAGCGGGAGCCAGGTCACGAAGGGCTTGCCTGTTGGAGTGAGGAGTTTGCCCTGGATCCCTGAGGCAGCGGAGAGCTCGGGGAGCCTGGGCCTGGATGTGTCATGATCATGTTTGTGTTTTAGTAAGAATCCCCACCCCCAGCCGAATGGGGAGCCACCCAGGGAGGGAAAGACCCGAGGGAAGGAGGCCAGGAAGGCTGCTATTGCCAAGGTCTGGGTCCCTGCCGTAGAATATCCAGATGGGGGGAGCGTGGGAGTCCATGGTGATGCAGAGAAGGTCACGGAGGCAGAGTTGTCGGCAAGTAGTGACTGCTCAGAATGGGGTGTGGGGAAGGAGCAATCTGGGGCGTCTCTCAGCTTTCTGGCTTGGGTGATGAGTGGGGTGCGGTGCCGCCTACAAAGAAGGAAGATATAGGAGAAGCAGGTGGTACGCGTGGTGGAGAGGATACCTTTCGCCTGGGACGGGGAGCGTTTCAAGTGCTCTGCAACACCGGTGAAATTTCAGGAGGCAGCTGTATTGTGCATTCAGCAGAGCGCTGGGCATGGGATGCTGATTTAGAAGCCACGCCACGCAGGTGGTAAGGAGCCACAGGAGGAGGAGAAATTCCCCAGGGAGGGACAGTGTTAGTGGGAAGCGGGCCTTGGTGCAGTATCTCCAGGATCATGTCTTTTTTATCCCTAAATTATTTAAATGTTTTTGGGGCGCGTGGGTGGCTCAGTCGGTTGAGCGTCCGACTTCAGCTCAGGTCATGATCTCGCGGTTCCAGAGTCTGAACCCTGCATTGGGCTCTGTGCTAACAAACAGCTCAGAGCCTGGAGCCTGCTTCGGATTCTGTGTCTCCCTCTCTTTCTCTCTCTCCCCCTCCCCTGCTCATGCTCTCTTTCTCTGTCTCTCAAATTAAAAAAAAAAAAAAAAAAAAAAACAAACTACTAAAATATTTTTAGTTGAGGGGCGACTGGGTGGCTCAGTCAGTTGAGCGTCCGATTTTGGCTAGGGTCATGATCTCACGGTCCATGAGTTTGAGCCCTGCATCGGGCTCTGTGCTGACAGTGCAGAGCCCGGAGTCTGCTTTGGATTCTGTGTCTCCCTCTGTCTCTGCCTCTCCCCTGCTTGCACTCTTTCTCTCTCTCTCTCAAAAATAAATAAACATTTAAAAATGTTTAAAAAATATTTTTAGTTGTTAACGGCTGCCCTCTTTGGTTCTAAGACCAGATTCATCTAAACATTAAAATGAAAACAAGACCTGAAATTTCGTTGTGCTTTTTGGTAAAGAATCTGAAAGCTTAATCTTCTTGTACTCGTATATAAGTGGTTAGGCTAGACAAGAAAAGCCAGTGGAGTCAGAGACCTGGCCAGCCCTGGCTTTGCCTCATAGCCGCCATGTGACCTTGAACTGGGCACTTCACCTTTCTGGGGCTCAGCTTCCCCACCTGTAATAGAGTTTGTCCTGTGCGTTAAATAAGAAAGAGACTGCGGAAAGAAGTTTGCAAACCAGTGAGCGTTACAGTCATGTAACACGATGGCTCTTTTTATTCCTGCAAGGTTTGAGAGGAGATTGTTTTCTCTTCTTTGTGCCCTGGGTTATACAGTCGAGGCTGAAGAGCAGCCTGGGACCTCAGACATTGTGGTCCTCACACGTGGTCTCCAGAATCAGCTAGGCTTCCGCCATGAGCGACAGAAGTCAGGCCTGCACGCACTGGGTGTAGTTGTGTCATCAAATAGAATTTACACAGGCTAATCTGACACCTATTTAGCAGTCTGAATAATAATTACCATGCGGCGTGCTGATCGGGCATAAATGGAAGGCATTTGACATAAATGATTATGGTTAGTATTGCTTTTATATAGCCTAACCAGATTTTTACAGTTCTTTCCTCTTTGACCGTTTATTCATTTATCCATTCAACAAATATTTATGGCAGCTGTAATATATGCCAGGCCCTGTTCCGGGCCCTGCGGACAGAGGAACAAGATTTCTGCCCCGTCCCCCACCTCCTTTGTTTGAGCTTGCATTGCACTGGGGAGACCATCACCGAACGACCAACTTCATCCGTAATGAGCAAGAATGCCAAGCTTTTCTTGAGACGGTATTTGCCGTAATCTGTCATTGCACCAATACCCATGAATTAAAGGACAAAGATTCTGGGCCGGATTGGCCAACAAGCAGAGCTGTCTTTGCCTCTGAACTTTACCTTTATTTCCCTCTGACTCCCAATAGCAGGGTGATTGCTTGAGGCCTTCCATCGGACAAGTACAAACTGTGCATCTGCTGTGTAAAGTGGACTCGGGATTTAACAGCACGCTGGCAGCTGTCCTTGCCCTTAAGAAGCCCACACTCATCCCATGTGTGTGCACATAAAGGCAGCAGCAATGGGGAGACGTTCTGTCAAAGCCTCTCTAGGCCGCTGCAGGGGTACGTAGAGAGGGTCGGGATTCTGGCCAGGGGCAGGGGTGCAGGAGAGGAGAATCAGGCAGAGCAAACAAGGTATGCACAGGAAACTGCCAAGTGCTGGGTGTGGCTGGAACATTGAGTGTGTGTGGGGTGGAGGGGGATGTCGGTAAACAGACTTACCCGAGGTCTGTAACACACACACAGAAAAGTGAACGTAATCGTAAGTATAGAGCTCCGTTTTCACAAACTGAACACACTTGTGTAACCACCACCTAGAGTAAGAAACGGGACATCGCCAGCACCCCCAAAAGACCCCACCTGTTCCCATCCAGTCACCGCCCACCCTCAAGGGTAACCACTTGCTGGACCTCTAACAGTTGTACTTTAAAAAAAAAAAAAAAAAAGTTTGTTTATTTTTGAGAGAGAGAGACAGTGCAAGCAGGGGAGGGGCAGAGAGAGGGAGACACAGAATCCGAAGCAGGATCCAGGTTCTGGGCTGTCAGCACAGAGCCTGACGCCGGGCTTGAACTCATGAACCGTGAGCTCATGACCTGAACCAGAGTTGGATGCTTAACCAACCGAGCCACCCAGGCGCCCCTGTTTTCCTACTTCTTATAAAAAGAATCCTATTGTACGTACTGTGCTGTGCCTGGCTTCTTTTGCTCAAATCACGTTCATGAGATTCATCCGGACGGTTACGTGTGGTTGTTGATTGTTGATTTTCATGTCCACGTTACATTCCATCATGCGAATGTACTCTGTATTTCTCCGTTCTGCTACTGGACATCTGGGTAGTTTCCAGTTTGGAGGAATCCAGAGAGCGCTGCCATGATCATTCTAATCCATCTCTGGCGAGCATATCCATGCATTTTTATTGAAAATACACTCCTTGTGGGGTGGCTGGGGCATTAGGCTAAGTGCAAAACTCCGGATTTCAAGAGCATAAAGACCAGTTTTTCTAGAGTCGTATCCACGGGCTCCACATCCCTGCCAGCATTCCGTGTACTGTCCTTTTTTTAGGTCCTTCCACTGGGTGCATAGTGTTATCTTACTGTGGTTTGAAATTGCATTTTCTGATGCCCAGTGAAGCTGAGCGCCTTTTCAAATGTTAAGAGACATTTGGATGTAGTTATTAGTGGGAGACCTGCTCTAGTCTTTTGCCCATCTATCTATTGGGTTGTCTGTCCAGGGGGTGGAGGAAGAATCATTTTAATACTACTTTCCTAACCCAGGGTGACCCGGGATTGGCATAGCCAGGTGTTTCCTGGCCCCACCTTCACCCCACTGATGGGGTGCAGCCGGCAGGCTATCGCCTCGGTTCTCAGGGTGTCCGAGAGGTCTCAGGGAGGTCCCCCCCGCCCCAGTCCCCTCTATAGTCCTGGTTCTGATGTCAGAGGCCCACCTGCCTCAGGAGGAAGAGGGGTTGGTGCAAGAAGGATGGGGAGGGGTTGGTTTTCAGCAGGTAGCAAGAGCAGGTGTGGAAACCAGCCGATGACCTGGTGTGCGTGCTTCTGTCCTCAGCATTTGCTGAGAACAGACCTCTTCCGCGTGTGCCACGGAGGGACTGTTGTTGTCTAGCCTGGCCGCTTGTCCGGCGTTATCTCGATCTGCAGGACAGCTCTACCACGTGGCTGTTGTCCTGCTAGTCTTAGCCGTGAGGACACGGAGTTGGGTGGCCGAGAGAAGTCCTCAGGAAGGCCACCTAACTAGCGTGTGGAGGAGCAGGACTCGAACACGGCGCCGTCCCCACTCCACTCCCCAGCGAGCGGTGGTGTAGTGTGTCCCAGGGCCGTGGCACCGCCTTGCTACCCCTCCCTCCTCTGCTCGCTCATGGCTCCTGTGTAAGAGCGGATGAAGGTTTTCATCCCCAGTTAGAGATTTAAGAACGGTGGAGCCCCACGCATCATTTAGTCGCCTTTACACCCGTGTGCCCCCGATCTGATCAGCGGGATGGAGTTAGAACCTGAAGCTTCTGTGGGCCTGGGGACAGGGAGGAAGGACAGAGGCCCGGAGCTGGCCTGGAGCTCTCCCACTGGCGGTTCTGGTGGGGCTTGTGGGCCCTCTCCCCGGGGGCCCTCTGGGCACCAGCTCTAGTCGCTGGGCTGGGTGGGTGGCTACCTAGCAGGGGCACGGGACTCACCTGCTCCCCACCCCTCCCCACTCTCTCGCAGAGTTATGTCATGCCCAGACCAGCAGAGGGCTCCATGAGGATTCATAGAAGATGCCCCGCGTCTCGGCGCCTTTGGTGCTGCTTCCCGCGTGGCTCGTGATGGTCGCCTGCAGTCCACACTCCTTGAGGATCGGTAAGTGCTGCTCATACGGCCCCCTGGGGACAGCCCAGCCCTGGGGGATGCCTCCTCCTGTTAATCCCAGGTGTCCACCGGGGACATCTGGCCCCACACTGTGCCCTCCTGAGTTTAGCCTGGCTAGCAGGAGTGGTGGCAGGGGGGCAGCCGACAGGCGCACAGCTCCGGTCTGGTCAATGTGCCCAGCCCCCTTGTGAGACTAAGGGTGCCAAGTCCCCAGTTGCAGTGTGTGAAAGGCTCGGCCTGGCGCATGAAGGGGCAGCTGTTAGGGGAAGGAGGAGGTTGGGAGGAGCTGTGGGGATTCCAGATCCAGGGCTGGAGATCAGGGAAGAGATCTCCCCTCCCCTCCCCGGAGGGTGTGCCTCAGATCAAGTCAGGGAGTGCTCTTAGTGACCCTGGCCAACTCCTTGGCGGGGCCCTTGACTTGGTATCTGGCTTGATTCTGGAGAGGGAAGGCAAGGCCCTTTCAGTGACACATGTTCTCTGCCTGGCCTTGCTGCTGCTGGGATGCCCACTCAAGGTGTGGGCAGGCAATGCTGCCACCTGCCCTGTCAGCGACCTCGTCCCTAGAGCGAGGACTGGGAGTGCCTGGGAAATCAAGTGCCTCTTCTTCCCCAGGACCGAGCAAGGCGCATTAACTGCAGGCTGAGGCGCTGCTGATCTGGGTCCCGGGGACACAGCGTCCGCCTCAGGGACAAGGAGTTGGTTCAGTCCGGCATGCGCTGTGTGGTCCTCTGATGGCCCAGGACTGACGTGGAGTGTCAGGGATTGGGGAATTGTGTGTGTGTATGGGGAAGGGGGTCAGTGGGGACAGAAGGGGGCACAGCAGTGAGAAGCCAAGGCAGGTGGGTCGTTGGTCCTAGGAAAGCTGGTTTAACAGCGGGACACCCCTGGAGCAAGGCTGGGCAACACAGACGGGTACCGATGCCCCTCTTCCCACACCGAGCTGCGGAGGGGGCGGAAATGGGGTAGTGTCAACAAGGCAGGATCCTAGATCCTAAACCTGAACCTGAAAGCTTTAGAGACTGATGCAGAAGGAAGCTATCATGACGCCGAGTCCCAGGGAATTGGCTTTAAGCTGCAGGATTTCTCCGGCTGCAGTCAGGACTGGTCCACAGTCCCAGAGGTTGGCGCGCTGATGGTGGTTGGGGTGCCCAGGGTGGGCAGAGGTGAGCCAGAAGCCGAGACCTGGTGAGACCGTGCACCACGGGCCAGAGGCCGAACTGCATCTCAGCGAGCTGTCCCGTGTGAACTTGTGGGCTCATTTCGCCATGCATATGCAGCAGCAGCTGATTGGAATCAGAAATGCAGACAGGTGACTTAGTGCTTCCCCTCACCCTGCCCTCGACGCGCCACTCTGCATGCTTAGAGAAAAGGAATTAAAGAAACAAAATCTTCCCTCCCTCTTCCCCATTCGTTTCTACCGAAACTTCAAAACCTAATTTAATTCTCCTTAGCGGCAATGCAAAACGGTTCATCTCCTTAAGATGCTTAATTTATAAGATGCCTACAGTTATTCAGCATTTGCTGTGAGGTTTTCTCCCCCTCTAAATGAGTGGATAAAGCGGTAACCCATCAATTTCCATTTGTCGCTAATGGGAAGCGGAAAGGGATTGAGCCAGAAACGGCAGCGCCTCACGGCCTTGGCTCTCCTGACATTTGTTCTCTGGGAGGGAAACAGAAAGAGGAGCTGACAGAGCCCTCTCTTGGCTGCTACGCTGACAACGGAGGGCTTCAAAGGGACCCTTCGTGCTCCCATACCCACCCCTGGAGCATCGCTTGTCCAGTTCTGTCAAGACTCTGTTGGCCCTCTGTGTTTTGGTTCACGCCAGGCCACTTGCAGCCGGTTTCCAGCCAGGCTGGAAGGTCAAACCGGGCCCGATCCCCTGCAGAGGCCAGGAAGCGGAGTTAAGCCAACAAAGAGAAAGAAAAGAAAAGGGAAACCAGAGCCACAGTGCCAGGACCCGTTTCGCCGTCTCCTTGGTTATCCTGGGGGCCGGGAGCTTTTCTAAAAGTCTCCTGAACCTAATGGATGGAAAGGTGCTAATTACTGTGGGCTCCAGAGGGGATCTGGAGTGGGGCAGGGATGGGAAGAGAAGTAGGTCAAGAAAACAAGTAGCTGTGCTTGTCAGCAGGCAGCCCTGTGCACAGTGGGCTGGGCCAGCACGGGTGGTGGAGGGTGCAGGAGTCTCCCCCGACCTGCAGAGGGTGCTGTTCATCCCCTTTCCCGCAGGGTCACGTCTCCCTGCATTTGGTGATCTGGGCTCCTTCCAACCCCCTCCGCCTCAGGATAGATAGCTCGGAGGGTGAGGCTGTGTGAAGGGGTGAGGAATCTCAGAGATGAATTGCCCGTCCTGTTCCATCCTCGGCCCTGCTTGTCCGCCGGTGACAATATGGATGTTTGTAAAGAGGCGGCCAGACCCATTACCGTGCCTGGGGACTGCTGCTTTTCATTCAAGTGAGGCACGGGGCGGGAGATACAGCCAAATTGTCTATTACAGTGCCCGGTGTTTACCCCCCGAATGAGGTTTTGGGTAAGAGAAAGGGATTTTATTTATGACTGTGAGGCTGCCTGCATAAATTCCCCAAACTCTCACACATATGTCAGCCCCCTTCAGTCATCTGTCTTCTGAAAATGTCTTTTGATTTTGCTTCTGTCCCTCTGGGTTCTCTGAGTGATGACTGTGGGAGCCACAAGTTAATAAGTGCTCAGAGAAGACCCCACCCCATCTCTACAGCCCGTCATTCCTTCGAAGGTTCGTCATCTTAGAGCCATGAAGGATTCTGAGGATCCCATTCTCTAAGCTGCTCATTTTATCCATGAGGAAGACGGCCTAAAGGGGACATCGCGAGTAGGTGGCCGGGCTGATGGCAGCCGGCACTAGAACCCAGTCTCCTGGACCCCTCTTACACTGCTTTCTTCGCCGCCCACTGGCGGGGTCCCCTGGCCACCGGGGAAGCAGATTCACCGTCAACAGTGTTGTCTCTGGTGGTTTTCTCCCATCCTGTTCCTGACATGAGCAAAGGTTACCCTTGCCCAGAACACATTAAGTACTCAATGTACTTAAGTATCGAGTACTTAGCTTTCCAAGTATTCCAATACTCCAAGTATTGAGTATTAGCTTTCCAGACTGTCTCCTGTTACTCCTTCCTCGGCCCCTCTTTCAGCCACACTGATTCGCTGTTCCCCAGATATACCAGGAAGGTTGACTCTGGGCTTTCCCCACCGGCCTCGCGTGCCTGGGACCAGCTCTTCCCATTCCGTCTTCTCTGCCTGGAAAACTACCACCACTAGTCTTCTTTCTCCTCTCTCTCTCCTCCTCTCCCATCACTGCTCTCCCTGGCTTAAGTAGCTCTTCCTCTGCAGAGTCCTTTCTCGCGATTACCCCGTCCCTCCTGGGGAGGAATCATCTCTTACCTGCCATTTTCCCATTCCCTGGTACTTAACGCCTGTTCCAGCACCTACTGGGTTGTAGCTACTTTGGCCTTTTCCCACCAGACTCGGAACTCCAAGGGCGATCGACCTTGGACACACTTCGCGTATGCAAGTGTATCACTCAGACTCAATGAATGGGATGTGCGGATGAGTCCCTGGCCCCTTGCAAGACCTGCTTCCCCAAGAACGTGCTTGGTATTGTCGTTTTAAAGTACTGTCTTCTGATCTTACGTATATACGCTTAAAGACATAGACCTACTGGAGGACGGGGAAGAGAAAGGAGAGAGAGGAGAAGGAGAAAATGTCCATCTGTCATTGACAATGGAGAAGAGGAGTGGGCTGAGGATCCTGATTGGGTTCCAAAGCAGATTTTGGCTGTAATGATAAGTACGGTGATATAGTTCTCCATTTATTAATTCGCTGGACGGGTGTTTGTTGAGTGCTCTGTGCCAAGCACTGAGGATATGGCGGCAGGATAACAATCACCAGAGTACCTCCCGCTCGGACTGGCTTTACTCTCTGCCGGGCACCGTGCTAGTATTCACAGATGTAGGGCAATCTTCATGTCAAAATTAACGACCCGATGTTAAAGATGAAGACACAAAGGCTCGGAGAGTTTAAAGGACTCGTCCAAGGTCACATAGATACTGAACTTTGAGCCTGTCCCCAAAGCTGTCTCTTTCTACTCTCCTTCACTATGGCTGGGACACCCCCGGGGACGGTAGGGATATCCCATTATCGGAGCGGTCATACTAACTCTATCGTGTTCTACCTCCATCTGATTTGACAGATGGAGCCATTGCTGATGGAGTTCTAGCTTCTCGTCCACTCTTCTACCCGCAAATAATTTCCTCTGGGCACAGAGAAAGTCCATCTCACAGATGGGGAAACTGAGGGCTGGGGATTTGAGAGCCTTGCTCGTCGTGCCGCAGAAGTCCTAAGGAGTGTGGGTGGCATCAGACACACCAGCAGGTTTTGGAGCAATTGGATCTCTTTCTTGTTTAAAGTTTCCCTGGGTAGTAAAGTAGCAAGAGCCTGGATTTATTTGACACTCTGCCTTACTAGGACACCCAGGCACTTTACAACTACCATTTTTTACTTGGTTGGTTTCCCCCAATGAGCTCCAAGTCCTGGAGAGAGAACGTTAAACATAGAACATTCAAATGTTATAAACACGGAGATAATAAGAGAACTGGGGGAGGTAAGAGGGAAGGATAAAAAACAGTTTGTTTTTTTTTTTATCCTGTTCTGCTGTGTATTAAATATATCTGACACACGGAGATCCAAATCTGCCAGCTGAATTCTGTGTCTTGCAAAAGATTCATGAGGGGGTGTTTTTGAGGAGGGGGCTCTCTTAATGTTGCCACGTGATGTGATTTATGGAATTTTGATGGGCACGTAACTTTTCATCGCTTTTCCAAATTGAGTCACCCATATAGGCAATCAATTGGTCTTTCACATTAGTGACAAATAGAAATTGATGACTTTCTCCTTCATCTGTCTCCTAGAAAGATTTCTGAGACACCGCTCTCTCCCCTGCCCAGCACCCTAGGGGATTTGTGTCTGCCTTATTACGTCCGTATTCCTGGGTCTAGCACCGTGCCTGCCCCATAGTCATACTTTCTAAATGTTTGCTGGATGCATGAACTGATGGCAAGTTTTGAAACTTGAGCTGACCTGTCAGATTTCTCCCTCCCCAGATATTGGTCAGTGCTCAAAAAAAGCAAGCAGCTTTATTTAACAATAAGTGTATAACATGTAATTAGAAGAGTAAATATCTTACCAAAAAAGTCTGTGTGTGTGTGTGCGCACGTGCGTGTGTGTCTGCAGCACGTATGCTTGTCCAAGGCTGTCTCTCCCTGCCTCCTGACTCACCCCTGCTGCTACAGCTCCAGTGGGGAGCAGGGAGCCTCAGCTGTATCTACGCAGGCACCCAGGCCAGTGTTCTGTGTGGAGTCACTCAGCCCACGATGTCATCACCTGCCTTCACCTGCAGCCTGTCTTCTTCCAAGAGCCTCACACAGGATGCCTTCAGGAAGTTTAAATTCTTAGCCTTTCCAGAACGCTTTTGTGAAGCACGGCTTCACAAGACAGAGTCTTGAATAGCTTGTTGGCAGTATTCTCTTGATGGGTGGGACCGAGAGCCACCAGAGGCCAGTGTGCCGACACCCAGGACCTCATGAAATCAGGCTGAGCTAAAGGAGATAGGCAAGTAAGTAGGAAATGTTGTGTTTTCTTAAATCCATCGTGACTGATCTCTGGGACAAAACCGGGAAAGGTCCCGGGAGCAGGGCTATCAGAGTGAAGGGATGGTCTGGTGTTCCCGGATTATGGCTAATTTTGTGTGGCTGCCTCTGGTCACTTGTGCTAGAACGGCCTGCTTCCCCCTGGGCTCTCGTTGTGCCCCTCACATTGGGAGTGAATCGTTAGCAAGCTCTATTTGGGGGGGGGGTGTGGGGAGAAGGTAGAAATTATGGAAAGAAATTTGGATTTGTTGTAAAGAAACGCCTGTTAGATGGACGGAATGACCTGTGCTGGGTACCGAGGCTTGTACAGCTGGAGGTGGCCACAGATAGTTTGGACGGGAATTTCAGCATCCAGGTGGGGGTTGGGCCTGTTACCTCTAAGACCACTTTCAACCTGGGATTCTGGGATAGAATGCTTTGGCCTTTGGTCTGTTCTCCTGCTCCCATAGGGAGACAGTCCATTATCATTGTGTTCTCATTAACAGCCATTAATAAGCCTTAGGATGGAGGTGACCATCTACTGAACTTAGGCCATGACCTCATTTGGCCCCAGTTGCATGGGAAAGCCAGATAAGACACAGAGCCCTGCGGATTCTTTTCATTTCGTCAGTGGAAATTTGTCTAAGTGTTTCTTGTCTCCCTGCGGACGCCGATGGGGGAGTCGGAGAAGCATGGGCACCAGTGGGAGCTGTTGCCAGACCTCAGCCAAGTGCCTGGGTGCATGCGAGCCTGAGTGGGTGGGAAGCACAGGTGTGCACGAGCAGAGCCCAGACATCCCACTCGCAGCCTTGCGGCTTGGCTCCGGGCAAGACAGCGGCCACACTTACTCCGGCCTGCGGGAGGAGGCATGTGATCCGTACCAGCTTGACGGGGCCTGGGCCTTGGCTGCTGAGGAACACTGGGCATGGGGAAGGATGCAGACACCTGTCAGGCTGCTCAGCGCCCCCCCCCCCCCCCGTGTCGTCTTGTGTGCTTCTTCCCGTGGAGCTGAGTCATGGGGTCCAGCTGTCATGGTGGCTGGGTTGGCGAGGCCCACGAAGCCCACGCCACCGAAGAAGGCTGTGGAAAGGGAAGAGAGCCCAGTCCAGCTGGGGCACAGCATGTGCCTGTGTTGGCATACCCAAGCCCCTGGCCGGGCAGATGGTGCCACTGTGCTAGATTTGGGAGGCGCTACAGCCCTGGCTGGGGCTCTCTGGCGTTGAGATTCTCTGTGTGCATTACCCTTCTCGGAGGAGAGGTTCACCATTCTGAAACTCTACCCCGAGGGCAGACATTAGCCACATGCTCTCAGCTCCTCTGGCTCCGTGTACTCCTACTGAGGAAACCTGCGACTGGGGGGCGAGTGACCATCTGTGGCAGCCCATGACAGGGTCCCTGTGGGTCTCTTTCTCTTCATCTCTTCCGCTAGGGCTCGCCCAGGTGTCTCCCATGGCTATTCCAAGTTTATCGGCAGCTGGCGGGCCAAGGGAGCACGGAGCCAGGTGTGTTGTGGATAGCACTGGGGTTGGCTCTGGAAGGTTCCAGCATCGTGTAGATGTCGATGCCAGAGCGTGGGCTCTAGCCAGACTGCCTGGGTTTGAGTCTGAGCTCCACCCTTTACTGGTTGTGTGACCTCGGGCAAGCACTTGATAACCCAGCGCCTCGATTTCTTCGTCTATAAGGTGGGGCAACAGGAGTCCCACCTCAGGCATTTATGAGAGGCTGGTAAGTTGCCACACAGAAAGCACTCGGAACAGTGTGAGGCAGAGGATCCGAAGCCGGCCCTGCGCCGTCTGCAAGCCCGATGTGGGGCTCGAACTCGTGAACCGTGAGATCATGACCTGAGCCAAAGTGGGATGCTCAACCGATTGAGCGAACCCAGGCGCCCTTCCCCTTTTCCTTTTAGCAGCGTTTTCTTAAAATTAAAAAAATATATATATTTATTTTTGAAAGAGAGACAGATACAGAGTGTGAGCAGGGGGAGGACAGAGAGAGGGAGACACAGTCTGGAGCAGGCTCCAGGCGCTGAGCTGTCAGCACAGAGCCTGACACGGGGCTCAAACCCACGAACTGTGAGATCATGACCTGAGCCCAAGTCGGATGCTT
Source organism: Leopardus geoffroyi (assembly GCF_018350155.1). Classification (NCBI taxonomy): domain Eukaryota; kingdom Metazoa; phylum Chordata; class Mammalia; order Carnivora; family Felidae; genus Leopardus; species Leopardus geoffroyi. The sequence goes on from NC_059329.1 coordinate 17,917,630, forward strand.
AACTGATTGAGCCACACAGCACCACCCCCCCCCAACTTCCCTTTTTCTAAACCCTGCTTGAAATTCATCTCTTTCTCAGAGCTGAGAATCCTCACCTGGTTGGGAAAGTTCTTGCTTCCAGAATCTTCCATGCAAGTCGCACGAATGTTCCCGTGCTTGTGCTTGTGTGTGTGTCGTCATTGATGCGTACCCATCTGTCCCTTATTTGAATTCCATCGACCCCACAAGCCGAAGAGCATCCTGATGAGCTCTGTTGTCCCCCCCCCCTCCGCCCCCAGGTGGGCTTCCCACGCTGGGATGATGGTGCCAGGTCCTGGCTAAGGGATCTGAAGGCTCTCCCATCTTTTTTTTTTTTTTTTTTTAATTTTTTTTTCACCGTTTATTTATTTTTGGGACAGAGAGAGACAGAGCATGAACAGGGGAGGGGCAGAGAGAGAGGGAGACACAGAATCGGAAACAGGCTCCAGGCTCTGAGCCATCAGCCCAGAGCCCGACGCGGGGCTCGAACTCACGGACCGCGAGATCGTGACCTGGCTGAAGTCGGATGCTTAACCGACTGCGCCACCCAGGCGCCCCAGAAGGCTCTCCCATCTTAAAAACCACCCTAGTCCCACATCCCTCATCAGCTAAGCCGCTCTTTCCCTCCTTCCCTTTACATGGAAACTCTGCAAGAGAATTGCCTGATCGAAGCTGCCTCCATTCCCTCTCCTCTCTTACCCTCTCAGTAGGACCCCCTCCCAGCACGTTGCCCCCACCAGGGATGCCCGCCTGGCTACATCCAGTCCTCTGTCCCCAGGCCTCATCTTACTGGCAGCACTGACATAGCTCCTCGCTCCCGCTTCCTCAAAACACTTCTTGCTATTGACTTCTGGTCACACTCCTATCTTGATTCTTGCCCTGCCTTGCCGGCTCTTCCTTCTCCGTGTCCTTTGCCGGTTCCTCCTCAGCTCTCTGACCTCTGGATATGGATGCGCTGTAGGGTTCTAAGACAGCTCCCTCCACACCCGCTCTTTAGACACCTCATTCAGTCTCAGGGCTTTACGGGTTTATGGCTCGCTCCTCTCCTGTCCAGCTCCCACCTCTCCCCCAGCTCCAGACTCCTGCACCTGCTTACCCTCCCCATGTGGATGGCTAAGAGAAACCCAGACTTGACGTATCCAGAATCGGGGTGTGGATTCCTCTCCCCCTGCCTGCTGCTCCTACCATCTCCGCCATTTCCTGAATGGGAGTGCCATTCGATGTGTTTGGACTCAGACCCCAACCTTTGGAGTCACGCTCGACCCTGTCTTTCTCGGGCGTCCTCTCCACCAGATGATCCCGTTTGCTCTACTTTCCAACTCTCCCCAGAGCCCGGCCGCTTCTTACCACCTCACAGTTGCTTTCCTGTTCCAAGACGGTGTTACCTCTCACCTGGGTCACCGCAAAGGCTTCCTGCTGGTTTCTCTGCTTCCCGCTTTGCCCGGTCACTTTTGTTTCCCAAAATGGCAGCAAGAATGGTTATTTCAGCACGTAAGTTGGATCCTGTCAGTCCTCTGTTGACCTCCCCAGGGCCTTCTCATCTCACATCGGAGTAAAAGGAAACATCCTTCCGGCGTCCCACGAGGCCCTCCACGATGTGCCCCGCCGTTGTGTTACTTTTCCATTTCCATCCCATTCCGCTCCGTCTCCTGCTCACTCCAGACCAACCCCGACCCCACGGGTTTCCTTGCTTCCTCTCAGACGTGCCAGGTATGCTCTCACCTCAGCGCTTTTGCATCTGCTGGGCTCTCTGCCTAGAACTCTCCTCCCTGGATATCGGCATGGTCCGCTGTCCTCTCCTGCAGGCCACGCCCTGCCCCACAGGACCCCCTCTCTCGCTCGCTCCCTTGATTTTTTCTATGGCGCTTATCACCACCTGACAAACTCGTCCTACTTGCTTATCGTCTGAGTCTTCCCGTCAGGAAAAGCCCTTTGTTTTGTTCTCTGCTACTTCCCCAGCGTGTCAGATAGTGCGTGGTGTATAGAAAGTGCTCACTAAATAGCTACTGAACAAATGAATAACGTGGCCCCAAGGGACGCCCCAAAGGAGCTTCAAATTTGCCAGCTATTGGAAACCAGGGACGATGGGACTCTCCCTTGACACAGAAGCAGTCCTGAACAAGTGCCCCTTTCTAAGTGCTGGTTCCCTGTCCCTGTGTTCTCTGATCCCTGCAGCAAACCCCGGGTCCTGGGGCCAATCTTGATCCCATTCCGAGGAAGCCTAAGCCAGCAGTTTAATGACTCAGCATCACAGTGAATCTTGGCTGCTGGTCTTACTTCGTCCCCTCAGATCCAAACACCAGGCTGGCGACTTACAATCATCCCCCACCTGTGCTGCCACTGCGGTGCTCAAGTTTCTGTCCGGTCATCAAGTCTGAGACCTCACTCTGACGTGTTGCCTGTGCGCAAGCTTCCCTGCGCCTGTGGTCGGGCCTTGCTGGTCTCCGTCTCCTGAGAGCCTGGGGACCTGAATCTGGACCCAGCCTCCCGGCTGCGACCCTGCCACCTGCTCCCAGCTCTTTCCTGATGCTTCCGGCGTTGGCCAGGGTACCTGCCTGTTGTCTGCCAGCAGATTTTCCCGGTGCTGAACTCTGCCTGTCCACTCGTGCTGAGATTCACAAAATCTTGATGGTGGCAGGGACCCCAGTCTAACCCGTTCCACTTTGAGTAGTGCCGACTATGGGTTTTTCTTTCTCCTGAGCCCACATCTGTCTGTCTGTGCCTTCTGCCTACTGTCCTAGCACTGCCCTTCCCTCAAGAGCATGCAGAGCCGGTCTCTGTTCTTCCCGGTGATGGCATTTCTGAGATCTGTAACACTGTCATTTCACAGCTCCTCCTGTCTCCCTTTTTTCCAGAGATGCATCATCAGTACCTTTGTTCCTTCCTTCTCAGCATCCTGGTCACCCTCCTCCAAATGGGTTTTCTTTTTCTTCTTCCCAGTTAGCATGTGGCCCCCAAATCACAGGCAGGCCCTCCCCTTAACTGCTTCCAGTCGAACACAAGCACCTGTTCTAGGCCGGTGGGGTCTGGTCTCCAGGTTCAGAGCCCTTGGTGGACCCATTCCCACCAAGCCCTGGCTGACCAGTCTTTGGGCTAAAGGACGTTCATCTAGGTCGCACCTATGCCTGTGAAATGTCCCCTCTCTGGCTCTTCACAGGCTAGGCTTTGCTCTCAACACCCAGAGCCGGTGTCACTCCTGCAGCAGGATGCTCCAGTGTCGCCTGGGTAAACACACCTGTGTTAGGGAGCCTGGTGCCGGAGATTTGCTGAGTTGTCACCCCTGTGGCTTCTTCCAAGATCTGCTGTTCCCATCCTTTCTAGTACATGGTCTTTCAAGCAGGGAGTGACATGGGCAGGGGAGGGAATGCCACTTTGCTGGCAACACTCATAAATTCGCCCCAGTGGCAGGGATCTAACAACATGAGACTTTGAGCTTTCAGCTCACAGATGAAAGAACAGGGATTTTCCCCGAGATGACAGAAAAGGGAAACATACAGCCCTGGGGGCCTCAGCAGGAAGCTCTGCTAAGGAGTTGTTCCAAAGAGGCACCAGCCATCAGTTTGTGTGGGAGGAGAATTTCGCCGGGTGGCCCCCAACCCCATCCCCCGCCCACCTGCCACCAGCAGCCACCTGGAAGTCTCAGACCAGCAGACTTTGGGCAAGTGGGCGAGCTTTGCGAAGATCACCAGTAAGGAATTCTCCTTGCCCTTTGTGGAGCTCTTGGGGTTTCTGAACCTAAAGGGACCTTTACCTGGAAATGGTGGTTGAATGCTAATTTCCCCGTCAGAGCCAATTTGGACAAGCCAGAGAGCCAAAGGAATTAAGATTGTTAAGTGGACGTAAGTGGAGTTCGTGGAGATGAGTGAAGGCATCTGTGGATTGCCCCTATTGGAACTCTTCCCGTGTTTAATCAGCTTCTTCCTCGTTGGCCCAGAGAGCAATGTTGGCCCCTGGGCAGGCGGGGGCCATGCTCTCTTGGAGGGCCGCTGCTGTAGGCTTGGGGTGGTAGCCTGGGGTGGGAGGCTCCCTTTTGGGTCATGAGCTAGTGCCTGTCTTACTGGGAAGCCATAAGGGCGGTCCCCTCGGGGAGCTTGGAGTTCACGTTTGAGGCTTCATATCCTGGGCACTAGGGAACAAGTTGGCGTTGGATTAAAAATTCATGGTTATGACTCTCCCTTACTGTCCATATTCCTTTAAGCAAATTACACCACCTTTCCTGCACTCAATTTCCCATCTGTACACAGGAGATAACAGTTTGCCATTGGACGTTATTGCATTAATTGAGAGATGTGTGAAGTGCTGTACCTGGTGTGTGCATCTAGTAATACGTAAGAAGCATTAGTTCATTTGTTTTTTGTTTCTTTAAAAACAGCAACAGTTTGCTCAACGTTGTGGCAAACATCATCTTGGGTCTCGTCATGGGGTAACGGAATGCGGATGGGCTTTACTGACAAAGTCAGAGTTGAATTACAGTTTCAGCATGTGACCTTGGCCAAATTACTCGGCAGCTGTTTTCTAGTATAAAAGGGGAGTAATATCACTCAACCTGGATGATTGTTGAGGCTTATGTGTGTGATAACACATGCAAAATGGCTAGCATGGTGCCTGATAACTAATAGGTCAATAAATAATAGTTATCAGCAGTTCTATTAATTATTATTACTATAATCACAATTATTACAACTGTAGTTTTCCTATTGCTGCCATAACAAATTACAATGAATTTAGTGGCTTAACCAAGAAAAATTCATTATCTTCCAGTCTGTAATTCTGCAGTCCAGCATGGCTCTCGCTGGGCTAAAACTAAGATGTCGCCTGAGCTGTATCCTTGTTGGAGGGCTCTAGGGGAAAATCTGTTTCCTGCTCATTTGAGTTTTTGGCAGAATTCAGTGCTTTGCAGTTATAAAATCAAGGTTTCCGTTTTATTGCTGGCTGTCAGCTAAGGCTGCTCCCAGCTTCTGGAGTCTGCCGCATCCCTTGGCTCGTGGCCCCTCTCCTCCATCCTCAGAGCTGGGGGTCAAGTCATTTTCACATGGCAGCTCAGCCGGGAAAGGCTGTCCGAGTTTAAGAACTCAGGAGATTATATTGAGCCTACTGGGATAATCCAGGATAATCTCCCCATCTCAGGGTCTATAACCTAAATCACATCTGCAACAGTAGATGAAACGTAACACACTGGCAGCTTCCAGGGATTAGGGGGTAGATGTCTTTGGGGGCCATTATTCTGCTCCTCTGTTTGGACAGCCTCCAAGACGGGAGGCTGAGCCACTGGAAAGCCTTCTCATGAGGAGTGCCTTATTCAGGGGACAGTACCTGCACTTGGAAACCGTCCCCAAGTCCAGTCCTCGGCCCACGTTGCCTGACTCCTCTCGCGATCAGCCATCTCGCAGGAGAACCAGGCAGTTGAGAGCAGCCAAGCCAGTGCATTTCCTTGCTGGGTGGAGGGAGCTTGATAGGACGGCCAGGTGACTGTGACCGAGATTGTACCACATGGGGAGAGAGAGCCGGGAAGAGACTGTGTAACAGGAAGCCCTTCATCATGTTCATTTAATATGTCAGGGTTCTAAAGGAGTAACCTACAAGCTGAATGTCATCCTGAGGCCATGGTAGGTGGGCTCAGCTGGGCTTGGCTGGGAGGCTTGGCTGTGTTTATTTCCTGCTACAGGGCCCGGAGAGAATAACATCCCCCAGGGGCTCGCCTGTCATCCTTCCAGAAAGGGACAGATCCTATAGTGCTTTGAGAAACAACATGAGGTAGGAGGTACTGCTCTGGGCAAGGAATTTGGAGACCTAGAAGCTGGTCCAACCTGTCTCTCCATCCCCTGGTACTTACTAAATGCTTTATTGAATGCTGACAGCACCCTGCAGTGGGCCAGCCTCTTTGGAAGTGCAGGACAGAAACTGTTTGGTTAATGTTCTAAATAGGAAAAGGCAGGACTCTCAGACATGAAGGAGTTCGTAGGGCAGTACAAAACAGGGAGGCATCCAGGGCTAGAGGGTCAGCTCTAGAGTTAAACATGGTGACGGTGGTGGTCCGGGGGCCATGGGCACATAGGCATTTTGGGCGCGTTTTGCCTTTCCATCTCCCGCTTCCCTCCAGAATGGGCTTCATGGGAGGGTGATGGACCAGCCCTTGAGAAGGCCTTGTCACAGGAGATGGAATGACATCCATGTTTACCGAGCCCCTAATATGTGCCATCACTTTCTATAGATTGCATAATTTAAATTTTGCGAGAGTCTCCAGAGGTAGAGTTGATAATGTCCGGCATTTAGGTATGGAAACCGAGGCTTGGAGAGGCTACGGTCACTCAAACAGAATCTGGAAGACCGTGGGTTTGAACCCGGGTTTTTGGCTGCATCCCTCTACTCTGTCCGCCACACCAGCCATCTCCCTTTCCTGCTCCCTGCTGTGGTGCCCCCCCCCCCCATGGAGCCCCTGGGGGAGGTGCGGGGAGAAGGTGGGTCTTCACCCAAGACCCCTGGGACACCTGAGTTCTTTAAAGGAGCAGAAGGCAGACATGGTACCTGTGCCCTCCTCCGTGTCCTACCCTTGCAGGCTTCCTGTTCAGACATTTGGGAGAGAGAAATTAACTCAAAATTGAACCATAGGAGTAGCGCTGAAGGCACCTTTAGGCTAAAAATAAGACCAGAGGCTGTACTGCACAGAGGGACGAGTCTGCATGCTGCCTTTATTTATAGCCACTTATTTATTAGATTCCAAATGATGTTTAACCAGGAATCATATGGCAGTGATCTTTGATTACTTATGCGGCTAATGGCTGAACATATATTATTATCGCTATTTATTCAGCCCTGTTAAATGTACCGGGTGCTTCTTTTCCTGGAAGGCACCGAGAAAAAGGGCCTGGAGAATCCTTGAGAAGTACGATCAGCAGGAGACCCCAGGGGAAGGAGAATAGAGGAGGTGGCCTGGCAGGTGGCCCCACGGAGCAGGCAAGGGGTCTCATCAAGAGTTTATATAAAATGGGGGCAATCCGTTGAGGTAGAGGGAGTGGTGATGGGGGTGAGAGGGAGTACTCTAAAAGGGAGAGAAAAGTTGGGGGTAAGATTTGGGCCTCTGGGGGCCAGAAATATCTAGGCTTATAATAATAGCAATGTTTATTGAGTATTTATTACATGCGAGGGACTGTGCTTTTCAAAATTATTTAATCTGGGGCACCTGGGTGGCTCAGTGGGTTAAGCATCTGACTCTTGATTTTGGCTCTGGTCCTGACCTCACAGTTTGTGAGTTTGAGACCCACGTCTGGCTCCGCGCTGACAGCGTGGAGCCTGCTTGGGATTCTCTCCCTCTCTCTGCTCCTCCCCTGCTCTAACTCTCTGTCTCTCTCTCTCTCTCTCTCTCTCTCTCTCTCTCTCTCAAGGTAAATAAATAAAACGTAAAGATTAAAATTATTTAATCCTGATGTCATACCCATTTTACATAGATGAGAAAGCTGAGGCTCAGAGAAGTTAAATGACTCACCCAAGGTCACACAGCTGGTGTGAGGCTGGAGCCCCGTCTGCCTCTGGAGACCATATGCCCGTTATACCAACCTGCCTGACTTCAAAACCAGTGCCCTTCTCCTCTTTTGACCAAGCTTAACTTTTTGAGTAAACAGCTTAGGAAGAGAATGGAAAGCTTCTTGTCCGTGGAGACTGGAGTCCTTGGCTTCCCTGTGCTCTCCTGCGGTGCTTGACAAGCCATTCAGGATGAGACGTCTGCGGTCCCCAGGGTACAGGCCACTTACCTACCATAGACCTGGGGGGCCCCTTGGGGAGGGGCAGGGAATGTGCCATTCGGGATGCTGAGGAAAGGCTTCTCAGATGGGTGGACCCCATCCTGCCTAAACCACGGAGCGTGGCAGCCAAGACCATGGAAAGTGACAGGTGGCGGGGATCCTGGGCACTTCCAGGCCCCAACGCACCAGGATCCAAAGCCAAGGCTTCTCCAGCCGGATATTGGAGGAGAGCGGGGCCTGCCTCATGGGGAGAACTTGGCTCACTGACCTTCTCAACACCCACTGCCACCCCTCCCAGCCCCTGGCGCCCTCCCTGTCACCTCACACTTGCCCACTCTTTCGTAGTCTTGTCTTTCTAGAGGAAAGCGCAAACTTCTTTTCAGGCTATCTGAAGCCTTTGTAGGCAGGCTGCAGACTTTCCAGATGGTATCATCGTTCAGTACCACGCCTTCCTCCCCATGTCTGCCACATGACCACTCACTAGCATGCCTCCCGCCCGCTAGACACATGGGAGTCTCCAGAACATCCTTGCCGCTCAGGTGTCTGGGCCTTTGCTCCTTCTGCCTGGAATGCTCACCCTCTCACCTTGCCGGCCGTTGGGATTTTAGTCATCATTCAACAGCTTGTTGACCCTTGAGCTCCTCCTGTAAGACACCTCCCTTTCCACCCTTTCTAGTTCCAGGACTTTTGCCTCTCCTGTATACCCATTCCACGGTGTGTGTGACTCAAGAGACAAAGCGATGGGAGCTTTTTAGGCATTGGTTTCTCATATTACCTGCACTCCCCAGGCCTTGCTCATAGCAGGTGGTAAATAAACATCGCTGGAATGAATGAGTAAATGAATGACTCATTCTTATCCCGGGCTGCTGTGGAGGAGGAATTTGTTCCACATGGGACCGTATACCCACTGGCTTTGAAAATGGGGACATTAGGGCAGGAAACAGGGACTAAATGAGCTAAGTTATGCATCTCGAAATGGAACAGCAAAGAGCCTGGAACATTCTGGTTGGGGGAAGGGGGGAAGCTGTTAGCTGGCTATGTCAGAGTTTGGAAGGGAGGAAGAGACCTGGGAGGGGGATTTCAGGTGCGCCCTCCCCATACCTCGTCCTATCTATCTGTCACTACAATGTGCTGTCTCCAGCCTTTCTAGTTATAGTGGAAGACGCTGCGTGAAGCATTTGACCTTTAGAGATTGTATATGCGGGGCGCCTGGGTGGCGCAGTCAGTTAAGCGTCCGACTTCAGCCAGGTCACGATCTCGCGGTCCGGGAGTTCGAGCCCCACGTCGGCTCTGGGCTGATGGCTCGGAGCCTGGAGCCTGTTTCCATTCTGTGTCTCCCTCTCTCTCTGCCCCTCCCCCGTTCATGCTCTGTCTCTCTCTGTCCCAAAAATAAATAAACGTTGAAAAAAAAAAAAATTAAAAAAAAAAAAAAAAAAAAAGATTGTATATGACCCGGCATCCCAGGGACCCCCTGCCCTGCTTGGCTCCGATGCCCGAGCCCCACCCAGGGAGGTGCCACCCCACAATGGAGTGGGTTGGCCTCAGGCTTTGTCACCCTTTTACATCTTCCCTCAGTGGCCTTCCCTTTGTGCAGACACGGCCAGCGGCTGCCTGGGGGTTTGGCCAGATGCCAGGGGGCCGGGGACTTGAAGAGAGGAGTCTCACAGGGTCAGATCGGGTTGGAGGGAGGGGTAGAGAGGGGTCGGGGGACAGCCAGGCTGCGGCGGGAACGGTGACTGGAGAAACTCAGGGCTTGGGAGGGAAACCCAGGAGGAGAACGAGTCCCGGGTTGCGGGAACTGCTGACTCTCTGGGCCTCTGTTTCTCAAGCCGTGGTCGCCTCCAGCCTGGGGTTCGGTGTTTCTGTGCAGTTCTCGTCTCTCTCGGGGCTGCAACAGATGCATCGTAACCTCCCTGCTGTCCTCCTCCTCTGCTGTTTTCTCTTCCCTCCCTCTCTTCATTCTGCCCCTCCAAGTATTTACTGTCCACCTGGGTCTGGATTATCCCCTGATTAAGTGCCATTTAGCTGTTGGCTGCCTGTTCGCTCAGTTTTATAGACACATTCAGCGTGGCACAGAGGCCAAGGCCTGATTTTGGAGAGGGAGGGTAATGAGAACAGAGCACAGCGGCGGCCCACTTAGATTGGATTTTAATAAAGTTTCCAGCTAACCTAAATCATCCTCGTCACGGGCCGCTTAGAGACCGCCAACCGTGCCTGTCTGCCCAGTGCTGCCTCCCCAGGCTGGGGCAGGCAGGAGAGTGCAGCACTGGGGCTGGGGGCCTCGAGGTGGGGAGCCCTGTCGGAGAGGACGTGCCCGTCCCCAGCAGAGGACCCTCCTTGCCGGCAAGGGTAGGGCTGTGGTAAAGGCTCTCCGAGGGGAAGCCTGTGGCCTTGCTCTTGGAGCAGCTGTTAATTAGTTGCAGATGATGAGATAATTCATAAAAATTAGCAGTGATTTCCTTCATTGTGTTAATATCACCGGGCAATAAAACTGCTGTTAAGGATGACTTTTCTCTGCATCGAGGAGCAGGACGTCAAGGAAAAAAAACAGCCCTCCACAGGGGTGGAGGGGGAAAAAAGGAAAACAGAATCGGGCAGAGAATGGCAGGGGGAGCGATTTCCAAGCTTTGGCTGGAATCATCAGAACGAAGTCAAATTGAAATGCAAATCCTGGTGTCTCTCAGAGCACTGGCTGGGAAGACAATTTGGTGGTGTCACCTTGGCGTTGATGGGCAGACAATCGGGGCCACGGGGAGGGCTTCCCTGGCTGCCCGGTGGAAGGAAAGATGCCAGCAACCAGAGGCTGTGGCTGCAGCCTCTGCCCCAAGCAGGCCCTTCCAGTTGGCCTGGAAATTTCCAGGAAATTTCTCCAGAGAGGGGACACACTTGCCTTTGAGGCCTATGAGGCATGATCTAGCCTTGACCCCCTCCCTCTCTCCCCGAGCTCTGCCCACACCGACCTGACACACCAGTTCCTTCCCTGTGCCAAGAGCCTTCCTGTGGCAGGGGCTTACACACACACTGTTCTGTCTAGACCATTGCTTGTCCTGCCGCTTCCCCCCCCCCCCCCCCCCCCACCAATCTGGCCAACTCCTATTCATCCCTCAGGTAAGATATCATTTCTGCAGATAAACCTTTGGACTGTACTTCTAGTTCTGGCACAGTCCCCACACTGGAGATGGGGAGTGAGGGATAGATGGATAGAGAGTCTTTTCTTGGCTTAAACCCTTCCTTGGTTACCTGTGACCTCCAGGAGAAGGTCCCAACTCAGGTGCGTGTAGTAGCAATTTTATAGCAGGATTCGTTTGCTATGGCCGCCATGACAGAGTGTCACAGACCGGGTGGCCTGCACAACAGAAATTTCTTTTCTCACAGTTCTGGCAGCTGGAAGTCTAAGATCACTGTGCTGGCAAGTTTGGTTTCTCCTGAGCCCTCTGTCCTTGGCTTGCAGATGGTCACCTTGTCACCATTTCCTCACGTGGTCTTTCCTTCTGTGCAGGTGCACTCCTGGTTTGTCTCTGTGTGTCCAAAATGTCCTCCTCTTATAAGGACACCAGTCAGATCGGATTAGGACCCACCCACCCCAATGAGCTCATTTTAACATTTGTCACCTCTTTAAAGGCCCTCCTTCCAAATACAGTCACACTCTGAGGTATAGGGGGTTAGTTAGTGTTTCAGCATTGAATTTCAGGGGACACAGGTCAGTTCAGAGAGTCCCCCTACTTACCCCCCCCTCCCCCCCAGTCACATTGCCACCCGCTCTCCCAACTCTGGGCTGTGCTTGACACACCCAGAACACGCCACAGTTTTCTACCTGCCACCGCACCCAGAATGCTTTTGTCCAAAATTCTCTAAAATGCAGTTTAAATGTCACAGTCCTCATGCAGTGTTCCCTGATACGTTCTCCTCTCCCTCCCCTCCCTTCCTCAGTGTCATCATGCCTCATAAGTGCCTAGTGTCTAGCAGGTTTGTTTATGGGTCTTTCCTGAGCTTGTCATGCTCTTTTGACTAACACAGAGTGGGCACTCCATAAATTGTCGAGGGAACAAATGAACGAGTGAGTTGAAAGATCAAAAAATAGTTTGGGGGTACCATTTAATAATCCAGGCCAGAGATGATGTTGGCTTACAATCTGGGAACAGTAGAAGAAGTGAATAGTTCTTTTTCAAGTGTCATGATCTCATGGTTCGTGGGTTCAAGTCCCATGTCAGGCTCTGTGCTGAGCTCAGAGCCTGGAGCCTGCTTCGGATTCTGTGTCTCCCTCTCTCTCTGTCCCTACCCCCCTTGTGCTCTTTCTCTGTCTCTCAAAAATGAATAAACAAAAAAAAATGGAGTAGAATTGACCAGTCTTGGTGGTAGATTGGATGTAGAGCATGAAGGAAAGGTCAAGAATGACCAGGTTTCGGGCTTGAGCAACTAGGTAGCCAGAGGTATCATTTATTAAGAAGGGGAGAATGGAAGAGGAGCAAGCCTGGTTGGGGTGGAGGATAAGGGGAGATCAAGGATTCCATCTGGGAATCCACAGACGTCCGAGTGGAGATGCCAGAGTGTCAAATGGAAATAACATGTTAAACTCAGACAGGAAGTCTTGGACAGTTACATAAATCGGGGTGTTATTGGGAGTCTTCTAGGGAAAGAACCATGTGGAGGGCCTATGAGCTCAGAGAAGAAAGATGAATCAAGGCTCAGGGGCCACTTTGCAAAATAGACATAGTCTACTGCAAAACTAAAGGACTATGGTACGAATCTTAACCAGCCCAAAATATTTTAACCAGCAAGAAAGAGTGGAAAGTTGTGAATTTTGTGTCTGAGGAGCATATTGGCTGATAATGCTAGGTTAGCCATAGAAAAGAATTGTCTTGAAAAACCAGTATTTCTTTTGATGGGCCAGTTGATACTGTGGTTAGTGCAGCCTCTCCTCCTGCCCTGGATAAAGTAAATGTTAGTCTCGGAGCGTCTATTTGCCAGGCTGGGAGAAGTGTTCCCTAGTGATGTGTTGTAAGATTCTCAAGGGATACATCATGAATGCAGACTTGCAAATAAGTACAGAACGTTTCCAGACCATTAACAAATTCTGCTAAGCATTCTTCTTTCCTGGAAAGAAAGAGTGAAACAAATAGAATATGCACTTGATTTAATTGATGGCTGATTGATCCAGTCACTCATTCATACTCAGCGTTATGGGCAAACCACAAGTCAAGGTTGAGAGGAAGGATAGTATTTGATTCCTTGACCTCTGAGAGCTTGGGGAGATAACACTAACACGCATGAAAAATTGAATGAGGACGCAAGACAATTTAATAACTGTAGTAAGGCAAAACATTTTAAGTGCCCAGTGTATAGTAGAGACGATATATGGTATAAGAGCCTCGCAGAGGGAGAACTCACCCTCTATCTCTGTTGAAGTAGTCAAGGGAAGCATTTCTGTGCTCACCTGATCCACTTTGGGAAAGTGAATAAAGGGTGCTCTTTAAGGCATCTAGGAAGTCCAGATGGGATGGGATGGAAATCTAGCCTGTGCTTCTGTTGGAAGATGACGTTTAGATCTGCTGCCATCTGTTGGTGAGTGTGGAAAGGAGCCAGGAGTATGGTCCTCAGGTGGTAAAAACGAAAGCTGCCGAGAGGAGCCAGGTGCTGTTACCTAGCTGTCTGGGATAAGGTAGCCTTGGTCTGGTCCATTGTCTTGAAAAATATGGTTCTCAGACTAGCAGCATTGACATCACCTGGGAATATGTTAAAACGCAGGCTCTCAAGCCCTACCCCAGACTTACAAAACCAGAATCTACAATGTAGCCAAATCCCCAGGTGATTCTCACGTTCATTCAATTTTGGAAAACACCAATCTAGTCCTGGTGACTTAAGAATCTTCTGGGCTGCTTCCCAGACTCTCCTTTCTGGAAATTCTGATTGGTAGGACTGGGACTAGAGTTGGAAATTCATATTTTTGAAAAACATCCCCAGATGATGCCTGCCATCGGGAAAGTTTTGAAATCTCTCAGTTGTGCCCACATCCTTGGGTCAGGCCAGCTTTCTCACCATGCATACACCTTGCTGTTGGCTTTCTTCTCTCCATTGAAATCAGAAAGTGCTAAATGGTGCTTTCTTGGTTTTCTTCTCTCCAATGAAATCAGAAAGTGCTAAATGGTGCTTTCTTGGTCTTCCTCCTCCCATCCTTCTTTATTTTTTTTTTAATTTTTTTTAACGTTTTTATTTATTTTTGAGACAGAGAGAGACAGAGCATGAACGGGGGAGGGTCAGAGAGAGAGGGAGATACAGAATCGGAAGCAGGCTCCAGGCTCTGAGCCATCAGCCCAGAGCCTGACGCGGGGCTCGAACTCACGGACAGCGAGATCGTGACCTGGCTGAAGTCGGACGCTTAACCGACTGCGCCACCCAGGCGCCCCTCCCATCCTTCTTTATACCTCTTGGTGACTGGTGCCATTTTGACTACCCCTTCCTTTTTGATCTCAATTTCCATTCGAATCTCTGTTGGTAATGGTTTCCATCAGACCAGAGTCTTCCTTCTCACTTTTTCTACTCTTGACTCCTTTTTTTGTCTTTCTTCGGGTTATTCTTCTTCCTTGAGTTCTTCCTGCTTCCCTCGCCCTTTCTGGGCTGTCTTTTGCACTCTGTGGCTGTAAATACCATCTCTGTGTAAACAACTTCCAGATCATCTGCCACCCTACCCCTCTGCAGCTCCAGCTGTGTGCAGAAGGTCCCACACTTATTGATAGCGCCACTCAGGCCATGGGTCAGTAATGCTACCCTCAGAGACAGGGAGTGTATGGGCTTTAGAACCAAATCCGGTTGGAATAACTTGTATAAAATGATAATACGTAGCAAATGCTTAATAGATATGAGTTTCTTTTATAAAAAAAGTTATTCATGACTGATAACTCTATCCAACTGAACTCAATTCCTTGTACCCACCCTGCATTTTCTTTGCTCTGTGTCTTTGCTCATCCTCTTTCCTCTGCTGGGATTATTTCCAATTTTGCCGTCTTTCAAGGCCAAACCGTGTTGCTACCTTGGCCAAGTCTGTGATCAACTCAATTCCAAATCAGCTTTCACACAAATTCCTGTATTTCTTTAACTGTCACTCCGATGGTACTTGAATCACATTATACCTTGTACGGTCATTAATTGGGTACATGGCATCTTCCCTGGGAGACTGAAATCTCCACTCGGGCCAGCTTATGACCTTACGATAGTTTTATTCTCTAAAAGGCGTAGCACTGTGCCTGTCCATCCCGTGCCAGGGAAGCTCAAATGTCCTACTGGGAGGGGATGGGCTGTGTTGGCTTTACATGTGGAAGTTAATCCATTACTCTCCATTACGTATACTAGCAGAGTGTGGAGAATCAAAATAACAGACTGTCCTGATATTACTGCCGTTGGCTTTGGAAGGCATTGAGGTATTTGTGCTTTAGATTTACCTTGCTGATTATGTTTCATCTGGCATACATTAATATGGGTGTGCATTCCATGAGCATATACCATCTGGAAACCAGGAGGGGATGATCCAGAAGCATGCTGAGCAGGGGGAGAAGCTAGGTTAGGATTTTCAAATGTCCTGTGGGGATAACCCGCAGAGTGAATACTCAACCCCAGCATAACTGAGCATTGGCTGTTTTACTATTATTCCTGTCTTAGCTTTCTCTGGTAAAAACCCTTTATAACACTATGGGCATTAGTCAAGGGCATGCGAATTACTTGTCATAAACAGAAAATACTTTAGGTGATGGAGCTGAAACACTTGCTTTTGAATTGATGTCAGACTATTATATAATACGGTACCTTATATTTGTGTAATGATTGGTCATTTATAAAGAGCTTTCGTGTATGTTATTATATCTTCCTGATGCCCTGAGGTAGATAGAGTAGCTCTCTAGCCTGTTTGACAGATGGGGAAACCAGGGTTCAGGGAAGCAAAGTGACTTCCCAGGCTCTCTTAGTTAGATACAAGCAGAACAGGGACCACAAGCCTTTGTCTTTTTATTCTTGGGTCCCAATGCTTTTCCCACTTTACCATGTTCCTTTAGTGAACTTCCAATTCTTTAAGATGTTTATTATTATTCACTTGTGACATTTCCAGGTGGTTCCAGGTGTTTCCAATTTTCTGGTGAAATTCATTATTTTCATCTATCTTGTACATTCACTTTCCATTTTTTAACAAATTCATCAAAAGTCCTTTTAACTCTGATATCTGAATCACCCATGGATCTGTTTCTATTATCTGTTGTTGTTGTTGTTGTTGTTGTTGTTGTTGTTGTTTTCCCTCTTGGATTTTGGTCATATGGTTCTATGTCTAGGTATGCCTAATAATTTTTTTTTATTGAATGCTAGGCATTGTATAGGCTATAGACACTGTAATCTTCAAAAGAGAGTTCACTCTTTGCTAGGCAGAGTACAACTAATGATCTTAATCCAATGAAAGACGGAACTGAGTCCAAACTGCGTTGTGTTTTGATATGGCTTAATCTACTTCTGATTCACCCCTTCCCGAGGGAGTAGCCAGCGTTGAGAGCCTGGCGTGTTCACTGGTTCCCTTCTCTGCTGGGTCCTGATTCTAGTCTTGTCTCTTCAGTACCTTGAAACTACAGGAAAATCTCTGTTTTGATAGATGCTTTGTGCTTAGGTTGTTTGTTTGTTTGTTTTTTGACCTTCTGCTCCATCAGCTTGAGAATTCTGTAAATGACCTCAGGGGAAAACTGGCCATGCATTTGAAGTCGTTGAGATTTCTAATTTTCTCTTTCTAGTCCTAACTCTGTTGGAAGCTTTGCTGGCTTTGTTTTTTTTTTTTTTTTTTTTTTGGTTCCCTAGCAGCCACCCGATGCCAGTGCAAAGCCTGGCCTTCCAGCCTCTCATCCTGTGCCCAGAAATGGCAAATCCCACCAGGTTAGAAGCTACTAGAGAACATCATAGAGAACATCAGCTCAACTCCCCTCACTTTCCTCTCTCTGTCATTGTAGCCTCTCTGATCCTCGTTGCTCCAACAGGTCTGTGCTGCCTTAAAACAGAAGATTATTGTATTTTATTTATCATTTCTCCTTGTTCTCAGTGGAAGTATTGATCTGCCACATACTATCCCATCCTAGCCAGAAGTAGAAATCAAATGTTTATTATTAACGTCTAAGAGCCACGGAATTTACAAGGGCAATTCTTAGCTGGGAGTCTTGATAGGTGGCCCAGCCTACTGGTGTGAACCTTCCTGGAGGCATTCACTAGGGTGTCTGGGCTGTCCAGCCAGGAAGATGCCGGGAAATGGATGGGTTGTAAGCACGTACGTGGGAGGAAGGCATTCATTAGGCTGAGGAATGAGCTTTCGGCAAGCTCAGGAGGCCTCGCCACTCCATCAGGTTTCTAATGATTTTGTCAGAGTGTTAATCCCCGGGGTGAGCAGCAGCATTTTGATATCAGCAAACAGATTGTGTTTCAGCCCAGATAACCCAATATGGAGTCCTGCATGAGAGCTGAAAATAATTTGTCATATTTTAATGGGGTGGAGAGAGGCTAGGCCGGATAGCTTACAATGGAAGTAGGGCGATGGGGCTCACTGTGAGGGTGGGATGGCCGAGAGGCACTGGACAAGGGACTGGCCCCTGTGTGGACCCCATTGGAGTGTGCTTATGTGTGTGGGTGTGAAAGAGAAAATGCATGCACAGAGAGTGCTTCCGGGATGTTCCCTTCTATCACAGAACCCTTTATGGGTGCCCAGTCTGGACCAGGTCCCAGGAATACAGAGATAAAGAGAAGACCAGAGTCCAACCCTTAAGGACCTCACAGTCTGATGGTAGAGGTTGACAAGTAACCAGATGACTAATAACAGAGGTGCTGGGTTCTGGATGCAAGAATGTCCCTGTGGCATTGGGAGCACAGGGCAGGGACAGGGCTTGGGTGGGCCAGAAAATGCTTGAGCTGACCTCTGAAGTGAGCTGAATGGATGGGGTGCAGAACATTCCAGGCAAAAGGAACAGGTTGAGGAAATGTGCTGCTCCAGTATTGCTATAACGTGCCCATAATTTTGCAGAAACAGAATTCCCATGGTCACTGCCATTACCTTGGTCTTTCTGACCTCTTGCCTGGGAGAACATTCTACCTGCCTCCCATCTCCCCTTCTTGAGTCTGTTGTACACCTTGCACCCGTGTTTTCTTTCTAACATACAGACCTGGCCATTGTTCACAGCTCAAGAACTTCGTAGGGTTTATAAAGTAAAGTACATAATAATTGGTGTGGGTTAAGCCCTTCTGCGATCTGACCAACACGTACTTCCCTTTTACTGTCCTCTTCTGCACCCTCCCCAATCCTACCCTGGGGCCCTGTTCTCTAGTTTTACCGGGCCACTCACCCTTCCTGCAGACATGCAGCTTTCTCCTGACCCCCTGGCTTCGGCTTTGTTCATGGCATTCCGTATAACTGATGAAATTCTACTCTTTCCTCGACACCCAGATCGTATGTCACCTCCTCTCTGAAAACTTCCCTGATCCTCCCCATCAGAATGATTCATTTCTCCTCTGAGCTACCTGATAGTTTGCTCTTCCTTTAACAGACATCACATTCTGCCTCTCTTACTGTGTTTTGTGCCGTCTATTGGTAGCAGCCCCGACCTGCACCAAGGCAATCTCCTTGAAGGCAGGGAGAATGCCTTTTTCATCTCGTAGCCTCCATCAGCCTCACAATGCCTGTGCGTTCCCGGTGCTCGATAAATATTTATTGATCGAATGAATAAATGAGTATTGAATGGGCTTTCTATGTGTTTTGCTCCAGGTGTCTCTTATTGTAATTAAAGTTTTTTTTTGAGTCAATTTCAGGCAAAAAGCAAGATAAATTTTATGTGAGCTTTGAGAAGCACTGTAAAAATGATTTATGGTTGGGTGGGAGGATCTGTGCAAACAGGTTGGGGAGATGCTCACAGGCAGCATCGGCCGGAGCTTGTGCAGAGGCACAGCTGCCCTCGGCAGCCATAGCCAAGGCCGGAGGCCCTCAGGCAGAATGCTGCGCACCCCCACCCCCCCCACCCCTGCCCCAGGCCTGGGAGAAGCTTTAGAGTGTGATGTTCAAGTACTGCATGAAAACGCTCTCTCCTGAGAGTGTGTTAGGGCGCTCGTGAGTAGCATTCACATGTAATAATACTCTGCAGCCCTGTGTTTGGTGATGGGCCTTTTGTGTGGGGCTTGTGCTCTTAGGCACATTTGCACTGGTGGGGATAGCTCTTGTCTGGCACGTTCTGTCACTGCAACCCTGGCAAAGCCCACACGGGGCTCAGACTCGTGACCTTGGCCTCCTGGCCTCATGCTCCAGCCGGCCGAACCAACGGCCGCAGCAGGAGCTGGCTGCACCTGTCTCTCTCTGTTTCAAGAGCGAAGTTGACGCTGGGCAGCTGGGCACCGGGAGCCAGGGCCCTGCCCGTCATGAATCGGATGCCTGGAGACAGCAGTTCAGCGTGGAGAGTGAGAACACCTTCTGAGCAGCCGAGATGGGTCCCAAAGGGGCCGTTTCTCCCAAACGGGGACAACAGCCCTGGGACCTGTGGCTTTCACTTTCTGATGACTTGGCATCAGCAGCCAGGTGCTGTCTTGTCCCCTAACTCCCCCCCCCACCCCCCCCCCCCCACACACACCAGCCATTGTTCCCAAGGTCCAGATTTAAGTTTCTCTTATTTTAGTTTCAGGCCATTTCTTCTTTTAATGGTGTCCCAAGCTGCCTGAAATAATTCTTGCCCTTCTTTTATGTGGCTCTGTCTCGCATATTTATGGGAAGTTATCATGTCCTCGTAGGGCCCAGTTCTCTGGTTTCCACATATTATGTGCCTTTAACCTCCCTTTATAGGTCAAGCCTCCTAATTCCTTTAATCATTTTTATTACCTTCCGTTGTATTCAGTCTCCCTCCTTAGCTTCTTGTAAAAACAAGAGGGCGAAAACTTCAGAGTGTGTTCCAAGAATGACCCAAATGGGGGGCAGTCGGGGACCCCTGTTTTGGAGGCTTTTTGCTCCTTTCCCCCCGATGATGCTCTTGTGTATTTCTTATCTTACCTTGGCCTCACTGTTCCCCGGTCATCTACCCTAAACTTTACCTTCCCATACAATGGGCTTATTCTCACTGTGACCCAATTCCCCGACTTGGGATGGGGATTAGGAGTCTGTAAGTGTGTAGATGCTAAGGTCGGGAAGATTGAGAGTGGAAGGAGGAGCGAACCAGCAGGTACCAGTGCCTGGGCACTGTGGTGTCACGGGCACAGTGTGAGACTTCCACATGCGTTATCTCCGTGATTCACACATAAGCATATATGTTGCTGCCTCCTTTTTGCAGTTCAGGAAACTTGAAGCTCAGCGTTGTGAAGCTGCTTTCCCTAGAGTATATAGCTAGTGAATGATGCATCTGGGATTTGAACTCAGGCTGTGAGGCGACTCCAAAAAAGTCTGTCTTTCCACTCTAGGCAGCCTCTTTTAAAGAAAGTGGGAGAGAGGGTTTTGCAAAGGGAGTAGCATTAAGTTGAGGACTCTGTTTCCTTTGTCTTCATTGAACCCAGCTTCTGGGGGCTAGTGGCTTTGTTCTGACATGGTCTGATAGGAAAAAAAAAATCCAGACAACAAACTCACTTGTTTTAGTCCTTATGCCTGTATCCTGAACTCAGGTCATTTCCCGCCTCTTGTGCAATGGGACGCAGGTGCCTCCAGCTCCCCTGCCCTTGGCCTGAGGGGCACATTGGAGCTACTGTTGTAGTCCCCCACGCACTGTAGAGCTGGATGGAGCACATCCTGTAGCCTAGAGCTTAGGAATTTTCCCCGTAGGTTGACACCGCACCTAACCTTTCACTGCTCCCCTCTGGGGCTGCTGTGAGGGTACCCTCCTTATGTTGTGTGCATTGGATTGGCCTGAGCATGGCCTCTCTCTGGGTGGCCTCCCATCCCATCCTTTCTGAGACCAGCCAGGCAACAGAGGGAAGACAGGATGGCCCAGCATGGACAACTAGCCAAGTTTTAGTAGTACTGGCTATAATGGCTACCTTCCCTGTTGCACGGTGGGAGGTAGGGAAGGGTCTACCATACTGGTGTATATGGTGGGATGTAGGAAGGGTCAACTGTGCTCGTGTACTTGGTGGGAGCTAAGGAAGGGGCCACTCTACTGGTGTCCCCACACCCACCCTGTCATAAGAGTAGACCCACAAGAGCAGTGCCCCGTCAGAAAATGTCACGGGAAAGCCTTGGCTCGTCCATGGTGGAGACACCCGTCTGTTCAGAGCACCCTCAGCTCTGGGGAAGGTTTTTGAGGGGGTCTCAGTTGTCAGAAATAACTGCATAGGGGCACATGCACTCACTTCAAAACCCAACTGTGGTCATCGTGCTGGTCTTTTTGCTGGGCATTGGCAAGACAGATGAGTAAGACACGGGATTGGTGTTCAAGGCGTGTGCAGTCTAGTGGGAGAAATGACACACAGTCAGATTATGATAACTCAGTGTGGCAGTTGCACGGAAGGAGATCTGCACTGTGGAACCGGAGGCAAGGTGCCCACCAGCCTAGAACAGGGGTGGCAGAGGCTGGGACGGCTTCTAAGGGAGATGTCCCCTGAGCTGGGTTTAAAACAAGATAGAAGGATACTCCAAAGGAGAATAAAAAGTAAGACAGTAAGGGAGTCAGGGATGTGAGGCTGGAGAGGAATCCAGGGCCAAGCCATGGAGACTCAGTGTGCCAGAGAACTTTGGGAGTAACAGCGAACTCTCAGAGAGGGGTTAGGTGAGGAGAGTGCCTTGGAAATTTACATTGTATTTATTTTTTAATTTTTAATGTATATTTATTTTTGAGAGAGAGAGAAAGAGAGAGTGAGAGACAGAGCATGATCAAGGGAGAGGCAGAGAGAGAGGAGGACACAGAATCTGAAGCAGGCTCCAGGCTCTGAGTTGTTAGCACAGAGCCTGATGCAGGGCCCGAACCCACGAACCATGAGATCATGACCTGAGCTGAAGTCGTATGCTCAACTGACTGAGCCACCCAGGCGCCCTAAAAATTTACATTTTAGACAAGTCATCTCAGCGGTAAGCTGGAAGGCATATTTGAGGGTGATAAAACTTTACTTTTTATGTAATTTTTTAAATGTTTATTTATTTTTGAGAGAGAGAGAGAGGGAGAGAGGGAAAGGGAGGGAGAGAGAGAACGAGCAGGGAGAGGCAGAACGAGAGGGAGACAGAGGATCCAAAGCAGGCTCTGCACTGACAGCAGAGAGCCCAATGCGAGGCTTGAACTCATGAACCATGAGATCATGACCTGAGCCAAAGTCAGACTCTTAACTGACTGAGCCACCCAGGCATCCCAGAGGGTGATAAAAAAGACCAATCAAGAGAAGGTTATAGTAGTCTTTCCTTCCTTCCTTCCTTCCTTCCATCCATCCATCCATCCATCCGTCTGTTCATTTATCCTTTGAACAGGTATTTACTGAGTACCCAGTATGCGTCTGGTAGTTGGAGAGTGTTGAGTATGCAGAAGAAGGTAAGAAAGGCAGAGTCCCTGCCCTCCAAAGCTGATCTAGGAGAGGTGAGGAGAACTGGACCTGTCTTGTAGAGCAAATAGAGGAAGGACCATGAAGTAAGGAGTCGTTCTGGAGGTCCACTTAGTAGGATTTGGTCATCGATTGGGTGGGGAGATGGTGAACGTGAGGGAGGAGGTAAGGATGTCTCCCATTTTCTAATTAGAATGACTGTAGTGGCTGAGTCAGGAGGACATCTCCCATTACATCCCTAGCACCCCAATTAAGTATATAACCTAAGGAAGAGCAGTATGCCTGTCATGCAGACTTAGCTGTGAGACAAGTTCACTAGCACCATTCCCTCTTTTCAGCCCGACCACCTTTTATTCCCAACCATAAAAATCCTGGAGCTGCCCCTGGGTGCCTGGGTGGCCAGATGATCCATCCAATGAGGCAGGCATCCAGCAAGGGGCAGGCAGTGAGCGGCAGATGCGGGGGACTGCAGGTGCCCACGGACATCTAAGCAGAGACATATTAAGTACTGGTGCAAACACTGAATACATAGCTCTGGGACATGAAGGAGGGGTCTGGATTTGAAGCATTGCTTTGGCATTGTCGGCCAAAGAAGCTATGAGAGCAGACAGCATGGCTGGGGGGGAGAGTGGCGTGGGAAGAAGGACACCGGCCTAAATGTCAAGATACCTTGGCTCGAATCTCCGCTTTGCCATTCATTGGCAGTATGACCTGAGCTCTTTCCCCCTTGGAGAGCCTTGGACGCCCTCATCTGTAAAATGAGATGATCAGACCAGGTCAGTGTTTTCCAAACTTGCTTTCAGTGGTTCAACCTTTTGTGCAGATAAAATCACACCCAGAATCCCAGTAGGTAAAGATGGAACCGCTGTGGTCAAAGCAGAGCATCAGCGGCTTAGGGATGAGGTTCCCTTCTCCCTACCTCCCAACACCCCACTGTGGCCCCCAAGGGTATTGTGGGGAGCACACTTTGAGGAATGGAAATTAATGAGGTTGTTGAGGTCCCTTCCATCCAGCACCGGCCTCCTGGAGCCTGATTCATAGGTCACTGGGGTGTGGTTAAATAGACACTTGAATCTCCCAGAGGTCACCGTGGGGCGAGCGGGAGGCTAAGGAGAAAGAGGAGGCCTGGAGTCTGTTCCCACTCCCCTCCAACAAACTCAGGATAATTTGTATCTTTCTGTAGCCTCATTAAAATCCAAGCCCTTTAATTTGTTTCCCTTAAAAAAAAAAAAAAAAAAAAAAAAAAAAAGAGAGAAGGAAAGAAAAGCAGCACAGACCATAAAACACTGCAGCCTTCCCTAATGTTTCCCCATTCCCTCCTGCGGTTCTTATTCTTCCTAGTTTATCATCCTCAGGCTTGATCACAGGAACCTTATTATTTCCTTTTCCCCTCCAGAGCATTTAGGAAGGTTAAAAAAAAAAAAAAAAAAAAAAAAAAAGAAAAGAAAAGAAAACCAAAAAAAAACAATCCTGAGCTTCAGCTGAGGCTACTTCTGCTTCTCACCCCCTGCCCCCCCCCCCCCCCCCCCCCCGTCGAAGGCCTGTGCCATCTATGATCACAGTCCCACGGGAGGAGACCCACAGACCCCTGGCTAAGAGCCCTCCTCCCGCTCCTCCAGGCCCAGGAGAAGGTGGGGGGGGGGGGGATCCCTCACACAAGCTAAGCTGCGCCTGTAGACAGAAATGGGTGACCTGTGTTCCTAGCTGGGAGTTTACAAACTGTTGCGTGACCCCAGAGGGGTTGTCGATGGGCCAGTGGCCTTCAGCTCTGGTGGCCCTGGGCTTGTGCTTGGAGGCATTCTGTCTGCCACTACCCACCACCGGCACCCCCCCCCCCCCCCCCCCGCCCTGCCCTGCCCCAACTTCCAGCCTGTCATCGCGTCAGTCTGTCCTTCCAGAGAGGCCCTGGCTCTCCCTCCAGCCAGGGTGACGGCCATGACCTGCCAGTGAAGGGCCTCCTGCGGCTTGCCTAGGGATTGTTTCCAAGGCACATATTTCACCCAGGCCCCCGTGAGAACGACTCACTCTGTTCTCACTGCGAAGTTGGAGGGAGGTTTCTCTGGCCACATCGAGACGTTAGCTCTTCGGTGCCAAGGGTGCTTCAGGCCATGCTTGTCAGAAATTTCATTTATGCAGAAGAAGGAGAGAGGTCAGCCTGCGGGATCTGGCCTGGAAGGCAGCCACGGGTGGGGAGGGTGGAGACGGGCAGAGCCATCCCTGCCTCGTTAGCGCAGCCAAAGCCCCGTCTTGAGCTGAAGCGGCAGCAGGCCGACGCCCTTGGTGACCAGGGTGAGTTGCAGTGTCATTAGCAGAGCAGTCTGGCTGGATGTCGATCGGCCCTGTCGAGGCCTGGCGGGTTGGCAGATGGAGTCACCATGCAGACCACTGCCCGTGGACCCAGCTGTGTGCCGCCCCCAAGGAGCCCTCTGACACGAGAGCACCGGCGTGGGCCCGAGGGACCTCGCACCAGTCACGCAAAGCCCTGCTCCGTGGTCTGCCAGGTGGGGCCGAGCACGAAGCTCTCACATGCCTGTCACATGCCTGGGGGCCTGGACACTCTTCTCCTCCCGAGGGGACCTCCCTTCGTGCTCTTCCTGAAGCCCCTGTTCCAACAGCAGACCTCCGGCTCTCCCTCTCCAGCAGAGGGATCTGGGCTACCTTCTTCTGCAAGATGGGAGCCCCTCTGTGACTTGTCCTACAAAGGACAATAGAGCTAACGAGATCTAATTGGCTATTAAAGGAGAAAGGAGCCCTATGGATGCTGCAGGCTAATTAACCCTGGGAGTGCAGAGCAAGAGGATGAATCTCCGCAGGGGCTGTGTATGAGCATGTCTGTGCCGAAGTGTGTCTGCCCCAGTGGCAGCCAGGGAGAGACACGCACCCATGTGGTATCTTACAGTCCTGCTCGGCGGGCAGGGAGGGACAGGGCCCAGAGCATCAGACCAGAATGGAGCCTCAGAATCAGATCCTATGCACTCAGTTCTGCAGATGAGGAAACCGAGGCCCAGGGAGGAGGTGGGACTTCCCAAAGCTACAAAGCCAGCTGGAGCCAAGATTGAACTTGAGGTTTAGGAAGGTCAGTCTTCCCTGCCTCGCGTCTGGGACAATGTGTGCGGGCCCCACACATCTTGAGGTGTTCAGGGTCTAACGAGGGAGGCGGTCTCTACAGATAATTATAACCCAGTATGCACAGCACTGGAGGCACGATCTGAACTGAGTAGCAAATGCTCCGCTCTGCCCAGGGATACAGGAAGGCCTCCTAGCGAAGGTGAAGTCTAAGCTAAATTTTCAGCAAGGTGGTTCTAGAAAGAAATATCAGGGGAGGAGCCCAGGAAGCTCAAATTCAGTGAGGCCCAAAGTGAGAGACCTGAGGTCAGAGAGGGGCTTTGAAGCCCTGTGTCCAGCATGGCGTCAAGGTGTTATCCTGGGAGCGGTGGGGACTCAGTGTAGGTGGGGGCTTCCTCATGATTCTATTTGGAAGGGAACCAGGGGCAACCAGACAGACCTGGGATGGCGCTAAGGCAGCACCAGGGAGAGCTGGGATGAAGCCAGTGCTACAGGCCAGGCGAGGGATGTTGAGGCTTTGGCCAAGGAAGACAGTGGTAGCAGGGACGGACGTGAGGGGCAGGAAGACGCCCGGGGTGACGCCCAGACCCTGGCACCTTCAGCAGTGACAGCGAGCCTGCTCTGCTCTCTGGACCGTCCTTGCCAATGAACGGACCCTCCCCCCCCCACCCCAACCCCAGCTCATAGGCTGTCACGCCTGAGCAGAGGCCTTTACAGATCTTCTGGTCCAACTCCTTCGTGTCTCAGAAGAGAAACAGACCCAGGGAGCAGATAAGACGTGTGGAACAGCCCCACCTCTGGACCCCTGATGTGGCCCTTGTCCGGTGTCACCGCTGCCCTTCACTGGTGTTTGCGTGTTGCCTCTAATGAAAGAAGCTGCCTTCTGCCTCCACCCATCCAAAGTCACCTTTGTCCCTAACTTTTTCTCTTGGCCCCTCTGATTATGGCCCTCCAGTCCCATCCAGGGCCAGCTCTGCCTTGCAGTTCAACTGGGATTAAGCGGCCAGTTCTATTCTCGAAGGAGGGACCGTTCGAGCCCTTGGTTGGCTCTGCTAGTGAAGGGGGACGACAAAGGACAGCCTGAAGCATCAGCTCACTGCAAATCCTAAATGCCTGACAGCACACTGTCTTCAAACTTGTCTCACAAAAGTCTGACCCTTAGGACAGCATGCGTTCCTTTAGCGCCTGCCAGCTGCCAGAGGGGAGGGAGTTCCGGGGTTCCAGATGAGCTAGGAGCGAGCTGCAAAGCACACGGGGACAAGTTCGCCGGCCGCAGAATGGCTTTTGTGAAGGTGTCAGCAGCACGCTCAGGCATGTGGACCACCGCACAGTCCCAGGGTGGGATTTGTATTGGGGTGGTGTGGGGGTGGGGCCCGTCCCTCGGGGAAGGGCTGGTAGCAGCGAGTGGGGGGGCCCAGAGTGGTCTTGACAGGGGGTCTCAGCTCCTGCACTAGCCTGTTCTTCTCTTGTTCCAGGGTCCCAGGGGTCGGGGGTGGAGTGGTTTGGCCAGAGCCAAAGTGATGCCACTTGCCTCTCTGGCCTTGTGTGGTGTGGCATTTTTTCGCAGTTTCAGCCCAATCCATTTTATAACGAGTCTTTTGTAAAAGGCCACTTTGTCCTAAGATGAAATTTAGAGACAGTCTGTAACCTTTCTGCACACGTGACTTAAAAACACATAATGTCTTAGATACAAAGGATAAGTTAAAAGGAAGTAACAAAACGGATTTCAATACATAAATGCCTAGTCATTACTACACATGGAGGGCAACAATGTGCCCCAAGTTTCCAGAAAGCCTCGTAGGGGTTGCTGTTAAGAACCGCTGGCTTTGGAGTTAGAGGGACCCCCTACTCACATTCTGTCCCTGGCCGCTGATTGCTGTGTGACCTTGGGCGAGTGAACCTCTTTGAGCCCTGGCTCCTCGTCTGTAAATTGCACAGAACCGTGGCTGCCCCCCCGGGTGGATGAGACCTTAACACGATGCAGGATTTCGGAGCTCTTTACATGGGGCTGACTTCCCCCCTGCTTCTGCTCCAGATGCCCATCTCCGGGCAATATGCATAATATCCTTACCCTCACCTTTGTTCTGTACTTCATCTTGGGAAGCGATCTTGCTTGCTCATGCCATGACGCCTGGGTTCCCCCACCCCTCCCCTGCCCCCGCCACTCCTCATCTCTGCGGCTCCCGTCCCACCATCCCAGCGGGCCACTACCTGCTTCTTAGTGGCTCTCCAGCCCCTCAAACCTCCCCGAGCCTCTGATGGTCCTGAGGCTTGTTTGGTTCTGCCACCCTGGGACGGAGGGAGTACAGATCTCAGGAGCCCATTTACCCCACCCTGAGTTTATATGTTTTATATATTGTCAGTGCATTGTTGTAATCAGGGCAAGTGGGCTCTTGGCTTTCATCTGCCCCCAGTGTGGTGGCGCCCCAGGTAAGAGTTTTTAATTAACACTCCATTACCCTCCTGCTGTATATAATGGGGAGAAACCCTGTCTGGCTCAGGGAATTCTTCCTGCGGGCATCACTGGCAGCCCCCAGCACATATCTTGTCTCCGCTTTATGGTTCCCATCGCCACTAGGTGTTAATAGAACCAGTCGCTTCCGTTTGTATGGCTGCGTGTGGCCCTCTGGCCCGGGGTGGCAAGGTGCTGTCCCACTGCCCTGATCCCCTCTTGGTGGCTCATGCTCTCCAGCCCCATTCCTCCAAAGCCTGCAGCAAACTGAACGTTCTGAGGAAAGATCAGGCTGGCTCCTCCAGGGCTCTTGCCCTTGAGCTTCTGGACTTGGGGCCACTGGTGAC
Source organism: Leopardus geoffroyi (assembly GCF_018350155.1). Taxonomy (NCBI): domain Eukaryota; kingdom Metazoa; phylum Chordata; class Mammalia; order Carnivora; family Felidae; genus Leopardus; species Leopardus geoffroyi. Next base: position 17,945,748 of record NC_059329.1, read on the forward strand.
CACGGAGGCCTCCATAGCCCCATGAAGTGTAAGGTCTATCCCAGGGCCTCTTGGTCCATTCATTCACCAAGCAAATATTTATTTAGTGCCTCCTCTGGACCGAGTACTGTTCTAGGCACTGGGTATGAAGCGGTGAATTAAAACAGTCATCCCCGCCTCATAAAGCATATAAACAGTGAACTGTGTGCATTGTATGTGCAGGTACAGGTGTGCATGTGTCCAGTCTGTTAGGGGTGAGTATCGAGAAAAATGAAGCAGGGAGGGGGGCTGGGGAGGGTCCGAGGGAAGGGGTGTGAAATGTGGGGGTGGCCGGGGAAAGCCTCACTGAGAAAGTGACATTTGAATAGAGGCTTAAAAGAAGTGGCAGAAGGAGCCATGCGGATGTGAGGGGAAGAGCATGTCAGAGGGGGAGCCAAGTCCAAAACCGCAGAGGCCCCCGCCAGGCAGGAGCGGGCCTGGCCCCTTCAGGGCACGGCGCCGGGACCTCGTGGCTGGTTGGCCAGGAGCAGTGGCCGAGCTGCAGGAGGTAAGGTCAGGGATGTGGATGTGAGGCTCCGGGGGAGAGGTGTGGGCGGCTGGCACAGGCAGCAGGAACTGGTGGCGTTCTGCACAGATTTTCAAGGTAAACCCAGCAGAATTTCCTGATGGCTTAAACAGGAGCTGTGAAAGAAAGAGGGGAGGCAAGAGGGACTCTGGGGCCTTTGGCTTGGCTCCGGAAGGATGGAGTTGGTGTTTGCTGAGACGGGGAAGGGACCTGGGCCGGTTTCAGAAGAAGTTGCTGCCTGAGTTCGGTCTTGGGCTCAGTCTGAGAGGCCGGTCGGAGGACTGTCGGCCGGCATTTGGAATGTGAGTCTGGAGTTCAAGGCCTGGACTGTGCTGGAGATACAGATTTGAAACTTATCAGCCTACAGATAATGCTCAAAGCCGTGACACTAGGTTTGTGTGGCTAGAGAAGAGGACCAAGGACAAAGCTCTCGGTGCTTTAACATTACAAGATTAAAGAATGGGTGTGCCTGGGTGGCTCAGTCGGCTAAGCCTCTGACTTGATTTTGGCTCAGGTCATGGTCTCATGGTTCCTGAGATCAAGCCCTGTGTTGGACTCTGCCCTGGCAGAACAGAGCCTGCTTGGAATTCTCTCTCTCTCTTTCTCTCTCTGCTCCTTCCCCCCTTAAAATAAATAAATATTTTTTAAAAGATGAAATTAAGAAAGAAAGAAAGAAAGAAAGAAAGAAAGAAAGAAAGAAAGAAAGAAAGAAAGGGAAGGAAGGGAAGGAAGGGAAGGAAGGAAGGAAGGAAGGAAGGAAAAGAGATTAAAGAGATGGGAAGGTGCAGCCAGGATCTAGCAGCAAGAACCAAATGAGTGTGGTCTTCTGGAAGCCAAGGGAAGAGTGGTCTGCTTTAACAAATGCTCCCAAGAGATCCAGTAACATGCGGACTGAGAGGTGGGGCTCACTCCTGTGGGTATTTTTGTTTCACTTTGCTTTTTAATGCTCCCCATTTTCTTCGCTCCATGGGTCACAGTCTGGGAAAGAGTAGCTGAGCCAGGGGTAGGGATGTTTCTGAAGGTCTGAGCCCTGCAGAAAGCAGCTTGGGGGGGGGGGGCAGGGTAGAGGTCAGGGGAGGAAGACCTATTATATCAAAAGGGAAAGAAGAATACATTAGCACACTTGTGAGTTCGTGATCTCATTTTACTCCCGCGGCAAGTCCTGTTAGGGCAGTATTTGTAGTGTTATTCCCCTTTTCAGATGAAGAAAATAAGGTGCAAAGAGGAAATGCAGCTGCCTTTAGGTCTTAGACTATTTTTTTTAAGGTTATTTATTTATCTTGAGAAAGACAGAGCTCACAGGCGAGTGGGGGAAGGAGCAGAGAGAGAGAGACAGAGAATCCTAAGCAGGCCCCACACTGTCAGTGCAGAGCCAGATGCAGGGCTCAAACCCACAAACTGTGAGATCGTGACCTGAGCCGAAGTCAAGACGCTTAACCGACTGAGCCACCTGGGTGGCCGTGGTCTTGGACTTTTAAATCAGCGTTGGCTGATATAACTTTCGGCAATGATGGAAATATTCTATGGATGGTTTGCCTAATATTGGATCTATGGGCTATGTGTGGCCATCAAGCACTCGAAATGTGTCTAGTACAACTGAGCTGTCTTATCAATTGTGTTTAAGTTAATTTAGATTTAAATTTAAAGAACCACCTGTCGCTAGAGGCCACGTGAACGGACAGTGCGGTTCTAAGTGGGGAAACCTGGATCTCTGACCCAAGGCCTAGGGTCTTCTCAGTCTGCCCTCTGCTTCCCAAGAAGGTAGTAGAATGTTCCAAAGAGGTAGCCTCGCCTGAGCTGACGGATATGTTTTGAAGAGAGCAGAGGGGGAGAAGGAGATAATATATACAACTTAAGGGCTCACCTAGACTTGTTGTGTTTATTGGTCAGTTTATAGGTTCTCCAGCGTGCCCTGAAGCCTTTAGAGCCTACTGATCAGCTCAGCCCCAGCTCTGTGGGCTGGGTGAACCGGAGAGAAGCACATACCTACTATTTGTGATCATTTGTAAATCCTGCTGTCCGTCCATTTCCTCTCCTTGTTGCAGCTTTCCTTGTCTCTTGTATCTCCCCCAAGCAATTCCTTTGAAATACTGTTATTTAAGCCTCTTGGGGGGCACTGAGGATCTACCTGGTGTTACTGTGACTGTCTCATTAACGTCTGTGTCCTGCTTTCTGAATCACTAATAGATTCCTGCAGGCAGGTGAATTATGCCAGGTCCTGCTTCCGGGTCAGGGTGGATACAGGATGCTTTGGTATAAAGAGTACTGGTCTCCATCATCATTGTGTCGTTAGAGCCTAGAAAGGTGCTTTGAAAATTGGGAGAGCTCTGTGTATCTCTATTTCGTAATCAAATGGTTAACCTTAGATTCATACAGTCGGGGTTCAGGTTTCTGGTGTCCATCCGCGAGCTTCGTGGCCAAGTGCAAAATACTGAGCTCTTTGAAACTCGGCCTCCTCACCTATCAAATGTGATAACAGACTTTCTTGTGTTCCCGTGAGGACTGAATGAGGTAATAACTAGAGAAGTTTTTGCATAGTGCCTTGCACGTATCAGGCACTCATTAAGTGATAGTGTTTTATGGTGATGTGCGTTTGGTTCGTTTTTCACTAGCCTGGGATCTTCTGCAATGTAGGGACTGTATTTGACTTGCCATTGTCCTCTGTAGCAATGCTGTAACCATATTAGGATCTTTAAAAGAGCCGTATGATTCATTGCTTGCTAGGCACCTCTGGCCCCCACTCCGGAGATACAGCTGAATGAGACATGGACCAACAAACAGGGAGCATTTAGGTGAGCCCAGGCTTAGGGAATTCATAGCTTCTGTCTCAGCTTGGGAGCCTGCTTATAATTTACAGACAGTCTTACTGCTTCTCCTCCCCAAGGGGCCGTTGAATTTCTTTAGATTGCAGGGCTGTCCTGGTTAGTTCACCTACTAGAAGGTAAGCTCCATGAGGATATTTTAGTCTGTTTTATACAGTGTTGTATGTAGAGCAACACCTGCTGTATGTGGTAATTGCTTAATAAATGTTTGTTGAATGAAGGAATGCCCCACAGGTAGGTATGAGAAGCAATATCTTATACAAGGGTCTGCAAACTTTTTTTTTTTTTCTAAAGGGCCAAATAATAGATGTTCTAGACTTGTGGGTTATATTGTCTCTGTTGTGATTTACTCGGTTCTTCCATGATAACACACAAGCAGCCATAGACAAATGAGCAGGGCTATGTTCCAATAAAACTTAATTTACTAAAACAGGTAGCATGTGGTATTCCAGTTGTCCCAGCACCATTTGTTGAAGAGACTATTCTTTCCCCATTGAATAGTTTTGACACTCTTGTTGAAAATAAGTTGGCCATGGATGTTTGGATTCATTCTGGATTCTCAATTCTATTTCATTGGTTTACCTGTCTATCTTTATGCTAGTACCACAATGTTTTGATTACTGTAGCTTTGTAGGTATTTTTGAAATCAGACAGTGTGAGTCCTCCAACTTTTTTTTTTTTTTCCAATATTGCTTCCAATAGTCAGGGTCCCTTGCAATTCTATATGAACTTAAGGATCAGCTTTTCCATTTCTGTAAAAATGCCATTGGAATTTTGATAGGGATTGCATTGAATCTGTAGAATGCTTTGAGGAATATTTCTACCTTAACAGTATTAAGTCTTCCAATCCATGAACATGGGATGTCTTTCCATTTAATTAGATCGTCTTAATTTCTTTCAGGAATGTTTTTCAGCTTTCAGTGTACAAATCTTTCACCTCCTTAGTTTAATTTATTATTAGCTATTTAATGCTTCTTAACATTAACATGAATGGAAATGTTTTCTTAATTTCTTTTTTAGATTATTCATTGCTGATATCTAGAAACACAACTAATTTTTTAAAGTTTACTTATTTCTGAGAAAGAGGGAGAGAGAGAGAGAACGAGCAGGGGAGGGGCAGAGAGAGAGGGGGACAGAGGAACCAAAGTGGGCCCTGTACTGACAGCAGAGAGCCCAATGTGAGGCTTGAATTCACAAACCATGAGATCATGACCTGAGCCGAAGGCAGACACTTAACCGACTGAGCCACCCAGGCATGCCTAGAAACACAACTAATTTTTTTTATGTTGTTCGTGTACCCTGCCACTTTGCTGAATTTGTTTATTAGCTTTAGTAGTATTTTGGTGGATTCTTCAGGATTTTCTATACATAGGAAAAGGTCATCTGCTAAGAATGTGTTTGGGCCCCTACTTCATTCCACATACAGAATTGAACTCAAAGTGGATCAAAACCCTAAGTATAAGGACTGAAACTATAAAACTATTAAAAGAAAACATAGGGGTAAATTTTCAGGACCTTAGATGTGGCGGTGGATTCTTAGATTTTACACCGAAAGCATAAGCAAAAAATAAATAAACAAATTAATTAATTAATTGGATTTCATCAAAATCAAAAGCTTCTGTGGAATCAAAGGACGTTATCAAGAAAGTAAAAAGACAACTTACAGAATGGGGAAAAATATTTGCAAATCATATATTTGATAAGCATTTAGTATCTGGCATACAAAGAACTCAACGACAAAAAGACAACCTAATTTAAAAATGGGCAGTGGTGGGGCGCCTGGGTGGCGCAGTCGGTTAAGCGTCCGACTTCAGCCAGGTCACGATCTCGCCGTCCGTGAGTTCGAGCCCCGCGTCAGGCTCTGGGCTGATGGCTCAGAGCCTGGAGCCTGTTTCCGATTCTGTGTCTCCCTCTCTCTCTGCCCCTCCCCTGTTCATGCTCTGTCTCTCTCTGTCCCAAAAATAAATAAACGTTGAAAAAAAATTAAAAAAAAATAAAATAAAATAAAAATGGGCAGTGGATTTGAATAGCCATTTCTTCAAAGAAGATATACAAATGTCTATCTGTGCACGAAAAGATATTAAACTTGACTGGTCATTAAGGAAATGCAAATCAAAACCTCAGTGACATACTACCTCACACCCACTAGGATGGTTCTATGTAAAAAATAGAGAAGCATTAAAAAACACACAGAAAATAACAAGCATTGGCAAGGATGTGGAGAAACGGGAACCTTTGTGTACTGCTGGTGGGAATATAAAATGGCAAAGCCACTGTGGAAACCAGTTCGGCACTTCCTCAGAAAGTTAGACGTTGAGTCGCGATATGGTCTACCAAATCCACTCCCCAGTAGGTACCCAAGAGAAATGAAAACGTGTGTCCACACATATGTTTGTATGGAATATCTTGTATATGATATTCTTGTATCATATATATATGAACGTCTTGTATATGACTTGTGTATGAATATCTATAGCATCAGTAAAAGGTGGAAACCACCTAAATGTCCATCAGCAGATGAACCGATAAGCAAATAGTGGTCTGTCCGTACAATGGAATATTATTCATCCATAAAAAAAGGAATGAAGTCCTGATACATGCCGCAACATGGATGCATCTTGAAAACACTTTGTAAAGAGGTCAGTCACAGAGGGACAAATATCTTATGAATCCCTACATGTGAAATATCTGAAATAGACAAGTCTCTAGAGACAGAAAGCAGATTAGTAGTTGCCAGGGGATGGGGGGACATGGGATGAGGGTGATTACCGAAAGGGAATGGGGCATTCTTTTGCGTGATGAAAACATTTTGAAACTAGAGAGAGATGGTTGCACGACATTGTAAATGCATATGCACCAAATGCCCCTGAGTTTCGTGCACGTGTATGAGGTCACTTTGAGGCACGTGTATGAAATCAGATGAACTGTATGAATTTCACCTCAAGTAAAAACACGCAGGTGGCAGGATTTGGCCCGTGGGCCATCATTAGCCAACCCTTGTTCTAGAGCACTGTTTCCAAACTGCAGGCCAGGACCCATTAGTAGGTTGGGAAATCAATTTAGTGGGTCGCAACCAGTAATTTTAGCAAACTAAAAAAGAATGGACTAGAACACACCAGCGGCATCCTAGACAGCGAAGAGTTATTGTCTCATGAAATAGTCTTTCAGTTTTATACATAGAGGTATGTGGGTCTTGGTTAATGATGTGATAGATACTTTTTTCCCCATGGGTCATGGTTAATAAAACTTCAAAGCCACTTTTTACACAGTTCCGCGACCTCTTTTTTTTGGGGGGGGGGTCAAGTTCAATGCCAAAGTCCGAAGCCAATCTGCCTTTTCCACTCGGCTTCTCCAGAGGCCTAGTGTCTCAGACTACTGTTTGACATCCTCCTGTAGCTGCTGTGAGGCCTCCAGGACCCCCTTACTCCCAGCACTGGGTCCCAGAACTGCTTCCTGCTGTCCAGTCTGGTCTGAGCAGTGCACAGTTCCATGGTCATGGACCGTGACCAGGCCCATTTGGTATCCACTCAGGGGAAGCACAGAAACCTCCTCCTGCCTGTTTATGGAAGTTTGATGATCCACCCTGAAATCCACGCCTCTCCCAGGAAGGGATGGAAGGCCCAAGGTCTGACCCTGACCTACCCCCAAACCTACCCTTCTAGCCGCTCTGTGTAGGTTCCTTGTCAACATTCAGACCAGGTTTCTTCTGGTCTCCTGTCTGATTCAGCCCCCGTGTTTTGTTCATTTCCTGCTTCCCCACCTCTTTCATTGTGACTGTGTCCATTGCTGGGGCTCTGAGGGAGTGGGTGTGAATGTGCACGTGGGGATGTGCTCATGGGTCTGTACGTGAACCTCTGCTCAAGTCTGCCCTGAGTCTCTCCTCTTCTGCGGAACACGGGAGCACGGAGGCCATTGGATAAGCCACACGGGCGAAGGGACGGCAGCTGGACTCCTGGCTGATAGGCTGTGTGTGGTGGTTTCTGAAGTTTTAGGAGCACAGGGAACCCCTCACAGGTTGATTTCTGGCCCAGGAAATACTCAACCTGCTGGGATCTTAGTCACATCAGACAAACGGGAGGAGGTGGTCTGTCCCATGCCATATTAGAGCACTATGGAAGGTTGAGAGAAGAGGGCTTAAGAGCAAGGCCCTGGGAAGCTGTTGGCTGAATTGATGGCGGCCAGTCCCAGCCCCTCTGTGGCTGCCTGCCCGGGGGGGTCTCCTGATTTCTATTCGGGGGCCTTTTCCCTTACAAGCCCTGTTCTTGTTGTCATCACCATGTTACCATACCGGATTCTGACACCACATTGCCACGGCCTGACACTATGTCAGGCCCCGTGAAAGGAATAAATAGCCAGGGATCCTCTCTGACTCTTGCAAAGATCCTGAGGCTCCTCAGAGTTCTCGTTATAACCAAGCAGGGCTTTTTTGTATTTATCAACATCGACCCCCCCACGCCCAGGCTTGGGTGAACCTGCCAGCACTGGGCTCCTCGGGAGGATGCTGCATCGTGCTGCTCATTTACAGAGACCTGGAGACAAGGAGGGGGGTGTGTGTGAGAAATATGGAGACAAGAGCTAGCTCTAGAGAGCTACAGGGGGTCGGGGCTGTGTACATGAGCTAGAACCACATGCCCTGGGAGCTGGAGCTGGCAGCTCTTAATGTATCACTTCATGGGCTGAGACCCCCTGACTTGGCCACCAGCCTGCCAGGCACAGCCCCTCTGCTCAGGGCAAACCGTCGAGGGGAAGCCTGAGGAGGCACCTGTCCAGGAGGGCAGAATCAACTCTGAACTGTCCCCCTGCAGATACATTTGTCTCTCTCCAAGAATCCATATGGCTTCATAACCTCAGAAAGCCCTCTCCGTGACAGACGGGCAAAGGTAAGGGAGAGGGACTGATAGGCCGGGACAGGCAGAGTGACTTAATGCAACTATAGTCATTTATTTCGCTCACGAACCTTCCGTGAGGCAAGGCTCAGTGGGGGTGGGTTCAGAAGGCTCGTCTCTGCTCCATGTTGCACCGACTGGGGTGGCTGAGAGTAGGGTGTATGTGTGTGTGCGTGAGTATGTGTGTGGACCTAGACCATCCGCTTCAACATGGCTCACTTAGGTGACTAGCAGGTTGTGCTGGTTGGAGACCCATCCAGAACTGAAGACCAGGGACCTCTCTTCCCCTCCGCACGGACCTCTCCATGTGGGGTCCTCTTCAGGCTGCTTCAGCTTCCTCACAGCACGGCTGCTAGGTCCCAAGACTGAGCAACCCCGGAGAACTGTGTAGAAGCTGTATTGCCTTTTATGGTTGACCTCACAGAATCACATAGCATCACTTCCATCGTAGCCCCATCCCCCCGTCCCCAGACTCCGGAGGAGGGCCACAGACCCCACCTCTCAGTGGGAAGTGTGCCAGGGTCGCGTCATGAGACAAGCATACGGAATGGGAGATGTGACCATTTCTGGAAAATACAGTCTCCCCGTGAGCCATGGAGAAGGAGTAGTCATTTGGATGTTGTCACATGCTCGGAACCCTAGGGGACTTGGTGATGTAGTAATGGGTATAAAGGCGAGGTGCTGAGGAAGTGAATCTTGGCCACAACCCTCATTTCTGCTCTGGGTTGGGAGGGGGGCGCAGGCATGAAGCTTTCGATCTGCTTCTTTGATACATGCGAGAGACCCTTTGTGAGAAAAATGCGAAGTGGGATTTGTGTGTGGTGAGTCTCCCCGCCCCCTCCCACCTCTATCTCAGCTCACCAGAAATCCCTGATGAATAATCCTGATCAGGGAGAAACCAGAAATATCTTCCTACTTAACAGCCAGGCAGAGGCGGGGATGAGTGTGGGGCTCGGAGGTGTAGCCCGGCAGCTGGCAGATTGGCCAGCTTCTGGTTTTTTGGTTTTTTTTTTTTTCCTCCCCTTTTTGAATCTCTGGGCCCTGGAACGGAGCCACATCCAGGGAGATGCCCTGAGCCCGATGCTCCTTGTGGGAATGTGAACAGGCTCCAGAAGACAGAGGCAGCTGCTCGTTCCAGAAATGAAGCTGCCCCTCCAAAGGTTAATTGCCCTCAGCTGTGTTGGGCCAGAAAACGGTCGCTGAGCCCCCACTGTCCTTCTGATGTTCTCCTCTCTGGCTGCTGCACAGGCTGAGGCTCTGCTGTGCGGCAGTCCAGTGCTCTGTGGCCGACAGCCGAGGACTGCTGTCCGCAGATGCCCCTTTCCTGTCTCCCACCCCCCACCCTCTCCCTCACTGAGGGAGGTTTGCCTGGGTGTTCCTAGGACTCCAGCAAAGCCAGCTGGCTCCTTGCTAATGGCCCAGAGCCTGAGCAAAGTCTGGGTGGTAACCTTTACCTGCTTGGCCTAGGGATATTTATAAAACCCAAGAGCTTGGGGGCAGACTCTATGGATGGGAGATATATTAATAGCCCTCAGGAGGACTGCCAGCTTGGAAACTCAGAGTCCTTTCCGAGCCGTGTTTTTCAAAGGGCGGGTGGGGGCCGAAGATCACCTATTTAGAATCTTCCCTGGAGAACTTCTTTCAAAAGCAGACTTGCAGAATCTTCACATCTGGCATTTGCATTTTAACGAGCACCCCAGTGATTCATGAGAATCCTAAAGTTTGAGACCCAACTGTAGCCCCTCCCCCGAATCTAGAATGCCAGCGTGCCCACTCTGTGACTTTGGTTGTGTTAGGTGCCGTAGACGTGAGGGTAATTAAGACATGGTACCAGCCAGGGAAGGGATACTCCAGAAATGGTTCCAGAGATTCCTGGACTAAGTGTTATCATCTGAAAAGGAGGCTTCATTTCCTTGACCCCTTTCATCACCTTCTACCAGGGTTTTGGAATTATTTCCTAAGGGATTCTCTCCAAATGCTAACTAGCTTATAGAAAACAAAAGGTCAGTTTGATAGGAGTCCTGGGGAATTAATGCCATCTGGTTTTGCAATGTGGGATTTTAATAGTAACCATACTTACCTTTTATATGACACCTTTGGCTATCCCTGCAAATAGACAAATCTAGAAACTGTTTCATACACAGAATGCTTTGGACAGCTGTTCACGCGTTTCCCAAAGCTCCTTCCTTTCCGAGGCTCTTTTAGGTTTTCCGGTTACACCAAAGAGAGTTTTCAGTTTTCTGAAACAAGATAAAATAAAACAAACAAACAGAAACAAAACAAAACAAAACCCAGAGTCGTGTAGAAGAAAGAACCCTGGACAGAGAGTAAGATGACCAGGAAGTCCTCCCTTAGCCACTTATGACCCATGGGACATAGAGTGTGCCTTTCTGTCTGCATTTTCCCATCTGCCACACTGATCACCCCCTCTCCCCACCCGCCCTGCCTCCCTCATAGGGATCAGACGGTGCAGTAGTCACGCGCGTGCAGCACGTTCTGATAAGTAAAAGGAACTCTGGGTTTTGTTTCAGAGATGCCTCTGGTCGCGGCTGAATCGTGGCCAGCGAGAGGCAAGACAAAAACAAAATGAAATGACTGACCCCAAATCTTAAATCCTGATGCCATAAAGTACCAGTGTCCTGTGTGCCGATGAATCCTTACCGCAGCGTTGAGCAGTAAGGAGGCCAGATGTTCTCTGTACAGCGAGGAGATTGGACTAGATATTTTCTGGGGCATCTTCCAGCCCTAAAATTAAATAACGCCGTTACTTGTCAGATGAGAAAACTGAGTTGAACTGAGCCGGGGCATGGGGAGGTGAGGAGGTCTGACTGGGACACCCGGCTTGTGAATGACAAAAGTCAGGATGCAGCTGGGGCCTCTGGCCCTCCACCCACATTCTTCTGGTAGACCATGCTGTCCCATGCTGACCCCTCACCGGCAAGCAAATATTGGTTCTGAGTCTGGCCCCAGTTTGGGGTAAACTGGTCCCCGCTTCCGGCTGTGTAAGGTACCAGGTTTGTGGGCCCCTCTCTCCTGATCACTGCCACTCACCACTCACCGTAGAGCATTTCTTAATCGGTTGGAATGAATGGGGGTTTCTGTGAGCAGGGGGCGCCAGGTACCCCTGGTATTTCTCCCAGGAAGAAAGCGCACCTCCAGACTCTGACTCCCCAGTGGGTCTGACCTGCACAGATGGAGACCTGCACCCCCCCCCCCCCCTCCTCTCTCTCAGCCGCTTTGCCAGCTTTGGAAAGCGGGATGAACTGTTGCCGCTTTACTACTTTAAATGTTAATGATTTGTATTATTTTAAAATCTGTTTGTGTGCCCAGAGGCCTCTTTGCCAGAGGCCCAGTGAGTCAGGAAGCAGGTAAATAAATAAACCGGGAGCCTTCAGCAGACTCCAAGACTATCATTCTCTGGAGGGCAACGCAGAACCTCCCAGCCGTACCCAGGATGCCTGTAGGAGGTGGGGAGGGTGGCCTGGCTGCCGTAGGGCTCAGGGTGGGCCCCGCTAAGTTGTAAGAGGCGGTGAGCACCTCTGCGCCAGAGCCTGTTATGTCCAGGAAGCGTGCCTTCCTCGAGAGACATTTTTTTTTTTTTAATTTTTTTTTTTCAACGTTTATTTATTTTTGGAACAGAGAGAGACAGAGCATGAACGGGGGAGGGGCAGAGAGAGAGGGAGACACAGAATCGGAAACAGGCTCCAGGCTCTGAGCCATCAGCCCAGAGCCTGACGCGGGGGCTCGAACTCACGGACCGCGAGATCGTGACCTGGCTGAAGTCGGACGCTTAACCGACTGCGCCACCCAGGCGCCCCGAGAGACATTAAATATTAATAGCAGCAGCAGCAAGTAGAGGCAGAGGGCAAACAAAAGTGAGTTATAAAATGTTCATTTTAAGAGCAGCCATGTTCACTCCTCAGAAGGAGCATTTCAGGCATAGGGCAAAGGCATTCATCTTCTTGGGGCTTCACATTTTCAGTGGGCTGGCCAGGTTGGGGTGGGCATCCTGCATTTTATCTGTCGGCCCTAGTTAGAGACCTCCTGGGGACCCTCACCTGTCTCTGCCACAAGCCTAGGTCAAGGCGTGCAGGGGGAAGGAGCATATTAACCCTGGTGTGGTTCATGCCTTTGGGCCTGGGGGTGTTGTGGATCCATTTCAAATACTGCCAAGTCACACCCTGGAACGGGGCGTGTTTTCATTGAAGGGGCATCTCCCAGGATAGCCCAAGTTCAGGAAGCTAGAATCCCAGGGCAGAGATTCCCGTGACAGAAGGGAGACCATCTTTTCTAGTCTCTGGCAAAACCACATCAAACAGATCAGTTTTTCCTGTTTCCCAGGAAAGAACTTCCCCAGATGTTGCTGGCAATGGAACTATCCGGGGATAAGGTGTAGCTAGCTAATGCATCTGGAAGCTGCAAGAGTCCTGTTGGCTTGGAGGGGAAAGGCACTTCCTCGCCAGAACTTGAGGTCAGGGCAGAAAAGCCTGAAAGGTGACATACGGCTCAGAGGAGACAGGAGGGGTGTTCTGAAGGGATGAGAAGCCTAGAAGTCCTGGGTCCACCCAAACACACTGTATCCTGAGTCCCTTCACTTAGAATCCGGTTCATTCATATACTCATGCATTCAGAAATACTTATTTAGCACCTGCACTGGGCCATGCACGGTGCCAGGTGCCCCAGAGACGGCAACGGACAGACCTGCCAAGGTCCTGCCTTCCTTCAGCCTTCGTGCGGCAGAGACGTTAGATTAGTAGGTGGTAACTGTAAAACGTTTAAGTGCTCTGATACTGAAAATACTTTGCGCTAAGGGAGCTGGGGTACAGGGGCACCCGACCTGCTCTTGTGGATGCTTTCCGGAAGCCTCCTCAGAAGAGCTGTTGGAGACGCTGAGTCCTGATGTCCAGCCATGTGGTATGCTGGTGTGGGCGCTGAGCGGAGAGGAGGCAGAAGTGGCAGAAACTGTGTCCCGAGAGGCAGGACTTGAGAGAGAAAAAGGAAGGGTGCCTGGGTGGCTCAGTAGGTTTAAGCGTTCGACTCATCATTTTGGCTCAGGTCATGATCTCGCGGTTTTGTGAGTTCAAGCCCTGCGTCAGGTTCTGTACTGGCAGCGTGGAGGCTGCTTGGGGTTCTCCGTCTCCCTTTCTCTCTCTGCCCCTTCTGCACTTGCATTGTCTCTGTCTGTTTCGAAAGTAAATAAACTTGAAAAAAAGAGAGAGTGAGGAGAAGGAACTTGGCCTGCTGGTCTCTGGGAGCATCTCAGCCAAAGTGGTCTGTAACCGTTGTTCTGCTCAGTCAGGAACTCTCCAACACAGTTCTGTGCTTTGCAGAGGCAATATCAGCTGAGGCCACAGATTCTCACATATTTGCTGTCTCCTAAATGCCTCCTCTGCTTAAATCCTGCCAGGGACAGGTTGCTTGCTGCCTCTCGAGGGTCGGTTTTTCCTGATGTCGAGTCCAAATCTGAGCCTGTTGCTTCCCTCTGCGAGCCCTGGTTTGGCCCTCACGGGCCTAGGGAAGCGGGCTCTTAATTCTTGATGGTCCCTTACACCCTTGAAGTCAGTCTCCATGCCCCTTCCAGATCTCCTCTTCCCAGGATGAGTATTTCTTGCCCCTTCAGCCACTTGTCACGTGGTTTGATTCCTCTCTGTGTCACTAGCTTGGACTCTGTCCTCATCTAGTTTGTCGTTGTCCTTCTGAGAGTGGTGACCACACTGGTCACCGTGTTGAGCATTAATCCGGCTAGAGTCGAGATCAGAGAGGCCGTCCCCTCCCTGACCCACACACTGTGTTATTAACACAACCCAAATTGTGCCTTTTAAAAAATAAGCTGCAATTCGTCACCGTCGGTCCTTATCACGCTTGTGGTTTTAGTAACAAATGAATGAGGAAAGCCCACCTGTTTCTGTAAAAAAAAATTTTTTTAACACTTATTTGTTTTTGAAAGAGAGACAGAGCGCAAGCAGGGGAGGGGCAGAGAAAGAGAAGGAAACACAGAATCTGAAGCAGGCTCCATCCAGTTTTCCAGCTGTCAGTGCAGAGCTTGAGATGGGGCTCGAACCCACAAACCATGAGATCATGACCTGAGCCGAAGTGGGACATTTAACCGACCGAGCCACCCAGGCGCCCCCACATCTTTTTCTTTTAGTAAACCTACCCAAAGTGTCCCCCTGTTTATAGGCCTGCTATTGAATTCTGGAACCCAAATGTAAGACTTTACATTTTCCGCCTGAGATTTTATTTTATCGGGTGCCCTCAGTATTCTTTTCCTCTGGTCCTTCTGAATCTGGGTCCTGTCACCTGACAGGCTGAGTGCACGCCCTCCCAGTTTTGTGCCCTCTGCAGATTTGATCGGCAGGCTCGGGGGGTGGTGCTCCTGTGCCGTGAACCCCCAGACCCTGGCTGGTAAACTCCGTATGGGCTCAGGAAGAAGGCTGCGTGGGCCCCCCGCCCCTCGTGGCTGGCACTGGGCTCCTCAGTCACTGTCATGTGGTAACTGGCAAATGCAAAAGCAGCAGCGTGTTTTGTGCTTCGAGCCCTTTCCCAGGCTAGGTTTAATTGCAGTGGGATTTATGGCCGGGGCTTGTAGGAGGTAATAGATGTGGCTACGTCTCTTTTCATCCTCGCTGGCTACAAAGGATTTCTCAGGGAGGAGGGGAGACAACGGGACCAGCTCTGCAAGGTGGCCACAAGTGACTGGATGAGCTGCGGCCGCTAAGGTCGTCCTAGGAGCTGTACAACATGAATATTCATGGTTCCGTTTGCCTAGGTGGGACTTCGCTAGCCTTATCTCTTCACAGCAGCCTTGGAGGAGAGAGAGAGGAGGGCTCGAGTCTCCATTTTACAGAACGGGAAAGTGAGTCGAGAAGGGATTTGCTGCCGATTCCGGGTTGCACTGAGAGGAACAGAAGGGAGGCTGGGATCTGGGTCTCAGACCCTGATCGTCGTACCCCAGAGCGCACCGCATGCCCAGCATTACTCACAGCATTGCACTTCTGCTCATTGCTCACTCCTCTTCCACCTTTTCCGTGTGAGATAAGGGGTGTGACGGGCATGCGTTAAACTGACGCCTGGCGGTGCTGTCCACAGTGTCCGTCGTTAGGACCGAGAACTTGCTGTGTCCAAGACACGGTGCCGCACCCCACACGGGATGCCGTGTGCATGATGCGCTATCCTGGCTTTTCGGTAGGAGTGATGTTTAATGATGTCAGGAATTCACCCGGCCCGGAGGCTCTTCTTGAGTTTATATCCACAATTTGGGGCTTTGGGAGAAAGGAAAGTGCTGGTGCGTGTGTGTGTTGCAAACAGGAGTAAAGACAAGGGCCTCTCAGAAGGAAAAGACTGATATCTTCCCTCCTTCCTCCTTCCTTCCCTCTCTTTCCACCTCCTTCCCTCCCTCCATTCATTTATTCTCCCAGTTATATTGTCTATCAGCAGCTATTTATTGAGCACCTATTGTGTATCAGGCACTGAACCACATGCTGTGGACCCAGTGGTGAGCAGGCAGAAGCAGTCTGTGGCCTCTTAGGACTTAGAATCTAGAGGACGATACAGAGGACTAAGCGCTGATTGAAAAGTGTCAAATACGTCCCTCACAGGGGAAAGGATGGGGTACTGAAGGGTCACTTAGCAAGGGCCTGTGACCTGATCAAGCCACCAGAGAAGCCTTCCTAGAAGAAATCGTGACATAAACTGAGAACTGAAGTTTAAATAAAAAGTGGGCATTGGCGCGGGTGTAGAGAGCATGGAAAGGCAGGGTCGTCAAAGGGAAAAGCATGCTCACAGGCTTGAGTGAGAGAGTACATGATATTCTCATGAAATGTAGGGGTGGGGGAAGGGCAAAGAGATGGGCCTGGAAGGGTAGATAGGGGCCAGATCATAAAGGGCCTTAGCAATCCTGTTGAGCAGGGTTGGACTTTAGCCTAGTACAGGGGAAAGCTACTAAAGAGTGAGAAGCAGGGAAGAGCGTGGTCAGGTCTCTTTTTAGAGACACTGCCCCAGCTGCAGTGAGGAGAGCGAACTGGAGGTGTTCAGTTTGAGTCCTGCCGATTCCGAAGTGCCTCTGGGCTTCCCAGTGGGGCTGTGCCTCCTGTGGGTAACTTCATATGCACGTGGATCTGGAGCTCAGAAGACTGATGCAGCTGGCGATAGGGATTTACCACGTCTGTGCTAGCACAGGGTCACGAGCGCTGGTCCAGACCAGGGGCTGGGAGTCTGCTTTTCAAACTGTAATTGAGGCCATGGGGGTGGATGCTCCCACCAGAATGGAGCAGAGGGCCGGGGACAGAATCCTGAAGAGACAGGATTCCCTGCCTCCCGTAGCAGGGCAAGCAGATAATCCAGGAAAAAGAAGCCCTTTTTGGAGTCATAGCCAATGAAAGCTGTGAGTCCTCTCTCAAAACAAACAAAGAGACCAAAAGCTCACGAGCCTCCCAGAGGCTGGCCGGTGAAGTCCATCCGGTCAGAAGAACCCGCAGCCCTGGGCACCTCCCAACAGGGGGCACGGATCTCTGCTCCTTCACCCTCCTCTCCCTTTCCCTGATTGTCTGCCCCCGCCCCTTCACATTTCCTCTTCTAGACATTCGTTTTCCCCACCGATGACTTTCCAGTCAGGTATGGAGAATGACATTTGCAAAGGGCTCTAGGATTCTTGAATCCCGGCGGCCCCAAGCCACTGGAAAGGAAGCATCACGCTCCTACAGCGTTCTCTCTCGCGCCAGGCTCCACAGTGACTCGCTGGCTGGCTGGCTGCCGTGGGGGCAGTGGACTCGGGCACAGAGTCTCACTTTGCAGGTAGAACGGGAGAAACTGAAGCAGAAAATACGACACGGCCTCCTCTGGGTTCCAATTTTAATTAAATTCAAATGAATTTAGCCTCCTCTTCCTGAGCCTTTTCTTTGTGGGGAGCGCAGTGGATTCCAGGCGTGGGAAATAAACCAAGCAGAGGCACCCAGTAAGTAACAATCTGAGCAGAGATGGGGCTTTGGGGTCGCTTAAGAACTGGGTGCACGGGAAGTCGCCATGAGGAGAGTGGGGCCAGAGAGTAGGCGGGAGCCTGATGGTGGTGATCTTAGATACAAGGAGGGCAAGGGGTCCAGACTGTTCTGTAGGGCAGTAGGGAGCTGGCCACAGTTTCTGAAACGGGAGTGACTGTGTCAGAGCTGAGGCGGAGGAACCAGAGCCTGATTTGCCGAAGCTCAAACCTGGGTTGGTGCAATTACAGAACTCATTAATTTACCCAACATGACTCGAGTGCCTGCTATTTGCAGGCTCAGATCGCAAACCAAAGGACGCAAAGAAAGGATACAGTCAGTGCCTTCAAAGAGTTGGCAGGCTGGCTGGGGAAACAGAAACGCAGTGTGACCAGTAGACAGGGAGGAAGGGAGCTCAGGCCCCTGGCCCGCCCCCACCCCAGCCATCACTCACCCTGCACAGGATCCCTTCCAAGAGGGCGAAGAGAAAGAGAGAATCTTCTCCTCCAGGGGCTCGGAGAGAGAGCATCCCTGAGTAGACCCCTAATGAGGGGTTCACGGGGAGGGGTGGTCTGCTGCATGATAGCTCCCTGAACCACGTTTAATGGGTTCGGGCCCTGGTACAATGGCCTATTTGCACAACCCTGAGCTGGGATTTTAGCTTGAAGGGTTAGCGATGGAGTCTTGGCAGGGATTAGGGGCCAAATCTTATAAATATTTGCCGTGGGGACCACTTCATACTCAAGAGGGGAGGGGATGGTGAGGAAGCAGCCCCCTGGTGCTCAGACTGGCAGTCTGGGGTCCAGCCAGAAGATTGCCACATATGACCGAATGACTTCTAAATGATGGGCGCCTGGGTGGCTCAGTCTGTTAAGCATCCAACCTCAGCTCAGGTCATGATCTCCCAGCTTGTGGGTTCGAGCCCCGTGTCGGCCTCTGTGCTGACCGCTCAGAGCCTGGAGCCTGCTTTGGATTCTGTGTCTCCCTCTCTCTCTGCCCCTCCCCTGCTCAAGGTCTCGGTCTGTCTCTCTCTCTCAAAAATAAACAAACATTATTATTCTTTTTTTTAACTGGAGGCCAAATGCCCCATGCTTGTGGCAGACCTGGCTGCCTTTCTGGAAGTCAGGGGGCGGGGGGGACTGTCTGGCTGGGCTAAGGCAGCAGCAGGCAGGACTGAGGGCAGGGAAATAGGAGGGACTGCAAACACGGGTGGTGGGCAGCCCTGCAGGGCAGGAGCAGATGCTTCCAGAAAAGTGCTCTGGGGTCCTGTTGGAAGTGCTCCTACTGTCAGCAGGGTGGGGACCCTGCCACCCCTCTGGGTTTCTTCCGCCCTCGTGCAGTCTACTCCTGACTCTGCTCTCAGGTGCTGTGAGCCTGCCAAGGACCCAGCAATGCTAAGGTGGTGCAGAAGGACAGGGTTCGCCTCCCCTCCCTTCCACCCCCACCCCGACCGCCTAGCCTGTTTACAAGGACCGTGTAGGGCCAGGAAATTCGAGCCCCAAAGCCAAAAAACTGGGTTCCAGAGTTTGGTTTGTGTCTGTGGCTATAGCAGCTGACCTCTTCAGTCCCCATTTCCTTGAAAGAAGGGAAGGAAGAATCATCCTGCTTCCTGTCTCACCAAGATGACGTGAGGAGGCTGAACGAGGTGGTAAAAGAGCTCTTCGGTGGAAAGCACCCTCCCCCCACCCCGTGTGTGTGTGTGTGTGTGTGTGTGTGTGTGTGTGTGTGTGTGTGTGTAGGGGCTTCTAGTGCAGAAACCTAACCCACAGTGACGTTCCTGGCTGAATGTGCACATATGGGGACTGAGCTCCGCACTGTGCTGGGGCAGAAAATCACCAAGGCGCACCTCTCAGAGCCTCGCTGGTGCCAGCTGTGTCCCCTGAACTGAGACCATCGCCTGCTGCAAGAGGGCTTGGGGAAAGTGCAAACAGAATTAAGTCAGTGCGGCTTTTCCCCCTTAAGTGTCTGTCTAGACACACACATGGTTCCGGGAAAGGAAGGTCATAAGTCATGTGCTTGCTGCTTTGGGTGCTGAGAAGCCTGTGGTCTCCCTTCTCTTCCGATGCCTTCCTGCCTTCTGATGCCTTACCAAGAACAAAGACGGGGCTCAGCGCTGGAGCCACGAGACAGCGGCCCCAAGACTGTCGCTGGAGTTCCCAAGGAAGCAGCACGCCATCTCCCAGTGCCTCTGGAAGGCAGTCGGGGCCCCCCGGACCCCTCTCCTCTGCCTTTACCCGGGCATTCTGGAAGGGACTACAGCGGGGAAACCTCCCTCTTAATAGACTGAGGAGTGATGCGGCTAACGTGTCTAAGTTGCTAAAGCATTCATATTCAGAAGTGGATGCTGGCCAGTTTCCATTTTCCCTGAGGACTGAGCGAGAAGAAATAGACGTAGACAGCCACAAGCCGGATTTAGGCTGAGGTTAAGAAAGAGCTTGGTGTCGTTGAATAGAGTGATTTGCCCGGCTTCTTGCTCCTGCTTCTCGTTGGTATTCTAAGCTGGGGACACTTAACCTGCAGCTGTAAGTACAGCCTTGTCCCAGCATGAGATTAATCCTGGCCCCAAGACGGAAGAAAGGAGGGAGAGCATCAAGCTCGTGTTGAGCGCTGCCTGGAGGAGGAAGCTGAGCATAGTGCTTTTACCTCCTGTGCTGTCCTCAGCTCGGACAGAGAGATGGATGTCCAGGGCTGGAGTCTGATGCGCCGGGAAGGTCAGCCCCCCTGCTGATGCCTGTCTCCCAGCACACGGTCCGTCCACCAGCGCCCTGCCTTGACTCAGTCTTGCCTTGCCTTGGCCTCTTTGCCTTGGGCCCTTACGTCGAGGCCACAGGAAGCTCCTTACTCTGTCTGCGGCCTGCCTCCCTAGCTGGCTGCCTGGACCTTGTCCCCCTTCCCCGTCATCCTGGCTGGTTTCCCTTTCATGATAACTCTCATCTCCATCGTTCGTGACTGGCTGAGTCTAGCTTTAACAAGAGTTGCGAAACCCGCCCCCCCCCACCCACCCCCACCCCCGGTCCTTTCTAGAACGAGGTAGAGCTTAAAGAAGGAAAACAACGGGTTTTTAACATACAGAAAGAGTATAGCAACTTGCGTAGACACACATGAGGCAGTGTTTCCTGTCCTCTGGCCTCAGAGGTCATTGGGGTGGGGGGGGATTAGTTGCACAGAGGGCCTCCTTCCAGAGACTACCTCGTAGCAGGTGAAGGTTTTAGAGGCAGATCTAAATTCAGATCCCAGCTCAGACACTCCCCTGTCTGTGTGACCTTGGATCCCCTGCCTGACCCCTCGGATCTTGAATGCTGGCTCTTTTGGTAAAGGGAGACTGATAGTGATACCTGTCTCTTAGTTGTGAAGATGGGCTGAGATGTGCAGTCAGGCTCCCAGAGGCCTGGCATCCTCATACATGTTAGTGCTACCTCCTGCTTGCCCTTCTCGTTTTCCTTCAGGCCTCAGGGGTCCAGAGTTATCTGTAGATACCCCTTCCCATACTAAAAAGGTGTTTCAGGGGCGCCTGGGTGGCTCAGTCGGTTAAGCGGCCGACTTCGGCTCAGGTCATGATCTCGCGGTCCATGAGTTCGAGCCCCGCGTCACGCTCTGTGCTGACAGCTCAGAGCCTGGAGCCTGTTTCCGATTCTGTGTCTCCCTCTCGCTGACCCTCCCCTGTTCACGCTCTGTCTCTCTCTGTCTCAGAAATAAATAAAACGTTACAAAAAAAATTTTTTTAAAAAAAATAAAAAGGTGTTTCATTTCAGAACCAGATGCATCTGGCACGGGAGAGCTAGAGATGCCCCTCTCCCACCTCATTTTCAAAATCGGAATTTACAAAACAGAAAACTAATGGGCAATGGCTAGACATAGAGCGGAAGGGACCTTCTTTGCGCATGGAGGTTTTAGCTAGATTCCTTCTGCTACGCAGCATCCTTGCCTGTGTGACAGAGAGGCCGAGGAGAGAGGCTGAAAGCGAAAGGCAAAAACATGAGGAAATGTTGGGAACCTTTGTTTCCTACAGATCAGTTAGAGAAAGGGATAAGTAGACCAGAAAAGTCAGATTTGGGGAAACTGAGATTTGATTTATAAAAATTCAAGTTCTTTCAGGAAACAAATTTACGTAAAGCAAAGTGCACCTGAGCTGAGGAACAATACTCTGCTGCCCCATATCTAGAAAGTGGAGCACGCTGTGTGCGTGTGTGTGTGTGTGTGTGTGTGTGTGTGTGTGTGTGGAGAGAAGAGAGGAGGGCAGGGGGGAGATTGAGAAGCAAGGGCTCCTGCTGGCATGACCATTAAAATGACTTCTCCTGGTCACAGTCATAGCACATTAAGGTCTGCCGAGGCAGGATTGGTCATGAAATTGATCAACACCGTGTTTTGTGTTTGACTCTGGTTTATTGTCGACTGTTTTCTCCAGACATCCTCTGATGTGTCTTTGGCCGTGAGCAAACAAATACAGATTTTCCCACCATACTCCAGGTCTCGAGGCTGACTCCCCTGCAGGTCTACGGCCATGGTGGGGAAGGGGCCATTTGGGGTGGTGCCGGAGAGCGCCCCCCACCCTGGTCCCAGGCCTGGACAGGCGGAGTGTGTGTGTGTGCCCTGCCTTGGTCGGGATTCGCTCAGGGAAGGCAGTAAGGTCTCCAATCGGAAGTGATGGTGCATAGCCATGGGTAGTTGGAGGTTGGAGTGGTGGCAGAGTGGGGGGAGGGAGGGAAGAGGGGAGGAGCCAGCACAAGGATGAGCATTTGGGACTTCATATTTATTTTGGGAGGGCAGAGGCCGGGGAGGGGCAGGGATGGATGTAGACTGACGATTTTAGTTATGTGTTAAGAATTTTACCATGGGGGGTGCCGTATGCATTGGAGGGGGACAAACCGCCATAAAGGAAATGAACAAAGAGGTAACTGCTGTGTTTCTGAGCATGATGGGAAGGACAGAGGAGCCAGGAGGCGGTGGAGGAAGAGGAAAGGAAGAGAGAAGACTGGGGGACAGAAGAGAGAGGGGTGAATAGTTGAGGGCTGCTAAGTTATAAAAACTGGATGAGTTTATGTCCTCGTGCAGTCATTCATTCACTCAAGTAATGGTTACCGAGCACGAGGTGTTTTGCTGAGCACCGCAGGAGGATGCGGCTCAGGCTCTCCTGAGCTGACTTGCTAAGGGCAGGTCCGTAGCCACAAAAATGGGCAATTACAGTCGCCGTGGGAGCACATAGGAGGGGCACCGGTCGGGGAGTTCGGGGAGGTGGTTCAGGAAGGCTTTTTGGAACAGGTGACCTCTAAGTTGTGAGCTAGTCAACCAACCCAGATACTAGAGTAAAAGCAAGAGAAATAATGGACACACACGAGGCCACCCGCTTGGCAATTAAGACATCGTGGATGACCTTCAGGAGAGCAGTTTGGGGAGAATAAAAGCTATGACAAAGGCAGTGTTTTAAAACACAGTGTGTTACTAGAAAACTTGAGGTATTGGTGAAGCCAACAGATCAGGAGATGACTCACAGTTCCCCCAGAGGCGGGGACATGCCACACCTTGGGGACACGTGGGGAAACACCAGGGCCGGTCTGGAGGCAGGGGAGTGAGGCTAACTTGTGGGCAAGATCCGTTGTTGTGGTTTTTGTGGGAAGGGAGGGGTGAGGCGAGGTGAGCAGGCTTTGGATTGGCTGGTTTGAGTCATTCCTGTGGGTTGTGGAGCAGAAGGGCTGTCCCCCGTTGCCTGGGATGGTGAGGGCAGGTGGACGGTGGCCTGGAGTGGAAGAGCCCGATAAAGGAGGTGGTTGGAGGTGCGGGCTCAGGATTGGCTAGTTTGTATTTGAAAAGTAATTACCATCTTTAGGAATCGGCTGACCCTGAGAGAGGGTCAGTCCATCTGTGGCCTGTAAGGCCCCAGAGGTCCAAGCCTCAATCCAGAAAATGACAGACATGGTTAATACAGGCAGTTAAAGGAACCATCATAGATAACATTTTTTTTTAAGATTTATTTCTTTTTGAGAGAGAGAGAGAGAGGGCGTGAGCGAGTGCAAGTGGGGGAGGGGCAGAGAGAGCCAGGGACAGAAGATCCTAAGTGGGCCTTGCACTGACAGCAGCGACCTCAATGCGGGGCTCGAACTCACGAGCCATGAGATCATGACCTGAGCTGAAGTTGGACACTCAACCGACTGAGCCACCCAGGCGCCCCATCCTAGATAATATTTAATGACCCTGTCTATGTGTCAGGTACTCTTCTCAGTAATTTACAGGTTTCAGCCCGGTTTTCACAGCATCTTTAGGAATGAAATACTAGTTTACAGATGAGGAAACTGAAGTTAGCTTGAGCTAAGGCACCCAGCTAGGAAGTGGCTGGAGTCCCACCCAGCACTAGGCTTTCAGGCCAGCTCACCCACTGTGCTATGCCGCCTCCCTAGTGGGTGCCCAGCAGGTTACCGCAGGGCACAAGTGACATTCAATCAGCCCCAACCATTTTCACTCCAGGGGAGAATTTCTTGCCTTTCTCTGGTGGCATTTTTCTTTTCCAGAACCCTCTACTTGATCCTACCGCTTCCACCGTGATAGAAGTAATGGCATTTTGCAGCTGGATTAGCTGAGGATCAGAAAGATTGTGAGGCTTTTCCGAGGAGGCATCTTGATTCAGTTGGGAGCCAGCCTCCTCACTTTGAAAGGAACTGGCGATTCCCACCCTGGGAGGCAGGAACAGGCTTCCCCCAAACATTGCCCTTCCTTCATTTGCATGCACACAAAGTGTCTCCAGGCTTCAAGGAATCTTTTGAAGGGGTAAAGACAGTACTGAAGCCTTTGGAGCATTGAGTGAACCCAAATGAGATTTACTTGGTAATTATGTTTTCCTTAAGGAAGTTTAAAGGAGGCGGTAACTAGCAGGGCTTTATTCAGAAACACAGCCTTTGCTCGTCAGTAAATGGCGCCTCAGTAGCAGAACCGTAAACAAAAGGTTTTGAAGGGTTCAAATTCTGAAAGGCTGCGGTGAGCTGACGAGGGAGAAAGGAAATAGTGAGGATTGGAGTATAGGTTTCCATTTCTGATAACTGGCCTTCCTTCCTGTTTGGGTGGCTAAGGCCCCAGGGTCTGTAACACTCCTCAGTTAGTATTGGCTCTTCTTGAAGGTACCCTAAGGGTTTCGTTTAGAAGCTGAAGCTCAGGCCCCAGCCTGGGAAGACCCTCTAGAGGTCTATGGTGTGAAGTGTCTTCCTTTACCCCTTAAAGGTGATTAGACAGGCAGCCTTCAGGAAAGACTGAGCCGTAAGTGTTCTGTAAATGGGGCAGCAGAGTAAGATGGGGGAGAGGTGGCGGAGGGGGGTGGGAAATAGCCCCTGAGGATCCCTGTACTTCTGGTCATCAAAGAGGACCTCAAACGACCTTGTGGTCCTCAAAGAGGACCTTGTCAAAGTCAGGACAGTTCGCAGCAAGAATGGCCTTGATTTCTGATTTTGTCACAAAGTTGCCTTGCCCAGACTTGCCTGCCACCTTCTGGGCTTCCTATCCCACATGCAAATAGGCACTTGCCTCCAATACCCTTTGCCGGCGATTTCCACCCATTGCTGTGCTTGGGTTTTGTCCCCATCCCCTGGCTTTTGTGCTGACCCTCAGCAGGAGGGGACAGCTGCTGGGTCTCCCTTGTGTATGGCCTGTGAGAAGTCTCCTGTTATTAGCACAGGGAAGGTAATGGGTAACAATCAGGTCAGGACTTCGAAGCCTGTCATTAACCAGCCTTTAACGAGCTCTACAGCCTAGGGCAAATCGTTGAATCAGAGAGTGTCAGGACTAACAGGCCACTGAGGTTCGAGGAGAAATGTTCTTGCCCTGGATCACACAAATATACCCAAGTGGTCAATTTCGGGTTTTGGAACCAGATCATCAACCTAAATGTTGGTTTTTCCGTATAAAGTCCCATATAGTTTCCCACGTGCTCTCCTGCTTATTTCCAGAACTGGGTCAGTGAGTCTTGCCCAGCCTTCCTCACAGTGGGCAGGGCATCTGAAAATGCTTTGAAGCTAAGAAGCTCTGTACCAGTGGTTCTCAGTGGGGGTGGTACGATTTTTTTTTAATACTTTAATAATTTGAGGTATAATTACATATAGTAAAATTCACTTCTTTTTTTTTTTTTATTTTTTTTCAACGTTTATTTTTTGGGGGACGAGAGAGACAGAGCATGAACGGGGGAGGGGCAGAGAGAGAGGGAGACACAGAATCAGAAGCAGGCTCCAGGCTCTGAGCCATCAGCCCAGAGCCCGACGCGGGGCTCAAACTCATGGACCGCGAGATCGTGACCTGGCTGAAGTCGGACGCTTAACCGACTGCGCCACCCAGGCGCCCCAAAATTCACTTCTTATAGTGTACAATTCTGTGAGTTTTGACAAACACATATGAGCATTCAACCCTCCACTGCAATCAAGATATAGACCAGTGGCATCACCCCCTAGAAACTCCCTTGTGTCATTTTGTTGTCAGACCTTCTCCCCACCCTAGCTCCTGACAGCTACTAAACTGTTTTCTAGCTCTATAGTTTTTTTGTTTGTTGTTTCGTTTTGTTTTTTGCCTTTTCCAAAAGATCATAGAAGTGGAATCAGGCAATGCTATAGACTGGTAGATGGTTAGGTTCCTGAGGCCGGAGCCCTCATGAATGGGATTAGTTCCCTTATAAAAGAGGCCCCAGAGAACTCCCTCTCCCCTTCCACCATGCTAGGACATAGAGAAGACACGGCCGTCTGTGAACCAGGAAGTGAGCCCTCCCCAGAAACTGAATCTGCTGGTGCCTTGATCTTGGACTTTCCTGCCTCCAGAACTATGAGATACAAATTTCTGTTGTTTATAAGCCATTTAGTCTATGGTATTCTAAGACCTACAGTAGTATAGCCTTTTTTTCAGTCTGGCTTTTTTTCACTTAGCATAATGCATTTGAGAGTCATTTGTGTTGTTGCCTGTAACAGGAGTGTATTTCTCTTTATTGCTACATAGTATTCCATCTTATGGATGGGCCACAGCACGTCTGTCTATCCGTTCACCAGCTGAAGGACTTTGGGGTTGTTTCCAGTTTTTGTGACCACGAGCAAGGCTGGTATTTTACAGTAATGTTAACAGAGGAGGCATTTTGTAACCGTGTTGGGTCACTTCTGGCTTCACAATGATTGAGGAGGGAGCATTACGGGTGTTTAATGGGCCAGCACTCTACAAGGTTCAGGAGAGTCCACAATGAAGACGTATCCTGCTTCCTGCAAGACTTAGGTGTTCTACTGGACATGTTTGTAAGTGATAAACTTACTGACCTATAAATACCTGAACCTAGACACGAAGTACATTTTATTTATAAATACAGAATATTTTTTTGGAAAAGCTGAGTATGCACTGAATTTTCCACTAATGTTACTACTAAGTAATTTTGTTGTGTTCTGAACTTTACCAAAACTTGTTCAACGTTTTGGAAAATTCCATCACTTTTCATTAGTGTAGCCAACTCAGCATGTGGCCTTTGAGTTGCTAACACAACGTTCCCTGCTGGTCTGAATTTATAGTTGCTGTGCTCACGGTGATTCTGCATAAGGTGCAAACATCTACTTCATCGTGTCTTACGGGTTAGTCATACTCAAGTGTTTGCATAATAAAATAGTTCATTATAAATTACCTGTGAAATTATTTCTTTGTATTATACAGAATTATGTGGATTTTCAAACACAATGAGATAGATGTGTGCAGTTATATATAAATTTTATTTAAGAATAGAAAAGGTGTGTTATAAAATACTGGTTTTAGAAAGGGAGTGTTGGTTCTAACAGAGTTCATGACTCTTTACAGGAATTAGGTGGTCCAGACACTTTATCCAGAAGCCTAGGCAGGGCCTTGTCCTGAGTGAAAGGTTTAGGCTGGCAGCTGGCAATTTTAGGAAAATATTCATGTTCTAGAGTGTGCTGTGGCAGAGGGCTTGGTTCCCTTGGCCACATCCAGAGGTATATGGAAAAATAATTCACTAATATTCATTGAGCACCTAATATGTACCAGGTGGTATCACCATCCACAAGGAGAATTTTCACGGTGGTGGTGGAAGATATACATGCTGACAATATTTATATATGCAAATGAATGAAAAAGAGAAATACAAGCAAAGTGCTAAGAGTAAGATAAAGTAGTGAACAGTTTTGCCTAGGGTATGAGTTCAGACCTATATGATGAGGAAAAGGCAGTGTTAGAAAAAGCATAGGGGAATAGCATTCCAACCAGAGGGAATAGTAGGGGTAAAGGCCCCCTGAGATGAGACACATACGGGGCTCTTTGGGGGACAAAAAAAAACAAAAAACAAAAAACCAAGAGCAGGTGTCTGGAACAGAGAGAATATAGAGAAAGTGGAAAGAGATGGAATCCAAGGAAATGCTATGCTCCAAATTATGCAGGGTCTTACGGGCCATGGTGAGGTGTTGGAATTTGGCGATCTGCCGTGGGAAACCTTTGGGTTGCGTTAAACAAGGGAATGACATAATGTGAGTTATGCTTTAGAAAGACCACCCTATGGGGCGCCTGGGTGGCTCAGTCGGTTGAGCGTCCGACTTCAGCCAGGTCACGATCTCGCGGTCCGTGAGTTCGAGCCCCGCGTCAGGCTCTGGGCTGATGGCTCGGAGCCTGGAGCCTGCTTCCGATTCTGTGTCTCCCTCTCTCTCTGCCCCTCCCCCGTTCATGCTGTGTCTCTCTCTGTCTCAAAAATAAATAAACGTTAAAATTTTTTTTTTTTTTAAAAGAAAGACCACCCTGGCTGCCCTGAAGGGAGAGTGGAGGCAGGGAGGCCAGGAAGCTAGTGCAGAAGTCTAGAAGAGGAGGCCTTGACCGGGGCAAAGCATGGA
Source organism: Leopardus geoffroyi (assembly GCF_018350155.1). Classification (NCBI taxonomy): domain Eukaryota; kingdom Metazoa; phylum Chordata; class Mammalia; order Carnivora; family Felidae; genus Leopardus; species Leopardus geoffroyi. The sequence goes on from NC_059329.1 coordinate 17,973,801, forward strand.
GGCGGGACCTAGTAATTGAATCAGGGATGTGTTCTGGAGGGAGAATGGTCAGGGCTGATGGAGATGGTGAATTTGGGGTGTGAGGGTAAGAGGTTTTTGGCCTGAGCAATTGGTGGGGGGGTGGGGGAGGAAGTGGTACCATTTATTGAGAGGGGGAAGACTGCTAGAGATGTTTGGCCAGGTTAAGTTTGAGGCACCCAGTAGACTTCCATGTGGACATATCGATTAGTAGTTGGGGTAGATGAGGTCAGGTGAGAGATGCGGCCTGGAGATAATATGTGAACGTTAGCAGGAGAGATTTTGGTGAGATAGTGGTGGCACAGTTTTTGGACCTTCCCAAATCCCCACGTAAAGGAGACGGAACAATGGGAGAGCAAAGCCAAAACCCCGTAGGCAACAGTGACAATGAAACTAGGTGATAGGGTTTCCCCCATGGAGTCCCAAGTTACAATAAGATGGGGAGGACCCATGAAACAAATATAAGACTTGCTGGTTATTGATGTCCATACCTGATGAGCAGGGAGGAGAGAGGAGAGATGGACCTGAGATCAGGAGAACCTCCAAGTAGCAACACATGTTCAGTGGAGATTCTGGTGGGGCACTTCGAGAGGAGCAGCTGAAATTGGGGGGCCGCCTTGGTTCTGCTCCCTACAGTAGTAGGTGAGGGCAGGGAGCCCACCAGGCAGGCCGAAGGGGCTGGGATGGTTCCTGCATGTTCTTGAACCTGACCTGCCAGAGTCCCCACTGGAGAGCAACTGCAGGGGTTGGAATCAAAACCCAAAGCGTTGGGGAGATCATAATAAAGTCCAGATAAGAGATGGGGGAAGAGAACAGGACCAGGAGATCTCAGCAAGCAAGCCTCTGTGTTTTTAACATTACATGAACCGTACAAGAGGGAGCTCTGTGGAGTTAGAAAAGGCACCTGCACGAAGCTTCTTTATAAAAGTTCAGGAAAACTCATTTCACACAAAAATGAAATGGTTGTATCCAAACCCCATAAAAGTTCCTGTAAGAGAGAATGAGAGTAATATCCCTGCAGGCAGTGAAAGCAGGTGTGTCCAAAGCAGGAAGACCTGCTCCAAAACAAAACAAAACAAAACAAAACAAAGCAAAACACAACAACCCACTAACATGCTGTTTCCATAATGAGCTTAAATTTAGCAGTGATACCAGACATGAAACCTAACACAAATCGGGATTAGAAAAACTTAGAAATTTAGTGATAGAATTTAAGAATTCAGGGCACCTGGGTGGCTTAGTTGGTTAATCATCCATCTTTGACTCAGGTCATGATCTCCTAGTTCATGCGTTCGAGCCCTGTGTTGGGCTCTTTGCCCCGATTCTGTGTCTCCCTCTCTCTGTTCCTCCCCTGCTTGCATTCTGTCTCTCTCTCTCAAAAATAAATAAAGACAAAAAAACTTAAAAAAAAAAAAGAATTAGAAATAAGAGAAAAAATATTGTTTTACAGATAAAGACTAAATGACAAAGAACATGAAAGCAAATAAACATTGTCAATAATGCCTTAATGAGAAATAAAAGACGTAAAGGAGGAAAAAAAATTAAAACCAAAAAGAAATCAAGAGGTAACCATGGTTTGAAAGAAAGTGACAAATATTGAAGAAGGCAAAGAAGATTCAATACGTGGGTGATGCGTATCCCTGAAGGAAAAAACAGAAACAAAAAAATTAAAGTGAGACAATGAAACAAATCCTAAAAATTAGAATTCAGGAAAAAAATCTCCTGAAATTAAAAAAATATATATATTTAAAGCAGCACATCGGAAAAGCACACTGTACATTTGAAAATACTGACCCAGAAGGACCAAGACATATTCTAGTGAAATTCCTGAGCTTTAAAGGAAAAGAAAAAAAAAATCCTTAGGGCATCTCAGCAGAAAAGTAAGTGACTGATATGGGGAAGAAAATGAGACTGTCATCAGACTTTTCTGCGGCCACATGTTATGACAGAAGAAAATGGAGTGACATATTAAAGGTGCTCCAGAAAGAAAATGTGAATGTGAGAGCCAAGGATTTTATACTCCACAAGATTGACCTTCAAGTATTAAGAGCACAAACTGTTGTCAGAATAGCGTGTACGAACTCAGAGAATTTTGTTCCCACAAGTCCTTCCTCGGGAACCTGCTAGAGAATGAGTTCCAATAACCAAATGACCAGAGACATGTTGACACGAGCCCGGGAGTGAGCATTAAACATGCAGTTCCTTGTATCACCAGAACCATGTGAGGGTTGGAAGGGCTATAGTATACGATGCAATGTCAACATGATCTGACAGTAGAGACATAGTATTAAGAGAGGCAGGGGGCACCTTGGTGGCCCAGTCGGTTAAGCGTCTGACTTCGGCTCAGGTCATGATCTCGCCGTTTGTGAGTTCACGCCCCATGTTGGGCTTTGTGGTGACATCTCGGAGCCTGGAGCCTGCTTCACATTCTCTGTCTCCCTCTCTGTCTGCCTCTCCCCTACCTGGGCTCTCTCTCTCTGTCTCACTCAAAAATAAATAAACGTTAAAAAAAAAAAAAAAAAGGTGGAAATAGAGATAACATTTCCAAAAACATTCTAAGACTTTTTAATAATCATAATTGCACATAGTAGTGTTTGTATTGATACTATTAGTCTGAGACTGTTGTATGTCTGGTGTGGGATAAAGCAAATGAGTCATTCTGGGTTGTTCTAATTCCCTCATCGCTGTCTCCTTGTGAGCCAGGATGGTCAGTGTAAAAAGAATGGAAATACAGATCATCAGTAGTATAGAAGGGGCTGATAGTATAGTATAGAAGTAGTAGAGAAAGTCAAAACCCTGTTGACCTGAATTGGATTTTTTATTTTATAAATTTTGCGTGCATGTTTTATAGACATTGTATTTATATGTCATACATAATATATGCAATATCATAGCTCTATTTTATTTTGCCGCCCCTGGCTCCGTCCACTGAAAAAGGCATAGAAACTGACCAAAAGATGCAACCAGATTATGGTCTTGCCTTACCATTTCCCACTAAAAAAACAGGGCTGCCCGGAGAAATGGCAGATTCCCCAGGTCTGGGCAGGAAATATACAAAATAAGACTGGAACAGGTCACGTCAGAGGCCAACTTAAAGAGATTCCTGTTGGTCAAAGATGACAATTTGAGCTTTAATAAAGATAATAATTGCAGTGAATTGAAACCCATGTTTATTTTTTTTTTTAATTTTTTTTTTTAATGTTTATTTTTGAGACAGAGACAGAGCATGAATGGGGGAGGGGCAGAGAGAGAGGGAGACACAGAATCGGAAGCAGGCTCCAGGCTCTGAGCCATCAGCCCAGAGCCTGACACGGGGCTCGAACTCACGAACCGTGAGATCATGACCTGAGCTGAAGTCGGACGCTCAACTGACTGAGCCACCCAGGTGCCCCTGAAAGCCATGTTTAAGCGCGGGCTTAATATGTGTATATCCATGAGTCCATAATGACATTTTTTAGGTTTATTTTTGTTAGTAATCTTTATACCCAACGTGAGGCTCGGAGCTGTGACCCCGAGATCAAGAGTCACATGCTCCACCGATTGAACCAGCCAGGTGCCCCCTCATAATGAAATTTTAACACTTACCTAATTGGTCATTATCTGAGGATGACAGGGAGCTAATCTGTTACCTTGAAAACCAGGTAAATAAAAGGCAATGAGCACGTCTGCTATCTTTCCTATATGAACTGTGACCCTGGGTAACCAACTACTAGGTGGAGGTAGCGTCTCTGTGTGAAATGATCCAGGTTGATATATGAAAACTAAAGGAAATATGAATTAATGGATCTAGGTTTAGATTTCAGACACTGAGCAACAACAGTTGCTAATACTGAAAAAAGAATAAAAGGCAGACATTATATGCCTCGTGATGAAAGAACATAGCAGCATTGCTTATAGTCTTGGCTAAAGGTTTGGACTTGAGCTTGATGCAGCCTCTGGATGAGAACACAGACAGTTGCATGCCGAATTGCATTAGGAGTGTGCAGCCTTCAGATTCCAGACTGTGGGAAACCCCACGGGCAGACGAACGGGTAGGTTGTAAAGAAAAGGAGGAGATGAAGGAGAAATTCTGTAAGTTGAAGAATATTGAAAGAATTTCGAGAAATGGGCAAGACTAAACTACAGTGTCACGTGGGTGACAAGACCATAAAAGAAAAAAAGGTACCCAAGAGATTACTATAAAAGTCAGGAAAGTGGCTATGCTCAGATGAGAGGATGGGGCTCTGGTTAGGTTGGAGAACAGCAGGCCTTCTGGATGGCCAAGAGAGTTCTAGATCTTCACCTGTGTAGTTATTATGAGGGCATCCACCTTGTAATAACTCACCAAGCTGTTTACTTGTTTTGTGTGCTTTTCTGTGTTTCTCTTTTATTTTACAATAAGCAGGTAGAACAATATATTTTTAATGTTTATTCATTTATTTTGAGAGAGAGAGAATCCCAAGCAGGCTCTGTGCTGTTAGCATGGAGCCCAATGAGGGGCTCAAATTCATGAACCATGAGACCATGACCTGAGCCAAAACCAAGAGTCGAACACCCAGGCGCCCCAGAACGATATTTTTAAGTCATGAATCTGTAAGTGGAATTTAAAGCCACGGGAATGGTGAGGTCACCTGAGAGAGTGTAGAGAGGAAAGACAACCCAGGGCTGAATCTTGGGGGCACCCCAATATTTGGAAGTCTGGGATGAAGGAGGGATTGAGAGGGAACAGCCATTGAGGCAGGAAAGCAAAACCACAGCTAAGAAGAAACAGATGAGTGAGCTATCAGGGAAGCTTCAGGAAGAAGGTATTTCACTGATGGATGTATCTGAGAGGCTAAGCAGAGTGATTACCCACGGTCTTCAGCGCGATGGAGGTGATCGGTGACTTTGGCCAGGGCCATCTCAGAGTGGAGGAGATGAGCCCAGAGGGGTGTGTTGAGGTGAGCATGAAAGTGAGATGGAGACTATGAAGACCACAGTTTCAAGGGCGCATTGTGTGATATAGAAGAGGGGCTGAGGGATGGGTCAGCAAAGCCCTTGAACAACCTTAGTGCCAGGCAGCAAGGGCATCCTACCCAATTCCATGACATGGGCATTCTGCCCAGAAGACGAGCTACATGGCATATTCTTCTGCCAGAGTCCATCACCTTCCACCCCACACCCCACCCCACACCCTGCCCCAGCCAGTCACCTGGAGCAAGGGGGCCAGCTGGTGTTTTCCATGCTGGGCAAGCAGGGCCTGAAGGGCAGGAGGAACCACGCTTGTTGGCAACAACAGACAACTGTCGGGAGGATGCTACTTGGCTCAACGAGCCATCGGCCCGGATTTCTGATCTCTGGTACCACCTGCTTTGGCAAAGCTGAGAGAGCCGGTTCTCCCCGCGTCTTGTTCATGCCTTCCTTCCAAAGCTCAGCAGTGGCCCTTTCTCATCTCGATGAGACAGGAGGGCCTGGCGCCTGACAACAAGGCAGGCGTGGAGCGGGGGTCTGCTGTTGGAGACACAGCCAGTGGGGAGCCGGCTCTGACTTGTCCAAATAGAGAAGCACAGTAGCCCTTTGTTCGTTGAAAGATCAGAGCCAAAAAGTTGGGGCGGAGAAACTTTAACAGCATGTCTGGATGCCTTCTTCAGAGCAGCCTGGCAGTTTAAAAGGAGCATGGTAGCCCTTGATCCACACCTGTCCCTCAGACCTCCACTGCCCAGTTTGATAACCCCGCCCATCCTGTAGCCACGCACCCTCAATGGTCAGGGGCACCCGAGCAGGATGGCATAGTGATACAGAGCCAGGCTTGGGGTTCCTCATCCGTATGGAGATAGTGTGGAACACCCACCTCAGAGAATTACTGTAGGAGTGAAATGGGTTGCTGTCTCAAAAGTACTTAGGACGCGGCTTGCCACACAGGGGGGCCAGCTTAGCTGATCTGGCCCCGTAAGCTTTCCATGGGTGGTCTGGACATTTCTGCGGTGCCTCCCCGGCAAGCCTTGCTGCACCTCCCAGAGCTCTCACGGGGCTGCAAATCTGCACATTCGGCCTGCTCACTGCCCCGGGGAGTCGTAAGGTGCAAGGGCGCCAGAGGAAGGTTTCTGTAAACAAGAAAACTGAGGCCCATAGGAGAGAAATCCTCCTTTTCTCTTTTGCTTCTAGAGTTTTCTCTCCGATTCTGATTTTCTGGGAGACAAAATGTTTCGCTATCTCCTCTAAATACATTGGAGCCAGAATCGTACACTGCTTTGTGGATAGATAGCCTTTCGATCCTCAGGTGGCAATGCTCAGCATTAGTTCTACATAATACAGTTGTTGTCTCGTACTTGTGGTGAGTTTACACGGAACTGGCCCAGTCCCTGCCTGTCTAATATCTAAAGGGCAGGCGTAGGCTAAAGGTGACTCTTGTGGCTGCAAACAGAATCGCACTAACAGGACCACACGCCCACCAAACCCATTGCCCGTGTCAGAGGACTGTGCTCCAGCCAGCAGACCTCACATGTGCTCCAAGCTTGTCCACCAGAAAAGCCCATTTGGTGGCCAGAGTCTGTATTTGGTAAATGCAGATGGCTGGTTTGCATGACATTGAACAGCTTGGGATCTGGACTCCATGGGCAGTTGGCTGAGCCTGTGCAGATCCAACCAGATGTCTGGCATCACATAGGTCTAGCTTGCTCTCTCTCGCACCCCCCCCCCCTTCTGAGCCCACTCTCAGCCTCCGGGAATTTTAATAAAATGCCTGAGCCTGGCGGGTCTCTAGAATCTACAATCTGTTATACCTGCGCATAGCAGCGGGTTGTAGTTAGGCCACTGGGACAGTCACATGCTGCCCATGCAGCTGCTTTTGATCTGAAGATCAAGGGGACTGAGGACAATCACAGCTGGTGTCTCACAGAGGCAGTGGCTCTCAGCCCCAGACTCCCCACCTTCACATGAAGGGCAGAGACTCCAGCTAGAGTAAGGGTTAGGGCTGGGGCATCCGCTCAGGAACCTGCTGACCCCACATCATCCACGGCTGCCCCATGGCCCTGTCTCAGCCGGGCCTCTGAGCATCACGACCTGCCATGCACCCCACCCATAGAGAGTGAGCCCCAGCAGGCGGAGGGCGGGGGAACTGCCAGGGAAGCAATCCAACATTGCCTGGTGACCTGGGTAGCTATCTCGGGTATCTGCCTGAGATCCTGGCTTTCCCGGGTTCCCTGCCACTGTGTTCCCACGGAGCGGGAGGGACTTTTCTCCTCCTTGTGAGTCGGTCCCCTTCCTTGTGAGTGCCTTCGTTAATGCATCTATAAAGTGCGGTGGCCTCCCTCAGCCTTCTCCTGGCCATGTGCTTTGCAAAACGCTCTGATTATGGGCCATCTCCTGTGTCTCTTCCACCTCTCCTGTGCACCTTCACCTTACCAGGGAGACAGCGTCTTCCTTTGGTTTTATATGAACCCAAGGGCTGAGACTGCTTTGAGGGACCCGACCCTCCCCACCCTCCCCATATCTCTGGGTCTTCCAGCTGGGCCAGGGACCTAGCCGTTGGAGGAGACGGGGCCTCAGAGCCATGGGCTGTGTGTAGGGTGTGTCCTCAAGCACGTGCCCTGGGGCAGACCTCAGAGCCTCACTGCCATCCTCTCCTCCTCCTCTGTGTAATTGCTAGCACTGAGCATTTCCCAGATGCCAGGTGTTGTTCTGAGCATCGGCATACATTAACTCATTTCCTGTTCACAGCATCCCCCATTTTACAGTTGAGGAATTGGGGGACTGGGGGGTTTAAGAAGCTGGCCCCAGCTTTCACAGCTAAAAGGCGGTAGAATAGGTAGTGTCCTTGTCACCATTGTGTAATCCTGCCTTTCCTCAAAGCACAAGCATGCAGATTTGCCTTCTTGGGAGGTTTTCCGTTCCTGTGAATGAATGCCCTGGAGGGGATCTGACCCTTCCAGGTCAGATGTAAAATGCCTCTGTTCTCCTGGGTATCTGGCACATGCACATGCCCACGTATGCAAATACTCACACATATATATGCATCACAATCATTGTCCGTCCCTCCCTTCCTTCCTTCCTTCCTTCCTTCCTTCCTTCCTTCCTTCCTTCCTTCCTTCCTGCAACCAGAACCTGTTGAGTGCCACTGAGCCTTGTGGTAGATGCTGGGGCTTGAGAGAGGAGGAGTAAGATGAGTCCCTGCCTGCCCTGGGGGAGTGGTCAGGCTAAGAGAACAGACCTGGAAACACCCAATGGCTCCAAGCAGGTGCAGCAGTAGAGATGTAGAGGAATGCACCTGATCTGGGAATCTGGAGATGGGGATCTCATTCAGGAACTGAGGAAAGGTTGGGTATCATCGGATCTTAGAGTTAGCATAAGGACGGTCCTAGCCCTGCCAATTACTGTGGAGTTGTTGCATAGATGATGTGTCTAAGGAGGCAACACAGGGTTTAACATGGACGAGGTCTCACAAATGTTTTTTTGATTTATATTTTTTGACTTACTAGCTTTATGCCCTTGAACCAGTTAGCTAATCTCCTTGAGCCTCAATTGTCCCATTTATAAAATGGGACCAATCTTATCTGCCCTGACTGCCTTTAAAGATTATGGTCAGGACAAAATGATTTACTGCAAACGAAAGAGCTTCAGGGTGTGAACTGGCCCCTTCACTGTAACAAACGGCATAGCACTGTGTGCAGGGAAGTCAGGATCTGGGTTTGCTTCAGGGAATGACAGGTTTGGTCCTTTTGGGTGCTCTGCGGAAGGACTCTCGCGACTGCGACTTCAGGAGTGCGATTCTCCCAGCTCCTGGTCTCTCCCATGCAATGGCTGTAAAGCACTTTGCAGTGACAGAGCCTTTCATGAATACTTCCTAATAACAACAACCTATTTCCAGAGGGAGTGGGGCTGGAGGGAGCATTAAAGAAACTGTTGGGTGTCTGTTAAAGCCAGGCTCCATCAGACTCCACGTGGACTTGGGAATGTTCAAGAAGCTGTGTGGGGCTTAAGCCGCCTCCTTGCCCCCCACCAGGCCTGGACATGGGACCGAACCCAGGATACCACCGTCCTCAGCTTATGTCACTCAGCATGACTTTTGGTTGTTTATGCATTTTGCTTTGGGGTTTTAATTAGTACCAAATGGGCGGGGAAAAAATGCTGAAAGCCTTGTTCTCTGGCTGGTGCGGGGAGTAGGGCTGCAAATGGTGACAATAATAACGTCAGCCACCATTTACTCGGCACTCGGTCTCTGGCAAAACAGGTGGCGGCCTCATACCAGCTACTGACTGACCACCCAGGGGATGGAGTGTTGTTTCTCCAGCGTGGAGGAAGCAGGAAGAGAGATAGGCAGAGGGAGTGGGGCGGTACGGGGTGGAGGGAGTGGTGTTTGTAAAAATAAAGACTCATGAGGAGATGTATGTGGAAGGTAGTGCTGGAAAAAGCAACCGTTCTAAGTGGAATATTAATGGAATCCATTTTCTTGCCGTCTCCTGCAGGAACGCTTTGGAAGTGCAAGGGAAAAAATCACTTTGCAGTAATAACAGTTATTTATATAAGAGAACAGCATTGGGTAGATCAAAATGTGAGGTTTCAAGGTAATAACTGGACCCTCACAATCATCATTATCCATTTAAAAGGCAATTTCTGGGCTAGAACATTGATAGAAATAAATGGCCCAATCCTACCATGGTGGTAAATAAATTTGTGTTTCACTTTTATGATTTGATTTTATTCTGAATTGGATGGGCCTTGGGGGCTGAGGGAGTTGGGTAGGGGTGTAACTAGGAATGACCTTGGCCCGAAGCATCTATACTGATGTCCAAATATGACTGTTGGGGAGAAGCCTCGAGATTCTATCTTAGTCCCAGCTGGAGGGCAAACAGTGCAAACAGGAGCAATTCCTGCCAGAGTCGACTGGAATCTTCTAGAAAGTTTACTCCCAGCCCCTGTGGTTTCCCTTTCCCCACCTGCCAGCTTAACCACCATGGAGGAACATTCCTCCAGATTGTTTCCTATTCATACTAAATCTATATACTTTTCTTCTTTCCAAAACAAATGGGGAATCGTCCTCTACGTATTGTATCGCAATTGGCCTTTTCCACTATATTGTGAACAGCTTTCTATTCAGTTTATATAAATGTACCTACTTCACTTTAAAAGTTACATGCTCTTCCTTTATATGAATATTCTGTTTAAGTAACATTCCCCTTTTGATGGACGTGTGGGTTGTTTCCATCCTTGTACTTGAGTCTTTTTTTTAAAAAAACATTTTTTTTTAATGTTTATTTATTTTTGAGACAGAGAGAGACAGAGCATGAATGGGGGAGGGGCAGAGAGAGAGGGAGACACAGAGTCAGAAGCAGGCTCCAGGCTCTGAGCCATCAACCCAGAGCCCGACACGGGCTCTCACGAACCGTGAGATCGTGACCTGAGCCGAAGTCGGACGCTCAACCAACTGAGCCACCCAGGCGCCCCAATGTACTCGAGTCTTTGTACACTTACGGGAGCTTTTATGGAAAGTAATTCTTTGAAGTGAAAGATTGGGGTCAGAGGGTATGAACATTTTAAATTAGAATCAACTAGAGCATTACTGACCTTGAAACATGAGATCAGACAACCTCTGTCCCATACGTCAAAGGGATTCTTGTGATGTCAGACAGGTGGGCAAAATTGTGAAAGATCTTTCTGGAAATTGGTGCTTTTGCTTATTTAGGGGTCAGGACAAAGGTTGAGAGGGAGATGAAGCTGGGTTTGGAGTACAGGATGTCGAGCCCCATCCCCACTGATGATGTCAGTGATGTGACCTGGGAGGGATTCGAGGGTAATGGGAGCCCCTTGTGCTACTTCATCTGGTGACAATAATACCTGCCACTGAACGCTAAGCCTGAATGAAGCCCTCAGGACTCGCCATCCAGCACCAGCACTGGGATTCCAATGATGCTATTAACTCACGATTTTGAGTGTGGTTTTTAACCCCTCCCTGGGTCAGATGGACACCATCGTACACACAGCTCACAGAGTTATTATATGGATTAAATATTATTTTTTCTTGTAATATTGCTTTGTAAGGTAGAAAGCGCTCCTTAAATGTCAGTGTCTTTATTGATAATGCATCTGGGGTTGATTTAAAGCGGACCAGTGTTCTCCCTCCTCCTCCAGCCTCCACCACAGTGCCGAGTGTCCTAGGACCTAAAGAGCAAGGATGTCTTTTTGTTCCTCTGCTCGCTGACCTTGGGAAAGTTATCAAACTTCTCTAAGCCAGAATGTCATGTCCCCTTCTGAAAACTTGAAGGAAACACAGTTGTTTAAGGAGCTCAAACTTGTGATCCATAGCGTCTTTTGCCAGAGAACATCCATCTAGTTTGGTACGTGTAAGCAGAGGTGCTCTGCTGACTAGAGTGTGGGTTAGATAGGTAAGGAGGTAGGACAGGTAGGGAGGGAGGACAGGCAGATAAGTAGGTAAGACAGAACAGTCAGGTAGGATGAGTAGGTAGGAAGATACATAAGTCATGGGAGCAAGATGAGCCGTGCAAACTGCTGCTTCCTCCAAACCCCTCTTCTCTCCTGCCTAGAGGGGAGGGCTCTGTGTCCTCAGAGGCCAAGGACTCAGAACGTGGAGTGCTGGCAGAGAAGACACCCTAGGAGCCAAGGAACTGTCCAAGGTAGCAGACTGGCAGTAGCTTGCACACATCCCAAAAGGTGGAATGAGTTGCCATTTGTAATCAGCCGTGCTGTGGGGGAAATCAAGAAATATGCAGGAGTTGCAGGCATCAGATGGAAATGTCTCTTCTGTCATCATCAGGAAACCCAGATTCCTCAGAAGAGAGGCGGGAGAGCTCAGGCTTTCTCACCTTTTCTTAGCATATCACTCAGTAGAATTTCAAACACAGACAACTCTTGAATTTATGAAGACAGGATGTATGAAGGCAGGTGTTGGAAGAAGGGGACAGTTCAACCGCGTGGTTGAGGCTCTGGAGTTGGAATTCCTGCTGTACCACTGGTAGGCTGTGTGACCTTATGCAAATCACTTAACCTCTCTGAGCCAGCGTTCCCGCATTTCTAAAACAAGGGATAATAATACCTTCGTAGCAGGCTTGCTGGGAGAATTACATGAAGTAAAATGCCTGGAACCTAGCAAGCTCTCAGTACCGGTGGCTCTGTGAGCTAGAGCACCCCTGAAGTAACAGCTATGTGTGTGCTGTTGCCCAGCTCCCAACAACCAATTAAGGTCCACAAACTCAAGCCTTCCCCAATAGCAGCAGGCACTGCCTTGATGTGCTAACAACCCCTAATGAGTACCATGATCATCAGTTACACAAACAAGCAATTAGTGGGCAAGCGGAAGGCGTTTCTTCGGCGTATCCTTTTCATCTGCTGGTCGTTAGCTCACATTAGCCGGAAGCTGTTTAACTAACTGCATGTCCTAACAGGCGCCGGGCGACTCAGTTCTGAGCAAGACCTGGGCATCCCCGGCCTGTCTCAACACGCCGCAGTCCTGTCCCCTCTGAGGGTTTGTGGCAAACCGAGTCTATGTTAGGGGTGGTGAAGGTGTCTGGAAGGAGGCCAGGGAGTGATGGAAAAAATCCAAAACCCCCATAAACGGATTACTCTAGATGTAAAGTCAGGAGTGTTAAGGTGGTTTGAGGCTCATGAGAAACTCAGACAAATAGCTAAGGCTTTACAAATTGCTTTAGAAATATTCAGAAGAGTCCGGAGGTGTGTGTGAGCGGGGAGAGGAGGCATACAGGCTTCCAGGACTCCTGGTTCCATATGCCATTTGCGATACTTGGCTTAATGACTTCTTGCGAGCACAGCCCAGTATTACTGTTAATATGTTTTGTATTGTGGTTAATATTGTGCACACTATTGTCAGATAATTTAATCGGAATTTTAACATGGTTTTTAGAAATGGGCACAGGGCCTGGCACAAAATCTTCGTGCGCAGACACATGCACAGACACACACCCCAATTCTGAAGGCTCACCCTCTCCAAGTATGCTTTTCAAATAAGACCCAAGGTGAGGGCCATGTGGGTTTGAATCCTTAACATGATGTGTGAACTTGACTGTTTGCAGCCCAAGCCCATGATCCAGTAACTCAATGGTTTAATTAAGCTTATCACTGCTACCCCGAGCCAGGCGCCTCTGTGGATTAATGTAGCTAATTCAGTATCCTCTCTAAGAAGCACCGTCCGGAATGTGATTCTGTTCTGAGAACCAGCCTTCAGCCTCTCCATTCACCACCGAACCCTGGTTGGGGGGTTTGCGGTCGTTTCCGAAGGTGGTCTCAGGAAGCCTGCGGACAGGTGAACCCCCCCACCCCCGCCCCCTCTGTGGCCCTCCTCAAGCACTTGGCTGCTGAGTCCACCAGACACATTCCTAGCCTCCTCCTCCTTCCTTCCATCTCCGTCCGCCCCTGCTGAGCGCTTTTAATTTGCTTGAAATAATTGATTCTGTCTTCTTCTTGTACCTCATTTTCTGCTCGCTTTTTTTTTCTTTTATCACTTTTAAACCTCTCCTTGATATAAGCAGGCCCCCATGTCTGCAGGGAGAAGAGAGAGTTGGGTATGTGTCCTGGGCTGCTGTGTGGCAAACAGATGCTGTAATGTTCCTCTAGCGCTGAAATCCACCATTTCCACTTCCCCAGTTCTCCACTATGCACTCGTGACTGCATGGCTGTGACCCCGGTTTCTTGAAAGCACCCAGCACATGAGAGAGTAATGACTAGCTGGAGAGAATGATGAATGAATGAATGAATGAATGGAACGTGCCTTGTCTTTTTCTGGCTCTAGTCTTTGTACCTGGCTCTCATCTGATGCTGAATGCCCCCCTCACTCCTTCTCATCATTCACAATAGGACTCCAAACCTACTTCCTCTGCTGACTGTTGGATGTCATCTCGTTCCAAACTCTCACCCCCACCCCCACCCTAGAGTCACCTTTCCAGGATTATCTCACAGCACACCTAGGGCAAGACTTCAGATCCTGAGACTCCTCTGGAGCTCCCTGCCTCTCTCTCCTGGCAACTCGCCACTTGTTTTCGGTCTTTACTGCTTATTTTCCCCCTACAATTATTTAAGGAGTGGCTGGGGGATTGGCATCAGGTTATTGTTCTTTGAGACCCTTCACAAGATAGATGGCAGTGTTCGCTACCCAGTAGTGAGCCCTCCATTAATATTTGTCCGTGCTTATGAGGATGATATTAATATCTTGCCTCTGAGAATTTCAGTGTCTCATAGATGTGCTGTAGCATTTTGCATGTGGAAGATAAGGTTTCTATTGAAACCACTGGACAGTGAATCACCCAGGGTCCTTTGGGAGCAAGAGAGGCTGGGCAAGCTTCAGCCTTCCATCTGCCTAGGATTATTGTAGAAATCTGCTTCTCTTCCCCAGCACCTCTTACAAACCATCCCTGTCTTTCTCGGGACAATGGTAATGCCTTTTAGCCAAATTCCACACAGTCCATGTCATTGGTATGTGTGTCAGGAGTGGGGCTGGGGAATTGAGCCCAGAAGAGCTTGAGAACCTCTTAATCCAATCAGCCTCCTATGTCTGCTGACCATCCATTGCCTGGATTGAAAACTTCGTGGGTATCTGTTTCTAACTCACTGGCTTGGGCTCAGGGGCTGTTCTTGAGTTTTTTAAGCCACCCTCTCCTCTTTCGTCTTATTGCGCCCCGAGCCTTCAGCCTAGGGTGGGTGTATTTAAGCAGGAGTGAGAGCTGCATGGGTTTGGGGGTTTTGTAGGCAGAGTCACCACTGTACTCGGCCCCCCCTTGTACTGGTTTGTGCTCCCCGTGAGTTCTGCGAACACTTCCTCCCTCTTCTCCCTGCCCATCACAGTCTTCTGCTGATCTGGTGTGGCTGGGGAGGACACAGAGCCCTCCCGGACTCCAGAGTAGCTGCCCTGTGGACCCGGACAGCCGTGGTGCCAGCTAGAAGAGAGCCCCCCCTCGCTCCCGTGGCCCGGGTGCTGTGGGCATGACTTGGGGGAGGGGCTGCAACATGACCAGCGGGCTTCTCTTTGCCCAACTCTCATATGGTGATGAGGAGCTCCAGAGAAGCGAACAGCCCTGCCATTGTCCTCGTGTACCCCCATTTGTGGAAACCATGCTGCCATGTGGATCAGATCAACCTGCTGTGAGCTTTCCAGGCAGCAAAACAGAGCAGAGGAACTCTCCAAAAAGTCAGACCCCAAAGGTCTGGGTTTGCTCAGCTGAGACTCGGAGGCTTAGCCAAGTGCAGTTAGCACAGCCCCACAAAGGAGAGGCAGCCAAGAGACGGGAAATACCCACCGCCACTCTGCAGAAGGGCGGTCCCACTGAGGCAGCCGCGACATGACTCCCCGGGGGAGGGCTAATGGGCTCTGGCGGGATGGCGAAAAGTTTCGGAATTACTTGAAAATTTGCTTTTATTATTTTGTTTTGCTGACGGATGAGAAAGAGAAATCAATCTGGCAGTAGGTCCCAAGTTTGATGTTGTGCTGTGTGTGCGAGAGCCATTTGTTAATGGGCTTTCTTGGCAGTGCAGGGGGAGCCGAGGGGAGGCCAGAGTCTGGTGTAGAGCATCCCGAGGTGTTCGCTCTGCGCGGAGCCTCAGAGGTCCTGGTGTGACCTCCGCGTCTTAGAGGTGGAGAAAGTGAGGCAGAGAGAGGCAGTGACTTGCTGGAATTGACATAGCTACTTTGTAGCAGAGTTGAGACCAGGACCTGAGTCTGTCCCCCACCCCCACCCCCCCACCCCCAGCTGATACCACTCTGTGGAGAGACGAGGCATAAGCTACTGAGCACAAAGATTGAGACTCTTTGTTTCTCCCATGACCATGGTCATTAAAAACATGTTATTGAGGGGCACCTGGGTAGTTCAGTCTGTTGAATGTCTGACTTTCGATTTTGGCTCAGGCCATGATCTCACGGTTTGTGAGTTCAAGCCCCGCATTGGGGTGCGCCCTGACGGTGCAGAGCCTGCTTGGGATTCTCTCTCTCCCTCTCTCTCTGTTCCTCCCTCCCTCGTTCTCGTTCTCGAACACAGGCTCCTCAAAGTGAGCTCTTCCATGTGCCATTTTTTTAAAATGGTATAAGAGTCTACTGATGAGCTATTCTGTACTGAGTACTTTAGATAAATTATTCCACGTGATCTTCACCAAGTCAGGAGGTAGGCATTATTATCCTCATCACCGATGAGGGGATGGAAGTTCAGAGAAATGAAGTCATTTGCTCAGAGTCCCGTGGCTGGCTTGTGGTTGTGTTAGGATCTGAACCCGGCTCTGCAAGGCTCAAAGAAACACATGGGCAATCAAGCCGGTTGCAACGGCGAAAGTTAAGCAAGGAGAAGTCTCCTTGCAACAATGTTTGCATCAGATTTGACTGGTGCAGAGGAGGCAGGGCGGGGGAAGACTCCAGCAGGAGAATCTCAGGGGGGAGAGGAAGCTATGCTTTCACCTTGACAAGACCCCCTCTGGGCTTGCTCACGACCCAGGCCCCCTCCTCAAGCACAGTGAACCGGCTCTCCCAAGCACAGAACCCATGCCTGGCAAGAGGGAGCAGAGCCCTGCCGGTGGCTGCCAGCAGGAAGCACGTGGCAAGGAGGCTGCTGAGTGGAGGGCAGAGGACCAGGCAGGGGGTGCTGCAGTGCTATTACAATTAAAAAAGAAAGAAAAAAAAAAAAGGGGGAGGGGGGGAAGAAAAAAAACCCTTGGTGGTTCTTTGGCTCGGAATCCCAATTTGCATCTCATCTGGGAGTCATTTGCATAGGAAGCCCTATCGGTAGCTTTATGAAATAAAATAAATAAAATGAATGGGCTGGCGAAGCTGGCAGGCAAACTCCCAAAGCCTGTGCTCTGAGAGGGGAGTTATTGCTTTGTTGGGCTCTCCTTAGAGTTCCCAGGAGCCCTTGCTGCAAGGCTCTTTGTGGGGGTGGGGGAGGGGCGGGATGCAGCTTTGAGGGAGCAGGCAGGTCAGGGTCATGGTAGGGCAGCCACCTGGACCCGGTAAGAGCAGCCCCGCTGTTCCAGCAGAACACAGGTCTGCAGGTTGCTCCCGGGCCTTGCCCCTCCCTTCCCAGCTCTGTGGGCCTTCCGGGCTGGGCTCTGTGCTTGGAGAACATCGCTTCTCCAAGACAAGGGAGCATAATAGTCCTCCGCAAGCTTGTCAAAACGAAGGTCCCCTGGTCCCAGCCCAGGGACCGACGTGGTGTGTCAGGAGTGGGGCCCAGGGATCTATCTGTACCTCCAGCACATAGCTGGGGGCAGGGAGCTCACCGTTTGAGAACCCCTGCTCCCAGGCGCTGGGGTGGGCTCTGATAAGACACCCAGTGTTCCCCACCGGGTGACAGTATCCTCATACCAAGCCCTGCCCTCACAACCTGAGAAGAAGAGATGACTGATGAGGAAAAGACCCTCCCCAGATGGGCCAGGATCTGCCCAGGGCCACTCAGCCAGGGAGCAGGAGAGTTTGATTGACGATCTCTTTCTTAAGGGGCGCCTGGGGGGCTCAGCCGGTTAAGTGTCGGCTCTTGATGTCGGCTCAGGTCATGGCCTCATGGTTCGCGGGATCGAGCCCCGCCTCGGGCTCTGTGCTGGCAGCGTGGAGCCTGCTTGCGATTCAGTCTCTCCCTCTCTCTGCCCCTCCCCTGCTTGTGCCCTGTCTCTGTCTCAAAAGAGATAAATAAATACGAAAACAAACCCTTAACGTGTCCTTCCTGAGACTTCAAATCCAGCTCTGTCTTAGTAGAAGTCCTTGAAAATGAGGCAGCGGCTCTCCTGGTGGTGGTCCGTGGTCACGAGTGGGGAACACAGGGCGTCACTGTGCAAGGGGAGTCATCCTCAGCATGGTGGCCCCCTCCCATATTGCCGGATGCTCAGCCTGCCGGGGTGGGGCCAGCCCATCATCGAGGAGTGGCTCAAAGACCAAAGGAGTCCCAGTGGGATGGGGAGTGGGGATCTCCGCTCCCCTCTTGAGTTCCACGGCTTCTTCTCACTCTCCTGGGTAGTCTTACAAAGCTAGCCTTTGAATGAGTCCTAAAAGGTCATCAGTTTAAATTTGTGTTTCCCTTTTAAAGGCACCCCACTTTTGTAGATTGACTGTGTCTCATGGCCCCCTCTATGGCAGCCAGGTGACGGGGAGCTCATAGCTTCGCTGAGGGGCCAGACTCCCGTTCAGAGATCTCCTCGTGGGTGCTTCTCTTCTGTTCTGCTCTCTGGTTCTGAAAGCAGGGGAAAGGGCCACCTGTTGCCATTGTTTGTGCAGCCAAGACGCAGAGTGTGGCCAAGAATGTGACACAGAGCAGGTTTCGGGGCCCGTTTGCCTTCTCTGAGCAGTGAGGTCAGAGGAGCCCCTGTTCCATCCTGGCTCGGAGGCCGCAGGGATGCCGGAATTGGCTGGAAGATGCCCTTTGGGTGCCGCCTCCTGGGCGTGCCCCCCCCCCCCCTCCATCTTGCAGCCTCCAGGGAAGTCATCCTGAGAGTACGGGCTGCTCCTTTACCATGTCCTTGGCGGGGGGTGGGGGGGTGGGGGGAGGCTGAGTGAAGGATGGGTGATTTGGCGACAAGAAAGCTCTGGAGCTTTGCCTGGCTTTCCCCAGAGCAGAACAGAGCTGCTTTGCCTGAGCTCTGCTCTGCATTCAGCCTGTCTAGGTGAATCTGAGAGGTCTCGAGGGCGTCCGGCCAGAGGCTGGGGAACAGAGGCAGATACTGAACCCTGGGCCAGCAGACAGCAGTGTGGGCTGTGCGTATGCGTGTCTGTCTGCCTGCCTGCTGGGAGAGACAGAGCGAGAGAGAGAAAGTTAGGGTGGCTCTGCCTAGCGATGGGAATAGTAGACAGGCCATCAATACTGGAATCTGTTTGTACCATTGTCATTCACCAACTGCAGCCTCAGACAAGGCGTTTAGTTTCAGTGGCCCTCTGTTTCCTCTTCTGCACAATGGAGATCATAGCCGTCCTAGCCAGTTGTGGTTACACAAAAGTAAAATAGGTAAGCGCGTCCCCTCTAGATGCCAGGAGATCAGGACCCTGATGATACTGAATTCAAACGAGAGTCTCCATACCCCGTTTTCATGTTGGGCTGAAATAGTCATGACTTTCAACGCAACGAAGATGTACTGGGTATTGTTCTACACCCAGCCCTGTTTTAGATGCTGGAGGGGATTGGATAGGGAAGAGACAGCTCAAACCCTTGTTTTCCAGAGTTAAGAGTCTTAAGAGTGAGATGTCAGAAAAATGAAATCGTCCGAATCTGTTTTGTCTTGTTATCTGGAGCAGCTTTGCTGAGATAGGATTCACATACCCTGCAACTCATCACTTAGAGGAAACCACTCCGTGGTTTTTAGCACGTGTGCAGATGGGCGCACCCATTAACAGCATCACTTCTAGAACATTTGCGTCACCTCAAGAAAGAAACCTGGTAACTTCCTTTTTTTTTTTTTTTAATTTTTTAATTTTTTTTTTTTTTTTTAATTTACTTTTGAGACAGAGAGCATGAATGGGGGAGGGGCAGAGAGAGAGGGAGACACAGAATCAGAAGCAGGCTCCGGGCTCCAAGCACAGGGCCCGACACGGGGCTCGAACTCACGGACCGTGAGATCATGACCTGAGCCAAAGTTGGATGCTCAACCAGCTGAGCCACCCAGCTGCCCCTAAACCTGGTACCTTCTTAGCAGTCATTCCTCAACCCCCTCATCCCTCCCAGCCCCTGGAAACCACCCGTCTAGTTTCCGTTTCTGTGGATTTACCCGTTCCGGATATTTCACGTGAACAGTATCCTACAAAATGTGGCCTTTTGTGTCTGGCTTCTAACGTGTCATGTTTTCAAGACTCACCCTTGTAGCATGTGCGAGGACTTCATTCTTTTTATGGCTGAATAATATTCCATGGTGTGGATGTTCCACGTTTTATTTATCCATTCATCTTAATGGACATTGGAGGTTTTTTTTTTTTTCCTGCCTTGTGGCTAACGTGAATAACACTGCTCTGAGCGTTAGTGTCTAAGTTTTGGGGTGGACATATGTTTTCGTTTCTCTTGGGCCTATTTCTTGGAGTAGCATTTCTGGGTTATATGGTAATTCTGTGTTTAACTTTTTGAGGAATTGCCAAACTGTTTTTTTGAAGGGGTTACACCATTTTACATTCCTGCCAGGATGTGTTTGTCCTCATCCTGTCTCATGTGGTTTTGATTTGCATTTCCCTAATGGCTAAGGATGTTGAACATCTTTTCATGTGCAGATGGGCCATTTGTATATCTTCTTTGGAGAAATATCTATCCAGATCTTTAGCCCATTTTTAATTGGGTGATTTGTCTTTTCATTAAATTATAGGAGTCCTTTATGTATTCTAGATACAAGTCCCTTACCATATATATGATTTACAAATCTCCTCTCCTTTTGTGTGGATTGTCTCTTCACTTTTTCAGTGGTGTCCTTTGAAGCAAGATATCAATCTGAATTGCAAAAAACGTGTCCATGTTAATTACATTGAAACCCCATTACTTTGGGCTCTGGTAATTTGGAATTAGTCAGGGCAGAGGTTCAAAGTCCATTTGTTCAACAGACAGTGATTGAGATGGTCTCTGGTCAAGGCCTGGGCTGGGCACGGAGGATAGAGGGGCAAATGGGGTGAATAAGGTAGTGCCTGCCTTCGCAGTCCACAGTCTGTAGTGAGGAGAACATTCACGCATTATCCAGCCAGTGGGCTGAGCCCTGATGGCAGAGCCCCGGGGAAGGAAGAGCTAACTCTGCTATTCAGAAAAGGTTTGCTAAGCAAATGAGCAGTGAAGACCATTTAGGAAAACAAAGTGCTTTTGGAGAGCCCCTCAATCCCCGTAATGGCTTTCATCGTGATGCTAACAGAAGACACAGTTGGCCTTGTCCTCCTGTCCTGGGAGGCATCTTGGCTTGGTTGCTTCTGCTGCGTCTTGTGAGGTCCCAGACATTCTATCATCTTGAATCCTTACGGATGACCTGGCGGGTAAACTGGTATTGTCACTATTTACAGAGGAGGGAACTTACTTGGGGAGGTTAAGTGGCTTGCCCAGGGTGGCGGAGGTTAATTGTTGGGGTTGAGTGCTGGACGTGTGCTTCCCCCAGCGGCATCTGTTTACGGGATTCCAGACCCCACCTGTGGTGCCTTCCCTAAGACAGGAGTGATGCTTCCCGGCCTGATGGTAAAGCTGGTCCCCGGCACCACCCGAAACTGATGTATGGCATTGCTCTTGCAATGGGGTGCTCTTGCCACACCGGGCTGGGGAATAACATTTTAGCGTAGGCGCCCTCTCTGTATCGTGCCTCACACTCCAGCAAATGGCTGGAGCCCGCCCTCAGATCCTCTGTGGGCCCCAGTGGCTCCTGGCACGTCTCTGACTCCTGACCCTGAAGTCCTCTGTGGCGTCCTAATGTGGAGGAAATGTGTCCCCCTCTGCTGCACAGGGAAGGAAACCGCACTGGCTTCTCTGCTCAGTATCCTAAAGAAAACCTCTCTCTTGTTTTTGCTTGTTCTTCACTGCATGCCCTCTAGGATTTGACTCAAAGCGTAGGGTGATATCCATGAGCAATGCTGGACCCCAGATCGTTTCTCTTCCTGCCAGTTCTTAAACGCTTAAACCAAGCTTACCATCACTCTCTCTCTCTCAGGGAGAATTTCCTCTCTTGTGTCTTCTCAGTCCCTCATGCAAAATGATCCCAGTAGTCCCACCCTGTAGATTTTCCAGATTTGCCATTGACCTGATGTGAGCACACAGCTCGGATTCTGGCCCTTGGGCGGCTTCATTTCTCCAGAGGCAGGAAGCAGGTTTAGGGGAGCGTTTCGGCCTACCACACCCGGAGGCTGCGACCCGGGTACCTTCTCTGTGGACTTGATGCAGCCCGGATAACTCTGCTCCCCTTCCACTTTGCCTCCCACTGTACAAGGCACCTGCAGCCAGACATCCCAGCCTGTGCTCAGCTCATTTCCTGCCTGAAGAACACAGTTCAGTGGAGCTGATTTTTCTGCTCTTGAAGGAGGTACAGAATTCCACCCTTGAGTGAGCCCCGTGTACTTGTTCATCAGCTCAATGGCCCGTGAGTGTCTCATTGGTGGCGCGGCAGCAGCATCAGGTGGGGCTGCCCCCTCTCCCGGCAGGGGAGGGCCTCCAAGAGTGGACCCAAGAGGCCACTGGTGGCGTGTCCTTGGCCATCAGGAGCCACCAGCCCTGCAGACACCAGCAGACTCCCTGAAAGCAGCCTTTGGGGAGACAGCTGCTAGGCTGGGCCTGGCGTGTGTTGTGTACTGGGCCATGATACTTGTTTTGGGCCTTTCTGGAAGGTAGGGTGACCTACTGGAAGGAGAATGGGCTTCTTGCCAAATCCTGGCTTGACTTTTCTCAGGCTATGTCTTTGGGTAAGTCTCCTAACTTCTCTGAGCCTCAGGTACCTTATCTGCGAAACATGGATGATGATACTGTCTGTCTCCCAGGGGGTTAGGAGGCAGAACTATGTAACGTATGGAACATTCCAGTGGCCCAGGGAGGCCTCAGTAACCATTAGCCTCTCTCTATCCATCATCAGTCTACCTCCTTAGCTATAAAAGGGAGAAAAATTGTGGGGTCAGGGGGCAGCAGTGAAACCTCAATCCCCCAGCCGTCTCTGTTTTATTTTGGGGGTTCCAAAGGAAGACTTGGTCTCCAAAAAGGGGGAGGGCTACATTCAAACACTGGTTTTCCTTCTCGGGCGTGGAGCCACCGGTCTGCAGTGATCAGAGAGCTGTGACCATGTCTCATGTGTCTGTGGAGGAGAGACTGGATGAGGGGAAATGCTGATTCCATGCGGGTCCTGCCCTCTGGGCTTCTGGGGGTGGGCTTTCCACACTCCCGGCACTGGATGCTGTCAGAAAACAAGAAGGGAACCCGAAGCCTCGGGCTGTTCCCCTGGACCTCTTCTCGGCAATACCTTAATGAAAGACTTTGCAGATCCCTTGCAGTTGAGAGAACCGACAGGGTGGAACCCACTCTTATAGCCAGCAGTGGGGAACCATGCAGAATAACTGGCCCCCGCTTCACCAGAGAGAGGAATTATTTCCAGGACCAACAATCCAAGTGTCAGGGATGGTGTTAGCTCCCCGTGCAGGATAAAGGTCAGGCTGAGCTGTGAGCCAGGAGATTGTCCTTGGCCTCTATGGGACCCCTGAGGACCCATTTGCCTGGACATCCCTTACTCTCAGTGCAACACAATCTGTGCCCCTTAACACTACACTGGGAGCAGGGGCGGCTCGTTGTTCAGCAATAGGACACAACCGGTGTTGTGCAGGACCTCCCCTGCACCACACCCCTGCCTTTAGCTATCTGCCTCGCTTTTCCCATTCTGAGGACCTAGGGGGCCCTGTGCCTAACATCCGTGTTTCTGGAGTGTTTTCGCAGACTAGCTACTTTATTCTGGAGACTTCTGAGGACCTCTTAGTGCTTTGCCTCTATATTTGTCTTTTCCCCAAAGGCTATAAACCAGCATTCCACAAACTTTAGGTTTAGTCTAGTAAGGTATGACTTGCCTTTTTTTTTTTTTTAATGTTTTATTTATTTTTGAGACAGAGACAGAGCATAAGCAGGGGAGGGGCAGAGAGAGAGGGAGACACAGAATCCGAAGCAGGCTCTAGGCTCTGAGCTGTCAGCCCAGAGCCCGACACGGGGCTTGAACTCACCAACCTTGAGATCATGATCTGAGCCGAAGTCAGAGGCTCAACCGACTGAGCCACCCAGGCACCCCATGGATATGACTTGCTTTAGAGAAAAGGGTACCACTGGCAGAGAAAAGGGCACCATTGGCAGATAAGTTTGGAAAATGGCGCATGTTACATTCCACTCTTAGCAGCGCCGAATCAGGGCCTCAGCGATGCCCAGCACTGTAACGAGGTCTCTGAGAAATCCTGCGGTGAAGACAATGGCTTAGCTTTGTTCCTTGGAATTATTTAAATCTCAGACCTTGCACACTTGATAACAGTTGAGTGTCTCTTGAATATATAGGTCGTATATGACACGGAGTGAAACGTTGCAGAAGACAAAAGGGAGTAGCTGAAGATAATCACCGGATGTTAATTGGTCTACATAGGCACGAATAAATGAGAATGTCTCGGGTGTCTCACCTAATGACATCTCACGGGACACTGCTATTCCACAAAATATAGGCAGGGAAATGCTGCTTGTATGCCGTTTAGATAACACCTAGTTACCAGGCACCGCGTTGGGCACTTAGGACACAGTGGAGAACAAGACAAACGTGGTCTGGGCTATAACGGAGCGAGAAGACTAGCAAGGAGGCAGGGACAAACACTTAATGGTAGATACATGGTGTGTGTTACAGAAGGGTGAGTCCAGGGCACTGTGGATGGGGACAGTGTATAGCCCTGGGACATTACCTAGTCTAGGACGTCACAGATGGCCTTCCTAAGATGTTGTTATTTATCGTGAAACTCGAAGGATGAGCAGGGCTGACTGGACAAGGGACAGGGAGAGGAGAACCTTCTGGACAAAGGGAATAGCATGTGCAAATGGCCAGAAAATTGAGGGTTGCTTTAGTTTGCAAGTAGCAGAAAACCAAACCCAGTGCAGCTTAATGGATAAGGTAATGAATCGGCTTCCACAGCAGGAAGTGGATGGGGGGGGGGCGGGGGGCGGGCGGGAGCCATTGTTGTTTGTTTCTGGTGATTCAGTGATGGCAGCAGGGATTCGAGTTGCTCCCACCTCTTGACTGCGCTGGCCGTGGCATTGGCTTTATCCTGAGATTGGCTCCCCCTGATACTGTGGGCTTTCAGTAGCAATGTTTTCAGGTCTAGCACGAGAATGAGCACCCGACAGAGTTCTCTCTCCACGAGTCTTAATGGGCCAATTTGGAGCAAGCTAACCACCCTGAACCAATTATTGTCATGGGGGAATGCCTGGCTCTGAATGGCTTAGTCTGGGTTCTTACAAGAGAAACACTGGTAAGAAAGTACTGTGATTGACTTAGACCAGGAATCACCAAACCTTTTCCATAAAGGGCTGCATAGTAAATATTTTAGGCTCTGTGGGCCATGCAGTCTTTGCATATGGTGCTTTGTAGCACAAAAAGCCACAAAGACAGAAGCACATGAACATAGCTGTGCTCCAATGAAACTTTATTGATGGATATTGATATTTGAATATCGCATCATTTTCACGTGTCACGAAATAGTCTTCTTTTGTTTTTTTTGTTTTTTCCCCCCAACCATTTTAAAATGTCACAGTTCTCAGCCTGCAGGCCGTCCAA
The DNA here is from genome assembly GCF_018350155.1 of Leopardus geoffroyi. Lineage (NCBI taxonomy): Eukaryota > Metazoa > Chordata > Mammalia > Carnivora > Felidae > Leopardus > Leopardus geoffroyi. The sequence continues at coordinate 17,998,983 of NC_059329.1, forward strand.
AAACCCTCACAAAAGATGGGTGGCAGGCTAGATTCGGCTCACGGGCCACATAGCACGCTGACTTCTGATTTAAACTAATCCCAGAGCAGGGTTCAGTCCCTAAACCATGTTGCTGTCATACAGTGTGCGAGGCGGGTAGAATGGATGGGGAGACAACCTCAGTGTCCTTCACTGGGACTCTTGAGGGGCTGCAGGAAGTGGCTTGACTGTGAATATGGGACATTATAACATCTGGGCAGTGCTTCGTGGTGCCCAAAGCCTTCGTCAACAGTGCACGGGCAGCTCTTCCCCTTCTCCCTGCCTGGGTACTGCCATGACACCCTCCCAGCTTAACTAACATACCATTTAAAGCATGAGTTTTGGAAATCGGTGGCTGGGCCGTCTCCCTGACATTTCCCAGTAACATCAAAATCCGTGCATGTTAGCAGGGCCTTCGTGAGTGCAGGACCCCCACTTTTGTTGCCAGACCCTAAGGAGCGCCTGCAATTAGTCAGTAAGAAGTCACCCCGAAAGACTCACCAGGTTTGCAGCCCCCCTGGGTGCAGTCGGGGAAGCAGGAAGGTTGAATGATTCTCCTTTATAGCGAAGGCGTGGCGTACAAAACAAACACGCACAAATCTTTCCAAACTCTGCGGTGCAGAGCCACTCGGGTGACAGTGGCATGATAAAACGACCTCAACTCCCAGCATCTGTTTATGCCACACAGTGAAAGTTAATGAGGGCTGACCCTCAGCAAAACTGGGAAGTCAACCAAAGTGCAGTTTCTGACTCCAGCTAGCCTTTCTGAAGACGCGTTCCCGCCGCCAGAGGCAAACTCTTCCCCAGCCCCATCACCCCATCAGGCTCTGTGTCCTCTCTGACCTTGCTCTGTCCTTTATAAAGAAGGATCTGCCACTGGCCAGTCCCACTGGAGACTGGCTGGCAGGGTGTGCTTAGTTTTGAATGAATTTCAGGGTTTTTTTTTCCTCACCCTGTGTATACATTTTGGTATTTTAGGCTTAATTTTGTATTTCATGCGATGAGACTTTGTCTCTGGGGCAGATAATTTCTGGCCAAAGCAAGCACGTGGTGGGGATGGATGCTGGGAGAGAAAGGGCAGATGTCACAGCAACATCCGAGAATGTTTGGGTTTTACTCTGTTGTTTACAGAATGCGTATGCATGCCTGCACGCACACCCACTGTTTCTCACAAAACTCTGGGAGATAGTAAGGTGATGATAGTGTTGTTACCATTATGCCCATTTTATAGGTGAAGAAACTGAGGTTCAGAGAGACTAGAAGCCCAGAGTTGCTCCATAGCTAGTGTATTGGCGGGACAGAGAGTTGAACCTAGAAGTTCAGACTGTGTCAAAATGTGTGAGATGCCGCTTCTTTCCTAGCCCCTGGCCGTCATTTCCTCCAGGCCTGTTCATCAGGACAGCCATAAAGATAAATCTAATTAGGAACTTTCACAGCTAATGGAGTCACCTAGCTAATCCCAAGGCTGATGGGGCTGCAACTATTGAAGGTTCATCCGTCCTTCCTCCTTCCCTTTTTCTTTTTTCTCTTTTAGCTCATGGGAGTAGGAATAATAAATATTATATCACCATGGGGCACCTGGGTGACTCAGTTGGTTAAGCGTCTGACTCTTGGTTTCAGCTCAGGTCATAATCTCACGGTTTCGTGAGTTCAACCCCCGTTTCGGGCTCTGTGCTGGCAGCACGGAGCCTGTTTGGGATTCTCTCTCTTTCCCTCTGTCTCTGCCCCTCCCCCACTCACACTATCTCTGTCTCTCTCAAAGTACTTAAAAAACTTTTTGCAAAAATATTGTGTCATCACTGGCTTGTAGTCATTCATTTATTGTGTCAGCATTTATCGGGCACCTGCCACATGCTGGGCTCTGTGCTGGGCACTGGGGATGCCAAGAGGAGAGCTGTATGCCCTAGCCTCTAGCGTATGGACAATTACCATGCCGTGCGTAAGCATTGGGATGGAAATTCGGGCAGGGAACAGTGGCTCATGGGGAAGGACATCTGCCCCAGGCTCAGAAGGTCAAGAAAGGAGTTGGTCCTGAAGCTGAATTTGGTGAATAGCCAAGGATATGCAATAAAGAGACCTCTAGTCAAAGAAGACGTGTGTGTGTGTGTGTGTGTGTGTGTGTGTGTGTGTGTGTGGTATATGTGTGTTTTACATGGGACAAATGAGAGCGTGTTATATTCTAAGGGGAAAGAGGGTGGGAAGGTGGAGTTAGGAGACAAAGCATGTGAAGAGGTGGAGAAGGGCAGGGGCTAAGATATTGCTGGAAGTCTTGGTCTTACACAGGTGAGGGGTGTCTCTTCCCCTGGGACGGTAAAGAGAATATGCATAAATATTGATGCATTCATTCACTCATAACATATTAACTCATCAAATATGTATTTGTATTTGCTGTGATGGGCCAGCATTACTAGGCTAGGTAATGAGGATATAAAGTTGAAAATAATGAATTCAATACATATTTGCTGAGCCTCTATCTGCTGTGTGCTACCCTGACGATAATAGCAATATGTATTAAGTGTTCTGGTTTTCATTTGAAGATTTTCGCACGTGTTCATTTAATCATCAACACAGTAGATGCTAATGTTATTACTATTTTTAGATGGCTAAACTGAGGCATAGAGATTAGGCGACCTGCCCAATGTTATATAGTTGTAGATGGCAAGAATAGGCTTTGACCCCGGTCAGCCGGTGCTCTGAAGCCCATGCTTGTAACCACTGAGAGTACCGTCTCGAGGAGCTTGCAGACCCGGGGGGGGGGGGGGGTAGACAGATGTTCAGGCAAACAATTAAAGTACGGCAGATGTTTAGTTCTGGCAATATGGCTGGCTAGATAAACCTCAAACCCCTCTCCTAGAAAATACCAAGAAATGCTGGATAAAATACAGTAACAAACCTTTGAACGCTAACAGAACAAGAAGGGAAGTTAAGAAACCCACCAGGGACCGAAAATGAAGAGAAAGCAGAAAAGTGAAGTGGTAAGCATGTAAATTGATGCTGTGGCAGCCTGGAAAGGGGAAGTAGGGGCATTGCTAGGATTCAAGAAGTTTGGATTTCATTGGCCGTGAAGAGGTAAGAGGCAAGACCTTGGAACTGTGTAAGACAGAGTGTTAGAATTGAGAATCCCACATAAAGACGCCCTCAGTGAAATGGGACTTATAAAATAGTCCACTCCTAAGCACAGGGTGATAACTTGGGCACTGAGTGAGAATAAATAGTCTCTCTGAGACTTTATAACCAGGGGGTACCCTTAATGGGCTTGAGGTTTGAATTTATACTGCCGGCCCAAGAATTAGCAAGTTGCAACATCAGTATAAAAAGTGGTAGCAGGCTGGTAATGATCCCAAAGCTCCTGACCGCAAAGCAGAGCCCCACAAGTGGATAAATCTCTCAGCCCTGGCTGCAAAGGATTTCCACAGATAAAGCCCATGAACGAGGGTTCGCAAGTGTAGCAGACATCAGGATCAGACCCTCAAGAAGTACAACTTGAAAACATTGGACTTCAACGATACATTAGACCAGGTGGACTTAATAGACATACAACAGTCCATCCAGCAGCAACAGAATACACATTCTTCTAAAGTGCGCAGAGGACATTCCCCAGGATAGATCACATGTTAAGCTCGAAACAAGTCTTAATAAATTTGAGAAGATCGAAGTCATATCAAGCATATTTTTTTAACCCATAATGGTATGAAACTAGAAATCAATTACAAGAACAAAACTGGAAAATTCACGAATATGTGGAGGTGAAACAACATACTACTAGATGACGAATGGGGCAAAGAAGAACATTAAAGAGAAATTCAATATCTTGGGACAAAGAAAACTGGAAATACAACATACTAAAACCTATAGGGTGCAGCAAAAGCAGCTCAAAGAGGAAAGTTTATAGTGATAAACCCCTACATTGAGAAAAAAGAAAGATCTCAAATAAACAATCAAATTTAACAACTCAAGGAACTAGAAAAAGAGGAACCGACTGAGCCCAAAGTTAGTAGAAGGAAGGAAATAACAAAGATCAGAGCAGAAGTCAGTGAAACAGAGACTAAAAAGACAACCGAGAAGAAATGAATAAATTCCTAGAAACATACACCTTACAAGATTGAATCATGGAGAACTAGAAACTCTGAACAGACCGAGTACTACTAAGGAGGTTGAATCCGTAATCAAAAACCTCCCAGTAAGCAAAAGCCAGGACCAGATGGCTTCACTGGTAAATTTTCCCAAACCTTTAAAGAATTAATACCAACCCTTCATAAAGTTTTCTAAAAAGTAGAAGAGCAGAGAACACTTCCAATCTCATTTTATGAGACTTTATTTCTTTACCTGAGATCAAAATCAGACAAGCACACTACAAGAAAAAAATATATATTACAGGCCAATATCCCTAATTAACATAGATGCAAAAATCTTCAACAGAATAGTAACAAACCAAATTCAGCAGGACATTAAAAGGTTTATACATCACGATCAAGTCGGATTTATTCCAGGGCTGCAAGGATGGTTCAACATTTGCAAATTAGTCACTATGATACATCACATTACTACAATGAAAGGCTGAAAATCATAAGATCATTTCAGAAGATGCAGACATCCTTTCATGATTAAAAACTCTCTGAGTATAGAGGAAACATACCTCAACACAATAAAACCGCACGAGACAAACCCACAGCTAACATCATACTCATTGGTGAAAAGCTGGAAGCTTTTCTTCTAAGATCAGGAATAAGACACGGATGCCCACTACTCTTATTCAACGTGGTACTGAAGTCCTAGCCAGAGCGATCAGGCAAGAAAAAGAAAAGAATATCCAAATCAGAGAGGAAGAAATAAAATTGTCTCTCTTTTCAGATGACAAGATATTGTATATTGAAAACCCTAAAGACTTCACCAAAAAACTGTTAAAACTACAAACAAATTCAGTAAAGTTGCAGGATACAAAATCAGCATACAGAAACTGGTTACATTTCTATACACTAACAGTGAACTATCAAAAAGCAAAACTAAGAAAACAATTTCCTTCATAATAGTATCCGAAAGAATAAAATACGTAGAAATAAATTTAGCAAAGGTGGTGAAGAATCTGTACACTGAAAACTATAATTTATGAAAGGAATTAAGGCAAATGGAAAGATATTCTGAGCTTGTGGATTGGAGGGATTAATATTGGTGTAAACCCATACTACCCAAAGCAATCTATAGATTCAGTTAATCTCTATCACAATTCCATGCCAATTTTTACAAAAATAGAAAAAAACAACCCTGGAATTTGTATGCAACTAAAAAAGACCCCTACTAGCCAAAGTAAAAGCTGGAGGCATCATACTCTTGATTGCAAACTGTATCACAAAGCTAGAGTAGCCAAAACAGTGTGGTACTGACTTAAAAACAGCCACATAGATCAATGGAATATCATAGTCCAAAAATAAACCCGTGTGTATATGGTCAATTAATTTATGAGAAAGGAGCCAAGAATATAGAATAGAGAAAAGAAGGTCTGTTCAAGAAATGGTGTCGAGCAAACGACAGCCACATGCAGAAGAATGAATCTGGACTTCTGTATTACACCATACATAAAATTAAGTCAAAATGGATTAAAGACTTAAATTTAAGCATTGAAACTGTAAAACTCTTAGAAGAAAAAAATCGAGGGTAAGTTCCTTGACATCGATCTTGGAAGTAATTTTTTGGGTATGAGACCCAAAGCAAAGGCAACAACAATAAAATGAGTGGGACTATATCCAACTAAAAACCTTCTGCACAGCAAAGGAAACAAAAGGAAAAGACAACCTATGGAATGGGAGAAAATATTTTCAAATTATATATGAAACATATGAAATCATATGTGAAACAAAAAACAAAAGAACTCAATCTGATGAAAGTCGGGCAGAGGAACTGAATAAACATCTGTCCAAAGAGGTCATACAAATGGCCAACAAGCAGTCTGAAGGCAGAATTTCTTCTTCCTTGGGAATCTTAGCCCTTTTCTTTTCTTTTTTTAAGTTTATTTGTTTAAGAGAGCAAACAGGACAGGGGAAGGGCAGAGAGAGAGGGAGAGAGAATCCCACACAGGCTCCACAATGTCAGCGTGCAGAGCCCGATGTGGGGCTCGAACTCACAAACTGCAAGGTCATGACCTGAGCCGAAATCGTAAGTTAGACGCTTAATCGACTGAGCCACCCAGGCACCCCTTTAGTTTTTTTCTTATAAGGCCTTCAACTGATTGGATGAGACCCATCCACATGATGGAGAGTAGTCTGCTTTATTCACGGTCTACTGATTTAAATGGAAATCACATCCTAGAAAATGCTTTCACGGTCTTGTATTCGACCATATATCTGGGTACCATCACCAACCTGACACACAGAATTAACCATGGCAAAGTGGGACCCGATAGCCTGTGTTCTCTCTGTCATCTGTAAGGCAAGGTAGGAGAGTGGGGGGTCAGAGATACAATGGTAGGATCATGGCATGGGGTTGCTGAGCCATGTGGTGGCCCAGCTGAGGGTAGGTGAATGAGGGAATGGATGAATGAATGGATGAAAATCTAAGTGACCGCGGAAGGACTAGATGATGCATGTGTGGCCCCTCTGCCACTGAGGTGGGACAGGAGATAAAGACAGAGGTAGGTGCAGCTAGGTGTTGGGGGTGGGGAGGAAAATGAGGGAGCCCAGCATTTCTTCCTTCCCACCCCTTTCTCTGCCCTGGGCACCCTGGGTTGCTTTATGATTTCAATACTTTTAGCTTCATTTGAGTTGGTATTGGATGAGAGCCTTGTGACATGGCACGCCTTATCCCACGTTCTGGAACGCCCCTGGGCCTCTGCCTGTTCTGCACCTGGTCTGTTGACAAGCCTCGGGCCCCAGCTTCCCGGAATGTGGTGTGGATTGAAGAATCTGGACTCTCACGTGTGAAACCGCATGCAAACCACACAAGAAGAACCCCTAAGGGGGAAAGGCTGGGGATGTGCATAGAGGTGCGACGGGGGTTAGGTGGCTAAGAGGCCTGGAAGTTAGTCCCCACTTTTCCTTTTGCCACCTGTTTGACTTGTGCAGACCTAGGCTACCCATACTGGCCCCTTAGACCTCAGCAGGTTATCTAAGGATCTAACGAGGTCACTTCGCAAATTATAAAACATGACAGTAGTGGCAGGAACTGTTTGCGGATATTTCATGGGTGCACGGAGCGCAGAAAAGGGGAATTTCCAGTGTGTTGGTGGAGTGGCATGGGGTAGAATAGGTCTCTGACGTATCATCTGGGAGAAGACCTTTACCGTGCACCTGCTGTATTCCAGACCCCATGGGGGGGCGCTTGATATGCGGCTTATTTAAACCGCATGGAGACTCTAATGGCAAACCCTTGGGTCAGACAAACCACGCGCATTGCCCAAGGGCCAACACGAAATGGTAGAGTGGAAAGTGGAGTTTGAGAGTACGTGACTGTCTCCCCATCACACAGTACACCCCTCTTGGGTTGTTTGCGAGGTATTTTTATTGTCGTTAGGGCTTGGAGATGTAATGCACAGCATAGTGATCATAGTCAACAATACTATACTGTAAACTTCAGAGTTGCTAAGAGACTGGATTTTCATTGTTCTCACCACAGAAAGAAATGTTAAGTGATCCTAATGTTAGCTCAGTGGTAATCATATTGCAGTACATAAATGTATTACACCAGCGTGCCTACACCTGAAAGTAACACACTGTTATATGGTAATGATATCTCAAAAACAAAGAAAATAAAATATGGTCACTGGGGTCAGGCTGAGCCTCTTTTGCCACTCGGTGGTCCCTAGGTAGACAGTTGACCCTGTGGTGCCATGGCAGGCTGGGAGAACTTCCCTGAAAAAGCGTCTGGCGTGGCTGAGAATCTGGGCACCGAAGCCTTCTTATTAAGAGTATTAACGAGGGGGCGCCTGGGCGGCTCAGTCGGCTGAGCGTCTGACTCTTGCTTTAGGCTCAGAACATGATCTCACAGTTCACGAGTTTGAGCCCCACGTCAGGCTCTGTACTGACAGCACAGAGCATGCTTAGAATTCTCTCTCTCCCTCTTGTCTCTGCCTCTCACTTTCTCTCTCTCTTTCAATGTAAAATAAACTTAAAAAGGGGGGGGGGGCGGCTAACGACGCTTAATAGACCTGTCAGAGAAAGGCCAGCCTCTAAGCCAAGTCTGATCTGCCCTGAATCATCTGCTCTGTTACTGCCGTGCAGACGCTACTTAACGGTGCCCTCTGACGAGTTCATGAATTAAATGTTGTGGGATGGCAGTAAAACGGCCCCGTGCTCTTCTCTCTTCCTGCACCTCTGGCACCCATGTGGGCCACAGCGGCAGGTGGCCAGCGCCCCAGAGTCCTGGTGCATCAGGGGGCCGGGCATTCTCCCACCCGCTGGGCTTTGCATCCCCATCCTCTTTGCCTGACCTCATTAGGAATCTCGGATTGGTGGCCTTTACAGAAGGGACAGCCTCCATCTCTATCTACTCCAGTCTCTGTCCCCAAGGCATGGGGGGGGGGGGGGAGGGGGTGTTGGTGGTCACTGGATGTTCTTGAACAGGAATTAGGCTCTATTAGTGATCTGCCACTGCATAACAAATCATCCCAAAACTTAGTGACGGAAGCAGTGTTTATCGTCTCGTGCGGTTCTCGGGGTCAGGAATCCAGGGGCTGCTTACCTGGGTGGATGGGCTCAGGGTCTCTCACAAGGCTGCAGCTGTGCTGTTGACCATGGCCGCTGTCAACTCTAAGCTCACACACGTGGCTGTTGGCAGACCTAGGTTCCTCGCTGGCTATTGGCTGGAGGCTTCAGCACCTGACCTTATGGGTCTCTCCATAGGGTTGGTCGATGCACAGCAGCTTGCTGTCCCCAGAGCAGAGCCTGGGTGGTGGTGGTGGGGGTGGTGGTGGTGTGTGTGTCCCTAAGATGGAACACGGTGTCAGAAGTGACATCCCATCACTCCTATTGTCTGCTACAGGGCAGACCAACCCTGGTAAGGTGTGAGGGCTGTGAATTCCAGAAGGCTGAGGTCATAGGGGCCACCTTGGAGGCTGACTAGCACGCAGCCTAGCAGAGACCTGTACTGGGACAGCAGCTAGGGACCTAGAAACTTCGCCTGGAGGTCTGTCCCAGGTACTGTTAACAGGTTGCTCAACTAGCACCTTTGAGATAAAGTTCAGATTCCTTCATTCATTTAAAAAAATTTTTTTTGTTTATTTTATTTTTGAGAGAGAGAGAGAAAGTGAGAGACAGAGCGTGGGTGGGGGAGGGTTAAAAAGAGAGGAAGATCCAGAATCGAAAACAGGCTCCAGGCTCCGATGCGGGGCTCAAACTCCGGAACCGTGAGATCATGACCTGAGCCAAAGTCGGCGCTTGACCAACTGAGCCACCCAGGCGCCCCGAGTTCAGATCCCTTTAAATGGCCTAAAAGGTCCTTCACAGCCCACCCCCCTCACCACCACCACCGCCAGCTTCGTTTTCTCCCTTCTCTCCATTTACCTCCGGTCCCTGCTGGATGAACGGGGTGCTTTCGTGTCTCTGCCTGTGGACTAGGCAACTTCCCTTCCCCAGCCAGGAAATGTATGTTTCACGACCCGGTGTGACTGCCTCCTGCTCTGTGAAACCTTCCTGGATGACCCCCCACGGAAAGTGGAGGTCTCTCCCCAGCACCCCAGAATCCCTGTATATGTACCTCTACTACAGCATCGACTCCTTCCTCGCCGACAAGTATGGCTCCAGTGTCTGCTGTGTGTCCACTGCTCTGCCGGGGCTGGAGACCTAGCGGGAAACACAACAGACAAAATCCCCGCCCGTCCCACAACCCTCTGCCCACAGGTTTACGAGGCAGTGGGGACCAGCCCGCCACATATAAGGAAACGCACGGTGGGCCGGATGTTGATAAGTGCTGGGGACAAAACCTGATGCACAGCAGGATGAGGGGAAGTGTGGGGGACAGTGGAGACAAGGGGCTATTTCCTACTCGGTGCTCTATTGCCACGCGGAGCAGAGACCGGAAGGAAGTGAGGATTGACTTGGGGAGATAGCTGGAGAAAGAGTGTTCTGAACCTGTCACGTTGGAAAATGTGCTTTCATTTCATTTCTGGATGCTCCTCGATGGCAGGGACCGGGAACACGTCGACTCGGCATCCCCAATGCTTAGCACAGTGTTGCCTTGTAGAAGCTTGAGGGACAATGAGTGTCCTTTTGATGAGTGGGGGGCTGAAAAGTGTGAGAGACGGGATCAGACACCCAGCGAACTCCCACAGACTCCAGGACGACTGATGTGGGGAGAAAACCGAGCGAGAGAAATTTGTTTTGAGGATTGAGGGCTTGCTCCGTTGTACATCCCTATGTTTTATAGACAGAGGTGAAATGAACGTGAATTTAAATAAAGACTTTAGTCTGTATTTAATGATGCAGTTATTAGACTGCATTTGGCAATGCGTCCCCTGACATAAAGTTTTAAAATCAGCCTTTTCAAACACTAAATTACCCTTTGGGTCTGCCAGCTCTAATGATAAATAAAAGCGCGAGTCGACCTCATTACCCTCAGATTCATGGAGTGGGTTAACGTTTGGGAGATTAACCGGTTCTGGGTGCTGAGGAAGGAAAGTACTAAATGATAGATTCTGATGGCGAGTCAGGGGCTGGAGCCACATTCGCAACCAAGTTCATTACACAGAGGTCGATGAGCCTTTGTTTCTAATCAGTGGGAACTCAGATCCCTCCACATCCTTGTAACAGAGTGGCCTGTGGATACCTTTGGCTCAGGCAGCTCGGTATAGCAGACTACTTGGAGGCAAGGGTGGGAGAAAGCACTGACTCAGAAGAAAGAGGTGGTCTGAGATGTCTTTGTGAGTCCAGAGAGTGGGTTCCCTGGGAACCTGTCCAGCCTTGGATGGGACACACCCCTGCTGCTCATCTGTCAGCCTGGGGAGGGGTGAGTGCTGGCTCAGTAGGAGAGATTCATCAGAACCAGTTGTACCTTCCTTCAGGAGGGAGGGGAAGGTCTTTGAGAAAGGCGTGGTTGGCCGGGTGTGATTCTTCTCTGCCCCCTGTGAAGTCCCTGGGAGGTGTGTGTCCAGTGACACAGAGGAGGGACCTATGGCTGTTGGAGGAGATGGTACATAGGCCTGTGTGGGCCAGGAGGAAAGCAGAGGAGAAGAGAAGCTCCCATAGGCCCTGTCTTTCCTCATCCTGAAGCCTAAACAGAGTGGGTGGTCAGGATGGAGCAAAATACAGCTGTTGGGTGAATCCATGAGGAGGGGAGAAAATTTCAGGAAAGCGTCCCCTTTCAGTTCGAGTTACTCTGGTGGGTGGGTGGTGAAGGAAGAGAGTTGGGTTGGTTGCCAGCCAAAGGCGAGAAGACATGGATGCCTCATGCTGGCAACCAAACATTCTAGAACATTCTAGAACTCTGTGTCTCCTGGGAGTGAGAGCCTGAGCCCAGAGTCACACAGATCTGGATTCAAAGTCATAGTGAAAGAGGTCAGACCCCTGATTTCAGGGGGTCTCTTTTCTTTATCATCATCTGTAAAATGATAACCGTAATGCCCACCATATAGGGTTGTGGTATGTGAAAGTTAAGAGGAAAAACATATACCAACTTCCGGGCACATGGTAACATCCAGTAAATAGTGATTTTTCCCCCTTTCCCTAAATCATGAGAGAGGAAGCCTCCTCAAGCCAAATAATTCTTTCTGTCCCCTCCTCCCTTCCCTGCCTTCTTTCCTTCCTCTCAACTAGCCAGCTACTATTTATGCATCACTTAGCACATTAAAGGTGATTTACTACACAGAACATTCTAGGAGAAGCATTGCGATGTACTGGGCAGCGTATTGTAGTGGAGCAGAGGATCTGATGTTTGCTTCTAATCCCTCGACACGTCAGCTGCGTGTTCTTGAGTGGGCTTAATCTTTCTGGGCTTCTGCGTACTCGTCTATGAAAGGGGGACTGGTGGGATTGTACGGTTATTTCCTGGATTAGCACAAGATAGATACACGTGAGATTTGATGGCTGAAAGTGCTTTATAAGCTATAAAAGAACACACAAGTTTTTTGTGTTTTTTAAAAAAATCATTTTTAGGTGTGGTAACATACACACAACACAAAACCATCTTCATTCACACTGTTTTGCAACCATTGCCACCAGCCAGTCTCCAGAACTCTCTTCATCTTGCAAAACTCCGTACCCATGAAATAATAACTCCTCGTTCCCCGCATCCTCCAGCCTCTGGCAACTACCTTTCTACTTTCTGTCTTTATGAAGCTGAACACTGTTAGGTATCTCATCTCATATTGTGGAATGGTACAGTATTTGTCTTTTTGTGTCTGGCTGTTCACTTAGCATAATGTGCTCGGGGTTCATCCATATCGTCGCATGCGTCAGAATTTCACTCCTTTTTAAGGGTGAATAATATTCCGTTATATTTATATGCCACATTCTGTTTATCCAGCCATCTATTGATGGCTACTTGGATTGCTTCCGTGCTTTGGCAATTGTGAGTAATGCTGCTATAAACATGGCTGTACAAACATCTCTTTGATATACACCCGTATACATCAAACTCTTTTGGATATATACCCGGAGGTGGCATTTCTGGATCACATGGTAATTCTGTTCTTAATTTTTTTGAGGACTGTTTTGTTTTATTTTTTGTTGTTTTTTTTTTTTTTTTATGTAATAGGCATCCGAATGGGTGCGAGGTGGAAAGAGGGCACGATATTAGTCATTCCTATAAGCAATAGATTTAATTGGAACGTACCTCCTTCAAAACAGAAAATAAGAGAGGGATTGGAAACAGATTGATGAAGATGGGGTCCCTCCCTGGTTAGAGGTCATGGTTTAGAAGGGATCTGAGATGCCCTGATGAGTGTGTATATTACAGGTCACTTGCAAACAAAATCTGTATGATGGCTGGGCAGTGGGGAGTGGCCCCTTTGCCTGGGGTGACCACTGAAGATACGTGTGAGAGTTCGTTTTTGAGCCAGACCTTGAGAACAACCCGGGTTTCAATGCATCGAGATTGCAGAGGAGGGATGGAGTGGTGCATAGTCTCCAAATGGAAATGGCGTGGATCGAAGACGTATCTCGGAAAAGAGTCAAGTTTGTTCAGGGTGTGGTCCCTGGAGTAGCGATGTCTGCAGCTCCTGGTAAGCTGTTAGAAATGAAGATGCGGGGGTGCTTCCCCCACCGATACTGAATCAGAATCTCTGGGAGCAGGACCTGGCAGTCTTTGCTTTCATACCCCTCCAGGGGCTCCTAATGCAAAGCTCAAGTTTGTACAGAGGAGTAGAAGCAGATGAAGCTGGGCATGGGTTAGAGGCTAGTTTATGAAGCGTAGAGCTGGGCCAGGGAGTTCCGGCTCTGCTTATAACCCTCCAGTGCCTGCCCGTTGCAGCCAGAATACGATTCAACTTGTCACCATGGCCCATGAGGCAATATGATCCCCTCCGTCTCCCTCTTCACCTTCTTCCATTCTCCCCCTCATTCACTAAGCCACTGAGCGCCAGCACCTGCTGAGGCCTTTCTTGTCGGGCTCCTTTGGCTCGGAATGTCCTTGCCCTCTTCCCCGTGGATGGCTTCCTCCTCCTCCTCATTTGCCTCTCAGCTCAGGTGATGCCTTTTCAGAGATGTTCCTTCCCTGACCCCTTCCATCGTGGTGTACCCTATTTTTTTATGGCACTTCCTGCTTTCTGCAGTTATCCGGTACGTCTTTCCTTACATGCTCATTGTCTGCTTTCTCCAACAAGGGCGTGACATCTTGAGTCTGGGTCTCAGTCCAGCTCACCGGTCTCTTTCACAGCCTGGCACCGAGTGGATATCCAGTATTATTTTCTTCATTCCGTAGACCCTGGGATGCTTTTAGGTGCTTCTGAATAGTGAAGGTGACACCCTCAAAGTGCTGGCTGGGGGTGTGGAGCAGGAAAGGAGGGGAGCTGCTGAGGCTAGAGTGGAGTTGTGAGGTGACAGGGGTCTAAGCTGGTGGTTCTCCCCCGGGGGGCAGCCTGCCTCCCCCTGCCCCAGGCCAACGGCAGTATCCAGAGGCGTTGGGTGGGGGAGGGGGGGGCTGTGACAACTGGGGAAGGTGCAACTGGCATCTAGTCATGGTGGCCAGGGTGCTGTTAAACTTACTACGTGCCCCCCCCCCACCCCCGGAAGCCCCTTATAAGCAAGAACATTCCTGGTCCAGGTATCAGCAGTGCTGAGGCTGAGAAACCCCACTCTAAGCGGGCTGGTGGTTGCAGGAGTAGAAAGAAAAAAAAAAAAAGTGAATATTTTCTATTCAACAGGGTACGATTTTGTCCTCATCTGTGCCTGCAGTTGTGACTTTACGTCTTTCTGGCAACAGAATCAGCAGACCCCAAGCACAGAAAATTCCCCTGGGAACGGGCGTGTGTCATGCTTTCGCCCTGTTTGACTTGGCGCCTGTCTCACGCTCTTGGTGATCCGGCTTTTCCCCTTCTTGTCCTCCTCCTCTTCCTTCTCTCCCTTCCTCCTCCCTTCCTCTTCCCTTCACCCTTTCTCTTTCCTCTTGCCTTTTTCTTCCTTCCTCTCTCTGCTTCTTCTCTCTCTTTCCTCTCTTTCTCACTTAACTGCTCATTATGAAGATTCGGAGTTTAGTGGGTTTATGGTCTCAGTCCTTAATTTTTAAAGCAGGTAATTGCATAGTCTATACTAAATTAAATTTACTAGCTTTTTCCTTCTGTGGCATATGGCATCTGAATGGGGGCTGCTTTTTATCTCCTGCAGGTTAGTGCTATTTCTTTTCCCTTGTCTCTCTGTGCGTTTGAATATTCTGATGACGGCCACAGCATTGTCTTCAGGAAACTCAGCCAGTCAGGCGTGAGGTGGCCAAGATCCAGACGTGGTCTGCCGAGTCCCGCCACAGAACCTGGGCAGATGCCCCTGTCAGCTTGTCTCACTCCCGCATCTTGGGCTGCTCGTCCGGACCCTAGGTGGCAAAGGCTGTTGATCTCCCCTGACGGGGCCACCCAGCCCCTCCTCACCATCCCCTCCACCAAGCACTGCCTCCATGATTCCCCAGGGATACCCTGAGGTGCCCAGGGACACCAGCTAAAACGTAAGTTAGTCTCAAGGAGAAATGTGGCACACGTAAGGAGTTTTTGAGGGAGGATAGACCTGAGAGGTATTTGTTCTGGTGAGGTGCTACGGAAGATGTTTGAGACGTCAGTGGACTATGTGGGAGGTGCCAGCCTCTGGGGGGCTGATGGGGAGTGAGACAGAGTTCCTACCTACGTTCTAGACGGAGGCTCCACGGGAACATTGCTTTCCAGCACAGCGAACAGTGACTGTCCTCCCCAATCACAAACAGGAATTACAATGTGAGTTAGAAGTTTGACACATTTTGTTGATATGAGGCTCCTCTCTTCCCACATTAGGAAGAAGGCAACAGAGCAGATGACATTATCTGAATTTTTTTTTTTTTTTTTTTGAATGAATGAGCAAATGAACATTCTGTTCTTCTCCCTTTGTGAGGCCCTAGCTTACTCTCTCAACCCCAGTGTCCTCCTGGACAAATGTTCCCTGTCCGGGTCTCACTCCCAGGGGGGATGAGGACAATGAATAGGATCCATTATTTGTGCTTTGACCTCCTGGGAAAAGAGACAGGTAACCATAAGGCGGAGACCGTCAAAGTCATGGCCTTTTGGATTTTTCTGGCCATGTTCTCGCAGAGAACTCAAAGCTGTTCTAATCGGTCATTATCTCTTACTTGCCCTCTTTGAGTGGAGAGACGTCAGCATCATCCACAGGTGCCAGACTTCTAGTTCCCCTTGTAATTGTCATTTCTGATTGGAGGTGACGAGGTCCTGCGCTATAAGCTATAGGAGGCATGGCCCTCCTTTCTTCACACTCTTGGGGAAAATGCAGAGACAAACACAAGAGCCCCTCAGTCCTCTAATGGCTTAGGGTCTCTCCATAGACTCAGGGAGAGGCATGAGGTAATGATGATGTAACCAGATGAAGACCGATGGGGGAGGGTCACAGACCACGTGGAGCGCCGGTGACTCAGAGGTGGAGGGATTCTGGGGGTGGCACCTGCCCGCTTCCCCGCCGAGCTCACCTGGCAGAGTCTGCCTGGCACACTGCCTGTGCTGTCTGCCTCACTCCCCACTTTTGTCCCCCCAACTAGTCCCTGAGTCTTGGAGACCAGGGGCCCATGTTGCCTCGTGTCTCCACCTCCTGTGTTCTCAACTGCGTCTGCTTTGCTAGCTCATCGACATGAATTCCCCCAGACAGTGAAGCTGACCCGGGCTCAGTGTCCTCTGGACGCAAGGCAGACCTCCCTGGCATCCTTGGATGTGCTAGACCCGTGAGGACTCCCACCAGCCCCCATCACTCCCTGAGCCTCTGTCTTCCTTCTGCTTTAGCCCATAACTCGGCCAGAAGGCTGTCACCGGCAGCTATTAGAAAAGACAAACAGGCAACTCCAGCACCCACTAATTCTCTCCCCTGCCTGGCTCTGTGCGCAGGGAGCCTTGAGCATGGGTATGCCAGGCACTGCCCTGCCACCATCGTGCGTCTGGTCCGGCCAGGGGAGCTGCCACGGGCGAAGCCGGTGGCTCCCTCTGTGACCATGAGAACACTTGGGGACTGTCCTCCCCCAGAGAAAACCCAGAGGGAGACGGCACAATCCAGAGGGAGAAGGGAACAGCTTCGGGTTAACTGGGAATATCAATGGGGCACGCAGAGACCTTACAGAGTGGCCGTATTAATAAGGCACTAAATGCAGATGTAATTGCTGGTTATGGCAGGGACTTTATTCATAAATTTTTTCTCAGGGGTCATGTCCTTTTGTTAACTATGGGAGCATGAAGGATTAAGGGATGAAGCTAAAGGTGAACCGTGCTGTGAAAGTCCAACAGTCAACACACATCAGGCCCAGGTCTCTTGACAAGTCTGGAAGGCACGCGTGTTTCGTGTCTGCCTGGATCTGTGCTGAGTCCGGTGGAGGACACAGGAGACCATGGGACGTGGCTCCTGCGCTCGAGGTGTTCACCGTCCAGAGAGCCACTCGTGGCGCCAGGAAATGGCACTGTGCCCCCCTCTCGTGTGCTGGCCCCGCCGCCCGTCCTCCCTGGGCTCACTTCCCCCTGCTGCTCTGTGCTTTCTCCCCAGTTCGTACCCCCTCTCCGCACCTCCCTGTGGGCCCTCTTCAGCTTGGCACGGAGCTCCATTCTGTGGGGAACCCAAATCTGTCCCATGGAATGCTTCCCTTTCGCCTGTTTCCGGGGACAGCTGTTCACCCGAGAGCGTGGCAGATGTATTTCCCTGCTTCCCAGTGCAGCCCACAGACATCCCGCCCGTCCTGCGGTGTCCCCCAGGACGTGTCTCCATTCACCTCGCACCTGCCGTTCTCGTGCACGGCTGTGATCCCTGGCTCACCGCCTCCTCTCTTCTCTGCCTCTCTGTTCTCGCTGGATCATCTGTGTCCATGAGTCCCTCCCTCTAGTCCCATTACCTTGAGGATACTTAAGGGACACCTCCAGCGGCCTTCTCCTGTCCACATCACTGTCTAATCCACCCTCTGGATTGTGGCAATGCTTGACCCTCTTCTGCCTCCGAAACCCTAAATTTCAAACCCCACAGTCTGCACACAGCATCCTATACTCCCCCCTTTTCCATCTTGCTCCCACTGGTAACGCTCTTGCCATATCCACACGTCCAAGTCCTATGCAGCCTCTCAGCCCTGCAGGGTCAGTTCATTTGGATAACCTTTTGTGGGTTTCACCAAACCCTTTCCTGGTAGTGCCTTCACCTCCTTTGTCCTCTCATCCTGCCCTCCCACCCAGTAACTCCCACTGTTGATACTTCTGGCATCTGCCTGCCCTGAGGCTGCTTGCAGAGAGACACCAACTTCTCTGCCTTTCCACCTGGCTGACACAAAGACATTTATTTACACGTTGGAGTGCCTCTTCTAAGCTTGAGCCTGAAACCGTCTACCCCATCTTTGCCGTGACTGCTCAGAAGGTGACAGTCTTGCCTCTTTTCAGAGAAAATAAAGCTCCCAAGCTCAGTCTGTCTTAACCCCCCTTCCCCCAAATAGTTATTTAGAGTCGTATCGATTAGTATTACGTTTGCATAGTCTAGGATGAGAGCCACTATCTCTTGAGTGCTTGAAATGCGGCTTGTCTGAATTCAGATGTACTGTTGGGTACAAAAGATACATTGGATTTTAAAGTTTTAGTATGAAAACAGTACAAAATATCTCAACGATTTTATACGTCTATATATATTCAATGTTATTTATGTGTTTTGAGAGAGTGCGTGAGTCGATGGGGGAGGAGCAGAGAGAAAGGGAGAGAGAAACTCCCAAGCAGGCTTCATGCTGTCAGTGCAGAGCCCAACTTGGGGCTCGAACTCCCACATGGTGAGATCGGGACCCGAGCTGAAATCAAGAGTCGGATGCTTAACCGACTGAGCCACCCAGGTGCCCCTCAACAATTTTATATTGATTAGATGTAGAAATAGTAATACTTGGAAATTTTGGTTAAATAAAATGTATTACTTAATTTCATAATTTCACCTGTTTATTTTTAGGGTTTTTTTTTTTTTTTTTTTTTTAGTTTTTATTTCTTTCTTTAATTTATATCCAAGTTAGTTAGCATATAGTGCAACAGTGATTTCAGGAGTAGATTCCTTAATGCCCCTGACCCATTTAGCCCATCCCCCCTCCTGCAACCCCTCCAGTAACCCTCTGTTTGTTCTCCACATTTAAGAGTCTCTTATGTTTTTGCCCCCCTCCCTGTTTTTGTATTATTTTTGCTTCCTTTCCCTTAAATCTCTTTTTACTTTTTTTTTAATGTGGCTCCTAGAAAACCTAAAATTACAAACATAGCTTGCGTTGTATTTCTGTGGGACAGCACCGAGCTGGAGCATAGGCTAAGCTTCAGTAGCAAAGAGACCGAACGTGTCGAATTTCAAAGATCGAAGGGTATGGCTCAGGAGTGTGAGTGAGTCTATAGGTCAGTCATGATTCAGGGCTGGCCAGAGGGGAGCCAAGAAGCCTTGTTGCCATTATCAGTTTATAGTTCCCCTCCATTCCATTCCTGGAGTGTTACCATTTCCAATGTCACCATTTCCAGTTGGCAAAAAAAAAAAAAAAAAAAAGGGAAGGAGCGTCTAGGGCATGGGGATGGCCCGATGGTCCGTGGTTACTTCGACTCAAACTCACGGGCCCACTTCAGCTCCAGACCTCCCCCAGCTGCAGAGGACACTGGGAAATGTGGTTTGTAGCTGGGCAATCACGTGTCCAGGTAACACTGAGGGTGTTTTATTGTTAAAAGGAAGAGAAAAAAGGAACCCCTGGTGGCCAGCGAGCAGTCTCTGCCATGGCTTTTCCCTTCCCGCAGCCTGCATGAACCTGTACCCTGTGCTCTAGGCTCTTTCTTACTGGCCTTTTTGCAGGACTTGCTTCCAAAAGTGCCCCCTTGCTGCTGACATTATCCGCTTCTCCCTCCCCTCGGGCTCCTTCTTCTGGGCCCCTGTCCTCTGAATTTATAGCCCCTTCCCTTGGGCAATGTGACTCACTCCACCTCCGCCCTAATCACACTCCTTCCGCAGAAGACAAACTATACCTGACTCGTTGGCCTTCTTAGCCCCTTCTCAAGCAGCTGGGTCTGCGTGCTGCCCCCACCCCTCCCCTCAGATGGCTCTCACCGGGGCCCCTGGTGACCTCCTAGTTGCCAAACCTCATGGAAAATCCCCAGTCCTTGTTTCATTTGACTTCCAGCCGGCCTCACCGCTGCGTCCAGCCTCTTGCATCAGATTCCCTTTTTCCACATTCTCCCCAGGTGTCGAGTCCCCAGGGTCTTTGACTCGACCCTCCTCTCTCCTCACTGGCAGATCCAAATTGTCACTGCCAGCCTCGCCCTGCGCTCTCCCAGGTCTGCGTGTCTGGCCTGGATGGTTCTCTGGGAGCCAGGCCAGTGACTGTCCTCTGCTAAACGGTGTGCCTCAAACTTAAACAAGTACCACCCCAATCTCATCATCTACGCCCTTCTCCAGAAGCAAAACAGAGCAGCCTTCATTTTTACCCCGCTGTGTTCTTGATGTTGGTCAGTGACGTCACCATCTAAGCAGTCAGGCCAGAAGCCCTTTGTATCTCCTCCTACCCCTCCACAGCCGGCCACCCTTGCCTTACACCTCGCGAACCTTGCTCGGCTCTGCCCCCCTTCTTTGATCCTCATTGTCCTGCCCCTCAGTACCTGCCTCACCTCTGTTTCCGGGGCTATTAAAGTCATCCCCAAACTCACTTTCCCTATTCAAATTTCAGTTACCACCCCCCTGTATCTTCAGTGCTGTGAGTGATGGCGCTAAAATGCAAATCTGATGATGTCACCGTCTGTCACAGGCCCTTCTGTTGTTAACCTTCCGGGTCCCTGGCAGGACAAAGATCCTTCCTGCTCAGGCTTCTGTCCTCCCTTCCAGCCGGTCCCGCATCCACTGAACCAGTCACGCCTTTGGGGGCTCTGCACACTGGAACACACCTCAGTTCCCTGCCTTTCTAGGGAGCTCACAGGCCTACTTCGAGGCTGCCTCTTCTGTGAAGCCTGGTGCGTAGGAGGCACTGAACACGTGTGTGTGTGAGGCCTTCCCTAAAACGTCTCTCTTTCCCAGAAAAGCTGGGGGCTTTGTGATTTTTCTCCGTTACACCACTGAGTGTCTCCACCCCTTCCCGGAAATGTCTTTGAGAGCCAAAGACCCAGTCGTAGTTTTCTGCCCTTTCCCAGTGCACCTGGATGGCTCATGGATGGATCATAATGGGGTTCTGTCCTATTACTTACCATATTGGGTTGTGGCCATTTGATTTGATGGCCCTATCTGGACGCTTTGAAAGCAGAAATACATCTTACCCGTCTCTGTGTACATAGTGCCCTGCTTAAGATTGATGTTGAATGGGTATTTGATGAATTAATAAACAAAGGAATGATTAAGTAGATGGACGCATTGCCTCTGTCACTTACAAAGCACCGGGTTAAGTGCTAAATGAATGGCACGGACCGTGAGCACGTTAGGGGATTGGAAGACGGCAGAGTCAGCCTGGGCCAGAGCAGTCCAGCACGTGTCTGGGTCAGGTCGCCGGACCGTGGAGGACGGGGGCACCAGGCAGGTGAATCTGCGATGCGGAGACGCTGGGTTAGCGCAGGAGAGCCTGGAGGCGGGAAACAGGTAAGGGGTATTGCGAGAGAGAGGCAGGGCTGGTGGCAGGGGAGGCAGAAAGGGAGCAGGGGTCCTCGGTGAGCAAGTGGAGTGGCCAAAGGGCCAGAGAGAGTGCAGGACGGCTGTGCCGTGGACCACTTGTAAGAGAAGGGCCATTCATTGAAACTGGGAAGGCAGAAGGAGCCCCCCATTCTCTGAAAAGATAATGGGTTACCTTTGGGACATGGAGTTTGGGGGGACCTCCAAGGAGACATTTCCCTTTAGCACCCAGAGATAGGAGTCTGGCGTGGAGATTGGGCAGCGGGGCAGGGGAGGGGTTTTGCAATTACCTACCTGCGTAGAGCTGTTAGTTGAGAATGAATTCTTCAAGGGAGAAAGTACACAATGAAGAAAATGTGGACCGAGGACTGAATGCGGAGTGTGAGGTCTGGGGAACACTGCCAGCTAGGGCTGGATGATAGAGGGAGGAGGGGCGCCTGGGTGGCTCAGTCAGGTAAGCATCTGACTCTTGGTTTCGGCTCAGGTCATGATGTCGTGGTTCCGTGGGTTCGAGCCCCACGGCGGTCTCTGTGCTGGTAACACGAAGCCTGCTTGGGATTCTCTCTCTCTCTCTCTCTCTCTCTCTCTCTCACACAAAAGCAAATACATAAACCTTAATAAATAAATGAATGAATGAATGAATGAATGAATGAATGAATGAGGGAAGGGAGTTGGAGGCAGAGCAGGGTTGGAGCAAAGGTGACCAGAATGAAAATCAGACTAGTGTCATAGCATGGATGTTAAAACACGGCAACCCAAAAAAACCCTCCAGTCGCATATGACTCAGAGCCTCAAAACCCTAAAAGACCACAGAAAGACCTTTGGATCTGGAAGGAAGGAGAACCTTGGTGATTTCTGGGAATGAATTCAGCGATGGCGGAGGCTCAGGACAGAGAAGATGCAGAGGAATTGGAGGCAGTAGGTATAGACCACAGAGTTTAAAATGTCTCATTTGCTGAGGGTGAGGAGAGAGGGTGGGGAGAAAGTGGGAAGGAGCCAGAAGAGTAGTAACTTTTTTCTCATCACGGCATTTTTTTTAAGTTGAAGTATAATTTGCCTACAATAAACTGCCTGTATTTTGAAGTATACAATTTGATAAGTTTTGCCATATGTACACCCTTCACACCATCACCACAGTCAAAGTAGTGAAAGTTTTCTATTTTTAAATGTTTGTTTCTTTTGAGAGGGACAGAGAACAGGGGAGGGACAGAGAGAGAGAATCCCAAGTAGGCTCCACACTGTCAGCACGGAGCCCCTGTCTGGCTTCCTAAATTCCGTTTTGTCACTGAGTAGTCTTTTGTTGTATGGATATACCACAGTGTATTTATTCACTTCCCTCTTGATGCTTGTTTCCATCTTTGACTGTCACAGAGCCAGTTGCTGGGAACATTTATGTACAAGTTTCTGTTTAAACCCAAGCTTTCCTTTCTTTTGGATAAATACCTAGGAATGGAATGGCTGCGTCGTATGGTTGGGGCATGTTTCACTTCTTAACAAACGATCAAACTGTTGGGGCTCCTGGGTGGCTCAGTCGGTGGAGCGTCCCACTTCAACTGACGTCATGATCTCACGGTTTATGAGTTCAAGCCCTGCGTCGGGCTCTCTGCTGACAGCTTGGAGCCTGGAGCCTGCTTCGGATTCTGTGTCTCCCCCTCTCTCTCTGCCCCTCCCCCACTCACACTCTGTCTCTCTCTCTCAAAAATAAGTAATAAAAATAAAAATAAATGATCAAAGTGTTTTCCAAGTGGTTATACCATTTTACATTCCCGCCCGTAGCTTATGAAAGTTCCAATTCTTCCACATCGTCGCCAGCTTGATGTGGTTGAGCTTTTTAATTTTAGCCATTCTAAAAAGATTTATGGTGAGATCTTGTTATGACTCATGATATGGAGCAGCATATCTTTATATGTTATTCACCACCCATGTAACTTCTCTGGTGAACTGTCTATTCAAATCTTTGCCCGTGTTTTAAAAAATTGGATTGTTTGATTTCTTATTATTGAGTTTTTGAGAGTTCTTTGTATATACTGGATGTAAGTCCTTCATCACATATATGCTTTCTGTATAATATTTTCTCCAAGTCTGTGGCTTGTCTTTCCTCCCATTCATGGTGTCTTTGGGAGAGCAGACATTTTAAATTGTGATGAATTCCAGTTTGTCAGTTTTTTATTTTATGGGTTTTGCTCTTGGTGTCATGTCTAAGAAGTCTTTTCTAATTAAAAGCCACAAAATTTTCTTCTAGAAGTTTTATAGCATTAGGTTTTACATTTAGGTCTAGGATCCATTCTGTGTTAATTTTTATACATAGCACAAGACAGGGTTGGGAGTTCTTTTTTTTTTTTTTTTTTTTTTTTTTTTAATTTTTAAACGTATGGATATCCAACTGTTCCAGTACAATTTGTTGAAAATACCATTTTTTTCTAACTGTGCTTTTGTCAACATCAGCTGGCCATATACGTATGGGTCAGAGTAGTAATTTTGAAGGAAGGATTAGAAGTTGGCATAACATCCCTCAAAAGCCAAGACAGATTTGGCTTAAACATTTACGGAGTGCCTCCTGTTGTCAGGCAGGATGCCAGGCACTGGGGATAGAAAAGATTCAAGAGGGGAAGTTAAAGATGAAACTGATCATTGAAATAGAGTATAAGATGCATGGGATTCTATGGGGATACATGCTTGACGCCCTTGATCAACTTCTGTGTTCAGGGAAAGCTTCTGGAAGGAGGGGGCGTCTGAGTGGAGGACTCATTCTGAATAAGAGTGATCCGTGAGCAAAGGTGGGAAGTCAGAAGGAAGAGCCTGAGTAAAAACGTGCAGGCACTCAACGGCATGTGTGTGGGTTTAGGTGGTGCTAGGGTAGTTTGGTATTTCCAGAAGGTAGAGAGGGATGAGCAGAGAAGCGGAACATAAGGTTCGAGAAGGAGAGCCAGGTCTTGTCTGCCATGCCAAGGAATTCCATTTATTTTGAGACTCAAAGCTAAAAGCAGGGGTTTGCACCTTCGAGTGACGGGCAGCTGTGTGTGGGCATGATGGGGGACTGCCAGGTGGTGGCGGCAAGTTTGGTGGGAAAACCAGAGTCAAGAGGTTGCAGTTGAGTAGCCGACGTGAAAGGACTGAACTTGGACCGTGGTGTTGAGACGGAGAGCAGGGGACTGATTCGGGATACAGTGGGGGGCAAAGCCGGGGCCTTTGGAGGTAAGGAGTTGGGGTGAGGCCATGATGCTTGTGTGGCTGGTGCTGCCATTAGCTAAGCCCAAGGAGAACATAAGAGGGAAGAGGATGAGTTTGCCTTGAGTCTTAATAAATTTGAGATGCTTATCAGACATTTACGTGGAGATGTCATCAGGCAGGTAACCTAGGACACCCTCCTGGAGGGGGCTGTGAACAAGATCACCTAGGAAGCTTCTGAGGGAGGCAACAAGAAGGCTCTGCACAGACCCTGGGGCCTCACCAGTATTAAAGGGTAGGCAAGAGACTGTGGACGTTGAGAGAATGGTCAGAGGAGCAGCAAGAAAACCCAGGGACTTCTTGTCATGGAAGCCAAGGAAATTGAGGGTTTCAGACAAAAGACTCAGAACTTGGGACTCGAACACTCAGCACCCTCCGGTTCAGAGGAAACTGAGACGCAGCTTAACCAAGTGGTCTGGCAGCTCACAGGCTGTGGACCCAGACTGCCATTAAGAGCTGTGTGACCTCGGGCAAGTTGTTTCCACCTGCCCCTGTCTCTGTTTTCTCACCTGTAAAATGGGACAGTAAGCTGTGGGGGAACTAAACGGAACAATCATACGATGTCCTTGGAACAGCACCCGTCAGATAGTAAACAATACTGCCAGCTAGTGATGCGGTCAGACGGAGAATCAAAAGCGTCCCCTGGCTTTGCACACATGGTTGTTGACAGTGACTTTGTGCATACAGTCTGAGTGGGGTGGTGGGGGCGGATTACAGCAGTTTAAGGGAAAATGAGATGAAGTGAAGTTAGCAACAGTTGAGTAATCGCTTGAGCAGTCTGGCTCAAATCGGAGGTAAGATGGAAGGGACAGTCAGAGGGTCACGCATGGTCACTGTGGTCCGTGGAGGGTCCCTGTGGGAGGGGAGGGCCTGAGCACGTTTTAGCAAAGGGGAATGAGCTGGTCTGGGGAGAGACTGAAGGTAAAGGAGGGAAGGGAAGTGTGGTGAGAGGCAGAGGGTCAGGAGAGGACAGCTGGGCATGGTGAGGTGGCAAGGCGGGGGGGTAGGGGGTGGGGGGTGGGGAGGCTCTCCTAGAACCAGAGACCTCATTATCTGAGCCTATTGGAAAGGGGCACCTGGCTGGCTCAATTGGAAGAGCATGTGACTCTTGATCCCGGTGTCATGAGTTCAAGCCCCACATTGGGTGAAGAGATTACTTACTTACTTACTCACATACTTACATGAAAAAAAAAAAAAAAAAAAAAAAGAGGTGGGGGCACAGAGTGAAGGCAGTTCCAGAAAGTGGCCTCGGATTAATCTCTCTGAGGACTGGGAGAGGGGGTGGGAGCTGGGCAGTGGCTGGAGGTGAAGGTCCAGGTTATGGGCTCACTAGTGTGCCCCCCCCATTCATATGCCTCCTTTTTTTTTTTTTTTTTTTTTTAATGTTTCTTTATTTTGGAGAGAGAGACCGAGTGTGAGCAGGGGAGGGGCAGAGAGAGAGGGAGACACAGAATCTGAAGCAGGCTCCGGGTTCGGAGCTGTCAGCACAGAGCCCGATGCGGGGCTCGAACCCAAGAATCCTCAGGTCATGACCTGAGCCCAAGTCCAACATACTTAAAAGACTGACCCGCCCCCCTGCAATTCATATGTTAAAGTCCTAACTAAGAGACTGCATTTGGAGATGATGTCTTTGAAGAGGTAATTAAATTAAAATGAAGTCATTAGGGTGGGCCCTAATCCAGAATGACAAGTGTCCTCATAAGAAGAGGAGATTAGGATACAGATGCAGCTGTGGAAAGACCACGCGAGGACACAGGGAGACGAACTGAGGAGAGAAGCCTCCGAAGAAGCCAGTTCCGCTGACATCTTGATCCTGGACTCCTAGCTTGCAGAACCGTGAGAAAAGAAATTTCTGTTATTTAAGCCCCCCACCCCCACCCCCACCCTCCACGTCTGCCCCAGGAAACAAATACAGTCCAGAACGTGAGGGGGAGCTGGCCGGGCGAGGCCAGGGGCAGATGGCAGTCCTGTGTTGCACCCCAGGTGAGGAAGAAGGGTGTGGGTTTCTGGTGGAGCGACCCACACAGCGATGTGACCTCCTCCGACAGGAAGGATGACAGGGACCATCAGGGGTAAGAAGAGAGGCGCGAGAAGTCAGAGGTGAGCATGGGAAGCTGGTGTCAGGTGAATGGTGATCCTGGGGCTGGGGCTCGGCCTGGGAGCAAAGCTGATTGGTTCTCTGGAGGCTCCAAGCATCTCTTTCTCTGAGCACAGGGCTCTAACAGCTGCGGGCGGTGTTACAGATACTGCCTGTAAAGGCTCTCCCGTAATTCTCTGCAACACCCACCCCCCCCCCCCACCTTACAGAGATAAAAGTTATCAAAGTGCTTGGAAATCTTGGGTAGAGAGAGTCTAGAAGACCCAAGGGATTAAAGGAGGCTGATTTTTTCCAACCTGAGGGGTGATTTCCAGGCTGTTGAGAATTCGAGGAGGGAGAGCCCTGTTCCGGTTCGCACAGGTGGGCCGGCCCCCAGGTGCCCTAGAGGCCCCCACGCGGGCCCTGCACCCTGCACTGCTGGTTCCGAGGGACTGTTCTCAGTCTGAGCGATATCTCATGCTTCTGCACCCCCTCCTATTATTCACTCACTCAATAACCATTCATTAAGGGCCTCCGGCATACGTGTCTGGAATCGTGAGGGTACAGAGATGAATTTGGCTCGGCCCTCACCCTCAAGGAGCCGGCCGCCTCCGGGAGAGAAGACGAATAAACAGATAGGCATAATAAAAAAGTCAAAAGTGATGAGTGTCTCATGAAAGGTACAGAGAAATTTCTGTGGGAGTTTTAAGGAAGAGGGAATTAATTTGGGACGGGGAACCTGGGAGTTTCAAAGGAAGGAGATCACTCTGAGCTTTTAAGGTTCAATCTAGTTGAGGGAAGTTACAGAAAGACCTCGATGTTAAGGTAAGCACCCTTCCAGGGCAATGAGTGGTCGCTGGGGAAATCTCAGGAGAGTACTGGGCTGGGGAAGTCAAGGAGGGCTTCTTAGAAGAGGCGGGTCTGAGGAGGAAGAAGGAGGGTCCTTATAAGGAAAGGAGGAATAGGGGCGGGGCCAGTGTCAGCAGAGGCAATGGAGGAAGGAACGTAGGCCAGTCCTGGTCCTGATATAGGGGCGCTGTCGCTATGGGGGTGAAAGGGAGTGCTCTGTGGAAGCCAGAGTGCAGAGGCCCCGATGCCATCTTAGAGACTCAAATGGGACCAACCATTGGATAATGGGGAGGCCTGAGAACTTTGAGCAGGTCAGTGATAATCACGGCCACACTCATTGGGTGAACCAGAAGGGAGTAGAGTGGGCAGAGCCAGGCCAGCCAGCCCCAGGGGAGGTGTCCTCTCTGGAGTAGACCTCGGTCTGGGTCTGGAACATGGAGGAGACCTTGGAGGGGAGGTGGGCACAGTCGGGAGGCCACCCTTTCCTTCGCATGAGCCTGAAAGGAACTCTGAGAGAACTGGGCAGAGGTAAAGCTCTTGGCTTGTGGGGAGAAAGGCCCAGTGTCGACCTCCCAGCCTTACTATGCTTCCTCGTTGACTTCTCTGAAGAACCATCCCCGGGGCTGGACGATGTGCCAGATGATACTGTTCTTCCTTAGGCAGGCGGCTAGGAACTCTGAGCAGCATCCTGGCGTAACCGGACAGCCAGGCCTAGGGGACAGGAGCGTCAGCTGCGCACTCAGTCCTGAGTACGCTGCTCTCCAGACACACACGGGGCCCCTCGCCAGGGACTGCCAAACAGCAAGCCTGCTCTTGGTGACTGCCTGTTGGGGACATGTTCCTCTGGTGTCCTAAGAGCCTGAGCCTGTACCTCATCCTTTGTGCCCACAGCCCCGGAATCTGGGTTCTGACCTCAATATGGCCGATGCCAACCAGCCACCCAGTTGAGGCTGTTCCCAGACAGGAGTTGATCATTGTCAAAAACCTAAAACCTGAATTGAAAAGTGGTGCCCAGAACAGCATGGAGGTTGGAGAGAGTTGCAGAGTCCCTTCGTTGAACCCAGTGGGGAGGAAAAGAAGAAAGAGGTGCTCAGGGGACCTCATATGCCCCTTAATATAACATTGCCACATTCCCTCTTCCCCACCTGGTCATGATCCCTCTGTCTCCGGGTGTGTCCAGTGATGCTCTGTGAGTTGATTATGTGGTGTTCCATGGCTGGCGGCTGTCCTGTACATCTGGGTTGGTGTTGGCACATTTTCCTTGTCATCTCGGGCCACCATAACGGAACACCACAGAGTGGGTGGCGTCCACAACGGACATTTATTTCTCACAGTTCTGGAGGGCAGACGTCCAAGGTCAAGGTGCCAGCAGACTCATTTTCTGGGGGGGAGCCTGCTCCCTGGCTTGCCTTCCTGCCACACCCTCACACCGGGGGAGAGAAAGAGAGAGCTCTCTGGTGTCCCTCCTTGCAGGGACACTAATCCTCTCAGAGCAGGGACTTAGCCTCATGACTTCATTTAACTTTCATTACCTCTGAAAGGCCCTGTCTCTAAACACAGTCACCTTGGAAGCTGAGGGTTCAACATGTGAAGGTGGGGGGGGGACACATTCAGTTCCCAGCATGTGTCCTGAAGGTGTGCTGTCGAGGAGAAAAGAACCCACAACCCCGGAACAGACGATCGTATGTGTGTTGCCTCCTGTTGGTCCAGGTGGGATTGTGCCCTTCGTGTACTGACGTGACAGAGACAAGTGAGGCGTCGGTAGCATGAGCCTGATCCAAACATCGCTGAGGGAGCTCCCCCCCGCCCCCCGCCACCCTAGAGGGCTGAGCTCCTTCCCAGACTTACAGGGGACGTGGGCATTTTCCGAGAGATTGTTTTATTAATTTACTTGGTTACAAGTGATTTACTAATGTTTACAAGGTGATCGATGGAAAAGTTGGGGAGAGTGAGGTCATATGGCCCAAAGAGAAAAAGGCTCCCAGTTTTAGAAATTTACTGGGGGTTGAGAGCATTAGCTAGGGGAATTTCCAGAGGCCTGGGGTCCTGTCTATTAGTGTTTCAGAGTTGATTTGCCTTGATGAGACTTTCTTTTTTTAATGTTTTTTTTTTCAACTTATATTTTGAGAGAAAGCGGAGCAGGGGAGGGGCAGAGAGAGAAGAGGACAGAGGATCCAGAGCAGGCTCCGTGCTGTCAGCCTGTCAGCAGCAAGACAGCAGCGAGCCCGATGCGGGGCTCGAACTCGTGAACCTCGAGATCTTTTTTTTTTTTTTTAACGTTTATTTATTTTTGAGACAGAGAGAGACAAAGCATGAACGGGGGAGGGTCAGAGAGAGAGGGAGACACAGAATCGGAAACAGGCTCCAGGCTCTGAGCTGTCAGCACAGAGCCCGACGCGGGGCTCGAACTCACGGACCGCGAGATCATGACCTGAGCCGAAGTCGGACGCTTAACCGACTGAGCCACCCAGGCACCCCTGAACCTCGAGATCTTGACCTAAGCTGAGGTCAGACACTCAACCGACTGAACCACCCAGGGGCCCCAAGACTTTCTTTATGGTGTGTGAAAGGCTCGTGCACCCTGTTGCGATGGACTGAATTGTGTCCTCCCGAGATGCATGTGTTAAATCCTAACCCCCAAGGTGATGGTATTAGGAGGTGGGACCTTGGGGAGGGGATTTGATTTTGATGAGGTCACAAGGGTGGGGGGACTTCCGTGATGGGATTAGTGCCCTTCTAAGAAGAGTCCAGAGAACATTGTCCCTCCCTCTCCGCCATCTGAGGACCATGTAAGAAGGCAGGTGTCCACAATAGATCCCAACCATGCTAGCTGATCTCAGATCCCCCACCTCCACGACTGTGAGGAAAAAATGTTTGCTAGATAAGCCAACTAGTCTGTGGTTGTTTGTGACAGCAGCCTGAGCTGATTGAGACGCACCTACCTAGTACACCCCCTTCTCGGCAGCAAATTCCCCTGAAGACGAATTGCACCGAAGGAAATGAGCCTTGGTTCAGGGTCCAGGGTCTACGTGAGGTTGACCTGGGGTTACCTTCTGACTCAACCGCTCACCAGCCCTGTGAATTGGGGCAGGTCCCTCGACCTCTCTGACCTCTGTTTTCTCATCCTCAAATGAGGATAACACACAGAACACACACTTCTCACAGAGTTGTTGCAGAGATTGAGTGAGATCGTGTCCACTAAGCACTTACGCTAATGTTGTCACTGAATAAATGCGTGCCTGCTAAACGTAAAGCTTGCGTGCCATGGATCTAGTGCCTCTTTCCCGTGACTTGTGTGGGATGGCGCTGCCCATTCCTGGCATTTCAGATGTCTCTTTTCTATGCTTTAAGGCTAGACTAGTGATTTCTAATTCTATTTTATTTTATTTTATTTTATTTTATTTTATTTTATTTTATTTTATTTTACTTTATTTTATATTATTTTATTTTACTTTATTTTATATTATTGTGTTAGATTTCATTTTTTTAAATGTTTACTTATTTTTAAGAGAGAGAGAGCATGAGAAGGGTAGGGGCAGAGAGAGAGGAAGACAGAGGTTCTAAAGCAGGCTCTATGCTGTTAGCCCCGAGCCCGGTGCGGGGCTCGAACCCACAACCTGTGACATCATGACCTGAGTGCCCCCTATTTTGTTTTTAATGGTGCAACTTTTTTTTTCCATATCGAGTCTTACGTGGAACCCCAAATATCCAAAACTGATGGGGAGGTGTGCTGGTTGAAGCTGGTGTGGGCTGGAGACCTCCATGTGGCCTCCCCCTCTGCTTCCTAATGGGACCCAGGGCCCTCCAAGGAACACTATTTGAGAATCATTTCTGTAGGTTGCCCTTCTTTTCTCTTCCCAGGGTCCTCCTCCTGGGCCAGCCCCGTGCAATCGTTTAGATTTTTGCTTCCCAAGTAGTAGTCTCATCCTGGTCTCGCTTTTCTGAGGCCACCTGGGCAGGTTTTGTGGGTGTCCTCAGGCTCTTCAGACACACCTTTCTAGCCCTTTGGCCACTCAGGCAGGTGGTGATCACACCAGGTGTGTGAGGACTTTGCTACTTAATTCACGGAAGCCCACTTAAATGCCTACGTCTTTGGACGCACCTCCGTTGCCCAATGTATGGCCCAACCTGTGTCAATGAATCTGATTTTCATCGTTCAACAAGGCAATGCGTATAAATACATCCACAAATCAGAAAAAAAAAAAAGGCTTTGTAATATTCTGTGTCCTGATTTTTGGTTTGGAAAATGGGTCACAGTAGGTATGGGAGCAGGATCCAGAGAAGACAGCATGGGACCTGGGTCTCTTCAGTCCACACCAGCCACAGAGATTCAAGGGCCACGAGTCGGTGAAATCTATTTGGCGTGATTCCCCGTGATGCTTTTCTGAGCCTTCAAACCTCTGAAAGATAAACTTCATATTTCTCCTTTTTTTTCTGTAACAGCTTTATTAAAATATAATTCAGATACCACACGATTCACCCACTAAAAGTATACGACTCAGTGGTTTTTAGTATAGTCACAGCATCATGCATCTATCACCATAATCAATTTTAGAACATTTTCATCACCCCGAAAAGAAACGTTGTGTATGCATTAGCAATTACTCCCCCATGCCATCCAGCTTTTCCACCACTGCCACTAGGCAACCACTAATCTACCTTCCATCTCTGTGGATTTACCTATTCTGGAAATTCCATATAAATGAATCATCCAACGTGCAGTATTTTGCGTCTGGCTTCTTTCACTTAGCATCATGCTTGCGAGGGTCATGCATGTTGTGGCGTGTGTGAGAACTTCCTTCCTTTTTATTGTCATGTACTGTTCCATTGCGTGGATATACCACATTTAGCTTATTCGCTCGTCAGTTGATGGGCATTTGGAGTTTTCCACTTTGGGGTTATTATGAATAGTGCTGCTCTGAGCATTCACATACAAGCTTTGTAGAGATGCTCGATTTTGTAACTTCCTCTGCGAAGACAATGAACGATATCCCGAGCTCGATTTGTCGAGTGTTTATACCATGTGCCAGGTACTATGTTGAGCACTTTGCATACACTGTTCACGTAATCGTCACAGAAGCCCAAGGACTGGGCGCTCTCCCCATTTTCCAAGTGAGGAAACTGAGGTCTCATAGCTAATTCAGGATGGAGCTGGGATTCGAACCTAGGTCTCTGTGCTACCTGAATAGTGCTTCCGGAAGTTGGGCAGCTATCGGTACCTCCCTCCAACCATTCCTATTAAGTCACGCCGATGAAATCCGTGTGATGTGTCACCCACGTACATTATCTTACTGAAGTCACACACCAACCCCCGGAGGTTCTCTTACTACTCGTAACACTCAGTGAGGAAAGGAAGTTCAGAGAAACTGCCTCGCTCACCGGCCGCCATGGTTCGTCAGTGTCTGAGCTGGGAGCACCCGGGTTCGGCAGGACCCTGACCCTGCTCCTTCGTGCCACAGCTCTCCCTCTCATGCCTGGCTTCCTTTAACCCTCTCATCTCAGGGCGAGTTTTGCAGAGGCCCAGAATACCATTTTCACAGGACAGCCACTGTCTCCCTTCCTTTGCGCACGCGGGCCGGTGTGCACATGTAGATGTACACCCAAGCGTATCGCCACGCCTGGGTCTCAGGACCTCGTACACATTGACCCCCGGGGCCCTGCTATGACGTGATGGGGTTCCTGAGGTAGAGATGCACATTAGAATTCATGGCTGCCCCTGGCTACGAACCACGACCCTTAGCACGTAGAGAGCTGGCTTTGGGAATAGTTCCGAGGACGGCAGGGTGGAGGGGGACGCGGGGAGCTGCCTGGAAGAGGAAGGTGGCAGTGGGGGGAGACTGGAGAAAGAGGAGGGTGACGGGAGAGGGTACCAACTGTCTCCGTGTGGTTGCCTGCCCACAGCTGCTATCTTGGATGACCCCATGGAGTGCAGCAGAGGGGAGCGGCTCTCCATCACCCTGGCCAAGAACCGCATCAACCGCGCTCCTGAGAGGCTGGGCAAGGCCAAGGTCGAAGTGGACATCTTTGAGCTTCTCAGAGACAGCGAGTACGAGACTGCAGAAACCAGTACGTAGAATGGGCAGGGCTGCCCTCTGCTTTCCTTGCTGGCAGAGGAGGGGCTGATAGTGTGAGCTGTACCCAACACCAGGCCCGCGATCAGCCGTTCCCAAGAGAGGGAGAGAAACATGCACCAGGAGGCCCCACAGGGCTTAGTCTGGATGAGGTCCCCAGGTTTCGTTGCCAGTTACGTGTGGAGTAGAATTAAGACAGGATACTCATTCGTGCATTCACCCACCCATTCATTCCTTCATCTATTGATTCATCCAACTCCTGGACGTATCGTACGCAAACCGCTGAATGAAACCTTGTGTGTGATCAAGAGAGGTATGGCCAGCCCAGGGCCAGCTTAATCCAGGCACATCTGATCACCTGTCTTGCAATTTTGTGGTGAGGGCAGCACTGTGGGACTTGGGTTGGAGTTTGGCTGTTGTGTGGGTGACCTTGGACAAGTTACTTTTCCCGTTTAACTCAGTTTCTTCATCTGCAAAATGTGAGTGCTAGCCTCTACTTTGCAAATCTTGCAGGTTGGTGTGAGACTTAAATCACTTAAAATAGCACACAACCCTCTGTAACAGGTCACTCGAGTCACATGCGTGGAGCCCCTACTATGTGCTAGGCACTGATTCTGACGCTACTACCCCGAGAGCTAGGTGTTATTGGCCCCACTTTATAAGAGAAACAGAGGCTCAACGTGGGGTATCTTAACGTTGAATATCTTGCCCATCCACAGAGCTAGCTGAGGGCTGAGCGGGTCCGGAAGCCTGCATTCACGTGGTCACCCTGCAAGGCCGGCACCCGGTCTGCTATGCCCTCCCTGGAATTCTCTGGTGTGTTGCTGGTATCCCCTTGACGACTTTACAGGATGAGCTTCCCACTCAGTGCGCTGGTGCTCGTAGCTGAGCTGGAAATGAACAACCCCAGTGCAGAGGGAAGGAGAGGAGCCTCTCAGCCCAGAGAGGTGATAACGTCTCTTCCCCAAGACTTGGCCCCGTCTCCTCCCTTTGTAACACACGTCAGCCTTTGGTTACACTCACTGGCAAAACCAAACTAAAATAAAAGAGCCACCTGCTCAGGTGTACATGTGAGACACCTGGTCTTCTGTGTGTGGACTCAGCACTACTCTGATCTGGACCATTAGTATTGCAAGAGAAGAGACGCATCACACTGGCCCGCGTGTGGTAGGTAGGATGTTGTGTGGCTCCGGAGAGGGCAGGAAGGGAGGAAGCCTAGGATCTTTGTCTCATAGCTCCTTTATGGCTCTTGTGATATCGAATCTATGCTGTTCCCTCTCTGGCTTATTGCTTTCCCTGGCTCATTCATCATGCACCTGTTCCATAATGGCCATGCAGGCCCAATGTCTATTTATTCAGGAAACTTTTAGTGAGCATTTACTCTGTTTCAGGCATGATTCGGAATATCATGCGTTGGGAACGATGCAGAAAACCAGGTAGACGCAGTCCCTGCCATCAGGGGGTTTACGGTCTCTGCTCAGCGTGCACATCAGTGGCAACTTCCCTCGGCCCCTCTTGGTTTGAATTTGCAAGGTAGAGGATCTGATGGGTCCAGCTCATCTTGCCATGGCAGATGTCACAAGTCACAGGTGTTGGCCAGATGGCCTGATAACGACCCTTGGGGAGAGTGAACACTCTTAGGGACCATACAGAACAGGACTGTTGAGTCCAGCAGGATCTATTGACACAGATTCCTACGGACAGGGGAATGAGGGAACAGGTACCGGAAATAGTCCTTCGCTTATTCATTAGTTCAGTCAATAAATATTTAGTGAGTGCCTCTTGGACTCTCTTCTCGGCAATGGGGATCCGGCAAGGAGCAGGTGGAAATCCTGTCAAAGAGATGAAATTCTAGTACAATGAAAGGAAGATTCCAATGTCTCTACACCTTCTGAATGAAATCAGAAATACCAGCAACGTCTTGTGAGATCTCCTAGCCCAGTCTGTCGTGGATCTTTGCCTAGGAGGATGGGTCCCAGACAAGGATCTAGGTTCCTAAATAGCTTTGCAGTGCGTACTTTGAAAAGCCAGCTCCTCCCTCCTTCCCTTTGGTTTCTTGGGGCAGAACAGAGAGCACAGATTGCCCATTGTGGTTGGGGGTCATTAGCAGATGTAAATTTCCTCTCCCAGTGACCCATGCAGCCTGTCTTAGTAAAGTCAATACATCTAAAATATTTAGCCAGATGAATCAGGGGAATGAAGGAAACGGATACTTTTATTCCACGTTACAGAGCTTTGGGGCGTCTTTTTCATGCCCTTCTTTTAGGCGCAAGTATTTTATTAGCTAGTAACCCATGGTTCAGCTTTTACATCTCACTGTGTTTGAGGCATGATTAGCATTTGTTAGAAACAGGGTTTCTGGATCTTTCTACCCCAAAGGCCTTTCATCTGAAGCCAGAGCTGCTTCCCCACAATGGATTTTAAACACCACCCAGATAGTTCATAGGAATGTTCCAGCCCAGCTGTTTCCCTCCCGAAGTAAGGGAGAGAACAGGCGGTGGGTTAGTGCTCTCGGCTGATTCCAGGCAGGGACTGGACTTCAGTGGCCGTGTTGGGGGAAGGAGATAGGAGGGAGATGGGATCCCCGGATCAAGGAGGGACGATAGATCTGCAATCCCTACTTTGGGGAGTCTGTGTTATAAAGAGCGAAACGTGGATATTAGAATCAGACCGGTCAGTTTTAAATCCTGGCTCTACTGTTTATTAGCTATGTGTGCATAGGATGTACCATAGTTTCCTTGTTTTGTGTGTGTGTGTTTTTAAGTTTATTTTGAGAGAGAACATGAGCAGGGGAGGGACAGAGAGAGAGAGAGGGAGAAGAGGAGAATCCCCAGCAGTCACCGCAATGATGTGGGGCTCAAACTCATAAACCAGGAAATCATCACCTGAGTAGAAATCAAGAGTCAGATGCTTAACTGCCTGAACCACCCAGCCACCTCTACAGTTACCTCGTTTGTAAAATGAGGGTGATGGTAATATCACCTCCTAGGGTCGCTCAGGGCACAGCATGAGACGGTGGAGGTGAGATGCTTAGTACCGTGCGTGTTACTGGCACTCGGTAAACGGCCCCTGTGGACTTTGTTGTTGGCTTTCTTTCCTCGCCTCCTTTGAGCAGGCTTCCTTCCTGTCTTATCATCCTCTCCCTCTCTTCTGTGTTCAGAGTCCAGCCACCTGGAGGTGACAGCACCGTCTGCCTCCCAGCTCTTCTCAAGTGGCCTGTCTTGATGTCAGCATGCCTCACGGGGCGTCTGCCGTAACTGGACATTCCCTTTCCCTTTCCAGTTTTCCGGACTTGATGCATCTAACAGCGTGGAGCCTTTGGAAGTTGTGATGGGCCACCCAAAGCCAGCGGCTGCTCAGTGTCATGGGCTGTGTTTTCCCCAGGCTGGTGGCCCAGGGCTAATTTGCATGATTAACTGAAAACTATCTGAGTCAGTCTGGGGCCCTGAGCAATGCCCCCAGACTCACACCTGTCACCCACGGCCAGGAGCTCTGTTCCAAGGGGACGAAGGAGACGCCAGCGGTTCTTGGTGGTGGATGGCGGAGGCCAGCTCTAAGTTTGCGGTAGCAATCCAGCAACGTACCGTGGTGTCCACTTTCAGTAGCGGTAGGTGGGTTTCATGAAGTTCTGGATAGATCACGCTTTAATGAATTATGTTCGGGGCGGGACTATCCGTCGAGGAGAACAATGACTCTTGCAAGAATCTAAGATCTCAAAGTGTCAAGAAACCGAAGATGCTGACGTCCAGGGTTCCACTTCCTCATCTGATGGTTGAAAACCAGGCTGGGAGATGGGAAGGACCAGACGGGGCGTTAATTAACAACAACCCCGGACACTGGAAAGTTACAAGTGCAAAATCACCTCCTCTTGTCTCTGGTTCACTTAGATTTTCAGATAGTGGGTTTATTTAAAGTGAGGGTCACCCGTAAGGCTTCCTCAAGCCCACGTGGGGTTCCCTTCACCCCTGCCCTGTCACCATCATTGCCTCGGGCTTCTTGATGTTTGGCTTCCCGACTCCCTCCGTGCAGCCCGCAGATCTGAAATGAGAGGGATGGACGAGACCTGCTAGGTCATCTCTTTCCCGCCTGGCCCTTTCCCTCCCTGCTTCTGTATCTTATCTGCACCTCAGCCTTTCTCGTGCAGGGAGGTTCCCACAGGCCTTGCCCGGCTCTGTTCCACAGATCAGCATGTCTCCCGCGGCTGCGCTGCCGTATCCGAGCTTAACTGAGCGCCCGCCCCCTTATCACCCAGACGCCCGGAGGCACTGTCCCTGCTGCTGCCAGAGCCAGTTTGAAGTTTAATTTACTGCAGAGCCAGAAGCAGGAGCCTCCCTGTCAACCCCTCGCCTCTCCCTTGGCTTGTCTCTGTGAGGCCAAGCGTGCTATCAGCTGTCCACACTGTTTCCCCTGGAGACCCAGAGGCGCACTGGTTATCCGGCCCCACGCGGCCCCTGTGCCCGTGGAGAGGAGCACGGCGTGGGGTGCTCGGGCCGCAGGGTTTTGCTGTTCCTCCATGAGCTCCCGAGCTCCTCACAGGCTCCAGCGGCATGACCTCGGGTGATGCAAAGCTGCCTCCAGTAAGTGAGGGCAAACGTTCCTCCTGTCAGTTCAGTAGACCAAATCCAAGTCCGCGTCAGGGGAGAAAGTGAGAAGCCAAGAGAAAGTCATATGAACAGCGATGAGTCACTCAACAAACATCCCTCGCTGCCCCCTCTCTGAGCTCCCCACATCCCATGTGCGTAACGTGGACTCAGAAACGCATTGAGATCATCTGGTCCAACCTCCTCATGGTTGGGGGGCAGGTGGGGAGACGGAGGCTCACAGTCTTTCCCAGGAGGCAGTTAAAACCCAAAAACGTCTGAAACGTGACATAAAGTTCAGTAGCTGTGCCGCGTGGCTCAGACGTGGGCAGAGGGCGGGTGGAAATACGTAATGTTAGCTGCAGCTGGTGGTCAGATCGTGCCTCTGGGCTGGACTTTGGAATCTTTGGTGGGCAAAGAGAAGAGAAGGCACCCATGTGGACTCCGTGGTGGCACGGGCCAGCGCTCGAGGCAGGAAGCCACACTGGCTGGGGGCACAGTGACAGTTGGGCGTGGCGAAAGCAGAGAGTTTCTGTGGGGCAGTGGTGAGGGCCGGGGTTGGAGAGCGGTGTAGACTCGGGGTCAGGTTCTAGAGTCGGACGGGCCAGGATCCTAGTCCTGGGCTCTGCCAGCACCTTGGGCTTAGCTCCTGTGCCTCAGATTCCTCGCCCATAAAATGAGGATAATAAAAGTTCTTACTTTAAGAGGGGTTTTGTGAGTGTGTGTGTGTGTGTGTGTGTGTGTGTGTATTAAGTGAGGCGATGGGCTGACAAGACTGAGAGCAGTGCCCAATATAGGGTGAACTCTTGATAAATTTTACGAAGCAGCAGCAGCAATAGGAGAAGTAGGAGTAGGAGTAGAAGGAGAATTCGTATACCAACTTCTCCCTCGCAGGGTGACTGTAAGAATTCAGGGCGCTGGCCCGTCTGCCAGCCCGGCGCCGGGCACGTGGAATGTCCCAGTAAATGGTGGTGCTGTTCAGGACCAGGCTGAGGGCTTTCAAGAGACGCCCTGGGTGGGGGGGAGCCAGCGGCACTTCTGAGTTCTCTGACCAGGGAGAACCCTCCCCCGACAGCGCAGGACGGTTCAGAGGCCTGGTGCTGCCACCCTCACGTGCCCCCTTCGTCGGCTCGGGGGTCCGCAAGGCCCCCCATTCAGCCCTTGTCCGCTCTCGGAGGGTTAAGGATGGAACACACTCCCGCAGGCTCTGGCGCAGGCTGGTTCTTCCAGGGTGATGGAGGCCGTTGTTTGCTTTGCTCCGGGACAGTCAGGCTTCGCTTTGCACTGGGTTTGCCACGTAACCAGACCCAGAGGCCCTGTCCTCCCGCCCGACTTGGGCTTTAGCATCGCGAGGTGTTTTGACGGGAAGGGGGCTCAGAGTTCTCCCAGCCCCCGCTGGTCCACCTCACTGTCAGCTCCCCGTGGCCAGGCCTGTTCACCAAGGGGCTCAGGGAGCCACTGAGTGACTCATCGGGTGCCAGGCTGTGAGTGAGGAGGACCCTGCCCCACCCAGGAAGCTGCCCCTGCCCTGGAGGGCCTTGTAATCAGCGATGCCTACATTTAACCCCTCTTATGCCGTCTGCATCACAGACAGACCCTTCCTCTCCCTGTGAAGACTCGAGAGAAGGACTTGGGGTCAAGGCCAGAACTGGCATCTTGAGGGGAAGAACCACCCCCTTCCCCCACTTACAACACCCCATCATGGTCTTTTATTCCAGCAGCTTCTCTGACCCTGGTCTTCCAACGCCTCTGCTGGCTGGGAAACTTTGTTGCCATGGCAATGTCACTCACTTCTCCATTCCCTCTCTTCCCTGCCCCCCTGGGAGGCAGAGGTAAGGTGCACCTCCCTCCCCAGCGGTCCCTCTCACAAACTGCCCAGGGCTGTCCTGCAGCTGGCCCCGGGCCCATCGAGTCAGCGTTCCAGAGGTTTTAGAGCTGAGGCCCTTTATAAAGTTTCCATTTTTCTTGAGCAAGGCATCCTTCATAAGGAACGAAAGAACGATTCCCAGACCCCAGGAGGTCCCCAGGCCATGGGGATTATTGGATCATTTTGGATCATTTCAATTCAGTTGAGCAAACATCTTTTGAACAGTTCCTTTTTGTCAGAACCGAACTAATGTGACCCAAGCCCTCAAGGGATTCCCAGTCTATTGTGGGAGATGGACAATGGATGGTCGGAACGGCACAGGTCCACAGACCCTCTAAGGCTGGATGTTTTTAGAATCTAGAACTTTGCAGCTACGGGAAAAGTCATGAGGTGCACGCACCATGCATCAAGTAACCTCTCTAGCGGGGCTTCGGGCAGAACCCCAGACTCAAATAAATGCATAATTACGTTCAAATATTCACATACTATAAATAACCTCACATCTGTCTGTTTCGATCAGATTTTGCCACCAAATGAGCTTGATGAAAACTATCCAGTTTCAGAGCCTTTCGGGTTTTTGGAATTGGGAATAAGGGATTGTAGCCTTCTAAAAGAATTTATTTTTAGGAGAAGCTTCTCTCTATTGAGGCCCAACATAATGAACCAGCTTGGGGCAGAAGCTGGCCAGGAATTCAGAGAACAGGGAAGGATCTGTCTCAGCAGCTCCAGGGCAGGACTGACTCAGAGCCACAGTGTGATGTGGTAGAAGGAGGGGGAAGTGTGTTCTTGCCTGGGGGCAAGGTCTGAGCTGGGCATTGGAGGATCAGTAGGAGTTTGCCAAGCCGAAGGGCAAGAGAGGGCCTAGACCCCGGTCACCTGGGGGCGCGAATAGTGCTAATGGACTCCTTCTCAGAGAAGTGTTTTTAAATGAATAAGATAGAAAGGACGACCAAGGAAACCAGTTATATGGCAATGAGTTAAAATATTTGTATAACGATATATTAGCAAATGTGCGTCTTCATTAAGGTATTAAATGGCCAAATCTAGCAACAGGTGCAACTGCTGGCCTGATTTTGAAATAATGATATAAATGTTATCTTGAGATTATCTGAAGCACTGCAACGTGGCAGGAAAAGATGTGGGGTGTCCGTTGGTGACAAAGTCACGTACTGTTATACTGTGGTTATCGCCTATGTTCACAATTGAAGGGAATGCCAAGTTTTACTTAGGAGAGAAATTAATGATGTCGCTTTCCCCCCCCCCCAAAGTGTTCACAGACCACTGACTTCTACCCCCCAGATCTGAGGCAGCAGGTTAAGAATCCCAGGTCCGGTCAGGGAGAACTACTTGGGACCAGGCTCGAGTAGGAAAATTGGGAGTATGTTCCTGGTGGGCTGGTGTGGAATAGTCCGTTGTGGGATGGGAGGAAGGGCTGGGAAGATAGTATCCTTTTTTTTTTGTTTTTTTAATGTTTATTTCTGAGAGACAGAGTGTAAGCAGGAGTAGGGGCAGAGAGAGAGGGAGACACAGAATCCAAAGCAGGCTCCAGGCTCTGAGCTGTCATCACAGAGCCTGATGTGGGGCCCGAACTCACAACCTGAGATCATGACCTGAGCCGAAGTCGGATGCTTAACCGCCTGAGCCACCCAGGCGCCCCAGGAAAGGTAGTATCTTGAGGAAATCACACACATTTGAATTTTACTTCCTCCTTGGAAGAAACTTTTTTTTTTTATGCCTTCTGTATTTTATAATGACGTGTTATAAAATGAGTAGATGCTCATTATAGAAAGTAACAGAAAAGAAGAGGGGGAAGAAAATCATGCAACGTCGAACTGGCCAAAGCGATCCCCATTAACGTCCCAGTTAATCACCGTGGGACGGTGGGAGGCTGCAGGGTGCCAAGGTGAAGGTGCCGACCTGGGGTCAGGGACTGAGGGTGTGAATCCCGACTCTGCCCTTTAATTTTTCTGTCCCACTCTCTCATCTGTAAAATGAAGTTGACAGTCATAGTTCCTATCTCATCGGGTCGTTATGAGACTTAAATACGTCCGTTCATATAAAGTGCATAATTAGCTCTCAGTAAATGCGGGCTTTTTTTTTTTTTTTTTTTTTAATTTTTTTTTCAACGTTTATTTATTTTTGGGACAGAGAGAGACAGAGCATGAACGGGGGAGGGGCAGAGAGAGAGGGAGACACAGAATCGGAAACAGGCTCCAGGCTCTGAGCTGTCAGCCCAGAGACCGACGCGGGGCTCGAACTCACGGACCGCGAGATCGTGACCTGGCTGAAGTCGGACGCCCAACCGACTGCGCCACCCAGGCGCCCCAAATGCGGGCTTTTATAACATCTTCTTACAGGTGTTCCTGAGCGCCTGTTTTTTGTATTTGCTTGGTTGTAGCCTTCATGTAGATATATGTATAATTTCATATCCTGCTTCTCTCTCTTAATAGTATTTCATAAATATTTTTAATACTGTCATAAACTGTTCCTAAGCATTTTAAATACCTAAATAATACTCCATGTGGGTATATGGCCGACATTTAAGGTAAGTGTTCCCTTATGACTGGACCTGTAGCTTATTTCCAGTTTTCCACGGGAAGTGTTGAGCAGGCATCAGGGTGGTTCAGCAACTATTTATTGAGCACATAACTATGAAGCACAGGCCCTGTGTTAAACATGGAGGAGACAGAGGTAAATGAGACAGGCTTTCCTCTCTGCCATGGACATGATGGGTGCGTGATACCAGAGCGAAGTCCCCGTGGCAACGTCTGGCAGGTGGTTGGAACTTGACCTCTAACCCAGGACATAGGTCGGAGTACAGGATCACCTGGGCAGGGAGGAGAGTAGAGGTCAAGGCAAGGGTGAGATTGCCCGGGGAGAGGGAGGCACAGATCAAACCTGGATTTAGCAGGTGGAGAAAGGAAGAGGAATCAGCAAAGGAAGTGAAGAAGACTGACCAGAATCAGGGTTGGACGGTTATGAACTTCAAAAGAACACAGCAGTCAGCAGCATCAGGTGCTGAACTGCTAAGAGGTCACTGGTGACCTCGGGAAGCAGATTCAGCAGAAAGAGATGGGAGGGGGGTCTGGACCGGAGGGGTGGGTAGGGAGGGGTGGGGTGGCTGCAGGGAGCTGGGGGGGCTTCGAGATAGCGAAATGGGCACCGGACAGGATGGGGTCAACACACTTGAATTCCGGTGCTGGCTCTGACCTTTGTTAGGTGCCTGACTGCTCTAAGGAGGAGTCACTGAACATCCCTCAGGAGGTGTTTCCTTATCGGTAAAATCAGGAACTAAGACCCACTTAGGTGCAGGAGTCTGATGGCCGACGAACTTAGAGCGTCTAGTGGCCAGTAAGAGTTAAGCTGGCTGAGATCACATGGCCTAACTTACATGCCAACTGCTTCAACTTGGAAGAGCAGTCTTCAGAGATGAAGCCGGCCTGTGGCTACTTTGCCACTGGGAATGTTTCAGACACAGTACAGATGAGCTCCGCTCGGGTACCCACGGCCCGCAGCCTCTTGGCCAGCTGAGATCCCCGGTGTGGCGGCATCCCTGCGTGAGCCTCAGGCTGGGAGGACAGCCTGTGGTTTGTGTGTGAAATGGCAACACTGGGATTTGGACTCTGGTGCTCCCCCCGTGAGGGCCCATGAGGGCCATCACGTGGCTGTGTGGACCAATGTTTAGGACCCTACCCTAGGAGAAAGAACATCTAGGTTGCAGGTGTGGCTTTGCAGCTGCCTCCTCAGTAAGGAACCTTGGACTGATCCCTTAACCTCAGTTTACTGGCCTTGGAAATGGCTCAGCCTGACTCTTGGCGTGAGTAGGAAGAAAATGTGTCCAGAGTCAAGTTCCGAGTTTTGCAGGGAAGAATGCCTTGCAGTGTGTCCGGGAACCTCGGTGCATATTCCAGCGGGCGACTCTTGGGTTCTGAGACCACGGTCAAGTTCTCTCTGTCACCTCCTTTTTCTCCCATCCTTTGGTGCTCAGTCTGTAGCGTTTTAAAATCTGAGATTCTCTCCTCCTCTTCTGATTGCATAGTCATCCATCCCTCCACTCATTCGTTCAATGACTGTGAGCTGGGCACCTAGAAAACCTTGTGCTGGACACTGAGGAGGTGAGAAGCGGGGTCTTAGAGACAAGTATGGCTCAGCTGCTGCCCTTACGGGGTTTGAAATCTAGTGAGAGCAGAAAGACATCTAAGCAACAAGCTGAATTCGGCACATTTACAAGCGTCTCAGTACAGAGGGACACAGCAGGGGCCTCACGGGCCCTGGGGGAGATGGGGAAGATTAATTCCACATAAAGGAGCCAGGGAAGGCGTAAGGAGGAGGGCATTTGAGGTGCTGTTTGACAGGGTGAGTGTCCAGAGTAGAGGAAGGAAGGGCTCCTTCTCCGTGGGGAAGCCCAAGATCACAAAGTGCCCAACACACTCAGGGAAGCAGGTGCACCAAGCTGGGGTCTAGGTCAGCAAGAGTGACAGAGGATGCCATCGAGACATGA
Source organism: Leopardus geoffroyi (assembly GCF_018350155.1). Classification (NCBI taxonomy): domain Eukaryota; kingdom Metazoa; phylum Chordata; class Mammalia; order Carnivora; family Felidae; genus Leopardus; species Leopardus geoffroyi. The sequence continues at coordinate 18,043,389 of NC_059329.1, forward strand.
GACTCCTTGCCTCTCTCTCTCTCTCTCTCTCTCTCCCTCCCTCCCTCCCTCCCTCCCTCCCTCTTGTTTTCTCTTTCTGCTTATCTCCCTCCTGCTCCCTTGGCTTTAGCTGAGTCTGATTTCTTCTCTCTGCATCCTCTTTACCACCCTTTGTCCCACTGCTTGTCTGCCTTTCTTCCTCCCCTTCCTCTTTAATTTTTTTTTTTAACGTTTATTTATTTTTGAGACAGAGAGAGACAGAGCATGAACGGGGGAGGGTCACAGAGAGAGGGAGACACAGAATCCGAAACAGGCTCCAGGCTCTGAGCGGTCAGCACAGAGCCTGACGCGGGGCTCGAACCCACAGACCGTGAGATCATGACCTGAGCCGAAGTCGGACGCTTAACCGACCGAGCCACCCAGGCGCCCCTCCCCTTCCTCTTTAGATTTGAGGGGCTAACAGACTGCACGGCAGGTGACCGTTCTGTGAGCTGGGCCCTCAGCCCCAGAGGCAGCCATGCTGAGGCTCCCAGCACCCTCGCTGCAGGTCTGGCAGGATGGAATCCGCAGGTTTCCGCCGTTAGCCCCCGTCCTTCAGTGACAGCCAAGACAATTTACACACCCTGTTGGCTGTGGCCGTATGTTGTCATAACCTGGGTCATTTCCTCATTTAATACCTTCCATAAACTCCAATAAAGCTGTCCCAGAGCCCCATAGTCCAGAAGAGGAGAGGCACTGAGTTTGGAAAGGTGGGAGGAGGCTGGGGGGAGAGTGGCGGAAGGTGAGGGTCCTGCAGGTGAAGGTTGGGTGTGAGCCTGAACCCCAGGCAGGGGAGCCGGCCCCCATCCCGCCTGATGAGTGCCTTGTTTCCTTTCCTGCTGCCCACGCTCCGTCCTGTTGCTGGCCGCAGTGTGTCAGATCCTCCCCAAGGGGGTGGTCGCCGTCCTGGGACCCTCCTCCAGTCCGGCCTCCAGCTCTATCATCAGCAACATCTGTGGGGAGAAGGAGGTGAGTGCTACGCCAGCCTGGGGACTGTCTCCGGGCTGGCAACCTGTGCCCTGGGCCCAAAGATGTCATGGATTCTCAAGGTCTGGAGGAGCCCATTGGGGCCTGGTTGGTGTTACCAACCACAACATCAAAACAGTGAGAAGAAGTGGTCCTTTGTTGGGTACTCACTTTTCTCCAGGCTGTTTGGGTGGAGGGGACACGGAGGGGAGATTTCACAACAGGACTTTTAAACTGAGCTGCTCTGGGTCTTTGAGTCCCGGGGTGGGGCGTTGCGGGGTGGGGGGGGGCCCTTGGCGGTGATGGGTGGAGGGAGAGGCTGTGGACACCAAGAAGACAGAAGTCTGAGCTCCCCAGGAATTGCTTCATGATTCTCTGTTCAGATACGGCGATTCTGGCAAAGAATGCCTTTGCGGGGGAGGCACTGCTACATTTTATTGCTAAAATAAAGTTTGAAACTCTTGCTGTCTAAGTTCTCTAGGAAAAGGTTGTCTTTGGTTTTCTTCCCCATTCACCAATTCCAGTGTTTACTTCTTCAATCAGTGAATTCTTCCTCAGGTGTCACCTTGAACTTGAGCTTCCGTCGTTTCAGTGTTGAGATCATTTCCACTGGTTCCAGTTCCACGGGGGATAAAGACAGTTGGGGATGAGTTTCTGAGTAATAGCCTGCTCTCTGTTCCATCAACTCTCTCCCTCCTTTTCCCCTGGAGAAAACGAACTCGAAACTTTGTTGCTTCGCTTATTGCCGGAACCCTTCCTAGTTTCTCCAGGAATCCGTCAGTCTTCCCTTTCACATACATCCCTGGGAGACAGTGGCAAAGTACCCCCTCAGCCCTTCTCTGCCCTGAAGAGCCTTCTAGCCAGGGTCCTTCGAGAACAGACAGAGCTTGGTGACGGGAGGTGCAAGGTCAGGAGCCGGGGAGAGGGCAGGGCAGAGGGACAGGGGAAGGAAGGATCAGTCTTGCACCTTTTCTGGGGCCTGGAGGCTCAGCCTTCCAGGAGCAGTAGCTTTGGGAGGATCTGATTCTAGAAATAGGAGAAAACCCACCACGGGACAGATACTGCCTCAGCAAGCCGCCCCTGCTGCCTGTCCTCCATCCTTTGGAGGCTAACCCCCTGCCCCCGGTCCCCTGGAGCCTACCACCACCCCCCTACAGTCCCCTGGAGCCTACCCCCTTAATGTCACCCACTTTTCTCATGGTCAGAAGAAGGCCTGGCGAATCCCTGAGTCTTTGCCCAGATATCTATCTTGCCTCTTCATGAACCCACTCTCAGAATTGTTACCTGCACTTTATTTTTTTTTTTTTATTAATTTTTTAAATTTAGTTTTGAGAGAGAGCATGTACAAGCAGGGGAGGTGCAGAGAGAGAGTGGGACAGAGGATCCAAAGCGGGCTCCACGCTGACAGCTGAGGGCCCGATGTGGGGCTCCAACTCGCAAGATCCACGATCATGACCTGAGCCGAAGTTGGACGCTTAACCGACTGAGCCACCCAGGCGCCCCGTTACCTGCACTTTAAAGTGCTTTGCTGTCCTAGCTCTAGTCCTGTGGCTGGTCTTGTCCCCCCCAGCCCTGGGCCACTGCCCTATAGGCTAAGCCCCCTGAGCCTTCTTGCCACAGGCCAGGTCTCTGCGGAGAGCTCCCCATCCCTACCCCCTCAGATGTCCTGAAAGATGACTCTTGACTCATCTTAGGCCAAAAAAGGTGCTTCTGTCTTCACTGCATTCCCCCGCCACCCCTCTACTCAGCACCCCCCCCCCCCCCATCTGACAGGCCTTGGCCCCAGGAAGTTAGAGCTGATGTTTAATTTAAATCTTTCTTGCCGTGCTCCAAGTAACAGCTCAGATCTCTGGCAGGCTGTTATTCCAGCAGTCCCTGTGATCTTCACCAAGTGAGGTTGCCAAGACTTCAGCTCCCCGTTTCCTCTTCTCTCCTCTCACCCCCCTCCCCATCACACTGCCTCACTGTCCCTTACAGTCACCCCCCAACCCCCCACTCCAAAATGGCCTCCTCGTGGAGTTCAGTGGATTTTTTTTTTTTTTCCCTCCGCTAACACATATCCCTTAACCCTGTTTGGCATTTCAGGCCAGAGGCCGAGACCCTGATTTATAACCGTGTTCCCCACCCTGCCCCCCTGCCCCCCCCCCCCCCCCCCCCCCCCCGTGCCACTGACCAGCCAGACAGGTTGTGCTGCCCAGGGAACAGCCAGCCGGTTACCCCTCCTTTGTCTGGTCATGTCCCTTCCAGAGCATCCTTTCCTTTCCATTCAGATTATGCATTTCTTTTCATATTTTATGAGGCTGAACTGCCTCACACTGATTCCCCTCCGCTCCAGGGAAAAGAAATGGAGTTCTCACCGAGGAGTTCATTCCTTTAAATGCTGCTACCCTCTCTGTAGCCCTGTGGCTGGTCGCTTTCTGCCTCACCTCTCCTTCCCCCACACACCTCCACAATGACTTGCTGGGATGCATTTGCAATTGCAAATCAATTACGGATTGATCTTTGTCCTAGAGAGAGAATCAGCTGGATTGGCCTGGGCCATCCCTGCCTGGGCCCGTCAGAGCGGCTGGCTGGTTTTCCAGCCGCTTGCAAGATGGCCGGGCTGTGCGGGAGACTTCCCACCGACTCCACTTCCTGGGGAGGCCCCTCCAGCTTCACCCCTGCACAGAAGAGTTTCAAGAGCTTTTTCAGGAGCCCCTAGATTTGGGGAGAAAAGGGGAAGGGAAGCAAGTAGGCATTACTGGAACACTTACTACATGTTAGGTACTGGGCCATTGTGTCCTTCATACACAGGCTCTCATTTCATCCTCCCCAAAATCCTAGAGGCACGTATCATTCTCTGCATCCTAAGGGAACATAGAAAGGTTACGTAGTTTGCCCCGAATCACACAGCAGAACCTGGCTGCAAACCCAAGTCTATAACCTGGAAAACCCATTTGTCCTTCACTTCCTTGAATATCCGGAGTATTTTTCCTCATCCATCGCTAGGGTCTGTGGATTCAAGGGTGTCTCTAAGGTTCCACTCTGTTGGGGGTGAGTTAGCTGGAACCGCGTAGGCTGGGTGGCCACACAGGAAGCGGCTAGCCAGCCTGGCCACCCTGCCCCTGCCTGGCCTTGGCCTCCATCTTGCTCCTTTGTGAACGGTTCTCCTTTTAAGGTGCATTTGTTCTTTTTAGGCAGATTGTATGGGATGCAAAATACAAGCTGGGAAGAAGGACCCCTTGTGACACCCCTTAGATCCACCTCACTCTTCTGAGTCTTGTCTCCTAACTCGCCAGGGTTTCTCCAGGTGTGCATTTTTCAGTCTCTGCTAGAAAATATTGGGTGCCCTCTCTGTGGTTCAAGGGCTAATCCTAGTTGAATTCAGGAGTTTCCTGATTTCTGCTAAATCTTCGCTCTCCCCTGCCCCCAGTCGCAGAGGAGCTCTGGTCTCTGGCTGACCTCTCCCAGAATCTTAAAAGGACAAGGTAGCAGACCCCTATAAACACCATCTCAACATTATCCCAGACTTCGGACTGGCCCAGGCAAAGAAGACGTCTGCAGTCATTTCTGAATAACCCACTCTAGGAGCCGGTGAACTCACCACCAGGAAGTCCTTTGTGCTGTCTACCCCCAGTCCCACTTGCTTTAACATCATTCCAAACCATGCTGGCTGTACCTTGGCCCTCCCATAGTGCACGGGTCCTAAGGAAAGACAGGGGTTGAGGTTTCCTGAGTCCATCTCTGATAGACGCAAGTAGCCTTCAGCTCTCCTGGCTCTGGCTACCAGGGATGAGGGTGACAAAACCAAATCAAGGTGGATGGCAGCTTATTACGCTTTAACTTTCCTATTACCCACCCAATAGCCTAAGCTGCCAATAAAGCAGCATCACAGCCTGTTAATATCTCTTCCCGGGAGAAGAGAGGCAGCAGGCAGGGGCAGTGCCTGCCGGAAAGATCAGTAATAGATGCGGAGAGAAGCTGACACGGTCCTAATGAAGCCAGAGCAGGTTTTTATTTACCTGGCTCTGTTCAGAGGCTCTCTGGATGGCTCCTTAGCCTGCGGCGGGCGCTCCCTACTCCAAGTGTATGTCTGTGGAGGCACCCGGTCCAGGCTGTCACATGGGAAGTTTGTAGGGAGCTGGTTTATACACTTGTCGGCCAGGCTGGTCTGATGGGGCTCCTTGCTTAGTCCCCAGGGCAGTGTTTTTCTCTTTCTGTCGTCTCTGCTCTGATTTATTAACTACAAATAAAATATCATAAGGATTACGCCTCCACGAGCCTTTTGTCTGGCTGCCTTGCAGTGGGCAGTTGTTCTGAGAATAAAGACCTATTGTTTTGGCCTCTCAGGGCCACAGACACCAGCTCCAAGGCCCCACAGTATGTTTATACGGGTCTCCGGGGGAAGGGGTTCTCATCCTGGGTGGTCCTGTTTTAAGCACTGTCAAGTGCAACATCAAGGATGTCATCTTGTCTTCTTCCTCTGGTGAGGGTCCCGAATCCCGCAGCTACACCTCCACCGACGGGTGTCAGAGGTCTTCCGTAGACCTTCTTACACGGAAGAATCCACCGTCCACAGCCTCGCCTCACTCAGGCTTGCTGGCTTTTTCACTCATCCTGGGTCCTCCCTGCTGCCTATTTTTTGCTCCTCCTCCCAGGTCCCCCATTTCAAAGTGGCCCCAGAGGAATTTATCAAGTTCCAGTCCCAGAGATTCACAACCCTGAACCTCCACCCCAGCAACACCGACATCAGCGTGGCTGTAGCTGGGATCCTGAACTTCTTCAACTGCACCACCGCCTGCCTCATCTGTGCCAAAGCAGAATGTAAGTTTCCCCAGCCGGGCTCCACCCCACACAGTCCTGGCTTGTGGATTTCAGCCTGATCGATTTGCCCCTGGCTGGGAGTAAGCCAGGTGGAGGAGGGCTCCCTCAGATGGCGGGGATGATTCCCATGTATCCTTGGCTGTTTGTCTATATGGTGGCGGGGAGGGAGAGAGAGAGAGAGAAATCCAGGAACACCCTTTGCCAGGCATGGGCGGAGCAGAGAGAACTGGGTTACAGGGAGACTGGCCAACCTCCAAGCCTTTTTGCATCCACAGACTCAATTCCCACATTTTCAGCCTCATTGTTAAGGAGCTACAAAAAAGAGAGAGAGAGGGAAAATATAAAATTGGATGCATTTTGTACTTGATGGGTTGAAAAGCTTCTTCCCCTGGAGAGCAGGTTTTGCTGATGGAATGAGGTCCAAGGGCAATTCCTGATAAAGCATTTTTTTGCAAATGCAGGTTTTAGAAATACGGTGTCTCTGACTGTCAGACGATTTGTAACATAAATTTAGTGTTTATGAGATTTAGCTAATTTAAGCCAGCACTTTGCAGCAAATCTGTGCATCTGTGTGTTCCCAGTGACTGCTGTGTACCCACATGTGGTCAGGCAGGTGCTGGCCACTACCTGCCCCTGGGGCCCAGTGCCCGCCGAGCCCCAGGCATCTGTGTCCTGTGCACCTCGCCTATGCAGGCCTCACCCTGCAGGGCTGGGTGGGCTCTGTTGGCAAAGGTTTGTCACCTCCCATCGTGGCTCCTTTTTTTTTTTTTATGGGTTCCCCGGACTGCTCTGCAGGCTTAAGTCTTTTCTCTACCCCGAATCGCTACACCATCTGTAAACAAAGGTCCTTTCCCTGTCAAGGGTCAAAAACACCTTCTTTACCAGGCACTTGCACCCCACGGCCTCCCCATGATGTGTATTCATTCCCTTATTTGCATAAACACAGATGTATGATTTACTGGGTGCTACCCAAGAAACAAAGTAACAGTCCCAACCCTGTGTGCGTTCTATACAGTTTCTTTAATTATTACAAGGACCCAGTGGGCTTGGAGGTCTTGGAATTCCCCCACGTGGAAGGTAAATAAAACTCAAAATCCAGTTCCTCAGTCTCATTGGCCACCTGTGGCCAATGCAGACACAGAACATGCCCGGCATCCCAGAGAGCTCTATCGGACAGCACTGCTTTAGATGAGAAGTGTTTTGTGGCCAAAATAAAAAATGAAAAGGAGAAACGTTTGGATAAACACTTCATTCTGTTTCCCCCTCATGGAGATTCACAGCACACATTAGCATGGATGCTCTGAGTTGTCCTGTGGCCAAAGCAACCACTTACCTCTTCCCGTCCAAACAGTTTTGACCATGAGTCCCAAAAGGCTGCGGATAGAAAAGCCCACCGGATGCTAGTAGTTGATCTAGAAGGGAGTTGGGCAATGTCGCATTCCACCAGCTGGCCCTCCTCGTACGGCATCCTCGAATCGCTGAATGGTGTCGCAAACTCAAGGATTCTCCCCTAGAAATGTTTGCCAGAAACCCGCTCCGGCAGGACCGAACTGGTGTCCTCCATGCGTATGGCAGGAATGTTAAGAGACAAAGGACAGGCCGTAAATCTCTCCTGGCAGAGATCCTCCTGCAGCCCTTCCCTAGTGCCGAGTCCAATGTCTCACCAGCCTGATGGGAAGTTCTTTCTTATGTCTAGCCTCAGTCCTTCCTGCGTGTAGGGTGAGCCCTGCTCTCTCTCCGCTTCAGCTCTTCCTGGGAAGGAAGTTACTCCTCTGTCAGTTAAGCACCTACTGTGCACTGAGCACTGTGCTAGAGTCTGTTGCCTCCTAGACCAGGGTCTTTCCCTTAGAATCACAATATTCCTTGACATTCATACGAGTCCTTGCAGATGGCAAAGCACTTTCAATTACGATTTTGCCATTCCATTTCCCTCCTCCCCGGTTGTTCCAGAGCCAAGAAAACAGAGTCTTGAAGCTGCTCGGGGACCTGCTTGAGGTCGCACAGCTGGTGCGAGACTCTAACTCAGGTCCTCTGACTCTGGGCCGGAATGTCTTCCTCCACGGCCCCTCCCGCCCTCCTGGTCTGCACAGACAGACTCAGAGCCCCAGCTCAGGGTGGGCACGCTGTCCTTTGAGGGGCAGAGCTCTCTCTGGAGCAGCGTGTCCCCTCGCTCCCTTGAGCGGGGTGCAGGATGGCCCTGCCCAGACCCCGTCCTGAAAAGGATGAGCCTGCCCAAGTCCCAGAGAGGCCGGGCCACAGTCCAGGAGGGACTCATCGACCACACAGTGCTGCCTCTGCTTGAAGAACTCATCCACTGAGGCTTGCTGGGTGACCCCGGTCCCACCCACCAGGGCCCAGGGAAGGGCGGGCAGCGCAGGAGAAGTTCAAGGGCAAGGAGGATTAAAATCTAATCAAAGGGTGAAGAAATCAGGGACTGAAGGGAAATGTAGCTCAGAGCTTCGGAGGAGAAACTCTGCCATCCTTGCTTATTAATGCAGGTCCAGGAGACACTGCAATTTGAATTAGGAACAGGCATCTAATTCTATTTTCCAGCCATCAGAATTAGGCATAACAGAGATCATTCCATGGGGAGTCATACCACTAACTCTCCTTCTCTCCAAAAGTAGATTTTTAATAAGCGGGTTTTGGACCAAGTAGAGTTGTATTGTGTTTTACATTTTTTTTTTTTTTTTTTTCTTGAATCGGGAGAGAAAAATCAGAACACCCACAAGTGCTTAGTTGTAATGAGGCTGAGGGAGAGGCAAGGGGCCTAGGCATGCCATATTGGTCATCACCATTGAGCGTAGGGGACGTGGCTGTTTGGGGGCTTCCAAGGAGAGTTGGGGTTCCCACCATGGCCCCTGAGGCCCCGTTGGTGAGATCACCCAGCCTTGACACACAGTAAGCTTTTGAGATGCTCAGGATGGACCCAGAGCCTTAGACTCCCTTTGGTCACAAGCATTACGTATTTTCCTGGTACCTTTGTGTGAAGTTCAAATCACATGTATGTTTCTTACGTTCGCCTTGGCGTTCTAAGTATTTACGCTCTCTGTGGCCGTGTCGTGTGCCACTATGCCTTCTGCCACCTGTTTACTTCCTGTGTGACCTTGGGAAGGTGACTTAGGAACTCTCTAGCCTCCTGTTGTCTTGTCTATAAAGTGGGGACAACGATACCTCCCTGGAAGGACAGCCGAGGGCATTCAATAGGATGACATACACAGAGCATGACACGGCAGCCGCAGTTAGGAAACAAGAGGCACACGCCAGTTTTTCTTCCCTTCCTTCTTGGAGCCCGTTTTTTGTTTTGTTTTGTTTTTTTTAATTTTTCTAATGTTTGTTTGTTTTTGAGAGAGAGAGAGAGAGACTGAGTGCGTGCGGGGGAGGGGCAGAGAGCGAGGGAGACAAAGAATCTAAAGCAGGCTCCAGGCTCCGAGCTGTCAGCACAGAGCCCGACGCGGGGCTTGAACCCACGAGCTGTGAGGTCGTGACCTGAGCCGAAGCGGGACGCTTAACCGACTGAGCTGCCCGGGCCCCCCCATTGGAGCCCTTGTGAACAATGCCAAGTCAGGACCTGGAGCACAGCGACCAGAGTTCAGCTCTGTCCTCCTGCTGTCCCTGTGCTTGCGAAACTCAGTCCAGGTGGTGGGAGAGGAGCAGACTCCGACCCCAGGGAGGAGGCACGGCTGGAGAGAAGTGCGGAATGTGCAGTAAAAGAGAACTGTCTTTGGAGTCGAACCAAGCTGCTCCGCCACTCAGGAGCTGTGTGATATCACGCACATCACTGGACCTCTCTGAGCCTTAGTTCCCTCCTATGTAAAGTGGGAATAATACTGCTTTTCAGGGCATTCGGGTGGAAGGTATGGGGGCCCAGAACATAATAAACACTCACTGTTACTTTATCCTTTAATGGAGGTCATGGCAGCAAGGAGTAGAGGAGACCCAGGGCCCCTTGTGAATATACTGGGGCACTAGTGAACCTCTCCATGCCAGCCCCAGGAGGCACTCACTGTGGGAGGCCTTATCCTCATAGAAAAAATTAACCATTTGTTGAGCACTCACTGTGTGCCCAAAACCCTGCTAAGGCTTTTTAAATTATCCCATTTAAATCTCACAATAATGGGGGTGCCTGGGTGGCTCAGTGGGTTAAACATTCAACTTCGGCTCGGGACATGATCTCACGGTTCGTGGGTTTGATCCCCACATCAGGGGCTCCTCCCCCTGCTTCTCCAAGTACTGTGGAAAAGGCAGAAGAGAGAGACCTTTTCTTTCCTCCTTCCAGGAGACAGCAGGAGTGCAGAGGCCAGGCTCTTCCCACACCCACCCTTACCATCAGAGAAGATGGCCCACAGGGCCAGGCAAGGCAGAGGACAGCCCTCCTTGAGCAGGAAGCCTCACCTCATCCCCCAGGCCCTGTCCCTCTCCTCCTCTGGCTCCTGTAGTCTGGTCTCCCCTGCCTGGCCTCAGGGCCAACCCCAGCTGTGGGATGAGACAAAAACCAAGAAGCAGGTGAAATGCATCATTCAGGCCCTTGAACTTGTTCTGTGCCTTTTCCCTACTGGCAACACCGTAGACTCTCATTCCCATCTCTCCATCAGGATCTGCTGCCGAGGAAAGGTCTGAAAACTGAAAATGACACACCCTGAGGCCTGTGCGGCCGGCACGGGGAGAAGGGAAATGGAGCCTTTCCAGGTTCAGGGCAGTGAGTGCAATGGTGAACCATGTTATCTCCCTAAATCCTTGCTACAGACCTCTGAGGTCACTATTACATCAGCTGCCTCCCACAAGATGTCAAAGTGCTGTCTGTTCTGGGAGTATTAGCATTTTTCTAGAACCAAAGCCCGTAGCCAAGGGAATCAGCCTGTGGAGAGAGAGGGATGCCAGTCGAAATGGGTGTTTATTCTTTTTTTTTTTTTTTTTTTTTTTTTTTTGATACAAGGGTCCTCTGTGCCCCTGTAGACCCATCACTTAGGTATTTGTGTCCTTGTCCTACGGCCCTGTCCAACCCCGGCTGTGCCTTTCACAGCTCTTCTCTCCTCCTCCCGCCCTGCCTGGCCCCCTGCCTTCCGGTTGCAGAAGCCAGCCTCCCTCCTTCTTCCCAGAACAGCCGGCCTGCTGAGGCTCTCATCGATCCATCCCGTTGCATCCTGAGCGAGACTAATGGGTTCCCCAGGTCCCTCTCAGCCCTGGACTTGGCAGGCAGACCTGCTGCTGGGCCAAGGGCCCCGCAGGAGAAGAGGGCTGGGGTAGAGGTGGAGGGGAAGCTGGGAAGAGAACAGCTCTTAACCCCTCTGGTGGCAGCAGCAGCCTTCGGCGAATCCCTTAGTGCCATTAAACAGATCGAGGGGAAGAGAATGACAATTGGAAAATGCCACACTGCGCTGAAAAACTCCTAATGTTCCTAATGTAACTAAACCATACTTTCCCTTCTGCAAATTCCTTCCACTGCCCAGAATAAAAAAAAAAAAAAAAAAAAAGGATCCCTTTCTGATTCATAGAACTGAAGAATCCCTAGGCTGGAAAAACATCAGTGTTCTTCTAGAGCAACTTACCATTCCCTGGGTTAATTCACTCTCTGACAGTCATCAAGAGGGGCTTCAGGCTTTCCTTGATTACCTCCAGTGACGGGGAACCTACTACCTTATGATGCAGCCCACTGCATCTTTAGACAGCTCAGGCAGAGGTTCTTCCTTAGGTTAAGCTAAGTCTATCTCCCTGTGACCTCCATCCACCCTGTTCTAGGGTGTCGTCCTTCAGGCTGCCAAGAGCAAGTCTGTCTCTTCTTGAGCCAGGCACCCCCTTCCTTCAGCTGCTCCTCAAGTGGCATGGTGTCTGTTCCCCACTTGGCACCGCTGCTCCCCTGCTCTATTGAGATGTAGGGTCTCTCTCTGTCTCCCCCCCCCCCCCCCCGCCACAGTCTCCCAGGGAGTCTTCCCTGGGAGTCTTCCTTGGGAGTCTCTAGTTCAGCCCACAGCCAGCACTGTGCCCCCTGCCTCACACTGGGTGTGTGCAGAAGAGTTTGAAGTGGGATTCCTACCCAACACCATGAAATACTGAGTGCTTATGCATATACTATAATGTATATACATATATGCATGCGTATACGCTACCAAGTATGTAACATGGTTTCTAACCAAGAGCCGTATTTTGCGGATTGGATAATAAATCTGGGAAGAGGAGGAGATGGGATGAAAGGACAGTTAGGATGTGAATGGGTGGGGGAGGGGCCGAATGGAAACCAGATTTGTGAAGCATCTTCTAGGGGACGGACACTGCTCTGCTTTACTTGACATACTCTTACTAACCCTGTAAGGTAGTTGTTATCCTTACTTTACAGGTAAGGACACTGAGGTGCTGGGGAGGGGTGGGGGCGGAGGGAGCCACCAGAACTAACCAATCCCAGCAGCACCGGAGCCAGAACTCACCTGCCACCCTGTTCCCTGTCTGCTGCTTCCAGCCTGGGAAAGGGGTGACGAATCAGAGATCCTGGGTGGGATGCAGAGCCCTCCGAGCACCCTCTGCCCTTCTCCCCTCCCTGCCCCCACCCTGCTTCTCACTCAGCATGTGCACAGTATGCTGCAGGAGATGGGGGGGGGGTGCTGCTTCCTTGTTGAAAGGGCAGCAAAGCACCCCAGGGGCAGTCGGGTGAGGCACGCTGGGCATTAATTGAAGCAGGGTCCCCAGTGTATCTCGTGTCTAGGAGGTCTTTCCTGGAAGCTCAGGGCACCTGCCAGTTTTAAAGGGATGAACTGCCCCTATGCTGCCCTGGCCAAGCGTCTCCATGCTGTGCCTAATCCCCGTGGCATCCTCCAAGCTTCCCTGTCTCGTCCCGCTGAACCGTGCCACCACTCCGAGGAATCCCAGGGGATTTGGCCTCTTTCCCAGCCAGACTCTAGAGACCCTCCCTGCTACATCCCAGGACCGGTGGCCTTGCCCTCTGCCTCCACTCCCTTACTCACCCCTCCAGCTGCCCTCTCCCCCATAGCATGCCCAGGCAGATCTTTTCTTGAGCCAAAGAGATGGCCAGCATTCCAGGAGCACCGGCTGTGGCCTCCCCTGCCCCCCTTGTGTAGGGTCTTTGGGGTCAGGTGCTCTGACCTTTGGGCAGGTGGGGTTTTGCTTTTCACGACCTCTGAGGAAGGCGTGGTGAATATTCTCTCCGTTTTACACACAGAACTGAAAGAGGCTGCCCCGTGGAAACCCAGATGATTTAGCCCATCAAACAAAATATGGGTATGGTGGGAACCTTGTTATAGAGTTAGTTGCAAGTCCCTGCGCTCTAAGCTCCTGGAGGGCTGGGCCTGTATGCTACCTCTTGTCTGCTGACGTCCTGTGGGCCCAGTGCCTGGCTTCTTGGGACGCACAGATGTTGGTTGAACAGGCTTGGACTTTAGTCCCTTTTTATTCTGCCTCAGTGAGCCACACCTGCCTTTGAGCTGTTGTGGGGATGAGTAAATGCGGAAGGAACAGTGAAACCACACATTCCAGCATCTCAGTGAGTTCTCCCCTGTTACACCCATTTTGCAGATGAGGAACGGAGCCTCAGAGAGGTTAGACGACTTCTCAAGATCACACAGCTGGTGAAGGTCAAGCCCCTCCTGATGGGGGTGGTGGTGAGGGGCTGCAGGGGGCACAGACAGCAGTGGGAGTGGAGGTTCACAAGTCTCCTTCGAGACCCTGTGGGGGAAGGAAGGAGAGGCCCACTGGTTCTGGAGCCTCTTTTTTTTTTTTTAATTTTTTTTTAACATTTATTTCTTTTTGAGACAGAGAGAGACAGAGCATGAACGGGGGAGGGGCAGAGAGAGAGGGAGACACAGAATCGGAAGCAGGCTCCAGGCTCTGAGCCATCAGCCCAGAGCCCGACGTGGGGCTCAAACTCGCAGACCGCGAGATCGTGACCTGAGCTGAAGTTGGACGCTTAACCGACTGAGCCACCCAGGCGCCCCATGGAGCCTCTTTTGAATGACCGCCCCTCCCAGAGTTTTCCCTTCCTGCTGCAGCTGCCAGCTTGCCGGACCGCCTTGTTGGGACCCATGGTGGGAGGATGGGGGTTGGCACTACCTTCCCAGAGCCCCTGGCTTCATCGCCGGGCCCTCGGGCTCCACCCTGCCACCTCATCCTTGTCAGATAACATGCCCGGTGTAGGGCTTTCGTCCCTGAGTCCAGAGATGTAAGACACACGCCCCTGAGCCCCTCCTAGGTTCTGTGTGTGCTGCTTCTTATGCGTGTGTCCTGAGAGGCACCCAGTCTCATGGGAAGAGGGCTGGCTGGAGATGACAAAGTGGGGACTCTGGACCCAGCTGCGTCCCTGTGTGACTAGGCAAGTTTCATCATCTCTACAAATCAAGGGAGGTCGAAGAGATGCCCTTCAGAGCCCTCCCCGCCGCCCCCCTCCCGGTCTCTCTCTCACCTTTTGATCTTTGAGGGTCAGGAGGGTGAGGAATCTGCACCAGGGGAGTCTGGGGTCACGTTCAAGACAGGCCTGCAGTGAACATCCTGTAGCTGGGGCAGAGAGCGGAGCCCAGGGGCCTTTGGTTAGAAAGCCAGTCCTTCCTTGCCATCCAGGGTATGGAGCCGGGTCCAAGAGCCTCATGTTTCCCTCTGTGTGTGGGATTAAAACTCATCGTAGGATTGTGGTGAGGACTTAGAAAAGCCACGTAGAAGAATATTTAGCCCATTTTCTGGAACAGAATAGAAACAGAATCAGGATCCAATAAATGTTACTCTTGTCGTTGCTTTTGGGAACGAATGCCTTTGCTTCTCTTTCCATTGGAGTTGAGACCACTGTCTTCCCGGGAGACCCCACCCTCCACCCCTCACACACACCTTCTTCCTGGCCTGCCTTTTCAGAGGCAACGCTGAATTGAGACCCTTGTGTCGCAGTGATAACATTCCAGAAACCCTCCTCCCACCCCTGCTCCTAGACAGCAGACAGCTGAGGGGAGGGGGGGGGGAGGTGGTGGTGGGGAGAGTCCTTCGCTCACAATCCCATATTTTCGCTTTGTTCTGGGCCCACGTTATTGCGCTCTGGAATGCAGTTCAAAGCCTGTCCTCTTATCATCGTAATGATACCTGGTCTTAATGCAGCCACCCTGCTCTGAGGAATTCAAAGGGTTTTGTTAGGCCTGTTAACTGGGCCTTGTGATCTTGAGGAAACGGCTCCCCCACATCTACATGAAAACAAAGGCTGGGCTCTTGTAGGGCTAGATGGAACATCTGTGAACATCCATGGGCGTTCATGATGGGTGAGGCGTGGGCCTAAGCACTTTACAGATTATCTCAGTTAGTCCTCGCCACCGTCCTGGGAGCCGGCTGCTGTTCCTTTCGTTTTTCAGATGAGGAAACTGAGGCCAAGAGCCCCGGCCACATGAAAAGGTCACTTCATGAGTGGGTGGCCAAGTGAGGGGGAGAAACCAAGCCTGCTGGTCTCTGAACCCTGGTCTTGGCCGCTCCCGAGCGCTGTGGGAAGGAGAGTGGACCCTCAACCCACTCGAGGGACCTCCGTCTCTCTTTACAAGAGCCTTGCTGAGGGCTTTGGGGGAGGCCATAGGGGCTCGGGAGCATTCTTTTTACTTTAGAAGGGACTGTGGAAGCCCACAGAGGTTGAGACACCTGCTCAGCACCGGCAGTAGGGCCGGACCCACGACCCCGCCTCCAGCCCCGGTCTTTGCTTGTCTCGCTTTTGCTCCAGTGTCTCCCCAGGCAGCACGGCGGACCCTCAGGGGCTTCATCCTCTCTCCCCTCCAGGCCTTTTAAACCTGGAGAGGCTGCTGCGGCAATTCCTTATCTCCAAGGACACACTCTCCGTCCGGATGCTGGATGACACCCGGGACCCCACCCCGCTCCTCAAGGAGATCCGGGACGACAAGACAGCCACCATCATCATCCATGCCAACGCCTCCATGTCCCACACCATCCTCCTGAAGGTGGGAGCCGGGCCGGGTGCGGTGGGCGGGGAGCATCCTTCTCCCTCCTCCCTCTCTCCTCCTGAGCTGGTGCCCTGCTCCCTCTTTGCCTTGGGTGTTCCCCCTGGGTCATGGCCTCCGAACCCTGGCAGACTTCTCTGTGCTTCACTTGCAATGGATGGCTCCTGCAAGCTGAAAGAAAAAGCAGAATGAGGATGATGTTATAAAAGCATTAACTCCTGGTGCAGCCGGGCGGGCAGCCCCCAGCTAAGACCCTGCCAGGGTTGGTGGGTTCCTGGGAGGGGCCGGGGCAGTGGGGGCAGGGCACTTGGGGCAGAGGCTATGTGCCAAGTGGTTCAAAAGTATTTCCATATTTTGACAAGCTGGGCAGTCCCGTGAGTGTGTACTGTCCTCTGTAATCCCCGTACGGTGTACTAGTTTGCAGACTGCTGCTGTGTAATATCCCAGCATAATCCTCTCGATGACTATGTGGGGCCGGTATCCTGTCTTCCCTCGACAGATGAAGACACTGAGTCTCTGGGAGAGGAACGGCTTTGTCCGAGGCTCCACCAGTGAGGAGCAGAGCCGGGCCGGTACCCGTTGTCTCTGACAGCTAATCAGCAGTTTCTTCTACCTACCCCTCCTCAGAATACAAGGGGCAGGGTGGCAGTCCCTGGATCAGAACTCACAGTAAGAGAAACTGGAGCTCTGAGAGTGAGGCCCATCTGAGAACGAGAGAGCGACAGAGGAAGACCAAGAGAGAAGTCAGGTGCCCGGGGAACAGCTGGAAACATCTGGGCAGCCTCAGAGTCCTCTGCCACCAGTTCCTGGGCTGGTGGCTGGGCTAGCCATGTAACCCCAGACAGACAGACCCTGCTGCAGGCTCCCCTGTGGCTCCCAGCAGCTCCCCCAGGCACACTGGCCTCTTCCAGTGCCGCTCTAATTGCACATTTAAACTCAACCTGCCATCTTCCACTGGGGGAGCGAGGCTCCTTGTTAACCTCTGCCAAGCTGTGAGGAGCCCGCCAGACACTCAGCTGATTGTCTCTTCCTCCCCTTCCCCCTCTCCCTCTCCTACCCACCCCTCCTCAGCTAGTTTTGGTCTCAGAGTTAATAAGAGATTTGAATGAGTTCTCTGAGTACTGAGGGCTGTCCCTTCAGCCCGTTGCTATAGTAATTTTGCACAGCTCCAAACCCACGTCTGTCTGGGAGCACATACTCCAACTCTCACACATACATACACACACACACACGCACACATGCACACACACACACACACTCAAACAGAATTTTTTTCTGTATTTCTTTTCTTATGTCTGGGCCGATGATCAATGAAGTTATCAAGGATGGAAAAAATCCTCTAGGTTTTAGGGGAAGCTGGGGGCAGGGAGTAAGATAATTGTCCCCTCCCTTGCAGAGGGCAGTCAGGACAATGCACAGTCCCCACTGCAGTAGCCAGAGCCCATCCCTGGACAGCCTCCAGGCTGAAGCCTTTTGGGGGCATCCCTTATAATAATAGTGTAATAACCTCCGGAATGCTTTATGGCTCCCAGCATGCGTGATCGGGCTCTTATTTTTTAATAATATGTCTATCGTTGAAATTTTAGAAAGTACAGAAAAGCACATAGAAGCAAATAGAAATCATCATAGCTTCTTCTTTCTTTCTTGAAGCCTTGACTTTGAGGTCTGATAGAAAAATCTTACAGGGACACATGGAAAAGTTAAGACATTCCGTCACCCAGAGACAGCTACTGTGAAATTTTGTGGTCTATCCTATCTACCTTTGTAGACACATTTGTTTGTTTTCAAAATGATCGTCACACGGCCCATGTACTTCTGTAACCTGCTTTTTTCCCCGCTCAATGATATGCCATGCGATTTGCTTTGTGTCGTTACGTATTTGTCTGCAAATGTTTTAATGGCACATCATTTCTTATCATGCGGGCATACCATAATTTATTTAACCATCCCTTTATTGTTGGAGATACAGGTTGTTTTCAATCTTTTGCTGTAATAAACAATGTGGGATGTGCATCTTTGTACATAAATCTTTATGCACATTCACGAATATTTTCTTAGCATAAATTTCCAGAAGTGAAATTACCAAGTTAAAGATATGCATGCTTTTAAGGGTTTTGATATGATTTGCCAGATTGCCTTTTAAAAAGGCCATAACAATTTATACTCCCATAAGTGTATAGGTATCTTATGGCACCCTTGCCAATACTGGGTATTTTCATTAACAACACTTTTTTTTTTCAATGGCTGTGCTTTTGAAGAAAACTCTCCCCGTAATGACGATTATTGGCAAAGGGTTCTGCTGGGTGACCAGTGGCAGGCTTTCCTGGGACCACTTGTTGCCCTCAGCCCTTGTGACCTTAGAACCAAGCCCATCAATGACGAGCGAGGCTTCAGAAACCAGTTCCCTTTGTTTCCGTTTGACTTCCTAGTGCCCCCAGCAGGGATGCCCTGCATTGGGTCTGGGCTGGGGCTGCAGGCAGCTCCTCTCCAGGGTTATAGTACAGCCCTGGGGGCTGGGGGGGTGGGGCTCCAGGAAGGATGATGGATTCAGTGTGGGAAGCAGTGTGAGCAGAGAGCACAGGGAGCTTCCAGAAGGCTCGGTGTGCACATGCAAGCCTGGCCCTGGAGCTTGGCAACACTCTGCTTGCTGTCTCTCGATTTCAGAAGGATTTGCAGAGTAATCCCCTCCTTTATTGAGCAGCTGTTCCGGCAACAAACTTCGTGTTTACCCAGAATTCAGGTCTTAAAAACCAAGGATCTCTTGTCTTTTATCTTTGGGTAGCAGACTTCACAAATGGGTTTTAACTATCTGACGGTGCCCCCTCCCCGTCCCCTGCCCATCCCTGCAACCAGGGGGCTCCCACCCATCTAGGCAGTGATGAACCGGCAACGACACTTTTATATGGACTGTTGGGGGGGGGGGGGATGGGCATCAGGCCATACCAGCCTCTTGGAAGTTGAGGAGGAAGCAAGGCCTCAAGCCCCATGTGACCGACCCCAGCACCGTCTTGCCCTGGCATAGAGCCCTTCTGTACTTCGGTCTCCAGTGGAATCGTGGCAATAGAAGGACTCCAGCCTGCTCTTAAAGGAGTCTGTGGGGGCTCCTATAAGAACGCTCACAAAGTTACCGGAGTTCCTCAAGAGAAAAACACTTTGTAAGAGGAAAATGTAATCACCCTGGCCCTTGTTTTCCCCTCACGCACCTCCATAGTCACGACAGAAGCGGTTTCCCAGTGGCCCTGGGGCTGCAAGATACATGATGAAAATCTGACTGTCAGAAGGCATGAGGACCCTGGGGAGAGCCGGGCTCATTATTTACCTGATCTACTTGTCGGCTTCTGTGGCACCTGTCATGCTCAAAGCCGGGCACACTGACGGGGGAGGTTGGTGTGGGGGACCTGTGATGGCTACAAAGATCAGACAAAAGGGAGGCTGTTCTGGAGTCGCAGCCTCCCAACTCTGGGACGATGACACGCGGGTGTGCTCTGATCAAGGGTGAGGCATGTCACAAGCAGCTTGTTCCTTACTACTAATAAAGGACCAAAGTTTGCAAATGATTCACTTGTTTCCTACATTACTGCAGATTCAAAGACTCTTAGGAGCCTGGCTCGCTCGCATTTGTCGGGTTGAGTTAATTTGGGAATCGCCTACAACCCACAGACTCTCCTGACTCTGCCTCGGCCCCTGAGAGTTGTCAGTACCTCCATCAATATCACGGTCCTCTGGGGGAGAGTATAGTTTGGTTAAAAGGACTGAAATTAGGCTGCCTGGCTTTAATTTCATCTTTTTCCACTTGTGAGATGTATGATCTCGTACCAGTTCCGTAGCCCTTTGGTGTTTTGATGTCCCCGGCTGTCAACGTGGGGGGCGGGGGAGGAGTCATAGTGCCTACCTCATCGACTGAACCCAAGCGAAATGCTTTCTAGTGCTTGGCCCATACTAAGGAGTGGGTACGTGTTAGCCATTGTTATTGCTAATAGTTTGGGAGATAATTATTTTAGTCTGTTTTATTATTTGCTTCATTTCCCTTAAAGTCATTTTGGTTTCCATAATATCTGGTTATATCCGTGGGAATGTGTTGTGCATGAGAACATCAGCTGCTAGGAGTGTCACTGCAGGGGTGGAGAGCAGGGTGGCAGGGGAGAGACCCTCCACCAAGTCATCCTCCAAGTCAAGGGCAATGTAAGAACCGAAGGGAAGGGGGTCAGACAAATGGCGGACACTTGGAGCCCTTACTGCTCATTCACTTCTAGTGGGTTTTTGTTTTCTCTCTAATCTCCTTCTCTTCCCTTTGCAGGCAGCTGAACTCGGGATGGTGTCGGCCTATTACACATACATCTTCACTAATCTGGTAAGACATTTCCACAGCTCACCTCCTTGGCACAGAGTATCAATAATTAGAGTCAGCGGGGTGTGACGGAATGAAGCCCAGGAGATGGGGAGTGGGGGAAATTAAAGCAGAGGAACAGAAGCCAACCAGAGAGGCAGGGCATTCTAGAAACATGGAAGTCCAGGAGCTACTGGGATTCTCGTTTCAACAACTCTTAGCCTTGGGAGGGTGGGAATTGGGGGAGTCTAATGCCTCCATCCAAATGCCACCAGCTACCTAGCACTGAGTCCTCTGATGGATGTGTCTTCTCTGTAGGTCCAGTTACTGGCCTGCAGTCCAACCATGGATTGTCAGACCCTTAATGCTAACTCAGAGGTAGGACAGCCGGGCCACAAAAGTACACATCGTACGAGGTTAGAACCGGAGGCACCTACAGAGGCTGCCTTTGCCGAATCCCCTTACTTTGCAGATGAGGAAACAGGTCTATAGAAATTTTATTGAGTCAGGTTGGAGAGCCAGCTTTGCCACACACTGTGTGCTCTTCAACAAGCATGGAGCGTTGGTTTCCTTATCTGTAAAATGGGGATAGGAACAGATATGTCATAGAGTTGCATGATTTAATCTACACGGAGGCGTTTTGAAACTGTAAAATACTAAGAAATATGCAAGGTTGTGGTGAAGGATGGACACTCAGTAGAAGGAACCTCAGAGAACTGGTTTTTTAAAAAATGTTATAACTTTACTTTGAAATGATTATAGATTCACAGGAGTTGCAAAGATAGTACAGAGAGGTACCATGTACCTTCGACTGAGTTTCCTCCATTTAGTTACATCTGACTAATTGCGGTATGATTATCAAAACCAGGATATCAAAATATCCACTCTATCAAACCTGTGTAGATATATGTAAATCCCACTGTAACCAAAACGACCCCATCTCATCACCCAAAGATTTCCCTCATGCCGCCATTTTGTCTCACCTGCCACCCTCCCTCCCACCATCTCTAACCCTTCACAACCCCTAATCTGTTCTCCATTTCTACACTTCTATAATTTCGAGAGTGTCACATAAATGGAATCATGCAGTGTATGACCTTTTTCACTCAGTGTGATGCCCTTGAGACCATCCAAGTTGCATGAATCAATACTTTGTTCCTTTTTATTGCTGAATCGTATTTCTCGGTGTAGACGTACCACCGTTTGCTTAACCATCCACCTACTGAGAGACATTTTGGTCGTTTCCACTTTCTGACTGTTACAAACAGAGCTGTCATAAACAATCATTCAGAAAAGAGGTTTAATTTTTTTTTATAAATGCGTGGATATCGAGATCACTTAACTCGGTGGCCCCTTCATGCAGACGTGCTTTTGACCACCTCTTATGTAACAGGGACCGGGCCAGGCATTAGGGAGGAAAACGAGAATAAGAAACCAAGCCTGCCTTGGGAAAACTCAAAGTACCTACTGCAGTGCAAAGGGGTAACTTCTAGTAGATGTGTAGACAAAGCACTCTAGATCCTGGAACAGGGACCACTTGCTCAATGTGGGGCAGGCAGGAAATGCTTCACCGAAGAAGAGGCCTTTAGGCTATGCCTTAAAGGGGGTTAAGGGTTTTTTCTAGATTAAAAAAGGAAGAGTATTCTGCCTAAGAAACAGCATATCCACATCTCTGGAGATTTGAAAGGACATGGCAAGTCCAGGAAACAGTGAGTCACTTCAGACTTACTGCCTGCTCCAGGATGGGCATGTTAGCTAATTACTGTTCGTTTATCTATTTACATCCATCCTTGAAAGTTACTTATTGAGAGGATTTAAGGCAGATGTCAATGAATTTTAAGATCCCTGCTAGGTTAGGGAGCAGAACACGACATCTACAGGTTTGACTCTTAAATCTTAAAGTGAAAAAGGCTCTGGAGAAGTTACAACCTTCTCAGCCAACATATGTGATGGGCGGTCTAGGGGATCGTGCAGTGTCCCTCCTGGATTTAGGGACCTGCTTTCCTGAAATGTCCTGCACGGTTGAGGAGATGCCTGCTCACAGAGACAGGCTGGGACTCTGTGATCTGTATTCTTTTCCAGCTGTATGTAGGTTCTTATGAAGAGCCCTTTCTCGGGGCTGCTGTGGAATTGCTATCCCTGAAGCATGCTGAGGCCTTTGCTCTCAGAGTCGAGACATTTTGGAGGAATCGAGTATGGCTTCTTTTCTGGTATAGGGACTCCCTCAACACAGGCTTGCCAGAAAGCCATTCAGCGTTTCCCAGTTCACCACCCCCACCAAACTGCCTACTCGGTTGTTGGAATTTTTTTTTTCAATGCTTAATTCTTTATTTAAAGAGAGAGCACAGTGGGGGAGGGACAGACAGAGAGACAGAGACTCAGAATCCGAAACAGGCTCCAGGCTCTGAGCTGTCAGCGCAGGGCCTGACGCAGGGCTCGAACTCTCGAACCACAAGATCTTGACCAAAACCAAAGTTGGACGCTTAACTGGCAGAGTCACCCAGGCGCCCCCTGTGGTTGGAATTTTTAATGGAGTCCTAGCATACGTATGGAAGACCACACGAATCACAGGTGCACAGATTAGTGAATGTTTTTCAGGTGAGTGCACCTGTGTAAGCAGCACCCAGATCCAGCATTAAAACACGACCAGCACCCCAGTCCCTCTCATGCCCCCTCCCAGTGACTACCGGGCAAAATGTAGAACAGAAAGAATTTCTTTGTTTGCTTATTTATTTTTTTCCTATCCAGCACTGCTGCTGTAAATCACGGCATTAACATGTAAAATGGGAGAAAAGGATTAGACTATTCCCAGAGCAATGCAGAAGCATTTGCTTAAAGTAAGGAGGCATCTGGGGGAGCCTGGGGAAGTTGGCAGCAGAGTAAAGGGAGATGAACGTACAATCAGGTTCCGTCTGGGGAGCTGGGAAGTGGAGGGAAGAAGAGGGAAGAGGCGAGCCAGGGGCTGCCTCGTGCACCCCAGCCAGGGGTGCCCCCCACATTAGGCAGCCACGTCAGCAAAGGAGGACAAAGTTAAGTAGCAAGTCATAGCCGTGACTTAGCAGATGGAGGGAGGCCAGTCATTTGGAATATGAGTTCCCAGGACAGTCACCAGAACAAGGTGGAGTTGCTTGGCTTGGAGATTTTTAAGAACGCGTCACCCACGCTATGTACTGCCAACTGCCTCTTTTCAGGACTGATAATAATGAGTGTGACAATTTATCTAGTGGAAAAAAAGCACAGGCCTGTGAAGTCAGGAGACCCAGGTCTGTGCCCCACTCTGCTTTATACGCTGTGTGGCTTTGGGGGGGAGTCACGCTGACTCTCTGAGCCCGTTTTCTCCTTTGTAAAAAAAAAAATGGGGATGATAAAACCTCACAAGTTTGTTGTGAGGATAAGTCAAAACTGCATTGTAAATTGAAAAGTACTGTGTGTTTTTAAGGCATTGTATTTGTTTTATATATAACACTGTGATACTTGCAGCTTTCAAAGAGCTTTCTTTTCTTCGGGGGGCCCGAAACTGAATGTGATGAGCTCTGGGAACAGGCCTCAGTCAGAGAGTTCTTTGAACCTGGAATTAACAGGACTCACACAGTTTGTAAGTTTGCAAGGAAAAATTAAAAAAAAATTATATCTGTATGAATGATGATGGCTGAATAACATTCAAGAAAATAGGAGCAGAGCCATTGCAAGAATCAGTGGGAGAATATTCTGGAAGCCTCTCGTTAGTGCTTTGGCTTTCTAGAAAGGACAGGCCCCTATTAAGAGTAAAGAAACTATTTGTAAGTCCATTCTTCCTGCCTAGTTGCAGTTGAAGCCTTGGAACAGAGAGGGAGGGGCTTTGTACAGAGGGAATGAGTTCCCTCCATGTTTCTCACATCCCTTTCCCCCACATACACATGCCGCCTGGACTTTAATACTTATATATTCCTTCTCTGAATTCCTCGGGGATAACCTTCATGGCCCAGCTCTCTGAATTCTGCCACAGTGATGCAGCAGGTGCTCAGATTAGCTTTTTGAAAGCTACCACCATGAGCTGGAAACGCATGGGCCTTGACGTTAGGCAGATGTGATTTAGCACTCTAGTTTGACCAGCTACCGGCTGTGTGATCCTGTGCAGGCAACTTAACCTTTCTGAGCCTCAGACACCTCATCGGTAAGTGGACGCTCATAATACCTGCCTCTGGAGATGATAACCACATAGCAACCGCCTCACAATACAAGTTTCGTAAAGAGAAGGTATTATTTTTAGAAGTCCTATTTGTGCTTCCCATGTGTTAAAAAGAACAGGAGATACTTATCTGCTACCCAGCCTCTAGTGGCCTGTAATAGTGACTCCCGTAATGCCATCTTATTTATTTCCAAGGAATGAATAGAACTAGGTTAGTTACTATACATGGCTGAACTGACCAGAGTAGGGTTTGTTTGTGTTGGTAATTACTGAGTAATTGATCAGGTTGTCATACTTCATTCCCTTCTAGGCATTAAGAAGGCTGATGGATACTTCTGTTTTTAGTTTTTTGAGGAACTGCCATACTGTTGTCCAGATGGCTACACCAGTTACGTCCCCGCCAACAGTGCGTGAGGGTTCCAATTTCTCCATATCCTCACCACCACTTATTCTTATCTTTTTTTGTTTCTAGCCATTCTGACAGGTGTGAGTTGGTACCTCATTGTGGTTCTGCTTTCACATTTCCCTGGTGATCAGTGATGATTGAGCATCTTTTCATGTGTCTGTTGCCTATCTAAATACCGTATGGTGCAATAATTCCACTTCTGTCCATATTTACCCAACAAAAGTGAAAACTCCAGTTCAAAAAGATATACACACCCTCTGTGTTTATTGCAGCATTATTCCCAACAGCTAAGATATGGAAGTAACCCAGTGTCCATCGATGGATAGATAAAGAAGATTGTGTATGTGTGTGTGTGTGTGTGTGTGTGTGAGAGAGAGAGAGAGAGAGAGAGAGAGTGATGGAATATTACTCAGCCATAAAAATGATGAGGTCTTGCCATTTGTGAGAACACAGATAGGCCTAGAGGCTATGATGCTAAGTGAAATAAGTCAGACAGAAACAAATACTATATGATTTTATTCATATGTGGAATCTAAAAAACAAATCAACAGCAACAAAAACAGAGACTCAGATATAGAGCAGAAACTCATGGTTGCCAGAGGAGACAAGGGTGGGGGGATGGGTGAAATGTGTGAAGGGGATTAAGAGGTACAAACTTCCAGTTACAAAAAAAATTTACATCATAGGGATGAAAAGTACAGCATGGGGAATATAGTCAATAATATTATAATAACTTTTTATGGTGACAGATGGTGACTACCCTTCTCGTGGTGAGCATTTCATAAAATATATTATTGTCAAATCACTGTGCTATACACTTGAAACTAATGTAATACTATATGTCAACTACATTTCCATGAAAAAATAAATGAAAATTAAAATTTGTTTTAATTTAAAAAAAGAAGGCTGGTTGATTTAGGGCATCTGTAATAAATGAATTCGATTGACTGCTCTAGATTTGATCAGTTGATTACCCATCATAAGAGCTGGGAGAAAAATATCCATCATGAATCAAACTTCTAAACCATCAATTTAGTTGACCCTATAGAAAGCCGTTTTTTCCCTCTGTCGGGGTCTGAGCAGCAGGCGAGTGAGTGTGCCAGTCCCGAGCTTTGGGGGCCAGGGGTGACTGACACAGGGAAGGAAGTGAGCCAGAGCTAGCTGGCCAGGAGGACCATGCAGCTACCATGGACAGAGCCAGGGAGGCCTGGACAGGTCCAGGGAAGAGCCAGGTCTGGTGCTATAGCAGAGGCCGAGGCTCAGTGAAGGAGTGACAGTGAGATGTCAGGCAACGAGAGAGACACTTCAGCGAGAGGGGAGAGACCAGAGTATAGGGACAGACTCTCTCCTGAACAGAGGAGGGTGTCATTGGTGGGAAATTTATAGATGTTAGAGGCACACAGTTGTAGCAAACAGCAAAACAGATGTCCAGGGCTTTTACTTACACATCTATTTCAGAGTGAGATTTGGGATAGTTTGTACTGGGGTCAGAGGTTTGGTGAAACAGCTTCTTGCCCTGGTTCTGGTTCTGATGGGTCGGGATGTAGTCCCAACAAAGCAAATCTCTAATGAACAGGTGGGAACAGGCCTCTGCAGGTACCTGGCTAACGTGGGAGCCCAGGGCAGAGGAGTGGTAACTTCATAACTTTAAAACTTTAATGGAAAACTACGAGCCAGGATGTTCATTTGGCCAGAGATCAGGACGGGAACCAGAAGGAAGCAAGTCCTGGCAGGTAGACCAAAGGGAGGGTGAGAGTCCAGACCCAAACAGGGAACAGAGCAGGGCAAACAAGAAAATTACTTGGCATTAATTACATTCACAATGTCATACAACCATCATCACTGTTTCTAAAACTTTTTTTTTTTATCAGCCCAGACAGGAACTCTGTACCCATTATGTAGTAACTTTTCATCCCCCTCCCCCGAGCCCCGAGTAACCTCTTACAGGTTCTCTGTCTCTGTGCCTTAGCCTTTCCTCGATATTTCATACAAAGTGGAATCATACAATATTTGTCCTTTTGTGTCTGGCTCATTTCACCAGCACACTGTTTTCTAGGTTCATCCATGTTATGGCAGGCATCACAGCTTTATTTTTTTTTACTTTTTTTTATGTGGGAAAATACACAAAACATAAAATTTACCATTTTAGCCCCTTTTAAGTGTAACAGTCAGTAGAAATAAGTACACTCACATTGACGTCGTCACTATCTGTCTCCAGAACTATTTTCAGCTTCCTGAACTGAAAGTTCACACACCTACTGAACAATGACTCCCCATCCTTTCTTCCCCCCACCACCCTGCCCTGACCACTGGCAACCATTGTTCTTTCTGTTGCTATGAATGTGCCTGTTCTAAGTACCTCTCCAAGTGGAATTATACAATATTTGTCCTTTTGTGTATGACTTACTTCACTTGGTGTAACATCTTCAAGGTTCATTCATGTGTCAGAATTTCCTTCCTTTTTAAGACTGAATAACGTTCCATTGTACGTGTAGACCATTCTGTTTATCCATTCATCCATCAGCCGATACTGGGGTTCCTCAATTTTCTGGCTGTTGGAGATAATACTGCTATGAACGTGAGTATATAAATATCTGTTTGAGTCCCCGCATTCAGTCGTGTTGGGTATAAGCCGAGGAATGGAATTGCCAGATCAAATGGAAATTCGATGCTTCATTTTTGAGGAGCCCCCCAAATATTTTCCAGAGTGGCTGCACCATTTTTCATCCCTACCAGCAATGTGTGAGAGTTCCAGTTCCTCCACATCCTTACCAACACTTGTTATTTATTTATTTATTTATTTACTTACTTACTCACTTACTTACTTACTTACTTACTTTTTAATAATCACCATCCTCATGGGTGTGAAGTGGTCAGATGTGTTTCTTATTTCTCTCTGGAGTTTGCAAATCAAAAGAAGCAAGGCTTCTTTGTTGAAGAATGGCTGAAGTTGAGAGTCCTACTGATTAAGAAGCTTTGTGAGGAGAGAAAGTAGCCAGTGTGTTAAGAACCCAGTCAGAACTGGTGAAAACCCCCAGGTCAGGAGCTTCCTGGCTGTGTGCCCCCTGAAGCTCTTGGGGACCTCAGTTTCTTCATGTGTACAGCGGGAATAATAATATCCGTCTCAAAAATTTCGGGTGAGATTAAAAATCAGCTATTGATAACACTTTGCATCTGGTAGGTCATACCAACTGCCATAACAGATAAACCCTTAAATCTCCTGGCTTTACACAACGGAACTATAGTTCTCATTCAACTCAAGCCCCCAGAGGGTGTTCCTGATAAGTGGGCAGCCTTCCATAATGTTGTTTGAGGGCCTAGGCTTCTTCCGGCTTGTAAAAATGTCCTCCTGGTGGCCCGGAATGGGAGAAAAACATGGCGGATCAGACACAGGAGGCTGTGAGCGCAACACACAGTATTTCTCCTCATGATTCCATTGGCTAGCACCCAGTCACATGCCTGCACCTACCTGCCTACCTGCCAGCAGGGTACTGTGCACCCAAGCAGATGAGGAAATGGGTTTGGTGATCCGTTAGCCACACCGCCACATTATTAAATTACTAATCATTGTCACACATCTCTTTCACGTGTGCTGGAAAAACGATTAGCGTGCGAAGCCCTGGCAAGTCTGTTTACGGGACAACTGATCGTGCACGTGGAAGTCTGACCAGCACCTAGTCATAAGGGTGTCAGCTCCCTTAGAACTAAAAGGGTCGGCCCCTGGAGTGCGTGTCCAGGATGGTGGTCCCGTCTGGCACCTCCAGGTGGGGGCACGCTCAGGACTGTTACGGATTCGCCGAGCTCGTTCCCCTCTGGAGTCTGGAAGGAGTCTCTGTCCTCCACTCGGCCTCGGGCTTTGGCAGAGGAACCACTGTTCGGCAAGACTGATGGAAATTCGGACAGAGGACGCGAGGAATTAAGGGCCTTTGGGCAAAGCCCAGTTGGCCGCTGAGACAGCAGAGATGCCGTCTGAAGAGAGAAGGTGAAGGAGGAGGCACAGTTTGAGCTAATAAATCTGGAGGGATTACCAGCTACTAATGAACCCAGGGAGATTTGCAATCACCGCCTAATGGAAAAGATAAAATCACCCTAATCTGTTGCCAGAGACTACAGATGGGCCCGGTGCCAAAGGAAGGAGCTGCAGCCTCTGGGGAGAAGCGTAGAGAGTTAAGGTTAAGGGTCACGAGTGGTGAAATGTCAGTGAAAGGCAGGAAATAATTGGGCCCTGAGCTGGCAGGTGTCGGTGGCATGGCTAGCTGGGTGCCATGATCACCGATGCACTGTGGTGCCCCAGGCCGGGCCTACACCTTGGTGCTCCTGGTCCCACCATTGTGCTGGAGGACAGACTGCCATTTGTGGGGTGTAGAGAGAGGCCACGGCCACCGCAGAGTTCTTCCCTTGGGGAATCTAGAGAGAAGGGGCTGGGTGCTGGCCGTGCCATGTTGGGAGACATGGGGAGGGTTTGCAGCGGCAGGAGCCCTCGTCAGATAGAGGACAGGCCAGAGAAGCACTTATGACTTCTAGTTATAGCCCTGCTGTGAACTAGCTGAGTGACACAGCAGTAATGATGGTTGACTTAGTGAATACCTTCCACACTCAAGGCTCTGTCGTTAGTGCTTCTCAGTTATTCTCTCACGTAAACCTCAAGACCATTCAAGCGGAAGGCACCACTTTATTCCCATTTTAGGGATGAGCTAGCAGAGGCTCCTAAAACTCAAGGTAGTGGAGCCAGGTCATGATCCCAGGTGGTTCTAGCTCTTAACCACTTCATTCTATCACATTTGTGCCCCCATCGGGCTTCATTTCCTCATCTATAAAATGATGAGGTTGTGGGCACCTGGGTGGCTCCGTGGTTGAGCGGCCAACTTCGGCTCAGGTCATGACCTCACAGTTGGTAGGTTCAAGCCCCACGTCGGGCTCTGTGCTGACAGCTGGGAGCCTGGAGCCTGCTTCGGATTCTGTGTCTCCCTCTCTCTCTGCCCCTTCCCCACTCACGCTCTGTCTGTCTGTCTCTCAACATAAATAAGTAAACAAACAAACATTAAAAAACATTTTTTTTTTAATGATGAAGTTGTATTAGGTGATCTCTCGGGGTCTTTCCAGCTCTGAACTTGTTTTATCCTACACCCTGCCAGGGGCATTCCACATCACAGCACCCTCAGATTGAGAATGTTTCCTGGAGGTGAGGGAGAATGACCATGAACTTGGAGGGCCCGCATGGCCCACGAGAGCAGTTTCTGTTCCACCAACAGCTCCTCAGCTTCCCAAAGAGTAGCCAGGTCCCAATGAGTCCTTGCAAGGAATAACCCTTCTAAGCCCCTGTCTCTGTCTTGTTTGGGCAGAAAGAATATACGCAGCCAGTTTTTCTCCTCCAAGTTCATTTTTACTGTCAAGCAGACCAAGCCTATGTTTATTCTTCTAAAGGTCTATCAGAGAGATTAAGGAATTGGAATTGCTGTAATGATTACAGAAAGGGGAGCCAGGGCAGACAGGGAAGAAGAAAACCATTGATTCGAGAGGAAGTGCTCACCGTCCGTCCCTTCCGATCCTTGCTTTGGTGAGCCAACCCTCCCTGTCTGTTTTCAGATCTTACTTCCTCAGGGGGGGTCTCCCGATACCTTCCCAGCACCCTGTGTTCTGTTCACAGAACATATTTGTGAAGGACGTGGAACTCCTCAGCGGGCTGCCAGTAAACATCATTCCCTTCCCTTCCTTCTTTCCCGCTTCTCTGTTGGGTATGTCCATCCTTAAACCTCAGTTTCCCAATTTATTGCCTCTAGTTTTATCAGAGCTAATATCAGAAACATTTCACAATTGGCTTCTCACCTAGTTAGAATGACAGTTCCCACGGTGCTCAAACGTCTTCCGTATCTTAGTCTTTTACCAAAAGCACACACCATACAGGTGCACACTCCTGCACACACACATGCACACACAGAGCTAGCCAGCAGCTAACAATCCATCAGCCAGACAACTTTCTAGTGGCAGAGCAATTGATTCTAAAGCGTAGTTCATTGTAAAATTATTAAGTCAATCTACATATTTCACCTTTATTGAGCCTTCTAGAAGAACTACCCTGCATAATACAGTACACTTTGGTGAATAAATATGTTTTTAGTGTAACTAGGAAAAGAGTAATGGAGTGGAAGCTCCCCATGTGTCTGTCTGAACCTCCATGGTACCACCCCCATCCAAGGCCAACCCTATGACGTAGCGGGTCTGGCAGTATCGAATGTCTCCTGGGCACACACATGGGTATGCCAGCATCTTAAGGAGAAGCTCTTAACTCCAAAATTGTGCTCTCTGGCTGCTGACCCCCCTGTGCCTGCGCTCTGAGCTAGGTCGCTGGTACGGAGGGGGTGTATTCAGAAAGAGGAATGGCAGGGGGAATTGGAAGGAGATTTAGGAGGTATTGACTGAAGAATTACTCGTTGCAGTTGCACTTGGGGAGACTGTGGCTGACTGCTGGAAGCCCCTTGGCCCGAGTTATAGGATTATAAAGTGGTTAGTCAGGCGTGATTTAGCAACTTACCTTTGGAAAATGCTAAAATCGACTATACTTATTCGGCAGAGATTTATTAAGTGCCTACTGTATGCTGGGGAATCCAAGCAGCCGTGTGGTGGGGCTTGAAGAGCTCTGTTTGTAAATGCGAGGTATGGAAGGCCAGAGGAAGGAGCATTTGGTGCTTCTTCGGGAGCGTGAAGAAAGGTTTACAGATATGGCTTCCTTTCATCGTGTTTTAAAGGATGGTGAGAAATGAGAATGGCTGAGGGATACGTAGGCAGAGGTAAGGCATGAGTCTGAGCAAGGGTGTGGTGGCAGCAATGCGGCTGGAACGAGGGAGTGGGGTGGAGACAGATGGAACCAGAGCCAGCAAAGCCAGGTTTGGGTCAGATGACGTCCCATCTGCCCCGCAGAGTTGATGGACTTTTTAGCATTGGTGTTGGCATTGGCAGGCCCAGGATCTTGTCTTGGCCGTCCCACCAACTGACCCTGCGTGTACCCTTGAACAAGTCCTTCCTCCCCTGGCAATAAACTAGAGGGTCTCCAGAGATCTCTCGACTCTGAAATGCTGTTGACTTCATGAATTGGACTCCATTTATATGATAATGGCTGAGTGACTTCTCCTGGCCAGCATGTTTACCACATGAAGTAGGTGATTTTCCTCCACACGGCTTTTCAGTGTCTCTGTCCGCCTTGCATATCTCTCCCGTGGCCTCCACAGGCCAGGTCCCCACAGTGGGACCGAGCACCCCTGACTCTTGAGCTGTGCGGCTCTCTTACTTACCCTTGCCCAGAAGTAGCCATCCTGTCCCCAGCCTGCTTCCCCAATGGATGACGGGCCTCCCCAGTCTCAAAACTCAGTTTGTGCCAACATGGTAATGGATGAGGATAGCATCGAATTTGGGGACCTTTGAGAGCATCTAGCTAAATCTTGTCATTTCACAGTTGGGGACATAACTGAGGAGGGAGTTATGACTCACCTGAGCTCTCCTAGTGAGAGCCAGGAGTGGGGACCGGAGGTCCCCCGGCCCACAGGCCCACACGTTCACTGGATCAGCACTGACGGAGGACTCACTGTGTCAGGGATGCAACAATGAATAAAGTTCCGTCGTCAAGGGGGTCACACTAGATGGGGAGATAAACCCAAGTAAATTATTGTAAGTTAACAGTTAAATAAAGTGAGGAAGATATTCCCAGGGCGTTATGGGACCATCAAACAAGGCGCCCTTGGCCTAGCCTGACAGGTTCAGGGAAAGCTTCCTGGAGGAGGCTGCACCCCAGGGGCCTTTAAAGAATCTCTGGGGATTAGCCAGGTGGTGAAGGGGGATGGGCAGGACGTTCTATCTAAATGAAGGATACACACAGTTTAATGCTTTAGACAACATTTGCTTTTTAACCAAGGCCTTAACCAAGGAAGCAGATAATGTGGAAAATTGTGAAGTTGGTGAGGAAGGTATTTTGGGGTGGGGAGAACCTTTCAGAGCCTTCATTCCTCACACAGGCAGCCAGCTTTGCTGTCCTGTATAAGGCGGGCAGAGAGGGGAGGTTGAGTCCCAAGTGGACCCGAGTTAACACCTCGAGTGTGGACGTAGCTTGTCACACATGCCTGAGACACTTGAGGCTCACGTGGATAGCTGTCAACAGTTGTCCCCCTGCAAGGTGATGTCCCCCCCCCCCCC
Organism: Leopardus geoffroyi; assembly: GCF_018350155.1. NCBI lineage: Eukaryota > Metazoa > Chordata > Mammalia > Carnivora > Felidae > Leopardus > Leopardus geoffroyi. The sequence goes on from NC_059329.1 coordinate 18,076,184, forward strand.
CCCCCCCGCTGACCTAAGGAGAGAAGTGAAGCCAGGGCTGCCTGGGGAAAAGTAGGGAGATTGGGCCGGTCCCATAGTGGGATGGCCCTGATGTGCTCATGAAGCCAGCTACTAGTAAGTATCCGATGGACGAATGATTCTGCCCCATTCCTTATCGTGAAGCAGGCTCAGCCTGGACTGGCAGAGTGGCCTGTCCTCTGCTCTTCTTTATTGGCAGGACCTTCAAAGCCCGAGCCCTGGGGAAGGAAAGCCGCAGGCGGCTGTGGTGGCCGTCAAGGGGGCAGATGACAGAAGGCACGGGTCCAGACCCGACTCGAGGTACCAGGTGGTGTAGATTAACTTCAGCTGGAGCTCCAGCAGCCCTGGGCCGGCAGGACTAGTGTCTAATACTCAGTCCTCCTGTGTTACTGCTGCTCTTCAGATGGCCACCCCTGCCTCGGAGCTTCTGAAACTTCCTCTCTCCTCACTCTTGACCATACCCGGTAGGGGGCTACGGACCAGGAGGCGTTTGAATCGAGCCACGGCCCGCCTGAGCTGGCAGATGTGTGGCTACGCTCACCGAGTCACGTTGGGTGAAGACCTTCCCCTTGGCCAGCCCAGGTGACCGAGAGAGTCATCCCAAGCTGCCTAGGAGGCTTCTCCAAGAACTACCATATTTGAGATATGCCGCTCGTGTTTCTTCATCTGCTGTCTACCCAAAGCAAGAGTTGGTCTCAGCCGGGGCTGATCAATCAGTATATCTGAGGGGGCGGTGGGGGAATGAGGCACTGTGGTCAATTTTCCTGGAAGAACCAGGCACCGGTAGCAGGGATGCAGGATCATTGAAACTGGAAATGACCCAGTTAGGCCTTTATCCCAGAGCTGGGGTTGGGGGAGGAGCCCGGCATCTGGGCTTCGCGCTGGGGTCTGGTTTTTAAAGCTGAGTCAGGCGCTTCCAGAGGCACTTGAATCCTTACCACGTGGGGCAGGGGATGCAAGAGTGGAATGAATATTGCCAGGAAAATCGATGGAAACCGGAGAAGCATTCGACAGGGGGTTTCGAGACCCTAGCGGAGGGGGAAAAAACTGCTTCGCGTCGGAGGAGCCAATTATCAGACAACCCCTTTGCTGATGTTTGACAAACAGCATGACAGTGAACGTGGGTCCCGCGGGGCTCCCAGAACTAAGGTTGAGATATTTGTGTATCATCCATTTAATAGTAATTGAAAGTTGTTCCCTCTATCTGCCCTAACACGCATACCCACACACGCGCACACGCTCATCTATGCCTGTGTGTGTCGCCGACTGGGTGCACCAGACTGTGCATATGAAATCAATCAAATTGAAATAGGAAGTAGACCCTGGGGACTCCTCTGGTTTAGAATCTCTGGAAACGTAATGGAAATGGACCCCTGTGACTGCCCAGGCCTTCTGTGCAATAGAGCTTTGGGAGAAAGGAAGACTTGCCTTGCCCTCTGTCACAAATTTGTTAACGATTCAGAAGTGCCATTAATTCAGTGAGAGACGAATCGGCCTCCCCTTCTGTCCGGTGACCCAGTAGTCCCCGGTCATGTCCAATCACGGGTCTGATCATAAAAATCTACCCATTTACAGGGCGGCCTGGGTGGCTCAGTCGGTGAAGCATCCAACTCTTGATATTGGCTCAGGTCATGATGTCACGTGGTTGTGACATGGAACCCTGAGTCGATCCGTGCACTGACAGCGGGGAGCCTGCTTGGGATTCTCTCTTTGCCGCTTCCCCCCCTCTCACGCGCAGGCACTTTCTCTCTCTCTCTCTCAAAGTAAGTAAATATTTAAAAAAAAAAATCTACCCACTTCCATAGCTGGCAATGGAATAGTGATCGCTTCCTGATTCTGAGTACCACCCATGTGCAGACACCATTCTAAGCGTTACGTCCAGGATCTTGAGTCCTCAGAATATCACCACCAGATAGGTGTTCCAGTTCTACGAAGCAGGAAAGTGAGAACCAGAGAAGCTTGAGAGCCCGGTCTGGGGCCCTTCAGTCAACATGTGCTGAGCTTGTGGAGCTGAGAATTTGCCCGTGACCTCCCAGCCCACACCTTGTCCTTATCACACTGATCTTTATTGCTTTTTCCGTGCTGTATTAATTTTCTGTTGCTGTGCAACAAATAACTACAAAGCAGCTTAAAATAACCCCAGTTATTAGCTCACAGTTCTGTAGGTCACATGTCCAGCATGGCGTGGCTGGGCCCTCTGCTCGGGCTAAAATCGAGATGGTGGCTGGCCGTTTTCTCAACCGCAGTTCGGGGGCCTCTTCCAGGCTCATTTCTGTTGTCAGGATTCATGTCCTTGTGGCTACAGGACTGAAATCTCTGTTTTCTTCCCAGCTCTTGGCTGGGGATTGCTCTCGGCATTCAGAGGCCACTCTCTGGTCCTCTGTGACTTCCTCGTCTGTGACCAGCCAGAGAAAACTGTTTTTAAAGCGCTCAAGTGCTTAGGTCAGAACCACCTGGATAATCTGTGCCTTATAACATAATCATGGAAGTAGAAACCATCATAGCCCCAGTCCTGACAGAGAGAGAGAGAGAGAGAGAGAGAGTTGTGGGATGGGGGGGACTCTTGGGGAGCCACCTTCGAATCCTCCCTACCACGCTGCCAACCTTGTATGTTGGTTTATTTCTTTGGCCATCTGTCCCCGCCATTACCTGCTGAAATGATAGACAAGAGATACAGCCATGGAACCAGGAAGAAGGGACTGGAGAGTCTTGGGACAGGAAATGACATATCTCCTGAGAGGTGATACAGCCGGGTTCTCCTTGCTGGCCCGCTGCAGGGCTCTGGGCAGGGAGCACCCCAGTTCCTGCTGGTGGTCTGTAAACCAGCCCCAGAGAGAAGATTGAGAGCCAGAGTACAGAGGGAAACTGAGGCCACTTGGCACTGCGTTCGCACCACAGAAGCTCCTGGTCCTGAGGAATTTGGGCCCTGCTGAGAAGAATGTTTGGGGTTTCCTGAATGTTTGGAAAGCATAGGGAGTCTGAGAATAAAAGACATTATGGCAAATCGTATTATTATTATTATTACATTGTAAGTGCTATTGTATTACAAGCACCATTAGGAGTATCAAGTAACGTTATTATTAAGCAATCCAGCTTCTCTGTCACCAGCATCAGGCTCCACTCAGTGTCAGAGGCATCAGCAGCTCAATTAATCACCATCCGAGGCTCCCCCCAGCCCCGTCTTTGCGGTTCTGACACCTCACGTTCCCAGCCCAGCAGTGAACGTGACATCTGCCCAACCGGGTGAAGCCTCCGGCAATAACCCCCATGGATTTCAAAACTGGATTTATCTTGCCCAGGAGTGAAGATCTTCTGGAAACCATTCCAGATGCTCTCTCTTGCTTGGAATCCTTCAGTAGCTCCCCATTACCCTCAGGATAAAGTCCAAAGCAGCCTCTTACGAACCTCCCTCTCTGGGCTTTACCCTGCCCTGTTCCCCACCACCCATAGCCCGCCCCAGCCAGACTGAGAGACGTACAGTTCCCTGAATTTATCATACACTCTCGCTCCTGGGGCTCCGGGCTCCTCCTCCCACCTCTCCATCCGGGTGGCTTCTGCTCTTCTGTCAGGCCTTGTCTTGCAACCAGCCCTCAGCTTAGGAAAATCCACAGAGATTCTGATACAAGGGACCCCCTTGATCCGTACCCCTAGCACTTGTACTGACCAACTGTCTGGGACTCGCCTCCGGCTTGCCACCAAGTAGGTATATATAGACCTTGAAGACAGCGACAGGCTTTGTTGTATATCTAGTGCCTAATGGGATGTGTCATCTATAGGAGATGCTCATATCTTTTGTGCAACGAATGAGGTAAAAATGGCCAAGATCTGAAAGTCTCCTGGTATTACAGTTCCCTCCCCTGTGGGAAACAGTCTGAGAGCCCAGCGGCCTGGGTTCTGGTCCTGCCTTAGTCACATTCGTCCTGACTGATCTTGAGCATGTCAGAGACAGCGAGAGTCCCAGCCGCTGCGGGAGCCCATCGTTTTGGTCCTGCTGCAGAGATGCCGATGGGCAGAGTCAGTAGGAGGCCAGGGCTATGGATTGACCGCATCACTCACCTTCCTCAGAATCTCCTTATGTCCCTTGCGAAAGGGATGCCTCGAGTCTCTATGTGCCTGAGGCTAATGAGTTGGGACCTGGGAAGAGGGAGGTTTAGCGCCTGATGTGGAGATGGGAGGCCTGATCAATGGATCCTGAGTGCAGGGGACCTCAGAAGTAAGGAATCGATGTCTGATAAAGGAAGCAGACCTGCAGAGAAGCAGTAGCAATCCCCAGCCTAAGGGGAGAGCGCAGTGTCCACTATTTCTCATGTCAGTTTGACCCACGGAGGTTTCAGCTTCACAGTTGATAACCACTTATTGAGTCCCAGAGGCACAGAACAGATTTCTAAGTGCAAAACGAAGACGGTCACAGCTGCTGGGGTGGAAATAGGAAGGTCTTTCCCCCTAGCCTCTGCCTTCCTCTTCCTGGGAGCAAATGACCAAAGGCTTTGGAAAGGTGATCCCACCCTGACGGGTGTTTACAGGTGAACGTTAATTCATTTAACGAGTGTATATTGAGCATTTGCTAAGCACAGGCATGGGGTAAGGTACAGGGAACAGATCAATGAACGAGACGGAATATGGTCTGCATTTGAAGTCCTGTTTGTGGATTCGCGTTGGGAAAGAGAAGCAGAGAAGGGACTGGGTCCCTGGGAGGAACAGATACGCGTGTTTAGGTCACGGGGAGAAATGAATAGGAGGCATGTAGGGAGAAGAATCCAGGAGATCTGGGGGCTGAGAGGTTTAGGACCAAATCTCCCCTTAAATGGAATTCACTGACAGGTATGAATTAGCCTCCCAGCTGCTACTTTCTTCAAAGCCCTATTCCACAAAAGCGATTGCCCAGCCTGCAGAGAGCAGAGGCTTTGATGCAGATTGACAGACAGACAGAAACCGGGTGTGGGGAGGGAGGGGATGCACGGGTACCCAGCGCTCTGGACTCCTCATGGCCGGAGCCATCAGGGCTTTCCTGAGACAGGCTGAGAGGGCACTTATGAGACAGGGGTCTGGGACCTGGCCTCCGCCATGCCTTGGGTCCCCGGAAAAAATGAATGGATATAGCCATAAAGAAGAGCCTTGGGAAGTTGAAAGGTGCAGCTGTCCATGGGGTAAGGTGAGGGACAAGCGGCCAGGCACTCTCTTCTTAGGTTCATTCAACCAAAAGTGTTGACTTCTTTATGTCGTGTACCAGTGTAAGTGCTGGTGATATGAGTGCATTTGTCTCCAGAGCACCCAGTCCTTGGAAGGCAGCTTTGGACAAACTCACATGATATAAAGTTCTGATGATAGGTATATCTACAGTGGTGGCCCGGTTGAGGCAAGGGCTCGTCCCGCCTGTCTTGGGGGATGGAGGAGGTCAAGGTGAAGAATGAACAGAGGAGTAGACAGGGTTCACAGCATGAAAAGACATGTGTGTAAACCTAAGTTTGTTTTTGCCCTGCTTGCGGTCAAGAGCATTGGGAAGTAGAGGGGGACTCGTGATCAAATGTGTAGTTTAGGAAGATCCTTCCAGCAGTAGCCCCGAGAAGGAGCTCGGGGAGATGTAAATGGCTTAGTTGGTAGTCCAAGAACAAGCTGGTGAAGATCTGAATTGAGGCAGAGGGGGTGGGGATGGTGGGCAGGCGAAAGATTCAAGAGATGTGGAGGATGTAAAATGTTCTCCAATGACCAGGAATGAATGCATGCACAACTGAATGAGATGGGGAACGTGAGAGAATGGAAGAAACAGAGAAGGAGTTACGAATTCTAAACTGAACGGCAGGCGGATGATGGTCACGTTCACAAGTAGGCAACCAAGGGTGGGAATCAGATGGGGGAGGAAGGATCAGGGGTTCAAGTATGGGAATGATAAAGTCTTAAGGATATCTTGCATTAGTCCAGCTTCATAATAACAGCCTAAGAAATTGGAATCTTTTGGTGTTCTCAGTACTCCTGGGGTGAGAACATAAAAGGCTGTCAGTCATGGGGGCACCGGGGTGGCTCAGTCAGTTGAGTGTCCGATTTCGGCTCAGGTCATGATCTCGTGGTTTGGGAGTTGGAACCCCGTGTCGGGCTCTGTGCTGACAGCTCGGAGCCTGGAGCCGGCTTTGGATTCTGTGTCTCCCTCTCTCTCTGCCCCTCCTCTATTTGCGATCTCTCTCTCTCAAAAATAAAACATAAAAAAAGTTCTTAAAAAAAGGTTGCCAATCGTGAGCAACCTCAGGGAAGGGCACATGTATTTAGTTTATCCTGTGCCTTTTGGTGACCTGGTTCTGGGTGCACAGTCGGGAGAAATGGGATAATAAGCACTGATCTTCTATGCCAGTATCCGGGTCTTAATCCTGTGTCTGTCTTTTGGGTAAGACACTTAACTCCCAGGCACCTTGGTTTCTTCTTCCCGCAAATGGGAATATGAATGTCCTTGTGGGGACCAGAAGTGATCTATGGAAGTGCCTTGTGAGCTATGCAGAGCCGTGACGACAGAAGCAGTGAATGTTATTAACTCAGTAATAAATAGATGTTTAATAAATGACTTGGGCTTTAGGTGAGGTAGGCTGCTGACCTCCCCTCTCAGGCAGTGAGAGGCCAGGGCTGGGCATGGAGGTGAAGGGATCAAAGGCAGAGTCTTGGGCGAAAGCAGCCACAAAGCAAGGGTGTGTTTGAAGACACCACTGTTAAGAATAGAAACCAGGGGCGCCTGGGTGGCTCAGTCGGTTAAGCGGCTGACTTCAGCTCAGATCACAATCTCATGGTCTGTGAGTTCGAGCCCCGCGTCAGGCTCTGTGCTGACAGCTCAGAGCCTGGAGCCTGTTTCAGATTCTGTGTCTCCCTCTCTCTGACCCTCCCCTGTTCATGCTCTGTCTCTCCCTGTCTCAAAAAAAAAATAAAATGTTAAAAAAAAAAATTAAAAAAAAAAAAAAAAGAATAGAAACCAAAGAAAGACAGAACCCAACTAGGTCTGGGTGGCAGAATTCAGGGAGATTCCAGAGGCCGTCAGGCATCAGAATGGCACGTTTTAGGGGTTGCCCGTGGGCGTGGCAGGAAGGGAGCTGTTCAGGTTCTTGGGCCACTGCCACAGGCCACCAGGAGCTGAGGGTTTCACGCAGGAACAGAGAGGCTCGCCTTTGTGGCACAATCTGGGAGCCTCCGCCCCATGCTGCCTCCTCGCTGCCTGTTAACGATGCCTGAAAGTGCACGCAAAATGCATTCCTTGAGTGATTTTATTGTTACTATTACTAATGCTAATCACTCAAGGAGTTTGTATCTTCCTTTGAGTTTGTATAGTGCTTTTCCTGTACATGATCTCTTTTAAGCCTCACTGTGAAGTGTTTTTTTCCCCTCACTTTGTAACGAGAAAACTTGTCTAATTAAAAGAGATAAAAATAAAGAGATTAAAAAATGTAAAAAGCAAAGATTGGTTTCGGAATATGGGATTTCAGTGAGGAAAATCGAGGACAAAGTACCAATAGAGAGTATGTGCCTTAAAACGTTATAACTCTACATTTACGCCTGCTCTGTCCAGAACAATTATTCTCCTAATCGTTTAATTAAACCAATGAGGCAGCTTTGGCTTTCACTGCCTTTCTCTAGGCACTAGGGACGCAGCAATGAGCGAGAGAGCCGACAAGCCAGCAGGGAAGCGTTTGTGGCGCAAACGATGGTGACCGCAGAGGCGTCTTAGGGATGGCTAAGGGTCCTGAGCAACTCACGCAAGACGGCCAAGTTCACGAAGCTGCGTTCACTGCCTACTTCTCGATGCGCCTCAGCCACACACATCTTCAACCATACCGCCTTTATTTCCACTTCCTTCCCACCTGCTGCACCCTGGGGTCCGCTCACTTTCCTTCTCTGGGCTCTTCATGCTGAGCATACGTGGTGTGGCACAAACCTTGGCTCGCCCGTGCTCTCGAGGTCATCGTTTAGTTGCTCGGTCTGGGACCCACACCAAGCCCCAGACCCCTTCCCTTTGTGATTACAATCCTTCTCGTGCCGAGATTTAGTTGATGTGTGGTAATCCCTTTACTCAGTCTATCAGTGTCCGTTTTGTAGCTGCAAATCTCATCGGTCTTACGAGTTGTGTGTTCTGAAATCAGTTTTAACTCCATTTTGCCGGGAATTCTACCGCCTTATCCCAGTGAACTCATAGCACCCCTGACCCTTGGTGGCTCTCCCCACCGCGGCCGCACAGTGGCGAGTAGTAGGTGGTATGAGAACACGGAGCCCTGGCTTTGAAGTCAGCTGGGCCTGGGTTTGAATCCAAACCCCTTTGTTGACAGCCGTGTGGCCTCAGAAGAGCCACATCACGACTCTGGGCCTCAGTTCCTTCAGCCACAGGATGACCGTGGCAGCTTCTATGTCATGGGGCTGCTGTAAGGATGGATTGAAATCCTGCGTGTGAAGTGCTTAATTCGGCCAGGCACATAGTAGGCGCTCAATAAATTGTAGCGGTTGTTATTATTGTGAATATTGCTTTGTTGTAATTATTTATGGCTGGAAGATCTGGAACGCCAAGCCTTCTGTCTTGACACAAATAGCCACACCAAGCAATTAACACCTTATGGCAACTTATTTAGCAAAACTTTTCTCATTTGACGAGTAGCTAAGAAAAGCTTCCTGAAGAGTGAGGGGGAAGAGAAGGAGAGAGGAGAAACCCCCAAGCCCGATATTTCCCTTTGTCAGGATCCAGCTGTAGCGTGGGGAGCAGGAAGAGGAAAGAGAAGGGGGCAGCGTGGAGGAGGGACGGCATTTGGAGGGAAGAGAACTCACATGTTACGAATGCCTACTCTGTGCCAGCCGCTTGCCATGGATTATCCCCGCAGGGCAGGTGTTCTCTGCATTTTACAGGTGACCAGCCAGAAATTCAGAGACGTTACTGACCTGCCCGAGATCACTCAACTAGTTTGTGGCCAATCAGGATTAGAACCCAGGATTGTCTTATTTCAAACCCTGTGCTCTTTCTGCCGCACCCTAATGTCTCCTGATGGGACTGCCACACGGCACAACTCCAGGGGCCACCCCTCACACTGCCATCGATGTAAATGGTGCCTGGGGGTTGTGCAGTGGAGTGGCCATGTCTCCTGAGATCGGACGTGTGGCCTTGGTTAACAGGCTGTTGGAAAGGGGAAACGATGAAGGCCTGACGTGGTGGGATTGGAAAGGGAGGGATGGGGGCGCCTGGTGACTCTTGATCTCAGGGTTGTGAGTTTGAGCCCTACATTGGGTGTAGAGATTATTTAAAGGTACAGTTTTTGGGGTGCCTGGGTGGCTCAGTTGGTTAAGCGTCCAACCCTTGTTTTTGGTTCGGGTCATGATCTCACGGTTCATGAGTTCGAGCCCCGTGTCGGGCTCTGTGCTGACACTGCAGAGTCTGCTTGGGATTCTCTGTCTCCCTGTCTCTCTGCCCCTCCTCTTCTCTTACTCTCTCCCTCAAGATAAAAATAAATAAATACAGAAAGAACTTAAAAAAAATAAAATCTTTACAAAAAAATGGGAATGGAGGGACAGATTTAAGAGACATTCGAGGGACGTTCAAGAGACAGATTTGACAAAGTTGGCAATGGACTGGATGTGGAGTTAAAAGATGAAAGAAAATTTGGAATTTCTAGCTTACGTAGCTGGGGGAAGAGTAATATGCTACTGGGTTAGAAATACAAGGCAGAAGGGACTGTAGGGCAAATAGAACATCATAGAATGCCATCTCCGCTACTCCCCGTTTGACGCGGGCCCAGGCCCAGGTGAGGTAGGGTGAGGTAATGGACTGCACCCGGGGGCCTCTGTTTGGCTTTCTGCATTTCTCCTTACAGTCAAGCACAAGAACTGAATCTGGACCATTCAAACCTCTTGCGCTTTGCGCTCTAGTCGCCCGACCTTGTCCCCAGGCTCACAGCCTGCCCTTGCTCCAAGCTTGGCGGCTGGAGAGCCATGAAGTCTCTGCAGCTGGCACGTGAGCAGATGCCCGTTGGTAGACCAGGACCCTGGAAACGTCCCACCGGCTGGAGAAAGTGAGGGGGCACTCAGAAGGGTTGTGCCACTCATGATGATGACCTCTCCATGGTGTTCTCAAACCCTTCTCCACGCCTGTTCAAAATACCCCTCATCCAAGGATAACCCCTGAATTCATTCACAACATGACCTTCGGCTGTAGCTATCGAGTTCCCTGCAAATCATTGCATACTCAAGAATTCGCACACACGCACTCACCCGTACGTGCGTGCACGCATACACATTTAAGAATGTCCTGATGTGAAAGCCAAGTGGTAAGAAAACAAGCTGTCAGGAATGTGTCTTCTGAAGTACGATAACACGACGTCCAGAGGACAGGCGGGGGGTGGCGCAAATTTTACTCGTGTTCTTACGCCTGCTTTAGGAGCAAGGCTGTGGATTAGTGGTAAGAGTTAGGCGCGCTGAGGACCCCAGGGTCCTCAGTCAATGAGAAACATCTTCAATCAACAGTCCTCAGCCAACATTTACCAAAGAGCCTCTGGGTATCAGGCCCTGCTCTAGGTGCAGTACAGAGCCTGTCACAAATTCATTCAGACTTGGAGTAACAGAAGGTTTGGTCTTGGCGTCCTCTGCCATTCGGCTTTACCATTTGCTCTTCCCCCTGCTTTCCCGCGGTGTCACAACGATGGGATCCACTCCCATTGGGCGTGGGGATCCTTAGGATTTCCCTTCCTGAAGCACTTACAAGAAGAGAATGAAGGCTCCTGTAAGAATCTGTCCCACCCCACGGCTTCCAGTCCTTCCTCTCCTTTCAAGTAAGGTTGCAGCCAGCCAGGCTGTGTGGTTAGGGGAACATAGGGAGCCCAAGGGAGCCAGGTGTGCATTCTTAGAGCTTGTGGTGGGCAGCAGGAACCAGATGGCTTTTAATCCCCTCCAATCCTCAAATGTGTTAACTTTAGGAAATATCCCTCTCGGCAAAATGTTTCCACCGCTTGATTTGGGGTTTATAAGCCATGTTTCCTTGAATGCGTTTAGAGTAGCGTTTCCCTGAGTACATTTGGTAGAGCACTACTGTGAGACGCTCAGGTTTTGGAGGGGAAAAGCGTTCCATGGTCAATACGTCTGGAAGGTTCTGGGTTGAACAAAACGTAAACGAGCTGCTTTGCCGGAGGACGTCTTTAAGCCTTTAATATGCTAGCGTGTGTTACGAATCGTGAAAAGGCAGGTGTCATAAGCAGTCTGTTCTTACCGTAACGTGGAACCTTGCTGTTGTGCAATTCCTGTTAACATCCTGGAAAAGCTAGTGTCCTGAGGAACACACTTTGGGAAACGCTGGCTTAGAAGATGTTCATTGTATAGAAACTGGCGGTTTTGCATATTCATTTAGAAAGCAGCCTTCAACGGCGGCAGGAGAGGCCAGGTTTAGACATAAAGAGGCACTTCCTAACTGAGAGGGCACTCAGGGAGCAGAGTCTAAGAGTGTCCCAGGAAATTTTGATAAGAGAACACACCGCCCCCTTTCTTGTCCTTCCACAAGCTCTCCCGTGAGTCATTATAAATAGATTGAGTTATCAAGGAAGCTGCTGGATCTTTTTATCTTAAGGGGGCCTTTGAAAAAGGATATAATTGAGGGATGAGAAGGTAGGAATTAAAAGCAAAAAGACACCCTGGCTGACTTCTGGAGGGGCTGTCTCTAAGTGTCGGTAATTAACTCATTCATTCTTCCTCTGCCCAGAACATAGAGTTGAAGGGAACGCCTTTCCAACTCAGGTTTCCACAGCAAGTGGAACTCAGGTAGAGGGTCAGAAGCTGCCTGAGATCTCAGGGTCGGATTTGGGCCACTGTCATACGTTGAGCGCTTCTGCGTGCCCAAGACGATGCCAAGCCTTTCGCACGCATTTGCAGAACCTGGATTTGAACACCAAAGCCCTATTCACTCTATGCTCTTATGGCCTCTGTGAGTCTGCAGACACCTGAGACGTCAGGGCTCCCTTGAGATGAGCCTCCTTCTGTCAGCCTGCGTGGGGGAGAGGAGGAAGAGGGAGAGAGATGATCTGTGGCCACATTGACAAGGAAACCAAGGGAGAGGGGACATCTTCCAGCTGGTGAGGCCCCTCAGTTGCCTGACAGCAGCCTGGCTCTTTGTCCCGCCACACCCCTCCCCTGCCAGATGCGTATCTTCTTCTTAGCCACCTGTGCCTTGTGCTGCTGGGAGCCCACGGTGCATGGACAGCTGCCCTGTTTGAGAGCCCGGAGATCGTATCAGTTTATGAATCAATACGTTCTCTGACGTGTCTGTGTTCCCCTAACGGGAACGTGGCAGGATCTAATATCTACCTAATCCTCATCCGACTCCACGCTGTCAGGGGTGAGAGGCTCCAAAGGAATCTTTGTAGCTTCGGTCTGTAAGCTGCAGTTTATCAGGCTAGACTCTGGGCACGGGAGATCAGGCCTGTGGCCTTGGCAGTGGCTCTAGATGTGAGGGGACAGGCCAGGGGCCTGGGGGAGCTAAGTCTTAAGGAAGGGAGTCTGCCTGAAGGAAAGCAATGTTTCTGCCCAGCCGGAAAGTAAGCCCCAGGCACCTCCCATCTGTCATGTCAGGCAGAGTGGCCGATGGGTTAGTCCTGGGGTCCGTAACTACTGTGTGCCCACGGGGTGTGGAGCCGTGTGTGAGGTACTCAGGGCGAACGTGTGACGAATGTGACTTCAGTGGGTGAAAGTGACCTGACTTGCATTCGGAGAATTCTTCCAGGAGCAGGATTGGTGAGCTAAACCAATCCACACCCTCTTGCCTGGTTTCCTTGCCTAGAGCCTTAGACGTCCTGGACGCTGAGCTCAGCCCTGCCTGAGGAGGGCGATTCTTCTCCCTCTGACACGGACTAGCCTTGATGGGACTCATGCCCGCAGGTTCTAGCTTGCTGAGGGATCGGCTGGCTCCGGCCCAGGGATTGCAAGAGGGCCACGGGTCCTGGGAGAATTCCCTTGAGTTTCTAAATGTCACTGCTGCGCATGGGGTTTCTCTGACTGCCTCTTCTAAAGTTGCAGCCCCTCCCCCCCCACTACGGCCTCCCATAGATGGCCAAAATTATATCTATTTGTTTACGGGCTTACAATCTGCCTCTTCCATTAGCCCACAGGCTCCTTGAGGGCAAGACACGTGTCTCTCTTGTTCGTATCGTCTGTACCCAGAACATCCTTTGTGCCTGTGTCTAGCTCATGGTAAACACTTGAATGTCTGTTAAATGAATGGAAAAAAAATATAACAAGTGAAGGCACAACCCTCCGTGCAGACCAGCAGGTTGAGATTCTTCCACAGCAAACTTGGTTTGGCCACTCTTCTGTTGACAGTCCCCTGGGGTCCCATCACCTACAGGAAAAAGCCCCTGTGCTCTGGCCTCTGCTGACCTCTCTGGCCTTATTTCTCACCATCCCCCACGCCCCTGCATCTGACGTGCTCACCCAGTGACTCCCAAACATCGGTGTGCAAACAGCCTTGGCACCTGCTAAAAACGTAGACTCCTGGGCCTCAGCTCAGGTGATTCAGATGGTGTTGGGTGGGGCCCAGGGATTATCACTTTTTTTTTTCTTTACCGTTACCCGGGAGGGGTGCCTGGGTGGCTCAGTCAGTTAAGCATCTGACTTCAGCTCAGGTCACGATCTCACGGTTCGTGGGTTTGAGCCCCACGTCGGGCATAGTGCTGACAGCTCACAGCCTGGCACCTGCTTCAGATTCTGTGTCTCCCTCTCTCTCTGCCCCTCCCCCGCTCACCCTCCGTGTCTCTCTCCTTCAAAAAATAAACAAACATGAAAAAAAAATCTAAAATAAATAGTTACCCGCGAGACTGGGGCACCTGGGTGGCTCAGCTGGTTAAGCATCCAACTCTTGATTTCTGCTCAGGTCATGATCTCATGGTTCACGAGTTTGAGCCCCACATCATCGCACTCTGTGCTGACAGCACTGGGCCTGCCTGGGATTTTCTGTCTCCCTCCGCTGCTCATGCTCTCTCTCGCTCGATTTCAAAACTAAATAAATAAACAAACCGAAAAAAAAGACAGCCGGGAGAATTCCGATGGCAGGTGCTCTGGAGACCACACTTTGAGGAGCCATGCCCTGTCAAAGTACATCGCAGGCAGCTGGCTGGGGGGGGGGGGGGGGGGGTCACACTTCCTCACCTCCATGCCTTTGTATCCCGGCCACTTCTGTGTGGCATCGCTTTTGCCCATCTACATTCCCCACCCAGAAAATGCCTCTGCCTCCTTCAAGACTCAGCTCAGGGGTCGCGTCTTCTTTGGACACAGCCCTGCTTCCACCAGGCACGTTAGTTTTGTTGTTTTCTTTCCTCTCTCCGTACAGCACGTGTCGCACTCACCTCTCTTAGAGATCATTCCGCTTTTTTCGCTTCTTTTCTCCTCCCCTCCCTCAACACCGTGAGCCCTCTGAGAACAACCCGTGGTTCTCTCTGGACCCTGAGTACCGAGCAGGGTGCCCACCCGCAAGTGTCCGTTGGACCAGAAGTCCTTCTGGTCCCCCAGATGTGCCCCCCAGATGCGCCCCGGCCAAGTGCGTCCCCACACCTCTTCCCTGGCTAACCTAACCCTCTTCTCTGACTGCCCGGTCTTCCAGGAGTTCTCGCTCCAGAGAATGGACAGCCTCGTGGATGATCGTGTCAACATCCTGGGATTTTCCATTTTCAACCAGTCGCATGCTTTCTTCCAAGAGTTTGCCCAGAGCCTCAACCAGTCCTGGCAGGAGAACTGCGACCACGTGCCCTTCACTGGCCCCGCGGTAAGTCCCTGCCGGAGCCCCCGCTACCCCCCGTGCCCCTTCACCTGCACACACACACACTCCCTCCTAGAGCCCTGCCCTGCCCGGCCCCACCCAGCTCAAAGAGAGGCGTGTACGGGTGCTGGGAAGTGGTTACGAGAGAGGTTTGACGGGGATGAGCTGTAAACGGAGAGCTTGGTGGAGGGGAGCAGGCCGACCGCCCTGCAGGGCCACGGAGCCGTCGTTTAGTGATGTCTGCGCGTCCCCAAGGCCAGACTCCCGGTCGTGCTGTTGCTGGGGCCTGCCTGAGTTTAGGATCCAAGAATCCTCTGACTGTGGACACCTGGGTGGCTCAGTCGGTTAGGCGGCTGACTCTTGATTTTGACTCACGTCATGGTCTCGTGGTTTGTGAGATCGAGCCCCATGTCAGGCTCTTTGCTGACAGTGTGGAGGCTGCGTGGGATTCTCTCTCTCCCTCTCTCTCTGCCCCTCCCCTGATCGTGGGCGCTCGCTCTCTCTCAATAAATAAACATTAAAAAAAAAAAAAAAGAATCCTCTGAGTGGAGGGTGCTTTTAGTTCATCTGCTTCCTCATTTTTCGATAAAGGAAACTGAAGCCCAGACTGGGAATGGGGGTAAGGGTGGGGCCGTGGAGGTCTTGTTCAAAGTCTAACACCAGGGCTTTTGCAGGGCAAAATTCGATTCGGAGACTCCTGATTCCGGGTCCACGGTTCTCTCCATCACACTGGACCACCGCCCTGAGTAGGTCCTCATCTGGGGAGGCTTCCTTTATGCCCTCACCCACGCTCTTCCTCTCTGTACTCCCTTCCCCTGCGGTGTATGCGATGGAAGGGAAGTCGTCCCTGGCATACTCCGCTGGGTTTGATGTCCTTACTCTGTGAGGACAGGTCAAGTATGTGTGCTTGTGTCCGCCTGGTAAAAGGCAAGTTCTCAGGGGACTGGGATTGCCTGGCTTTCTAGGTCCCGTCCTAGCCGTGTGACATGTCAGCCCCGCGAAGCCCCATGAGACAGCTCAGGTGATGCTCACGTAACTTTCTGAAGGAGCTGCCGTCAGTATCTCCACTTTGCAGCTGATGAAACTGAGGCCCAGAAAGGTTAAGTGAACGGCCCAGGGTCACACAGCTAGTGAACCAAGGAACTAGCATCAGAACCCAGTTCAGAGTTTTAACTCCTCGGCCATCTTACCTCTTTCTAGGGCCATCATTCTCTTGCCTCTGTCAGTCGGCCTGGCGAAGTGAAAGTAGTTAGTGGGTATTTGTCATATGAGCGAGTAAGTGAGGCAGGTGGAACAGTGAGCTAGAGATAGAAAGAACCGGAAAAGAAGTAGGCCTGAGAGATGCAGGGGAATTGGGCACCCCACTGGAATGGGACATTCTGTGGCTTTTAAAATGGGAGCCATATGGGGCACCTGGGTGTCTCAGTCAGTTGAGCATCCCACTCTTGATTTCGGCTCCGGTCGTGATCTCACAGTTTGTGGGATCGAGCCCCATGTTGGGCTCTATGCTGACAGCATGGAGCCTGCTTGGGATTCTGTCTGTCCATCTCCCTCCCTCCCTCCCTCTCTCTCTCTCTCTCTCTCTCTCTGCCCCTCCCCCACTTGTGCACATACTCTCTCTCTCTGAAAATAAGTAAAAAATGTAAAAAACATGTAAAACATAGGAGCACGCCTGCCTCTGATACACGTCCGGGGCAAGGACATTTCTGAACATCTGCACAATGGACACCTAAGTGGTTGGCCAAGGCGGTCATCCAGCGGTAGACTTGCTGAAGGCAGGGGCATGGACAGAGTGACCTCCCAGCAAACGTTGTACGTCTTTGATTGCATAGCCTGGTAGAAATCTTAGGGAGGAGGAAGTAACTAAAGGGTCAGAGCTCATGCAAAGCTCAGGGGGCTTTGATCAAGGAGCCAGGTGGGAGAAGGGCACTTGAGAACTGAGTTTCAGGAAAGGCTTAAGGAGCACATCCCAACAACGTATGTTAGACGCAAAAGAAGTGAGAATCCGTAGAAAGGAGTTGGCAGGGGTGAAACATCTGAAGAAGGGGGATTCTCACTGCCAGTAGACGCGTTAGGGACAGCGCGGGATGTCTTCAAGCACTGTGTCACGGTAGGACCAGGTGCATCCCTCCCAGCCGGATGCAGGCCTGTCTTCCCGGTCCTGCCACCGTGGCTCCGGTATTTGAATGAGGCTGGCGGACCGGAAAGACTCACAGCAGAACATCAGGAAAGGAAACTGCTGCCTGCTCTCCAACCCAGGCTGTCCCACATTTGGCATCTGGCCCTCGTGAAATAAAAGTTCCGTGTGACGTATTTCCAGGTACTCTCTGAGGGTCTCAGCCCTTCCATCAGCACTCACGTTGACCACAAGCAGGCAGGCGAGAGGCCTTCCCTGGGACCCAGTGGGGGAATTTGTAAGGACCGAACTGAGGAAGCCAGCCCGTGCCTCTCACGGGTCTCTAGGGCTGGCCGTGCTCACACGTGCCAAAGAGAGTACTGGCCTCGGAGGCACAGGATCTGGATTTAAATACCAGCCTTGCCGTTTTCTTGCTCTGTGATCTTGGGTCACAGTTTTGAAACGCTTCAGGGCCTCAGATTCTTCTTCCTCTGTAATTTGGGGCTGATTATGCTAGACCACTTTAGGAGATTCTCGGGAAGATAAAATGGGCTATAATGCTGTCTTCAAGTGACAGTTATTCATTGAATGGGCTTATTCAACATGCTCTCTGCCAGCCACTGGGATAGGCATCAGTAAATACATCAGGTAGCTTTTGCTAGAAATGCTGTGTAACGACCAGCCCCTAGATCTCACTAAGCATGTAACGCGAAGCATTTGTGCCGCTCGTGCATCGGAGCACCTGGGGGAGGGGGGAGGGATTAGCTCCGGATTCCTAATCTGGCTGGGGATCAGCTCGTCTAAACAACTCATTCAGTGAATCTGGGCTAGGGCAGTTCTGCTCCACATTATCTCTCCTGCTTCCCCTGGCCCAGCAGGGAGGCCAGCCTGGCATAGTCTCGTGGTAGTGGTGGCAGGACAGTAACAGATCAAGTGGTAACACACCAGACCTCTTAATCAGTTTCCCAGAATGTCCCCTGAGAGGGATGCTGCTCCCCCTGTGGAAGCAGAGTGAAGCCCCTCAGTTGGCCTGGAATGATCAGGGAGGGCATCCCAGAGGAGGAGGAAGCCAAGACCGCCCGGCTGCTCACTTAGTGTGTGAGACGCTGTGCCGGGTGGAGCCGGGGCCACGTGTCCTGTCACATGGAAGCAACCCTCCTGACCTCATTTTTCTCCTTCCCAATCCCAGTCTCAGACCTCCCGAAGCCTCAGCACCTTAATGTTCCTCAAGAATGTTGGGGGGCATTCAGGGAGGGGGCGTCTCCAGAGGCTCCCTCCATGCTGGGGGGCGGAGAACAAGAGTACAAGCCTATTTCAGAGGGGAGGTGTGAGGAGCTTAAGGGCAAGCCTGAGACCTAGCCCCGGTCACCGGGAGGGGACAGCCGGTCCTGGGTCCCAGATTGTGGTTGTACCTCAGTGGGCTTTCTCTTGGCCAAACCCTGTGGTTTTCTTGCCAGCAAAATTGGGACATGCGTTCTTTCTAGCTTAGGGGGCCGGGGCCCTCCCTTCCATTTGTGTCATCCGGGCACAGAGCTGAAGGCTACGGCAGCCCTTCCCACGAAAGTATCCCACCCCCACCTCTTTTTCCTCCTTACGACATCCCAATAGCCAGCGAGAGTGGTCCCACCCCTCCGTGGCAAATGAGGAAACTGAGGCACGGAAGAGTGAGAGTAGAGCCTAAGTCTGCCTCTCGGTGCCAGGAGCCTTGCACCCATGGTCTCGGTGCAACCCCTCCCACCCCCCAGAGAGGGGAGGGAAAGTGTTACAGAAACCCCTCACCTGGAAGAATGTGGAAAGAAAGGGTGAACAGCTTCAAACGGCAACAAATCCTTCTCAAGGATTCTCACTTAGCAACTGCCTTTTGAAAAGCGGTGCTTCTTCCTGTCTCTTTGGGGGCTGAAATTCCCAGCACAAACAGCCCAGCCCTTTCATTTGCCGGGGAGCTGGAAGGCGAGAAGTAATCATGTTCCAGGAAGGCACAGGCTGGTTCTGTCTCCCCTTCGAGCTTTCTAAAAAGGCTGCAGCCAGCAATTCCATGGGGACCTGCTCTCTGCTGCCTCCAGGGCCCTATTCTTTCCCCCCTTCTCCTCTGCCCTCAGTCTCAGTTCCAATCTCTCTTCCTTCTCGTGTCTTCTCCCCGCAACTCTTCCCTTCCCCCGCTTGACATCCCCCATGACTCCTTTCCCTCCCTTTCTCTTCCGCCGCCTCCCCTACGCCCCACGTGCCTTCTGCACTTGTCGCATTTCCGAGCTGCTGGACTCAGGGGTTCAAGCTGAGTGTGGCCACCCGGGCCCGGGCGGCACCACCAGCTGGCTGACCGCAAGCCACACCCAGGGCCCCCTGCCCAACACTGTGCAAGCTGCAGGCGGGAGAGCCGAGGATGGAGACACAGAACCGCCACTTTCCCACGCCGGCCCCATTAATCACGCTGCAAAGAACAAAAATCGCAGAAAATCATTAAAATTACAGATGGCTAGGTTAAGTAATTAGAATTTAGGCTCAAACAGATGTTTGTCATTAAGTGTTTATTTCATTGAATAAAACCCACATTGTACGGACTACTCGATGAGATTTTAATGGTTCCTGTCCTGGTCTGAGATTGAGGGGTAGAGATTAAGCTGCGGAGGTTCAGAGACAAACGGGTATCCAAGAGAATGGGCATCGGGAGAACTAGGGCGAGCACATCGGGGGAGGTGAGGGTTACAGGTGTGTGCTTGGGAGATACTCTTAGTTTTTCCTTCAGGGGAAGGGGAAGAAACTCAAGCCACAACTCCCTGCGTCGGATTGATTCATCTTAATTTGCACTAAGCCTTTCACTCCCCTAAACAATTTACAAACAGCTCAAAAGAAAATAACATCGAAGAACCGAATAAAAATATTAAAAAGCAAGAGAATCGAGAGTTCCTTGCCAAGCACCATTTTGGTGCCAAGAAAGAGGAGAGGATTTTAAACAAGGATTGAGCCGTTTGGGGGATTTAATATTTAGAAGACACAGGGACAGGGAAGAGCCGAGACAAGACAAGGGAGACACCCTCACGGACGGGGCACGGAAGCCACAGGGAGAGGCCGGGCGGTGGAGGGAAGGGTGGTGAAAGGGGTGGAGGAGAGAAGGAGCGAAGACAGAGGGGACTGGGGCCTCAGAGTGGAGCATTGGACAGAGTGCTCTCTTGGTACCAGAGCCGCTTGTCCCCCAACCGCAATCCCAAATGCTTGCCAGAGCTAAATTAGTAAATAATAGCAGAGGGAGGAAGCAAGCGCAGAAGAGGAGCGAGCTGCTTGGGGATGGAGATCTGCGGCGCGATGGGACAGTTGACGAGGCAGACATTACAGGCTGTCGCGCCGGAGGTGAGATGGGCTGAGTGGAGGAGATTGGCATCTGGGGGCAGATGAGCAGGAGGAGTTCAGGATGGGCGGCCGGGGCTCAGAGCAGCCGCTGGAAGATCCAGGCGAGAGACCAGGGCGGGCTGCCAGGAGCCTGCGAGAGAGGGGCGGTCTGGTTCTGTACGGAGCGCCCTGAGGAGACGGGAATCTGGAGGGATGGTGTTCGGGGCTTGGGAGGCCTTCAGCTCAGATCGGCCCAGGCTGAGCCGCGGAGAGGACCGTGAAGCCCCGAGCGCACCGGGGACTGTCACCGTGTCGCCTCTCTGAAGGAAGTATGCGGATGGAGAGGAGGCAGGAGCCTTGAGGCTGACCCTTCCACTGGCCCCTGCCCCCAGCGTCCCCCTCTGGGGTGTCATTACTAGAAGCCCTGGAAGAATCTTGAAGGCCCCAGAGACGTCAAGGAACACGGCAAACAGCCACACGCCAGTCTCCCGGCATCCGGATCATTTGCTAATAAGAGGACATCAGCCAAGAAAACCGCATCCCAGACGAGTGGGAGCAACAGCAAGCAGGTGGCAGGAAGGAGCGTGGGGCCTGGTGGGAGGGTGTGAGAAATGGCGTGGTGAGCTGCGTCTGCCGGTCTATGGGGACTGGGGCCTCTCGGGGACCAGCATGCCGCCTCCTGAGAAGAAGGGCCTCTGGAGGGGTGCGGCCCAGGCCTCTCTGGGGGGGCCTGGGGCAGCTGTGTCCTGGGAGGAAGGGTATCCCTGTGGCCTCGGTACTGGTTCAAGTACATCCAGCTGCCAGCAGGGAGACTCCCGTATTAAATTGCCTTATGCCGAGAAAGGAAATGTGTCACCTCAAGTCACAGCAAGTCGAGAGTCGAGACTCGGGACTGATGGGTTTGGAAATCGGGTTTCCTTCCGTTCCCCTTGGTGTCAACTCCATCCTCGGGCTGGAGCTAGGCCGGCTGCTATCGGCCCAGGCATCGCGTCCCAACACAGTAATGCCCAGTGGAGGAAGAAGGGCTGCCTCTGTCAGAGACAGGAAGCGCTTCTGAGGAGGGACCTCTTGCTCTGGGCCTCAGTTCATGTCTCCTTGGACAGAACTGGGCCACTTTCCCGGTCCTGAATCACTTATTGGTAGGGGGATGGGATGACTCTTGGACCATTCAGCGTCACTGGAGGGCTGGGGCTGGGTCAGCCATGCCTGAAGCACATGGCTGCTTGGGGGATGGAGCGTCCCGCGACAAAATGGGGGTTCTGATAGGAAAAAGGGGAGAAGGGCGCTATCTAAGCAACCGATAGTAACCTCCCACTGCCCCTCTGTCCTGCCTATAAGTCCTGTCCCGACAGAATTTCCAGATGGCTCTTAATGGAGAGGCTAGCGTGAAAACAAACAACCCATCAGAACAGGAGGCGCAGTGGGTGATGGCCGAACCCAGGACAAGAGAGAGGCCTGCCCCCTCTCCTTCCCTGCCGACTCTCTGGCCCAAGAGTCTCTCCTGTCTGCTGTTGAGAAGGTGACCACATCTAGAAGATTGCCCATGTAGTCCCGTGAGGCTGGGCACAAGAATAAATCTGACAGAGTGAGGATTCAGCACCAGCTTCTCAAGAGGAGACCGGGGGTGGGGGGGGGGGGGGTGGTGGTGGCAGGGAGCAGGGTGGAAAGACCATGCTGCAGACACAGGAGGAAAAACCAGACTGAGGAGAGGATCCCAGGCGTCTGGTCCTGGTCCTGCCACTGCCTTGCTTGGTGACTTTGGGCAGGAGATGATTTCTTTGAGCCTCGGTTTTGTCATCGGTAAAAGGAGAGAGTTGGACTATTTGATTTCTAGGATCCTTTCCAACCTAACAGGCTGAGATTTTGAGACTTTGCGGACGGAGAGATTAGCTGGGAGACAAAGGAGAAGGCGGGACAGAAATTAGCCTACCGTACCATTTAAATAGCCAAACAGAAGGGTCTAGGGGCCAATGTCAGTAGGGGTAGCCAACCCCCCCCTCACCTCGGGTCAACGTTTGTCTAAGCTGGAAGGGGAGCGTCTGTGGCATTGATCATTTCCATATGTCCTCTTGGCAAGGAAATGTGAGAGGTCCATTAATAAAGGAGCCACATGTGCACAGGGGAAAATGAATTATGTGCAAAGGACAAGGACAGTTGTAGGCTTGCTGCGAAGCCTCAAGTGCCAGCAGGTGACCCTCGAATCAATGAAGAAGGAGCTGAGCTGCAGAGGGGAAGGGCAGCGGCTAGAGGAGAGAGAGCGGAAGGTGACCGGTGGGAGGGACTCGGGGGAGGTGGCTGGTCACCAGGACTGCAGAGGATTCTATTGGTCCTGGCCACAGGGTGCTTTGGGACCAGGGGACAGAAAAGATGGCACTGAGAGGGAGGAAGGCCCAGTGCAGACACCGGGGACCCGGTGCTCCTGCCTGTGTGGATGTCTCAGAGGAGAATGGGAGATGTTGAGGTCTACAGTGCTGCCAGATGGTAGAAGCTGAATAAATGTGGGAAGAAAGAAAAGAAGGAGCGAGGTGGGGGGGGGGGGCTAAGAAGGGGGAGGAATGAATACACGCACGAGGCAGTTTTACGGTACAAGTGAGCTTGGATCAGGGCAGAGAAACTCTATTGGGCTGTTCTCCCCTGTAATTGCCTTTTAGAAAGATTATCCCGAGTCAGCCTCCCCAGCTGCCGTCACAGGCAGGTAGCAGAAGTGCAAAGGGAATAAGTCATTCTTCCCAGCCTGTTTCCTGCCTCGCAGCTCCCCGTTCTCGCTACTCCCCATAGCCTTAGTTCAGCCAGCACCTGCTTCCTCAGCTGACACCTGCCCGCACCTGGGGGTGCACGGCCCCCACCCTCAGGAACGGTGGCACCTGACCTTTGCAGTTTGCAGAGCACTTGCGGATCTGTGAGGCAGGATGCTGCCGGTCGTTTACAGAAACCGTTGTTCTCTCCAAGGTTCCACAGCGTGTTTGGGATCGCTCAGCACCTGCGCGAGGGCTGGGATCCAGACTCTGGGTTTAGTCTTCCCGCTTTCAAGCTCTTTCTCCTGCACCTCCGGCCTCAAGATGCTTATACTCTGTCTTGAGAGCTTGAAAAAGATCCCAGCGGTCCCAAGGTGGCCTCCCTGCCCCACCCCCCCTCGGAGGGGTGTCTCTCCCAGGGCCTGGCCAGGTAGGAGGAGGCTGTAAGAAGTCACAGCAGGGGGCCGTCCAGAGGGACAGTATTGAATTGCCCATGGCAATGTCGCTCTTCAGTGGAGGGGCTTGCTTGGTAATCGGATGGTGTGTGGGCTTCCGGACCCCAATCTCACTGCTCCCCCGGGGCCTCCCCTCAGGGCTCCTGTATGGTTTGACGCTATCATCATTTACTCCCCGTAGGTTATTCTTGTCAGGGACACTGTGGGCACAGCGTGGTGTCATTGCCTCCTGAGAGGGCCCACCCCTCAAGGACGGGCATCTTCTGTTTTTCTGCACCTCCCCAAAGCTGCGGACATCCAAGTGAACTCATCGAGTAGTGCTCTGGCTGAGTCTTGTGGGCAGATTTCACTCCCAAGCTTCATTCAGTTCAAGAAACATGTCTTGGGGGGTCCTACCATATACCAGGTCCTGGTGCTAGATGCCGTGAGGGATACAGAGTTATGACCTCGGTTGGTCCTGCCCGAAGAGCTTGCAATTTAATAGGGAGATGATAATATGAACAGACTGCACTAGCTTCTTCCTCCGGCTCTAATTCCCTCTGCAGCGCGACCCCTGTCTGCATTTCTGGTTTATTGCTTCTTCCCCTCCCACCTCTCCTCCCCCCCACCCCCCCAAGTGCACACCACACTCTCCACCTCTCCATTTTCTGGAGTGCCTTTCTCCCTTTCCCAGCCGCTCCCCCTCCCAGATCCAATGACAGCCCTACCAAAATCCTTCAGTACTCAGTTCCAACGCCGTGTCCTCCGAGAAACATTTTCTTCATCACCCCACGGGATCCTCCTCTATGGACCCCACAGACCTTTGTGCGCCCCCTCACTCAGTTTCACGTTACTCTTATTTGGGTCCCGCCTCCCCACACGCCTCCTCCATTCCTGCTGTAATCTGTCACAAGAATAGGGCCCTACTCATCTTCGGGCTTTGAACTCAACCCTGTGCTTCAACAGTACCCGTTACACGGAGTGGCACAAAGTAGACTGAGGGTAGGATGGTATCTCCAGGAAGAAAGGACATCGTGGGGTCTTCTAGGGGTCAGGGACCTTCCGCTGAGTGTTGTGGCACGGGCATATCCGAACGTTCCTTCCCTGTCCTGAGGTAGGCAGCTCATCCCCTTCTTGGGGATTCTGAGAGCAATGGAAGTTGCTACACCCCTGGAGCGGAGAGAGAAAGGGATAGCCTTGAAATCGTTTGGGGTCCAAAGGGATAGCTTGACGATCTAATCCCAGAGAAGCCTTTGCCACCCCTGGCTGCCTTGGGCAAGCACCTGGACCCGTAGGTGAAAAGCAGAGCGGGTCCAGACACAGGAGGTGAGCCAAGGGTGACAAAGAAGTGCCCTTATTTCTTCTGTTTCTCTTTTCCCTTGTCTTCCTCTCCTCTTTTCTTCCTCCTTTCCCTTCCCTCCCCCTCCCCCTTTACACCCATCCCTTCCTCTCTCTCTGCCCCGGCCCGCTGTCCGCCCTCTCCCAGCTCTCCTCGGCCCTGCTGTTTGACGCCGTCTATGCTGTGGTGACTGCGGTGCAGGAGCTGAACCGGAGCCAGGAGATCGGCGTGAAGCCCCTGTCCTGCGGCTCGGCCCAGATCTGGCAGCACGGCACGAGCCTCATGAACTACCTGCGCATGGTGAGGGGCGGCCGGGGCCCTGCAGGGCGTGGGGGGGATCCCCGGGTCGGGCCTCCGCCGTACATCACAGTCCCAGATACGACAGCCATCTGCGGTGACCCCGTTCGGTGCACCGCGGATCACATTTGTCCTCTGATCCTGGAAGTGCCACCCAGGGGGCTGGGCTTGGTGCTGTGCTGCCCACGTGTCCTCTAGCGGGATGGAAATGGATCTCTAGCCCACGAAGAAGACCTCTCCCGGCAGAGAAGCCTGGTGCACCGTAGCTTGCGTGTTGCGTTGAGAGTCAGGTCTCCCTGACTTCTTGCAGGCCTGAAGGTGGGTGTCCTCCAAAGAGGACAGCTCCTACTAGCAGCCAACAGCCTGGAGGAGGGACACGGGAGGATCTGAGTTCAGGCTCCCATCTCGGCATTGTGTTGGTTTATACGGCAGCTGCGAGGTCCCTGGGTGTGGGGCGTCTTTCTCCTCCTCCAGCCCCAGCCAAGTCTGAATTGGTTCCAGAGACATCGCATTTGTAGTCACCAGCTCCTGTGGCTGAGAGACAGGCGGGAGAATGGCCTCGTTTCTCTTGGGCATCCTGAACAGCACACGGGCGGAATGCTTGGAGCCAAGTGGCACACGGGGCCTGTTTGGTGCTGTAACTCACTCTCTCTTGGACAGGTAGAATTGGAAGGTCTCACCGGCCACATCGAGTTCAACAGCAAAGGCCAGAGGTCCAACTATGCCTTGAAAATCTTACAGTTCACCAGGAATGGTTTTCGGCAGGTGAGTCCTCGTCTGCCGCCACGGTGGCACATCCTTCCTCGTTGTTCCTTTCCGCCTTCCCATTTCTCCCCTGGGATGAAATGGGTCAGGATGGCCCCTGCTCTCACTTGTCCCCAGGAGCTACAGGCCGCATCCTGGGCACAGATGCTGGCATGCACAGGCCTCCCCGCTTCCCGCCACCGCATCTGCTGGCGTGAGTCAGGGACTGCTGTTCTAGCAGAATAGCTAGAGGGAGCAGTCAGTCATGCTCTGAGGGGACGGCGGGTTAGGGGGGGGGGGGGGGTTGAGAGGGAATCACATAAGGAAGGAATTCCCAGGCCTGGCCCGCTATTTTGGGTTCCTCTACTCCCTGAATTTCGCCCTAACCCTGAAGTAGTGTCAGGCTCCAGAGCTTGCGGGGAAGGAACCGACTGGATCCCTTCAGCATCGGAGTGGATGGCCGGTCCTCTTCCGCCAGCTCTTTCCTGACTGACCCACGCCCGGCTGATGCTGGTCACAGCCCTCCTCTCCCATCTGCTACCTGTCTTCTCCCGTCTGCCCAGGACGTCTCCGGCCTCCGAGGCCCCTTCCAACTCCCCACCCCTTTCTGCATTCTCTTCCATCAACTCATTCTCCCTTTCTCCCAGCCTCTCGCACCAGAGGAAACGGGGATTCTGACAGCCATTCCAGGTGCCTCTGAAGGTCTCCCAGCCTCTCCATAGCCCGGATAATCAACCCTCTATTCTTAGGCTAGCCCTTCTCCAACCTTAGAAAAGCCAGAGAAATAGGAAATGATGCACTGATTAGAGCGGGAAACAGACGTACTGGAGAACATCTGGCTGTCAGAGTAGCTGAACAGGGCTTCTGAAGGGTCTCACCTTTCCGGGAGATCATTAAGATTCTTCTTCCAATTCCTCCTCCTCCTCCTCCTCCTCTCCCTCCTCCTCCTCCTCTCCCTCCTCCTCCTCCTCCTCTCCCTCCTCCTCCTCCTCCTCTCCCTCCTCCTCCTCCTCCTCTCCCTCCTCCTCCTCTCCCTCCTCCTCCTCCTCTCCCTCCTTCTCTTCCCTTCTTTTTCTCTTTCTCTCCTTCTCCTCCATCGTCACTGTCATCACATAGCAGCTTTCATTTCTTAAGTTCTTGCCACAGGCCATACACCATGCTAGGTGTGCCATAGGTATTTTCTCATTTAACCTTACAAACTAAGTACTTTCAATTTATTTGTATTTTAATTTTTTGTCACCTGCACAGAGAGAATCTTATTTCTTCCTTTCCAATCTGGATGCCATGCATTCCCTTTTCTTGCCTTATTCAGTGGCTAGAACTTCAACGTTAATACTGTTGTTTCCGACCTTAGGGGGAATGCATTCAGCCTTTCACCATGAAACTTAAAAACACGCTGCTAGTTGTAGGTGATTGGTAGATGTTCTTTATCAAGTTGGGGGTGTTCCCTTTCCTAACTTCTCGAGAATTTTTACCATGAATGGGTGCTGAATTTTGTCAAGTGCTTTGTCTGGGTCAACAGATACAATCATATTTTTTTCTTCTTTAGCTGGATCATATGGTGGATTATATTAATTGATTTTCAACTGTTTAACCAACCTCACACACCTGGAATAAATCCCACTTGGACATAGTGTATAATTTTTAGACATTGCTGGATTTGGTTTGCTAATATTTTGTTGAGGATTTAGCATCTAACTTCTGAGTGATACTGGCCTGCCGTGAGCATAGGGGGTTTTTTGCTTTGTTTTTACCCGCTTTGTGTGGTGTAGGTAACAGGGTAATGCTGGCTTCACAAAATGAATAGGGAAGTTTTCCTTTCTCTTCTGTTTTCTGGAAAAAGTTGTATATAAATGCTGTTAATTCTTGTCTAAATGTCTGGTAAAAGACTCCAGGGAAGCCATCTGGGCCTGGGGATTTCTTTTTCGGGGACTCGTAAATTACAAATTCAATCTCTTTAATGGTTATAGGACTATTCAGGTTATTTGTCTCATCCTCATTAGGGTTTGTTCGTCTTAGCTGGTAGTTTGTGATAGGTACTTTTATTAATCCCCATTTTATAAGTGAAGAAACCCAGGCTCAAGGAGATGGACTGACCTGGTCTTGAATGGTTGGTAATGGCAGTTGGTTTGGAACCCAGAGATCTCTGACTCTGATGCTGAAGTTCTTAGCCATTATGACAGACAAATCATGCATCAAAATCACCTGGGTAATTTGTTAAAAATACAGATTTTTAGACTCCACCCTATAGGGTCTGATTGGGTAAGCCTTGATCAAGACCCAGGAACTGATATGGTCATTGAGCACCCAAGGTGGTCCCAATGAAACCCTAAGCTACGCTGTGGAGTCCCTGCCACATCTCTGTCCCACCATCCTGTCCCCATGTCTGAGAGGCTGCAGTTCAGCCCTTCTCATGACATTGAGTGCAGTGCCTTCCAGAAGGACAGCGATTATGTTATGCTAGGCCACAAGGCAAGGTCACCCTTCTTGGAAAACAAGATAAAAGGAGAGTCCAGATTTAGGTAGATAGCCAGAAACTCTGGGATAGAATATTACCAAATGGTCATCGCATTTAGCTAACCAATAAATGAGTATGTGCTATGTGTCAGGCACTGTGCTGGGCACAGAGGGAACCAGGCTGCAGAAGGCACAGTCCCTGAACTGAGAAAGAGCTCACAGTCTGGTGACACAGGGCCAAAATAAGTGCAATTTGGGGTTATTAAGCTCAGATCTTGCCCTCGAGCTCATAATTCCCTGAACAAATGAAGCCTCCAGCCTGGAGGGAAATTGCTAGGTTGACTCTTGCGTGAGCCCCCACTGTGCTCAGGGATGTGAAGTGAAGAACGCTCATTCGTTTTTTCAATAAATACCTGTTGAGTGCCTACGATGTTCCAGACTTTTTTCTAAGCACAGGTTTTAAAAAATGGGCAAAGTGTCTGCTTTTGTGGGGCCTATATCATAGTATGGGACAAACACTAAGCAAGCAAATACATGTGTAATATAGCGTCAGTAGTGATAAGTGCTATAGAAAGAAAAATTAAATAGCGTAAGGAAATGGAGTGTGTGGAGATAATCATGGTGGGGAAGCAGTAGTTAGAAGAACATAACGTTCATGCCAAGCCCCAGACTTACTCCACAGAAAGCCCAATTCTAGGCTCTGAAAAACTCCCCGTTAGACCTCAGGCCTGCTTTCTGCCCCCCGGAAAGAGCCCCCTTCCATCACCCAAGCAACACCTGCGGTGGCAGTTGGCTGGTGACCCTGATCCCACCCTCTGCTTGAATGACAGCTGATTAGGCTCAAAGGACCTCTTCTTAACTCTGCTTCTCTAGCAGCTGCCACTCAGCCTGGCTTTTCCCAGCTGCCAGGCTGCAGGACTGGGTCATTAAGAAACAGCATCACCAGCCCCCGGCCCCGAGGTCCTAGCCCAGCCCAGCCCAGCAAAGGGTTCTGCTCTGGGACATCCCAACCAGCAGCTACTGGTCCTTCTTCGGCGGCACATGCTGTCGGTGTAGATAGGGCATCTCCAACCTAGATGTGCACAGGAGTGACCAACGGTGTTTGCTACAATTGTGCATTCCCAAGCCCCACAGCTATAAATTCTGAGTCAACAAAACTGAGTGCCTTTCAGGAATCCGCATATTCTTGGTAGCGCCCAGATAGATGACTACAGTGCAGGTGGGCCACAGGCTGTGTTTTGACAAATAGTGTTCTCTGTGCATAGAATTTCCTCTCGACCTCCCCACGTCCCATCCCCATCTTTCTGAGCCAGTGTGACCATCAAAGAAGATGATATTTTTGACCTTTGGCTCTGCTAAGTTTTTAAGTTTTTATATTAATTCCAGTTGTTTAACATAAAGTGTTATATTCGTTTCAGGGGTACAATATAGCGACTCAACCCTTCCACACATCACCCGGTGCTCATCACAAGTACCCTCCTTAATCCCCATCACCTATTTAACCCTCTTCCTCTGGTAACCATCAGTTTGCTCCCTGTAGTTGAGTGTCTGTTTCTTGATTTGTCTTTCTCTCTCTTTTTCCCTTTGCTCCCATTTATTTTGTTTCTTAAATTCCACATCATATGTGAAATCATTTGGTATTTGTCTTTCTCTGACTGACTTATTTCACTTAGCATTATACTTTCTAGATCCATCCTGTTATTGCAAATGACAAGATTTCGTTCTTTTTTTTTTAAGATTTATTTTATGTTGAGAGAGAGAGTGTGTAAGCGGGGGAAGAGGGAGAGAGAGAGAGAGAGAGAGAGAGAGAGAATCTTAAGCAGGTTCCATGCTCAGTGCAGAGCCCAACACAGGGCTCGATCCCACGCCCCTGGGATCATGACCTGAGCCGAAATCAAGAGTTGGATGTTCAACCAACTAAGTCACCCAGGCGGCCCAATTTCATTCTTTTTTATGGCTGAGTAATATTCCATTATATATGTATATATCTTACACCTTTATCCATTCATCAGTCGACGGACACTTGGGCCGCCTATTGTAAATGATGCTGCAATAAACATTGGGGTGCATGTATCCCTTTGAATTCGTGTTTTTGTATTCTTTGGGTGAATACCCAGTAGTACGATTGTTGGAGCACAGGGTAATTCTCTTTTTAACTTTTTTGAGGAACCTCCACACTGTCTTCCCGAGTGGCTGCACCAGTTTGCGTTCCCACCAGCAGTGCAACAGGGACACAACTCTTGACTGGATTTATTAAGTGGATTGTGATAATCCTCTTTTATTACCCATTTTTCTTCAACAGATCTAGTGACTGTCCTGCTGCTTTCCTGTCTAGCTCAGGTTCTGTGAATATCAGTGAATACTGTATCATGGGCCTGGAGGCAGCTTTGCAGTTCTGGTCCCCAGGTCCCATCTCAATCACCAGCTGAATCTTTGCCTCTTGATAGGTGTCCTTCCCCTGATTATTATAGGATGAAGAAGTGGTTTGGGGAGTGATGATTAATTGGGTTTCTTTTCCAGGGTGGGAGGAATGTCGGTATCTCTGCTCTAATATTCTTCCAATGCCATCCAAGGTGGTGCTGACAGAGGAAGGGAGAGTGGCCAGGAACAAGGGAATTAACATCTCTTGAGGACCTGTCGTGTACCAGACATCACGCAGACACTTTGCACCGATCGCTTCTGACCTGGCGGACAGCCCTTGAAGGCAGATAAACTCCCACTTCACAAATGAGGAAACTGAGGCTCAGGAAAGACCAGGAACTTGACCAAAGCCCACTATTAGCAAGCATTTCGGGCAGAGCTGAAATTCACGCTCAGGCCTGTCCAGCTCCAAAGCCCATGTTCCTGGCTTTCCCTCACTTCCCTGGAATCAATCCCTAAGCCCCCAAATCAAAACACTGTACCCAGGCCTGTGGCTTGTCTGCCACCTGCTCCCAGTGACCTGCTGGGCTGGGCTTTCTTCAGTAATGGTGTCTTCTCATCGGGCTTTGGTTTCGTTCTTTCTCTTCCTGTCTGGGCGAGTGACTATTAAGAGCTGGTTTTGATTATTTAGAAAGCACCACACAGGGACCCAGTGGGTTGTAATTGGTAAAATGTCTGAACCAAATGCCATATTCCCTGCTGGTGGCTGATTAAGGGATTATTACCATTTTAAAAATAGTCTTTCAGAATCCAGGGTTATTTTTTTTACCATTAAAAAAAAAATTACTATTTTGATTCTGTTTAGAGAGTGTTTTCCATCTTGGAATTCTGTTGGGGGGGGGGGGGAATGTTCCCCAGAGTATCCTATAAGTGACATTTCTGAA
Organism: Leopardus geoffroyi; assembly: GCF_018350155.1. Lineage (NCBI taxonomy): Eukaryota > Metazoa > Chordata > Mammalia > Carnivora > Felidae > Leopardus > Leopardus geoffroyi. The sequence goes on from NC_059329.1 coordinate 18,107,693, forward strand.
CCTGGACCAGCTCCATATTGCTTATTTATGGCCATAGAGGTCAAGGCAATTGCTTCTAGGTTCCCTAAGCCCATCCTCCAGTTCTGCTGACGTGAGATCTCCCTTCTCCATCCCATAGTCTCCCTTCTCATTTCCCAGAAGATGCCCTGGATGGCATTGGAATAGTATAATCTCCCTACTTCATTCGGGATAAACCAGATTTGAAAGAGACAAGGGGAAAATAGAAGTACAGCATTAGCGGGCCCTTGATTTCCTTCATTTAACTTAGTCTAACGATCAGAGATTCTGAGCAGCCCCCAAGTGACTTTGGGAGGGCTGTAATAAGATGAGCACACCTTTCATCTAAGGATCGGAAGTGACTTAACAGGCTCTAATTAAGCCTTTGGGAGAGGGAGGGCTAAGACATGAGGGCCGGACCTCCCTAGCCAAAGATGCAGATCTCACTTTTCCTGTTAGACTGTATTATCACCAGAGGAGTACCTCCATTTTCTTCCTCTGTGGGATGTGGATGATTTGGCCCCTCGATGTTTGTCCTCGTTAAACCCAAGGATGATTGACACTAGATTTGCTTGGCACTGTCTTCTGCTTGCCTACGGTTGGGTAGACTGACGTATGACAGTATTAGCTCACGGTATTATTGGGTGTCTCCTTCATGGCACCCCATACTGGGTGGTGTACAGAGATGTTTTAAGATTTCTCATCCTGTATCAGCCGTACCTGAAGGCTGCTCTCTGTCTTGCAGGTGAAGAAACTGAGACAGAGAGAGATAAAGTAATGTGTCCACATCCACACAGCTAGTACGTTCCAGGCTTAACTGAGTCCAGGTCTAGTTATCTTCAACGTCCACATCTTTCTACTTTGCAACTTGGCCCCAGAATGTGTTGGGGGAGACCTCCAAGGCTTCTAGTCTAATGTCCCATCCCAAAGCAAGAATGTTTTCTGTGGAGACCCCGAGAGCAGTAGCCACCTAGCTTCTCCTTGAGTCTGTCCTGGGCTGGTGGACTCACTACCTCCCCAAGGACACATTCCCAAGTCTTCCAGGTACTAGATCAAAGTCTGCCTCTTCATTCTGCCCTCAGAAGCAGCTGGAATGGCTCACTTTCTCTTTCTCCCTCTCTCTTTCTTTCTTTCTTTCTTTCTTTCTTTCTTTCTTTCTTTTTTCTTGTTACCAACTCTTCGTATATTTGAAGATAGTTCGATTTCTCTTCATTCATTCTCTTCTTCCTAAAATTTAGCATTAACACTGTTGGAGCACCTACTCTGTGTCAAGGGCTGGGAATGCAAGATAAAGGAGTCGTGGTTTCTTCAAGGGCTCATGGTCTTTGGGGAAAGGCAGAAATTGTGGTCAACAATTACTGTAGAGGCCTCTCTGATTTCTTTCCTTCGGCAAACAGTGGCCCGTAACCGTTCCCAATGCTATGTGGCCTCCAAATCTGGTGCCACTGACGCTTCTGGGTTTGTTTGGGTCTCTCTTAAAACACGAGGCCCCAGTTGAGGACCACACTCCAGATGGGGCCAAATGGCACAGAGCTGAGAGCACCGCCCTCACAAACACTAACTTTCCATTCCCTGCATTAGCTTCCTTCCCGGAATTAGCCTTGGAATTTTTGATTCACTTAGAAATCGGGACCTCGGGGTCAATTCATTGTTCCACGTGCCCCCCTCCCCCCAAAATACCCGGGGTTATTTTCACATGAACTTTTCATAGAAACCATCCCTGAGCCACCCTTTCCTTGGACCACTTATCTACTTAAGTCTGTTCCTATGGAGATGGAGAGATTTGCAGATCTGGCCAAGAGTGGGCGAGTAAAAAGCCTTGGGAACTGATGACCATGTTTTGTTTTCCAAAGCTGATATAAACTCAGCTTTTTGAGGGGCTGGTTCTCTGGAATGACTTGCGTGTAGTTCTAACGAGGCAGGAGGATGGGCCAGATGGCTTTTGTGAGTCACCCCTGCAAACCAAGAACTCAGGGGTCCCGTGTCCTCCAGAAGCTTCAGGCTATCCAGCCCCAGCTTCCTGAGTCCCTACACATCCCACCGCTTGCTAGGAGGACAGGCCGCCTCTCTTGACTTTCCTCTCCTTCTGCCTTTCCTGCAGGCCCACACACAGGCACGCCTGCCCCTTTGGCGGGGACGTCGGGGATGGTCCAGTGTTTGTGGCTTGTTTTGATGGCACCCCTGAGTCATGTAAAAGCAGCCAGCCACATTTCTTATCATGGCCGGGGACGCGGGAAATATCTTCTGCTGCTTCGATGGCAGTTTTAACAGGCCTGCTGGTGGCGTCCCCCCACACCCCGTCCCCACCTCCAGACCCGTTCCCCACTTCAGAAGCAAACAAACCAGGAACACCAGAAACCCCTAAAAACACCCTGTCAGATGAGAGCCTACGCTACCATTGTCTGCAGGTGGCCCTGGGAAAAGAGTGAGGGCCGGGGTTGGGGGGGGTGGGGGGTCTCCTGTCCATGCGGGAGGCGCTGCCCCACATCTGTGCCCTTTCCCCCGGCCCCTGCCTCACGAGCCTCGGTGACAGCCCGGGTCCCATCTGCGCTAACGAGAGCAGCCATCACGGCTCAGACAGGTCGCCAGGGGGAGACGCTGCTCGGAGAGCGTCATGCCTGCTACCGTCTAATACATTTTCAGTCTGGGGAAGGAGTTTACCATAAATATGCAGATCCTTTGAAGCTGTCTGTGCGGAACCTGGCTCAGAGCGCTGAAGAGTGGGCCGGCTGGGGAGGCCACTCGGCGGGCCGTTCGCTGCGAGCCAGCGACGTTGCCTTTGATGAGGAAATTCTGAGGCGGCCTGTCTTGGGGAGAGAGGGGGGCCTGCTTTGAAGGTTACTCAGAAGTCACTTACGGCTTCCTTTTAGTTAAGGAGTCAGGAGAAGGGAATTGGCGTGAGGTTTGAAACAGCCGACGTCTCCTAGAACGTCATAAATTCTTAGAGCTGGCGGAGACCCGAAAGGCCGTCTGGTCCAGCTCTCCCGCCGGAGAATGTGGACGGGCCCGTGTGTCGCCCGGGGCTTCAGACCCCTCAGTGGCCCCGTTGGCTCTCAGAGCGAAATGGCCGCTCCCCAGCGAGGCGGTCACACCCTGGGCCCAGCTCACCTCGAGCCCCCGCTGGTGCCACGCCACCCAGACGCTCTGCCTCTACTGTGGTGTTCTCGGTCACCCACCAGGGCTGGGCACCCCTTCAGGGCAGACCCGGCCCTCCCCTGCCGGGAGTGGGGCTCAGCACAGGCCTGGAGAAAGGGATGAGCCAGCGACCGGGGGTCTGGTGTGTGCCAGGGTCCGGGGACTGTGTGGGGAACGTTCGGGATGTGCCGTTCGGCTCTGAGGAGCCCTCCCATCCCGTAGGGACGCCAGAGCCCTGGGGACCTAGGATGCTGTCACGAGAGCTCTCTAAAGCTACTGTTCCCCAGTCTGTTCAGAGTTCATACGACAAGCCTCCCCGCTGACAGCTGGAATTCGAAGCCGTGCCATGAAAAGGCCTGCAAATCACCATCCGTGTATCTTTTCTCATTTCATTCGATGCCCCCAGAGCAGCACCTCTCTAGTTAATTAAAGGGCTCTTCAGTCCCTCCTCCTGTGAGGGCATCTAGCTTTCCCGGCCACCCCCAGATGACAGCCAAGGGGCAGATGAGCTGGCTTTGGAAGGCCGTGACCTGAAGGGCCCTCTCTTCCCCCTGTCTCCCTGGCCCACATACATCTGGTTCTTTCTCCCAGAGCCCTGGCACTTCCTGCTTATCAGCTTTGATGGGAAATTCACTGACTGCAGAAGCTTATTCACACATCAGCCGGCAAACAAATTAGAGCTGCTTAAATTTTCAAACGGGGGGCCGCGATTGGGCAGACGAGCGGGGCTTCAAAGTGCCGCAGTTTAAATATATTTCTTGTACTGTGCCCCATCACGCGTCCCGCCTGAGCCCAGCCTGGGGAAGTTTGCCAGTACAGAGTGACTCTTTTCTGCGCCTCTGCAGCCAGCTCATGCCTGGGAGAGCTGGAAGAGGCTGACTGCTAATTTGGTCTCATGAAGCAGCCCGCGTCATCCGCTCTGATGCGACATGGGCACGCCACAGACCAGAGGTGTGGGGAGTGAAGGCAGGGGGTGGGGAAGGAAAACCCAGGGAGGTGAGGGGGAGCCGTGTGCAGGGGCCCCGGCTCTCACGGTCCCCAGAGTTCTGTTCCGCAGCGGCTCCCCCGGTAAAATAGGCCTGATGGTCGTAATAGTATCTGCTTTGCGGGCTTTATAGAATTACTGTGAGAACAAAATGAGATGCTGTTTGTAGATGTGTTTGGGGGATTCTCCTTTACGGTGCAGAATTGAGTCCTGTCATCTCTCATGAAGATGTCTGTGTAGATAGTTCTCTGTATCTTGGAACGCGGCATTCCCGGACCCTTGCTTGTCGGCTGGTTCATGGCAGAGAGAAGGGCAAAGCAGGGCTGAGCTATGTGCCCTCATCACTCCCGCTGGAAGTCCAGAGCTTGCAAGCATGCTGTGAAGGCCGGCCCGTGCTGGAGGGAAGTAAGCTCTGCCGTCCAGCCCTCCCTCCCTCCTTCAGGGTAGGCTCCTTACCGCCTTCCTCTCCCCTTCTCTTCTCCATCCCTGACCTCTGTCCTTCCTCTGCTCCTTAACGTGACAGCGTCCCATGTACCACCACTTTGCAGTGGCTCTGGGAGGGGCGAAGACAAGAGCCGGAAGTCAAGGCTCCATTCCCTGGGGGAAATCTGGACCATCTAGGGCCTCTCTAACACCACACTGCTTAGATAAGAGCCCACGCTAGAAACTCCCCATCTGCCCGGAGTACAGTGAGGCCCAGCCACCGCCCTGTGGGCCCACATCCCTCCCGGGGCAGCGATGGGCCATTCTCAGCCCTTCCCTGAGAGCGGAGCATTTTACCAGGTCTTGAAGGACAGGGAACAACCAGCCTCCTTCAAGCGCAGACACTTCATTAGAACCATTAGCTCAATTGGCATCTGCCGCTCAGAGCCCAGAGTTGGGTGTTATTAGTACAACTGGTTTCCCAAGACACTTCTCCACCTGGTGAGTTTAACAAATGAAGCCAGGCTCTCTCCTTGCCCTGACTGTGGCATGTTCATTGGCAGTAATTTCCTTGGAAGATGAAAAATCTCAAGCATTCCTGAGCTCCCTGATAAATTCTCTCCTTGGCAGCTAATTTGCAATACCTTCCGCCTTCTGGGAGGTGAGAGAGGGATGTGCGGCTGGGCCTTCATATTTACAGGCTCTGCCATGCACCCACCCCGTGCCAGTCTGAGCCAGACCAGTTTGGTCATCCCCCCAGACGTTTGGAAGAGAGTCGGTGAGATGTTTGACCACACAAGGGAAAAGGAGGGCCTGATAAAGAAAATTATTCAACTCCCAGAGCACTTCTGTCCAACAAAGAGAAACAAAACCACAAAAATGAAAGGCAGTCTGGGCACTGTCACTGCCCTGAGTAGGGAAATTTAACTTCTGAAGTCCTGAGCTGGTCAGAGAGCCTAGTAAGTCCCCGAGCGCATCTTTGGAGGGTGGCGTTTTTAGTCCGAGCTGCTGTGCACTGAGCTCCGCTTCTGTCCTGGATGGTATTTATCTGTCGCTAGAGTCCCTGAAAATGGCCGCTGTGGGTCTGTTCTGTTGGGCGGAAGTGGTGAGGGCCGGGGCAAACGCCACTTCGCATCCCAAAGGTTCGGGATTCGGGATGGAGGTCTGGGCACATCTTGGCAAAAGCCCAACGTTTGAGCACACACAGAGTGCATCCGATCCTCATTATTGGTGGATTCCATTTCTGCAAACCTGTCCACTCCCTAAAATTTACCTTATCCCAGAGTCTGGGCTCGTGGTGCTTCCTCAGATGGGCAAAGAACAGTGAGGGGGCGCCTGGGTGGCTCAGTCGGTCAAGAGTCCCACTTTCGCTCAGGTCATGATCTCGCGGTCCGTGAGTTTGAGCCCTGCATCGGGCTCCGTGCTGACAGCTCAGAGCCTGGAGCCTGCTTCCGATGCTGTGACTCCCTCTTTCTGCCCCTCCCCTGCTCACTCTGTCTCTCAAAAATAAACAAACATTTAAAAAAAAAAAAAAAAAAAAAAGACGTGCAAAGAACAGTGAAAAATGTGAGTCAGCTGACAGGCACGTTCCCAGCTGAGGTCGAACAGGCAGTGTCTGCCTTCTTGTTTCAGCCCTGGTATGGTAAACACGTGGCCTTTCTTGTGGCCTACTTAGCGTCATGTCTTTCACACCAGTGTGTTTTTTCCTGGTCACTTTGCTGTTGCAAATGACCCCCCAGCTTAGTGCAGACATGCTGTCTAGTGGAGCTAAGCTCAAGAAAGATGTGATGTGCCTTACAGACAAAATACAGGTTTTCAGAAAGCATCATTCAGGCGTGAGTTATAGTCTGTTGTTTAATATTAATGAACTGACAATATATATTCAATAAGGTGGTGGTAAGCAGAAACACGCATCAAGCGAGGTTATGTGTGGTCTGGTTGCTGAAAATGTTGTAAACAGAGGCTCCTAGGAACCTAATCCCGCATCTCCCTAGGAGCAGTGAATCCGTATTCCCTAGTTCAGTGTTTGTGGCAACTTTAGTGAATGTCCTTCAGTGCAAATGATGAGAATCGACTGTGATCAGAGACAGCCAGGAGAGAAGCCCAGGAATGTGTGAACTTGTCCTACGGTGGCCTTTTCTCTCTGTATTCACCACCCCAGACTCCTCCTCTCTAGAGGGCCTCATCTGCTCCTTGAGGCCCTGGCCTTTCTTCTGGTTCCCTTGATATAGGAAGCAGAATCTAGATCTTACAATCCTGGGGCCAAAAACTAATCATAAAGGTCTTCTAGACCAATACTCTCATCAGATGTTGGGATTCTTGCAAATGCGTTCTCCTGACATAGAGCGTGTGCTTGAATGCCCCCAGTGTCGCGGAACTCACTGCCTATAGAAAGTAGAAAGCTCTTGTTAGAAAGATTTTCTATCTATGGGGCAGAATTACTTCTTTCTGCAGCCTCTTCCTTTTGTCCTTATTTCTGTTTCCTGGGTCCACACATGTATCCTTCCCATGTGTGCCTTTCCTTTTTCCTTATATAATACGATTTTAATATCTTTACCTGCCTGCTCAGTTTCCTTGGGAAACACTCACTAGTGGGTTCTACTTAAAGAAGGTGCTCCACTTAAGCTCCACTTAAAGAGGGTGCCTGGAACAACAGTATGCAGTTTTTCAGGTGTGGTCTGAGTAGAAGACTACTTTCTTCCCTCGCATCAAACCAGCCATCCCTTCGTAAATGGTATCCACAAGGGAGAAGTGCTAACGCTTCCAATTTATTTTCATGTTAACCAAACACAGGGTCTTAGCCCCAAGACCAAGCTCTAATGGAGAAATGCCAGGCATCCGTCACGGGGCTCAGAGAGAGCTACTTCATGGCAGGAGGGAAAGGGCCCTTCCTTACACCCTTTTCTTGATGGCCACCTTCATGGTGCTTTTTCTACGTGCCTGGGTAGCCAAGCTTCCAATCACCTGCCCAAGGCCTCTGTGTTGTCCCTCTCGGAGCTCTCTCTCCCTGGCTTTGCCCCCAAGGCACTGAGAAACACTATACCACATCATAAAATATACCCAGCATTTTTAGGAATTCAGGTTAGAGCTGGATAGGACTAGACGATATCTTTCTTTTATAGGCTAAAAAAGAAGTGACTTTCCCAAAGGAATTTCATAATGCAATTAATCAGATCTTTATTGAGCACCCGTTATACATTATGGGCCAAGCACTGTCCTGGGAGCTAGAACTACGAAGAAGAATTTATTAATGCAATCACCAACTACTTACTAAGCCCTGATTCCATGCTAGGCATTAGGGATATGATAGGGAACGAGACAGGGCCTCATCATTCATGGAGTGTATTGTCTAGTAGGGGAGATGGGCTTGAAACAGATAATACCTAAAATAATTGTGTGATTACAAGTGTGATGCATGCTGCAAAGGAGAGGTTCGGGGCACTCTGCGTGAGTCTTTATGATGGGGACTTGACTGAGTTGGGGGTGGGGGGCATCCCCCAAGTAAAGGGGAGTGTGACGAGCCCAAACAAGGGCCTCCCAGAGCGGGTAGTCTGGTGCGGGCCTCTGAGACCAGAGCCGGTTGATGGCACAGCCAGGTTGGGAGGCTGGAATTCTGAAGCTTCCCTTCCTCGAGTTTTATTTAAATATCCTCTTCTAGGTTGGAATCAAAGAGAGGGAAAAGCAAAGGCTGACTTCAGGGATGCAGACTCTCAGGAACCTTACGGCAAATACCAGTGGATAAAGAATAGCAATTCAGATGTCCCCTAACTGTTTAACTACACATCCACAGCCCAGGAGAATTAATATGTTGGGGACAGTGTAGTCCCGTGGACCTGCCCGGGTCTGACTCTGTCCTAACTGTGGAACTTTAGGCGAGAAACCTAATCTTCCCGAGCCTGAGCCTCAGTTTTCTAGTCTGTAAAACGGGATGATAGAAGCATCCACCCTAGTCATGTGGTGGGGAAGATTAAGTGAATGAATATAAAGCATTTAGTCCAGTATCTGGCACGCGGTAAATAAATGTTCAAAAGCAATAGCTTGTATGATTTTCCTATAATTAGTCTTTATAAGTGACTAGGACTAGGAGTTTATTGAGGCCAAAAATGTATTTATTGAGCATCAGCTTTGTTCCAGGGACTCTGCTAGGGGCTGATGATAGTGAACAGGCAAGGTGTCTGATACTTTTTCCTACTTTCGGAGCACGAACCGCATGTAGGTTGCGATCCAAGATGCACGTTAACAGCGCGGCTGCGCATAATCGAAACAAAAGCTTATGGAACAGTGGTTGCCCCGTCACGCGCTTTGTGCTCTGATATAGTCCGGATATATAGTTCACTTTTAAGGTTCAGGTCTTGACCCCACCAAATTGATTTCATAGCCCACTAATGGGGGGCAGCCACAATTGAACAAAACACCGCTTTAGACCAACTGAGTTGTGGCTTCATAGAAATTACCCGTGAAATTCCTTCGATATACCACTGTCTTCCCAGTTTCCTCCGGGCTTGTTTCTGATCTCTTACCTTTGGCATTTGCCATTGTGGTCCTTTGATCCTGAATTTTCACAGCATTCTGCATGGAAACACATATTTTGTATTGAAAGAATATTTTGGCTAAGGGGATGGGGTCTTTGGCCGACATCAGCAACACCCTTCGTTCCCCAAATCACCCCTCAGGCAATCAACTGGGTCCTTAGTTCTGACCCAGTCTCCCACCTCCCACTGAAACTAAACTTTTATGGTTGGAGATATTGGATTTAAACTCAGTAAACATTTAATTCCTTCATGCCCGGGGTGTTTACTGTAGCGGCTTACATTACAAGCCTTGTAACTGGCCTTCAATCAAACGAGGTACAGACCTCTACTGTGGAGACTCTGAATCTGTAAGCCCGTCTCAATTCATTCCTGGGGTCTCTAGCCATAGTGTCTCACACCTGTCATTTTTCCAGCCTATATGTCACACAGTTCTGTGCACTCAACGAGATGCCAATATATATTATTATATGCATCCTTCCTAGTGAGCATTTCGATTTTGAACCCTGAACCTGAGGTTAAAAAAAAAAAAAAAAAAAAATGAGTCCTTGGTTATGGTTTATCCAATTTTGGATGGTCCCAGAGAACAAGGATCTGGAATGAAAAGAGCTTCCGTGTGGATAGGACTTTAAGCTTTTGGCACACATGTGATCACCTCAGATCATCCCAGTAAGTAGAGAAGGGAAGGAAGATTACCCTTATCTTATCGGTAGCAAAATGGACTTCCCAAGCCACATGGCAAGGGCAGGATGAAACTTGAAGTCAAAACTCCTGACTTCTGGTCAGCTGCATTGCCACCAGACTGTACTACCGTTATCTCACATTCATGGCCCATCAAAAGCCATCATAACACTATCTCAGTTGATTATCAAGTCGTGTTGTGCCATATGGACAAGTGGGTTCATTTATTTCCATTTTACGGATGAAAAAGATTTAGGGAGGTTAAGTGACTTGCCCAAGACCACACAGCTTAGGCATGGCAGACTAGGAAAGAAAATGTGGATCTTCTGGGACATCCCTCCCCCCACCGCCGCCCAAACCCTGCATTCCCTTGTGTCAAGTCCCTAAGCAAGAACCCTGCACCTTGACCAGGATCACTTTTGTGGGGTCTGTAGCGGACTGTCTTCAGGGCTGTATTCACCAACGAACTAGTTTAGAGTGATCAGAGAGGTATGTGGGAAGACCCAGGTCTTAAGGTCAAGATGGCCTACACCTGCCCCAACTTGACCAGACAGGAGAGTAGTAAATAGAACAGGGGCTCAAATCCCAGTTTAACCTTCTGTTAACTGGAACCCACAGCAAGTTGCCTGACATCTCTGAGTCTCGGTTTCTTTCCTTCTTTCACTAATTTGCTCATTCATCCAATAATAACTTGTATGAAGTGCCTGTATTAAGCATTATTATTGTCGTCTAAAGTGTCTACATCTCTCAGGTGGGAAGAATAACAGGGCTGTTATGCAGAATTTGGGAAATTTATGGAAGCCAACCAGTGGCTGAGTGCCCAGCACGCAAGGGTGATCGATAAGTATTTGCAAACTCTGACTGTGGAGCAAAAGGACTCACCTGGCCTTGGAGTTATGTCAGCTTCCGTAGAAGCTGGATCCCGACAGCACTAAGTGCAAAGAACAATCATCTCAATGTCCATCAAGTATTAATTGTTGCAGAGTGCACACGCACAGACACAAGCAGGGATGTGAGGAAATCCCTCAGGGCTTTCACAGCGAATCCCTATTTTACCTACTTGGGACAGAGCAAATGGGCAAAACGACAGCCCGGAGTGATTCTAGGCGGGAGGGAGAGGGCTGTGAGGGAGAGGCAGGTGTGGCTGCTCCGGGCAGGACCACCCTCCTCAGGTGACAGCAGAGGGCTCTCCCTTGATGGCGGAGCAAAAGAAGACAAGCAGTGAGCAATGGTCTCGTTGCTAAGTGCACAATTACAGCCTATCCATATGTTCTGAAAGGAAAGAGAATATGGTTTGGGGACAAGTTTGACTTTGGGAGAAAAAGGAAAGGCTTCCTGGGGGGTGGTGGTGGGGGGAGTGACTCTCAAACTGAGGCCTGAAGGATTAACTGTTAGGAACTAGGTCTGGGTTTGGAAAACGTCTACAAAGGTCCAGATAGCAAATATTTAGACTTTGTGGGCGCCTGGGTGGCTCAGTCGGTTGAGTGTCCAACTCTTGATTTCAGCCCACAGTTCAGGGGTTCAAGCCCTGCGCCAGGGCTTTGAGCTGACAGCGTGGAGCCTGCTTGGGATTCTCTCTCTCTGCCCCTTCCCCACTCACGCTGTCTCTCAAAATTAATAAATAAACATTTAAAAAACATATATTTAGACTTTGCAACTTTACCCTTGTCCTTGAAAGCAATCATGGACAGTACATAAGTGAATGGGGGTAGTTAGCTGTGTTCTAATAAAACTTTACTTCCTAAAACAGGCAATGGACCGGATCTAGCCTGTAGGCTGATTTGCCAACCCCCGAAGAGCTGAGAGAAGGCTAGGGGTCAGGGGTGGTATGCAGCAAAGAAAGTTCTAGAGGGGTCTGCGTGCACACAGACCCTGGCAACAGGAGCTTGTTGCACTTGAACACGTAGGTGTGGCTGGAACACAGAGAAAGCTGGAGCAAATCGTGTGAGGTGAGCGTGGAGAGTGGGCAGAGGCCCGCTTTGCAGGGCCTGCTGGGCCGTGTGAAGGATCTCTGTCCTTAAAAAGCAAAAGGGGAACAACTGAAAGGTTTTAAGCAGGGGCTAATGCAATCATATCTGAGATTTTGTAGGGATGACCGCCCACGGCTATGTGGAGAGCAGAACAGAGGCCCAGAGTGTAACCTCGTCCAGGGGAAATTCCATGGGGACCAGGACTAGAGTGGAGGCCCGGGAAGGGGGAGAGTCCGGGAAGTTTGCCCACTTGCTCAGGGCCACCAGGCCCTGTGGTTACAGTGCTAGATGCTAATGCGGGACTCCAGACTCCACGTGACACGCTACCAGCTCTTTCGGGAAGCAGCAGGGGACCCCTGTGGTCATGGCCCTGGATAGGCATTTCCCGAGGCATATTGCTGAAGGACTGAACAGCTTGCTTACACTGCCCCAGGGTCACACACCAATTAAATGCCGGTCCCAGACACTCATTCAGTTGTACAGCCAGTGGCCTTCCCTAAGGACTGTGGGTATTCTGTATCGATGCCACGGATTCCATTCACCAGAGCCCCGGCGCCCCGGCCAGCCTTATCTGTGTTCTCCTTACCACGGTTCCTTCCAGCCTGGTCCCTTGGTTGCTCGCCCTGGGGTCAAAGGCAGCTGTCCCGACAGCACTACCAAGTGACAATTCTTGAGGAGAGCAGACGCTGTGAAAAGTGGACAAATTAACTTCTCAAAGCACAGAAATGAAGGGGCCATCTACATTTCAGCAATCCATAGCAACGTTATCTCACAGCACAGTGTGATAATAACTGGCTTTGTAACAATGACACCGTACCAAGGTCAAGACGCTCACTCTGTTAAAGAGGACAGTGGAAAGTATATTTCTCTTTCACAGAATTTTTGGAAACAGTGCCTTCGGGTAAATAATTGAAATCTCCAAACTGTTAGTGCTTAAGGAGCAAGATGCTAATTAATGTATATGGACCCAAATTAGCATAAGTCGTGTGTCCTTTAGGAATGTTGGGGAAATGAGACTTTCTGTGCCCGTGCAAACACATCCCGTATCATTTATTTTCAGAAATGCTCATATTCGACTGAACACTCCAATCATGAGATATTTCTTGTAGGAGCAGAAGAATGGGTTGTGAGACAAAGTACACATTCATTTTCAAAATTATGATCTCCATTAAGCAGCACATTGGCCTTGTTTTGAATCCTGTTTTTTTTCTACTCACCAGCTCTGTGACTTGGGTTGGTTATGATCTTACATGGACTTTCCTTTCCTTCCTTCCTTTTTTTTTTTTTTTAATTTATTTATTTTGAGAGAGAGAGAGAGAGAGAGAGAGAGAGAGAGAGAATGAATGGGGGACAGGCAGAGAGAGAAAAAGGGACAGATGATCCAAAGCAGGCTGTGTGCTGACAGCATAGATCCCAATGTGGGGCTCAGGCTCACAAACCATGAGATCGTGACCGAGCCCAAATCGGACACTTAACCGACGGAACCACCCAGGCGCCCCTACTTTCCTTCCTAATAAAGTGAAGTGGCAATGAGAGTCGTAAGCATCTACTTCGAGCATCCAACACAGAGCCTGGGAGAGCAGGTGGGCCTCAGTGTGGTGATGGAGCCAGCTTGCCCCAGCTAGCGAGGGCTGCTAAACACATCTCTTCCCGACTCTGTTCCGTGACATCACGTTGGTAGCCTGCACTCAACCTCAGCCGGGAGTGTTTACTCCCCAACGTTACAAATCGGAGCCTTTTTTTCCTGCAGAGCTGGATTTTAAACATTTCCTGGCCCACCACCGAATCCCTGTTAACCTCTACACCTTCGCCTTTCCCCGTCATCATGCTTGTCGTCTGAGCTGCTCTTCCCGCGATGCTCTCCTTCATCCTGCATCGCAATCCCCTGGAGGGCTTGCTACGACGCACATGGCTGGACCCTTCTCCTAAGTCGGAATTTCTGACTTAGTCAGTCTGGAGTGGGGCCGAGGAATTTGTACTTCTGTCCCTGGTACTGCGGATCCCGGAACCAGACTTTGAGACGCTGGTCTCATCGGTCTAATAAACTCAAGTCCACGGTGCAAAGCCCTCTGTGGGCCACAGAAGAGATCCACCTTCTGCCTCAGACCACGGCGTTAAAAATTAATGAACGCTTGCATAGTACTTGCACATACACTGTCTCATTTAATCTCCCTAAGTACTCTACGAGGTAATAATCACTATTTTAACCCCCACGTGGTAGACGGAGGAAGCAGGCTCAGAGGGACTGAGTAACTTACCCAAGGCCACACAGCTCATAAGCAGAGAAACCAGGTTCAACTCAGGTCCTCCCACTCCGGGGCCACTGCATTCGTGATGCACACAGCGTAGCGCTCAAGGGCGAGCAGAGGCTGAAATCCGGCCTGCCCAGCTGTGCACCTGCAGGGCGGGGCCACATCAGCCCAGGAGGAGGGTGCCTTTTCCTTACCTGCATTAAGGCTCCGTATAGGCTAACGGTGTTGTCCGAGTCCACGGACGTGGAGGAAAGGCAGAGCAAGTGGCAGAGACAGAAAGTGCAGAGGGAGGCCCGCGGAAAGACATTATTTGAACATAATCAGGCCCACACATGTGGGCATGTGGAAGAGGCTTACAAAACAGCTGTTCCTGCAGGAGGTTTTGAGGGCAGGCGTCAGCACGGTGGAGCGAGGGAATCTGGCTGGAGGCAGAGTCACAGATTGTCAGCGATGAGAGCCGGATCTCCTGCCCACCGCTGGCATGTGTGTGGCATGGAAGGTGCCCGGTGGGTGGGGCAATTAGCCTGTATCCCAGGGCGCCTGGCTCTGTCTCTCGCTTTCCCTCCCACCGCCTTTCTGCAATTAGATTGCTCTGAGGAATCACTGCCAAGCCGCTTTGTTGCATCTGACGAGTTTATTAATTTCTTGGGGGCTAATGGGAGGGTGGGTGGGAGATGCATTTCCTGACTAGCGCTTAGGGGCTAATTAGTCTCTTTGCTGTGTCCCCAGAGGTGGGGGGTGGGGGCAGTACACTGCTCAGGCTTGTCAGATCTGGCTCCGGGTAAATCATTTCTATCCCTGGCTTTTGTGGGAACTTATCTCGTGGCTTGGGTAAGATCGGGGAGTCCGGGGCCGGGGCAGGCGGTTCGTGAAGATTGGGTCCCCTGAGCACAGCCGAGGTGGGAAGGTGAGGCAGGGGGGAGCTGTGTCTCGCGGGCCCTTCGGTGACTATAGATAGGACTCTGAGAAGTTCACTCCTGTGTCAGACATCCAAATGCCGACATCCAGCCCAAGTGTTCTTTATGTCCTTCTGTCTAAATCTGGCCCTTCCCACCCTCAGAGACCATGGGGAACCATTTCTCGCCATTTTGCAGACGGGCCGGATCTATCTTCAAACGAGCCTCCTCCGAGAGGATAGTCGTTTCCGCCTGACTTTGTGCAGGGCCCAAACCCAGGAGAGAAAAGCTCTGTCCGGGGTTCTTGCCCAATGGCTGAGGCTCCTTTCTCTGGTTTGCTGGGCCCGCTTTCATGAAGCACGTCTCGGCGTCCCTACCCAGGGCCCAGCAGCAGAGACAGGAAAGTCTCGTTCTGGGTGTCGGACAGCTCTGGGTTCGAGCCCGGGTACCACTACCGAGTGGATGAGCTTCGGCGAGGCACTAAACCTCTCCAAGCCCCAGTTTCCTTATAAATCAAAACACCACCCACTATCCGCAAAGTTGCGGGGAGAGTTCAGAGAGATGATAGAACACATCTAGCGCAGCAGGTGTCTGGTCTCTGTTTTTCCCCTTCCCCTTTGTGCTTGAAAAGCCAGAAGCTCATCCCTCATTCTCCCCACCCATTTCGCCTGCAGAGAGAGGCAGAAGGGGAGCGCAGCAAGAAGCTGATGTGGCTGGTCCCTTTGAGAGGCGGTTAGGTGCTCCAGAGACCCAGACGAGGCTCCCTCGCCTTCTGTCCATGTTTCACCAGCAGCAGCAACCTGCTGACATGAGATGATGGCTTCCCCTGCTTCCAAGTACCAGCCCCTAAGCGAGATGCTGGGGCGTGAGCATAAACTGGCCAAGCCCCACACGGGCTGGTGGGGAAGACAGGCAAGCAGAAACGTGCAGTAGGGCATTGGAAGAGCCAGGCAGGACGGTCACGGAGGCTTCTTTGGGAAGACGCGCCTGGGGCTGAAGCTCAGGCCTCTCAGCCAGTGGGTGAGGTGGCCCCAGGACAAGTTGGAGAGGCTCTTTTATTTCAATGTCAGTTTCTTTATCTGTCAAATGGGACCTCCCGTGTGGACGTGCACGAGACGCTGCTTGTAAACTAGAAATGAATATGCGTATGTCCAGGACCCTTCTGCCCGTGCGGAGGCAGAGAAAGCTGCCCACCCCCTCTTCAAGTGGCATCCTCACAGAGTCTTGGAGAGGAGTTTTGGGGTCATCTGGGTCATCTCCCCTTCGGCAGGTGAAAGGCTCACCCGTGGACACCATCGGTCCTGTGGCTTGGCCTTCCCCTCTTCAAGCTCCAGGCCAGGATGTCAGAGGGGTGATTACTGTTCCCCAAGACCCTCAACCCTCTGGCCCTACGGAGTGGGAGGGGGTGGGGACCAAGGGTGAGATGCATCTTCGTTGTTGTTCAGTTTTCCCCAAGAGGAACCCAGAGCCCAGCTCTGGTGAACAGAGCCACGTGGCATCCATGGAACTTGTGACGATTTTCCAGGGAAGCTGCTGCTGGTGCCTGGAGGTGCCTGGCAGGGCCGGATGTGTGCGTTTCATTGGGTTTCCGGCCAGCTGTCAGCCACGTCTCCTGGCTGCCCACTTCAGACACTCAGCAACAGACATGATTTGCCAGGGGCTTCCACTAGTAGAAATACATTGGTATTGGGGCGCCTGGGTGGCGCAGTAGGTTAAGCGTCTGACTTCAGCCAGGTCACGATCTCGCGGTCCGTGAGTTCGAGCCCCGCGTCGGGCTCTGGGCTGGTGGCTCAGAGCCTGGAGCCTGTTTCCGATTCTGTGTCTCCCTCTCTCTCTGCCCCTCCCCCGTTCATGCTCTGTCTCTCTCTGTCCCAAAAATAAATAAACGTTGAAAAAAAAAATTAAAAAAAAAAATACATTGGTATTTACACACATGC
The DNA here is from genome assembly GCF_018350155.1 of Leopardus geoffroyi. NCBI lineage: Eukaryota > Metazoa > Chordata > Mammalia > Carnivora > Felidae > Leopardus > Leopardus geoffroyi. The sequence continues at coordinate 18,124,498 of NC_059329.1, forward strand.
GTGCACACACACACACACACATACGTATTTATAAAAAGGGTTCCGCTGAGAAAACAAACCATCTGAAAACCCAATGATGTTGAGCTTAGGTATAGATGACTTTCTAGAACGGAGAGCTGGGTAAGTTGTGTACTTTTCCCCCTAGAAGTGAAGGCAACGGGGAAGAGGGAGGAAAATAGTGTCAGGCTAAATACATTCTGATTATGACCCAGGGAAGGTTTGCTCTTATTCCCGTTTTGTAGATGAGGAGACATGCTCAGAGAGGTTCAGTAATTTTTTGGGGAGGTTACGCATTTGAGGTGCATGCTCCTGAGCCTGGCTGAATAACCTAGCCTCAAACTGGAGCATCCGTGGTCTTGGTTGGCTCGGAGAAGAAGGCAAGGCACCCATTACCACCCCCGTTGATAGCTAGGGAAACTGAGGCTCAGAAAGATCTAAGTAGCTTGCCTGGGTTCTCACAGCCAGCAAGTGAACCAACCAGGGCAAGAACCCAGCTCTTTCCTCTTCGGGTTCGTTCACTCGTTGAACCCTCAGCGACGTTCACTGAAGGACCTAGTGCGATGCCACTTCTGTCCGGTATACCATTCTGATTCTTATCTGGGTAATCAGAATCACGGAAAGGAAAGGCTGAAGCGAAGGAGCTTTGTGGCTCATGCCTGCCACAAGATCATGTGATCCACTGGTCCCCTTCCCTTCTGTGTGAGAGAACGTCGCCGAACTGCATTCCGTTCCTGATTTGTTTCTCTGCTTTCCTCCTCTACCTCTCCTAGGTCTTTGCCCCTATCTTCCTGTCCCCTCTCAGATCCCTCCTCCACCTTCCCTGACCCCCTCAACCCTATGGAACAGTAACCCTGCCCTAATCCCACCCCTCTTGTCCATGCTGCACATCCCTGCCTCCTTCTGTGCCTCACGTATAGCCCAGCCGAAGGCAGGGGACTGGCCTCTCTGCTACTTCTCAACCCTGGAGGCCTGTGTGACCTCAGCAACCCCACTCTCCCCAGCCGCCTCCTCTCCCCATTTCTTCCCAGCCCTCTCTCCTTTGTCTCCTCAGATTGGCCAGTGGCACGTGGCTGATGGCCTCAGCATGGACAGCCGCCTCTACGCCTCCAACATCTCCGACAGTCTCTTCAACACCACCCTGGTTGTCACCACCATCCTGGTAAGCGGGGTGGTCCTGGGCCTCCCAGCTGCAGCTCCTCACGGTGCCTCTTCCAGCTCCAGGAGCTCCCGGGGTCCCAGTGAACACAAGACGGGCGCTCTAATCACAGCACCGAGGCCAATTTATGGCAGTGTAATTAAACTCGAGTTGCTGTTTCATATGGAAATGATATTTGATGAGTTCCAGAGCAGCTGGGGAAGAGCGATGGGGTGAAGAGACACCACAGTTTGTGCATACCTCTTCCAGGGGCACCCTGACAGCCAGGGTGCTGTGCATGGCCCAGGGAAGGGAACCGTATGACAGAGAAGCCCAGCAGGGGGCTGGATCCGGTCCACCGGGGTGGCCCCTACTCTTTCACGGCAGCCTACTTTGCTTGGTGCCTCCTGTGTACCAGATGCCCCCCTGCGGTGGACATCTGAATTCCAGTGGGTTTTTATGGCCTGTTTCTTCATTTCCAGATGGTCAAAAGAAAGTTCTCAATCTATAGAGCAAGGGACCATCTGCGTTTTTTATTTGATTCAATTCTCCTCAACAATTACCAAACCCTTCTCCCCATGGATCAGGCACCGTGTTCATTCCTGGAGACACGAAGATGAAGAAGACTCGGTCTCTAGCCTCAAAGAGGTCATAATTTAGTAGGTGGCCTGGGTCAAGTGCATTCATGGCCAAGGTTGGCCTCTTCCCCCGTGACGATCTCGTGTTTTAAAAGATGTATCCGTTAAACCAACTGCATATATTAAGCAATAATTAGTTTGTTTCTCTCCCCTCACTCTCCCCTTTTGACTAATCAAAAGCATATTTCCCTGCCTGGCACAGTATCTTATCAGCAGGAGGTAACCAATGCTGCCACACTGATATAAGTCCAGCCCAAAGCAGAGACTCGATGCGCTGGGTAGTCTGCTCAGCCTTATCGCTGCTACATGCGCAAGGCCTGCAAATGCGTCTGTTTCTTTAGGCTTTTTGAGATAATGAAACAGCTCAGGGACCTCCATCACTTCATTCATGAACTCCTGGGGCACAGGAACCCTAGACTAGAATTCTTGATCTGCGGGCAGACTGGGGTAAAAGTTAGGAAAAAGGTGCACAGCTAGCCCTAAGGGGGTTGAAGGAGGAAGGGGTTCCCATGCCATCAGGAAGGTTAGCAAAGCCTCCCGGAGAAGAAGGGACACAGAAGACAGGCTCCAAAAGACAGGGAGAGATGGGGAGGGAGAGGTGAATGAAGGACAGCATTGTGGGCATTTAGGAAATGCTGAAAAGGGCTGGTTTTCCAGGAAATGGGCATTGGTGGAGGGGGGAACAGGAGACCAGAAAAGCAGGCTACAGTGCTTGGGAACTTGAATGCCACACTGTTGAGTGTTCCCTTCATGTGAGAAACGGAGTCACTGAATATTTTCATTCGCTTTTTCAGTGAATATTTGGGGGATACTACTGTATGCTGGGTGCTGTTGTGGGTACCCAGGAATAGACAGAGCTGAGATCACAGGCGTCAGTTTGGACCCATTGAGCCAGGGAAATCTGAGCAGAGACCTGACAGGGGGAGGTGAGAGCCAGGTGGTTGTCCGGGAAGGAATATTCCAGGCGGAAGGAGGAAACGGAGCGAAGGATGGAGAGAGCAGTTCCAGCTCCCAGACTGTTGGTCACTTCCCACTGTCAGCTCCAGCTTTTGCCTCTCTGAACCAACCTGGAAATGCCAGAAAGATTGGAGAGTGGTGGTATCACCACAGCCCCTGAGGGCTCCTAGAGCCTGGCTGAGCTGGGCAGTCGTGAGCTGCGGTCCTGGCCAAGGGCGGGGGGGGGGGGGGGGGTCAGCACACAGCATCACTGTTGGGACCTCCCGCCCGCAGGCTTCTGGAGTCCCATGCTGTCCGTCCCCAAAACCCGTGCTCTCACTGAGGCCCATTTCCCTCTTCCACCTGAGCACGACCTCCTGAGAGGCTCCCTTCTCAATTTCTCAGTCTACCCCCCATACTCCCTACCCCTCTGTCAGCGTGGTCTTTCTGAAATCAGAATTATCCTGTTATTTCGTCACTTACAATCCTTCAGCACTGCCCAGGACCCTCCACCCCTGCACTCGGAGTAGAAACCCCTCATAATCAAGCCCAGCCTGCCCTACCTGCTTCCTCTCCACGCAACTTGGGATCTAGCAGTACAAGACTGCACGACACTTCCTCACTGTATCATGCCCTTCCCTGCCTCTGCACCTGCTGTTCCCTCAGCCCAGAATACCCTTCCCCCCAAATCCCATTTCCAACTGGAAATGCCTCTGCACCCACCCTTCAGACCTCTCTTCAGATGTCACTTCCTCCGTGAAATCTTCCCTAACCTGACTCCTGCCCTCCCCTGTCTCTAGCATTTTGCCCACACCTCCGTAGTGGCATTTCTCCTATCAGACGTTGTTGTTTACACTCTATATCCCCTTCTAGAATGGGAACTCTCAAAGATTGGGGTTCCTGACGCAAAGTAGGAGCTCGGCGATTAGAATTTGAATAAAGGAGTTCCTTCCTACAGCGTAGAAGGATGTCCCTTAAAAGCCAACACGAGTTTGAGAGGGAGATGGGGACATTGCTGGGTTGCACTTCCTGCCTCTCAGGGGCTGGAATTGGACGGTGCCGAGAGCTTTGGCACAGACCCACGGGGACACGGAGACCACAGGGGTGTGTTTCCAGATGGGGAAAGTCAATCCGACTCTGTGTGTGTGTGCACGCACGCATGTGGTTCACATATGCACACGTGTGTTCATCAGCTGTGACAGCAGGGCACTTTGGTGTCGGGTGACGTTTAACAACATGGTAAGTATGATCCGGACACACATCTTGTCTTGTGCCTGTGTGTCTAAGATGGCTGCTACAACTCTCACGAGGAACAATTATCTTAATTTAGTCCCCGGTGACCATTTGTGGGTTATCCTTGGCAAACAGTAATCCTGAATGACTCACCCCTTAACGCTCAGCACATATCCCTGTCATCTCCTGTTCCTGTCCCGGTACACTTGGGACATGTGAATGATTTATTGGTTAATAGCAAACACACAGAATTAGCCGTAGGTCTTAACTCCTTGAGCGCTTACCCCGAGTTGAACATTTTGCCTGTGTTCCCCTTTCCCTTCTCCCAACACTCATGCCGGCACAGAGGGGCTCCGGCTCCAAGCCAGCACTCGGCCCCCCACATTTTTCAAAGTGCTGGGGAGCCCCAACCTTCCTGACAGTTTGGCTTTCCCACGTTTCCTCCCTCCAAGATCGGCTTTCTTTTTTTTTGGATGTTTATTTTGTTTTTGAGAGAGAGAGAGAGTGCGCGCAAGCAGGGGAGGGACAGAGAGAGAAAGAAGGAAAGACAGAATCCCAAGCAGGATCTGCACCCTCTGTGTAGAGCCCAATGCAGGGCTCGAACTCACAAACCGTGAGATCATGACCTGAGCTGAAGTGGGATGCTTAACTGACTGAGCCATCCAGGCGCCCCCAAGATTGGCCTTTTGTATGTTTACTATGAACGTGCCTGTGAGTGTTAAGTTAATTTGAGAGTAGAATGTTTCTGGGAAAAGAATTTCATGATACTCCCTGGGATAAGTAAAGGTAGCATGGGATGTGGCCAACCCAGGGCTGGAACCCCCAGCCAAGCCCTGTCCTGGCATTGTGCATTCACTCAGTCCACAAGGGCCTGGTGCCGGAGCCAGATAGGGGTACCAGAGAAGGGGAAGAGTCCGTCCAGGCCCCACTTACATTTTACCTGGGAGCATGGCCTAGAGGATGACTGGGCCATGTGAGGCAGTGAGAGCTCCGAGAAATGAGTTGGCATCAGAGGAGGCGATGCGACCCCCAAGGACAGAGGTGAGTTAGGTTAGGCGGGAGAAAGGGAGGGAGAGCAGCTGGGGCAGAGAGAAACCCTTGAGTGGAGGACAGCAGGTGTGGAAGACAGGAGACTGGCCCACCTCATGGACATGGCAGTGAACTTGGCCATGAAACAGAACCAGGCCACCTTTGACACAGAGCTCCCTCTCCCCGACAAACAACCTCTGCCTTCTTCTCTCCTACTTCACACTCACAAAATCACCCTCCTGTACCCTCCCCTCATGACTTCTGGGCTGTCTGACTCTCAGTCCTCCCCAACCCTGAAGCCCCTTCTGACTTGAGCTCAGCAAACCAGTGTCTCAGCACGTGTGTCTCTTAGCTTCTAGCACGATCTCCACCTTGATGCTCAGCCATCTCATCTCGTGCGGGTCCCAAGCCCGGTCGTCCTCACCATCCCCACTCACAGCTACCCATCAAGGGTCAGCCTCCCGACTTCCTCTGGGCCTTGGTACTCCCTGGGCCCACGTCTTACCCCTTCCTTGTCATATCCCCTGAGCAGTTCTGCTAAGCCCTTTGCACACCAAGCCTTTAGTCCCGCCCCCAACGTGACTCTGAGGCCTGGCACGGATTCCCTCACCTCTGTCCCTTCCCCTCCTCTCTGTGTCCACGTCCATGTCTCCACCTCACCTACAGGCTTCCTTCCCAGCTTCTTTGTCGCCTTGGCCCTGTCTCTTTCCACTTGGCCCCAGGACCTCACTGCACCAGCTAGCACCTCTCTTCCTTCTCTGATCTCTCCTTCTCATGGGATTCTTCCTTTCTACCTGCAAATACACCCTGGTCTCTCCCATCCTCAGATACCATCGCCACCCCCTTGCCCACACCCTGCTGCCCCTCCAGCTGCCTCCAGCTTGGGGGATTGTGAGTCGTGGTGTTGGTGGGCCCTCGGGGAATCCTCCAGCCCAGTGGTTTGCAGATGGGGCAACCGAGGCTGGAGGAGAGACGAGGCCAGTAGAAGGTGGGTGGAGAGGCCGTGTGCCTGCCTGCCTTTATCTCCTGACTTCTCAAAGTTCTGGTACCTTCTTTCTCATGCACCTTGCATTCACTCCCCATTCCTGTGGAGTCCTGCCGCCCCGCTGCACCTGCCATGGGAGGGTTGCCAGCAACACCTGGCCAGGGGCCCCCTTCACAGCCCTGCTTCATCTCTGTGCACCCTCCTTCCTGAACCTCCTTGCTCCTTGGCTCTCATGGCCCCATTCTCCTGATTTTCAACTTTTCTGGTTGCTTCTGCTTTATCTTCTATGGCTGCTCTTCATTTTCCCACTGTCTAAGATCAGGGCCTTGTTCTCTTGTCCCCCTTCTGTCCTCCCTCATTTCTTCCCCCGCTGATGGCCTCACATTTCCTGCAGCTTCAGCCGTCCATTCTCTACAGAGGCCTCCCAGTCCCTGCCCCGGTCTTGCCCTCAGTCCACATTTTAAGCACTCGGTCAGGGGTTTCCTCCGGGATAGCCTGCCGGCCCCCCAAATTCAACACGTCCCCAATCGTCTTCCCTTCCAGACCATCCATGCCCGTGATGACACCTTCCTCTGGACATCCACCCAGGCTCCAACAGTCTGAGGACCCCTACCTTCTGTACCCCACACCCCACCTGCCCTCAAGCCTGGCCCTCTCTGTGTTTCTTCCAGCTCTCTGCGCTCTATCCTGAGCCAAACTATGGCTCAGGACTCAGTATCTCACATCAGGAGAGAGTCTGCCCTAGCCCCAAGATGCTCTCTCTTATTATTTAATATTCTTAATCCTTAAGTCTTTCAAACCGTCCATGTTCCCCTACTATGTATGTAGGCTGTGTACCTACCTTGCCCTGGCACCCAAGGCCCCTCTGACCCTAATTTATCCTCCGGGCACACAAGCCATGCTCCAACTGAATGGAGGGTCCGTTGTCCCCTAAAGAGGCCATGCTCCTTCTCACTCAAGATTATGCCCTTGATCTTGCCTTTCCCCTGCCTCTGATGCCTTTCATTAACACCACTCCATCTGTATTCCATCCCCCTCTGGAACCCAGCTTGGGTTTTACCTCCCCCATGGAAACTTCTCTGGACGTTTTCACCAGAGGGACCCACCCCTCTTCCCAGAGCTCTCGTGGCTGGACCTGCTCTGCCTTGGGTTGCATTTGGTCAGTACATGTTCTTACCTCACCCGCTATATTGTCAGTATCCTAGTATCTCATAATGCCCTGTGACAGGCCCGTGTGGAATAAACAAACAGAAGGGAAAGAAAGAAGGGATGGGAAGGGGGTGAGGTCAAATGATGACCTTGCACCAGAGGGAGGAGCTTCAGCTTGACCCTCTGTGCACTGAGACCCTTGTGTGTTCCTGGTAAGAGAAGTGTCTTGAGGCCGGGAGGGGAGCTAATTGCCACCTCCAGAGCAGCCCATCGCCCCAGTCACTTCCGTCCCTCTACCTCGTCTCCTCCCCGACCTCTGCCCCGGCACCCCCATCCCTCGTGGCTGAGACACCAGGGCTAAGATGAGAATGACAGCTGCCCAGTTTTGCTGCAGGAAAACCCGTATTTAATGCTGAAGGGGAACCACCAGGAGATGGAAGGCAATGACCGCTACGAGGGCTTCTGTGTGGACATGCTCAAGGAGCTGGCAGAGATCCTCCGGTTCAACTACAAGATCCGCCTGGTCGGGGATGGTGTGTACGGTGTTCCTGAGGCCAATGGCACCTGGACGGGAATGGTCGGGGAGCTGATCGCTAGGGTAAGGAAAGAACAGGTGGTCTAGACTCGGGGGTGGGCCGGGGAGGGGGAATTGAAGGGCATGAGGTTTGCTGAATGCTCATGAACCATCCACGTATTCAGGCAGTCATGCCTTTTTCGTGTATCTGTCCATTTTTTTGCACAAATCTTTTCCATGCCGGCCCTGAGCCAGGCACTGGTGGTAAACGTTAGTGATGCAGACCGCCATGATCCCTGCCCTGTGGCTCTCCCAGTTCAGCACCTGTAACAGGTAATGGAGGTCTTGACCAATTAATACGGATTTGAGGTTTGGGTTTGGGGTCCGTTTTCTGGATACGCCTGGTGCTTTCTGTTCGTTCCGATGATTTTGCGGCTCGGTAGCACCCCCTGGCAGAGCTTGGGTGGGCCCGGGAGAATGGAACACGCCACATCAGTTGACTTTGACACTGGAGAAGTGCCGGTCAAGGGAGACATGGTAAAATAACAGGGGGAAAAAGTTCAACCGTCAGAGGAGATGGTCACAGTTACAGCTATTTTGTTATCACTTCTCGTACTACTCTCTGCTGTCGTTAACGTGCTCCTACAGACCCGAGCCAGGGTGCACTTGGACAGGCTGTAGATTTTCAGGGTGAATGTGGGGAGTTGGTTAAGATGCAGGTGAGCGTCGTAGAATGTCAGTCATCTGTTTGGTTAGAGCAAGGATATAGAAAGTTCTTCCTGGGGGACATCTCTTGTTTTCTTGGCACACAGTATTAACAGCTGTACAAATTAATTAAGCCGTTACTGTTTCACGGCCCCTATTTCCGTAACCGAGTTTTTGTGGCCGGGTCCTGGTGATGGGCACTCAGTGCAGAGAGCACAGACCTGGGTTCCTAGCACGACCTTGAACCAAGCCCTTTCCCTCTCTGTGCTTTCCACATGCAGAAGGAGCCCCTGCAGCCTCCCAGTGAATGCCAACGTGCAAGGGCTTTACATACATTATCTTGAATCCTCTTTAAACATACCCTTTAGCTCGATGTTATCCTCACTTTACAAACGAGCCATCTGAAGCTCAGAGGGCCTGAATGACTTGTCTGAAGCCACATCGTTAGTATGAGACAGGGCTGGGATTTGAACCCAGATCTGTGTAACGGCCGGGCCTGCGCTGTTCTCACCGCCGCACCCCACCGCAGCTGGACTTTGATGTCACCAAGAAAGGTACCCTTCCAACTGGGCCCCGCCTTCTCTCCTTCCTTTTCATGCTCCCTCCCTCCACACTGCTCTTCCCTTCTGCCTGGCTTTCTTCTTTTCTTCCCTTCCTTCTTTTTTCTCTGCCCTTTATCTCTTGAGTTAATACGATTTTAACCCTTTATATGTACCAGGCTTGGGGTACGAGACACATTTTTGCCGTGATCGTCTTCAAGGATAAAAATATCTGTTGGGTATTAAGTAAGCAGTCTTTGATGCCTCATGGTGAAATGGTTTGTATAGACAGGAGCATGAAAAGCTATTTAAGAGCTGAGGAGAAGGGTGCTTAGGAGATTGCCTGGCTGTATAGACAGCATTTGCAGTGACCCGGCAGGGTACATAGCAAGACTCTGGACCCTCCAGTGTGAGCTGTGTCAGAAGTGAGGCCTTGCTGACAAGGAGAGGCTCTCATACAGAGGACTGACCAATCAACAGAAGGCCACAGAAGGCCTAGGGAGCCCAGGGAGCATTTCACAGGGGCAGGGCATAGGGGTGAAGATTTCCTCAGAGAGCTGTCTGCTATCTTGATTTTTTTTTTAATGTTTTTATTTAGTTTTGAGAGAGAGACAGACAGAGTGTGAGCGGGAAAGGGGCAGAGAGGGAGGGAGACACAGAATCCGAAGCAGGCTCCAGGCTCTGAGCTGTCGGCACAGAGCCTGACACGGGGCTCGAACTCACACGCCGTGAGATCATGACCTGAGCTGAAGTTGGATGCTTAACCGACTGAGCCACCAAGGTGACCCTGTCTGCTATCTTTGAGATTCGAGCCCACCCTGCTGATGGTGCCCATGCTTCAACCCCCCATCCCCCCCAAAAAAAACCCAGATTTTTTTTTTTTTAATTTCTTTTTTTCAACGTTTATTTATTTTTGGGACAGAGAGAGACAGAGCATGAACGGGGGAGGGGCAGAGAGAGAGGGAGACACAGAATCGGAAACAGGCTCCAGGCTCTGAGCCATCAGCCCAGAGCCCGACGCGGGGCTCGAACTCACGGACCGCGAGATCGTGACCTGGCTGAAGTCGGACGCTCAACCGACTGCGCCACCCAGGCGCCCCAAAACCCAGATTTTTTATTTGCATTTCACTGCAGAGGTGGAGGCCGGTGGTTAAACCCCAGGAGGCTGAACTGCCATGCCTTTTCCTTCTCTTACGGGCAAACTTGGTCACCTTGAGTCCGTTTCTTCAGCCCTCCTTGGCCTGCCTGGTGACTGGTAGGGCGACTTCAGGGATGTCAGAGTTAGTGTATAGCCAGTCCCCTTATCAGCCCCCTAATGAGCTATGACATGGACTGGCAGAGAGAGGGGAGGAGCCTGGGACTCAAGGACATGCGGCTACACACTGAATGATTTAGGCAATTAGCCAGGGATCTTCAGCTTCACCCCAGATTGGCTTTCAAGCCCAAACCCTTGCTGCTTTGGTCTCATCTAGACATAGCTACTCATATCAACTAATTAATTACTGAAACCATTAATTCAATAAATATTTGTTGAATGCCTTCTGCTATTCCAGCTGTTGGAGATACAGTGGGGGGGGGACCCCATAAACGCAGACACTGCCCTCATGAAACTTACCAGCGAGAGACAGAGGTTAATGAAGGATCACATGCATATAGAGTTTCAAACCGTTAGCGCAAGGGAGGAAAAGTAGAAGGAGCCGCGAGGACGTATCAGAGGGCAGTGGGATCCAGTCTTGAGAGGCGAGAGGGCAGGGGAGGGAAGTCTTCCCTCGGGAAGTGACATTGGAGCTGGTATCTGAAGAATGGGAAGAGCATTCCAGCCCAGAGGCTGTCTGGATGCCACTGGGATTGATTCTGGGCTGGAACGGGTGATGCTGGGACCACCACCTTCCCCAGGTTCAACAATTAGATGTGTCTGCCAAGATGTTCCTTAGGTTTCCATTAGTCCTAAAGCCAAGATCCATCTGTCGTACAGAAACATTGCAGAGGCTGGAACGGCAGGGCCTTGAATGTCCCAACCGAAGGAAACCTCAGAGCTCACCACATCTAAATCTGTCACTTTTGCAGACGAAGCAAGGGAGGGTCAGAGAGGTCAAGTAACCTGCCAGAGATCACATAGCTAATAAGTACCGAGTCCACATTGAAGCCCTGGGCTCTCTGGTTTCAGCACTCGTGGTCTGAGAGAGCACAGATCCCAATGTTAGACCTAAGCTAAAATTTCAGTCCGTGTGCTTACTGGCTGTGTGTTCTCTGGCAAGTTATTTTATCCTTTCTGTCCCTTCTGCAAGCCTTCAGTGTTCATTGGGAAGAATTTTAAGGATTTAAAATAACACACACACACGGGGGCGCCTGGGATGGCTCAGCCAGTTAAGCGTCTAACTCTTGATTTCAGCTCAGGTCATGAGCTCACGGTTCGTGGGTTCGAGCCCCGTGTCGGGCTCTGTGTTGTGTTGAGCCTGCTTGAGATTCTCTCTCTTTCCCTCTCTCTCTGCCCCTCCCCTGCTCAGTCTCTCTCTCAAAAAGTAAATAAACTAAAAATAATAATAAAATAACACACACATACAGAGGGTTTGACATACAGGAGGCATAGGAGTTGCCTTCAGTCAGGGCTCCCTAGAAAACTGAGCCCAAGGGGGAAGTTCCCATGCTAATTGAGGGAGTGCACTTCCAAGGCAGCAGAAGTGAGGGGGAGGGGAGGGGAGTGGCAGGCCAAGAGGACATCTGTCCATCCTTATAAAGGAGTACGTCCCTGGGCTGGCCATAGCTCTGCTCCAAGCCCAGCTGAGTGTTCGCTCTTCAGAAAGACCCAGGAAAGGGCTGCCTCACCAGACAGCCCGTAGCGATGGGGAGGAGAATGCGCCTGCTGAGTCTCCTCGGCTGAGGTTCACCCCGCAGGGTGTCACCTCCCCATGTGCCCCAAACCCTGTGGCCGCCTTCAGACAAGTCAGATCCTGAATCAACAGTGACAGCTCCCCAAATCAAGCCGCAGCCGATGGGTGTGAGCAGCTGACGCCCTTCCTGCCTGCGGCCTTGTCCAGTGACAGAATGTGCTGCGGATTGTTAGGACACAGCTGCTGTCGCGCCATCCGTCTGGGGGCCACGGGTAAAACTGAGCGTGACTCCGTCCCCCTCCTCGCTGGGGGAGCCCGGAGGCGAACCTTAGCTGGTTTCGACCAGGAGTGATTTTTTTTTTTTTTTAAGTAAGCTCAAAGCCCATCGTGGGGCTTGAACTCACGACCCTGAGATCAAGAGTCACATGCTCTATGGACTGAAGCAGCCAGGCACCCCTCAGGAATGATTATTATTAGGCTCCTGGAGGTACACCAGGTTGTGTCTCCGTGACCCTCTCTTGTTCAAGGAGAATGCCTTCCCCCATAGGAAAAAAAAAAAAAAAAAAAAGGAAAGTAAGCCCGTCATCTGTTAACAGCTGCAAGTGAAAACAGTTGTTCACAACATCACACTGGGGTAAGCCTGAGATTCCATGTTGGGGGCGCAGCGGTCCTGGGCCAGTGCATCCACGCGCACTGTCCACGCCTGTGGCTTTGGGGGCTGCTCACCCACGTGGCACATGTGACATCTGGGGGAAGAGACCGTGTAAAGGGTGAGGCCCCCGGGGTGTGCATGGACAAGGCTGCCCACCCGCTTCCCCTGGACAACCAGCAAGATGAGGCCTGGTTGGCCTGCAGTAAGAGAGACAGAGGCTGGACGTAAAGGGGAATCACACCCCACACACAAGGGGCCGATGGCCCTTGGCTAAGGAATCTCTTTCTGTAGACAGTCTGAAGAGCACAACAGCTTCCCGCATGTCTGAGTGACACGGAGTGAAGTACAGAGGCGTGGGCCATCTCCAGTGGGTGTTCGAGAGCCTCAGAGTTCACGTCCATTATCACCCGCTTATCCAAGGCTCTCGGGCTTGGACACATGGCCTATTAGTTGTAGAAGAGCATTCAAGCATGTGTTCTGCATCTGTTTGGAAATCATCGGAATATGTCTTTTGGCACAAATCCCATTACAGGTGGGAATGTGCTTGGAGTGACAAGTAGATTCACACAGACTGGACCAGGTGGGTGGCCTCTCCCCCCGGTCCTGTGGTTGAGCCGCAGAGGTGAGCGGGATGAATCTATTTGGGGAGGCTCTCGGATCTGGATTCGTTTGGCCCCGGTCAGATCCTTCCCGGATGAGCCCGTAGCAGGCCTGCCCACAGTGATGGTTTGTCTTGATGGAGGTGAACTTGGAGGGGAAGGGGTGGATTGAAGTAGTGTGAAGAAGGAGGTACCCCAGGAACAGTCTCAGGGATCCTCCTGTTTCACTCCAGTAAACTTACTTACGGTGTTAATTGAAATTGTTCAAGGTATTCAGATACAAAGATGAGTGGATGGTTCCCAGGTCTCTCTTTGATGGGAGATAGTTGGGTAAAAGTTGGGTAAAAGTGAGAAAGGCATTGATGGGGAAGAGCAGGGTATGGACCGAGGGCTGGAGGACCGGCTCCTGATTCTGCTGGTGACGTGTAGGAGAGCCACCTGCGGGAGGTCATGTTTGACCAGAGTCTTTAAGGACGAAGAGAGGTTGGCCAGGCACAGGAGGGACATGGAGAGCAAAGAGTGTGCCGGGAGGGAAGGAGCATGAGCTGCCAGGCTGAAGAATGGATATTTCCATTTTAGGTTAGGATGCCTGAAACAGAGCATGGTGGGAAATGAGGCTAGGAAGCAGGCAGCGGTCATTGATGAAGGTCCCACGTGACGAAGGGCCCCCAGTGTGGAGTGTGGATGGCTGGAGGAGTGGGACAAGACAGAGGCAGGGGAGCCTGCCTGTGCAACAAAGGTCTTGGCTTTCTTAGACTCATTTCAGGAGTAAACTTTTGGATCGTGAGGCTACCTCCTTTATGCCTTGTCTGGATGCCTCTTGCTTCTTTGGTTAAGCCATTAAAAGGCTTATTGGTTTGAGTTGCTATTAATAGATCCTACTTGTCAGTGGTCAGATGGTGAATCCTTTAAATGGGCTTTTTTTTAAAATAATTTTATTTTAGAGAGGAAGAGAGCATGCACAAGTGGGAGAGGGGGCAGGGAGGAAAGAGAGAGAGGGAGAGGGAGAGAGAGAGAGAGGGAGAGGGAGAGAGAGAGAGAGAGAGAGAGAGAGAGAGAGAGAGAGAGAATCTTAAGCAGGCTCCACACTCAGTGCAGAGTCCAGTGCGGGGCTCGATCCCACAACCCCGGGATCATGACCTGAGCCAAAATCAAGAGTCGGATATTCAACTGATTGAGTCACAGGTGCCCCTTCCCTTCTGATTTCTTAATGAATATGTATTTTACACAAGTGAAAATGGGGTCATAGTATATGTTAATTCAGAAGTCACCAGGACACAGGGACCAAATGAGAGTGGACCACGAGAGACAGGTATTTCAGTGAGAAGACTCCTAGATTTCTAACTTGGACATCAGGGTGGATGGTAATGCCAGTTGTTGAGGTGGAAAATTCAAGAGGAAATCAGGTCTGCGAGGAAAGGGGAGGACGAAGTTAGCTTCGGAATGGGGAACTGTGAAATGCCTTTCGGACATCCAGGTAGAGGCATTCAGCAGGGAGTTGGCTACAGTGGGCTCGGCACACTGATGCTGTGGGTGCTAGGGTGCGCGGTGAATCGGAGGTGGTTGCTGAAGCCACGAGTGGGGAAGGAATCACCCAGGAGGAAAACACAGGCTCGGGAGGCTGCCGAAGGCCCTGGGAAGAAAATGGGTAAAGACGTTTTCCACCCCTTGAAAGGAAGTACAGAAAGTTAGCGATACAGAAGTCACTGGCAAGAGCAGTTTCGTGGGTGGCGGGATTGAGATAAGATGGCAGTGGTCGAACCTGGGAGGAATGAATGGTCTGTAAAGAAGCCTTGCTTTTATGGGAAAGCAGGAGAAGGGGTTGTCGCTAGAGGGAGCTGTGGAGCAGAAAGGTTGGCTGTTGCTCAAAATGAACTCCCTATGGACAAGAGCTGCCCGGAGTTGAGAATGGGGGCGGGGTGGGGGGGGGGTGGGGAGGACGCAGAGCCCGCCACGTGGCTGGAGCAGTGTCAGGGTTGGGTGACCGTCAGGACCGGGCCGAGCACGGGGTGGGGGGTGGAGCATTTGTGAAAGGGTTTTGGAGTCCTGGCCAAGACGCGAGAACTTCTTCCCAAGGCGGATAACTGGGAAGCAGCGCCATCAGGGGCATATCCCTCCGGGCCGTTGACTCCGTAACGCTTCACAAGATTCTGCAGTGATTTCCCATCCGAAACCGCTTTGACCAGTATTCACTCCTTACCCGTTTCACAGCAGCGCCGTGAAGTAGATGTCGTTATCCCCATCATAGAGATAAGCCACCGGAGACTTAGAAGTACAAAATGATTCTCCCAGTGTCCCACAGCCAGCAAGCGGAGAAGCAGGGTCAAGCCCAGGCACTAGTCCACAGCAGGACATGATCTCACCTGCTGCAATGGCAGCCTCGGGTCCCCGCAGCCACCATTGGCATTCACTTTGGAGATGTCTTCCTAGGCAGAGGATTTGGAGGGTGCCCAGGACTTGGTACCCAGATCTGGCTCTGGCCTATGAAGGGTTTGCACTCCATCTGTAAAGGGCAAGAGCCAGGCAGATGGCTTCTGTGACCCCTTCCTCTCTCCCCCAGTGTAGGTGAGGCGTTCTTGTCGGTTAAGCCCCGAGGACTGGTAACCAGGAAGGGGAGAGACTGCATTTCACATCCTCGGGACCCAGCTGCAAATCACATTCGGGAAGAGGAAGAGTCCTCCTCTGGCTTCAAAGTTCAGAACCAACCACCCTGTTGGCATTCAACACCGTGTTGGCAGAATGGCACATTTAGGTTCAAAGAGAAAAGGGCTTTGGAAGGCTTAGAACCAAGGCTCGTAAGCCTTTGACATCAAATCGCTCTTTCCAGTGACATTTTGATGAGTTAAGTGTAAATGAAGCCGAAATGCCTCCTTCCATCTCCCCTGCCGGGCCCCTTTGAGAGAGGATTGGGGAGCGAGTTTGCCAGAGGCCTGGTATTGTGGGCTGTCCGTGGCCTCAATCCACTTGGGAAGGTTGTCCAGAGACATTTTGCTGAACTAAAAAAATACCACAACTAGTCCCCCTGGGATTACTTTTCACCATGAAGCCAGACTATTTTAACTGCAAATAGGTCAGAGAATTCTATTCTTTAAAAGAAAGATACCAATCCAAGGGCTAAAACTGAGTGTTCAGCACATTCCCCCATGTGATATCCAAGCTCAGGGAGAATTTGACTCTATCTTCCCCTTGGTTTCTGAATTTACTCAAATCAGGAAGAGATGGGGTTCGGTGATCACTCATTCATTCATCAAAGTACCCACTCCCTGACAAGCACTATTTGGATGTGAGGAATGGCCAGTAAGGAGTCCAGGGTCTACTCTAAGAGCCAGAAAGGTAAAGCAAGAATTACAGTACTATGTGATATGCGCTGTATTAATAGTGATAATAATCATGGCTGACATTTATTGAGTGTTTCCTATGAGACAGGTGCTGTTCTAGGCACTTGACTGTATTAACTCATTTAGTCCACACAGCGATCAAATGTTGCAGATGAGGAACCTGTTCACGGTCAGGTGGGTAGTGAGGGGCAAGGACAGGTCTGGCAGAAGGACGGGCAAGGTGGTACAGGTGTGAACGGGGAAGGGCTTACCAAGGAAAGGAAAGTATTGAGGATGGAGAAGGATCTTCTTGGTAGAAGAGAATACTCTAGATGCGGCAAACGCCAAGATACGTACTGAGCAGCGTGAGTGGTTCTGTGTGGCTGAAGTCAGACATGGGAAGGAGCAGAGGAGAGTAGGGCTGTAGGCAGGGGCCCGTTGTGATAGGACTCGTGTGTTTGGATATTTAAACTCTGTCTGGAAGGCTAACGGGGAGCTGTTGAAGAACAAGATGGTCTGTTTTGTGGGAAGAAGGGAGCGGCATTATTGGCTCTGGCTTGGTTGCCAAGGTTCCTCTGGCAGGAGAGAGGGGAATGGACTGGATTTGGGGAGACCAGATGCAGGCGTATTCACTAGACAGATGTCCCAGGATCCAGGTGGATGGGATGGGCCTCGAATCAAGGCAGTGGCGGTGAAGGTGCCCAGAAAAAGATGGCGACATGTGGGGATCTCACCATTTAATTCTAGGGCCCATTGAGTGGGGTGAACGTCCCTTTTGTGTAAGCCTTTAAGTGTGGGTTTGGGCACCTGCCTCTCAGGGAAAAAGGGATGGCTGTTTGACTCTGGGAATGGCCCTTTCTAGAAGAGCATCTTGAGGGACGCAGGTCAAGTCGCAGTGCTGGCCTGCGACTCCCCGAGACCCGGACGGGAGAAAATCCATCCTGTCTGGCTCATTATTCACAGACCATTGTCCTTGAGAAGAAAAGGGCCAGAGCCCTGGACTGCATGTTGGGCCACGGCCGCCTCCGCCCTCCCTCTCAGCAGTCCCTGCCTTTACACGACTCTGTCTCATTTCTAGTTCTCAAAGCTTCTGTTCTGCCACGCACCTCCTTTTACCTACCTGATAAAAAGCCAATAAAAGCAGGGTTGAGACTGCAGCCACACTCCCATTCTTCTGAGATGACTGTGACGGCGGCCACCAATACAGCTGGGCTGTCCCGTCTACCTCTGGGGACTGCTTCCCTCTCCCCATCCAGAGGCGACCTGCATGCACCCCGCAAGATTGGGACGAGCCCCCAGATCCACCAGAGGGTTCTGCTAAGGCCTTTACGTTTTTTTTTTTCTTCCTCTCATTTCCCTTGGCTTTGTGGTGAATCAGGATGGGGGTCTCCTGTGCTCCAGACATTTGGTCATGTCTCTCCTGAGTTCCAAGCTGAGCCCCCAGGAAAGCGCGTAGGAGGGGAGGGGACTGATCACTCCTGACAAGGGCCAGGCACTTTATAGGAACTCCAGGCGTGGCATTTCGTCTAACCCTCATATGACCCGAGAGGCAGGAATTCGTGTTCCAGCGTGCACAGATGAGGATATGGAGGCTCAGAGTTGAGTGATTAACGCAAGCGCAGATACACCCCGGGTGGCCAGAGCCTGGACTCCTGCCCCCTCCAGACCCCAATCTTGCGCTCTCCTCACTGCGCTGCAAAGAGCACATGTGAACTGCTGACTGGCACACAGAACGCTTGCGGCCGAACCTTCCCGACCTGCTGGAATAACGGGGAGGAAGGAATAGGCTGCAGGTGGCTCTGAGTGGCCGGCTTGAGAGGGACACCCGGATGACACTTCTGTCCTCCCTGCCGTTAATCCTGGGGGTGGAGGCTTTTATAACTGCTTCCTTCTTAGAGGCTAAGAAGGCACAGCCCCCGAGAGGCCAACACCTGGAAGTGCTCGGATTTGAACGCAGGTTCCTTCTCTCTAGGAGCCCTCCAGCTAGAAGGACAGGCAGACAAGCAGAAATTTCTAGAACACAGCAAAGCATTAAGAAACAGTTCCTTCGAATCCTACGGAACGAGGCGCCATACAATAAGCGTTCTTAGCATAAACTTAGAAAGGTCACCCATCAGCGAGTTTATGTCAATGCAGATGTCAACCCAAGGCTTAGAAAACCAGGCTATCAATTGAATAATCAATCAGCAGAAGGTAATTTAACACGTACTATGTGTAGGTCACTGTGCCCTTTTACCCTCGGTGGGGGTAAGAGGACAGATCAGATTTGGTTCTGCCTTTGAAAGGTTACAGACGAGGTGGTGTGGAGGTAGGGGGAGTACAGACCCATCAGAGAAATGTTTGCTCTGGTGTGGCCACGACGGATGTGAGTTTGAGCCCTGAGCAAGGCGGGGCCAAGTAAGGGCATTGTGCATCACCTGTGAAGGTACACAACCTCAATCCTTATCTCCCTTAAAGTGGCCTTGTAGAGTGTGAGGTCCAGAGAAGGTCGGCCCAGATTCAGGAAAAGACCTCGAAAGGAATTGACATGGGACTCTCGGGGGGATTGGGCTTCAGTCGTATTCAGAGTTATATCAGCAGCTTCAGACTGGGAATTCCTCCAAACCCCATGGGCGTCTAGAAGCAGGCTGGGAAATTGTCAGAGGCTCACTTCTTGGGAATTATTTCCTCCTTCCCCACTGAGTGCCAGCTGTTAAGGGGAGCGAGGGGTCTGCAAAAGAAATGGAAATGTATTAATTAAGGCATCTGAAAGTCTTCTAAGAGATTGGCTTGCTGTTCAACAGAAGAGACAGGCAGTAAGGAATTGATGTGGGGCAGGGGTGGGGAAGGAAGCTATAGAAAATGGTATGTTAATATCTTCTAAGGGTACTTTGGTCCTGATTGCCCACCCCATATGGCAGAGGTAAGATGTTATCTGCAGACTCATTCATATTCTGGGCTCTAAGAGCTCTTTCTCGAACTCCGGTTCAACACCTGGGCACTTAACCTCTGTCTCAGTCCCCAAAGTACGTTCTTGTTCACCACCTAGTTTTAGCAATTCAGCCCCTGATTATTCCTCAAGCCTGAGTCTAACCCTGGTCCTTGGGCTCCCTTTCTCCACAGGAGTAAGGATCCTACCCCTGCACCTGAGGCCAGAGCCCTAACTAACCCTGCTGATGTATTTCCCATCCTCAGCCAATATTACTTGCCCGTGGGTACATTGATTCAACATCAGTTGTGGATTCAGGTAGATAAGACACGGTTCTTACTTGCACTGAACTCACATGCTATATACATAGAACCTCCAAAAACAGTTGTACAGGTAGTATATCGTACAAGGAGTGAATAGGGCCTGAAACCTAACACTCGCACTGCTCACCAAGCATGTGCAGTGGTGGGGGCATGTGTCCACCTGTAGATTCTCTTCCTACAGAGAAGCCTTTAGTTTGCCAAACCATGTGCCCACTACGCCTGCTGAGAGGATCAATTTTTTATAAGTCATACAATGGCCCCAGCTATACTTGGAATGAGGTCTAATGTATAAAAATAATGAGACCATAGTATGTGATATACGCAAAATGGAATCATACAAAACTTTGTGGGAACACAGAGGAAAAAGGAAACTGTTCGTCTCTAGGAAGCCAGGCAGAACTTTCGAACAGAGCTAATGATAATAATAGCTATTGTTTATTGACTACCTACTACCTGTCAGACATTTATCATACATCATTTCCTCTCCAACAGCAATCTTAGAAGATAACTATTATGATTCACATTTTATAATGAAGACGCTGAGGTTAACCCCAGCTTAACAGAGAGGCTAATTCAAGGTCACACGGCTAACAAGGGATTGATCTGGAATTCAAAGCCAAGCCTGGCTGACATCAAAGTCCACAGCCCTTCTATGGTGCCTGAAAGGGAGGACAGTCAAGTTGGACCTTGATGGACAAGTAGGAAGTGGACAAGCTCCAGGGGGGAAAGAGTTGCAGGCCGGGAACTGTGTGGGCAGACGCAGAGTCTGAAATATTTGACAGCCTTAAGGAACGTGAGTAGTGCGATGTAGGCTCATTACAGGTTGAAGGGAGGTCAGTAGCTTGAGGTGATGCGGGAAAGGCATGGCTAGGCCAGGTGGTGAGGATCACTGTAAGCAGTTTGAGCTTGATTTTATTTTTTTAAGATGTTTATTTTTTTTTTATTTTTGAGAGGTGGGGAAGGGGCAGAGAGAGAGGGATCCAGAGGATCTCCTGTCTGCACAGAGCCTGATGCGAGGCTCGAACCCATGAACTCTGAGACCATGACCCGAGCCCAAGCTGGATGCTTAACCAACTGAGCCACCCAGGTACCGCAGGAGTTTGGGCTCGATTTTAACGATTTCAAAGATAGTAGGGAGTTTCTGGATTGTTTGTTTGTTTGTTTGTTTGTTTTTTAAGCAGAGGACTGACCCGAGTAGGTCCTTGGTGTAGAAACAGACCCCAAGGAAGTGGTTCTCAAATTGTGTACCTTGAACCAGCAGCATCAGCATCACCCGGGACTCGTGCAAAATCCAAACTCGGGGGCCCCATCCCGGCCTACTGAATCAGAAACTCTGGAGTGGGGCCCAGCAGTTTGCATGTTAACAGGTTTTTCAGGTGGTTGTGATGCACGTTCAAGTTTGAGAGCACTGGCTGGTGCCCGTGATCTCCAGTTCGGGAACCGCTGGTGCCTGTGCCTCTCGACTTTGAGAACCGCTGGTGCCCGTGCAGTTCAGTAGATGGATAGAGTGGGAAGGAACTGGAAGCGAGGAGACCAGTGCAGAGACTACTGAATAATTCAAATGAAGACTTGAATGATGGCAGCAGCAGTGAGAGTCGAGTTGCGGTAATGGATTAAGCAGGCATTGCAGAAGTAAAATGGATGGGGCTTGGTTATTGAATGGGGAGAGAGCAAGGAAGGGAGGGCGAGGGCAGACTCCGGGCTGACTCCTGCTCTCTGTTTTGGATGACAGGTGGCTGGTAAAGTCATGAACTGAGAAATAGTACATGGAAAAAGAGTAGCTTTAGGAGACGAAGACGTACACGGAGTACATGACATGGGTCTGAAGTGCCAGCAGGACTCTGAGGGCGAGAAGGACAGGAGGTCGTGGGTGAGGGAGGCCAGCGGGAGGGCAGAGCTGGGCCTGCTCTCCAGTTGGGAGTCATCAGGATACACGCGGTGCAGAAATGGAAGGAGTGGCCGTACTCACCCCTGTCCCCACACCCCGCCCCCTGGGTCACCTGTGCAGATCTCTGCTCTTCCAGGTGAAAGCTGTGAGGGCAAGTCACCCAGCGTTTCTGACCCCCGGGTCTTCATTCTCCAAATGGAAATAATGGCAGCCACCTCCGGGTTAGAAATCAGTGAATTACAGTCTCCATAGTGTGCCTGGCATGTGGTAACTCGCAGGGAGTGCGAGCCCTCTCCTGTCCCTGTCGCCTGTTACCCCTCTCTCTCTGCAGGAGGCTGTCCTTGTACTTCTTCTCTGGGCCTAAAGCTCAGGTCCTCAGCCTCCCTGCCATCCATCCCCCTCTACACACACACACACTCAGGGATGTGCACCTGCTCCCTTGAGATGTAGGCACCCGGGGCTGGTCCTTCCCTCTCCCAGGCTGACCTGGGTTGATTCCTCTTTGCCACACCATGCCTGGACGCTACCCAAGCTTAGCAGATCGACAGAGCAAGCAGCCCATGTCCAGTCCTGCTCTCACAGTGGGGAGGTCCAGCAGCGTTCCAGAAGCTGCATGCAATGGTGGTGGCCTGCTGTACTGTTCTGAGCCCCCTCTTCTCTTGCCCTTTTCTTGTGGGAAAAGGGGGCACAAGGAGCAGAATTGGAGGGAAGGTTCTCCGGGCCATCTCTTGGGGGAAGAGGCACCCGTGTTAGGTGACAAGGTGCTAGGGAGTCCACATGTCCTCTTAGGCTTAGAGAAAAATACCTTGAGTTGCAAGTCAAGGTCTGTCCCTGAATCGTAAATTAGCAGCTGAATCTTCCTGGGCTACTGTTGCTCACATGTTAAATGAGCATCTCTCTTCCCCCTGTGCCCTGTTTTGCATCAGCCACAATTTCACCAATATTCCTAGGATCTGAAGGACTGATCAAGAGGCCCCAGGGCCCTGTATCTCCCGTCACTTGGCTCTCGCTCTCTCTGCTGCATCACTACTGGCCTTGCCTTGGTTCCTTGGACACAGCATGCTTCATGCCAACATACAACCCGTACATTTGCTCTTCGTTCTATCAAAAATCTGTTTTCCCCAAGTCTCCAATCTACTATTTCCCTCTCATTATTTAGGTCTAAGCCAGGTATCACCTCCTCCAAGATACATTCTTTCTCTGCCACCCTAAGGAACCCCCATCCTTTCTCTTAGTTACACTCTACCACATTACCTTGTTGTATTATCTTCAAAGAGATCATCACCATCTGAAATCCTCTTGCTTATAATGGGACTATTTGATTCTTGTGCATCTCCCTTCACTAGACTGTGAGTTCTCTGAGATCAGGGACTACATCGGTCTTATTTGTGTACTGGTAGCATCTGGAACAGGCCCAGCATACACTAGTACTCAGCAATTATGGGATGGATGGACGGATGGATGGATGGATGGATGGATGGATGGATGGATGAGTGGATGGGTGGGAGGGTGGGTAGATGGATGAGTGGATGGTTGGGTGGGTGGGTGGGTGGGTAGATGGATGAGTGGATGGTTGGGTGGGTGGGTGGATGGATGGACAGACGGACGGATGGAGAGATGGATGAGTGGATGGATGGGTGGGTGGATGGATGGATGGACAGAGGGATAGATGGATGGATGGATGGATAGATGGATGGATGGGATGCTGTGAAGGCATGTGCAAAAGAACAGACCATTACACCCCCTGGTCCCAAGAAAGTTCAAGCCTGGACAGAACAGCCCGATGCTAAGAACCAGCTACAAGTTTTCAGATGATCCCTTTGACTAGCAACAGGGAAAGCACACAGTTGGCCTAGATATGCTGGTGCACTCAGCAGATTGGTGCTGTAGGAGTTGATGTCTTCTTTGGGGCTGCCCTTTCACAGCAGCCCTCGGGCCTACACAGGCTTCCTATAAATCTCTGCCTTCCCTAACAATGCACAGCTGGGCTTCCAGCTCACCCCTCTGTCCTCTCGCCAAGGTATGAGAATGTCCAGGGCTGGGTGTCTGGCTTTAAATTGACCACCCCCCACCGGCCCCCATCTCCTAATTTGTTCCCTGCATCACAGCTCACCTCTGTCCACTCTTGAATCTTCAGTTAGTCTAACTGGGTATCCTCTCAGCCCGCATCACATACATTTATCTTCTAACTGCCTTTGGAGTCAACCTTGTCCCGTTGTACTTGCTGGCTTTGTTTCCTGAGTCTGTGTGTTGAAGGGTAGCAGTGGCCTGAGCATCATGGAGCAGGCTCCCGGACCACCTGCCCGGACGTCTGAGTCACCTCACCTGAGACTCATGTGCCGTGCTCAAGCCCTTGTGGCTCCCTGTGCTGACCTTCCGCCTGTCCCTTGGCTGGAAAGTACTCTAAAGATAATTTACGGGCGCTTTTGACCGAGCACTCACTACGTACTAACAATCGCTTTACAAATATTATCTCATCTAATCGTTAAAGAACCTTACAAGGCAATGTCTTCTTACCCCCGTCTTGTAGATCCGCAAACAGGCCCTGAGGTGAACTCATCCAAGCCACGTGGTGGCTGCAAAGTGGCGGACTCCAAGCTCAGATGGGTCCATAGTGTGTTCTTTTAATTACCGTGCAGAGCCACCCCGAACACATACCAGGCTTTGCTTGCCTAGCGGTACCTCAGTCATCAGACCCTGCTACTGTGGCTCCCTGCCCTGCCCCAGCAGGCAGGCCCTGCTCATCTCTTGTCTTCCTGTGAATAAATAGGCCTGCTTCAAAGAATCTGAATGTGACAGCTCCCTCTGTCCTCTGGCCATCTCTCACTCACAGAAATGAATTTGCACCAGAAGGTCTTGTGGTGTTCAACTTGCTCGTTGCCATGGCTTGGCCTCCCCGTCTCACAGTTCTCGGCCAGAATCGTTATATGCTTTGAGGGGCTTATTCACAGACTATTTTTCTTGCCATCCCATAGCTTGTCAGGAGCAGCTGACATCCCGCCATTTGTCAGCATGAGAACCAGGCCTGTCTTGATCGTGCCAATGGTGGTGTTTTGGCAGCTCTCGAAGCAGCCGGGAGCCCTGTTCTGCTCCACCCTTTCTAGAACCTGTGGAATGATTCCTTATCTTCTGCAGCCCTCAGATACGCTCCCCTGCTTGGTGACACATTCCTGCTCCAACTGCGTCCACATTTGCAATTGAGGCAACAGAACAAAGGCCCACCTCTTTTAAAATGGCAGCCTGGGGTCCATTCAATGAATTTGGACTGCTCGGAAAGATGCTGTCGACTCTTGCCAAATGGATCCCCTATCCAAATCCGGGAGACACCCTGAGCAGACCCACCACATCCTGGATGGCAGTGGAACAGTGGACTGGGGCCCTGGCTGGCAGCTGGGGAGTGGCGAACAGTGGGGCCACAGGCAAGAGATCAAAACAAGGTGGATGGCGTCAGGTAACAGCACGCGTGTACGTTGGTGTCCGTCGAAAGCGAAGGGGACTCGCATAGGAGCAAATCGGGTAGAAGGGCTTAGCCTTCAGAGGACCCACTCCCCCCCCCCGCCCCACCCCAGGCAGGATGGCACAGCCCAGAGTAGAGGCCAGGTCCTGGGGGCTTCAAAGAGAACAGACAGAGGATAGAGGCAGGATGCCAGGATCAGGAACAGCGTGACAGTGGCAGTGAGCATTTGTTGATCAATGAACATTTCCTCTGCATCAGGCCCTGTACATTAGCTCATTTTACCCTCACAGCCCAGTGAAATAGAAGCTGTTACCCTTTCTACTTTGCTCTTGAGACAACAAGTTAAGAGAGGCTAAGTGAGTTGCCCAAGGTCACACAGCTACCAAGAGGCAGACTTAAACCCGGGGCCCTCTGACAACTCTCTGTCACAAAGCACTATGAGAGCATTGCTGTTGAATCTGTGACAGGCTGAATTGCCCCTCTCCTCTAGGTTTCAAGACCCACCTAGAATGGGAACCACTCAGTGCTGGAGGGTGATTGCAACTCCCAGCAGGCTTCCCCAGGGGAAGACCAGGCTTCCCCGGGGCTTTGCCCGGTGTTCATTGGACAAAGAGTTGGCTCGTCCAGAAGTTTCAGTCTGTTCAGCTGTTTGGACCAGACTAGGGAGCTAGACTTTTCTCCATCCAGATGCGAATGCAAATCGCGTTAAAACATCCAGCTGTTCCTTCCCGTCCTTCTTGAATTAGCCATCACTCAGGCGTTTAAACAGAGATCCACAGTAGTGTCCCTTTCTTGGGTGTGTGAAATTCCCAGACTGTGGCACAGTTAATGCAGCCGCTGCAGCCCCTGTGGGTTTCGGAGTCAGCAAGGTACTCAGCGTCAGGCGTGAAGGCAGCCATTCATTCTTCTACTTGGGCAAATCACTTAACTTTTTGAAAAACATTTTAATTTAAATACACGTGTAGAAAAGCACATAAATCTTAAGTGCCAGCTTGATGAATTGTCACCAAGGGGACATACTTATGGAATCACTATCCGGGTCAAGAAATAACACCATGACCAGCATGCTGAGGGCCCCTTGTCCCCACCCCGCCAACACGCCTCCTTTCTCCCTATACACCCCTCCTTCCCAAAGGCAACCATTACCCCCAATGTAATACCACATAACTCTGCTGAGCCTCATTCCCCAGTCTCTAAATTGGCTACTGCTGACCTTGTAGTTGTTGTGGAGCCAAATGCAGCCTTGTGAAAAGCACTTTGAGGATGTTATTATTGGTAGGCACATGAGCCATATGAACAAGGTGGGACATCTTTCTGAAGTCGACCAGATGGACTTTGCCACCCAAGAAGAGTGGCCAGAGATTTATGATGACGTCTCTAGCTCTCTCCTCAAAAAACTACAGGGATCCCTGAGAAAATGCCCTCCCCTTCTGCCCTTTGCAACGGTTTTGACTTGTGCCTATGTCGATAAGAGACGAGAACAAAGCCGGGGCTACCCAGTTCTTGGATCTGACTGGTCAGATCACTGCTCACCCTTGCTCGTGCCATGGGGCAGCTCAGTGGCCAGTCTGAAGCAGAGCTGGGGGCTCCCTCCTGTCCAACAGGACAGTGAGGGGTGAGTGAGACAGTGGAGGGGACTTGTCGGCTTGGAGTAGAGATGGGGGAGGAGGGGAAGCTTCTGTAACTTCAGCAATGCTTCCAACACCTGGTGCTACTTGATTTCATCGCACCGAAACAATCCTAATAACAGGCCTGTGAGTGGCACCATTTTTCATTACAAGACTGACAGGTGGGAAGGGAAATAAAAGAAAGACAGCATCGTGGGCTAGTGGTACTGTCAGATTCCTCCAGCAGCAGAAGCCACTTGCCTGAGCCTGTCTGAACCTGAACGTGCTCTCACAGCGTAGGCCCGGAACCTTGTAGAGCTGGCGTGGTCAGTGCAAGCCCCCTGCTTATGAAGTCAGGGCTGCAAGTTTGATCCCCCCCGTGGGCCAGTTAGCCGCGCTCAGTGGCGGGGCCCCACGCTGTGCCCCAGATCCCACCTGGCTTTTTTGGCAGCTGGCAGGAGTGGGAGACGGGCAGAAGTATGAAGACTTGCCAGTAGAGATCTAGTGCCTCTTAACACATGGCCTGCTGATGACTTTATTGTCACGTGGCCTGGGGGATTTATCAGTTTGGGGGAAATGGGGTATTCATAAGGCTGTAGCAAAAAAACACATTACAGGTTCCTGCCTCCTGGAGCTTGCATTCTAGACAATAAACAGTGAAATGAATGCATAAATAAGACAGCTTTGCATTGTAATGTTTGCTGTGAAGAAGACACAACAGGATAATAAGACAGAGCGTCAGAGAGAGGGGTCTGTTAGATGGGCACACAAGGAAAACCACTTGGAGATCTGAACGGTGGGAAGAAGCCAGCCTAGCCAAGGCCAAGGCCAAGGCAGAGCCCTGCAGCCGGAGAAGAGTGTAGATGTGAAGATGCAAATGAACTTGCCCTGTTGGAGGAGCAAGACGAAGGCCAGCATGGCCAGAGTGTGGTGAGTAGGCTGCGGGCCCTGACGCCCGTGGGTCGTGGTCAACGATTACAGCTGACCCTTGATCAACTTGGGTTTGAATGGCCTGGATCCACTTAGACACAGATTTATTTTCTATAAATACAGTACAGTAGTGTAATACATTACAGTAGTGTAATATAGTACAATGTATTTTCTGAATAGCATTTTCTTTTCTCTACTTGCTTCATTGTGAGAATATGATATTTAATGCATATGACCTACAAAATACGAATTAATCAACTGTTTGTTATCGGTTAGGCTTCCGGTCAACAGTAGGCTATGAGTAGTTAAGTTTTGGGTGAGCCAGACGTTTTATGTAGATTTTCGACTGGGCAGGGGGTCAGCGCCCCTCCCCCTGCATTGTTCAAGGGTCAGCCTGTACTGTTTGTAAGCTGAGAAGTTTCTGTGGGTTCTTTGCCTGCCCGCCCAAGGGTCTGAGGATAGATAGCATCAGAAGAGTCCATAAACTTAGAAGAGAAAAATTTACATCTATTTGGTTTCTAAATTTAAACTGAAATGTGTTATTTCCTTTAATTACGAATGTGGGCAGCAAAGCATACTGATATGAACTATACCTGTGACTTTGTCACCAGTCGTGTCAGTATAGTGCTGGTCTTAGACCTACCTGTAGCTCCAAGGTCACTGTAGCACAAAGATGTAAAAATATTTTACAACTGGATTTCTTTTTTTTTCCCCCAGTGCTTATTTATCTTTGAGAGAGAGACAGTGTGCAAGCAAGGGAGGGGCAGAGAGAGAGAGAGGGAGACACAGAATCCGAAGCAGGCTCCATCCAGGCTCCAAGCTGTCAGCACGGAGCCCGATGCTGGGCTCGAACCCACGAACCGTGAGATCATGACCTAAGCCAAAGTCACACGCTAAAGTGACTGAGCCACCCAGACAGGCTGACAACTGTATTTCTATGTAATACAGTTATGCAATACAGTAAATAGAATAATCATTTTTTAATTTTTTTTAATTTTATTTATTTTTGAGAGAAAGAGACTGAGTGCTAACGGGGGAGGGGCAGAGAAAGAGGGGGAACACAGAAATCAAAGCAGGCTCCAGGCTCCAAGCTACCAGCACAGAGCCGGACGTGGGGCTCGAACCCACAAACCGTGAGATCATGACCTGAGCCGAAGTCGGACGCCTAACCGACTGAGCCACCCAGGCAGAATAATCATTTTTAAACATTTCTAAAGAAGGGGTTCACAGACCTCACCAGAGTGCTGAAAGGGGCCACGGGCATAAAAAAGATTAAGTCAATACAGACTAGAACAGCATAATCTGCTTTAGTTTTTCAAGAGACCCTTGAAAAACTACATTTGGAAGAGGAGAGAGGAAGAGGCAGGACCGCACCTGAGCTCCGTTTACATAGGTTATTACATTTAATCCTCACAGCAAACATAAAAGACATTATTTCACCCATTTTAGAGAGGAGGAGACTGAAGCCCGGACTGGAGGTAATTTGCTCAGCTGGCGAATGGCAGGGCTGGGATTTAAACAGACATCTGTCTGACCCCAAAAGGCAAGAAGGCCCGTGGCCCGTGAACGGGAGACTATGGCAAGAGGTCAAAGGTCACCATTTGCTCAGACCCTCTGGGGCTCCACCACTTCACCGGTGGCTGACCTGCCAACCCCTTCTTACCTTCAGCCTGGTTCTTAACTGAAATCTGCCCGCATAGGCCAATAATACAGCCCTGAGCTGAGCCAACTAAATATTTCATGGGGATTTTAATTTAACTCTAAAGAAGTTCATCCAACCCTGAGAGCAGACTGTCACCTCGAGAAACAGCACCGGGGAGCCCTCGGACCTGTGAATGGCACTGCCGCTTCCCCAGGAATACTAACGCTGTTCTGGCCCTCTGCTCCCTGAGCATTACTGAGGATGGACCCAGCCCAGTGAGCACGGATAAATCCCACACATTTGGGCTCAGACCGGTTCGCAAAAGCTCCGATCAGAGCCTCCCCCTCGATAGGGGCGGGCAGCCTCGGGGGCCCGGGTGCTGGCTGGTCGGTGCGCGCGTGCGTGCGTGCTAACTGGCTGCTCTTGTCTTTGCCCTTACCCCTGTTCCCATGTCCTGAAAGCAGAAGGGGTGGGGCTGGCATCCAGTGTCCCCAGTGGACGAGGACGCCGGACGTGGTGCAGATGGCATGTGAGCCCTGAGAGTGAGTTCATGCTCGGCCCCAGTGCCCACGGGGAGGAGGGGGAAGACAGCCTGCCTCCTGTGGCAGGAGAGCAGATGTGCGCCCTTCTCAGGCATGTTATTAGGAAGGCCCAAACGATGACTTCTGCCGAAGCTCGCGCCAGGAGTGGGAGTGAGCTTCCCCCGTCTCCTTCAGAATCCACTGCCGCTCTGCCTGGTGACCTCAGTGAGTCATTGCAGGTCCCTGGGCATCTCACTAGGCCGGGGGTGGCCGGGAGGGGGGTGGAGGAAGACACCCAGCAGGTAAATCGATCAAAAGACAGGAAGTAAGCAGATAATCTAATTTCAAATGGGCTGAGCTGCAGATGTTAATCTGTTCCACTGCACAGCAGGGACTGAGGGCCGGCCAGAGTCTAGAAACTGGCTCCATGGAGCCAGTCCTTCCTCTTTTCCCCGGCCACCGGGCCCGGCGAGGACGTGACTGTCCTCACCATCCCTAGACTTTCCTGGGGGGAGAACGGACACCTCTCCCCTGACAGCCGCCTGTAAGCACAGAGCCTGGGCAAGCTCTCTCCTGAGCGGGCTTACGGGGGGGACTGGGCCTGGGAGGGTATAAGGGGAAAAGGGAGCCCTCTGGCCGGGATCCAGGGCCCCGAGTCTGCCTTAGGCTGGAGGATGAGGATTGTGTCTGACCGCATCCGGGTCATGACCTGAATCCGGTTGTAACATTCTGACTTCCTGATAAAATCCCCCCTGCTTACAGGCACGTGTCAGACATCTGCCTGATTCTGCTGTCAGCGCGAAGGGACTCGAGGGCAGGCCACGTTTGGTGGCTTGTCCTCCCGTGTCCTGCACCGTGGGCCGTCCTGGTTGTTCATTAGGGACTCGCCGTGTGCCCACTTTGGGAAAATCACTGTGCCCAGTGCAGCCATCAGAAAGCCACATAAATGGTCCTAATACTCCATATGGGTCTGAAGCTCACTTTCTCCTTGTCCTAGCTCTGTGTACTTGAGCAAATTACTAACCTCTCTGGGCCTCGGTTTCTTTGTAAAATGTGACCAATGGCAACTTTGAAATGCTATATGCATTAAATATTTTAAAATCCTTGTCCCTGCTTCTTATAATCCAATGGGGAGCTAAGATATGAATGTCTACAACGACACTAAGAATAATTAGAAGGGCTAATATCTTCTGAGTTATTCTGTGCCAGGCAGAGGCTTTGCACGGCTTCCTCATTTAATTCCCACAGAGGCCCCATGAAGGTAGGAACTGCTGTTATGCCCACTTGATGGAAGAAGAAACTGAGGCACAGAGAAGGTAAGTCCTTTCCCAAGGTCACACAGCCAGTAAGTACAGAGTTCGAGTACGAGCCCTGGCCCCCTGTTCGAATCCAGGGCATTATATGGCCTATGCCACGTGAGTGGTATAAACAGTGTCTTATCACCTTTGGTGATATGAGGACGGGCTCATTCCTGGGGAGGCCATAGAAGTTTTTGCAGAGGAGGTAAGCTGTGAATGGGCCTTGGAGGGTAGGTGGCGATGTGGGTTGGACATTCTAGGTGGAGGAAGCAACACCTTGGGAGCCACTGCTGTCAGGAAGTACAAGGTGTTTGGAGTCAGCCGAGCCAGACTGGTGCAGGGTGGGGGAGCCCAAGGGGTCCTGGGAAGTGAGGCTGAAGTCACAGGAGTCCATGAGGGCGGACTTCAGGGGAGTGAGGATCGTGGATAATTTTTTAAGAGGGAGGAAGGGTAGAGTTGTCGTGGTGTCAAAGTTCATCTTTTTAGAAAAAGAATATTAATAGCCACTACGTATTGAGCATCTGTATATGCCGGGCCCCGTGCTTTGTGCGTTACATGTCATTTGTCCTCCCAACAGCCCTGAGCTGGTGATTATCGTCTCCATTTACAGAAGTGAAAAGTGAGTTTGGAGGGGATGTAAAACCTACCCACTGTCACACAGTCGGTGACTGGCAGGGCTGGAACGTGAGCCCGATTTGGCCTGGTGCCGGTGATGCGTGGCAATGGAGTCAGAGACGTGGAGGGAGGGCTGTGTGTCCTTGACATTGACCTCATTCAGGAGGGCCGGGCAAGGGGCTGAGAAGAATGGCTGGCTAGGAGGTTCAGCAAGATAAGGGCTGGAAAGCATCTCTGGGACGTGGTACCATGTCCAGCTGGCTGATGTTGATGGAGTGGGGGCATGGACATCAGGTTGCCCTGTGTGGAGTGGTATAAATGGCAAACAAGCGGGGCACCTGGGTGGTTCAGTCAGTTAAGCGTCCGACTTCGGCTCAGGTCATGATCTCGCACTCCTCGAGTTTGAGCCCCGCATCGGGCTCTGTGCTGACAGCTCAGACCCTGGAGCCTGCTTTGGATTCTGTCTCCCTCTGTCTCTGCCCCTCCCCCACTCATGCTCGGCCTCTCTCTGGTTCTCAAAAATGAATAAATGTTAAAAAAAATTTTTTTTAAATAGCGAACATGGGAAGATAATAATGAGGATGGTCCTTTCTTGCCTCTCTTTAATCTTTTTCCTTCACTAGAGCCAATTGAATTTGGTGTAGGTTCACGATACAGCCTCTGAAATGAAACTGCCCAGGTTGGAACCCTGGCTCTGCCTTTTATTTGCTGTGCAACCTTGGGCAAGTTCCTTAACCTCTCTATGCCTCACTGTGCCCTGTAAAATGGGGATAATAATAGTAACTCACCTCCTAGGGGTTTTGTGAGCAGTAAGTGAGATGACACACATAATGTGCTCAGTCCAGCTCCTGACACACAGGAAGGGCTATAGGTGTTAGCGGGGTTAGTATTCCAAACTGTATCTTGTAGGCCATCCACTGCTTAAAATACTCAGGGTCATCCAAGTTCTTTTCAGGCTGTCGCCTCTTCTGCCTGCCTCTCCAGCCTCATCTTATAGCAGGCTCCTCAGTCCTGTGTCCTCCAGCCACTCGGGCTTTCTTCCAATCTCTGGAATGCACCAAGTCTCTTTCTGCCTCGGGGCCTTGGCACATGCTGTCCTTCCACTGGGCGTGCTCACCCCCGGCCTTCTCACGGGTAGCTCCTATTCAGACAACTGCATCTCCTCTGGGGGAAGCCCCCATAGAACTCCCAGACTCTGTCACCCCACTCTTGTACCTTCTCATGGTGCCTTACATGACCCTTTTATAAAACCTGTTGCAGCTGTAACTTTACAAATAGTTTGACTGTCTCATGACTGTCCACCTCCCCTCCGGACTGCAAGCCCTCTGCTGCACGGGGCCACGCCTGTATCTCAGCACCTTGCACGCTGCCTGCAGCAAGGCGGAGAGTCCGTAAAGAGGGGTGAGGGAATGCTGAGCGTTGCAGAGGAGGAGGGGACAGTGGGGGCTGTGCAGGCTGTCGCTGCCTACCCCGAGAGCCCACACTCAAGGGGGGAACCCGGGACACAGCGCCTGCTCAGTGGCCCCATATCATCCTCAGCCAGGGCCTAATGTGCGTTAGTTATCCTTCCCTGTCAAGCCTCCCTGACGGACTTGGACGGAGCTCCTCCCTATCTGGGTATTTATATGCGTTATGCCAGCTCCCATTCTTACAGCCTCAGACCGGCCTTGCTTGGAATTCTGTAAGCCTCTTCGATATACAAGGGATCTCCAGACACAATTACCTTGGAGTGAAGGTTTCCAGGAATGCTCAGTACAACCTCATTCTGTGTAGCATTTTCTCATTCCAACTGTAGCCTCCCAAAGCTTTCCAGAGTTAAGTAACACAATTACGGAGTTAAATAAATGGCAGCAAAGAACGGGAGGCACTATGGGGCCTGAGTAGCAGGTGAAATAAGGGATGTACAGATGTGACTGGCAAAGGGGCGGAAAGCGGCTGGCGTGGAAAAACAGCCGGGCCCCCCGCCGCCCAGGGGACAGGAAACTGAGGACTTGGGGGGGGGGGGCAGGGGGACCCGGTAAAAAAAAAAAAGCCAGGGAAAAAAGATCTAGAAGCCCATCAGAGATAGCACAGCGGATCCGAGAATTCAAAGGAAGCTGGGGAGGTCATTTCATCTGCTGTCCCCAGAGGAGGATCATATAACAAGGAAGACACTGTGGGAAATGACTGAGTTTGGTTTCCAAGCTGAGTGTCCATTTTTCCCTGAGTTTTCTAAGCGTGGGGGCAGCATGAGGCCTCAGAGGGTCCTTAGGTGAATCTTCAGAGACAGGCAGCCACACCAGAGAAGCACGTCCTGTCAGCACAGCTCCGTGCATGTCCCAGGTCACCCGGGAAAGAGCACCAGGCGCCAAGTGTCCAGAGGCCTCTGCCCTACCTGGAAGTAGAACAGCCTGGCTGCCCCCGGCACCCCCGCCCAGACGTTCCTACTCATCCCGGGTTAAGATATCGTCTCCAGAGGCCCTTGTTGAGATTATCATCCTAAAGGCAAACATTTACCGAGTACTTACTTTGAACCATTCGCTTTCTCAGCAATTCTAGGAGGTAGGCACTGTGATGACCCCCACTTTGCATATGAGCAGACTGGGGCTTAGAGAGGTTCAGTGTGTCGCCTAAGGTCACACAGCAAACAAGTGCGTACTAACAGAGTCGGGACAGGTCTGCCCCACACAGAAGGCTGAGTCTTAGCCCTGTGTCAACGGCCACTCCAGACATAGGTCCAGCATCTCTCTGGACTCTCCCAGGCATTGTCCACACTGTATAAAAATGAGTCCCAGAGAGGCCGAGTTGCTCTGGGCACATGGCCTTCTGCCCTGTCCCACCTCTCTTTAGCTTGGTTCTCTGGGAGGTGGGAGAGGGAGGCTGGGCTGAGGCCACCGGAGGCCATCGGCCAGTGCTGCTGGGGCACTGCTGAGAGGGTGGGAGTGCATGTTGCCCGAAAGAGGGCAGCAGCTCTCTGAAAGAGGAGAAGGACACAGAAGAGTGTTTGTTCCCTTCCGGCTGTCCGGGATCTGCGGCCATCAGACGCCTTCCCGCCTTCCCGGCGGTAGTGGTGTTCTCAGGGAGGCGCAGGGTGGTGGCAGCAGGTTCAGGCGACCCGGGAGCCCTGCTGGGAACCTGCCGCCTTCTTCCCAGCCAAGCCCCAGCTCCCGGGAGGAGAGCGGCAGCCACACTGGGCCTCCAGGCTTTGATAGCAATGGAGGCAGTTGCATGACCCCTATTAAACTCCACGAGGCAAAGGATAGTCTGTTTTGGAAGTCACCTCCAGGCTGGCTCCAGCCTGCCCTCCCCTTGTAAATTCTACAAACATCCAGGAGATAAAAGAGGGGGATCTCTCAGAGGCAGAACATGAAGCTCTTCAAAGAACACTTTCAATTGAAAATGGGGAGGAGAGCGGGTTTTCGGAGGGAATGTATTTATACGCCCCTGTGTGCCCGCGCGTGCGCGCGCGCGCACACACGCACACACACACACACACTCAACACCCCGAGACCAGGAACACCATGCTGCATACAGAACTCTCTACCAGTTCTCTTTTGTCAGCCCTGCCTCTCTTCCTCTGGCTCTGGGGGTCCCAGCCTTTTCTGGTTTCCCTGCCCGTGGGACCGCTCCCGACCTGCTCCCCAGATGGTGGTGCACTTTCCCGACCTCTCTGGATTTCCTTCCCCTGCCTGGGGGTCCCTGTCGGCTGCTGCTCTTGGCCGACATGTCTGGCAGTTTCCTCCTCCGAGCTCATTCTCCCCAACTGCTCCACAGCATCCGATTCTGCCGACCGCCGTCATCTCCTTGAGCAAAAGGAGTCCGTTAAACTAAGTTCCGCCTCTTCTAGCAAAGCGAAATGCCAAGTGTGAGGTCTGGGAGCTGGAAGAAGAGTTTAGAGGGCATTTGGTCGAACCCTTTCATTTTACAGTGGCTACAACTTTGGCCCAGAAAAGGGAATGACTTGCCCACGGGCGCCATGAGTTTGTGGCCCAGCTGCAGCAACAGCCTGGCCTTGAGATGTCCTGCCTACTGCTTTTTCCACGGGAGAGCACAGCCCTCCTGCTGTGAGCGGCCAAGAGACCCGGCAGGGCTGGCCTGAGCTATCGGCATGCCCGGACTTCCTTCCTTCCCCCACACTGACAGTTGCTAACAGTTTAACATTCCCACCTCCCTTTGGCCGTCCGTTTGGTTTCGTGGCATATCATCTCATCGAAGATGGCTGTATAGCATGATGTCTTTTTTTTTAAGGTTTACTTACTTATTTTGAGAGAGACAGAGGCAGCGTGAGTGGGGGAAGGGCAGAGAGAGAGAGAGGAAGAGAGAGAATCCCAAGCAGGCTCTGTGCTGACAGGGCAGAGCCCGATGCGGGGCTCCAACACAAGGGAGTGTGAGATGGTGACTTAAGCCGAAACCAAGAGTAAGACGCTTAACCGACTGAGCCACCCAGGTGCTCCTGTAGCAGAATGTCTTTTTAACTAAGATGAAATAAAATGCAGGCACGTGTTTTGGAATAACCTGACCCTGAGAGGTTGTTGCTGATACTTCAGGATGCACGGAAGCCAGGGTAGACAATTACTATTCTATACTAAGTTGATTAAGTGTAAGAAACAGCCACGAGCACACCTCCGTGGTTTCTTCTGGCTTTTTCCCACCCCACCCCTCCTTTCCTGCCTCCCCTGCCCCCAACTAGTTTGGGAAGCGTCTCTTTGTGAGTGGACAGAAATGTCCTGTCTGAGCCTGGGGCACACACCCTCTCTGGGTATGTGGTAGTTCTGTAAGCACCCAGGAAAGTATCACTCCTGTGACACCGTCCATTTCCACCTTTCTCTCCATATGGAATTGTTTTACCATAATGTCATTGTTGGCCAACGTTTATAAACGTGTGCCATGATTTCCAAATTTCAATTCAAAGTTTGCCCTTTTTGGAGGAAAGCTGTGTGAGGAAAAGAAACTTGGGGATAGAGGGGCACCTAGGTGGCTCGGCGGCTAGCGTCCGACTTTGGCTCGGGTCATGATCTCACAGTCTGTGGGTTCGAGTCCCACGTCGGGCTCTGTGCTGACAGCTCGGAGCCTGGAGCCTGTTTCAGATTCTGTCTCCCTCTCTCTCTGCCCCTCCCCCCGCTCATGCTTGCGCTCTCTCTCTCTCTCTCTCTCTCTCTCTCAAAAATAAACAAACATCATGGGCGCCTGGGTGGCTCAGTAGGTTGAGCGTCCGACTTCAGCTCAGGTCACGATCTCACGGTCCGTGAGTTCGAGCCCCGCGTCGGGCTCTGGGCTGATGGCTCAGAGCCTGGAGCCTGCTTCCGATTCTCTGTCTCCCTCTCTCTCTGCCCCTCCCCTGTTCATGCTCTGTCTCTCTCTGTCTCAAAAATAAATAAAAATGTTAAAAAAAAATTAAGAAACTTGGGGATAGAGTTGTTGAATTTGGTTAATTTGGGGGGTGGATGGAATATGTGCTCTTAAATAATCAGAGGAGGGACCGGAAACTGTGTACCTTTGCCCGTTTTATGAGTTTTGGTTTTCCTGATCTTTTCTTCAGTTCCTTCAATCCAAACCACTTAACTCGTCTCCTCCAAAGGTTCATGCAGGGCTTGGGCTGCCAATTGGCTGGAAACCCACACTCATGAGTCTGACATCGCACCTGCTGGGCCTTTGTGCTTGGTTGATTTCTGTTGCTGTACACCTGTGCTCTCGAGTGGGCCTCCAGCCAGTGCCGCTGTCATCGGGGGGCTGAGGTTCTGAAAGGCCCCAGCAGCCCTCCAAAGCGTCCCAAATGAAGGTGTTAACAATCTACTCATCAAACTTCATTTTTTAGTCTCAAGGATCGATTCACTTGATAGCAGCAATCAGCGCTCTCTTGGAGAAACGCAGAATGAGCACAGTGAGGCATTCACATGTTTATTTTTTATTAAAAATCTCTTACGTCTTCACCCTTGTTTCTTTTATTTAAGCCCGGTCTCACTTTATAAGGCCCCGAGTTTGTTAACCTACGCCAGGATCACGTGGCTGCTCTGGCAGACGGAACACGAACCAGGAGTGGAGACTCAAGGTTGAGATGCAGAAGAGACTGACCTTTGCCAATGGATTTATCCTTCTTGTACACAAATCTCAGATTCCCTTGTGTGCACAATGAGGGCCAGCGTGTCTATCTCTCTATTTTCTTTGCAGTGATTTAGGAAGAATCATGTACGTGCGTGTGTGTGTGTGTGTGTGTGTGTATGTGTGTGCACTCGTTCAGAACAGCCCGGCCTGTTTGTAGATGGTCGGACACTTCCCTTTCTTATTTCTCTCTACCTCTTCTCCATCAGCTGATCCACCAGAATTAGAAGGAGTTAAGCTGAAAAGGAAATCAGTGGAGGCTAGTCTGAGATACACGCCCCGGTTATAAAACATGGCTCTTCAATATTAGTGGTAGTCAGGATCACGTGGGCAACTTGTTACAAATACAGATGCTGGTGACCCGCCAGCACAGTCTGATTCAGGGGGTCTGGGATATGACTCAGAAATTTGCATTTTAAGGGCACCTGGGTGGCTCAGTTGGTTAACTATTTGACTTCGACTCAGGTCATGATCTCACGGTTCGTGAGCTCAAGCCCCATATCAGGTTTTCTGCTGTCAGCACAGAGCCCGCTTCAGATCCTCTGCCCCCTCCCCATCTCTCTCTCAAAAAAAATAAACATTTAAAAAAATCTTTCTGCCCCTCCCTCCCCCTCAAAAATAAATAAACATTAAGAAAATTTAGAAATTCGCATTTTTGTAAGGCCTGCCGGTGATTCTGATGCTGGTGGTCAGAGACTAGATGTGGAGAATCCCTGTTAGAGAATTTCTGGGAAGGGTCCTCGCCCTGTCTTCACCTCACATCCTTGGCTTAAGGATGAGGTCAAGGACATCTAGAGACATGAAGCGACTAGGCTAAGTTAGTTGATGAGGGCAGCACGCAGACCAGAACTGTGTACCAGTTCTGGGCTTGTCCCCTCCGTACCATGTGCAAAGGGGGCCGACCCAATAGGAAGAAATTGAATTTGCTTTGCCACTGGATGGGTTTCAGTTAGGTTCAAGGAAGGACTTTCTGGCCAAGAGGAGCATCGAGGAAGCCTATAGCATCTCCTTACCCAGAGGGCTTGAATTCAGGACAGACTGTTATCCAAATTGGGCACCTGAGGTGCAAGTAGAAGGAGAAAGAAAGAAAGAAAGAGAGAGAGAGAGAGGGA
Source organism: Leopardus geoffroyi (assembly GCF_018350155.1). NCBI lineage: Eukaryota > Metazoa > Chordata > Mammalia > Carnivora > Felidae > Leopardus > Leopardus geoffroyi. The sequence continues at coordinate 18,163,139 of NC_059329.1, forward strand.
GGGAGGGAGGGAGGGAGGGAGGGAAAGAAAGAAAAGAAAGAAAGAAAGAAAGAAAGAAAGAAAGAAAGAAAGAAAGAAAGGGAAAAGAGAGAGGGAGGGAGAGAGAGAGAGAAAGAAAGAAAGAAAGAAAGAAAGAAAGAAAGAAAGAAAGAAAGAAAGAAAGAAAAAGAAAGAGAAGGAAGGGAGGGAGGGAGGAAGGAAGGAAGGAAGGAAGAAAGAAAGAAAGAAAGAAAGAAAGAAAGAAAGAAAGAAAGAAAGGAAAGAAAGAAAAGAAAGAGAGAGAGAGAAAGAAAGAAAGAGAAAGAAAGAAAGAAAAAGAAAGAAAGAAAGAAAGAAAGAAAGAAAGAAAGAAAGAAAGAAAGAAAGAAAAGAAAAGAAAAAGAAAGAGGGGCGCCTGGGTGGCTTGGTCGGTTAAGCGTCCAACTTCGGCTCAGGTCATGATCTCACGGTCCGTGAGTTCGAGCCCCGCGTCGGGGTCTGTGCTGACAGCTCAGAGCCTGGAGCCTGTTTCAGATTCTGTGTCTCCCTCTCTCTCTGCTCCTCCCCTGTTCATGCTCTGTCTCTCTCTGTCTCAAAAATAAATAAATGTTAAAAGAAAGAAAGAAAGAAAAAGAAAGAAAGAAAGAAAGAAAGAAAAGAAAAGAAAAGAAAAGAAAAAAGGAAGGAAGGAAGGACGGACATGTCCTTGGAACAGATTCTGGTGGTTTTGCATGAAGGGCCAGAGACCCTTCTTTTAGTTCTATGGCACCTGAATTTTAACCTTAACAGCAACGTAAGTGGCCAGTGGTCCTGGAGGCCCCAGGTCCAGCCCCAGCTCTGACAAGGACAGACTCTGTGACGTCGGGCCACCAGCTCAATTTGAGCCTCCGTGTCCTCACCATGAAATGAGTGGGGTTGCATTAGATTGTTTCTCATTTCCGTGGTTACATCATTTTTGTTTTTCACTGTAACTGCCTCCCACCACGCGTCCTCTACAACCTGGCAACTCCATCAAGTTCTGTTGACAGAGCAAATTAAAAAGTTGAATTTAAAAACTACTTGATGTTGAGAATCCAGCAGCCTATGTGCCAGTTTTCCCTCGCCTAGGGCGTTTCGAGACTATCTCTGAACGGTCTGTAGTGATGCCCCCGGCTTTTTATACTTACTGATGTATTTAGAGGGGTCTGACCTCAAATGACCATAAGTTATAGCTTCAGTACCCATGTCCTGTTATGTTCAGGCCTGGGATGTACTGTGACTATCTAGAGCCACTTCCCACACAGAGAAACCAGACTAGAGTGACATCTCCCCAGTAGTGATGACCTCTGGTCACAAGTCCCCATACCTGCATCTAACATGGCCACCCCACTGATGGGCTTTCTCTGTCCCTTTCAGAAAGCAGACCTGGCTGTGGCAGGCCTCACCATTACTGCTGAACGGGAGAAGGTGATTGATTTCTCCAAGCCATTCATGACTCTGGGAATTAGCATTCTTTACCGAGTTCATATGGTAAGAGACTTATTTTATAAGCATTTATGTCATTAAAGTTATTTGCATGCAAACACTGAGTTATATGGTAATAATGAATGACTCACGGAAATATTTAGATTTCAAGACTTAAATGCAAATGAGCTGGGCTATTTTTTCCCCCATCAGCTGCACGGACTTGCAAACAGGAAGAATGGAAAAGTCACACTTGTGGGCTTTCCAGTAAAAATTGCTTCTGCCTCACTGAATAGAGATGACCAAGAGTGATTGCTCATCCCTTGGTGCACAGGGTGTGGGACCACAGAGTGGTCACTCTGCTTCTGCCTGGGGACAGGGTCCCCAGTCCCGATAAGTTATCCCAGCCTTTTCAAGGATCTCACCGACTCCCCGGTGCACCTTGGTTCACGCCAAGCATTGCGTCTGGTGAGGGAATGTGGACTCTTTCCTCTCTGGGTTATCCATACTGGTGAATAGATAACATCGCTTATCTCTGGTCTGTCCCCTCTTCTGCGTCCTCGAAAAAAAAAGAAAAAAGAAAAGAAAGGCTTCTCTGGTTAGGTTGGCTGGCATGAGTACAGTGAGCATCTACAGGCGTTTGTGAAAGCACACCAATGGGCAGCGGAGGACGGGCCTGCCAGGGTACCCTGGCTGTACCCCATCCACAAAGTGGATAATAGTTATGTTGCCCGTGCAGAGTTGACTTTCCGTAGTTTTCTTACTGAACCAGAAGAAACTTGTTCTCATCCTTTCATCCAAACTGTCTCTAAGCACACAGCTGTTACGTGTATCCCCCCCCCCCCAATACTCGAGTCATTATAGGTGTCCAAGGTCACGTTAACTTGCTGTCTTCCAGTGTGTTCCCTGGCATCACCAAAGGCTGCCCTACAGGGGAGGGATCAAGAGCTCATCCCACGGGCCAGCTGAAGAAGTGACCCTCTGGCTTCTGACTCCTTCCCAGGCCCCAAATCCCAGCCCTGCAGAAAGGGGATTGCCTGTATTCACAGTCCCAGCCTGGGCGCACGGAGCTGGTAGCTGCTACGGCCCATTTCTGCAGGAGGAAAGGTCCCCTCGTCACAGAGCCCATTCAAGCAGCTCGGAAGAGCGCTGTCTTGTGCTGGGCCTCAGCATCCGTCACGATCACGGCCCGTCTTAGGAAAGGAGGCCAATCCTCTGAGAGGGGAGGCAGCATCGAAATCCCAAGCCCTCTAGGCTAAAATAGAAAAAATGCGAGCAGTTGGTCACTGTAGACGCTGTCGCTGATGTGTGTGTCTCGTGAATTAAGGGGGATTCTGATTCCCCCTCCTCTTTTTCACGACGATGAGAGCTCCGGTTCATGGAGCACCTCCCAGGTGCCAGACATTCTTTCAGGCACCTGTGATGTTATGGACTCTTGTTATGGGTTGAATTGTATCCCCTCAAAAGACATGTTGAGGTCCTAAGCCCCAGGACCTGTGACTGTGACCTTATTTAGAAACAGGGTCTCTGCAGACACAATCAAGTTAAGATGAAGTCCTACTGGATTAGGGTGAGTCCTAATCCAACAAGAGGTGTCTTTATAAAAAGAGAGAAATGGGGACACAGGGGAGAAGACCATGTGAATTTTGAGACAGGTTGGGATGATGTATCTACAAGCCAAGAAACGCCAAGGACCACCTGAAGCTTCAGGTGACAAGGAGGGAGTCCTCCCCCAAAGCCCAAGGGGCGCCTGGGTGGCTCAGTCAGTAGAGCGTCCGACTTCGGCTCAGGTCATGATCTCACAGTTTGTGAGTTCCAGCCCCGCGTCGGGCTCTGGGCTGACAGCTCGGAGCCTGGAGCCTGCTTCGGATTCTGTGTCTCCCTCTCTCTCTGCCCCTGCCCTGCTTGTGCTCTCTGTCTCTCGTAAATGAATAAATGTTTAAAAAATTTTTTATAAAGCCTTCAGAGGGAGCACGGCCCCGCTGACACCTTGATTTTGAACTTCTAGCCTCCAAACTCTGAGACAATGCATTTCTGTTTTTTTTAAGCCACCCAATTTTTGACACTTTGTCATAGCAGGCCCTAGGACACCAATACACTCGGGTTATTCTTATAACAGTGAAAGAGCAGAGTTCAAACCCAGGAATGGTGTGATTCGAGCTTGCTCTCTCTGTGACACCAGGCTTGCCACCCCCTCATCTGTGTGATGTTTTTTGGATAACGTGTTCTGGAAAGCATTCTTGTGTGCCTTCTCTCATTCGGTCCTTCGGACTGTTCTTTGAGAAAAGAGGGAAGGTATTATAATTCCAAAGTGACAGGTGAGGAAGCTAAAGTCACATTTGGAACTAATACAGGGCTGGGCCTGGAAGCCAAGTCTCCTAATTCTGGGGACAGTGTTCTTGTCACCCTTACACCTGTCACTACTCCCTCAGCTATTGTCCAGCCAGCACAGTCTCTTGAACCCACCCCACCCCACCCCAATCTTGCTACCGAGGCCTGAGGGAGCATCCCAAAGTAATGGGGACATAGAAGCTTTCTCCATGCCACATTGCTGTGGCCAGGCTGTACAACTAGGCTCTGGCCTTGATCTCTTGATGAATGCCAAGGATTCTAGAGCCTCACTCATGACCCAATGGACTGTGTGGGTGAAGGCACCTGACACCAAGTGTTTCCACTCACTGCCTGGGGACATCTGCTGTTAGGCTGCCCTCACCACCCAGGCCACCACCGCCTGGAATATCAGCTCTGGCCAGATCAAAATTCCCATTCACCAACCCTCTGGACACCCTTAATTGGATTGTTGGCCAAGTGTTTCCTACCACCACAAACCCATGACCGCATTAGTTCTTGGGTTGTGAAGTTTTATGTGTCAGCTTGCCTTGGCTGTGATGCCTAGATTTCTGTGAAGGTATTTTGTAGAGGTGATTAACCGCTATCATCAGTAAAGGAGATTACCCTTGCTAAGGTGGGTGGGCCTCATCCAATCAGTTGAAGGCCTTAAGCGCCAAAACAGGTTTCCTGAAGTGGAAGGAATTCTGCCTCAAGACTGTCGCTTAGAAATCCTGCCTGAATTTCCAGCCTGCCCTATATATTTGGGCTTAACTGCTCCCACAGTGGCATGAACCAATTCCTTGAAGTAAATCTCTTTACACACACACACACACACACACACACACACACACAAACACACACACACACATCCTGTTGGTTCTGTCTCTCTGGAGAACCCTAACTGATACGGTTCCCCTTTCTGTTCAGGACCCCTCCCCTCTTCCAGCCTAGTACGCCACATGGCTGCTCAGATCTGATTTATAACGGGGAGCCGAGCTGGGTAAAAACTGAGTACTGGCGTGAACAGCTTACACTAAGCAGAACTGACAGTTTATGCATTCATTCAACAAATATTTATTGAGTGCATTCTGTGTGTGAGGCAGTTTGCTCAGAAAGTACCAAAAATTCAACTGGGGAGAGAACAATCCTGAATCAATGAAACCAGGGGAGACCTGGTGAGAACAAATTGGAGGTGAACTTGGCCGCATCTGAAACATCTGTACCCTGAACTGGCAGAAACAGCGGATGCCGAAGGATAGCCCAGCCGAGTTCACCACAAAAGCCTAGATCTAAAATTACACAGAGCAGCTATCTTTCATAAAATTGTGTTAAGTTAACAAAATTAAAGTTGAATACTATTTATTATTTTGTGAATTTTCTCTAATCGATAGGTATCTGTGAACAACTATATGGTAATTTAATTTCACTTATAATCTATTCATGACCTAGAATCTCTATCTTTATTCTATGTCTGAGGTCACCTGAGTCATGAGTGATTATTAACAAAAAGTGAGCATCTGGCGATAGTCGAACCTGTGTGCAAAGGTTAAAATAATTAACCCGGAGTATAAATGCCTATTTAGAAAATATTGCAGAACCCTCCAAAAATAATAAGGATGGCAGGAATGTCTGTGAAGTCGAAAGGCAATCAGAAATAATTTGGGAATTTCCGGCAATCTGAGATTACCTAGGGTTTTTCTTGAACATGGGATCACCAAGAGGTAATTATGTGGTCCTCTCCTTCTTCTCACTGTTGGGGTATAATGTCTGTTTCTGCCCAGGCATCTCTAGGACCAAAATCAGAAGAACGTTTCGCTCTCTGGACCACCGACTCCCTGCCGCTCAGAGGCCAGCTGAGCATTCTGGCTTTGGCATTTGTTGTTGTTGATCCCTCCCCCGCTTTTGAACGCTCTCTCCACTCCTGGGATCCAGGTCACGGTTTCTTCCCGCTGTTCTGATCGTTGCCTCTCCTGCATTTCTGTGGACCCCTCTTTCTCTGTCTGTCTACCCCATGAATGTCCCTGACCCATTTTCCTTCTCACTCTGACAACTCTCTGCTTGGGTAATCTCACCCACTACCAAATCTGTAAGTCTGGCCGTGACCGCCCCCCTGAATTCTAGAAGCGTATTTTGAACACATGACTAGACATGACCTAGATGTCTCACGGGCCCCTGGATGTCTCATGAGCACCTCAAAAACAGTGTCAGAAGCTGTATTCAGTCTAGTTCCGCCTGCTTCTCCTCTGTCCCATCTCAGATCATCGCATCTCCGCCCAGTGAGCTGAGCTGCCCTTCACTTCTCTTACCCCTCCACCTTCACTTGGTCAGCTCACCTCCTAAACAGTTCTCAAGTATGCTATCCATCTCCCAATGACTCCACCTGGTTCAGGCTCTCTCTGTCTCTAACCTGCTGCTGCCATTATGGTGGCTTGTGTTCTCCTTGAGGTTAGAGTGTTTCTTATGCAGTACAGTATCTTCATCAAAGGAGCCCAGGGGCGCCTGGGTGGCTCAGTCAGTTAAGTGTCTGACTTTGGCTCAGGTCATGATCTCGCGGTCCGTGAGTTCGGGCCCCACGTTGGACTCTGTGCTGACAGCTTAGAGCCTGGAGTCTGCTTCAGATTCTGGGTCTCCCTCTCTCTCTGCCTCTTCCCCACTCATGCTCTGCCTCTGTCTCTGTCTCTCTCTGTCAAAAATAAATAAACATTAAAAAAAATTTTTTTAAAGGGGGGTCAAGGGCATTGCCAGCACAGTGGAGTGGAAGTCCTGGAACCAGATCAAACACGTACGAGCTGCATATCACCCGTGTCTCAGTTTTTTCGTCCGCGAAAATGGGTTGTCATGCAAATTTGATGAGGATACAGCAGTACATAAGTAATGCACTTACAGCAGTGCCCGACATACACACAAGAAAGTGTTAGCTGTTACATTTCGTAAATGTATGTGACTTGCTGAGGATTGTAGTTTTTTAGTTTACCGTTATTTTTTTAAATAAATGCAATCGTATCAGCCTCCTACTTCAAATCATTCACTGGCTGCCCATCATTTGCAAGACAAAGTCCATCCTTCTCAGCCTGGAGAATAAAGCTGATTTTTCCTGTTCCGCGCCTCACCGCAGGCATCTGTATCCCATACTGCTCGCCGCTTCACCATCAAGCTGGCCTCTTCCTGTCCCCTACCTGGATTCATGCCCATCTGCTTGCCTCTCAACCATGTAACAGACTCCTCCCTAGCCTTCAATACCCAGCTCAAATGGCACTTGCTGTTCAGTGTGAGTCCCCCGGATGGAGCCGATTGCTTCTTTCCCCGAGCAGCTGCCCCCTGCCCACACCTCTAGTATAGCATTCATATGCTGTGTTGCACTATTCTTCATCTCTCCTCAAGTGGATCCTAGTGGGAGATACATTGAGGAGAAGGTACCCTCTTGTCAGGCCATACATTTCTATGATCTGATTTTTGGTATGGAAACGTGATCATCCCAAACAGGCAATATTAGCTTCGTAACTATGGAGAGAAGAAAGGCAGGAAGGAGGATGAGGGAAGTACCCTGTGGTCCTGTGGGTAGTGAGCACCACCTTCCTTTGTGGCTCCTGATGGCGCAGTACAGAGCCCTAGGAGCCTGACTTCCGTTAGGAGGCCTAGTATCCCAAGCAGCAGAACGAATACCCTAAATAGATTTCTTTTTTTTTTTTTTCTTCCTGACCTTGACTCCAGTGGTCTTGAGAACAGGAAGAGATGGGAGGCAGATATCACAGGCATCCTAGGGGCATCTTCTGCTCCAGGCCTACATGGCTGCCACCAGGACTCACTTCTCCCTCCCGCCCTGAGCCCGCGTATCCTACATGCAGCATCGTACCCACCTGACGGGGCATCGGAATCCCTGGCCGGGGCCAGATGATCTCCCAAGCCATACATACAGGGTCCAGCCATTAGAATCTGAGGTGTCCCCTGGTACTCTACGGATGGGAATCAAGTGTCAGGACATCTGAAGTTCAAGACTGTCTCGATTTCCTTGGCATATCGGCTCCTTCATTCTTACTGAGAAGTTCTGCATATACTGTAACAGTAGAACCCCTAGGCCATCTGCAGTGCCGGGTTTAATGATATTGACGCACACCATAAGCTCTCAAAGATCTGTGTGAATGGAGGGGAGAAGAGCCCAGAAAAACGAAAACATTCCTATTTAACATTAGAGCGTCTCATGCAGTTTCTGCTCTCTTTCTGCAGCAGTAATTTGCCTAATGATGTTTTGCTCAGATTAATATTAAAGTAAGTTTGTATTCCTCAAGCACGCACTGACTGTCGTAGCAAGGCATCATCAGAGCGTGCCGGAAGCCAACCTGAGATTTGACATTTGGCATAGATAGCCCCCAGATGCATAATTACATTTAAAAAATTCAGAGTTGACATATTCAGCGAGGTTGGGTGTACGTCCAGGATACTTGTGTGTTGACTAACATCTGCCTGGCATCTCTTTATTTATGGAGCTCTTTCGCCTATAGTCTCTGGTTTAACACAGCAATCCCCTGAGGCAGGTGGTGGGATTCCCGTTTTACACAGAAGGACTCTAAGGCTAGCGGTGGCTAGGGGTGCCATGGAAAGAGGAAAGAGCACAGCGGTGGAAGTTGTATTGAACCGAGTTTCTGGTCTGCAAGTTCATACACTCCCAACTACCCATCTTTATAGTGTAGTTGGGTGTATTTCTCTGCGTCACGGCCTTGTGTCAGCGGAATTTTCAAAATCCTTTCTTTTTCGACTTAGAAAAAGGAGGGAGGCACCTGGGTGGGGGGGCTCAGTTGGTTAAGCGTCTGACTTTGGCTCAGGTCATGATCTCACGGTTCATGGGTTCGAGCCCCATGTGGAGATCTGTGCTGACAGCTCAGAGCCTGGAGCCTGCTTCGGATTCTGTGTTGCCCTCTCTCTCTGCCCCTTCCCCACTCATGCTCTGTCTCTCTCCCTCTCTCTCTCTCAAAAATAAACAAACATTAAAAAAAAGGGGGGGGAGGGTTTGGAAGTTCTCCACGTCCAGTGTGGAGCTCAGTGAGGGGCCTGAGCTCATGACCCCGAGATCAAGAGTCAGGCACTTAACCAACTGAGCCACCTGGGCTACCCTCAAAATCCTTTCTAATCTGAGGATACTATCTATACTATACCATACTATACTATGCTATACTATACTATATTGTACTCTATTATCCTATATGGTGTCCCAAGCCAGCCAGAGCACCTTGGACTACCTTGAAAACGTAACTTTACTGTTTTCTCCCTGTACTGTCCCGCTCTACCTCTGATTAACAAATGGGAAAGTTTTATACTCTGTTCTTTTCCCTTAACTCCTAGCTAGAGTCTTCTCTGTCAGAAAAGTAAAAAAAAAAAAAAAAAAAAAAAAAAGACAGTAATTAAAAAGTGAGAGAGAAATAAATGCCAACATTAAATTAATGCCCAGCATTTTCGCTGGATATATTACCCATGTTTTCAAGAAGGTTGGTTTCATTTTGGAAAGACTGTCTAGAAAAATGGAGAACAATGCTAAGTAAACCAGTGAGTCATTTCTAATACTGCTTAATACGCTGCTGTAAGAAAACAGAAAATGAATCGAGTTCTGTTCCTTAAAGCTAAGCAACATGATAGCCCATATAATGGAAATATGGTTTCCTGAGCATATGATCATTTTAATATGGGTTATTTATTGAGCGTTCCTATCCCAAGAAGCTCAAGGTGTTTTATCAACATTGCTGTAGTAATTCTCACATTCCCCCTTCATGTTGATTGTTGGGTCCCATCTTCTGGAAGAAGGAAATCGCACCCAGAGATGTTGAGCAGCTTGTGTAGAATCACTCAGCAAGTCAAGGTCAGTGCCAGGATTAGAACTCAGGCCTCCTCATACTAGACTTCCAATCAGCAGAGTGAAAATAGATAAGCTAGTATGTGGGTTACATAGGCAGCAAACCCATGTGGGTAGTTTTTGTGAGGAGGGATTAATTGCTTGCTTTTTTTTTTCTTCTTGGCTTCAGGGGTGGGAAGTGCACGGTAGACCCAACTATGATCAAGACAGCCCATTGCAGACACACTGAGGAAAGCTGTCCATGGGTTCCCAGGGTGGGACAAGAGGAAATCATCTTCTTCTGCCTCTTCCAGGAGGCATGGAGACTTTGTTCTTTTATCGCTTCAGCCCTAAAGAGTTTTTATTGACCGCTGACGACAGCCAGTAGTTGAAAGAAGACTCTGAATATGCTGCCATTTAGTTCTAAAGACTGGCAAAACCACATGGAGGGCATGGGGAGAGCAGAGGGGGCAGGAAGAGAGTCAGCGTCACTAATTGGTGTGATGTCACCACTAAGGAAATGGTGACTAGGATACACAGCCCTTCCAGAAACACGGAAGAACTCGCCACACATCTGACCCACTCTGTGACTTTGGCGGAAAGGCTGAGGCGGAACTGAGTTCCAAAGGTTGGAATCACTGGCTTCTAAAAGCCATGTTTCCAGAAGAGAGCCTGGTATTGCGCTAATGGCTTCCCTGGAGAGCCCTGGCAAATCCTCACGATTCATGTATCCTAACACACAGGAATGCTAGTAGGAGTTATGGAAAGTGACTGTGGCCACGTGGCATTCTCCCCCCAAGCATCTTTAGCATGTGTCACTACAAGACAGAAAAAGGGATTTCTTGTCCGCTGAGCAAGAATCAATATAAAAAGAAGTTCCATCCTTTGTCACTTACTGCCTCCTCCCTCCCCCTTCCCTCATGGCTACCATTAGAGGGAAGCCAACACGTATGTAGCCCTTACTGTGCGTTAACTCATCCAGCTCTCAAAACCACCCCCTGAGGTAGGTTTTATTGTTACCTTCATGCTACAAAAGAGGAAATGGAGGCCCAGAGAGGTTAAGTCACCTGTCCAGGGTCACTCGATTGTAAGTGGCAAAGCCGGGATTCAGTCCTGAGCAAGCTAGCTCCAGAGTCTGTGTCTCAATTCACTGCCTGTCCTGAGTCACCTGGCTCTGGTGTCCTTACGCATCTGGCTCCGGACCCTGGGAGAGCAGCAGCATTCTGACTATAATGCATTTCTTCTAGTACACATAGAATTCAGTATCACTCATCAGGTTGTTTTTGTGGATAAGAGGGATTTTCTTTATTTTTAAAATTATTTTTTTAATGTTTTTATTTATTTTTGAGACAGAGACCAAGCATGAACAGGGGAGGGGCAGAGAGAGAGAGGGAGACACAGAATCCGAAGCAGGCTCCAGGCCCCGAGCTGCCAGCACAGAGCCCGACGCGGGGCTCGAACTCACAGACTGTGAGATCACGACCTGAGCTGAAGTCAGATGCTTAACCGACTGAGCCACCCAGGCGCCCCGATAAGAGGGATTGTCAACATGCAAGGGAAGTTTAGGGCCACTTTGCAGGTCCTGTGCTAACATTCAAAGGGCCTTACCATGCTGGGATTGCCATCATTTGGTGACCAGCCCCTTGAATCTTTCCCACCATCAGACAGCATCATGAGTGCTGGCGCTGGTGTGGTCAGTCTGAAGTACGGTACAAAAGTCAAGGAACTAGTTAAATTTTGGTGCCATCTGATTTTCAGCTCCATCCGTGGGGCTTGGCCTGTCCTAGATGGTTGGGGCATAGACTGGATATAATCAGTTATCTGCCTCCAAAGTGTCTATCGTCCCCAGAAGCAACCGGCCCAACTCGCAGTCAACAGAGACAGGTATAAATCAATACAAATGCCTATCAATATGACAGAGTCAAAATAAATGATGATGGGTATAAATAAATAATGTGTAAGCGCACTTTGAGGGGTTGAGATGGAGTAGGTTGGGATCCTGCTGGCATTGGGGAGCAGGCGTGAGATTAATTAGGGAGTTTATTGGAGCAAGTTGCAAAGATAAAGGAGGAAGAGGGAGACGCGGTACAGCTGCCATCTGAACGAAAGAGAAGTGGCATCTCTATGGCGCAGCTTGACGAACGAGCACCGGAGAAATGGGAGGCATCGCCACTGATTTGAGCAAGGCACTTAACCTCCCCGGGTCTCAGTTCTTCCATCTGTCAATATAGAGGACTGGGTATTGAAATCAAGGGAACATTGCGAAACGTTTTGAGTTCTCCAGAAGGAAAGTATCACCATCATATACCTCTGGGTTAAGGAAAAGCTGTTATTCAGAAGAAATGCCCGTGGCATATAACACCTGATTTGCCCCCCAAGCACCAGTAACTCAGATGTCTTTGGGGAAGGAAGTGTTCTGATGCATCCGCATAGAAAAAAAAATAAATAATAGCAGGTGTTCAGAGCCTGCAAGGAACGTACCTCTCTTTGGCATCACCTAAACAGCTTGGGCTCAGCCCCGACCAAGGCGGTAGACGCCCAGACCCAAATCTCAAATAACTGCCCCCTCCTTGCTCTTTTGGTTGGCGTCAGTCAATCGCAAGAAGAATCAGATGTTCCCTTGCCAGCATGACTGATACATTTCCAGTGGAGCTATGTTTATGTCTTGATCCTCGTTTGTGTGGTGTTCTGTGTTTTATAACTTGAGTCTCCAGGAGTTTTTCCCATGACTGTGTGTCATTCCTTATCACCCATAACCAAATATGGCAGCTTTAAATAGTGCTGTCATTTTTCTCGATTCACTCGTTGTGATATAATCAGGTATAGATTTCTGACACTGAGCATCTAATGGGGTTTCAGATTCAGAAAGCAACAATGAAAGATTTTTCCCCCCTGGGTATTTCTCAATTGAGAGACACAGAAGGAAGTAGTCATGAGCGACAGGGCACTAGAATTCATGTCTGTTTGCCCAGAGAAACCGCAGCAGTATGGAAGGACAGAGAAAGACGAGCTGGAGAGAGCAGGCCGTATGTAGAGGGGGCAACCACCACTGAGCTCCAGCCAGTTGACAAGGTGGGCCCAGTGTTTCTAGAAAGCCCCATTTTGCTGGGGAAAAAAAAAAAGAAAAAGCCGGAAAGCTGGATTTTTACATGACATCTCCCAATCATGTAACGTTAGCAACGGATACAGAATAGGTAAACATTGCAGGGTAGACAGATTAGGGGAGGGCTGTCTGTGTGTCACCTTTGATCTAAGGTACCTCCAACCAAGACCAGAGAAAGGTGTGCACTCGTCCAAGACCACACAGCTGCAGACAGCTCGTTCCAGTTTGCTCTCCTCCAGAAAAATGTCTGGGAGCTTGGTGGCCAGGTGTCTGTTCCTGGCTCCATCCACTGTCGCCTCTGACTCTGGCCAGGCACATCCCTGGGCTGGGGACAGCCCACATTTCCCCACAGCATTATGCTAAGAGCCCTGAGCTGTGTGTCAGAAGGCATGCATTTGAGACTCCACTCTTCCACTCCTCAGCTGTGTAACCTTGGACACACCTCTTGACTGCCCTTGGCTTTAGGTTTCTTCGCTAGTAAAATGAACATAATAATCTGCCTCATGGCACCGTCCTGAGGTTGACAGGAGAAATCTCACTCGGTGTGAGATCAGCCCACAAACAAAAACATCAAGGGGCCTGTCACGTTAGCATCCTCATGAGAAAGACGTGAGAGTCCGAGAGGGGTGCTGTTGTACTCCAGCACAGACACCAGTGGCTCTAAGGTGCCCCTGAGCCCGCCATGCCGTCCCCGGGGGCGGGGGCGGGGGGGACACAGGGCAGTGGGTAGGGGGCGCTGAGCACTGTTCCACTTGCCCAGCACAAAGCCTTCCTCAACCTAGGAAGTGACATGCCTCCAGCTGTTCCTTTGTTTCATCTGCTGAGGTCAGGGCTGAATAGGTCTTGGAGCAGCCCCTCTGCACCTTGGGTCCCAGTGCCATTGAAACCGGTCACCCAGAACCCGACGCAATGCCATCTGGGGCCAGACCCGCACTCCCCATACCCTCCGCCCTGCCCTGCCCTGCCCTGCCCTGCCCAAGGGCCATCCTAACTGAATGTGTATGGTGAATCTTGGTTTTGTCTCCATTTCCAGGGGCGCAAACCTGGCTATTTCTCCTTCCTGGACCCATTTTCTCCAGGCGTCTGGCTCTTCATGCTTCTAGCCTATCTGGCCGTCAGCTGCGTCCTCTTCCTGGTGGCTCGGTAACGCTCCTCTCCCCGTCCCTGTCCTCACACCGCCACCTCGCGTCCGCTGCGGAGAACTGCATGGGAGGGGTGGGGAGCAGGACACCTTGGCACCACACAGGAGGGGGTAGGAGAGGGACTCAGGACCCGACCTGTCCTCTGCCCTGCTGTCCACCTGGCACTACCCATTCCCCCACCTACATGCACATGTTCCCTAATGTGCATGGTGAAGACAGGTGAGCTTGTCTGAATTTGCTTCTGCATCCCTCCCCTTCCCCTTCCTCTTCCCCGCCATCTCTGGGCCCCCTGCTTGTGGGTGGGGGGCTTGGGAAGAGAGAGTGGTGGGGAGGAGAGAGACAGGATTGATCACTATGCATTTGGCTGTCCTGGCATCAGACCTCACCAGGATCTGCTGCAGAGTGCTAAGTGACAAGAAACAGAGCCTGTGAATCCAGAGTGAGGGGACCAGAGGCCTCATGGCATGGGCGAAGGAGGAGGTTCCCTCTGGAGAGGGTCTGGCCCATCCCCTAGCCTGGATCTGCCAGTGAAAACACAGCTGCCTTGGTGAATGGGAGCCATGGAGGGTGGTACACGACAGGAGGACGGGTTGGAGAGAGGCATTTGCAAGTTGTGTTGAGTTGAGACGATTGGTCCAGATCAGGGGTTGGCGACAATTAATCCCTCCCCTCTCGCTAGAAATAGAAACTATCCCTGGGCCTACAGAAGAACCTGAGAGCATCCCGTGGCTAAGACCGCCCATGAATGTGCACAGAGAGGGTTGTTTCTCTCTGGGGCTGGGCCGTTGGATCAGCCTGGGCTTCAGGAGAGCCAGCTTACCTATCTGGAAACAGAACAAGCCCTTGTGGTTCACAGGTCACTCATTCGGAATCCCAGCTCCCTGCTCAGTGCTCAGCTGACCATAGTGGGGGACCAGAAAGGGCTGTTACCTAGGAGCAGAGAACCACAGAATGAGCTTCAAGGGAACTGGCAGGGACTCTGTTCCAGCTGCCTCCATAGCAGTCTCCTTTGCCTCAGGGCCACAGTGGCGGGGCCAGATGATTCTAGCGTCTGTCCCAACTCTGCCTGGCAGGGTCTTCCCCAAGGGCATGTCTGCTCAGTGGCTCAGGGAGAGCATGTGCTCTCTCCAGTTGGAACACGGAGCCCCAAGGGACAGCGGAGTGCTTAACCCCCAGGGCAGCCCCCAGCCTGCCCAGGGAGTATTCTGTCACCCAGCCTGTGCCTCTTCCAGTGGAGATAAAAGCCAAGTTGAGGAAAGTCATCCTGAACCCGTGAGATCCAGCCAGACAGAGGAAGGCCTTGCTTATAAGCCAGTAGTCTTCAAAGGCTGCTGTGTACCACTCATCTACCCTCTTGGGCCTGTAGGCATTGCCACTATCAAGGATCTGTTGTCAGTGACAACGGACGAGACACGCAGGAGGTTGGCACGCTGCATGACACTTTCCCTCTCCACTCCACCGCCCTGTGTGCTGCAGCTTTTAGGAAGCTGTCTGCCTGAGCCCTGGCTCCACCTCTCTGAAATCCACTCTTGCCCCCTTCAATTGAGCCCCTGCGGGTAGCCAGCCACAGCTCTCGAGGGACCCCGAAGGCCCTGGAAATAGTCTTAGGGCTTGGTTCCTAGATATACAGACATATAAGCCCGCTTCCCCATGCCCACTGCAGCCTAAAGCTTTTCAACCAGCCCCAGGGGCTTCAACAACCCTTCTTCCCTGCCCTAGACGCGCACACACGCACACACACACACACACACACACACACTCTCACTCACTACCCCCAGGATCCAGCATTAACAAAAAGATTAACCAAAAAAATGTACTAAAGGTCTGATTATACCACCTTGTGTGTGTGTGTGTGTGTGTGTGTGTGTGTGTACATGAACATAGGATAATTTACCGACCTGCGGTAGGTACTGGTTTTGAAATAGGGTTCCATAGGGCAGGAAGGCTCTTGGGAGGCACCAGAGACTCTGGAGGTGAGAAGAAGCCTGAGCTCTGGAACCTCAACTCCTCTTCATCCAAACCAGTTCTGCTTTTATCTCTTGAGCTACCGTACTGCTGGGTAAGATTTTAGAGGTGAAAAGCAATGTTTGGAAACCACTGATCTAAGGCAGCCGTTCCCAAGCCAGCTGATATCTGAGTCAGACAGGGAGCTTTTAAAAAGTTTGATTCCCAGGTCCGATCATCTCAGCACCTCTAGGGACGGGGCCGGGGAATCTGTATTTTTGGAGCTCACTTCCAGTGGCCTGTAGGCTTGGGAACCACCGAGCGCAAGCCAGCTCCGTAGGCCACAGAGAGAAGGAGCACATGTCAGGACGCGGGCCAACGATGACACGCTGACATCATATTCAGGAACAAGAGGCGGCAGTGGAAATGTGGGCGAGCCACTATAGAGTGAGTGCCGACGAGGCTGGGGGAGGGACAGGAAGACCCGTGATGCGAATAGTACCCTGTGAGCACACGGTGCCTGCCCTGCTCGGCACACGCCCAGACACATCTCTCTCGTCAGAGCTGGGATGCTTTGCGTGGGCGACCGGCCAGGGCCACTGAGCAGAGGAGGGAAGGCGTGTGTCTGGTCGGCAGGAAGACGGGGTGTTCTGGGCATCAGGGAGGGAAGGTGGGGGCAGGGAGCTTAGAGCAGCCCTTCTCGACCCCGTGTGCCCATCACACTGACCTGGGGGGCTTTAAAAAATTCTGATGCTCAGGCTCCACCTGGACAAAGTAAATCAGAACCTCTGGGAGCAGAATCTGGTCTTTGACATTTCTTTCAACGCCCCCAGGTGAGTCTGAAACAGAAACAGGGTGGAGACCCTCAGCCCAAGGGACGGTCTAGGCCAGCGTTTCTTTCTCAGCGTGGTCCCTGGACCAGTGGCATCTACATCACAGAAGAACTTGCATATTCTTAGGCCTCACCCAGACTTACTGAATCAGGAGCATCAGGGGCCCAGCCCAGCAGTCTGTGTTTGTTTGTTTTTGTTTTTAAATTTTTTTTTAATGTTTGTTTATTTCTGAGACAGAGACAGAGCATGAGTGGGGGAGGGGCAAAGAGAGAGGGGGACGCAGAATCCGAAGCAGGCTCCAGGCCCTGAGCTGCCAGCACAGAGCCCGACGCGGGGCTCGAACTCACAGACCGCGAGATCATGACCTGAGCCGAAGCCAGACTCTCAACCAACTGAGCCACCCAGGCACCCCATCAGCAGTCTGAGTTTTAACAAGCCTTCTCAGTGATTGCAATGTAGGCTAAAGTTCAAGAACTTTAAAGTTCAAGAACAAGTTCAAGAACTTGTTCAAGAACAAGCTGTTCTAGGCTGAGAGTTTTCTTTTCTTTTTTTTTTAATTTTTTTTTTTTTAACGTTTAATTTATTTTTGAGACAGAGAGAGACAGAGCATGAACGGGGGAGGGTCACAGAGAGGGAGACACGGAATCCGAAACAGGCTCCAGGCTCTGAGCTGTCAGCACAGAGCCCGATGTGGGGCTCGAACCCACGGACCGCGAGATCATGACCTGAGCCGAAGTCGGCCGCTTAACCAACTGAGCCACCCAGGCGCCCCTAGGCTGAGAGTTTTCTAACTGGCTCTGTGGGGCCCTGGGATCCCTCTGTGACCACTTTGGGGACTAGGGGGTGCAGAAAACAGAGCTTCCCCGCTGTCCACCCCTGACACTCCCAGCTTCCAGTCACTTTATTCTAGATTTGGAGTTCCACCTCATAATTTATTTGGGGAAAAAAAAAAACATTTTTTTTTTTTTTTGATGAAAGAAAAACAGTTTGAAAACTGCCAACATACTCCAACCCCCTCAATTTGGGGGTTGGGAAAATCCAGGTCCAGCAGAGGGAAGTGGCTTACCCAAGGCCACAGGCCAGGTCCTGAAGCACAGAGGCGAGGCCAGAAAGGAGAGCCGCCCCCACTGACTCCAGCACTTTCCATCATGCCCACCCTCCGTGGCACTAGTCTATGTTCCTTTTCTCCCACAGGTTGACCCCCTACGAGTGGTACAGCCCCCACCCCTGTGCCCAAGGCCGGTGCAACCTCCTGGTGAATCAGTACTCCCTTGGCAACAGCCTCTGGTTTCCTGTCGGGGGATTCATGCAGCAGGGGTCCACCATCGCCCCCCGAGCCTTATCCACCCGCTGTGTCAGTGGCGTCTGGTAAGATCCGGGGCAGAGAAGGGGCCAGGCCCAGTGGGGTGGGGACACCAAGGGAGTCCTCAGATAAGCCCTGCTCTGGCTGCGGGTAGGCAGGAACCTCACAGAGAGCTCTGCCTTTCAAAACAGATTAGCAGGGAGCTGGGTTGCATTCCGCCAGCTCAGAAGGCCTGGGAGCACGGGGTTGGGCACACTTTGTGCCATCTTATCTGGTTCCTCTTTCCCTCTGCCTCAGAGGTCTGGATACAGAGGGGAGCCAGGGCAGGAAAGGAGATGCAGAAAACAGCCTTGTAAGGCCCACGGCAAAGCGATTGTAACTTGCTGACCTGAAAATGACCTGAGGTCGGGTGGCTGGGCCTGCCAAGGCATATGCAGATTTATGCAAATGTGAGTGAAACAGGGCTTGGCTGCTGGAAGAATTCAAGCCTGGCTGTCACATCTCTCCTCCTCTACCAGCTTTCTCCAACTTTGTCCCTCTGCGCCCGGCTCTGGGGCCTTGCCTGACCTGTCCACCTCGGCAGGTGTGGGGAAAGGCAAATTCTTAGTGGCTCAGAGCCGGACGGGACATCAGGAGCCGTCCACACGGGCAGTCTGCCAGCCTCAGCCTGAAACTCCCTTCTCCTCTTGGCTCGTTCAGGGCGAAAAGAATACGGTCGAATGATTCGATGCATGGAAATGCAATTTGCAAACTTGAAAATGATACATAAATGTGTGGACTCATAGTTGCTATTTGAGCATTATGGGGGGGAATGAAACAGACATACATGTGTGTGTGTGTGTGTGTGTGTGTGTGTGTGTGTGCGCGCGTGCGCGCGCGTGTGTGCATGTAGCACAGAGAGGCACATTTGCAGAGTACCGGTTCCCCACCCTCACGTAAAAACCCGCTGTCGGGTTTGGCTGTCACAGCCTATAGGCCTTCCAACCCTGGTTCTCTCCCCTCCTTCTCAGCCTGTGTAAACCAAAGGAAAAGTGGCGTTTTCACCCTTGGACACCAGTGCCTGGACATTTACCAGAACCACTGGACTAGAGCTGATGGAGAGGTGAAAACGCAGCTGGGATTTTTGTTTTCTCTGCTAAATGATAAATACAGTAGGATTTAAAACATCTGGGCAAGGTGCTCCCCCATTACCAGATTGTGCCCAGAAATCACCAAGTGGATCAACGGGGACAACCCGGTTTAACATTCCACCGGGAGAAAGGGGCGGTCTTGGCAGGGAAAATCACAGAGTTCCCTCAAAATCCTGGAAATCTGGACAGAAGCCCTGCAGACAACAGAAGTCAGCTGCAGACTCTGATCTTTCTACCTGGGGCTTTGCCTTCCAGAGGGGTGTGTTCCCATGCACTGCACATAAGGCCCCATTGTCAGGTTCATCCACCTGTCAGATCCCTGACCCCCAGGACTTCCCTCCTGAAGACAACGTCTGCCTGAGCGCTTGGGAGGGCCACCAGTCTTGTAGGCTGTGCCGCCCTGGCCCACAGGGTTGCCAGTACTTTAAATAGCTGTCCTAGGGGAGCTCCATTACGCCACTCTCGAGGGTGTGTGGGAAGAGTGGGGGGTGCCTGAGTTGTTAGGGAGCCCCTCTGCCTCTCGGAGCTCTGAGTTATCAAATCAGGGTCTCAGTTTGGTCAGCTCCCTGCAGGAGTGTGAGGTCAGAAGACAGGGCCATCGCAGCCCCCCTTAGAGTCCCCACCCAGAGCAAGTGACGGAAAATACCACGTTGCTAACAAGAATGCCAACTTTGCAACCAGTGATGCCCCTTTCACACGGGAGCAGGGGTCCCCTGAGCCCTCCGGAGAGAGTGTGTGATTTGCTTCCTCAGCAGAGAAGATAGGCTTGCCCTGAGCTACTTTGTTCTCTGACCCATTCCCTTGTGACCAGTGGCATAAAGAGACACATGGCCACCCAGGGTGGAACAGACGCTGGAGTGTAGCCGTGGGGCTGAGGGAACTTCCCCAGCCAACTCTGAGGTCAAGGCCACACCCAGGGCTCACTAACTCTCGGCACTAGCCAGGGCACAAGCAGCTTCAGAATGCTAGCCTCCACCTAGGGATGGGTCACCCCACCTCCCTGGCCTCCTCTGGGGGATGGTCATGAGAAAGAACTTCCAGCAGCGTGTATGAGCTGAGGCAGCAGCAAGGAAGGCAGGTCTTAGGAATGGATGGACACCGGGCACCTATAGGTCACAAATAGGGAAGTTGACCAGATGGTCGTCATCCCATGTTCGGTGTAACGGTCTATCCCTGCATTTCTCTGTATCTCACATTCATCTGGTCCTTTACAGATTATTAGTCACCAATCGTTTGATCTCACAGTTCTCCAAAGACACGCAGAGCAGGCGTTATTCTCCCTGAGCGGGCAAGCTCAGAGGAGGAATGTGGCTTTTCCCCTAAGGTCTCACAGGGGGACGGGAACAAGGCCAGAACTAAACCAGCTCACCTCACTGGTGGTCTGGCATACGGATGCACCCACTGAGTCGGCAGATGCCCCTGTCACTTCACATCTGGGAGGCCGCCAGCAGGGGTCCTTGGACACAGAGGCCAAGGAGACAATGGGACTTCCCACTCTTAAAAGTCTCCTGGAAGCTGCTGGCCTCTGAATCCTGTGGCAAACGCTACGCTTTAGTTGGCAATGTCTTCATAATGACTAAAGCCTCATTAATTCAGACTCCACTAATTCCGAATTTGTGATTATCCAGCCTCACTTGTGCTTGGATATGTCTTTGAATTCCCATAAACAAAGGGATTGGGATGCAGATCCACACTGCTGACCAGATGGCAGAGGGCTTATTTAACCTACTTAAGTGAACAAACTAGTTTTAACGCCTTTAACATGTATACCGCCTGACTTGCAAAATTATTCTAATTTTAAATGAGTTTGCTCTACCCAATAAAACACTCTTCTGTTTTGAAATAGCTTGCCCATTGGAAGGGTAGTTTCTAATTCCAGCTTCTTAGCACTTCAAAGGTGCCCGTCACCAGTTAATCTCAAAGGGTTTCTGGTTTTGCAGGACTGGTTTTAAAATATGGATGTATCACTGTGTTACTTGGCAAGTTTCTCATCAGCAAAATTGGGATAAGAATTTTGCCTCCCTTCGTTGTAGGGGGTACATGAGATTGTGTCTGTGGCTCAGGGCAGGTGCTCAGTACACGGTTGATGCTCATCTGATGGTTGACCGCATCATGAGAGGACAGGGGCAGCCGACCCAGCTCGGGTTGTAAACAGAGCCCCCAGAGCCGGCACCCTTAGCTCATTCCCTGTCTCATTTCTCACGGTCTCCCGGACGGTCTCATGTGCATGGACACACCTCTTTTGAATAGCAACCCAAGAACCACCTCCTTTTGGAAATAAGAAAAAAAAAAAAAAAAATTAATGGTCTCCCAAGCAACCTCACACACCCGATTCATTTCTGTTGACATCATATGCCCTGCCTCCTTTCTCTTCCCCCACCGACCCCGACTGAGCTGGGAGCTCCTTCCAAAGAGGGACACCTGGTCTCTCCTATGTCGCAGCAGGACTGGGGACGGGGGCTAAGACTCCTGGGCGTGCCTGGGCAACGATGACTTCCTGGTCTTTTCCTACATAGGTGGGCATTCACGCTGATCATCATCTCATCCTACACGGCCAACCTAGCAGCCTTCCTGACTGTGCAACGCATGGATGTGCCCATTGAGTCAGTGGATGACCTGGCTGACCAGACCGCCATTGAGTATGGCACAATTCACGGAGGCTCCAGCATGACCTTCTTCCAAGTAAACCCATTTGGTTGCTCACCAACATGGGGAATTGGGCAGGATAAAGTTGAGATGTTTGTCCTCTGGAGAGAAAAACATCAATCCTCATCCCATTATCTCTTTTGAACATCTAGTTTGGAGATTCACTTGGAGCTCGTTTCCCCCCCCCCGCCCCCCTTCTGCAAAATACCCCTGGAATGAGGTCCCCAAAGCACTTTGGGGTTAATTTCAGCCTCCCAAAGTGTTGTGCAAGAACCGTTAGTGGGAGTCGAGATGCTTTTAAGTATAATGTGTTGAAACTATCTTTGAATGGCAATAGTTTCATATTTGTTTTAGTGGAGATTAGAAAAATACCCGTAAATGCAGCGAATCTAACCTGTACGTTTATTTCTACTACTCCATAGGTTGAGGCTAACGTATACATTTAAGTTTGGTTAAGTGGGTTAAATTTTATCGGCAGTACTTACATAAGGCAAGTTTAGAACACTACACAAATGTCTGAAGTATAAGGAACACGAAGATGAGTATGAACTGATTGCATATATCCCAAACTAGACAGGTGTCAGATCGGGACCCTGTTGGCTTTGAGGTTTCCTAGCAAGGCTCTGGAGAAGACCTTGCCGCAGTTGTGTATTAGCCAACAAACCAAGTGACTGATCACCAAGACTGGCAGATCTGAGCCAGACAAGAGGGGCAGTTTTCATCTGCTTCGGGATCTCTAAGAAAGCAGACTTACCCTGCAGTTAATAGGTGTCTAACCAACCTACCGCCCAAGAAGTCCATTTTCACAGGAAACAGGTCCAAGGCCTTCCGTTTTCTGTTTCCTAGACAGTCTCAGTGTCTATTGGCCCCATACCCACTGAAGGCATCATGCAAACCCAGGTGTGGATAGACTCCCAGAATTCTCTCGGCCTTGTTCTTATTTGTAAAAGAGAAGCCAGTCCTGGATATGTGATTGACAAGTTGGTTTAGGATCAACAGAAAATAGCCGGGACTCTTCCTTCAGATGGTGTCTTTAGACGTCCTGATGAACCTGAATCCACCACCTCCAGCCTGCAGGACAGCAAAGGATAGTTCCAGAATTTCCGTTCTTAATTCTATCAGAACATGGAGGTTGGCAGTGGTAGACCTCTCAAGGGTAGATGGGGCAAAACCAGTGATCAAACCAGTAGACAGAGTTTATAGTGCCTTAGGACCCTGTTCTTTCCTTGCTTTTCTGTAAAAGTTTATCGTAGGCACAATCCCCGCCTCCTGCCGTGATGCGGTGGCAGTTGAGAGATGAAAAGGGAAAAGATTATTGAATATAGTGAGGGGGTTGAGTAATAAAGGGGCCAGGATTTTAAGGTCTACTTTGATTCCCTCCCTTTTAAAACCACCATTTCCTGGGGTGACTGGGTGGCTCAGTTGGTCGAGTGTCCAACTCTGGATTTTGGCTCAGGTCATGATCTCCCAGTTAGTGAGCGCGAGCCCCACATCAGGCTCCACGCTGACAACGTGCCCGAGATTTCCTTCCTCTTTTCCTAAGCCTGCTTCCGTGTGTTCTTTTCCCAGAATTCCCGCTATCAGACCTACCAGCGCATGTGGAATTACATGTATTCTAAGCAGCCAAGTGTGTTTGTGAAGAGCACAGAGGAGGGGATCGCCAGGGTGTTGAATTCCAACTACGCCTTCCTTCTGGAATCTACCATGAATGAGTACTACCGGCAGCGAAACTGCAACCTCACTCAGATTGGGGGCCTGCTGGACACCAAGGGCTATGGGATTGGCATGCCAGTCGGTATGCAGGAGAGGACCAGCCTCTTTGGGTAGCTCCATCCAGGCAGGGTCAGAGTAGCTAGGACCACGGAATGCAACATTGAATTTGACAACCCCGTTCTAGAACCACTTAACAGGAACTTTAGGTGGGCATTTTCCAGGTTAAAAAAATAATAAGCAAACCCCCATACTTCCACTAATCAGTGATCAGTTCTCAATCTTTAGTTATTGAAGGGCTAGCTATCGATTTGTTAGTAGTTGATTAATACTAAAGGGCAGGTTGATGCCCTCGGTGGATTCTTTAGGGCTTTTGTTCTCCCTCCTCCTGCTTCCTGCCCTTTGGCCATATCCCTTTTGATGGTCTCTCTACTAGCAGTGGGAAGGAGAAGGAAGAAATGGTGAAGCTCCATGAATTTTGCTGCTAGTGTCCCTGGTGAAAGGCTCATTACAGAAGGAGACTGACATGATAGATGGGGTAGCTTCCAAATCATTTGTGGGTCTCGTGGACCCATCTACTCCAAATCAGCGTAGGTAATTGAGAATAGGTAGTGGAACTCTGTATTTAGCTGTGTACCTTCCAGTGTTTTATACCAAGGTAGGGATGTCTGGCTTCCAGAAAGGTATCCCAGCTGTGTTTTCTAAAGGATGTTCACACCTTGATAGTACCTCAACCGGAAGATGAGAGGGAACACGTTGACCGGCTTTTTGGATTGAAGAGAGAATCTGAAAATGTTCCCCAGATGCTTGGGACATGGACCCTTCCCCCACCTACCGCTGAAAGCCATGCTGTATAGGGCTGTCCTCGCCCAACACTCTTCTTATAGGAGGTTGTCCTGTACAAGACAGCAGAGGGAAAGGCAGGAACTGAGGCCATCAGACCAATGTGGGGAGATCAACATACAGTATACACAACTTTGCTGTTACCTTACATATGCCTTCTCTTGATCTTTACCTAACTCAGAACTCTGTAGGCTTCACTATATACCTGTGGAGTGTGAAAAGCATGGTTTTGGAGTCAGGCAGACCTGGGAATGCACCTGGCTCCGGCCTGTGGGACCTCAGATAGGTTATTTAAGCTCTCTGAATCTCAGTTATTCTGTAAACTGGGGCAACTGAGGGATAAGCCTAATAATCCAGTCAAGTGCCTTACTACAGTGTCTCATACTTAGCCTGTTCAGGAGGAACACTGGTGCCCTCCCCATTTTTTCCATAGTCCCTTGTGTTATTTGATAAAAGCAGATGACTCCTTAAACACTGATCAGAAACTAAACCAGTGACCGTAGGCAATGATACGGTTCATCTTCGAACTCTGTGAATTCTGATACTACGAATTCTATAAACTAGACGCCTCACTCGGGGCCCTTGAAAACCCATGTACTCCCTTCTTACCATCATATTTCATTGATGTTCATTAATATGCAAATTACGAGCCCCTTTGAGAAATGTATTGGCTTACATTTTATTTCAAGATGGTGGAGTAAACCACAAAACAAATGTATGATGCACCTTGATAATACTCCAGCAGTTTAAGAAATTTAACTGAAATGTCAAATGCTTCCAAAGTTTTCGTGGAACACACCTATTAGAGAGTTGACCTAAAGCGGACCAACTCTAGAAATTTTTATCAATGACGAAGGAAAAAGGGAAGGAAATGCATTTATTCTATGTCTGATGTGATGCTATTTTCTTTTTTCTTTTTCTTTTTATTATTATTATTTTTAATGTTTATTGACTTCTTGAGAGAGACAGAGTGTGAGCAGGACAGGGGCAGAGATTGAGGGAGACACAGAATCTAAAGCAGGCTCCAGGCTCTTGAGTTGCCAGCACAGAGCCCGATGTGGGACTTGAACTCACAAACCTTGAAATCATGACCTGAGCTGACGTCGGATGCTTAACCGACTGAGCCACCCAAGCGCCCCTAACGTGATGCTATTTTCACACGTCATCCCACCTGTGAGTTAGATGTGGTCCTTCCCACTCTAGAGGAGAGAACTGAGATTCAGAGCTGGCAAGTTTCTTGTCCAGGGTCACAGAGTCAGTAGAGGAGCTGGGTTTGAGCCTGTCTCCAAATTCAGTGCTTCGCTTACTGGACCATGTTGCCGGAGGGGTCCCACCAGCTCGACAAGACGGGATAGGTGGGGAAGTGAGGTACGGGCTTGTCCGGGTTCTCAGATCAGGCTGAGAAGGGCACCACACCACCCACTGATGAGCCAGAACTTATCTGAGTTGAGGTCACGTCCAAGAAAGCATGTGTGTCATTCTTACGCGGGAGGTAAGGGCATAACCAGAGAATAAGCAATGTGGTGGGACCGAGGGAAATGAAGAGAAACAGTACAAGGAATGAGATGGACAATTAGTCAAGTGGTTTAGGAGCAAAGTAGGCAAATGTGGAATAAACAGAATAATCCTTTCTCAAGGCCCCTGGTGTGCCACTGAGGTTGGGTTGGAAATGCTAGAAATGCCTGGCTGGGCTGGACAGTCGTCTGTAAACCTGGAATGTTCATTAGTCTCACCACCTAGCACCATCTGTTAGTTCGAGTAGTCATCCACTGCACGAGTGTGTTAAGTACCTACTATACGTGGGCGCTCTCGATGCTTGCCCACATAAGTTGCATAGACGTGTTCTGTGCTGCGGGCTTGGGGTTTACCTGCCCAAGCATGGTTGTATCTCCAGTAGGGAAGGTTCCATCTGTGGTGTCATGGGCTGTCAGAGTCCAAAGAGATCTGGGAGCTGATCTAGTTCCTTGCCTGTCAAAGCGAGGTCTGTGGCCCAGCAGCGGGGCATCCCCTTGGAGCTTGTTAGAAATGCGCAATCTCAGGCCCCACCCCAGACCCACAGAATGAGAGTCGGCGGGTCAGTCAGATCCCCAGGTCATTCCCGTGCCTGTGACGGTTTGAGAGCACAAACCTACGTGTTCTGAGCTTTTGCCTCCATCCTTCATCATAGCCCTCCCCCACCACCCCCCGCCCCGAGGCCTCTGTCCACATCAGGCCTTCACAGAGCTTGAGCAAGAAAACTGAGCAGCTTAGTTGGTTTCCAGCCTCTTGGCAGCCTTTTCTCTATGATCTCCGGCCTCAGCTTGTGCTGGGACATTGAGCTTTCCACGGTCTCATTTAAGCCTATTTTTGTGATTAAAGCTAAATTCCAGAACCAAAGCTCCTTGACCATATTCCATTAGAAAAATTAAAAAGGAATTGCACTGAACAGAAGCCTTCTGTTTGAGGACAGAGGGAGGAGCGGTGTGCACAGAGTGATGGATGGGGACGGGGGCTTGTCGGCCACTCAGCAGGCAGGTGGGAAGTTTGGGGTGGCTGGTGACCGGATTCTGCACACAGCTGAGAGGTGGCTTCCGTCACACTCTGGGGTGATGCTTCTCTCACTGGAGGCTGCTCTGGGTAAACAGTTGTCAGGGGTAATGTAGCAAGAGTTGCAAGTGCCTGAGAAATTAATGTAGGTAAAGTAGAAGACAGGCAACTGACCAAGGGAGAGGTTTATGGCACAGATTTCCCACCCGGAGGAGGCAGACGGGAAGCCTTGCAGCCAGCTTCCTGAGTGTCAGTGGGCAGGCTGGGTAACCTTAGTAGAAAGTGGTGGGTGAATAGGGCCACAATGCTGTCTGAAAAGCTTCCACTTGACCCACACTGGGTTCTTGGCCATGGGCTGAACAGGCCAGTCAGCATAGAGAGAAGGAAAGTAGGAAGGCCCAAGTGCCCTGCATGAAGCCAGAACTCCCTCCTCTGCACGGAGGGTCCTCAGAACAAGCAGAGGGGAGAGCCATGCTCCTGCAGGGACCCCCACCACCTCTGTTTCTCTTCTCCTGATGTTAGGTAGGAAAACTGGTAAGGAGGTCTACTGGGGAAAGGAGCAGAGTGATGCCTGAGAGGGCACTCACGCCCTGTGTTCTGGGCTCTCCTGTGACCCCACAGGTTCGGTTTTCCGGGATGAGTTCGACCTGGCCATTCTCCAGCTGCAGGAGAACAACCGCCTAGAAATTCTGAAGCGTAAATGGTGGGAAGGCGGCAAGTGCCCCAAGGAGGAAGATCACAGAGCCAAAGGTGAGTGCGTTCAGCGGCTTCCCCCTCCTGTTCTAGAGGAGCGCTTGTCCCTTGTTTCTGGTGTCCGAAGTCCAGCTGATGATTGCTGGAACACACGGACAACAAGCCTTGCAAGCTACGGAGGGCTGGGCTGGGCTGGGCTGAGGGCCAGTCCTGGCCCAGAGTCTGGGCTGGTTGGAGGCATCCAGTGCCCATCGGCTCGCTAGTCCCAGAGACGCCATCTTTACCATGCTTCCCGAGTGCAGCCAGCTCCTACCCTGGCCCGTGCCCCCCTCACCTCTCCACCATCGACTGCTGGTCTCCCTTTCCCATTCTTGCCCCTCGACAGCATCTTCTCCACCAGCAATCAGAGTGAGTCTCTTCATGATGCAAGGAAATCCCAGCATTCCCCTGCACAAACCTTCCCTTCTCAGAATAAAACACAAGCCTTCCGTGGCTTCCTCCTGGCCTCCCTGGGGAGGGTCCCCGAGAGAGGTCTTCCCTCCCCTCCCCACACATCCCTCCCCTCACGTGAGCTCTGCTTTGGTTTTCTTTTCAGACCTCATCACTCCCTCATATTCTGTTCTCTATTCATTTCTTTGTTTACTGTCCACCTCTAAGGACTGTCTTCTTCATAGGGTGGTCCACAGGGCCTGGCAGGTGGATATTTGAATGAATGAATGAATGAATGAATGAATGAATGAAATTTAAATCACGCTGGATAGAAAGCAGTCGCTGACTGATATGTGTGGTTGAGGAGTTTGAGGGTCCCTGAGCACCCGGGAGATTTTGTAGGGGGGTTGCCCAGGATAGTCCCATGCTACATCTGTTATAGGTCAGTTAATGCCTCTTGGTTATCTTTAGAACTCCCTTTAAGTCTCACAGTGTCCTGGTTGAGGCAATAAATCCTATGGTCACCCTCGCAATCTCCTGCAGCCTTGCTAAAATATGCAACAAATTTACCTCTACACGCTGTCCCCCAGGAAGGCAGCTCAGGAATAAAATGAATAACACCATGCGCTTCCATCTCTGCTCAGAGTGAATGATTATCCGTGATGAGACAGTGAATGAGTGACTTTGTGTTTCCAAGTGTCTGTCTGTGGATCTCTCTCCTGCAAGGAAAGAGCTCAGGAATATGGACCTAGGGGGGCAGGCCCTTTGTAATTTAGACACTCTGCCCCTCCCCTCACAGGAACCCACTGAGACCACACATGTCTTGGCTCTCCACGCCCCAAAGATCAAGTGGGGAGGAGGCCATAACTCTGTTCAGAAGAAAAAAAGGAAGAAAGAAAGGAGGGTGGTACAGAGAGAAGTTTCCGGAAACTTTGGTGGATTTGATAGAATGAAGTAGGTGTTGAAGAGACTCAGGACCCGACCAGGGAGGGAGGGGCGGAGGGGGTACTGCAGGCAATAAGCACCCCGAGGAGAGACGCAGCAGCTGACATTTGTGCTGTGGGTGAGGGCTCTGTGTGCTGCACGTGGAACAGAGCCAGAGTCCCACGAGTAGCTCTGACGTGGACAGTGGGTCTGTCCTTAGGGAAGACAGGGTAGCAAAATGCTCCTGCACCACCCCCTCCCCATCCAAAGACACATGGACTGAAAATAACCTAAAGAGGTCTGGGCTTGGAATAGTCAAAATAAAAGGAGATCCCTGATAAGCTAACTTATGCCAATGTTGTTCTGTGGTCACAATGAACTTCAGAGTGGTAGCGAAGGGCCCTGTCTTACCAAGCAGATGGAGGGAAACCGTCGTGGCTTTTGATCTGGAGTACTGTGAAATAGAAACAGAGAGGTAGATCTGGGACCCAGAGCAGAAAGATTTTGAGTTCTTCCCCTGCCTGATGAGGGAAACCGGAGAAATGTCCAGATATGTCTCTTCCTGGAAGCCCTCGGTCCCCCTCCACCCCCTACCTCCCACAGGGGGTTGGGCGCTTCTGTGACTTTGGACAGAGAACTCAACACTCTGCATTGCAGCTCTCAATCTCCTCTGCTTGGTAGACGGCACCTTAGATGTGGACCCAGTCTTGTTTGTTTCTGTGTCCCTAGCGCCCCCTACAGAGCCTGGCACATAGTAGGTACCCAATACATATTTGTGAGATGTGTGATTAAAGCCGCCGGCTGCTAGTCGTCCAAAGCTACCAGTGCCCTTGTTCTCCTTGGTCACGTTAGTAAAGCAACCAATGAAATGGTGCCTCAGTGACTTCCCTGAGCAACCTTCAGACCCAGAGCTGTCCCCTGGGTCCAGTCCTTCCTGCCTCTGAGCAGCCAACCAAACTTACGGGTTAACGCAGAGACACTCTCGATGAGGGAGGCTAGAACACAATGGGAGGTGGCCAGGAGCAAGGGCTCAGAGCAGTGCGGGGACCCCCGCACCCCCCGCTCCCCTGCCACCCAGGCCTGTACTGGCTCTTCCAACTCCAGATCTCCCTCCCCTCCTGCTTCCCACTAGTTAGTTGCAGGCTTCCCCAGCTCCCCTGCCTTTTTAAACCTGACCCCATTTGATCCACATGTCCCCTTGAGGCTCACTGCTGAGCTGACCCCATGTCTCCAGTTTCCCTTTTCATCCCTGACCCCTGAACTCAGCCACCGGTCCTTCCGTTTTGTGCACCTGTTTCTTTGTTTGTGTTTATTTATGCATCCTGCTAATCCTACAGAGGAACAGTTGGAAGGCAGCAAAATTGGCAAGTATAGGAATGATGACACAGGATCTGGGTGCCTTAGAGTTGTCACTCACAGTCCCCAGTCCGGATCATCTCTCTCCCTCTCTAGGTATTACCTAAAGTCTAGTGGACTTTCCCCAGCCCTCCTTCTGATGAGTAAAAGCTCATCAGACTTCTACTCTCCTGCTTACCTGTTGGTTCTACTGTCTGCACGAGGCTAGGTCTCTTCCCTCAGGCAGTTTTCATAAGGGTTCAGGATCATGGACATTGGGTCAAATGGACTCCGCTCCATAAAAGGCCTCGTTATAATCACTATGAGACATCTTTGAGCCTCAGTTTCCTTCTCTAGAAAATAGGGATGATAATAATAATGTCACTTCCCGGGGCTATTGTGAAGAGCGAATGACACAAATCGTGTTAAACCCTCCACAAAACCGACTGTCACAAAGGAAATGAGAACTAATTTTATCCCAAAATCTAGGCCTAAGGGAGCAATTAAGGCACAGTGAGAGGTCTGAACAGTGTCCACAGCCACAAGTGTGGCTGTGCTCCTCGAGGCTAGGTAGCTCTTCTAAAATCAACACTTGTGACATCTATTTTGTCTCCATTGACATTTGTCCCCCATGGAGTATGAAAAACTCAAAGGCAGGGACTGTGTCTTATTTATTTTTGTATCTCAGTGACCAGCATGATCATCTGACATCAGTATTTGATGAAAGGATGAACAATGAATGAATGAATGAATATGAATGAATATGAATGAATATGAATAAATGAATATGAGTGAATGAGTGAATATGAGTGAATGAATGAATGAATGGGTGGGCAATCATCTCATGGACCTCCAGACTGGTACCACTTCCTATGTCTGTTGGCTCCCCAAACAGGAACCTTGACACCCCAGGTGTCGGCATAGAAAGTGTTCACATAGCCTCCACTGCATCCAACACACATCGTAAACCGCGGCACATCAGGCACTGTGCTAGGCTCTGAGATTATGAAAAGGAGTAAGACATGGCCCTGTCCTCAAGAGGTTTGAAACCTAGAGAGAGGCACAGATGATCACTCTAATGGTTGCACTGTAGGAATGCTTTATGAGAACTATAAAAAAAAAAAAAAAAAAAGTGTTTATGAAGCCCAGGGGAGGAAGTGATTAATTCTGAGCAATGGTCAGGGAAGGCTTTAGGGACATTTGGCCTGAACCTTGCAGCATCTATCAGGAGTCACTGCTTTCGGAATGTTGTAGAGCACAGTCACCACACTCAGAAGTTGGTTTCGATAAGTAAGATGGGGTTGGAGTTAAGAGAGCATTGAAAACTAGATAAAGGCATTTGGACTGCACACCAGCATGTCCCAGGATTTTCCATGGAAGGAATTGGTAGCAGCAGAGACTGAACATAACACTCCGGGGGGCTGGGGCCATAGTCTAAAACGGCTCACCATGCTTGGAATATCCCGAGTCCTGTGTTTTATCCAAAAAACATACAGGAATTCTGCAACTTACCACAAAACATAGGCACGTTTATTTCATGTAAAAATGCTTTTTGTACCTCAACTCTGAGTGAAATTAGTGTTCCAGGGCGATGCCCCATAAACATCCTGAGCATTGCTTATGCCTTGGCACGCCGATAGCACACTGGACTGGGTTTGAGAGTGTTAGTTACGGATCTCAGAGGTGCCGGGGTAAGATGTGGCATGAGAAAAGCAGGTGCTGTGGGGTGGAATTCTGAGCTCTCGGTGGCATACGTGGTCTCAGGGGACAGTCATTGCCTTAAGTTCCAACAGTTCTTGCAACTCGGCAGAGACACTGTTCTTGGAAGTCAAGGTTTTTGATTTGCCAGAAGAATATTTTGCAATACAGAAGGCTAATAACTAAAGGAAGCTTGGCATGAAGTTAGAGAGTGGAAAAATAATAGAAAACCCAGGCCACCCAGTCTGCAAACCAGACAGAAAACACCCTGGCCGGGACAGCGAGCTTCTGAGCAGGAAAAGGATATTTTAGAATCGGGAGGGTCCCTGAGAAGGAGCCTTGTGCCCTGCTGGGACACAAGACAGTAGTAGATGGAATTAGTTGGGGATTCTAAGAGGTAAAGAGACTTTTGCTTACTTCTGGAGTTTGGAAAGCCCCAGAAATATGTGTCATGCCACAGTGAGGAAGGGGCATGAGGGATGGGACATGGGGACCTAGGGCAGGGAGGGTCCTGTGGCAGGCTTGCATTTTCCTAGGCTCCAAAGATACTAGAAATCTAAGTGGAATCCTGCGTTAAGACCAGATACCTAAACCCACCCCCATGGCACATCACCTCCTTCTTATCCTCAGACCTGAAATATATCCGGGGTGAAGCGGGAACAGAGACAACACTGCCTTTAGCTAAATTTAAACCTGGAATGACGGAGAAATCTACATTTGTGGCAATCAGGTGGAAATGGGGGCTTGAGGTAGACATTCGGTAACTTAGAGAAAACCTACGTTAGAATTTTTGCCGAGTGACTGGCTTTGGAAATCCTTCCCCAGTCCACAGAGGTTGAGGAGGACCGATCTGACAGCAGAGTTCAGGAGGGTTGGAGAAGGGAGGCACACAGGGAGATCGGGCTCCCAGGGAAGGTAGGACATAGTGACAGGAGGCTCCCAGCTGCACTTGGGGACCAAATGTTCTCTGGCACAGAGAAGAGAATGGAACAGATGAAAAGGAGAAATAAATAACACAAGTCCTCCTGCCCGGGACCCAAATGCCCCAGAAGATGCTAGGGTTCTATCAACTGGCCGGGGTTAACTTGCTTCTGTGCCGCCGTCCTTTGGAAGAAAAGGATGTGAGCTGTATTAATACGCAGTCTTGTCCAAAGGGTGCTGTCTGGGAGACGCGGTGCAAATCATCATAAGAGCTGGGGCTTCGGCTCCCTTCCCAGCCACGGCAGCTAGTGCCCGTTTAATGCAGCGGCCCCATTTCTGCCATGGCTGAAACCCAGACAAACGTTACTCAGTGAGGCGACAAGGCTTCCTAAGCCAAGCGAAAGTCTGTGTGACCTCCTCCAAGCCAAGCAAGAAGCACCAGCCTGGAACGGAAGGCACCACTGCATTGCTTGGCCTCTCTCTGGCAAATTAGCCATCGGACTTATGGAATATAAGCTACTGCTCAAGGGAGCCCCTCCTGCGGCAGAAGAACAGGACCCGTGTAACCCGAAGGATCTCTTCCTTTAAGTCTTTAAGTGGTTGCCCGGAGTGGAGTCACAGGAACATTTTTTTTTCCCCTTGTGTCTCAGACTGAACAAAGGGCAGTCGCTTTAATTTGCTTTCCAGAGTAGCTCGTAGGTGATCTTTCTTTTCGTGATGTGAGTCAGTGGGCTCTCACGTGTGCCTAAGGGAAGGGGGAGAACGTGGAGCACGCAAGACAGGGACGGCAATGAAGTGAACTGTGAAGAAGGTCCTTTTTGCGGAGACTTCTGAAGCTGACAGTGGCTGTGGGCACTTTGCTTTCAAGTACAGACGGTCCCTGACTTACGATGGTTTGACAATGTTTCGATTTTACGATGGTGCGTAAGCTATACACGTTTTAATGTACCGCGTGCTTGGAAGTTTGAATTTGGATCTTTTCCCAGGCTAGCGATATACGGGGTGATTCCTCTCCTGTGACGCTGGACAGCAGCTCCCCGTCACCCCGAGATCACCCCGGTCAGCAGTCGATACACCGACCACCCGCCGGTGCCCGTTCAGTCGTTCTAGTTTTCACCTTGGTCAACACTTTGTTACAAAACAGGCTTTGTGTGAGATGATGTTGCCCAACCATAGGCTAACGTCCTGAGCCCGTCTCAGGTAGGCTAGGCTAAGGCATCCCGTTGGGTAGGTTAGGTGTATTAAATGCACTTTCCACTTAACGATACTTTCAACTTACAATGGGTTTTTACCGGGGACGTGACGCCGTCGTAAGTCGAGGACGATCTGCAGAAGGTAGCAGGCAGCGTGCAGTAGCGATGTAATCCGTCTCTACTTCATCATCCTATTAAAATGCGAGCAATTTCAAAGAAAAGGATCTGGTGCTACCCTGCTTCTAATCCAATATTACAGTTCAAACGGCGCTGCCAAATTTCGGAGAAGAACCCTAACATTGGGATGGGGCCACTGCTCCTGAGTCTTTTTCCCAGGCCTCCCTTGGCTCTGGTGGCAACCACAACATTACCCCTTCGCTTTATCTCCCCAATTTCTTTCCCTGCCTATGGCCCAGTGACCATCTGCCTTCATCTGCAGCTGAAAAAATGAAATGGTGGAGCGTGTGGAAGGCTACATGGGAATTTACAAAAAGCAGCAGGCTTCATTCCAAGCTCTTGCATTTTCTTCTGCCTTTTCTTTTCAGCAACACCTGTTTATTCTCTCACTCCGCCCCTATAAAAAGAAATCTCGTTAGCCACTCACAGAATGCCGGCACCCCAATTCAAGGGGATTGAGTTACTGAAGGCTTTGCAGAACAATTGTCAGACAAAAAGGTAGTCGGTAAATTCCAAGGAAATTAAATACCTTTATCTTGAAAAACACAGGCTCACAATCGGGCTTCAAAGGAACATAAATACACCACCAGGCTGTGAAAATCAGGGTCCCCTTTCAAGGATGGAAAAGAGGCCAGTGGTATTGACTCACAAAATCCTTAGAGAGCAGGAAGTTTGCTGTCTGGCACAGCGGGAATGAAAGTGTGAGACATCTTAGCAAGAGGGGGGTAAGGGGTGGATGGGGGATGGATCCTGGGGCTGTTATCCTCTCTGTCTCTTCTCAGGGGGCCCAGCCTGATTATCCCGGTTCTCTGGTTTCTCTGGAGAGAGCCAAGACGGGAAATCTGAATATGGGAGTTTAGATAGTGTCTCAGAGAGATGCTTGCAGAGGAAGCCTCTCCCTCATCCAATCAGATTGATTGCTGAGAGACGGAGAAACTCCCGGGGGGGTGCCAGAAAGCACGATCAGGAACAGAGGTTGACGGTGGTCCAGTGCGTCTGCATCCGAGGAGGTCAG
This sequence comes from Leopardus geoffroyi, assembly GCF_018350155.1. Classification (NCBI taxonomy): domain Eukaryota; kingdom Metazoa; phylum Chordata; class Mammalia; order Carnivora; family Felidae; genus Leopardus; species Leopardus geoffroyi. The sequence continues at coordinate 18,198,278 of NC_059329.1, forward strand.
CCACTCCGAAGGCTGCAGCCCAACTTTGGACACTGAGCCAAGGTTAAGTCGATAAAGCATCGATTCAAACATTCGATGGAACGTTGTCAAGGAGAGAAGGGAATTTTATAAGCGGAACTAATAGGACCCTCTTTCTGGTCACTCTAGGTTGGGGGAGGGGTCCCAGGAATGAATTCAGTCATCAAAGTGTCAGGGTGAGTTCTGTATCCCTCTCCCTGTAGCATCAGGAACCCTGGTTCCAGGGAGAGGCGGTGTGGGCTGGGGGTAAGGGCTCAGGCTCTGGCTTCAGTTTGGATCTGACACTTCCTACTGGCCACAGGACCACGGACAAGTTAGCTGACTCCAGAACCTTACTTGCCTTGTCGGAAAAATGGACGTAAACACAGTGCCAATTTCACAGGGCAACTGTTAGGATGAAATTAGAATGTTTAGCCTGGTAACCTTGCTCATAGTAAACAGTCATGAAGGTCGGCCCTATTTTTATAAAGAACATGATCTGGGTAGTCAGATTTATGTAGATTTCACACCTCTGGCCTGAAAACGTGGGCCACTTCGCTTAAGTTCCTTGAATTCCTGTTTCTTTAACTGGAAAATGCCGACAGTGAGCCTTCTTCACAGCGTTTTTAATGATAATTGAATGAGATAGCACATGTTTTTAAAACCAGGCGCTCGCGCTCATATTTTGATAAATTGTAAAGTGCCTCCCCCAGGCTTATGTTTTGATAAATTGCAAAATTTATCAGATGCCTCTGCCATCCCTCTTCTATCTCGTGTCCATTCGCCTGCTCTCCTTCCGTCACTGTCTCCAGACTCAGCCAGTTCTAGTCAATGAATGTCACAGTAAGAGTAAGTGGCATGCCTACTGTCTCACAGTCCTCAGTCGTGCAAACCTGACGAATTGTTCTATGTTTTCTGGGAAGGTCATACAGGTCAGCTCCCACAGGGACTCGTGAAGTTGCTATTTACAATCAATGAGTCCGTGGAGATGAGACCATTGAAGCTATTTGCATGGATGTAGGTGAAGGTGATCCCGAAATAGAAAGTGCTGGAAAGTCATATTGGTCAAGGAATTCATGTTCTCGTCAAGCGTTTTCAGCGTGGAACTTCGCACAGCACTTCAGCACACAGCGGAGGGCTCAGGTCAGGGAGGTTTCTCAAGAAAGATATGCTGACTGTTGTTCAAGAGTAATTATACTCTCCCTTGCTGGGATGCTGATGCTAGTCTCTCTTTGTACCTACCTCTGTGGCTCTTGTGGCCTCTGCCTTCTTGCCTCCCAGGCTAGCCCTGCCCCTGCCTTGTTCAAAAGGAACTTCCCTGCGTCTCAGTCACAAATTTCCCCGGTGCCATCTGGAGGTATTAGAGGGTGTTAAGGCCTGAGACGCATGTGCCCCTGAATCCAAAAGGTGATTATTTCCAGGTCAGAACTGATGGCAGAGCAGTTGGGTGGAGATTCCAGTCTATCACCGGTACTCCCTTCTAGGTTGCCATTTCCCTCTGTTAGTTCTAGACACGGAATGCTGTTTGTTTGCATTTGCCAACTGTAATTTGTATTTGTGGACAAGCTATGAGCGACACCGGTGTTAGGATTGAATCAACCAAGACTTTGCAGGGGGAGTTCGATTCTATGTCAGTTAATGCAGTCTCGTGGCTGGGGCATAGCTGAGGCTCTGAGACTTACGTGTCAAGAGAGGCTCTGTCTGAAAGCCATCTGTCTAGGTGGCGTCTGTGTGGGCCGTCTGAAGAAGGGAAGGGAGGGGTGATTAGCGGGCCGTCCCCTCGCAAGGGCCGAGGCGGCTACGAGCACGACGAGGGCCTGTGGTCAGACTGGAGGGTGCCCATGCCAGCGTAGAGGCTGTGTGCTGCGGAAGGCATTTGACTTTAGCAGAATGACTGATGACAGTATTAAATGGAACCACTGTGTTCTCCTAGCGCTCGCTGCCTGCTCCCGCTCCATCTGTTTCTCAACTCAGGCTCTGCCAACAATCTATTCTTGCTTCCACTTTCCAGTAAGTTCCTAAAGGCACCGGTGGTATACAAGCCTCGCTCCTGGGTGGGGAGGCCGCTCAGCCAGGAATCGGCACTCTTGAGCCAACAGCCATGATTGACACGCTGGCCCTGAAACACGAGAAGCTGAGAAAGAAGGACCATGGGGTGTGTTGGGGACTCATGCTTTCTACCCGCATCCTGTTAAAACCTCAGCTCCTCCGAGAGGCTTTCCCTAACCTGATCAGACTTCTCCCAGCACAGATCACCTGTCCGTTTATAACCCTCCCCAGTTCCCTTGCACCTGCCTGGGACCCGGTACCATTGGTCCACGTGGTAGGTTCACCGTCAGTGTTCAGTCCCACCTTGGCCCGCCACTCTGTGCAGTCTGGGCCTTCTGCCTCTGTGATCAGGCTGCGAGCACGCGACAAGGGCTGTCGCACTTTACTATTATTTCAAACTAAAATGAATTAGGAATGAATACATTTCACAGTATGGATCCAAAGCTTTTGATAACGCAGGCTTCCACATATGAGATGTCTTTATCCTCTTGCTTTCTGTTCATTCTTTCTGCAGACATTTATTGGGCTCTTATTATGGGCCAGGCCCCATGATGGTGGAGTTACAGAGTTGATCCAGACCTGGATCGTCCCCCTTATGGAACTCACAGTCTAGCGGGAAATCCAGATTTATCAGGTTAAACGAGGGTATTATTTTATGCAACGTTAGAATGATTCACGGTGCATTGCCAATGAAACACCAAAGCGGTATAACTCACAGAGCCAGGTAAGATGAGCTAAGTCTTGAAGGAAAGGTTAAGGTTGGCCTGGTGCGTGTCTGGGGGCTGAGGGGGTAGGCTCCAGGGAGAGGTGCCAGTGGGAGTAAAGGTGCAGAAGGTAGGGTGCTGGGAACAGAATGCTGTGCGCTGGGAACTGGGAACAGTTACTAGAGATGTTACTGCGGTTGGATTTTAGCATCTTGGAAAGATCACTCAGGCAAACGTAGTGGAGGGTAGAGTTGAGTTATATGACTACAAGCAGGGAATCATTTTGGAGGCCTCATGCAACAGTCCCAGCAAGAAACAGTGGGGGCCTGAGCTAGGGAAGTACTAGCAGGGTAAGAAGTTGAAAAGCATGTAGGAGGTAAAATCACCAGGACTTGGTACGAGCCAGTGCAGGAAGGAGAGACAAGAGACCAAATTCAGGAAAATGAGACAATGTGCCTCAGAGCAAGGGGAGGCACCGAGGAGGTTGCAAGAGAGCGATGTCTTTATAAAAAGCCAAGAAGGGAGAGTGCTTGGCAATCCCAAGTGCCCCCAGAGGTCACTTAAGATCAGGACTGGAAAACTTCCAGTAGGTTCGAAACACACTGTTCGTTGGTGACCTTGGTGGGGGTGGTTTTGGTGATGCGAGACAAAATCACGTGGGGATGATGAGTGAACAGGAAAAACAAAAAGTGAATTCAGAACAGAACCACTTTCTTCTTCAGATACCCAGGGCCTAAGAGCCTTTCAAGAATCCAAAATTATGTTTGAGGTCTGAAAAAATGTATTAGCTCTAACACGCAAAAAGAAACGGCAAAATTAAATTAAGACATGTTTAATTAAATATCCCCAAAATGTAACATTGTTTCGACTTCATTAATTTTTAAATTTAATATTCATAAAAACTTCATTATATTTAGAAACAATTTTTTTGCTTAGATTTTTTTTCCTCGTTTTGCAAACATTCCCTGGTATGCGCGATGATTGCTGAGAAATCACAGCCCATTATAAATTAACTGTTGCCTGCTACTCAGCCACGTCACGAGCGAAATTTTTAAAACGCATTGAACAGGAGATGTGGGTGCATTTTCTTCTTCTCGCTTTTATGTGAGACGGGGCCTTCAAAGGTACGCGGTGTTAAGGGCTTGAAAATGTCTTGAAACAGTTCTGATATAGACAACTGTTTCAGAAAGCTTGGCCGGGGAAGGAAGGAGAGAGAATGGGTGTTCACTAGACGGAGTTGGAAGGGGAAGAAAGGCTTCTTATTTTTCTCCTCATGTTCCCATGGTCACAAACTTTCTGCCCAAATGGTCCCAGTAACCTGGGGCTGGTGTTCAAAGGAACCCCAAGCATCTTCCTCCTGGAAAGTAGAAATCTCCTCCAAACCCTCTATGCCTTCCCTTATAATTGATTTTTTAACTACCCCGCTGCTTTTGATTATTCGAAATAGAGGATTCATATCTGCACTGGTTTCCAAAAGTCAACTGCGTAGACCTGGAGACCAAAGTATAGAGTCCTTGCGATGCATTCATGGTGTAAGCCGTGGTAGCAAATTATCAGCGTGGGCGGGCACTGCACCCAGCCGGGCTGTTGTACAAACAAAACAAAAAAAGCAACACTTGAGGCTTCGTGAGAGGAAAGCCAGGGAGTCTTGAAATGACTAGGTGGGGCTATTTTTCCAGCTTTCCACGGTGCAGAAAGTAGTGTGGGATTTCTGCTCCTGAACTAGGCTCATTTCTTAGTGTTGCGTGAGGCTGGCTTTCCCTGACACTGACATAGCTCCCTATCCCCTTACTGATTAAACAAACACTCAAACATGCAAGCATTCTAGACCAGCCCAGGGTGTAAGCTACCCTCCTGGCATTTTCCTGGATAAAAGATGCTTTTTGATTTATGAATGTGGCCCCTGGGGAGTCGGGGTCTCATGTGCTTATGACACTGCCCCTAAGGTTTGGGTTTCTCTGAGACCAAGCAAAGCATCCAGTCACGTAGCTAAACGCAGCGTTTGACACTGTGCAAATGAAACAACCTACAGATATTTACTGAGTACGTGCTGTGTATCATGCTAGGCAGCGAGGAGGCAACTGGGAACTGCCTGACTTCAAGGAACTTAGTCATGTACATTGCTTCTGAAAATACCAATCTGCACACTCATTTTAGGCCTGGCTAGAAAAGAGTCACTGGTGAAATGTATTTTAAAATGCAGATTCCGGGGCTCCTGGGTGGCTCAGTTGGTTGAGTGTCTGGCTTCCGCTCAGGTCATGATCTTGCGGTTTGTGGGTTCAAGCCCCACGTTGGGCTGTATGCTAACAGCTCAGAGCCTGGAACCTGCTTTGGATTCTGCAGCTCCCTTTCGCTCTGCCCCTCCCCCACTCATGCTCGCTCGCGCGCGCGCGCGCGCTCTCTCTCTCTCAAAAATGAGTAAAAACATTTAAAACATTTAAAATGCAGATTCCTAGGCCCCATCTTCAGCGACATGGATTCCATAGGTCTGGTGTAAGGACTAGAAATCTATATTTTGAACAAGCTTCCCAGGTGGTCCTGTTGGGTAGCCCAGTTTGACAAACACTGGTCTGGAGGGATAAAAAGTTTTACTGTCTAACTAAGTAACATGTTGACGCAGATAACGTAAACGGAATTTTTTCTACCCACAGTGCAGTTAAAACAACTGCTTTATATCCAATAAACCCAGTGTTACAGAGATTCACTAAATTTTTTATGAAACGTCTAGACTTTATAGGTGTTTTGCTATCATGTCTCTGTAGGCTAAATCAAATTTTCACTTATCCGTTTTTGTTTTCTTTTCTTTTCATAAATTTTTTTTAAATGTTTATTTTTGAGAGACAGAGAGACAGAGTGTGGGTGGAGGAGGGGCAGAGAGAGAGAGAGAGGGAGACCGAGAATCTGAAGCAGGCTCCAGGCTCAGAGCTGTCAGCACAGAGCCTGATGCAGGGCTCGAACTCAAAGACTGTGAGATCACGACCTGAGCTGAAGTCTTGAGCTGGTCAGGGCACCCCTCATGTTGGTTTATTTTTAAGAGAGAGAGAGAGAGCAGGAGCCGGGGAGGGTCAGAGAGCGAGAAGCAGACAGAGGATCCGAAGAGGGCTCTACACTGCCAGCCAGATGCAGGGCTCATACTCACGAACCATGAGATCATGACCTGAGCTGAAGTCAGTCGCTTAACCGACTGGACCACCTAGGTGCCCCTCAATGACCCTTTTCTTAAAATGACCTTCCCCTCCCACCCCCAGATGGCTTTTTGAAGGCTTCTCTCTAGTCTCCTCTTTTTGCAACCAGATCCCTTCTCCCCTCTTTTACTCCATCAATGCCGCTCCTTTGTTTGTTTGTTTGTTTGTTTCAAAAGAATAACTCTATCAAGGAATATGTGTGTAAAGTATCTACACGACTCAAGTTCTGGCTATGTAAATGACCTTCAGCATCTTTGGTAGAACAGTAATGTCTTCCAGCCCTCTTACGTTACCTTTCGTTCTCACTTTCTTACAGGACTGGGAATGGAGAATATTGGTGGAATCTTTGTGGTTCTTATTTGTGGCTTAATCGTGGCCATTTTTATGGCTATGTTGGAGTTTTTATGGACTCTCCGACACTCGGAAGCTACTGAGGTAAACCTTCAAAGGGGTACGACCTGTAGTGTTGGCAGACGGGCTCGGGCATGTACAAAGATCATTTTTTGAGACCCCATAAAAGGGTGGAGTGCCCACGAGACAGTGCAGGGGAAAGAATCTCAATCCTGAGGGCAAGAGATCTGGGTTCATGCTTTATCACTTACTAATGATGCAGCCACAGAAAGCGCACTTAACCTCTGAGCTGCAGATTCTTTTCCGAAACGGCCCGGCAAATACATATGGGATGAATGTTTTATGCACAACGAAGCCTTCTACAACTACAATTTAAGATGTAGTATGGCAGAGAAAAACAGGCAAAAGTACCAGGCTGCCAGTGGAAACCGTTGACGTTAGTTCTTGGATCTTTAGGATGTTTTTAACTTCCCGGCAAAGGTGTTTAGAGATACCCCAATTTACGTGAGCCCAAGAATTACGTCCTTTTTCCCCGGGGATTTTGAGTAACTTTAATTCCCGAACCTGTGGCTTCGCAACTGGGTTAATGTAGATTTCCCACAGACTGAAGGGTCTGGTTAGAAGGAAGAAGACTGTGTCCTTTTCTGCCTCAGAGAAGGGGCACAAATCCTTATGTGCTGATGGCATCATTCGGCTTTTAAAGTACAGTAGCTTCTCTCTCGGTTTCTCAACGCTGGATCTCCCTGAGCCTCCTGGCTTCACTGATGCTGGAGAAACAGCTCCTAGCAGGACATGAGTGTACGTGTGCCCGTCCATCAGTGGAGTCCAGCCTCAGGCGGGGGTGGGGGTGGGGGGAAGGCCGTCAGTACAGCACTGCCTGCTGGTCCTTTTACTTTTCTGTGCTCAGCCTCTTTCCCATACCCACTACTACTTCCAAACCGTCACCCACTCCTCACATCTCTTGGCCCCTCCGTGCACAGAGGTTGATTTTATCTCCCATCTCCCCAGGAAATCAGGAGTGGGCAGCCCCAAGTTACAACTCCCGCTTAAAACTCTACCCACAGCTAAAACCACCCCTGCGGCCCACCGCAGATGCTCCCGGGCATCCCTCTCTCTCTCCCTTGATCCCATCTTTCCTTGGCTATTCTAGGGTCCTCCTCGTTCTCCCCTTTATTTTTGCTGCCTGCTGACTCCCCAAAATCTAAACTTATGCGCAAGTTTATCCTCTGTTTTAAAATAATAACAGGATCACTGTTGGTCTTGCGCTGTCTTTTCCCTCTGGCCAACCAAGGTGATCCGACTATCTCAGTCTCCATTTCCGGACCTCCCAGCCAGTCCTTAATGCAAGGCAGTCTGGCTCCTCCCCATCCCTGCACTGAAAGGTCATTGCTAAGAGGTCTAACCCCTCCCAATGGGCAAAACCAGAGAGCCCACTGGGCCTTATTGGACCTCAGTGTGCCCCTTGATGAAGTGGACAGTTCCTTCCAGGAGCTCTCTCCTCCCTTGCCTTTCCCGGCACCAAGCTTCGTTGGTTCCCCTCCTGTCTCTCCCTCCAGCTTTCCTGGCTTTCTCTCTTTGTCCACTGCCAAAATGGTGGTGCTACTTACTTGGTAAGACTTAGTTCAACCTAAGTGTTCTTCTCCCTGTGAAGCTTTTTCTCGTGCCTTCTGCCCTGGACGAGAGGAGCTGATCATTTCTCCTCCTTTCCATCACCACTATCACCTGCGCACTGAGCACTCCTACACTGTGTTGCAATTATTTTTGGATCTGCCTTCCTACTAAACACTGCCTGAAAGAAAGCACCGTGTCCTCTGTCTCTATATTTCCCCCCAAAGCACAGTGCTTGTTAAGTAATTGACATCCAACAAACGAGTGTCTCGCCACATATAACAGAGTAGGCAGGTGGTATTGTTTTAGCTGTTACAGTCATTATTAGAAGCACAGAGATGTTAAGGGGCTTGACCAGAACCTCTGATATTTAGTAACGGTAGGAGGTCCAGAACCCCCAGGTCTTCATTCTTGATGCCGGCCGTATCCCATCAGGTGATACTACTTCTCCGTAGCTGCTTTAAGTAGAGGATCTGTGCACATTTGGTTATTCTCCCAAGAGTTCACCCATGGTCTGGATGTACCTTAAAAAATTCAGCGAGGACTTCCGAGAACCAAAATGAAGAGTAAAGTCTCCGTGAGCTATCTGGCTATGGTAGAACAACTGTCCCGTTGATAGAACTGGGAGATTGGAAGAAAGACCAAGAAAGAGCGGGTTTCTTCTTCCATCAGAGTCCAGGAAAGCATCCCTTCCGGCACAGAGTAGAGAACTAAACTGAGCATACATGTGCTTTGGAGTAGGTGGGTTTAGGTTCAAAATCTGGGTCAGCCATCAATGAGTCAGGTAATTTTTCACAAGGTAAATAACTTCTCGGAGCCTCTGTTTCCACTTCTGTGAAAGGGGTATCATAGACGTAGCCGCAGGAGTAGTAGATGTAGAAGTGAGCAGCAGTAACACGGGCTTGTGATTCTTCACCCACAATTCTGAAGCCTAAAAAGCTTAGAAAGCGCCAAGTTCTTTTTATAAATTTGATGCAAAACGCATTTGACGACAACATTCGAACCAGTGCGAGGCTAATGTTAGTATTTATGGTCTTTATCTCACTCGGTGTAAGGTACATAGGCTTTGCTACATAAATAACTAATGTGCTTTTTCCAGTTTTATTGCCAAATAATTGACATACATCATTGTGTAAGTTTCAGGCATACAGGATAATGATTTGATTTCTACCTATTGTGAAATGATTACCACAATGGGTTCGGCTAACATGTGTCATCTCACACAGATACAAGAAGAAGAAAAGAAGGAAAAAAGGAAAACCAGTTTTCTCCTTATGATGAGAACTCTCAGACTTTACTCTCTTAACAACTTAAAAAAAATTTTTTTTTCTTAACGTTTGTTTATTATTGAGAGACAGAGAGAGACAAAGCATGAGCATGGTGGGGGGGGGGGGGGTGGGTGGGCAGAGAGAGGAGGAGACACAGAATCCGAAGCAGGCTCCAGGCTCTGAGCTGTCAGCACAGAGCCGGACCCGGGGCTCGAACCCACAAACAGCGAGATCATGACCTGAGCCCAAGTCAGACGCTCAACCGACTGAGCCACCCAGGCGCCCCACTCTTAACAACTTTTAATGTGCTTGAATATATAGAGTCTGCCCTAGACCCCACGGGGTATGACGCGCAATATATTCTATGTATGCTTTATTACCTCTCTAAAATCTAAATCATTCTTTTTTTTTTTTTAATGTTTATTTATTTGTTTTCAGCGGGGGATGGGCAGAGAGAAAGGAGAGAGAGAATCACAAGTAGAATACAACGTGGGGCTCGATCCCACCAATTGTCAGATCATGACCTGAGCCGAAATCAAGCGTCAGTCGCTTAACCCACTGAGCTACCCAGGCGCCCCTAAAATCTAAAACGTTCCGAAACATAGATGGACCAAGGGTTTCCTATCAGGAGACTATGAACCTGGAGAGGTGGTGATTGTCGTTGCTTTTGTTATAGTGATTATCATCTCCAGCTATACCCAGTTGATCAAAAGAATGAGTCTTTAGCTTGAGAACAGAGCGTTCCTGGAGACATGGCTTTTTTCAAATACTTGACAGACCTGCAGAAGAGGGGATATTTATTTATTAGGCTTCAAGTTACAAATTTAATTGGGATCGATGGACGACAATTTCACGCAGAGGGATTGTGAGCTCAGTAGAAGGAAGCACCATTTCACGGGCTATCTCCCAACATGGTGAGGACACTTCTCTTTGGAGGCCTCTGAACAAAAACAGGACAACCAGCTGGCAGGGCTGTTGACCTCTAGGGTATGGAGGGCGTTGGAATGTTTAGTGGCAGGTGGAAAGAGGGGGTGGGTTGCAAGGCCTTCATGTTATCTTCATCCCTAGGATCATGTGATTCTGAGACACGGGCCCCCCAGTCCCCCTCCTGCAGAGACATGCAGGGGACGCTCAAGAGACCCCCAGGGGCTCTTTCTGAGAGGTTAGGTTGTGACCTCCTCCTTCCCTCCAGGTGTCTGTCTGCCAGGAGATGGTGACCGAGCTCCGCAGCATCATCCTGTGTCAGGACAGTGTCCACCCCCGCCGGCGGCGCGCTGGGGTGCCTCCGCCCCGGCCCCCCATTCCCGAGGAGCGCCGGCCGCGGGGCACCGCCACGCTCAGCAACGGCAAGCTGTGCGGGGCCGGGGAGCCGGACCAGCTGGCGCAGAGACTGGCCCAGGAGGCCGCCCTGGTGGCCCGCGGCTGCACACACATCCGCGTCTGCCCCGAGTGCCGCAGGTTCCAGGGCCTGCGGGCGCGTCCGTCGCCTGCCCGCAGCGAGGAGAGCCTGGAGTGGGAAAAGACCACCAACAGCAGCGAGCCCGAGTAGCCTCGGGGGGCGCCGGACACGCAGAGGCCAGGTGGGGAGGCGGGAGGGCCGGGGGGGGGGCAGATGCTGCGCTCCGCAGGGAGCCCGGACTTGTACAGCGTCCACGCTTCTCTCCGGAGCCTGGATCCAGGAACTTGACACACAGATCGGAGAGCCTGACGCCCCAGCCAGAGCCAGCGCCCTGGTCCGGGAGCTGGGTCCACCCAGAGACGTTGCACCCCGAGTGGCGAGGGGACGCCCGCCCTCCCGACCGCAAGGACCCACCTTCTCCCAGTGGGCCTTTCCCTCCCGCCAAAATTACAGAGTCTGGGGTGGGGGGCCTTGCCCAGACCTGTCCGATGAATTGGTGGAACCATCAGTGGAATTCTCCCCTAGGAAGGGGCCATTGTACCTTGGGTCTAGTTCTTACAGGAAAACAAACAAATTAAACTAAACAGGGAAGTTTTTCTTTTCTGGATTTGTATATTTTTGTTAATGCTCTCTTATTTTCCTTTTCTTTCCCCTCCCTTGCACTGCGCCTCGCCCCCCGCCCCCCCCCCCCTTTTCTTCTTTGTTGTCTTCTCCGTTCTATTCATTTGTTTGGGATTTGTTTTTGTTTTTGTTTTTGGAGGGGGAGGCTGGGTTAGTGAATGGAATTCTAAATAATCTCTGTTTCTTTTTCCTAAGTTTTAGGATTTGGAGCGGCCAAGTGCGTCTGATTTCAGGTGCTGACCTCTCTCTTCTGAGTGGGGATGGGGGATAATGGGGAGTATAGGAGAAGAGTCTTGGGAAGAAGGAGGTGGAGAGTCTCAAAAGTCCATTAAAGTAATTTTTTAAATGCCAAAATCCAACCCACTCATAGTTTACTCAGAGAGACCTTGAAATGCCTGGGATTTCAGGGGTTAATATGTCTTCTCTTTCTCTTTCTGACTTTCACTATGACCGGGTTCGATTTGGTCTTTTGTCAATGTGATCTCTAAAGAAGAGAGACAGGGGAGGAGAGCAGAATGTACAAGGTGTCCTGAGGCCTTGCTTAAGGAGCAGGGGCAGGTGATAACACTTTTCCCACACCCTGGCCTTGGCTTCCCCCGGAGCGTGCTGTTCACAGGGAAGGAAGGATGGGGCTGCCCTGTCGGTATGGTGCACACTCTGTCAACGCCATCTCTTTAACCAAACCCAGTAGCTGCCTGTGAAGCCAGATCCCCTAGGCTGTCACGGATCGGGTGATTTCTTAGATGTGAGACCTGGGTGCAAATGTGTGTGTGTGTGTGTGTCTGTGTGTGTGTGTCTGTGTGTGTGCGCGCGCGCGCTCTGTGTGTATTAAATGGAAAGACCTTAAGTAATCAAGAATTTGCCAGCTTCTTCCGAGACAGGTGGGGTCTCACAGCTCATACACCGGCCTGGGAACTCTTGAGTCCTACCCTCAGCTTGGGCAAAAGTCCCCTTGCGTGACTTTAAGTAAAGCATTTAACTTCTCTTCCATCTGCAAGATCTGAGTTACCGATGCTTTCCAGGCTAGCAGATGGCTGCTAGTTACTGCTGTACTTGTGAGATGTTCGCAGGGTACGTATGGAGCGCTCATCTGATGGGCGGGGTGAGGCGCCCCAGCCGCTGCTTCACCTTGACCTTGACCTTGACCTTTGCTTGGCTTCACCAGTTGGGAGTTTCATGCAGAGAGTCTTCACTTTCTGATGGAAAACAAATTCTATGCAATTTCTGATTGTCAACTTCGAAAATCCAGAGGGAGAGAGAAGTAATCAGCCGCTCCCAGCCCCACCCCCCCACCACCGCCACCACCTTGAATCAAACTGTCCTCACATTTCTGTTCTGAATGTACTAAAATAAAGACGTCTTTGGAAGATGATGAGCTTAATTCCATGGGGTTTTTTTTTGTTTGTTTGTTTTGTTTTTGTTTTTTTTTACCATTTGGGTAGGTTGACATCCACCCAACCTTGGGGGGGGGGGGGCGCAAATGGTCTCCTGGTTATTCCTGTAAGGGATGCCAGTGTTGTCCTAGGCTGACCTTCTCTGTCATGAGTCTCGATTTTATTTCCTTTTCCTCTTTGACCATCAAATAAGGACAAGCTACAAGAGGACACGAGTATTTTTTTCCACCTTGCCTCAAGTCCCACGGATTTGGTGGGGAGGACACCACAGGCCCCCTGACCACAGACCCAATGGTGCCATACTGCTCCAACCCACAGCTTCATCACTTCTCACAATGTGGTCCCTACTGTTAGATCACATTTGGGGCAGGAAGGGTTGGGTATTTTTTTTTTTTTTAAACAACAACAAAAGAACCAACCTCATTTTTATGAGCAGGATATCTTGATCAATAGCAAACGTTTTTTAATGGATTAGGGAAATAAATGTCCCCATGAATCATTTATAAAGTCTGTTTCTTTCACTGCGTGGAATAAAGATAAGACTGACAGCGCTAGACAGTTTCTATTAGCTGCTGGACTATCGCTACACCTCCAGCTGGTGAGTGAACCTGCACCCAACTAGTTGTCTTCCTTGGTATGTCTCCGCTTTTTATCTGTTTGTCGTTGGCTTTCTTTTCCATTCTGTATTTTCTATCTGACTCTGTATACTGTACAAAGCAGTTTTTTCTTGTCTGTTTATCTTTCTTCAACTGGAATATTTACAATAAAACAGAAACAAACCCTGAAGTGTTAGTGATGGATGAAAGCTGTTTGGGTTTGGGGAGAATAGTTTGGTGTGTCTGACCTCCAGGTACCCTAAAAGCAAATAAAAATATAAACCCACTTGGTGTCTTCCCCTCCACCTGCCCTTCTCTCTCTCTCTCTATCTCTCTCTCTTCCTCCCCTTCTCCCCTCTCCACTCCCCCACCCCCTTGAGCTCTTTGTTCAGATCCCAGGAAAGTCTAGGTGGCTTCTTTCAATTTGTAGTCCTGGGAGTCTGAGCCAACCACTGCCCCCGCCCCCCCCAACGGATACACATGTTAATGAAGTTCAGGATTCATAGGGTTTTGTCTTCCTAAATGCACTTTCACAGAATAGGTATCTATTGATACCTAGGGTAACTCTAGTCAGATATCACCCCAGATTCCACTGGGAGCTTGAAGATTACATCAATTAAAATATAATACTTTGCTTTATTTCTTTTAATTGCCTTGCAGGGCCCCAACCGTCACAAGATCTCTACCCCAGAACCCAGGTGGGGTGTAAATTGAGCGTGTAGATGGCCGAAAATCTTTTGGCTTCCTCTAATCCAATGCTCATATGAGAATATTCATCCTGGGAACTTGCCAGCCGGCCGTCTTATTGGCTAGGTGAGACTGACATATCATGATAACCAATCCACCTGGGGCCACTCTGTGAAAGTTTATTAGTTTTGGATTCCAAGGAGTTGAATTTTCTTTTGGAATCCAAGGGGGACTTCCCCATGGTGTAGGAGTCAAATACATGAGGCCAGAAAGGGCTGGGGCATTTCAGACACGGCAGATTGGTGGTTGGAGTGAAGCTTGAGAGAACCATTTGTGCCTTTCCTGCCAATGGGGTGTGAGCAGCAAGGTAAAATAGTCTGGAAACGATAAGGGAGATTTAATTCCCTGACTGGTTGTTCACTCTCTTGGGGGAGTAACAAAGAGGCCTGTTTGGAAAATTCAGAGAAGGAATCCTTTCATAAAGATTTTGCTTAAAGCTGGTGCTTCCTATGGGGCCTTCTGAAGACAGAAATTAAACCTTTAGTTGCCTTGAGCTGTGAGTTATTCCCAGCCTTTCTACGAAAGGGGACTTTCTCCCCATAGGCAAGTCCCCACCATTACCCAAAGAGTGTCCCCAGGGTCTGTTAATCTGGTCATCCAACAGTGTCCCTCAAAGATTGGTGATGTCATACCTTCAAAAAGCTCTTCTCCTAGAGAAAAAAATAAATATTTTCCTTTATTAAAATATCTTTTTATATAAATATGAATGTAAACTTATATGTATCTCTATATAAAAAGATATAGGTATATTTCACAACTTGGTGTGGCTTCCAGAGGAAAAAAAGGCTCCCAAGTTTTAGAACTAAAGGGGTCAACAAACCTGTTATATATTAAGGACAACCAGGCACGAGAGGTTGTCACTCTGGATAGAACGTAATTGTTCAAATTTTTATTAATGTCTTACTCCTCAATCAAAAATGAATGAGGGGCACCTGGGTGGCTCAGTCAGTTAAGCGTCTAACTACGGCTCAGGTCATGATCTCACAGTTTGCCAGTTCAAGCCCTGTGTTGGGCACTGTGCTGACAGCTCAGAGCCTGGAGCCTGGTTTGGAATCTGTGTCTCCCTCTGTCTCTGGCCTTCCCCCACTCACGCTCTCTCTCTCAAAAATAAATAAACATTAAAAAATTTTTTAATGAGTGAAAAAATACTAATTTTACCCTGACACAAATAGCATTGGTGTTGAGAGAGAAAGAAGTCTACAAAGGCAATAAAGTAGAAAACCACCTCTCTGGTTGGAAATGGCAGACTTGAGGCCCTAAGAAGGAAGGGGCATAAAGCAATTGAGCATATAAGCTGTCCTGATATTAGCTAAGAGCATGCATACAAATATTTCCCTGGC
The DNA here is from genome assembly GCF_018350155.1 of Leopardus geoffroyi. NCBI lineage: Eukaryota > Metazoa > Chordata > Mammalia > Carnivora > Felidae > Leopardus > Leopardus geoffroyi. Next base: position 18,213,537 of record NC_059329.1, read on the forward strand.
TGGAATGTACTGAAGCGTGTGAGGGAATCAATGCGTTGTGACTGCGGTCGTGTCTGGGGATTTGACCCTAGTAGTGGGTTAGAGTGTGTAGAGCTCATATCGTGGAGGATGAAGATCAAACACGTAAGCGCAATGATCTGCTAGAGAATTAGCTGAAAGATCCTGCCGGCTTTCATATTCTTGTGCCTAACCTGATGTTCTCTTTTGACTATGCCAGAGGAGTCAGAGGGACCAAAGGACCTCTCATCCTGCTGGCCCTTTTTCAGGTTGGGGAGTGATCTTGAGAGGGTATTTCTTTAACACACAGCGCCACATTCGATTCTGTGGCCAAGTAGTGGAGAAGTGGAAGAAATTATCTGTACTCTGCCTGGATAGACAAAACTCACCTAGGAAGTAAAGCATGAACTATCAAAGTGATTTGGACTATAAACCATGTAGAAATTCAGAAGGGCTAAGGACTCTGGGCAGTTGAGATGGGCTTAGTGGAGGAAGCAGGAGTGCTTGTGACTTGGGGGGTGTTGAAAACCTTTCTGATGGCTAGCAAAATGAGACTGCTTCCTCTCGCTTGGAGTGCAATATGGTTAATTCGTGTTGACGAATGGGGCGCTCTTCTGATAAGAGGTAGCTTGTCGTTGCTATTGTTTTGTTTGTCACCCACGGTGTTCCTTTTGGTGAGATTCCAGCTCTCCTATTATGTTTCTTCATGTTTGCTGCCAACACTGTGACACTGTTTAGAGATCTTTTACCTCTATCTCGTTCCAGGGCTTCTTTAAATTATATTAATGGGATTAGCTGCAGAAACAAACAGCCTAGCCCTATAGAATGCAGAAAGACTAACTGAAATAAGCAGTGAAATGGTCTGAAGTGGATGATGAGCTCTTTAAATATGTGTGTGTGTGTGTGTGTGTGTGTGTGTGTGTGTAAAATATTTTTAAATTGCGGGGGTGGGGGGGGGGGGGAAGGGAGTGTGAATACAGAACCGAAGGTGTGGAACCAATGTGAAAAATCAATACAGAACCAAACCCCCCAATTTGTGATGTACAGGAACATTTTAGAACAATTTTCCTTTTCAGTCCATTAAACCGTCCTGTTATCCATAGCACACGGAGTCCGCCTGGAAAGTTATTCTACTTGGATTGTTCTGATTAGATTCTTGGTAGCTTTTCCATTACGAATAACAGATATGTGACTTCCATTTCCACATCATCTGTAATCCTGTAGCACCAAGTGAGCATAGGCAAGCATTTCAAATCACCAAAGCTTGGTCAAATGTGAAGGTCAAGGAGAGAAGTCACAAGTAGGTAAACAGCCCCAGGCGGCATTACCACGAGATGGTGCATGCCGGCTAGCTCAGATGCAGTGACAGGACTTGAGGAACCAGTTTAAAGAGGACCAGATGAAAAACAGTTCAATACAGAGAGATTTCAGTTATTTTTTTTTTTTTTTTTCTTTGCGGCTTCCCTCTCCCCTTAACGCAAGGTAAACCGAGCGTGCGTGCGCATGCGCGCACATGCGCATGTAGCGGTTTGGCACAGACCTTCTCTCAGTGCTCCTTATGCCCATTTCAAAAGAGAGAAGATGCTCTCTACATGATCACCTCAGCATGCTGCTAGATAATATTGCTGGGTTTGATCCTCTGGCTTAGTTCTCACTGAGTGCTCTTTGATGTCATTTATTTCTAAGCCAACCGTATATGTAGATGCATGAAGTAAAAAGTTGTTTTTCCCGCATTCCCCAGTTGAGTGTGAAGATGCCTGAGCTGACTTCTTAAAATCTCTTCCCTCCACCCCTGTCAGCTACAAAGCAAAGTTCCTCTAGCGTTAAGAAGTGACCAGACAAAATGCAAAGCCACTGTTGTTACTGAACACAACCAGAAAGTAGAGCAATGCAGGTCAACCCATTTTACACCCCATACTTCCATCAATAGCCTTGTCCATGTTAGGCAGAAAACAATGTTCAGAAAGGTCAGACAATGAAACTGTTAACATTTGAGTGGGTCGGTTGGCCAGTAAAGTACAGAGTTCAGAAGTAATATCTTTATTCAGCTAGCACATCTTTTGTTTCAAATAAAGCAGCAGATTTGCTGAGGCTGCCGTTACTTCCCGAGGATTTAAGGGCCTCCCTGATCTGGCCCAGGCTGATCTTTCAAACTTCTCCTGACACTTTTGTCACCTGCCTTCCATCTACCCTGCAATAAAACCATACCAGTTCCCAGTCTGTATTTATCCCATTTCTTCCAGGCTTTCCTTCTAGGTCTTTGCTTTGGCCATTCTCACCTCCTGGAAAGCCCTCCCCAGGCATGTCTATATTGCCAACGCCTACCTATTGAAGAGCTAGCTTATGGACCATCTCCACTGTGAAGTCCTCAATGATCCCCATCCCCCAAGGACAGAGGAAATAACCTCTCCCTCTCCTGAGCATTCTCAAACTTTTTCCGTGGCCCTTAGCATTTCCATCATTGAAGTATCTGTGCTTGACGCATATGTTGTTCTTACCCCCACTCACCAGAGGAAGGTACTTAAAGAGCAGAGCAAATGCCTTTTTCATTTTTTATTCTTTCACAGGGTGTAGGATTCCTTGCACATCCTGAGTTCCCATGAATGAATGCATGAATGAATGAGGCAAATTCACCCGAGACCAAATGTACATGAAAATGCTGCAGGTAGGACACTGAGTGGCAGGAATATGCTAATACACCCTTGATTTAAAGCAATCGTGCATAGAACAACTTAATAATTTATGCCAGACAAAAATATGACTTCATTTATTTTACTGGGCATGAACCCAGTGGGGAGAGCAGCTTGATAATATTCAGAGGCTGGTGGAGAGTCGGTCCAGTTAGTAGGTACAAGGGAATGATTTCTTCCAGCAGTCTACAAGCTTTCTCTACAGGTTAGAGGGATTCGGCCTCCCAACTCCCACACCAGCTTTGGAAAAATCAATCAGCCTTCTCCCTTCTCTCCTCATTATCCTCAAAAAGTGATTTCCGTCCAAAATAATATTACCAAAACTTGGTTCATGGGTTATCCATTTCAGTGTAAGTCCACCAAGGTGGTATTTTCTCAGAACAAATGGGATTGATCTGCTTTACCAAAATAATTGAAATCAGCTTTAGTTTCCTCATACTTGCCAGGAAAACCAAATATTTCCCCTTGGTGGTTTGCTTTTAAAATGTGAAAACATCGTAACTGTTTGAAGGTCAACAAATTACAACTCTAGCGGGTAGACTGATCACCATACTGACAAGTCTGGCTAGTTTTGATGAGTTTGGAAAAATGTCCTTTTCCTTAACGATTCTTTAAGGTTTCATTTTTATGATTAATAAAGTAATGCATATGCATTATAGAAAATCTGGAAAATCCAAAAAGTAGAAGGGAAAAAAAGAACCCAAATGGTAGTAACTAAAGAAACTCGGTATTAAAGTTTTGTCTTGTAGCGATTTTTATGTTTTTGAACCATTGTGATCTTACTGTATGTGACTGCATTAGTATCTTTCTCTCCGTACACAGTGAGTTTAGCCAACAACATTGTGAGCTGCCTGGAAGCAGAAATCTCTAGGGTCTCTGCAGTAGCAAAAAATTAGCCTTGCTCAGTGCTCTCAGCCATCGTGGGTGCTGGCAAAATGAGTGGCTTAATCACTGATTTGTTCATCAGTCAATGAATGAATACAAATTATAAACCAAGGTTTTTGCCCTTGAGGCATTTACAATCTGTGTTAAAAGGCAAGTACACAAAGCACTCTAACCTAAAACAATATATGATTAAGGGTTCAATGGAGGACAGGATACTTGTAGGAGACTCCTCAGAGGTGATTTGTGGTAAGGAAAGTGGCCTGGGGCATAGCTGCAGGGGGTACGTAACATGGAAGAATCTGAGGTTATTTTTTCCAATAAACCCCCCGTAGAGACAGGTCGATGTGTCTCCAGCTGGTGCCCATTCTTCTGCCCAGTGCCACGCAGCCTTTCCATCCACTGTCTCCGATGACTGGCTGCTGTATCCTCTACCGCAGAGGAAACGCCCCTCTCCGCACAAGGGGAACCACCCAGCTGGTGTTCCCTCTCAGCTCCGGGACAAGGAGGGAATTCTAGGCTACACAGCCATGCGGTGGATGCCTTTCTCCACTGGTCAACCTATGAGAAAGGGAGTTTTCAAACTTTTTCTAGTTCTTCTCTTAAGTTTGTCAGCTCGGATGGAAGTGCTGAAACCCCATTTTCTCCCCCCTGGCTCTCAGATCCCTGTGGTCTCGGGCCCCGCCCCCCATGATACGACTTGTACCAAAGCAGGCTGGAGCTGGGTAACCTGGCTTAGCTCTGATGGGTAGCACGTGAGGGGACAGCCCAGGGACGCGCCTGAATTCAATGACTAGTTCGCAGTTTAATCAATAGGGGCATAGCAATCAGGTGGATGTAAGTGAGACTGGAGCTCAGTCTCACTTGAGACTGAAGGATTTCCAAGTAATCATATTGGAGGATTGCCCTGGGTATAAAGAACGGTACAATATCAAGCCACATTGGGCACGCTCCACCGAAGGTTGTGGCATCTTGTCTGCCAGGGCACCCGCCTCTGGAACAGCTCTTTTAATTCCAGATGAAATGAAAATTCCCTCCTTAGTAGTCATTAAGGCTCCAATTTTATGTCTCATTATTAAACCATGAAGTTGGCCAAAACATTTAAATTAAGCAAAATGAAGAGATTTATGGGCAAATTGGGAGTCTAGGTGAAAAATTGAAGCTTAATCTCCAAAGATTAAGAAAAACACAATAACACACTATTGGAGACCAAAAAAAAAAAAAAAAAAGCAAATCTCAGAGTAAACAGGGGGAAACGTTCTTTCTTATTTTTCCCAAAGTACCAGCTCTTTAAAATTGAGTTTTTAGATGATGATTTCATGCTTGGTAATACCCACATGATTCGAGAAATGTTGGAATAAGACTTAAATGGTATTTTAGTCTCCGTGTAGAACGAGAGAAGTATGTCAGATTGATAGCCCTAAGCCGCCGACAGCCTCCTGCAGAGAAAGAACACTGTATGAGGGCAACAGGAATTATTTCAGATCCCCCTTGCCCTGAAGACACAATCCTGCTAGGTGGCCAGTGTGGGGGTCAGAGATTAAACTTGTTTGATCTTCAGTTTCTCCACTGAGAGTGTCCGTAAAGGGGCTGTGGTGCCAGAGGGAAAGATGTTTCCAGCCAGCTGGGTGTCCATGGGTTAGCGAGGGGCTGGGGCCCCATTCGGATTCCTTATCAGCGGCTGCCTTCTTCCCAGAGGAGAATGCAACTAACTGCAGGGGCAGATCTGAAAGGCTAACTGAGAGATGGAAAGTTCCAGAGGCAGTCACCTGAGCCAGCCACCAACCATTGAAAGCATTTTAATTTAAGACCAAAGAGTGTCACGGACCATCATAATCTCATCTGTTGGTCCTAAATCTCTCCTGCAGTGAGGAGAGGCAGTTACCCTAAGGGCAGTGAGGACAATAATGGTTCCCTCGGGGCATTCAGAGAAAAATCCATTTACTTCAAAACTGAAGAGCTAAGACTTGGCCTGAAGGTAAGTGGTATGATCTGGAGGTTAGTGTTAATTATTGCCAGATTCCTGCTGTCCCCAGATACTGCAACTCCCCCATAAATCTGTGGTAACTGAAATTGTCCACAGAGTATAGGGTATGGAGATAATCACTATAAGTCAGTTGTTGCCCAATAGCAGAGACAAGGTCTGGGAGAGGTCAACTTCTATGAGGGTACAGAAGCTCGCGCAAGGTCCTGGGCCAGCACACCTGCCTCCGAGGATCCTGGGGGGCTGAGAGTTGTTGGGGGAGGGGGCAAAGGGGGAATGGATGTGTGGGAAGGCTGGTCCCAGAAACAGAGGGGTGGGGTGGGGAAGGAAGGGAATTAATGTTTCTTCCATGTCTGTGGTGTTCCAGACATTACACTAGGTGCTTTTACCTAAGTGATCATCGATGAGGTTTGGGGAGTGATAGTGGGGTTCGTGGGGTCCGGAGCCGATGACCAGGAAAGAATTCTTGAAGACGTCTTTGGTGCGAAAAGATGATTTTATTAAAGTGTAGGGACAGGACCTGTGGGCAGGAAAAGCTGCCCCAGGACCATGAGGAGAGACTGGTTATACGCTATGGGTTTGGGGGAGGTAAAGTCTGGGGAAGTTTCCACTAAGATTTTCATATGCTAAAGAAGACTCCAGGGCGCTGGGTAGCTCAGTTGGTTAAACTTCCGACTTGGGCTCAGGTCATGATCTCGCGGTCCGCGAGTTCGAGCCCCACATCGGGCTCTGCGCTGACAGCTCAGAGCCCGGGGCCTGTTTCAGATTCTGTGTCTCCCTCTCTCTCTGCCCCTCCCCCGTTCATGCTCTGTCTCTCTCTGTCTCAAAAATAAATAAACATTAAAAAAAAAAAAGAAGAAGAAGAAGACTCCCAGGATACTGGAGGCCTAGCTATTGTCAGGCCAAGGTTGTTTTTCCCTCTAGCAAAACATTAGCATTAAGACAGTAGGGAGTCCTGGAGAAACATTTCACTCTGCCAGCCTCAAGTGTTTGTCAATGGGCTGCAGGTTATAAGGAAATTTCATTTTATCTGCCATTTCCTTCTGCCTTTGTTTCCCATGTCAATCATATTTAATCCTCATAGTAACTCTCAGGCAGTCACTCTTACCCTCACTGTAGAGCTGAGGAACTGGAGGCTCAGGATGTTAAAGTGATTTGCCCAAGTTCACAAACCTTTCCCAGCATGGATGCGAACTCAAGTTTGCCAGCTTCAAAGGGCATGTTCTTTCTGCCACATCACGCCGACTGCCTGGAAATTAAGGAACAGGGGGGCTGATTTCACAAAGGAGTCAGCCAGGATTCACCTGCCTAGCAGCGTGTGAGGGAAACTGTCTCCCTTAACAACCCGTCTGAGATCGGAACAGAGGTAGAATCTCCTGGATTGATCATCAGATTTCGGTCCCCTCAAGATTCACCTTTGCCTTGGAGTCTTGTCCCCCATCACTGTTGCTGCTGCCTTTGTCTCCAGGGCCACTTCTACTCTTTTATAAATCGGACTCAAGTGGACTTAAGATTCTTTCCTGCATTTCCTGTAGCAGGTCTCAATAAGACTAAAATGATGACATAAGACTTCATTAAAGGCTCCGAGATAACAAAGGGAAAATAGACATGGATTATCAGGTAACTAACTAATGAGGCCAAGGAGTTGTGGCTGCTCTCCAGAGCGTGGCCCAGCCTCACAGGGCACCGTCACAGGCACCTGCCTGCTCTGCAGGGCCGAGGCCAACTCCTCCACCCTACCCTGCTGCACCCTAAGCATCTGAGAGCATCTTCAAGCCCATCCAAGGAAGCGCAGCACACTGTTTAAAGCCAGGCTTCACATGTCTAAGCACCTGTTTCCTCATGCAGACGGATGCCAATCTTGACTTGTTCATTTATTGCTAGCACCAAATTCATAACCCAAATTGAACAGAAAAAGGTAAGTAGCATAGGAAAAGGGGAAGAACTTTTTCCAGCTTGTTACAATATGAATACCAGTGACATTTTTATTTCTTAATACAACCGCTCGAAGCCCTGGCGGCAACTTGTTTCCTTGACCACAGTCACTGGACCTCGTTGAATAAATTCTTCTCATGCATTATCGATTTCAGTTGGAACAAGCTGCATTGTCACAGAGCTACCGAGTCGGCTCTTTTTCAAACACTTGAAGACCTTCAAAACAGCAATGAAATATTTCACCCCCATCAGGTAGGCAAAAAGAAAGAAATCAAAATCTGATAAAACCAAGGGCTGATGAAGACGTGTGGTCAAAGACAGTCTCATACGTGTGCTGCTGAGAGGAATGTAAAATGGAGAATAATTTGGCAATAGCTAATAAAGGTAAAGATGAGGAACACCCAGCGAATCATCAGTTCGATAGCTTATCAGGCACTCTAGGAAAATTCTTTTTTTTTTTTTTTTTTAATTTTTTTTTTCAACGTTTATTTATTTTTGGGACAGAGAGAGACAGAGCATGAACGGGGGAGGGGCAGAGAGAGAGGGAGACACAGAATCGGAAACAGGCTCCAGGCTCTGAGCCATCAGCCCAGAGCCCGACGCGGGGCTCGAACTCACGGACCGCGAGATCGTGACCTGGCTGAAGTCGGACGCTCAACCGACTACGCCACCCAGGCGCCCCTAGAAAAATTCTTGCAAACGTGAACAAGTAGACATGGGCAAGAATATTCGCCGCAGCGGTTTGTCACGTCAAAACAAACAGACTTGTTTTTTTAAGAACAAGTCAAGGGATAGATTTTTTTTTTTAATTGTGATTGAATCGATATGCTGCAACAATTCACAGTTGTAAAAGTGAATGAACCAGTTCTACGTATTTCCATATGGATAAGCCTTGACGCTACAATATTGAGCGGAAACCCTACCTCTCGAGTGAACTAGGCAGTCTCTCAAGTTTCATCAGTGACCAAGAAAAACGCTTGCTCAACTCTTCGTTCAAACCAGTATTCTTCATTATATGGACGTGGCCACAGCTAGGTGTTGGGGGAGGTTGAACAATTGATCTCATGCCGACAAAGAAGGTTTTCCTTAAGGAAACTGCTCATGGTTGGTGTATATCTGTAATACATGAAGGGTCATTGTGCAGCGCTAGAAAGGACCTGATGCCAGGACGTAGACCCCCAGAGCAACTCCCCATCACAGAGGCACAGAAAGGACAGCAACCGCAGTAAAGAAATGCAGATAAGTGGTTTTTAATGAGACTGTGTTAGCCAACAGGAATCTGGACTAGACTATTCGAGAACTCAGGTTGCACGGTTGCTACCAATGGAGTAAAAGAATAAAGAAGTGCTTTCTCTCTCTCTAAGGGTATTAACTCTACTCAAAAGATCAACAGAGTGACTTTGTCTTTCAAATGATGTTTAGTCCTATGTACCACTGGGGAGAAAGTCACACAAAATGGAAAGGGATTGCGAGACACCAGGGGAAGGGAGAACCTCCTAATTAAATGGTAGGAATTTGGAGGTGGCATGGTATGATGGGTAGTCAGACTGGGGTCACAATCTGCTCCACCGCTTCTGAGCTGGTGGCCCTCTGGGCAATTCATTTCATGGCTCGACAGGCATACCTTGCAGATAGTGTGGGTTCAGTTCCAGACCACCTCAACCAAGCATGTCAAATGAATGCTTTGGTTTCTCAGCGCATGTCAAAGTTATGTTTATACTTTACTGCAGTCTATCAATTGCATAATAGCATTATACCTAAAAATAACCCTGTACATACCTTAATTTAAGAATACTTTATTGCTAAAAAAAAAAAAAAAAATGCCAACCATCATCTAAGCTTTCAGCAACCCTCTGCTGGTGGAGGGTCCTGCCTCGATTTCATGGCTGCCCACTGACCGGCGTGGTGGCTGCTGAAGGTTAGGGTGGCTGTGGCAATTTCTTAAGATAGGACAACAATGAAGCCTGCTGCCTCGATGGATTCCTCCTCTCCCGAACGATTTCTCTGTAGCAGGCGATGCTGTTTGACAGCATTTACCCACAGTAGACCTTCTTTCCGAATTGGAGTCCGTTCTCTGAAACCCTCCCACTGCTCTATCTGCTAAGTTCATGTCACGTTCTAAATCCTTGGTTGCCACTTCAACGGCCTTCACAGCATCTCCCCCAGGAGTAGATTCCATCTCAAGAAACCACTTCCTTTGCTCCTCCCTGAGAAGCAAGTCCTCATCCGTTCGGGTTTGATCCTGAGACGGCAGCCGTGCAGTCTCATCTTCAGACTCCGCTTCTGATTCTAGTTCCCGTCTTATTTCCACCACACCTGCAGGCACTTCCTCCCCTGAGGCCTGGAACCCCTCAAAGTCGACATGAGGGTTGCAGTCAACTTCTTCCAGACTCCTGTTAATGTTGGTATTCTCTTCCTGTGAATCACGAATGTTCTTAATGGCTTCTAGAACGGTGAATCCTTTCCAGAGGTTTTCAGTGAACTTTGCTCAGATTCATAGGGGAATGGCAGCTAGAGCCTCATGAAATGTCTTTCTTGAATAATAAGACCGGAAAGTCAAAATGACTCCTTGATCCATGGGCTGCCGAATGGATGCTGTGTTAGCAGGCGTGAAAACAACATTAACCTGGTACATTTCTGGCAGAGCCCTTGGTTGACCAGGTGTATTGCATGAGCAGTAATATTTTGAAAGAAATATTTTTTTCTTAACAGTAGGTCTCAACAGTGGGCTTAAAATATTCAGTAAACCGTGTTATAAACAGCTGTGCTGTCGTTCAGGCTTTGTTGCTGCATTTATACAGCTCAGGCAGAGTCGATTTAGTATATTTCTTAAGCGCCCTAGGATTTTTGGAGTGGTAAATGAGTATTGGCTTCAACTTAAAGTCACCAGCTGTATTAGCTTCTCACAAGAGAGTCAGCCTGAACTTTGAAGCTTTGAAAGCAGACATTGACTTCTCTCTAGCTATAAAAGTCCTCGATGGCATCTTCTTCCAATAAGCTGTTTTGTCTACATTGAAAACCTGTTGGGGCGCCTGGGTGGCTCAGTCGGTTGAACGTCCGGCTTCGGCTCAGGTCATGATCTCACGGTTTCTGAGTTCGAGCCCCGAGTCGGGCTCTGTGCTGACAGCTCAGAGCCTGGAACCTGTTTCGGAATCTGTGTCTCCCTCTCTCTCTGCTCCTCCTCCGCTCGTGCTCTCTCTCTCTCTCTCAAAAATAAATAAGCATTAAAAAAAAAATCTGTTGTGTAGTATAGCCACCTTCATTGACTATCTCAGCTCGATCTTCTCTGCAGCTTCTTCTACACCAGCACCTGCTGCTTCAACTTGCACTTTTCTGTTATGGAGATGGCTTCTTTCCTTAAACCTTGGGATCCAGCCTCTTCAAGCTTTAAACTTTTCTTGTCTCAGCCTTCACAGAATGGAGGAGAGTCAGAACCTTGCTCTGGATTAGGCTTTGGCTTAAGGGAATGTTGGGGCTGGTTTGGTCTTCTATCCAGACCACTCAAACCCTCTCCACATGAGCAGTACGGCTGTTTTGCCTTCTTGCCATTCATGCGTTCACTGGAGTACCGCTTTTAATTTCCTTTAAGAGCTTTGCCTTGGCATTCACCACTTGCCTAACTGTGTGGCTCAAGAGGCCTAGCTTTCTGCCTATCTCGCTTTCAATGTGCCTTCCTCACGAAGCTTAATCATGTCTAGCTTTTGATTTGAAGTGAGGGATGTGTGACCCTTCCTTTCAGGTGAACACTTACGAGGCCGTCGTGGGGTCACTAATTGGTCTAACTTTGATATTGTGTCTCAGGGAATAGGGGGTCCTGACGACAGGGAGAGAGATGGAGGCGTGGCTGATCGGTGGAGCGGTCAGAACGCGCACAACACTTATAGATTAAATTTGCCATCTTATGTGAACGCCCTAAAATAATTACAGTGGTAACATCAAAGACCACTGATCACAGGTCGTCATAAAGAAATATCATAAAGAAGCAGTGTGAAATATCGCAGGAATTATCAAAACGTGACACTGAGACACGAAGTGAGCAGAGGCTGTTGGGAAATGCCATGATAGTCTTGCTCGGTGCAGGATTTGCCACAAACCTTCAGTGTGAGGAAAGAAAAGTGCGATCTCTGCAAAGCACAATAAAGCGAGGCTCGGTAAAGTGAGGTGTGCCTGTAACCTCCAATGTCTTATTTTGCAAAATAGGACCTCTTGCAGCATCCCTGGGAAGATTACAGAGGTAATGCATGTAAAGCGCATGTGTACAGGGCTTGGTAAATAAGAAGGGCCCAAGAAAAGGTAGAGCTTGTGATGATGATTATTATCCTCGTTCAATCTGTGACTACTCAGTGCTATCAACTGAACCCTCCTGATAGTTTTGCTGCTGATGAGAAAGACATAGGAAATTGACAAACGGATCAAAACGTAAGTCAGTAAAGCATCTGCTAGCAAAATGTAACTTTTTTGTTCTCAGATGATAACCAGCCAGTCCCTTTTATTAATAGAGTGTTTTCTGGTTTCACTTTGCTTTATTGTTTGCACATCATTGATCAGCAGAGGGCTGGTTATATGGACTAGACCGGGCCTCTGTAGAATCATTCTCACGGAATTACCCTTTGGTGAGGATGCATATCTGGAAAGCTCAGCGTGAGGTGTGCAAGCTGTTGTCACTGTGCAGTTGTTTTAAGCCTCAACTTGGAGTCATCTTTGTTCCTGCCTTTGTTTTTTCTTCTTCTTTCACCCTGCTTTTAGCTGGGAGAATACACCTAGATACATACATGTATACAATATAGTGTTCCCTACTAATCTATAAGAGAAATTATGTAGGATTGTCCCTCTGGGTGGTCTAAGGCTAGATTAGCATAAAGCAGACTAGTCTCAAGTTTTGCTTCTCCCATAGACCCTCCCTACATGCATGTCAAAATGCAGCTCTTAAAAAGGCAGTTAAATTGTTAACTCCCAACTAGACCCTAAGTAAGTGTTTTCCCAGTATATCGTTTATAATATAGTATTGCACCTCAGGGGATGAGGTATTGAAGTGTGCTTGAGACATGCAGGGAAAACTCTGGAAAATAACTTGCTAAAAGAAAAACAGTTCAGGAAAGCAATTTTATGTTCCATTTTCCTGGTGGGATGCTCTCCGGGATGGGTTGCCATTGTTTATGTGTGAGCAACAGTCTCTTCCACTTGCTGAAAGAATGGGCAGAACAGTGCCAACATGAGACATTAAGAAGCGGCACGCAGCAGATAATTTATGGGGCAGAGAGTCAAGGACTCAAGCACTTCCGCAATCATTGTCATTGTTATGCATGAAGGACCGTCATTACGCTTTCTGACTTTTGCTCTCTGGTGTTTCTGCTTAAAAAAATTATATAGATTAACATTTGCCATAGGTTCAAAGGTATATCTTAACTCATTCAAATCAGATGCCTTGTCCCTGACTGAGAAGAGGGCACATAATTCAGCATGATGACCAACGGTGCAGTGATAGGCTTCAGTTCTGAACCATGCATACTCCCCTCTTTTAGGAGAGTTACAGTGACATTTCCCTCCTGCCAGACTATCTTGCGTCATAACTCTGTCCTTCCTTTCTTCCCCAATTCTTTTTGAGCCAAATCCTGGTGAACTACTGGGGAGATGGATGGGATTTCACGGGGGAAACGTGTGAGGAAAGGTCCCTTCTTTCACATCTTCATTTTCCTCAAAATGCTGGACCGCATTCTCTTTTTAAATATTGAAATTAATGGAGAAAAGGGGAGAGTGTGGTCTTGTGGAGGAGAGGGGCACAGAGACGTTCCTCAGGAACATGTAGGAACAGAATGGCTGCCGTGAAACAGGACACAAAAGCCTCCATTCTTACCTGAAAAAGCTCAGACACATGGCTTGAGCTCCATTCCCTTCAGGACAGGTTGCCCTGATGAGGGCCACATAGCCTAACAGTTAAGCTATAGGCTCTGGAGTCAGGCTCCTGGGTTCAAATCCCAACTCCACCACTTTATATTGTGTGGCCTTCAACAGATTGTGGCACTTAATGTCACTAAACCTCACTTTTCTCCATGAGGATGGTAATAATAGTACCTGCTTCATAGGATTGCGGTAAGGATTAAATGAGATGGTCTCGAGAAAGTACTTAGTATAGTCCCTGAGCATATTAAGCACCAAAATATGTTAGCCATTATTATTTATAGGATCAAAGTCATTTTAAGGATGGTTGACCCACAAATTTTTACTTATAAAGATCCCTTAAAAAATTTTTTTAATGTTTATTTTTGAGAGAGAGAGAGAGAGAGAGACAGAGTGCAAGCTGGGGAGGGGCAGAGAGAAAGGGAGACACAGAATCCGAAGCAGGCTCCAGGCTCTGAGCCATCAGCACAGAGCCTGGCACAGGGCTCAAACTCACGAACCGTGAGATCATGACCTGAGCCAAAGTCGGACGCTTAACCGACTGAGCCACCCAGGCACCCCTAAAGATCCCTTTTTAATGAGAAATTCTTCTTCATACTCCCACATATAGGATCACAGTTATAGGTTTAGCATTGAGTGATTAGGAATTAGTATTTTTAAAATTACAGATATTGACTTAATTTTTTTTCAGTAGCCATGTGTGTTTAGGTACTGTTATTGATTCAGGGTTTGGTGCACACAGGGATTTGCAGACCCCTTGTAGATAACTCTCTGGGACTCCCTGAGTCGAAGTCCACAGCTAAGGAAACATGTCCTCCCTGTCATCAACCCTCTGTTCGTGGAACAGTAGGGGGCAGTGACATTAGGTATTCCATGACAAAGGGCTCTGAGACCGAACATGTTTGGAACATGCTGCATGAAATAAAGTTTCACCATTTTCTCTACTGCAGGACATCTTGGAGTATGTATAATACAAATATGTGTAATGACTCCCCAAAAGGGTGATAGAAGATGCTGCTTTTCCCATTTTTGACAAAAGCTGTGTGTGTGTGTGTGTGTGTGTGTGTGTGTGTGTGTGTAAGAGTGCCTATTGCAACTTGAGAACATGGTCACCTTCACCTCCTTTCCCTGGCAGGAATGCTCAGTAGCTTCTAAATCTCCCCTGATGCTTTGTTACTGCCACTGACTCTGCTGTTGACTTCCATGCTACCTACTTCAGAGCACCCCTCTTCTTAAGATGCTATAGTCCTTTAAGTAGTACCCCCAAAGGGTTGCTTTGCTCTCTGAGTTTACAAAGTCTTCCATGAGGAAAGTTGGGAAAAGTTCTCAAGGAGTGCCCTCCAAGAGTTTCTTGCCTATTCTGTGTGAGTGTTCCTTCCTGCACACCACAGCATAGGGACTCAAAATGGTCTAGCCACCTGGACTCTTATCTACCCCCAGGCAAGTTTCCTTTCTCTCCCAGAAGCTGGAGAAATATTTTTCCCACTTCTTTCCAGTGTGCTTTAACTCCAGTGTCTTCTTATCCTGTTGACAACAAGAACACTGACTTCTCATCCCACAAGACTCCCAGGAACCTGTTCCATGTTTCTCTGGTGGGCAAACATAAACCTCTTTCCTCTTCATTTGTTCATTAAACAAATATTTATAGAGTGCCTATCTGAGTCAGGCATCTGTGGAGATAGACAGAAGTATATTTTGGAAGGAGACGGCATTTGGTAGAGTCAAGAATGAATTTCATGTTATTGGCTTTGGCAGCTGGTGTGGAAAGTGGTGCTGTTTACTAAGATGGGGAAGATGAGATTGGGAGGGGAAGCAGGGAGGGGGTTGAGATTCCTTTGGCGCATGTTAAACTTGAGATGTCTAAGGACTATCCACATGGAAATATTAGAAAGACAGTTGGGAGATGCAAGTCTGGGGACTCAGAGACGTCTGGGCCGGTGATTTAGAATTCATTAGTATAAAGATGTTCTTTAAACCCAGGATAATAGATGACACGACCTAGGGAGAAATGAGAAAGGACAAGTAAAGAAGAGGTCTATGGAACCTTAGGAAACTCTAATACTTGGAGGTAGGGCAGGGAAGTTAGGCTAGCCACGGACACTGAAGAGGAGCAGTCAGCGTGACAGAGGAAAACCAGGAACAAGTAATGTCCCGGAAGCCAAAAAGAAGGAAGATCTTGAGGGAACCAAATGCTATTGTGAATTTTAAATGAAAACAGAAGCATCCATTGGTCAACCTCACAAGAACGGTCAGTGAAGAGCATGCAAAGAGAATCCAGATTGGAGTCAACCCAGGAGGGAGTGGTGAGAGAAGCAGCAGAGACAACAAATATAGCAACTATTTTGAAGACACTTTCCTGAGAAGGGAGCCGAAAAATAAGGCAGTAGAAGAAAGGGTACAGAATGTGACGTCAAGAAGATGGGAAATACTGGAGCATGGTTATGTTGTCATGGGAATGAGCCAATGGACAAAGAGATTGGGGAAGCATGGAAAGAAAGGGGAAACCAGAAGGTAGAAGACTCTAGGTGGACCCAGAACACAGTGGGAGGAACTGGCCTTTGATAGGTGGAAGGATACACCTTGCATGTTAACAGAGGAGGCAACAGGGGCAAGTGCTGGTCTTTGGGGAGAGGTGTAGAAAGACAAGTAAATCCCCACTGCTGTTATTTATATTTACTAATGAAATCTGAAGTGAGGTCATCTGCTTAGCAGGAAGGAAGGCCAGGGATATAGGAGGTCTGAGGAAAGAGAAAGTCATGTTAAGGAGTGGGAAGCTAGAAAAAGTAAGATAGGTGAGCGGTAGTGAATGCCCACTTGCAGTTAGAGATGACATTAAAGTACATCCGGTCAGCTCAGTTGCGTGATAGTCTCTAGCAGCACTCAACTCCTCTAGTCCTGGCACAGTTAGGTTCATCCTTGGGCACTGCAGTTGTGGGTATTTGCAAGGGGGCACGTATTTTGATGGACCACGGAGTCTAAGCAGTATAGCACCCACTACCGTGGCTGGTACACAGTGGACAATTATGAACTGATGAAGAATGTACATTTCCCCTTACATGGCTTTCACAATTCATTTATAGATCCTCAAAAAAGTGGGAAAATTTAAGTCTTGTGAGTGGAGAGAGTTCCCTGGCAGGGACCCAAATTCTAGAAATCCTTGAGTCTTGTCCTATAGTCATGTATTTATTCTTCACTCTCCTTTCCTCATTATGGTATTTGATGTACATATATATCAAATACACACACACATACACACATATACTTACACAAGAGACAAGGGTATTCTTTATTTTTGTGAGGTCTTTGCCTTAAACATTTCCCTTGAGGAATGTGGAGTCTAAGGTGGGGGGGGGGGTCACATATACAATAAGTTACTTGTCAAAGTCAAAATAGAAGAATGTGAAGAGTACTGGGAAGCATAATGGAAGGAGCAATTGAGTTTTTTTCTGGTAAATGGGGATGTCTTTACAGAGGAATTGACATACGAGCTCAGACTTAAAAGGCAAAAGTTTCATTTAAGCCTTAACTGTTCAATAGAAAACTCACTTAACAAGAATAGGAAGAACGTATAATAAGAGCTAACACTTACTGAGTGTTTACTATGTATCAGGAACTAAGCACTTTATATACTTTAGCCATTTAATCTATAAATAGGTTCTATTTTGATTCCTATTTTTCTGATAAAGGTTAGAGGGATTGATTACTCTGCTATTGAGAAGCCCAAATGGGACTTGACCCAGGTCTTAGTAGTGCTGAAGCTCAGGAAGGGGAAACAGCATTAGCAAAACCCTGGGGAAGGTGAAAGCGCGTGAGATGGCCTTGTAAAGAAGAGCAGACCGGGCAGGGGCAGAGTGAGGAGAGAATAAAGGACTATGGTACAGGCGAGGATAGGAAGAACAATGGGAGATGAGCCAGGAAAAGTAGGCGGTGCCCAGTTTCTAGTCCTCAACTATGAGTGAGTTCTACTTATCTATTGCTGTACAGCCTACTTCCCCAAACTTAGTGGCATAAAACAATCATTTTATTACAGTCACAGATTTGGCAGGTCCGGAATCCAGAGAGAACACAGTGGGATGGCTCGTGTCTGCTCCATAACGTCTGGGGCCTCTGCTAGGACTACTCAATGCTGAGGGCTGGAAATATATGAAGGCTCACTTACTCACATGTCTGGTTGTTGATGTTAGCTGTGGGCTGAGAGCTTAACCAAGGTTGTTGGCTGGGGTTGTTGCAACACCTTCCATGACCTCTCCATGTGGCTACATCGGCTTCCTCACAACATGGTGGCTGAGTTCTAAGCACAATTGCCCCAAGAGAACGAGAGCAGTAGTACATGGCATTTTGCTCCACTGATGGAGGCGGTCCAAAGGCCCACCCAGGTTCAAGGAGAGAAGACACAGACTGCACCGCTCAGTGGAAGGAGTGTCCAAGAATTTGTGACATGCTTTAAAATTACCACAGAGTCAGTAAATGAGGTCATTAAATAGAGATCTTTAACTTTATGAAAAGCTAGTCTGCTCCCACCAAGGTGATGTCTATTGCTATATAACTTTTTTTGTGTATAATGTATGAAAGAATGCACACTGTTCTTCCAAGGTCCCTCCTGAACCTTTCTTTTTCTCATTTTCTTTTTTTCTCCTTTCCCCTTTCTGTAGTCTGCCATACTTCCCTCATTTACAACTTTACATGAGAAGAGACACGTTTAAAAGAGTCCTATGGGAGTACCTTGAAGATTTTTAGAGAAAAATAGCTATACAATTCTAACAAAAAAAATAATGAAATAGCATATAACAGGAGAATTTTATGTTGGAGAGGATTATCTTCCCAATACCTCAGCAGTTGGCTGAATCTTTTGGACTAAAATTATGTATAATATTTTTATTTTTATTTTTATTTTTTAAGACCCTGACTAATCAAAGCAATTTTTTTTATTTTTTTTCAATATATGCAATTTATTGTCAAATTGGTTTCCATACAACACCCAGTGCTCATCCCAAAAGGTGCCCTCCTCAATACCCATCACCCACCCTCCCCTCCCTCCCACCCCCCATCAACCCTCAGTTTGTTCTCAGTTTTTAAGAGTCTCTTATGCTTTGGCTCTCTCCCACTCTAACCTCTTTTTTTTTTTTTTTCCTTCCCCTCCCCCATGGGTTTCTGTTAAGTTTCTCAAGATCCACATAAGAGTGAAACCATATGGTATCTGTCTTTCTCTGTATGGCTTATTTCACTTAGCATCACACTCTCCAGTTCCATCCACATTGCTACAAAAGGCCATATTTCATTCTTTCTCATTGCCATGTAGTATTCCATTGTGTACATAAACCACAATTTCTTTATCCATTCATCAGTTGATGGACATTTAGGCTCTTTCCACAATTTGGCTATTGTTGAGACTGCTGCTATAAACATTGGGGTACAAGTGCCCCTATGCATCAGTAGTCCTGTATCCCTTGGGTAAATTCTTAGCAGTGCTATTGCTGGGTCATAGGGTAGGTCTATTTTAATTTTCTGAGGAACCTCCACAGTGCTTTCCAGAGCGGCTGCACCAGTTTGCATTCCCACTAACAGTGCAAGAGGGTTCCCGTTTCTCCACATCCTCTCCAGCATCTATAGTCTCCTGATTTGTTCATTTTGGCTGTATAATATTTTTAATTGCACACAGTGTTATTTCAAAATTGGGACAGTTTTGAAAATGACATATTCACATTGCTCCCTGGAACCTCCTGAGGTAGGTGAACAGCTAACCCTTCCAAGACAGATGGATACTTATGAGCAATATTTAATCTTAATTGCAAGCCAGGTTTATGTGTGACAAGTTCCTGGCTTAGAAGCAATGCTTACTGTGACACAACTTTGCTGAGCTAAATGGTTACAGAGAATAGAGAATAAACAGCTGCATTATTGTGAGCCAGCATTTAAATCATGCCTAAGAACACCCCTGATTAGATGCTTCTATGCATCTTCAATTGTGCCTACAAATGCTTCTTTAAAGTGTAACTCAATAATAGTTCAATAGTTCAATTACATTCCAACGTTCTTTATTAATTCATTTATTCCACAAATTTTGTGGCCTAACTACCATGACCAAGTCTTGAGCTAGTCATTGAATGCGATCAACAAACTACAGATCAAGAACTGTGCCATTTTTAGAGAGATTCCCACTTCAATGATTACTCTTTACTAGAGAAAATACCTTGGCTTTACATAAAATTTCTCTCTAGAAGCTAAAGGCATAAGTGCATGAAAAACTAAGAATAATATCTGGTTCTAGCAAGAGCTCAATGCATGTTTAACTGCTTTTATTATTAAGCCTTAAATGCGCACTAAAATTCTCTCCAGTTCCCATATCCATTCTCACTATACTTCTTGAATAAGGTCAGAGATTAGCAACAATTGCAAAAAAAAAAAAAAAAAAAAAAAAAAAATGTTGTGGTAGAAATGATTTGGCAACTTCCATTTCTAGCATGAACTAGAAACTAGTCTCCCTTTGAAAGTAAGTCTCCTTTTGAAGACAACTAGAAAAACTGGACACAAATTTTTGTTTGTTTGTTTGGAGGCATCAGATAGCTAGGAAAGAGGCAAGGAAAGAGGTCAAGATTCAAGGGAAGACAAAAACCAGAGAGGCACAGAGGCTGTTTTCTCCTGATAGTGTCTGCTGATTCAGGAAGAGACAACTGAGAGGCTTCTAAGCTGAGCAGTGTTTTTGACAGCCTCACAAGACCAGGAATACAAAACCGAAGACAACAATTTTTCCAAGACCTGATAAGGAAGGTCTTGATAATCCACCATGTTTTGATTAGGTCTCCAAAGGACTACTTCTTATGAACTGGAAGTAGACTGACTTACAGATATTTTGAAGCCTAAATTCAAGTAATGTCTGAAATTCGATTAGAGTGTTCAGAGATTACTGGGACCCTGGTTTCCTGCCCAAAGCTAGTCTAAATTCTTTCTGGAGAAATACGGTCATTTTCTGAGGCCCTAAATTATTGCTACAATGTTTAACCTACATATATATCCTGTAATTCAAATTAATCAGGCATATGAGGAGACAAAAAAAAACATGAAAGAAAACCAATGTGCAGTTGAATCACACCCACAAGGGCTTCAAATAATAAGCTGTGAGACACAGACTTTAAAATAGCTATGATATATTCAAAATAGATAAAAGATTGAGAATTTGTGCAGAGAACTTATAAACTATAAAACTAAAAAATTAAGAACTCAATAGACAGACTATATATCTGATTGCAGAAAACTGAAGAGAGAGTTAATGAACTAGAAGATAGGTTAGAAGAAAATATCCATATTAGATTGTAGAGAGATAAATAAACAGAAAATTCCTAAGTGAGCATAAAAGACATAGAAGATAGATCAAGAAAGTACAACATACATGTAACCAGAGTCTCAGATGGAAAGAACAAATGTGTCAGATGGAATATCTGAAAAAACAGTTGGTAAAGTTTTTCCAAAATAGACGACCTTTCAAAAGAAACAATGGAAGCTAGAAGAAAATGGAATGATATTTTCCAATGCTGGTTGGAAATATCTGCCAATCCTCAAGTCGAAACTAACAAAATATCTTTTTGGAATACAAATGTTAAATAAAGACCTTTACTTAAGACAAAAGTGAGAGGGGCACCTGAGTGGATCAGTTGGTTAAGCATCTGGCTTCGGTTCAGGTCATGATTTCGCAGTGTGTGAGTTCAAGCCTCGCGTCGGGTTCTGTGCTGACAGCTCAGAGCCTGGAGCCTGCTTTGGATTCTGTGTCTCCCTCTCTCTCTGCTGCTCCCCCACTCACACTCTGTCTCTCTCTCAAAAATAAAAATAAAACATGTAAAAAAAAAGACGAAGGTGAGAGAATTAGTAACCTCTGGTCCATTGCAGTAAGAAATACTAAAAGGCATTTGTCACACACACACACACACACACACACACACACACACAAAATGATTCCAGAAAGAAGGCTGTAGATCACAGGGGGAATAAAAACCAATAAAATTGGAGTTATGTCAGAAAAACAGAAGACTTGGAAGCTCCGTGATTTTGTTTCTCCACAAACCATAAAAAAAAAAAAAAAAAAAAAGCTATTTGAATAAACTTTGTAGGAGCTTTGAAAACAATTAAACCAAGCATGCCTAATCAAGAGAAAAATCTTCAAAACTATAGGAAAGCACGGTGGTACTTTTGTGGTATCCTTGTCCCACCACCTCCCTGATGCAGTGATGACAGTCTGGGTTTTCAGCACTCAGAAACCTAGTTCACCATCTTGAACCAAAGGGAGCAGAACAAACCTTACCTGAAAAGTATTATGTATTCAGTTCTGATATGACTGACACACTCCTTTCTGTCTTATATACTTTGGACTGTGGTTGGAGAAACCGGTGAGCCCTGCTAGTAAAGGTTATAAAGGGACTCTAAGCCCACCGACACCGCTCCCCACCCTACCCCCCTCACCCCCAGCCTGGGCAAGAGGTTCTAGGCGGAGACATACAATACAGCATCGAAAGCCCTGAGAACAAACTGAGGGGAGACCCTGGAAAATGAGGACATTCAAAAGCAACCATATATACGGAGGAATTTAGAAGTCACCTGCGTGCCCAGAAATATCCGTTCTCAGAAAAGTCTTGACAAGACTTTAAATTTTGACCATAGGCTGATCCCTCGGCTCAGAGCAAGTGTAGCTAATCTGTAAAAACTGCCTCAGTACAGGTCCAGTCTTCGAAGACTGGGACACATGGCTGTTGTCTCCCTGTCGATCTCTCTATCTCCGTCTCTGTCTCTTCTCTTCTTTCTCTCTCTGAGTGTGTGTGTATTTGTGTGTGTATATGTGTGTGTTGTTTGTTTGTTTGTTCCTGGCTTTCAAGGGAACCTCCATCAAAACATTAGCCGAACATGAATTTTAAAAACAGAGACTTGGGGCGCCTGGGTGGCGCAGTCGGTTAAGCGTCCGACTTCAGCCAGGTCACGATCTCACGGTCCGTGAGTTTGAGCCCCGCGTCGGGCTCTGGGCTGATGGCTCAGAGCCTGGAGCCTGTGTCCGATTCTGTGTCTCCCTCTCTCTCTGCCCCTCCCCCATTCATGCTCTGTCTCTCTCTGTCCCAAAAATAAATAAACGTTGAAAAAAAAAATTAAAAAAAAAAAAAAACCAGAGACTTAAATGAGCTCATCCTTCCAAAAATAGTCTGTAAAAGTCTCAAAACAAATAAGCTATTATAGCTTTCAACAATTACAAAACAAAATAGAATGTGAATCCTGGGGAAGTAAACAGTGAATCCTGGGAAAGGGAATCTGAAACACCATTTCCAGAGTTACCAGATTATAATAATCAAATATCCGATTTTCAACAACAAAAATTCACGAGGCACACAAAGAAACAGAGAAATATGACTCATTCAAAGGAATAAAAAAAATTGACAGAAACCATCCCCATGGAAGCCCAGACATCAGGCTTCCCAAAGACTTTAAAACATCTGTTTTAAATATGCTCAAAGGCCCAGGGGAAAAAATGGACAAAGAACTAAAGGAAATCAGGAAAACAATATATGAACAAAATGAGAATACCAACAAAGAGATAGAAAATATAAAAAGGAACCAAACAGAAATTCTAGAGCTGAATAGTACAATAACTGATATTAAAAAAAAATTCACTACAGGGGTTCAACAGCGGATATGAATCAATAGAAGAAAACAGAAAACTTGAATTTAGGACAACTGAGATTCTTATGATGAGCAGAAAGAAAAAAAGAATGAAGAAAAATGAACAGGGCTTAAGGGAGTTGTGAGGCAACATCAGTGTACCAACGTATGCATGATGAGAGTCCCAGAAAAAGAAGAAAGGAAGGAGAAGAAAGATTTTTTGAAGAAAAACCTTGGGACAAAACTCCCCTAATATGATAAAAGATATGAACTTACAAATCCAACAATCTCAACAAACTCCAAGTAAGAGAAACACAAATATGCCACCCTGAAACACATTATAATCAAACTTTTGAGGTCAAAGACAAAGAGAGAATCTTGAAAGCAGAGAGAAGCAACACATCACATATAAGGAATCCTCAGTAAGATTATCAACCAATTTTTCTTCAGAAACCTTGAAGGCCAGAAGGTGGTAGGAATATATTAAGGGTATGTGCTGAAAGGAAAAAAAAAAAAAACATGTCAGCCAAGAATTCTATATCTGCAAAACCGTCCTTCAAAAATGAGGGAGGAAGTAGGGTGGTTGAGTGTCTGACTTAGGCTCAGGTCATGATCCAGCTCATGGTTCAAGAGTTCAAGCCCCACGTCAGGCTAGCTGCTGTCAGCACAAAGCCTGCTTCAGATCCTCTGTCTCCCTCTCTCTCTTCCCCCCGCCCCCACTTGTGCTCACTCTCTCTAAAATAAATAAACAATTTAAGAAAATGAGGGAGGAAGTAACACATTCCCAGATAAACAAAAGCTGAGAGAGTTCATTACTACCAGGTCTGGCCTAAAAGAAATGCTAAGGGGAGTTCTTCAGTATGAAATGAAATACTGTAACTTGAAGCTGTATGAATATATAAATTCATGGGCAGATATAAAAGTTAGTATTATTGTTATCTTAGTTTGTAACTTCAATTTTCATTTTGTACAAGATTTGAAAGACAAATGCATAAAATAATTATAAATCTATGTTAATTAATACACAGTATATAGAGATGTCATTTGTGACACTGATAACATCAAATGGTGAGGAAGAGCTATAAAAGAATACAGCCTTTGTATGCAATTAAAGTTGAGTATCAGTTTAAAATAGATCGTTATAACTTTAAGATGTTATATGTAAGCCCACAGTAACCACAAAGCAAATATCTATAGAATATACACAAAAGGACATGATAAGGGAATCAAAACATGTTGCTACAAAAAAAAAATCAACTAAACACAAAAGAAAGCAGTAATGGAGGAAATGACGGACAAAAATTCAAAAGGCATATAGAAAACAAATAATATCATGGCGAACTTAAGTCCTTTCTTGTCAGTAAGTACTTTAAATATAAGTGGACTAAACTCCCCAAGAAAAGGACATAGTTTGGAAGAATGGATAAAAAAAAAACAAAGCAGAATTCAAGGACAGTCTCTAAAGAGACTCCCTTTATATCTAAAGACACACTTAGGTTGAAAGTGAAATGATGGAAAAAGGTATTCTGAGCAAATAGTCAAAAAGAGAGCAAATAGTCAAAAAGGTATTCTGAGCAAATAGTCAAAAAGAGAGCTATACTAATATCAGACAAAGTAGACTTTAAGTCAAAGACTGTTATAAGGGACAAGGGCATTATATATTGAGAAAAGGGTCAATTCACCAAGAAGATATAACAATTATAAATAAGCACAAGACAACAGAGTTCCAAAATACATGAATCAAATATTGACAGCATTGAAGGGAGAAACAGATAGCTCTACAAGAATACTAGGAGACCTTAATACCCTAGTGTCAAGACTGAACAAACAGAAAAGCAGTAAGGAAACTGTCTCCATCCATTTGGGCTGGTATAACAGAGTACCATAGACTGGATGGCTTATAAACAATAGAAATTTATTTCTCACAGTTCTTTTTTTTTTTTATTTTTTTTCAACGTTTATTTATTTTTGGGACAGAGAGAGACAGAGCATGAACGGGGGAGGGGCAGAGAGAGAGGGAGACACAGAATCGGAAACAGGCTCCAGGCTCTGAGCCATCAGCCCAGAGCCCGACGCGGGGCTCGAACTCACGGACCACAGGATCGTGACCTGGCTGAAGTCGGACGCTTAACCGACTGCACCACCCAGGCGCCCCTATTTCTCACAGTTCTAAAGTCTGAAAGTTCAAGATCAAGGTACAGACAGATTTAGTGTCTGGGGAGCATGCTTCTTGATTGATAGATGGCCATCTTCTCACAACATCCAAGGTAGAAAGAGAAAGGGAGCTCTCTGGGGTTTCTTTTATAAGGATACTAATCCCATTTTTGAGGACTCCAACCTCATGACCTAATCATATCCCTAAGGCCCCACCTCCTAATACCATCACATTGGGATTAGGACTTCAATATATGAATTTGAGGGGGTCATAAATATTCTATTGCAGAAACAGAGGACTTAACACTGTGGACCCAATAGGCATATAAAGAATATTCCACCCAACAATATCAGAATACACAATTTTCTCAAGCACACATGGAACATTCTCCAGGTTAGATCAATTGTTAGGCCATAAAACAATTTTTAATAAATTTTAAAAGACTGAAATTGTACAAAGTAATCTTTCCTTGTCATAATGGAATGAAATGAAACCAATGACAGAAGGAAAATTTACAAATATGTAGAAATTAAACAACACACTGACACAATCAAATGGGTCAAGGAAGAAGTGACAAGGTAAATCAGAAAATATGTTGAGATAAATTAAAATGAAAATACAACAGACAAAAAATTGAAGTGTAGTCAAAGTAGTGCCAAGAAGGAAACATAGCTGTAGATGCTTCCATTAAAAAGATTCCAAATCACCAACCTAACTTTATACCTTAGAGAACTAGAGAAAGAAGAATAAACTATACCTAAATCTATTAGATGCAAGGAAATGATAAAGATTAGAGCAAAGATAAATAAAAGAGAGTATCAAAAAATAATAGAGAAAATCAAGTGAAACCAAGAGTTGTTTCTTGGAAAAGATTGACAACTTTGACAAACCTTTAGCTAGTTTGGTGAAGAAAAAAATGAGTGAAGGCTCAAAAAACTAAATTCAGAAATGAAAGTGGGGATATTTATACTGATTTTACAGAACTAAGAAGGATTATAAGAGTATGAGAAACTATGGTATGGCAACAGTGGATAGCCTGGATAGAATGAACAAACTCATAGAAACAACAGCCTACAAAGACTAAACCTTCATTAAAGAAATAGAAAATCTGTATAGGCTTCTAACTAGTAAGGGATGGAATCAGCAATCAAAAACCTGACAGCAAAGAAAAGTCCAGACAAAATAGTCTTTAAGGTAATAAGCATTACTAGAAATAAGTGGGATATTTCACAGTGAGGAAGTTTAACTTACCAGCAAGAGAATCCATTTTAAACTGGTTATTTATCCTACAACATGTTGTCAAAAGACCCAGATCAAAAATGTTCAGAACTACAAGGAAAAACAAATTCATCCATAGTCATAGTCGGAAATTTAACATACCTCTGTGGCAACTAATAAAACAAGCAATGAATCTGCTTTAACAATTGTTACAAAAGTCAATTTCTAACAAAAAGTCAATAAGAATACAAGAAGTTTGAATAACACAATTAACAAGCTTGATCTAATTGCTTATGTAGAACACCGAACTCCACAACTGTTGTATAACATATTTTCAGGCCCTCAAAAAAATTTCTCTCAAGTTTATCACATGCTTAGCCACAAAGCAAAGCTTGATAATTTCCAAAAGATTGAAATCCTATGGCATGTGTTCGCTGACCACAGTTTCATTTGACTAGAAATTGATTTAAATATCCCTTAAAAATCTCCATATGTTTAGAAGTTAAGAAATATACTTCTAAATAACACAGAGGTCAAAAGAAGAAATCACAAGGGTAATGGACTGCCTATTTGTGTCCCACCAAAATTCGTATGTTGAAATCCTAACCTCCAAAAGAATGGTATTAGGTGGGCCTTTGGGAGGTTTGGGAGGTAAAGTTTAAATGAGGTCTTGAGGCTGGAGACCACATGATAGGATTAATTTACTAACAAGAAGATAAAGAGACTACCTTCTGTGGGAGCAAAGTGGTAGCTGGGCTGCTCCTGGAACTGTCGCTGCTTCGGGTTCTCTGTCAGGCTTCCTAGCAGTGGCCTAACGGAAAACTAAGAAAAGATGTCTGAATGTATTCGGGGAACCAAAGATGAGAATGACAAGCCCACTGAAACACCATCAGAAGACTATGGGACAGTGCTGCTGTCCACAATTACAGCCCAGTTTCTGGGGGCCTGTGGATTGAGCTACAGGAGTCCAGTGTCTCAGTGTGTGAGAGGTGTCTGGCTGGTAGAAGGAATTCTGCATGCCTCCGAAGCTGGCTGGGGAAATCTGGTATACGTTGTCAACGATCACAAACTTTTTGTCAACAAAAGAAAAATGGATGAGACGGATGCTTCTTCACCAGTGAAAGTGAAAAGAGCTGCCCAGAAAACATCAGATTTAATAGTGTTGGGTCTCCCGTGGAAAACGACTGAACAGGATCTAAGAGAATATTTTAGTACCTTTGGAGAGGTTCTTATGGTTCAAGTCAAGAAAGATCTTAAAACTGGTCATTCAGAGGGGTTTGGTTTTGTTTGTTTCACGGAATACGAAACCCAGGTGAAGGTAATGTCGCGGCGACATATGATAGACGCACCACGGTGTGACCGTAAGCTTCCTAATTCTAAGCAAAGCCCAGATGAGCCTTTGAGAAGCAGGAAGGTGTTTGTTGGGCGCTGTACAGAGGACATGACCGCCGATGAGTGGCGGCAGGTTTTTTTGCCAGTACGGAGAAGTGGCAGACGTCTTCATTCCCAAACCGTTCAGGGTGTTTGCCTTTGTTACATTTGCAGATGATCAGGTGGCCCAGTCTCTTTGTGGAGAGGACTTGATCATTAAAGGAATCAGCGTCCATATAGCCAATGCTGAACCTAAGCACAATAGCAATAGACAGTTAGAAAGAAGTGGAAGATTTGGTGGTAATCCAGGTGGCTTTGGGAATGGGGTGGATTTGGTAACAGCAGAGGGGGTGGAGCTGGTGTGGGAAATAATCAAGGCGGTAATACGGGTGGGGGGATGAACTTTGGTGCTTTTAGCATTAATCGGCAATGATGGCAGCTGCCCAGGGGGCACTGCAGAGCAGCTGGGGCATGGTGGGCATGTTAGCCAGTCAGCAGAACCAGTCAGGCCCATCGGGTAATAACCAAAGCCAAGGCAACATGCAGAGGGAGCCAAATCGGGCCTTTGGTTCTGGAAATAACTCCTATAGTGGCTCTGATTCAGGTGCGGCGGCTGGTTGGGGATCCTCATCAGATGCAGGGTCAGGCAGCGGTTTTTTTTTTTTTTTTTTTTTTTTTTTTTTAATTTTTTTTCAACGTTTATTTATTTTTGGGACAGAGAGAGACAGAGCATGAACGGGGGAGGGGCAGAGAGAGAGGGAGACACAGAATCGGAAACAGGCTCCAGGCTCTGAGCCGTCAGCCCAGAGCCCGACGCGGGGCTCGAACTCACGGACCGCGAGATCGTGACCTGGCTGAAGTCGGACGCTTAACCGACTGCGCCACCCAGGCGC
Organism: Leopardus geoffroyi; assembly: GCF_018350155.1. NCBI lineage: Eukaryota > Metazoa > Chordata > Mammalia > Carnivora > Felidae > Leopardus > Leopardus geoffroyi. Next base: position 18,242,193 of record NC_059329.1, read on the forward strand.
CCCCAGGCAGCGGTTTTAATGGAGGCTTTGGCTCCAGCACGGATTCTAAATCTTCTGGCTGGGGAATGTAGACGGTGGGGTTGGTCTAGACTGGTGGGAATTCAGATTTTTCTAAACACGTGGTAAGTATGTTGTAAAATACATATGTACCGAGAATTTTCAGAATTGGTCTGTTCAGTGTGGAGTATATTCAGCAGTATTTTTGACATTTTTCTTTAGAACAAGAGGACAAGCTAAAGGAATTTTCTAAGTTTTGTTACATAAAGGGTTGAAATATTGAGTGTTTGAAAGTGAACTGCTGTTTGCCAGATTGGTAAAAAAACCCAACACACTACAATTGATATCAAAAGGTTTCTCCTGGAATATTTTATCCCTGGACTTGTCAAGTGAATTCTTTGCACGTTCAAAATAGAAACCATTGATTAGAACTACACTGTTTTCTCCTTGTTTTAATTTGAACCCCACCATATGAATTTTTTCCATAGGAAAATCTCCTCTTTTGGAGATCATGGTGTCACAGTGTTTGGTTCTTTCGTTTTCATTTTTGTCTTTTGTTAACATTTGTCTCCCTTCATGTGCAAAAGTACAATACGAAGGCTTCATTTAATGTCTGTAGTTCAGCTCATTTCAAATGTTTATGGAAGAAGCAACTTCATTGAAAGTAGTGCTGTAAATATTCTGCCATACGAATACTTCCGTCTACAGGCTCTCTCGTTCAAGACTTCGTCATCACGCTGCACAGGCTGCGTCTTTGATGGTGGGTGTCCCATTTTTATCCACTACGCTTTATTTCATGGAGTCGTATCAATGCTATGAACACAAGGCTGTGATATGGAACCAGAAGGCTGTTTGAACTTTTGAAACTTTGTGTGGGATTGATGGTGGTGCTGAGGCATGAAAGGCTAGCGTGAGCGAGAAAAGGAGAGAGCGCGTGCAGAGACTTGGTGGTGCATAATGGATATTTTTTAACTTGGCAAGATGTGACTCTCAATCCTGTGGCTTTGGTGTGAGAGTGTGCAGAGAGCAGTAATAGCAGATAACGTATGAATGTGTTTCGCATTCAAAGGACATCCACATCTGTTGGAAGACTTTAAGTGAGTTTTGTTCTTAGATAACCCCGTTAGTTGGATGTGTTAAGTGAAACGATACTTGTATTTCCCCTCCCCTTTTGTCAACTGCTGTGAATGCTGTATGGTGTGTGTTCTCTTCTGTTCCTGATCTGTAAGTGTGGTCCTGTGAACTGAAGCTGGTGGGTTGAGAAGATGGACTGAGCTTGTGGTGTGCTTTGCAGGAGTACTGGGAAGCAGAGTTCACCAGTGAGCTTGGGGTGTCGCCAAGAAGGGTGGAAGTTCTAATGTCTGTCAGCTACCCATAAGAATGCTGTTTGATGCAGTTCTGTGTCCTGTGCTTGGATGCTTTTTATAAGAGTTGTCAACGTTGGAAATTCTTATATAAAACTGATTTAAATTAACAAAAGAGTGTGAGTGTACAAAAGAGTAAAAAATTGCAAAAGAGTGTAAATTAACAAAAGATAAAGAGACTATAGTTTGCTCTCTGTCATGAGGATACAGGGAAGGAAGATATCTATAAGCCAGGACGTGAGTCCTTACCAAACACCAATCTACTAGTGCCTTGATCTCTTGACTTCTTAGCCTCCAGAGCTGCGAGAGATAAATGTTTGTTGTTTAGGCCACTCAGTCCATGGTATTTTTGTTACAGCGGCTTGAAGTGACTGAGACCACAAGTGAAATGTGAACTAGGTGGGAAAAAAAATACAACGTATCAAATTTTATGGGATGCAGTAAAATAGTGCATAGTGGGAAATTTATAGCATTGAACGCCTGTATTAGACAAAGAAGTAAGATGTAAAATCAGTCATCCAAGCTTCCACCATAGGAAACTAGAAAAAAGAAGTACAAATCAAATCCAAACTAAGCAAAAGAAAAAAACAAAACAGAAATCAATGCAAATGAAAACAGGGAATTAATAGAGAAAATCAATAAAATCAAAAGATGTTTCTTTTAAAAGATCAATATAACTGATAAGCCCTTAGCCAGTCTATCTAAATAGAAAAGAAAGGCAAAACAAATTACAATGATCAAAAATGAAAGAGAGGGCATCACTATGGACCCCATGACATGAAAAGGATAATAAGAGAATGCAATGAACAACCCTACACCCAGAAATGTGATGACCCAGATGAAATGGACCAATTCAGTGAGACACAATTTGTCAAAACTCTTATAGGAAGAAAGAGTCTGAATAGCCCTATGTCTAAAAAAGAGACTGATTCAAGAATTCATAAACTTTCGGGGCACCTGTGTGGCTCAGTTGGATGAGCGTCCGACTTTGGCTGAGGTCATGATCTCCAGGTTTGAGAGTTCAGGCCCCACGTGGCTCTGTGTTGACAGCTCAGAGCCTGGAGCCCGCTTTGGATTCTGTGCCTCCCTTTCTCTCTGCTCCTCCCCTGCTCACACTCTCTCTCTCCTTCAAAAATAAATAAACATTAAAAAAAAAGAATTAATAAACTTTCAAAACATAAAACACCAGGCCCAGAATTCACTAGTTAATTCTACCAAACATTTAAGGAAGAAATTATATAAATTCTCTATAATCTTTTCCAGAAGATAGAAGCAAGAGTACTTCCTAGTCTATGAGGCCAGGATTACCCTAATACCAAAACTGAACAATGAGATTACAAAACAAGCAAACTAAAGACCAATATCTCTCATGAACATAGATGCAAAAATCTTCAAAAAAATAATCACAATAAATTGAATCCAACAATGTATAAAAATAATTCTACACCATGACCACTAGGGGTTTATTCCAAGTAGGCAGGGCTGGCTCACTATTCAAAAATCAATTAAGGTAATGCACACGACCAATAGACCAAAGAAACGAGGAAATATTTAAAACTGAATGATAACAAAAATGCTATATATCAGAACTAGGAGACACAACTAAAGCTCTACTTAGAGGCAGAAATGTAGTTCTAAATGTATATTTTAGAAAAGAAGAAAGTTTGGGGCGCCTGGGTGGCTCAATCGGTTAAGCATCTGACTTCAGCTCAGGTCATGATCTCACAGCTCGTGGGTTCAAGCCCCACATTGGGCTCTGTGCTGACAGCTCAGAGCCTGGAGCCTGCTTCGGATTCTGTGTCCCTCTCTTGCTCTGCCCCTCCCTCACTCATGCTCTCTCTCTCTCTCTCTCTCCCACTCTCTCAAGAATGAATAAACATTAAAAAAATAAAAAAAAGAAAAGAAAGTTAGAAAAAGTATTGTAAATTATATTTAATAAGAAAGAGCAGAAGGAAGGAAGCAATAAGTAGAAAATAATGAAACAAGAAAAAATAAAATAGATTTCACAGAACTGATCATTGATTCTTTCAGAAGACCAACAAAATTTGGAGACTAATAAAGGAAAAAAACATTGAGTAATTAACCATTATCTAAAATAAAAATGAAAAACGAACTATTGGGACCTCATCAACATAAAAATCTTCTGCACAGCGAAGGAAATAATCAGCAAAACTAAAAGGCAACTGACAGAATGGGAGAAGATATTTGCAAATGACATATCAGATAAAGGGTTAGTATGCAAAATCTATAAAGTACTTGTCAAACTCAACACCCAAAAAACAAATAATCCAGTGAAGAAATGGGCAAAAGACATGAATAGACACTTCTCCAAAGAAGACATCCAGATGGCCAAACGACACATGAAAAAATGCTCAACATCACTCAGCATCAGGGAAATAGAAATCAAAACCACAATGAGATACCACCTCACACCTGTCAGAATGAGTAAAATTAAGAACTCAGGAAACAAGAGAAGTTGGCAAGGATGTGGAGAAAGAGGATCTCTTTTGCACTCCTGGTGGGAATGCAAACTGGTGCAGCCACTCTGGAAAACAGTATGGAGGTTCCTCAAAAAATTAAAAATAGAACTACCCTACGACCCAGCAATTGCACTACTAGGTATTTATCCAAGGGATACAGGTGTGCTGTTTCGAAGGGACACATGGACCCCAATGTTTCTAACAGCACTATCAACAATAGCCAAAGTATGGAAAGAGCCCAAATGTCCATTGATGGATGAATGGAGAAAGAAGATGTAGTATGTATGTATGTATATATATATATATATATATATATATATATATATATATGTGTGTGTGTGTGTGTGTGTGTATACACACACACACACACACACACACACACACCAGAGTATTACTCGGCAATCAAAAAGAATGAAATCCTGCCATTTGCAACTACGTGGATGGAACTGAAGGTATTATGCTAAGTGAAATTAGTCAGAGGAAGACAAATATCATATGACTTCACTCATATGAGGACTTTAAGAGACAAAGCAGATGAACATAAGGGCAGGGAAGCAAAAATAATATAAAAACAGGGAGGGGACAAAACACAAGAGACTCTTTAAATATGGAGAACAAACAGAGGGTTACTGGAGGGGTTGTGGGAGCGGGGATGGGCTAAATCGGTAGGGGGCATTAGGGAATCTACTCCTGAAATCATTGTTGCACTATATGCTAACTAACTTGTATGTAAATAAAAAAAATAAATTAAATAAAAATGAGTTATCACTGCAGACACTGCAGCTCTGATAAATATAATAGGATATATTATAAACATCTCTATACTAATACATTTGAAAATTTATATGGAGTGGACAAATTCCTAGAAAAATACAACTTACTGAAACTGATACAAGAAGAAATAGGAAAACTTGGATAGTGCTATAATTAAAAAATAAATTGACAAAAAAAGAGAAAGAAATTGAATCTATAATTTAACACGTTCCATATAGAAAACATCTACGTCAAACAGCTTTGTTGGAGAACTTTGACAATCAGCTAAGGAGTTAATAATGCTAATATTACACAAGATTTTCCAGAGAATAAAAAAAAGAGAGTAACTTTCAATTAATCTTATGAGACCAATAAGAAAGAGACCAATTCAATAGAAAAAAGGACCCAGACTCTTCATGAAAGAGAATATCAATTTGCCAATAAACAGAGAAAAAGAGACTCAACCTCTTTGTCATTAAGGAACCACAAATTAATCCAAAATAAGATACCATTAGAGAATCATCAGAATGGCTAAAATTAAAAAGGCTTCCAGTACCAACTTTGATGAAGATGTGGAACAACTGTAACTTTCTTTTCTTTTCTTTTTTATTTTTTTTTAACGTTTATTTATTTTTGAGGGAGAGAGAGAGAGAGAGAGCATGAGCAGGGGAGGAGCAGAGAGAGAGGGAGACACAGAATCCGAAGCAGGCTCCAGGCTCTGAGGTGTCAGCACAGAGCCTGATGCGGGGCTGGAACTCACAAACCGTGAGATCACGACCTGAGCCAAAGTCGGACACTCTACCGACTGAGCCAACCAGGCACCCCTCCCCCTTTTTTTTTAAATGTTTATCTATTTTTGAGAGAGAGAAAGACACACACACAGAGTGTGAGCAGGGCAGGAGCAGAGAGAGAGGGAGACACAGAATCCCATGCAAGCTCCAGGCTCTGAGCTGTCAGCACAGAGCCTAATGTGGGGCTCGAACCCGGGAGCTGTGAGATCATGAGCTGAGCCAAAGTCAGACGCCCAACTGACTGAGCCACCCAGGCACCCCAACAATTGTCTAACTTTCATAACACTGTTTGTCAGGAAGGTAACCTGGCACAACCACTTTGGAATACCGTTTGGTAGTATTACCTAGAGCTGCACTGGCCAGTGTAGGAGTTCATAACCACATTAGCTATTGGACACTTGAAATGTGGCTGGTCCAATTGCTATAAATGTAAAACACACATTGAACTTTGAAGATTTAATATGTAAAAAACAATGTAAAAATATCTGATTAATAATTTTCATACTGAGGACATGCTGAAATGATAATATTTTGGATGTGCTGGATTAATAAAATGCACGCTTAATATTAACTTTTAAAAAACCTTTTTAATGTGGCTACTAGAAAATTCTAAATTACATATATGACTTGACTTGTACTATATTTCTAGGATGGTGCTGATCTACAGCTAAGATTCATTCATTTTTTATTTCTGGGTATATTCCCAACAGAGATGTGTATATACACGCAGTAAAAGTGAAGCACAAGAATGTTTATAGCAGCATTATGCGCAATAACTAAAAACCGGAAATAACCCAAATGCCCTTCAACAGTGGAATGGATAAATAAATAAGGGGTAATTACAATAATGAAATACTATTTAGCAACAAAAATCAGTAAACTATAACTGTATTCAACCACCTGGATGACTCTCACAGTGCTAAATATTAAATCATCTCATTTGATTCCATATATAAAGTTTAAAAGGGAAATTAAGCTACCGTATTAGAAGTCGGGATACTAGTTTGGGGAGAATACTAGCGGTAGTGACTGGGAGGAGGCTTTGGGAAACTGGCAAAGTTCTGTGACTTGGTAGGGTGGTGTTATGTGGGTTTTTGCTTTGTGATAATTCATTGGGCTGTACATTTATGTACATTTGTATGTGCAGTAATCTGTATGTTGTTATCCCTTCATAATAAAAAAAAAAAACTAAGAGGGGTTAGTGAGGCTTATATCAATTTGTTGCAAATCTTTTTAATAAATGCAAGGCCTCTTTGAAAATAAAGGTCTTCATGACTGATCCATTTATGTAAATTGCAGAAAAGCAAATTAAGAGTTGTTTTTTGAAGACCATATTTTGCCCAGTAAGGAAATCTGGATACTTTCTAAATAAATCGTTCTAGGTATGACTCTCTAGTTTAAAATAAAAATATCTCTGCCCTTTGCTTGGTCAGGAAGCTTGGCATGACAGTCCATTTCCTGACAGATATGTCAATAGTGTTGACAAAAATAAAATAAAGAATCTCAGAATTGCAGAATTTAAGGGTACATTGAAGCCTAGCCTTTTTTTCTGAGTTGTGATTTCTTTGTGAAATCGATGGAATCGAGGGCACTTCCTCTTGAAAATGCATATGTGTACAATACAGGTATATATATATATATAATATTTTACACATAATTTCAGTTGGCTCACCATGGTAGTTTGTCCAGTCCAGGTTATTTGGTAGATAAAGCTCTAAAGCAGAAAGAGATCAAGTGACATGGCTGGTTAGTGGAAAAACCAGTACCAATATTGCAGACTCTTAATTTCCAAACCAGTCATTATTCTTTCAAGTAAAGCAGTTTCCTTCTCCTGTGTACCCATATATGTATTATATGTAATATATATGTATGTAATATATATATATGTTGTATATAATGTTGCATATAATAGATATATATGTATTATATGTAATATATATATAACATATATATGTTGTTCTCATATGATTCTCATATATGATTGAATTCTCATGTAATTCTGTCCTTATCCCTTTGCTTACTTGAGAGATGCTTTCACCTAAGAAGATGACTCCCCTTTTTAAAATAATATCCTATAAATTGTTCTCTATCACTGTATTTGAGGCTATGCATTGTCTTCCCGACCACACTACAGGAACCATGCCTTATCTGTCTTTGTTTTCCCCAAACCACCTAGCTAAGTGCAAGAAATATATCCATTATAAAATCAACATGTGTTGCATTAAAAGGACATGCAAATATATGACTGAAACTTCATGATAGAATGATATCCTGTAATTACAGTGTTATTAGGAGCTTAGATTCTGGTGTCAGACTGACCTAAATATGAATTCAGCCTCTGCTATTTACTAGCTCTATGTTTTGGGTGTATTACTTAACCTGGGTCTCACTTGGTAAATCCGATGGCACCAAACTGAATTTATACGATCATTGTGAGGATTAAGGAGATAATCTACGTGAAATCTGTTGAGCAGTATCTGGTACATAGATTTTAGTTAGCTGTGATTGTTGTTATGACATACTCAACCCTTGAATTAAAGACTCAGTTGGAGCACAACAGATTTAGATTCTTAGAATTATACTGGTCAACCAGTCTACCCAATCCTGGAATTATTCACAGATGGTTCTAACAGATTCTGCTTTTGCTTAATACATTCCAGCGACAGGGAACTCATTAGAACCAACTGAAGCAGCTCCCATTCTTCCAAAGTTCTTCCTTACTATTAGGTTGAGTCATGTGAAATTGCTATTTCTGGGTCAAAACAATTAAATTATCAACAATGTATTTAAAAACACCAGGAATTTGTCTTTCTATCCTTGCCTCTTGCTTTAACATCTTCTCTCTCCTTTTACAGGACAATCCTTTAGAGACAATGGAGAGTCAATGGGGAACAAGACAGACCTAGCTCCTGCCTTCACTGAGGTTTACATGCTTATTAAGGAGACAACAAAATAGGCAATTGTGTATCATTTTCAGATTCAAGGAGCTGGAAGAATAACGTTGCAAGCAAAGGGCTTAACTGAGCGAATTCCCAAGGAATGTATCACACATGAGGAATTGAGAGTATACAGCAGCACTGCCGGAAGACTTTTCTGTGATGATAAAAATACTCTGTATCGGCACAGTCCCTTATGATAGCCACCAGTCACCTAGGGCTACTGAGCCCTTGAAATGTGGCTAGTGTCATGTCACTCAGGAAATGCAATTTTAATTTAACTTAATTTTAATTAATTTAAATTTAAATAGCCATATGTGGCCAGCGGCTACCAGGCTGAACAGAGAGTATAAAGGAAGAGGATAAAAGGACAAAAAGATGAGACTGGAGAAGTCAGCAGGGTTCCAGACCATGAAAAGCCTTGAGGAGCTTGTTAATAACTATGATTTTAACCTCAGAAGGATTTTACATTCCAGGGTATAACATGATGAGATAGGAGTTTTAGAAACATAATATTGGCTGCCTTATGGAGATAGACAGGAGAAGGGTAGAGAAATGGATCTTGTCTTTAGGAGTTGGCTCTATAAGGGGAGAGATGGGAACAAAGGCAAAATGACTCAAAGATATCTCAAAGAGACAAAGACATATATAACTAATCACACCCAGTCAAAGGCATCACTCATGTATATGTTTATATACATTGTGCACTCATGATCCACATTTCTTGCCTTTTTCTAGTTGCTCACAGGACATCTACCCTCCCAAGTATTTCTGTGTGTCCCCAGTGGTACCTGAGCTCACAAGGAAGTCTATTAACAAAATATCCACGCAGCATTCGCCTTGTTCTTCCTCCTCTGTGCATTTATCACTTTGTTCTTCTCTGGTCCTTGCCACTGACAGTACTTTGAGGTACTCTGAGGGCACTGCTCTGTTCTCTGCAGAAGGAGGAGGAATGTCCCCATCTCAGCAACCTAAGCCACACTGCTTGGCTCACCCTCCCCTTGATCCTCAAAGCATTTTCTTTAACCAGCTCTTTTGGGCTCCCTCCCCCAACTTCTCTAAGCTCTACATATGGGGTAAGACAAAACAAAACAAAACGAGAGAAGTACCTAATTGCTGATGGTAATAAGCCGCCATTGGGTCCTTACCCCCCACTCTAGGAACCAATATACATATATATACACATACATACATATAGACATATCACAACTCCTCCCCAGCTCCCTGACACACGCCACATAAAAGCACACACATCTTATGTGTGTAGCACATAGAACTTTGCAACTCCTAGCACGTCAGCTGACATATCCATACAAGGCTGAATTCTCTTCAAGATCAGCCAACACCATCCCTATTCCATATACGCCCTTGCAAAAGAAAGGGACAAAAAAGTACATAAGCAATCACAGTCCAACAGCCACAGATAAGGTGTATGGGGCTGAAGCAATAGCATGTCATAATGTGAAGTGCATGGACTTTTACTTTGGCACCAGACTGACCTGGATTCAAATCTCAGCCGGATCACTTTTCCTAACTGGGTGGTCTTGGGCAGATCGCTTAACCTCTGTGAACTTTAGTTCTCGGTTCTACAAAATGCCTACGTTTGCGGGTTGTGAAAATTAGAAACAGCCCATGTGCAGTGCCTAGAAGGTGCCCAATGAATGGAAAGGTGCTGGGAGCATTGGAAAACTCAGGATGCCAGAGGACCTTGCAAAGGGGATGCAGAATCAAGGCCAGAGTGAGTGCGACCACATCCTTATGCAAAAGCATCCTGGGACTTTATTAGATTACAGCCTTGAAGTCGCCTAGTGAGGAAACTGAAGCCAGAGGCAGGAAGTGAGTTAATCAGGGTCACGTAGCAAACCGGTGCCAAAGCCGGGACAAAATTCCAGGTCAGTCCGGAAAGGTTCGGCCCAAGGCTCCTTTCTGCAAGGCAGCGGTCTCCCAGCTGCCCAGGTTCTGCTCTGACCCGCCCCTACCTCACTCTGATGTGACAATTCACTCTTCCTTGGCACCTGAGGTGTCTCCTCACGAGGGCCAAGAGAAAGAGCAGGTGCAGTGTGTTTGTAGAGACTACCAGGCCCTTAAAGGCCTCCCCGTCGCCATGGCAACCCGAGCTCGGTTGCCGAGGACCCGCTCCGCCGGCGCCCCCTCCCCTTCACGCAGCGGACGTGACACGTGCGGCGGGGTCACGTGTTGTTGTTGGGCCGCGAAAGCTGCTTCCGGGTCAATGCAGGACACTGGGCTCCGGCGGCCAGAGTGGGGGACGAGGTGAAGCGGAGCCGGGCCGGGGCCGGCCGGGACCAGGCCGGAGGCCGAGCGGCGGTGGCGACGGCGGTGGCCGGGAGGGGGGAGGAGAGGCGCAGCCCGAGGAGCCGCCGCAGCAGCTCCCCCGCCTCCCGGGCTGAGGGGTGAGTGGAGCCCGGGCCCGCCGGCAGTGCCGGCTTCTCGAGGCCCCGGGAGCTCCCCTCCGGAGCCGAGGCGCGGAGGGCCGTTCCTGGTGGGGCGCAGTATGTGGGGGGGGGGGGGGGCGGGGGGACGCCGGGAAGAACTCGGAGCGGGACGAGGCCTGCCTGGGAGGAGGGGAGGGCTGGGCCACCTGCCCGCGGCTGGAGGGAGGACGGGGCCAGGCCTGGCTGGGGAGGCGCGGGGAGAGCCCTGGGCTGGGAGGAGGCGGAGGGCTGGGTTGGGGGGGAGCCTGAGTTCCTGGGAGGCTCCGGGCTTCTTGCCGTGCTCTAGGGGCGTGGGGGTTGGAAAGATGCCCTCTGGCTGGTAGGAGATGGAGACGGGTCTGGGGCTGCTGGGGGAATAGGAAACTTTGTCTTCGAACCAGTGTATGGGGTGGGGGGTGGGGGGGAATAGAGGACGTGTCCCCTGGGAGGTTCGGTGGGGAACGGGGCGGGCGGGCATTTCCAGGCCGCTGGGACACTAGGCCTGCTCCTTCCAGAGGCTGATGAAAGGACGCGGTAGTTTAACAAGGGCTCTGGGGAGAATCGTTTTGCCCTCACATTGGGAGACTTTGAGAAGGAGGGAATTGGAGTAAGATGGGGCCTGAGAGGAGGGTACCCGGCCCTGGGATCTGGGAGGGGGCCAATGTAAGGATCTCCGTGGAGCTTCATTCTTTGCTGGGGATGGGGAGCATTGAGTTCTAGATCCTCGCCTAGGAGGACATTCCGGGAATTGGTGAAACGAGAAGATTTCATCCCGTCTTCTCTTGGCACAGTGATCCTAGAAGTTGCAGTTGAGGAAAGTTGGTTGGAAGAGTTGAACGGTTGACAGCTAGTGGAAGAAGGAGGAGCTGTCGTCTGAAGGTTGCTAAGTTACTGGGAGTTTGTAGGCAACCGCCTAGGGTTGTTGTTTGGGCAAGTTAGCGGTCCTTTCAGGTCCAGATACTGGCTTAGCTGGGGCTGTCCCCGTTCTATGTACGCTTCCCTGGAGCTCTGAAATTGGTTTCCAAGAGTCCCTTTGGAGCGAAGAGATTATATGTAGGTGCTGAGGACTAATGAAAACACTCAGCCTTTGGGTCCTGAGGCATTAGAGCGAGATCTCTAGGGTAAGAGCTTGCAAACTTTTTTTTTTTTTTTTTTTACACACATCATGCCCCATATGAAGAAGCACTTTTTACATTATGATCTAGTACCTACCTATATAATGAGTGAAAAGTTTCGCAGAGCACTGTTTACCCTTAGGACATGTGTTACATTCTGATAAGTTCTATTCCATTCCATTCACTTTTATTAAAAAATGCTGACTGAAATCCACCAAATTGATTTGTGGGTCACAAGCTGCTGCTTGAAAAACACTGTCCCAAGGCACAGTTCTTTGGCTTCAGTTAGGGTCCTCATGTTGTATGGTTCTACAGAGCTAGGAAGATTATAAGGAGACGAGATTATAAGTAGATGGGGGTGGGGGGGGGGGTCAAGCCAGCCAGGTGCAACTGACCGCTTCATTTGTTTACATATTTATAACATGTAGCATATTTGGTGTTTTGGGCCATAATCTTAACCTTTGGTATCTTAATGTGGCCTGATCATTTTATAAAATTTCTGAAGTATGTTTTCTCCATCCTTTGCTGTGTCAAAGAAAATGAGAGGCCTAATCCCGTTGAGTTGATTTATCCCTACAACATACTTAAGGTAATGTTAATGTTATAGTGTTGTAAATATACATTGGTTTGCTTTTCTGCCATATTTAGAAAAAAATCTCAAGCTGAAACCTAAACTCTTCTTACTCTAATAATACATGGTAAAAGAGTTATACATAATTAAAGATACAGGTACATGGTTTTAGTATATACTTTAAACTTAAATCGTAAGTCTGAGTATAACTTTGAATGAGTTAACATCTTAATTCCCCCCACGAAAATGTTTTTCTCTGTTTGTAAAATAGATGAGGTCTTCATATGAACAGTATTATAATGAATATTGGTGAGTATTGGTGAACAGAGAGACCTTCATGTGTTGCTATGTTTAAGTCTTTTTAAAGGTCGTCACCCCAGCCTGTTGTTACATGATGTTGAGTGTCAAATAATGTTGCCTGATTTCGGGAGGTAAATGTATAGGGTTTGTATTTAAGACCAGTTTATTGGTGTTAATTTTTGTTGAGGATGCCTTCATATTATTTGGAACTTGGAATTCCAAGCCATAGCCATCAGAAAACAATTGCCCAAATTAAACTTCATCACTGGGGACATATTCTTGATGAGAAGCCTTATGAAAGCATTCTTAATCATCTTCAAACTTCGTGTGTTGTAAATTATATCTTGATTGATTGATTGATTGATTATATCCTGGGTACTGGTGAGAGGGTCTGTGTTGGCATGTATCAGTCATCCTTTAAAAATGATCTTTTTTTTAATCAGGTAAATATTTGTTTTTGAAATCCTTGGCTTTAAAGAATGTTTAAAAGCTTTCTTTTTGTGGTAGTTGCTTGAAACATGAAGGAAGAGTCTCATTAATTTCGTTTTCCTGGGAATCATGTGTACCTGTCAATAAACAGTTGTGGAGAATTTACCCTGAGTGATTGTGTGTGCTTTTTTTATAGTTTTCATTTTTTTCTCTTGAACCTCAGACTCTTAGGTCTGTCTACCTATAGTAGGCTCTTTTCCCCTTCCCCTTTTTGCTTCCAAACTTCTCTGGGTTTGGAAATTAGATGCTTATATTTGTTAGAACTTTGTGTAAAATAAGATTGTGCAGCTCTGAATAATGTTCTTTCAATTATATATGTATGTATATTATATGTATACTAATACTTTTTTTTAACATATGAACTATGTGACATGTATTTTGGCTAGTCAGAGGCCTATTTATTGACCTCTTAATTGTGGGCTATCTTTAAAGTAAGTGAACTCTTTATATATTTAGTCTAGTTAGGCATATAAGAAGAATTTCTAAAAAGAAACCGGAAACTGACAGTGATAAAGGACCTAAGGAGTGAAGCGATCAGCCGTGATTGTTGCCTTTGCCCTACATGCAATGAGTCATTAAGAGTTGCTATTCCTCCCTTTTTAATCTTTTTCGTTACCCTCTCTTGGATTTCTTTGCAATTAGAATGCTAACAGCCTCACTGTTCCCATTGTCTGTTACTCTCATTCTACTTGATCTCACACAGCTTCATCAGAGTACTCTTCCAAAGAACAATGCCCTAATTTATCCTTTCTCTTCTCCAAAACCATTAACTTCCTAGTGCCAGCACTGAATAAAGTCTACACTGTTTAAGTTGACATTGACGGTATTCTGGAGCGTCTACTTTTATCCTGACCCTGTTTTCCATTCCTAAATGCAGATCCTCTGTTCCCGCCAAGCTGTCTACTCATTGTACTTTCTTTTTTAACTTGATTCCTAAAAATCTGGGAAATGTGTTCTTCATGAATTCCTACTCATCATTTTATTACATCATTTTATCATCTTCTTCCTTGAAGTCTTTCTTGCCTGTATTGTCAATACTACTTTTCCTACATTGCTTTGTGATATTTATGTGTGTTTTTTCTTTCTTTTTTTTTTTTTTTTTTTTTTTTTTTTTTTTTTTTTTACCCCTTTTGGATTATAAATTCATAGAGGACAGGAGGCCCAAATGTCCTCGAATCTCTAGGACACCTAGCACAGGGTTTATCAGAGTTCATGGACCAAGTGAATCAGAATTGACTGAATTTATGGTTAAAATTGCAGGTCTCCAAAAATTCCACCTTAGACTTACTGAATCAGAATCTTAGAATTTGCCTAGGTGAGTCTTCTGTACGGTAAAATTTGAGAATCACTTACCTAGCACGATGCTTTAAATTACAGTAGGTACACACGTAATTTTGGTGCAGATGATGTAAATGAACTGAGTAATAGCAGTTCAGCAGATTGGTTTAATTTTAGGGCTTAGCAGTCAGGCAGCCTAGATTTGAATTCTGTTACCTTTACTCATTAGCCATCTGACATTAACTTTGCTTTTCTGATATATAAAGTGGCAGTAATAATAGTATCATTCATAAGGGAAAGTGACAGTTGAATGAGGTAATATGTGTAAAACAACGGAGTGCAAAGCACGTAGTAAGCTCAATAAATTTTATCTGCTGTGGTCATAACGATCAGCATGATAGCAGTGGTTATGGAAGTAATGAAAAGTGGTGAGAATAGGTTTCACGTCAGTCATTGTTAATAAGCAAATTGCTCGTGGTTTCAAGGATTCAGGCTTAACATTTATTTTCCATTTTAGACTAACAGTGGACCTGTATGGTGCTTAAATTCAATTAGCATGTTAAATTTTCCCCCTTTAACCTCCCCTTTGCCTAAAGAAAACTGCAAACTTTTAAACGGAGGGCCTTCGCCTCATTCCATCTGGTCCTGCCCGCCCGACATCATCTTCTAGCCCTGCTTACACACACCACACCAGCACAGTTTCTCACTTTGACTTACTTGGGCCTTTGCACGTGCTTTCCTCCTTTTTCATCTAGGGGATTCCTGTGACTCTTTTAAGACTCCGTTTCATGTGTGGCCAAGCTGGGTGAAGGGAGTCACTCCTTTGGTGTTCTCAGAGTGCTTTTCCCATCCTTGCATACTACCTGTGTGTACATTGGACTTCTTTTTGGCAGGGAACGGATTTAGTCCTGGCATGTGTTCTAGGTACATGGTAGGTAGTTAGTCCACCTCTGCTAGAGGCAGAGGGTGTCTGGTGGTTGACTCTTCTCAGCTGTCCCATTTGTCTGGACTTTCCTCAGCATGATATGTTGACCACTTACTGCATGCCAGACACAACCAAATGCTTTAAAAACTTCCATTTAATCTTCACGGTGACTCTAATGACTACGGAATAGCTATTAATAGTTCCATTTTACAAATGAGAAAGCAGGCGTAAAGAGGTAAGTAACTTGCTCGAATTCCAGTGCAGATTCGTAATTGAACTCAGGCTGAACTGAAGCCCCGAGCTCTTAATCACAGGGCTCTTCTAGAAACAGAGGTAAACAAGATGACACATTTCCAAAACCGGCTATGTGAAACTTTTACTAATAACTCATTCATGGTCCTTAGGAATGTGATCTATTACTAGCACTGTTAAGAAAAGATTATTTAAAGTAAAGGTCATCTGAGGTTAATGCTTTTCTAGTGATTTTCAAAATTTCTCTTTTGATTCTGTCATGCTCATCACTGGTATACTTGATTTTCATCTCATTGCTAGAAGATATTACATCATGTTTAATCAAAGTAAAATTCACTTTTTTATTCATTCAACAAATATCTGTTGCCCTCTGCCAGATACTCCTCTCCATAACACTGAGCCGGACTGACAAATCTCAGCTTTTGTGGGACTTAGGAGAGGGACTCAAGCACTAAACATGTAGTAGTAAGTGATGTAAAGAACAAAAGTGTCTGAAGTAATGGTGATTAATGGCAGTAATGGGGCTCTTTTTGATGGGTTGGCCAGAGGCAGCTCATCGAGAAGGTAACATCTGTGTTTGAATTTGTTTGAGGCTTGGATGCTGAGATGAAGCCAGCAAAACCAAGAGCCAGGTAAAAGGCATTCCTGGGAATGCCTTAAGAGGGAATCAGCTTGGCAGTTCTGAGAAGTAGAAAGCCACGCTGGCTGAAATCTAGTGGGTGGGAGGAGGTTCGGTGAGCAAGGTGAGCAGAGAACAGATTCAAGGAAGCCCTGAAGACCATGATAAAGAGATTGGATTTCATTCTAAGTGTGAAGGGAAGCCTTTGGTGAATTTAAGGGACATGATTTGACTTAAATTTTGAAAAGATCACTTGGCTTCTGCTGTGGAGAAGGGATTGTATAGTCATGAGAGATCAGGAAGGAAGCTCAAGTCCCAGTGAGCAGTTAATGAAGGCTTAAACCAGAGTAAAGTAATGGGGACAGAAAGAATTGAGTGGAGTCAGGGTGTTTGGACTGTTGATAGACCTTGCTGATTAATTACATGGGACTGTGAGAGGAAGAGAGAAATAGGGGACTGGTAGAGGAAGAGAAGGTTTGAAAGAGAGACCTGAGAGTTCTGTTTTTGCCCCCTTTGTGCCCCTCGCTGATGATACATCCCCACCCTCCAAGGATGCCACAACCCTGAATTTTGTGTTTATTGTTCTTTAACTTCTTTACAGTTTTTATTACATATATATGTGACCGTAAACAATATGATTAATTCTGTTTTTGAATTTTGTAGAAGTGGAATTTACTGTAAATATTTTTACAATTATTTTATCCTTTCAACAGTGTTTTTTTTATTGAATATCTTTTAATTTATTTTTTTTTAATTTACATCCAAGTTAGTTAGCATATAGTGCAACAGTGATTTCAGGGGTAGATTCCTTAATGCCACTTACCCATTTGGCCCATCTCCCCTCCTACAACCCCTCCCATAACCCTCTGTTCTCCATATTTAAGACTCTCATATGTTTTGTCCCTCTCCCTGTTTTTATATTATTTTTGCTTCCCTTCCCTTAGGTTCATCTGTTCTGTGTCTTAAAGTCCTCATATGAGTGAAGTCATATGATATTTATCTTTCTCTGACATTTTGCTTAGCATAATACCATCTAGTTCCATCCACGTAGTTGCAAATGGCAAGATTTCATTCTTTTTGATGGCCAAGTAATACTGCATTGTGTATACATACCACATCTTCTTTATCCATTCATCTGTTGATGGACATTTGGGCTCTTTCCATACTTTGGCTATTGTTGATAGTATTGCTATAAACATGGGGGTGCATGTGTCCCTTCGAAATAGCACACCTGTATCCCTTGGATAAATACCTAGTAGTGTAATTGCTGGGTCGTAGGGCAGTTCTATTTTTAATTTTTTGAGGAACCTCCATACTGTTTTCCAGAGTGGCTACACCAGTTTGCATTCCCACCAGCAGTACAAAAGAGATCTCTTTCTCCAAATCCTTGCCAGTATCTGTTGTTGCCTGGGTTGTTAATATTAGCCATTCTGACAGGTGTAAGGTGGTATCTCATTGTGGTTTTGATTTGTATTTCCCTGATGATGAATGATGTTGAGCTTGTTACCATGTGTCGGCCATCTGGATGTCTTCCTTGGAGAAGTGTCTATTCGTGTCTTTTGCCCATCTCTTCATTGGATTATTTGTTTTTTGGGTGTTGAGTTTGATAGTTCTTTATAGATTTTGGATACTAATTCTGTATCTGATATGTGGTTTGTAAATATCTTCTCCCATTCTGTCAGTTGCCTTTTAGTTTTGCTCATGGCTTCCTTTGCTGTGCAATTTTGATGAGGTCCCAATAGTTCATTTTTGCTTTTGTTTCCCTTGCCTCTGAAGGTGTGTTGAGTAAGAAGTTGCTGTGACCAAGGTCAAAGAGGTTTTTGCCTGCTTTCTCTTTGAGGATTTTGATGGCTTCCTGTCTTACATTTAGGTCTTTCATCCATTTTGAGTTTCTTTTTGTATATGGTGTAAGAAACTGGTCCAGGCTCATTTCTCTGCATGTCGCTGTCCAGTTTTCCCAGCACCATTTGCTGAAGAGACTGTCTTGATTCCATTGGATGTTCTTTCCTGCTTTGTCAAAGATTAGCTGGCCATATGTTTGTGGGTCCATTTCTGGGTTCTCTATTCTGTTCCATTGATCTGAGTGTCTGTTTTTGTGCCAGAACCATACTGTCTTGATGATTACAGCTTTGTAATATAGCTTGAAATACAGTGTTTTTTTTTTAAATATAAATTTCCGGTATACAGCTTTGTAATTCACATCTGCATATGCTACCGAGTGGTTACTACCACAGGTCTAGTTACCATCCATCACCAATCATTTGACCCCCTTCACCCATTTCCCACCCCCGTAACCACAATCCTCTCTATCTATGAGTTTATTTTTGTTTTGTGTGTGCATTTGTTTTGTTTTTTAGATGCTACATTTGAGTGACATCATGCAGTGTTTGATTTATTTCACTTAGTGTAATACCCTGAAGTCTATCCGTGTTGTCCCATATGGCAAGATTTCATTCTTTTTTATGCTAAATAGTATTCCATTGTATAAATATACTACATCTTATTTATCCATTTATCTATCAGTGGACACTTAGGTTGTTCCCATATATTGGCTATTGTAAATAATGCTGCAGTGAACATAAGGGTGCATATATTTTTGAATTAGTATATTTGTATTCTTTGGATAAATATCCAAAAGTAGGATCGCTGGATCATATGGTGGTTCTTTTCTTAATATTTTGAGGAATCTCCATATTGTTTTCCATGTGGCTGCCCTAATTTACAATCCCACCAACAGCGTTATGAGGGTTCCCTCTTCTCCATATCCTCTCCAACACTTGCTGTTTCTTTTCGTTTTGATAATAGTCATTGTAACAGGTGTTAAATGATATCTCATTGTGGTTTTGATTTGTTTACATTTGTCTAATAGTAATGATGAGCATTCATGTGCCTATTGGCCATATGGTGTGTCTTCTTTGGAGAAATGTTTATTTAGATCCTCTGCCCATTTTTTAATTGGGTTGTTTGGATTTTTTTTTTTTTGTTGTTGAATTGTGTGAGTTCTTTGTATATTTTGGGTATTAACTCCTCGTCACATACATGTTTGCAAATCTCTTCGCACATTCAGTAGGCTGCCTTTTCATTTTGATGATGATATCCCTGACCGTGCATAAGCTTCTCAGTTTGACATAGTCCAATTTGTTTATTTTTGCTTTTGTTTCCCATGCCTTTGGAGTCAGATCCACAAAGACATCACTAAGACTGAGTCAAGGAGCTTACCATCTATGTTTTCTTCCAGGAATTTTGTGGTTTCAGGTCTTACATTCAAGCCTTTAATCCATTTTGAGTTGTAAAATAGTGATATAGTTTCATGCTTTTGCATGTAGCTGTCCAGTTTTCCCAGCACTATTAATTGAAGACTGTCCTCCATTGTATACTTCCTTGTCAGAGATTAATTATCCATATATTGTGTGAGTTTATTTCTGGGCTCTCAGTTCTGTCCCACTGATCTGTGTATCTGTTTTTATACCAAATTCAAATCAATTGTTTAAAAATTGAAGTATAATTAACATACAGTGTTATGATAGTTTCAGATGTGCGATATAACGATTCTACAATTCTGTACATTTCTCAGTGCTCATTAGGATACGTGTACTCTTAATCCCCTTTGTCTATACCATACTGTTTTGATTGTTGTAGCTTTATAGTCTAGTTTGAAATCAGGTAGCATGATATTTCCAGCTTTCTTCTTCTTTCTCAAGATTGCTTTGGCTATTCCAGGTCTTTTGTAGTTCTATACAAATTTTAAAATTATTTGTTCTAGTTCTGTAAAGCATGCCTTTGGAATTTGATAGGTAGTGCATTGAATCTGTATTACTTTGAATAGCATGAACATTTAACTATTAATTCTTTTAATCCATGAGCATGGAATATGTTTCCATTTATTTGTGTCTTAGATTTCTTGATTTTAAAAGTCATTTATGTTGATGAGAAAACCAGAGAACTATCAATTGTTAGTTTCCATTGCTGTGTAACATTGCATTTTATGAATATAGCATAATTTATTCAAGCCTGTTCTTGGATGTAAAGGCCTTTATTTGGTCAGGATTTTCATAATTTAACACAGTATTGTTGTTGTGAACATTCTTATGCTTGTCTCCTTGTACACTTGTGCAAGTTCCTATAGAGTTTACACTGAGAAGTAGAATTGCCATATCACAGGATATGTGCATCTTCAACTTAACTAGACAGTGATAAAGTGTTTTCCAAGGTATTTGTACCAGTTTTTATTAAGGTATTTGTACTCCCAGTGTCAGTGGAAGAGTTTGTGTTCTTCCACATTTTCTCCAGTACTTTGGTAGTGTCAGAGTTTTTAAGTTTTGCTAGTTTATATAAAATAATATTCCATTGATATTTTAATTTTTGTTTCTGAATATTATTAAGCTTGAACATCTTTTACATATATGTATTAGTCGTTGGAATTTTATCTTCTGTTAAATAATGTGTTCATATCTTTTGTCATTTTCTATTGGATTGTTTTTCTTTTTCTCACTATTTTTAGGAATTCTCTGTATTAGTTACATGTGTTGGAAGCATCTTTTTCCAGTTTCTGTCTTATGTGTTTTCATGTTTAATGTCTTTTGATCAAAAGTTTTTTTTTATTTTACTGGCCAACCTTTCCGTTATGGTTCTTTATGTTTATGAAATATTTCCCTAAATCAAGATTTTAAAGTTCTTCTCCTATTAGAAAAAAATAACTGTTGGGGCGCCTGGGTGGCGCAGTCGGTTAAGCGTCCGACTTCAGCCAGGTCACGATCTCACTGTCTGTGAGTTCGAGCCCCGCGTCAGGCTCTGGGCTGATGGCTCAGAGCCTGGAGCCTGTTTCCGATTCTGTGTCTCCCTCTCTCTCTGACCCTCCCCTGTTCATGCTCTGTCTCTCTCTGTCCCAAAAATAAATAAACGTTGAAAAAAAAAAAATAACTGTTTTCTTTTCATAAGGATAAGGCTTGAGTTGAGTTTTTCTATGTTGTGAGGGAAGTATTCACTTTTCCCTTTCTCATATTGATACTCATTTGTCCCAGGATCAGTTACTCAAGTTTCATGTTTTCCTACTGATCTCTTTGCCATTTCCTGCCATATTTACATGGGCCTGTTTCTGGACCGTCTTTTCTATTCCATTGATCTCCACCCCCCTCTTCCCAGCCACTCCCAACCCCCCGAGTTGTTTTCTTTAACAAAGTACACTTTGTACTTATGGTACTTCTGTAGAGTTGCCGTGAACACTGAATGAGTGAATGTGGAACCATTGCTCCTGTGGGAGATACAAGGTTAGGTTCCTGCCAGTTCTGGTCACATTTTTGTCAACTGACCAATACATAACCTTGTTTTATATGTGTGTCTGTTTAAAGACATTTTATTCAACATATATTGTTGATTTCTTAACTTTTGAGTTCAGAGTGCATAGCAGTACAGTTCATGTTTGAGTAAATCGTATCTAACAGTCTTTTCTCCATAAGGCACATCACAGGCTTCTTGTGTGTAAGAACACTAGACAGCACTTCTGCAGGACACTTCAGAGCCATCGTAATAATGAAAACAGAAGAATATGAAAAACATGGCGCTAAATCGCAAAAAGGGTGCTTGCTTACAGTGTGAGAGCTGAAGCAGGATGGCAGAGGGCTACCTTGTTCTATCTCAGCTGGATACGTGCACGGTGGGCGATTCAACTTAATATCTGCACATGCCTGTGAGCTGCAAGTATGGATTTGGGGGCCACAAACAAACTTTATTGAATAGGTGAATTTGCAAATAATGAATTCTATAATAATGACACTCGACTACGCTATGAACTCTGGTGAGAGACGCAGTTTCAGGAAACCCTTGTCTTCAGTACTTTTTCTTTTCTCCCATGCTTGCACATGTCTTCATAACATTTTAAGAGAATAAGTTAATACCAAGGATGTCTCAGATGCTAAGTTCTGATTGTCAGATGCCATCATCTCAGCAAAAACACTTCTTATTTGAGAAGGTTTTTACTTATTATCACAGTATTGTTATTTAGTTCATAGTTAAATGGGCAAAGAATTTTAGGAAAGAATTATAACTCTTCAGATGTTGAAAACAAATGTAAATTATTAAATCCTTATTCTTGTGACTCTTGTGTGATGAACACAGTTTCTCATAGGTACTATTAGTAATTTAAGGCATGAGTTTTGTAAAGTCAAGTGCCCTTTGGAAGTTTTTTTTTTTTCTTTTCTTCTTTTTCCTTTTCTTCTGGAAGTTTTAAAAATGCTGACTCTGTTAGTCCCTTATCCGTTAGTGCTGTTTGTCCACATGAACATTATTAGTAAAGGAGTCCAAGAAAGCGATTAATGAAGATTGTATACTTTGTAAATCAAACCTCTCACAAAATGGATTTATTGAGACTTGGCTAGTTTATCCTTTACTCACTGTTTCACATTCTTAAGTGAATTGTTGGCACTAATTGGTAAGTGTGCTGGGGGAGTAATAACCAGAAATTTGGGACTTGCTCTATGTTCATCTTATTTATATAAATATACATATATATAAATATAAATACATATTTATACATATTATAAATATATAATACATATACATATATAATACATATTAATATATATTTATAATATGTAATATGTAAATATATACAAATATAAATGTATATAAATATATATATAAATAATATATATACACACACTGTATGGCATATGTTTTATTCCATAATTTTTTGAAATATTTTATATCATGGTAAAATATAACATAAAATGCAGTTTTAACCATTTAAAAAATTTTTTTAAACATTTATTTATCTTTGAGAGACAGAGCAAGACAGAACATGAGTAGGGGAGGGGCAGAGAGAGGTGGGTACACAGAATCCAAAGCAGGCGCCAGGCTCTGAGCTGTCAGCACAGAGCCTGATGTGGGCCTCGAACCCACAAACCGTGAGATCATGATCTGAGCCAAAGTCGGATGCTCAACCCACTGAGCCACCCAGGCGCCCCATTAACCATTTTAAAGTATATGGTTCAGTGGCATTAAGTATATTCACATTATTCTACAACTGTCAACACCATCCATCTCCAGGACTTTTTCACGTTCCTAAACTGAAACTCTGTCCCCATGAATCAGGAATCCTCATGCTTTGCTCTCCCCAGTCCTGGCGACCATCATTCTACTTTCTTTCTCTGTGAATTTGGCTACTATAGATCCCTCATATAAGTGTAATATGGTACGTGTCCTTTTATATCTGGTTTCTTTCACTTAACATTATGTCTTCAGAGTTCACCCATGTTGTAGCACGTGTCAGAATTTCCTTTCTTTTCAAAGCTGAGTAATATTTCATTATCTGTATACACACCACATCTTGCTTATCCATTCATCCATCCACGGATATTGGGGTCATTTCTATCTTTCGGCTATTGTGAATAATGCTGCTATGAACACTGGTATACAAATATCTTTTCAAGTCCAAGCTTCCAGTCCTTTTTTTATGTATCCACAAGTAGGATTGCTGGGTCATATGGTAAATTATAAGTTTAATGTTTTGAGGAACTGCCATACTGTTTTCCGCAGCAGCTATACCATTTTACATTCTCACCAGAAAGGCACATATATTCATCTTTCATTACTAAACAGTGCCTGTTCTCAAGTATGGCATAAATCACTAGCTTTTGCATATAAAATGTGAAGTATTAATATGGATACTAAAATAATCAGTATTAAATTTGTTGTGATTATAGTTTTTGCAGAAGAATTTAACTTGTGCTAGGTAGCACATATTTCTGACTGCTCCTGATTCATTGCTGTATCATTTCATCTCTTATTTTTGGAATCTCCATGGAGAGGTAGACATAATTATGCGTTTCAGTAGCTATGAAGCATTTTTGTTCACAAGGACTCTGGTCTCAGAGTTTATTAATAAAACTGCTTTTTTTTGTTTTGTAAAATACATTTGATATCCACAATCAAAAGTGATGAGAAAACTCATTGATTAGCACATTTATAGAGTGCCGATTATGTGTAAAGGTCCAGTCCTTGATGGATACAAAGAAACATTATGATATGGTCCTTACCCTCAAGAGCTATACAATCGAAGGCCATGAGACATAAACACATGAAAATCACATTACTGGGCCAAAGTTAAATAATAATGGCATGTAGGACAAAAATGATACCATGCTAACATGTGACTAATTAATCGCCCGCTGAAAATTTTAGGCAGTAGATACCCTGAGCTCAGCTCAAAGGAAAAGGACCATTATGGCAGGAGGTATCTGTGAAGTTTATTCTGAACAAGATATTGAAGAATACATAAAATTTAGAGAAGAAGGGGAAAGACCTTCCAGTTAAGGAGGAATGACATTAGAAGTGTCAGACATTTTTATTGCCTGAATCACTAATTGGCATTAATTGGCATGGTCCTGGGACCAAAAACAGTTAGATCAAATCTATTTAACAAAGTTACGAGTAAGTCCCCCCAGCTGTACATTAATGCTACCATGCTCCCTGGGTGGTGATGGGAGTAGTAATAGCGGTGGCAGTAGAAACTATAGTAAATGGATATTTATTAAGAGCTTTCTAGGTGCCAGGCACTGTGCTAAACACTTACTACCCATATTGTCTCCATTCGTTAGCAACCCTACGAGCTGGGAGCTGGGGGCTATTACTCTTTTTTATGGATGAGGCAATGGAGACTCTGAGAACCGAAGTAACTTGCCCACAGTCACACAGAGCAGTGGAGTCAGTTCTGATTTACCTCCAGGCAGTTTGGTTTTTAGAAACAGCACATGTTACCTACCACTGGGCAAACCACCATAGCACTAAATGTGGAAGAGACTAGTGATCTGGAAACTTTGCAACTTTTCTGTGTAGCTGCTGTTTAACATCCTGGCAATCCCTGGTTATGTGCTGGAATGGTGTGTAAATTCTGCTATAAGGCTGCTTGCAGAGTGATGGACTAGTAGTTTGTTCCTAGTGAGGCCTTGCTTTAACTTAATAGCTTTTGTAGGTGTTCAGGAGGAGAGATAATGGGGGGAATCTCTTCTGTATTCAGCTAATGACCTTAAACTTGTGTATTCACAGTTGAAAGATAGCATGCATATATGATTTTCTTCTGATGAAAACTGCTCTGTTCAAGAGACTAATATTTATTGCTTTTTGGTGGGAAGGAGAAGTTAAAATAATTTTTGCCCCTTTGGTGACGAGACTAGCCCTGCTGCTTAGTTTTGTGGTTCAGTTCCCCTGATGTGGTTACAAGGCATGTTTTGGCTATGATCGTTTTCGATTATTTTAATAAGTTGTGTTTCTATGATTTGTGCATGGTGTCATATACTGTTGACATGAAATATACCTTTCTTTTTTTTTTTTTTTGAGTAAAGATAGCATGACTCAACAGATTAGGGGTACCGAAAGCATGACTTAGCATGCTGGTTGGGCCGTGGAAACTCAAGCAAGTCAGCTCAGTTTCGTGTCCTGTAAACAGAGATAAGTGTCAGTTTGTCTATTTCAGAGGGTGGTTATGGAAATTACTAGCCTTTAAAAGATTGTTAATCTCGGTGTGGGGAGACTTGGCTTTTGGAGAACATTGACTCAAGAGCAAATGTATCTACCTCCTGAATTTTGAGTGAGTGAGACATTAAAGCCTTGAGATTTTCCCAGATGGAATCTTGCCATATGGAAAGGTAGGGTTGGATGCAAATTTGTTTGTGAAGGGGTTGAGACGGGGAGTAAGAGTGGAACTGTCCTTGGAAGCCATTGAAGTAAAGGATATAGTGAATGTTGAGCTTTTTTCACTGTTCTTGTGATTGCTGAAAGTGTATGCAAAGTGATTTTTTTTTTTTTTAATTTCAGAATGCATGATTTCATAGGATATAGACAACTGGCTTAAGCCAACATTTCTGGACAGTAAGAAACTGCAAATCAAGGAAGAAGTGCTTAGAAATATTTTCACATAAAGAGGTACTTAAGTCTAAATGGCAGTGTTTTCTTTTTATGTATGTGTGTATGTATGTTTGCATTTTTTTTTTTTTAATAGCGGTATGTTCTTAATTTTTTTAACTACTTTTTCATCAAAATCGTAACATTCTTGGGCTAGAGCATTTAGATAAGACCTGTCAAGTGCTGTGTTTATGTCCAGTAGACCATGCCCAGGAGGGGCAGTCCTGTTTGCTACTGTGTGGCTGTAGATGAGAAAACGGACTTTTTGTCCAACATTAAACATGCCTCATATGCAATATAGTTCTTTCGTAGACAACATAGACAGCTCTGAAGCTGTACTCACTGGTAACACGGAGTCACGGTTTTAGACATCTTTGGCATCACTACTATAATGAAGTAAAGAATTTGGGTTAGATATTTTAAGGTCTGTCATCCTCTTAAGGTGAAGCAAAGTGATGTGGTACGTGAAGGGGGAAGGAGTGCCCCACTAAAAGCATAACCCAAGGACCAGGAGTCTGAATTCACATTTCATTTGGCAGTGTTGGATTTTTTTTTTTAATCTTCTACCAAAAAGAGTTGATATGCCACATTATTACACTTGGGTGTAGTTTAGTGTGCAGTTGAGAGACTGAGAAACAGGGTGGTTCTTAGTAGGCTGTGAAACTGTGGCATGGTGTATTATGATAATGGATTTATCAGCTGCGGTCAAGTTTTGCACTTGGAATGCTTAGAGTAAATTTATGAATTGGTGAACTATAATTCTACAGACTCATTCTGAAACTTTAATTAGCTTATTTTCCTTACTTTTCATCCCAAGAAGGCATCCACTAAGGTATAGTACATAATGGTCAGAGGAGGTTAAGTGAGATAAAATTACAAGTATGCATACTTTATGATAAATGAAATTAGATATGCCATACAGGATGAGACTGCCTAGCTTAATTGTATTGCCTTGGACAATGTCCCTGAAGTGTTTTTATGGACAAGATAGCTGTCGTTCATGACTTCAGCGGCAAAAGATTGTTTAATGGAATACTTTACAAACCTGAAAAATGATTATTATGTAGATATGTATTTTTTTTTTCAACGTTTATTTATTTTTGGGATAGAGAGAGACAGAGCATGAACGGGGGAGGGGCAGAGAGAGAGGGAGACACAGAATCGGAAACAGGCTCCAGGCTCTGAGCCATCAGCCCAGAGCCCGACGCGGGGCTTGAACTCACGGACCGCGAGATCGTGACCTGGCTGAAGTCAGACGCTTAACTGACTGCGCCACCCAGGCGCCCCTGTAGATATGTATTTATTGGTATAGAAAGTTTTTCATGAGCTATTTAGCAAAAAGGCAGGTTACGCAACTACCTAAAAGTAATTTAATTTCGTTAAAAAGTTATGTATCTCCATAGCATGGGAAAATGGCCCAGAAAAAATACACACCCTTAGGTGCATCCTCAGGCTTAACCTACTTGCTACATCTGTTGACCACAGCTTCCTGCTCTGGCTGTGGCTCTAATATGATATGATGTGCTTCTGATATCAATAGCTTTTGATAACACCTATTTACATGCTAGCTTACCTAATAAAACAAGGAACTACATCTACATGGAAACTACATGGGATTACAGGTCTCTCACTGATTTTCAACTGGAAATTTTTAAAAATTTGGAATGTCTATCACTTACATTTTTAAAAAACAATTACTTAGAAAGAAGCTTATTAATAGACCTTCATCCATTCATTAATTTAATCATTCCTGGAGGGAAAAATATATCCCACAGAGTAATTATGTTTTATTGGGGTACATTTATGCTGAAGATGAGAGAGATTTAGAAAACAAAACAAACTAAAGTCCCAGGTACCTGAAATGTCTGAGAATTTGGCAAGATTTGGGGTATAGTGGGGGTTTTTCTAAAAAGGAAGCTTTCTGGTAATGGTGTTAGGAATCCACAAAGCAGAAGTTAAATGGGCTTTAATAAACGAATAAACACTGGTGTCTGTGTGGCTTAGTTAAGCGTCCGACTCTTGATTTCGGCTCAGGTCCTAACCTCACGGTTGTAAGATCCAGCCCTGCATCAATCTCTGAGCTGGGCATGGAGTTTGCTTAAGATTTTCTGTCTGTCTCTCTCTCTCTGTCTGTCTCTCTCCTCCTCTGCTCCTTCTTGCTCTCTCTCTGCCCCTCCCCTGCTCTTTTTAAAAACAAACAATAAAAAATAAACTTGTAAAAATTGAGAAAGCTAGTAATCCTAAGAGATTCTTTGAAGCTATTCAAGAGCTTTTCCTCTTTAGACTTGTTTTGTTGGTATGTTGTTAACCTCCTCCACCTGCCTCACCCCCAAATTCAGTCTACACATTTCTCTTTTGTCCTTTTTAAGAAAGACCAAGATCTAAAACTGTTCTTTCTGAACAACTTGGTGTTTCTTCATCACCTGTCCTATCTTTTCTGCTTTCATCTGAGCTTCTCAAAGGCATGGTCTATACTCAGTCTTCACTTACTTCCTTTATTCCCTATGCTACGGTTTCTATGCCCTCTCTGTACTGAAACTGCTTCCCTTAAGGTAACAAACTTCTAATTGCTCAGTCCTTTAAGGATTAAAAAATTCTCATCATTTTTCACCTCTTGTATTCTCAGTGATCTATCAAGTTTTCTTTTATCCATATAAGAGGAGGCTGACCTGAGCAAGGTCAGTCATGAGCTAACCATTGTCCCCCGCCTGCAGTCAAGCCTCCTGCCTCACCTGCTCTCCCCACATGTCTTTTCTGTTTTAGCAGTATCACTTCATGGCCATGTTTCATGTCTCTTGTGCCTGTTCACGTTCTGTTTCCTGTGCCTGGAATACTCTTCTCCATCCTGTTAACCTAGTCTTCATTGTCTTTCAAAATGGCTCACGATTTACCTTCAGCCTCCTTGATCATGCTTCCAAAAGTGAATCACTTCTGTTTGAATTCATTATTTCTGTGTGGCTTATTTCAGGTTTGTGTTATCTCTGTGAATTTCCTTCTAGATTGTGGATGCTCTGAGGGCAGAGTTTGGATTTTACTCATTCTCACTTTCTTTCAGCGTTTAGTCCAGCAGTTGACATAGATCTGGTGTCTGGTTCATCTTTGTTTTTGTTTTCAGGATTTTTTTATTTTTTGTTTTTTGTTCATCTTTGTTGAATGAAACTAAATGAGGCTGTAAGCTTTGTGAGGGCACACATTTCATGAACGAACGGACAGGCAAATAAGCCTAATGGGAACCACTTGATAAAGTGCAAAAAAAGAGCAGAGAAAACTAAGTATATTTGTTGTCCCCAATTTTATTAAACAAGTGATAAAGAGATTCTTATTCTCAGATTGTCTTGTAAGGGAAATAGGCACCTAAGTGCAGAAAGATGAAGGGAACAAAGTGTCATCTGACCAAAGGAAACTAAAAGTGAATTGGTAGAGCCTCTCCCAAAATGTTTAGTTTAAGTTTTGTTTTCAAGTATTTGGTAACAAAATACCAGCAGGTAGCTTTTAGAGTGTGGTTTTGCTGCCCTTCTCCGATGAATAGATAAGATGGGTTAGCTGTACATAAGTCGGTCCCACGTCAGATGGCTGAAAATA
Organism: Leopardus geoffroyi; assembly: GCF_018350155.1. Classification (NCBI taxonomy): domain Eukaryota; kingdom Metazoa; phylum Chordata; class Mammalia; order Carnivora; family Felidae; genus Leopardus; species Leopardus geoffroyi. The sequence goes on from NC_059329.1 coordinate 18,271,974, forward strand.
ATTTAAAACTACCTAGGAGTGTTTCCCTCTTCTCCATTAGTTTAATGCTATGAAAATTCTTCCTTGATATTTAGGCTCATCCTAAATTAATGCATATTTTGAATTATTATTATTTATTTTTTAGAACTGTGAATCTGGGGGCACCTGGGTGACTCAGTTGTTAAGCATCCGATTTCGCCTCAGATCATGATCTCGCGGTTCCTGAGTTTGAGCCCCGCATCGATCTCTGTGCTGACAGCTCAGAGCCTGGAGCCTGCTTTGGATTCTGTGTCTCCCTCTCTCTCTGCCCCTCCCCTGCTCACACACACACTGTCTCTCTCTCTCTCTCTCTCTCTCTCTCTCTCTCTCTCACTCTCTCAAAAATAAGTAAACATTAAAAACAACAACTGTGAATCTGTTCCCAACCATTTACCCTTGCAGTAATGTGCATCCTGCACACAAAGCACCTTCCTGCTTCAGGAAGCACCGCTCTTTTTGGTCGTCTCCACAGTGACAGGTGCCTGGGAAGCCCAGAGCTCCTGGAGCATCCCTGGGCTTACGGCTTTGTAAGCTTTGCCTCCTGGAGTCCTTGTGGTTCCAAAGTCACAGTAGTTTTGATAACAGTTTGGGTAATTTGTATAAAATATTTACTTAACTTTTATTAACCCATTTAACTTGGCTAGCAAAGGAAGTGACCCTGCAGACCTGAGGGTATTCTTCCAACCCCTCTGTACACGTCACGGTGGACTTTTGCTTCACCTTTGTTAAGGCCCTGGGGAGCCTGTGTACTCTGGCTCCGTCTTACCCTCCCCTCGTTTAGTCTCGTTCTGCGGCTCAGGTGGGTTTCATTCTTTCTTTTTCTTTGCCAGTTGCTGTGTTACAAAAGTATTTATTTCCTTTTGGCCACCATGCTATTTCTCTTTTCTTCTTCCTTCCCTAATTCCTTTAAAAATTATTACTAATATTCTATATTCCACATGGAATCCCAAATTCCAGTTTGGAACTTTTTTCACAGGCAGTTGATAACAATGAGGAATTAAAAAGCCATTTGGTAGATTATTAGCTCATTCCCAGATAGATCACTTAAAAATGTTTATGTTTCAAAAAGATAACAGTATATGAAAGGAAAAGATGATGTATGCATGCAGTGAGCTCAGGTGGTTCAAATGGGTGCAGTGAAAAAGCGAATCTCCTTTCCACCCTTATTCTTCATTTCCTCCTTCTGGATTATTTATTTATTTATTTTTTTTGAAGTTGTGAGTGAGGCTAGTGGTATTGGTATTCACACTTTATGAAGTATGGTACTCCACCATAAAGTATTTTTGTGAAGTACATATTGATCTTGCGTACCGGTGTGAAGATTTGTCTTGTGTATCTTCCAGTGTTAGTGGTCAGAAGTGTTCTGTTTTCAGTTGTGTTGAGTTTCATACCGACTTTGACCTGACCCTTTGCTGGGAACATAAAGTGTGAATGGTTTGACAGTGATGAAGAGTTTTAGGTGACTGGACATTCTTTTCTTATACTAATCTATTTGGCAAAAATGTACTGAGCACTTTATCCTCCAATTTGCACTTCATCCTGACTTTCTCCAAGCACTTTTACAAGAGCACATTATGGTTCAGATTTGAGGCACAAAGCAGTTGAGATTTTCACAGGCACACTCCACAACTTGGTAATGGAACCAACATCACCCAAGACTCCTGGCTCCCTGGCTTTCAGAACCAATTCAGAATACTTTTACAAATGCATTAGAACTCTGCCAACTACAGAGGTAGTGAGATGTAATTTGACACCTGTTCTTTCCAGAAAGTCATAGATTACCACCCCCCCACCAAAACCTTTTAAAAGGCTCCAGTTAAAGATCTTTTTCCATCCTGTATTTCCTCATTTTTCAGTCTGTTTGGTTTTCAGTTTTCCTTTCCCACCTACTGTTCCTCCTAAAACTGCCCCAACAGATTTTGAGTAGATTTATGTTACTGATCCATTTTGCAATCTTAATGTTCTAATTCAAAGCCCATGTATCCTTGTGTACACTATCTACATTCCTGGAAGGCTGTTCCAATAGAGTATCCTGGAAAATGACCAATGAAGGCGCCTGGCATTGCTTTTAAGTCTTTAGGAAAAAAAGAATATGAAACAAACCTCTAGACTATTTGGAAGAGTTTTTAAAGCATGGGGCCATGAGGAATAACTTGTTAAGTTCCCGTGATTGCTGGCTTACTAGGACTTATTTTAATGTGAGTATGCCTCTAGTGTTGCCATCCCTCAGTTTGCCTGTATTTAAGTTGTATATTAGATTATTGCCCTTGAATCGGCTTGAGTTTAAGTGGTTCTAAAGCTTCCAGTTTAAAGATGCTATTTAAACTTGGTGAACATTATTTTGACACACAGTGAGTTGAGTACCCTCCCTACACACTTTTTATTCTTTTTTAAAAAAAATGTTTATTTATTTATTTTTGAGAGAGAGAGTGTGTGAGAGCAGGGGCGGGGCAGAGAGAAAGAGAGAATCCCAAGCAGGCTCCATGCTGTCAGCACAGAGCCTGATGTGGGGCTTGAACTCACTAAGTAACTCACTGACAGTGAGATAAGATCAAGACCTGAGCTGAAATTAAGAGTCAGACACCCAACTGAATCATCCTGACGCCCCATTGAACTGCCAGGTATATAGAAGATAACAATGTAACCTCTTTGACTTTTGTTAAACATTTCCAAAAATTCTGTTGGCATTCTGCTTGAGACCGGTCTTTGATAAGAACCGTGGTGTCTGTCCCTAGTGGCATAGCACCTGCCCTGTGTTGTCTGCTGTTGGTGATAAGTTTACATTGTAAAAGAACCTTCCACCTGAAGATTCCTGAAGTCTTTGATGAACACATACACTTCAGTTTTGTGACAACAATCAGCACTGAGATGGAGGACGGCAGCATTTATCACTCCGTGTGGATGGAAAGAACAAACTGCCTTGTACTAACAGGTCCTGTCTTTAAGCTCACGATTGAGGATCCTGACAGAGGGCAGTCCTGAATTTTCAAGATGTCGTGTGATATACTCATTGTGAAATGTACTTCATAGTCTAGACCTTGATAAGTGAAACTTTTGTTCAGTAGATGGCCATGTGCTTAGTGAGTATCTACTCTGTTCTAGGCATTTGTGAGTTGATTTTACAAAGTACAGTAGACTTGGCCCTGGTAGTAATTTCGGGAATGGGCCAAGTTTAAAGACCACTTTTATATTCATGTTTTTTTTTTTCAAATTCTTATTACAAACCTGAGAGGAACATTTTAGCCCATCTATAGGTGAGAAAATTAGAGAGAGGTTACATAGCTAGCTTATGTTCTACCCAGCTAGTAAATGATCGAGCCTGAGTTTTCTATGTTCATGTGCTTTCTACCATACTACAACTTCCTGTAATATGTAATTAATAACATGTGTATATTTTAGAGCTTTACAACAGCCCTGTAATCCCAATAATGCATTTGTATATTTTAGAGGTCTATAGCAGCCCTGAAGCCCATTAGTCTAGATGTTCCTATGGTATCTTACAAAGACATTTGAGTCCTAGAGAAATAGTGTCTTGCCTGATGACACAAAACTATTAAGTGGTAGTACTGAGTGGGGCTTACATCTACTCCCCATCCTGAATTCTCTGCTCCTCCTGCTTGGCACACTGGAGGGTAGTGGTTTTTGGACTCCACAACATTTATTGAGTTCTGTATAGTGCACTGTGCCAGATGCTGGGAATTAATATTGGAGAAATAAAATGACCCTGTGGTGTTCCCTTTATACTGTAATGGTGGAGTTAGTATAGTCACATGAGAAAATACCTACCACTCAGCATAATTAAGCCATATAAGCAAAAGTAAACCAGTGTGACATAGTGAAGTAAATAGGTCACTTCCAATGGCAAATAGTTTGGAGCATTATCTGGCGCATATCACACAGCCTTCTGAGAAGTTTTTTAATGCTCATACCTGCTGGTTTCTTTTAGGACCATATACAAGTAGTCATTTTCAGCCTCTTCAGCTTTACTTGCTGCTTCTCTGTAATCTATAATCATATGTTCATCCCTCTTCTATTTTAAGAGGAAAAATCTTGACAGTTGCCCCCAATTCTCTACTCTGTCCTGTTCCTGCCTAATTTATCAGCCCATTTCATCCTCCCCTTCTTGTCAACTGCCCTTCTAATTAAAACTTCTCAAAATGTTGGGGCGCCTGGGTGGCTCAGTCGGTTGAGCATCTGACTTTGGCTCAGGTCATGATCTCACAGTCTGTGGGTTTGAGCCCCGTGTCGGGCTCTTTGCTGACAGCTCGGAGCCTGGAGCCTGCTTCGGATTCTGTGTCTCCCTCTTTCTCTGCCCCTCCCCTGCTCGTGCTCTGTCTCTCTCTCTGTCAAAAATAAATAAACATTAAGAAATTTTTTTTTAAAAAACTTCTCAAAATGTTGACTGTACGCTCTACTCTGTGGTTGTTCCATTCCTTCATGACTCTGCTCCCTCTGCCTGTCCTTTAAACAGCAGTGTCCCTGAGAGTTCCATTGTCCTGCTGTTCTTCTTAGAAATATTGCCTGTATCCTGATGATGTAGAAATCTTCATCTCTAGCTCACATTTCTCACCCAACTGCAGACTGTTTCCTTGGATAGCCCACAGATGCCTCAGACTGGAAGTGGATAAAGTGGATTTCATCATTTTCTTCTGCAAAACGAAATCTCTTCATATTTTCTTTTTACTTAATGGTATCATCAGTCACCTGGTCACCGGTGCTAGAAACCTGGGGATCAGTCTTGACTCTATCTTCTTCTCAGCCCCTATAATTCCTGAAAAGCTTGCTTTAACATACATACATATACATACATATATATATATATGTGTGTGTGTGTGTGTGTGTGTATATATGTGTGTATATATATATATATATATATATATTTTTTTTTTTTTTTTTTTTTTTTTAACTTGGAGACTGGACTGAAAAGCTTGCTTTTCTAAATTGACCTTGAATCTGCCCCAGCTTTCTCTTTATACTAACACTGTATTAGGTCAGGCCCTTGTCATCTCTCTCCTGGTTTTGTTTTGTTTTGTTTTGTTTTGTTTTTAACATTTTAAGAACATTGCACTTTATTTTTTATTGAGGTGTAACTAGCACACAATGTTATATTAGTTCCAGGTATGCAGCATATTGATGCAACAATCCTGTACATCACTCAGTACTTGCCACAATAAATGTAGTCAGCATTGTCACCGTACAACATTATTATAATATTGTTGAATATATTCCCTATCCATGACTTTTTTTTTAATAACTGAAAGTTTGTATTTCTTAATCCTTTTTATATGTATATTTTTAAATGTTTATTTTTGAGAGAGAGAATGTGAGCTGGGGAGGGGCAGAGAGAGAGGGAGACACAGAATCCGAAGCAGGCTCCAGGATCTGACCTGTCAGCACAGAGCCCCATGCGGGGCTTGAACTCACAAGCTGCAAGATCATGACCTGAGCCAAAGTCGGACGCTTAACTGACTGAGCCATCCAGGCACATCCCCCTTCTTATCTATTTTGCCCATCTCCCAACCTGTCTCCCCTCTGTCAACCATCAGTTTTTCTTTGTATTTAAAGGTCTGCCTTTTTGTTTGTTTTGTTTTTTAAACTCCATATATAGGTGAAATCGTATGGTATTTGTTTTTCTCTCTCTGGCTCATTTCATTTAGCATAATGCCCTCTAGGTTCATCCATGTTGTCCCAGATGGCAAGATCTCGTTCTTTTTTATGGCTGAGTAATATTCCATTGTATGTATGTATGTAGGTAGGTATGTATACATACCTACACACATACCACATCTTTATCCATTCATCTGTCTGTGGGCACTTGGATTGCTTCCATATCTCGGCTGTTGTAAGTAATGCTGCAGTGAACATAGGGGTGCATATACCTTTTCGAGTTAGTGTTTTCACTTTCTTTGGGTAAATACTCAGTAGTGGAAAAACTGATTGTATGGTATCTCTATTTTGAACTTTGGGGGGAACCTCAATATTGTTTTTCACAGTGGTGCACCAATTTACATTCCCACCAGTAGTGCATGAGGGTTCCCTTTATTCCACATCCTCGTCCAACACTCATCTCTTGTCTTTTTGATAGCAGCCATTCTGACTGATGTGAGGTGTTACCTCATTATGGTTTTGATTTGCATTTTCCTAATGATTAGTGATGCTTGAGCTTTTCATGGGCCAATTGGCGATCTGTACATCTTCTTTGGAAAAGTGTCTATTCAGGTCCTCTGCCCATATCTTAATTGGGTTTTTTTTAGTGTTGAGTTGGATAAGTTCTTTATATGTTTTGAATATTAACCCCTTATCAGATACATCATTTATAAATATCTTTTCCTGTTTAGTAGGTTGATGGTTTCCTTTGCTGTGCAAAAGTTTTTTATTTTGATGTAGTCCCAATAATGTATTTTTGCTTTTATTTTCCTTGCCTGAGGTCTCTCCTATATTTTTGTGGTATCCTTCTAGCTCTTCTCCCTGCCTTTGATATGTATTTCCTCTTATTCATCAGCTACTTGATTGCCAAAAAGAGCTTCCTACAAATCTTAATTGTTGTATTCCCGTTCTTAAAACCTGTTAGTTTCTTCTTGTTTTCTACAGGATAAAGTCCAGCTGCCTAATGTAGTACATACGATCTCCTCCGAGGTTCCTGATTAGTTACTCCTTATGCTATTTTCTGTTAGGCTGTTGTGCATTCTGATTGCTATACCTTTTTACATGTTATCCCTTCTTCTTAGAGTACTCTTAACTCACCTTCCTTTTTATGATTATTTTAGTAAAAAGCTTAGCATCTGATAGTTGGAACTATGGAGGTCAATTAGTTGCCTACATTTTGATTTATATTCAGTATAGCTCATAGGCCAGCCCCTCAAGATAATGGGTTAGCAGGCTGTCAGAAGTTAGCATTTTACTTTGTTTTGTTTGCTTGTTTATTTATTTATTTATTTTAGAGAGAGGGCACGAGCATGGGAGGGGGCAGAGGGAGAGAGAAAGAGACTCTCAAACAGGCTCCATGTTCAGCACAGAGCCCAACTCAGGGCTCAATGCCATGACCCTGGGTTCATGACCAGAGCCAAAATCAAGAGTCAAACACTCAACTGAATGAGCCATCTAGGGGCTCCTAGCATATTTTTAACATTACCTGTTTTAACCTCTGCGTGAGTACTGAGAGGATGCTAGAGTTACTGTATATTTGGACCCTAAGCTGAGGTTAGACACTGAAGACGCTACCCAAACTCAAAACCAAAAGAAATGACATTCTGTATTAGTTAGGATTAGGTCCATTTGTAAGTAATTGAAAAACTGAACACTGGCTTAAATAAAACAGAAGGTTATATATCTTTCACAGAAATTTCCAGAGGTATGCAATCCAGCACCATTATGGCAGCCCAGTTCCATGAAGTCCTCAGGGACTTAGGTTCCTTTCAGCTCTTTGTTTTCCTTCCTCGGGGTGTGTTTTTTGGGCCCATAGTGCAAGGTGGTATTTGTTTTCTAGGCAATAGAATTGAGCCAGAGACCAGGAAGGAGGCAAAGGCATTACTCTGGCTATCTGCCATAGACCATTTCTATCCCGTCAACTAGAACCTAGTCATATACTCATTCCTAAGTCCGATGTATACAGTTAAAAATTCTTTTAGGGTGGAAGAAGAGGAGAATGGATTTTGAGGGATAAATGTCAACGGATTCATCTAAACTCTTTAATCTGATGTTGAGTCTATACCTTGCTTTTTAGTCCTTTTTCCTCTAACTTACCACATAAACCCCATATTCCAGCCCAAAGTCTTTCTATTTCCGTTGGCTGGAAATGACTGTCTCCTCATCAACATCTTGTGGCACTGTTATTCTGGATTGCAGTTATCATATACTGGACTGCATTGCTGTCATTTGTCTACATATGTAGCCTCCCTATATCATAAGGTCTCACCACAGTGTGTATTCCTGGGAGAGTTGACCGTGTCTCATATGTCTGTACTGCCTGGGCTGGTGCATTCTAAATAATTGGTTTGCGATACAAATTTCTTATATGCTAAATGAGTAACTTGGATGATTTCTTGGTTTCTTGTAGAATTTTAGGAAAGGAAGATGGATCAACCTAGTGGAAGGAGTTTTATGCAAGTATTATGTGAAAAATATAGTCCTGAAAACTTTCCTTACCGTCGTGGTCCTGGGATGGGAGTCCACGTCCCAGCCACACCTCAGGGCTCTCCTATGAAAGGTAAGATAGACGTGACCTAAAACATTTATTTACTGGAGCATAGTACTTAGGACATCAAACCAGATATTGCCTTGTTTGTAAGTTATTTCCTTTATTTTGGAATTCGAGTTGCATAGTCTTTCTTTCTTGTTAGGACTTCAGTTTTTTGAAAAACCCAAAAGGATCTCTTTTCCTACAGACTGGCTGGAAGCTGGCTTACTTGCGCTCATAAGGCGCGAACAATATCTGAGTGGTGATGTTTCAAATATGTGTTCTGATGAGGAACTTCAGAGGATGTGAGATAGTCCAAGACTGGCCTGTGCCCTCAGTGACCTTACAACCTAATTGGATTACAAGATACTCACATTTACAAGCATCTAACACAGTTATGTGCAGTTCACGTTGAGCCAAATGATTGGCACAGTGATTGGGAAAGAAATTTAGGAGAGAGTTAATAAATATGATCAGGAAAGGGTTCAAAGCTATGAGACTTGAACGGACTCTTTAAGAATGTAGAATTTGGTTAGGGAGGAGATAAAGACATAGATCTAGGAGAGGGGGTATGGTGTGAGCAGAGATCTACAGCATTTAGAAATGTGCAAGATGTGTCTCTCGCTTACATGTTAGGCTCATGCGTATTGAACAGCTCTTGGATGTAGTTCTTGGTGAGTGTGGGAGATCAATATTGACAGTGTTTTAGTTCCTGTGTTCCTCAATACAACTGTCTTATCACTCCATATAAATTGGAATGGCAGAAAGAGGTGGCTTTCTTACTTAGTCATTTTTTTTCAAGCTTCATTTCCATGCTGAAAAATTTGATACTGGGAAGTGCCGAGTTGAAAAATTATATGATTTGAGGCCTCCATGAGTCAAATATTTCCTTTGTGAGTCCTTATTTCATACCAGATAGGGAAAGAGTGGCTGAATTCTCATGTCTGTCCTTTTTCCTAGGGCCAGAAGCATGGTTTTATTGACACGTATTTCTGAACCAGGCAGTAGTTGGACCAAATTCATTAAATAGTTTAAGACCCTGCAATACTTTCTCCCATTACAATGATGTATTTTTAAATGTCTAATTTTCATAAAGGACACATTCTACATGGATATGAAACAGAAATGATTGACAGAGAAGTATGAGAGAAAGAGACGTAGATTTTTAATGAATCCACTTAAGTGAGGAGGATTTCCTCAAGGATAGGAATTTGAAAATAGGAGTGATTTCACAGTAGACTAACTAACGGTTTGAAATAATTTTCAAGGGCAGCAACTGGTGGAAATACACATCAGACAGAAAAGAGCTACCCAGAATGATACTCTTGAACTAAATTTTAAAAAAGAAAGAATTGAGGCCAATTAGAAGGCAGTGGTAGTCCAGATGAATCAGAGTTTCTAGTGTTCAGATGATAAGATCATAGCAAGGATGATAGCTGTGTTGTTTGTAGTTGAGATCAGCAGTCCTGCCATGGGGGGAAGCCTGCAAGACTTTTTGGGTTGTACTAGTCCAGTACTTTTATTCTCCTCCTGGTCCGTATTTGACTGTTTCCCACTAAATTCAGTACCCTTTGATCCCATCATATTCTGTATTTTCCAGGTCCTCGTGTAATTCTGTGCTGTTTGGTTTTGATTCCTGGGGGCTGAATGTATGTAGACAAGAATCAGGCTGATTTAGAAAGTGTTGTGTTCCCCACCCCACCCCCACCCCCACCCCCGCCCCCGATTCAGATCGCCTCAACCTCCCAAGTGTACTGGTGTTGAACAGCTGTGGAATAACATGTGCAGGAGATGAAAAAGAAATTGCTGCCTTCTGTGCTCATGTATCGGAACTAGATCTTTCTGACAACAAACTCGAAGACTGGCATGAGGTAAAATTTTTATATTGCTGCATTTTGGTGAATTCTACTGAATTCTGGTTCTCACTGGAGAGTCTTGTCTCTGTGTCTCAAGATAAATAACTGACTACTTCAGCTGTTCTGTTGGGTTTTTTTTTCAATTAACATTGTTACTGCTAATTTTTCATTAATGTGAAAAGCACCAAGGAACTTTATTCCAGGCATCTAGAGGTTAATAAGGCTGCAGAGGTGTAGACTGCCAACAATGCATTGGAGTTTCTACTGTTTCACTAGTTTACCCATCCTGTGTTCATTGTACCACTCGTTCACCATTTATTACTATAAATTCACATAAAAATTGCTTGAGCTCAAAACTAAGATTGTAAAAATATTAATTTTTATTACTGAAATTTACTCCAAATTTTAAGAACTTTTCTAAAACGAATATTTTAAAACTTTTCCTTATTCTGTTAAGTCTCATAGGTGATTTGACAGACCCGATGTCTTTTGACCTCAGAGTAAGTCAAACCAACTACACAAATAAAAGTATTAACAACATAACATTGCCTACCTGATGATAAAATTAACTCGTGGAAGCTACTGTTAAGAATTAGGGAAGAAGCGGTGCCTGGGTGGCTCAGTTGAGCATCTGACTCTTGATTTTGGCTCAGGTCATGGTCCCAGGGTGATGGGATTGAGCCCTACGTCAGGCTTAGTGCTGAGCGTGGAGTCTGCTTAAGGTTCTCTCTCTCTCTCTCTCTCTCTCTCTCTCTCTCTCTCTCCCCCCCCTCTCTCTCCCTCTCTCTCCCTCTCTCTCCCTCTCCAATAAAAAAGAATTAGGGAAAAATAGTTCTTCCTACTTCATTCATTCTCCTGCCTTAATTTAGGATCTTCTTTCTTGCTTAAGCTGTGGAGAAAGTTTCCTGATGGATTTTCTGGCTTCCCGTAAGCTGTCTTCTATAGTGCAACCAGACTCCTTTTAATAAATGGAATAAGATTATGACACTCTCCTGCTTAAAGTCCTTTAGTTGCTAGGATCTGAACTCTCTAAATGTAGCCTTCCGCCATATGGCCCTTGGCTACTTTTAGAGCTTTATCTCCATCTTTAGCCATATGCTTTTTCTTGCAGCTCATGATAAACTCTTGACATGAAAAGCTTCCTTGCTTTTTTATTCATTCTCAGTCCACTGCTGTTTTTCCTTGTCTCCCTGGCCTCTTCCTTCCCATGTATCTTGGCCCAAGTCACTATTCCTCTATGAACCTTTCCCCGGCTCTCATTCAGGCAGTAGAAGATTATCCCAGCACCTGTATCATGCTGCTATGATACATGTGATCATTTATCACAATGTAGTACAGTCACTTGTATACTTGATAGTTTTCCTGCTGGACCCTGAGCTTATTAACAGTCGAGATTTTTGTCTCTATTATCATCAGCACCCAGAGTGTCGTACTAGGTATTCAAATGTTTGTTGAATGCATTAATGAACAAATGATTGTATCTTAAGGATTGATCAAGACCTCTTGCTCCAACTTTCCCTGCGATCTTAAGAAGCTCACTTAATCCTTTGGTGTTTTGCTTTGCTCATCTCTAAGACGGGGCTGCAGATGAAACTAATCATTGAGGTGCTTTGTGGGTATTAAATGCCATACAGCTTCCAAGACAGCTTTTTTGTTTAAGAAAAACCTGTCGGTGACCTAGTTTTCTTTAGCTTTTCTTATTATTTGTCTGTTTCATAGTCTTGTTTACTCTGATAACTGTGCTTCTGCTTATATTTCCTATTTTTATTAAGATGTTTACCAAATTCTTTGAGATGCATGTCCTTTGATTTTTAAGTTACTTGTTAATATATATGCAGATTTGTGTTCCAAGAAATAATCTCTATTTGTACATGGATTTATTTACTAATTCATTTATCTAAACAACTAGTATAGTTCACTGTTCAACAAATTACAGTCTTTGTCTTCTTGGTCCTTTGAGATGCTTAGTTGACATGCATGCTGTGTCCATGCTGCACAGAGGCAACAAGAACTGCCTGGTTCACCCCTCCCCGTCTCCCGGATTCCCACAGTGGTCCGCTGCTGAACCTCCGGGGAGAGTCTTTAACCTGCACGGGTGACAAGTCAGACCACATTTTCCTCTGAATCATTTCACATCCTATGTTCGCAGGCTGATTCCCTTAAATGTGTTTCTTTGGGAGTGTAAAATTTCACAAAGGTTTTGTGCTTTGACCACGTACATAAGCTAAGCTTTTGCCAAGTGGTGAGAACAGTTTAACAGTGATCGAGCTGGTGCCTCGGAAGAACAATCTATGTCCGTGTGGATCAGAACACAGAGTTTACACTAGGCAGTTCAGCCTTTTCTCTGCTTAGAGAAAGGTCTACACGAAATATTTTCCATCCATTAACATGTATGGCCAGAGGGTCATATGTTCATTTGTGCTCTGTATGTATATTCTTACATGTCCTCTATAAGTGTATATCCAGGCAGTTTTCAAATAAATCTTTGTTGCTGCTACCATTCGGGTTTCCGTTTTCCAATTTATTTTTGTTTTCATCATTCCTTTATATTTTGTCCTTTGCTTTAACTGTAGTTGATGCCAATCTTCTAGAATATCTATCAGAGAGCACAGAGAGATGGGAGAAACACTGACAGCAGAAGAATATTGATTTTTAGGATAGATTAAACTCTGCCAGGCTACAAATGCCTCATAGGTCACAGTTTTAAGACATTACGTTTCGACCTCATTACAACCTGTGTACCTGATCACCAAAACGATAAATTCATCCCTGGCCATGAAGTCAGTTTATTTTGGCCAGTTTTTGATATAGCAGTGTGGGACAAAATAAGATAGTTTGTTCTTTTCGTGTTTTGAATGGTCACTAATGTTATAAGTAACTTCTTTTGTAGTTTAAACTACTGGCTACTGTATGTATATTCAGGTACAAAGATAAATATGAGTGAGAAGTGTAATACTGTGAGGGGAGGCAAAGATTTGTCTCCATCCTTTGAAAATTGGGCATCTGTGTGTGAAAAAAGATGCATTTTTTAGCTTTTGACTTGAATTTCCCAAGGCATCTCCTTTTTCCTCCTTTCTTATCAAAACCATTTTATAGGAGAAATTAACCCAAGTAGTTGAGAGGAGGGAGGAATTAGCCCCTCCGGTGAGGCAGAGAATAGCTTGGGTATAAGTTACAGATTGTTATCTTACAACCCTTTCCCCATTTTTCTTAAAACTTTAGTTTCTTCATTTTTACAAGCAGAGTAGAGGCTCCTCTATTAAATCATAGAACTGTAGAGACCTAGAAGGTCGTGTAAGTTCACTCCATGTTTCGGCACATGAACAGCGCAGGTTTGAACTGTGTGGGTCCACTTACATGCAGGCTTCTTGCAGGACAGTACTGTAAATATATTTTCTCTTCCTTACGGTTTTCTTAATAACATTTTCTCTAGGTGGGTGGAGGATGGGCTAAATGAATGATGGGTACTAAGGAGGGCACTTGTGATGAGCACTGGCTGTTGTCTGAAAGTGACGAATCACTAAATTCTTCTCCCGAAACTAATATTACACTATATGTTAACTAACTAGGATTTAAATAAAAACTTGAAACATATAGAAAAAAGAAAAAGAGAAGAAAAAAAGGTCAGGTGTAAAAGAGAGGATCTCTTTTGTAAAAATTCTTAAAATATCTACAGATGTAAGTGTATATGTTGGAATATGCATGCATTTTTTTTTCTGGGAAGAATCGCAAGAATTTGTTCTGTTCAAATTTCGTAACTGTGAACGTTTTTTACTGTTCTGTTTTGACTTCATTAAGGATTAACCGGGCTGTTGAATTGGGGCCTTTTTTAGTTTTCTTTATATTTCTCTATATGAAAACAAAACACATATTACTAAAACAACAAGACGAAACAAAAACATATTTTCTCTAGCTCACTTTATTGTAAGAATACAGTCCATAATACATACAACATACAGATAAGTTAATTGACTGTTTACATTATCATTAAGGCTTCCTGTCAACAGTAGGCTATCAGAAAAGTTTCAGGGGAGTTAAAACTTGTAGGCAGATTTTCAACTTTGTGGGATGTTGGTGCCCCTAACCTCTGCGTTGTTCAAGGGTCAGCTGTATCACTCTAACTAAAGGAGTCTTTTTATTTTATTTTATTTTTTTTTAGAGTTTAAAAATGGTAAGTCAGTATACTGCCCTAGAAACTTGCTGAATGTTTGTTTGTAGGACATTTTTAGAAGTACATTTGCCTGTGTAATTAATATATTTTCGAAAATCTTATCATTAGTGTAAGGTTACCCCCAAATCCTTTTTAGCCTTAACCTTTTAAAGAATATTTTTATTTGTAGCATATATTATTTTTTCCTGCTTGAATTATTAGACTATAGTCCAATTTTATCTTTCTAGGATATTCCATACGATATAACATACAGCCAGGGTTGACAGATGGTTCATACTATACTTACTATGTTAGGAATAGTTACATTTATTGAATGATGTTGTGCCATTAATTTATTCAGCAAACATTAAGTGCCCACTGTGCAGTAGTGAACTATCCCCTGCTTTCATGGAATTTACATCCTATTGGGGAATAGGTAAGGAAGTCAGTTTCTACACTGGGTTCAGTGCTTTACACTGTACCTCATTTATTCCCACCGACAGTCCTGTGAAACAGGTGGGTCCTATTGTCTCTAAGTTACAAATGAGGAAATGGAGACTTGGGGAGGTAAAGCAACTTGTCAGACCACACAGCTAGGAAGTGTTGGAACCTGGTTTGAACCTAGCTTTTTTTTGACTCTGAAAACAGTCCTATTTCTCATAACGTTTAATCACATTTCCTATTTGATGCTTACTACATTTACTGGGCTTTGAACATTTGCTTCATACTTGTTTAAGCTCGTTCTTTTTTTCCGGTTGTATTTACAATCTAGTTGTGGTATGTTGGAAGAACCATGGCTCTGATTTTTAAATCCTAGATTGGGTTCTTTTGATGCTGAGACCTTAGTCAAATTATTTAACATTACTGAGCCTGACTTTCTTCATTTGTTAAAATGAAAATAGTTTATCTTGCAAGTTGTTTTGAGAATTGAGTGAAATAAGCTTTATCAAAAGAGACTAGTACTATGTAGAGCTAATAGTTAAGGTGAGTAATGCTGATTTCCTTTTTTTAAAAAAATCTTCTTTCCTACCAAGTTTCTAGCTAAATCGTTAAATTGATGATCATGTTTTCTCTTTTGTTATGGATGCTTTTTGTTTTTGAGTGTATATAAAGTTTGGTCATCTTATTTTATCTTATTTTTTTGAGAGAGAGCCAAGTGGGGGAGGGGCAGAGAGAGAGGGACAGAGGATCTGCCCTGACAGCAGACAGCCCCATGTGGGGCTTGAACTCACAAACCGCGAGATCATGAAACCACAGGATCATGACCTGAGCTGAAGTCAGACGCTCAACCGACTGAGCCACCCAGGTGCCCCCAATTTGGTCATCTTTGAGCCAAACTGAAACTGTTTCTTTAAAAAAAAATTTTTTTTAAATGTTTTATTTATTTTTGAGACGTAGAGCATGAGTGGTGGAGGGGCAGAGAGAGAGTGAGGCACAGAGCCTGACTTGGGGCTTGATCTCACGAACCACAAGATCATGACCTCAGCGGAAGTCAGACACCCAACTGACTGAGCTGCCCAGGCACCCCAAGTTGAAACTGTTTCTTTTAAAAAAAATTTTTTTTAATGTTTTATTTATTTTTGAGACATAGAGCATGAGTGGAGGAGGGGCAGAGAGAGAGGGAGGCACAGAGCCTGACTTGGGGCTTGATCTCACGAACCACAAGATCATGACCTCAGCGGAAGTCAGACGCCCAACTGACTGAGCTGCCCAGGCACCCCAGGTTGAAACTGTTTCTAAGCGATTGTGGTTATGTCAGTTTTGAACACGTGAGCTGTTACCATGTGTTCTTCAATAAATCTTTAATTAGCCTTAATATTGTACTGAGGACAAAAGGAAGGAGAAATTCAAAGAGAATTACATGACCCAGTCTCAGGTCTCTAGAAACTTGCAGCCTAAAACGTCATCAAAATTATCTTTTCTCCATTTATCAAAGAGAATATCATACAGAACAGAATCAAAAACCTTGCCAAAGGCAACGTGTAAAGTTTTTCTTTTGTACCATTAATTTTCAATTATGTCACTCTTTCATAGAAAGATTAAATTCTTTGCCAAGATTTGTTGAAATTACTTACGCCCCTCTGTAGGTATCGTCACTAACAGGACTCCCTAATGTGAATGGCCTTTTGCCTGGAGCCGCACTCACTTAAGCTTTATGAGCATGATTGCGATTTAAAAACTCTGATTACTGCCTGATATGCATTTCTTTTTTTCTCCCCAGGTCAGTAAAATTGTGTCAAATGTTCCCCAGTTGGAGTTTCTAAACCTGAGTTCCAACCCTCTGAATTTGTCGGTTTTAGAAAGAACATGTGCTGGGTCCTTCTCTGGGGTTCGCAAACTTGTCCTCAACAACAGCAAAGCTTCTTGGGAGACGGTCCACACGATACTGCAGGAGTTACCCGAGTAAGCTCAGAGAGCATGATGGAGAGGGGGCTGTGTTGCCATCTTTGTTAGTACATAGAATCACTGCTGATCTCCCATCTCAGAAACACTAGAACAGCAGATTGGATGGAGAACGAAGTTAGAAAAATGAAGTACTTAGAATGAGGGTAATTTAGTAGCATTTTCTTTGGAATACTTGTTTAGTGTTGAGTAGCACCGAGACATAAGATATGTCATCCTTTGGCGAGAAAATATCCCTGAGAAGCACTTATCATTTCTAGATCAACCCACCCTTTCTCCATTTTAATCTTCTGATTACCTGATTTCAGAATTTTGCGTCAGCGCTTTTCTTTGGGACGAAAAGAAAAAATCATACGACCTATAAAATAGATTAACACTCAGATGATTAAGTGCCTCGCTGGCCTGATGGGAAAATGGAACTCTTTTCGATAATTAAGAAATTATGCTTTTGTTTGTCAGTTTAGAAATGCTTTCTTACATTTGTTTGTATGTAGCTTTGAATAAACACATGAGTATTCAAAGGAAGCAGCTTAAAGAAATATGTGAAACTGTAGTTTCTTTGTCTAAATATGGAACTTATCAAAGCCTTTTGAATCTGGTCTCACCCCATTTATTCCATCTGAGTTTCTCACCATCCCTCTAATGAGACTGGTTGCCACTCACTTCACACAACCCCTGGCTGGCATGGCAGAGAATGAGCCTGGAGAGCCTGCTTCCCCCTACTGGCCATGTGACCGTTGAGAAGCGAATGAACTCCGTTTCCTTGTCTGTAAAATGCGTGTAACTGTATCTACCTGGCAGAAATAGTACAGTCTATAAAGCACTTGGAACAGGGCCTGGCTCAGGGTAGGAATTTAGTAAATGATAGTTAATATTTCTGTTTCCACACATTGCGTTCACATTGTTTCTGGGATTTTCCTCTATCTCCTCTCAACTTTTGCAAGTCTGCCCTTCCTTCAAGGCCATGCAGTCTTCCCTGACTATTCTAACTACAATTTCAATTCCACTCCTATGTGAACTGCTATCTTAGAGTGAGTACTGCCTTATTTAGCATTTAGTTATTTAAGCACAAAATTAATTTAGTGGGTTATCATCCTGGGTTATATCGTTCTCTGCTGTTTTATGTGTTTTGGGTTCTGTGTCTCCAGCTATATTTTAAGCTTTAGAAAGACATCTTTATGTCTTCCCCGCAATACCTTCCAGAGCCTCACACACAGTAGGCACTTATTTATTTATCGAATAAATGAAAGTAGGTGCAAAGTAGAAACCTAACTGCTTTCAACAATGAAATATTTCCTTTTTTCTCTGCAGTTTGGAGGAGCTCTTCCTGTGCCTTAACGACTATGAAACAGTG
The DNA here is from genome assembly GCF_018350155.1 of Leopardus geoffroyi. Classification (NCBI taxonomy): domain Eukaryota; kingdom Metazoa; phylum Chordata; class Mammalia; order Carnivora; family Felidae; genus Leopardus; species Leopardus geoffroyi. The sequence continues at coordinate 18,289,931 of NC_059329.1, forward strand.
TCTTGTCCTTCTATTTGCTGTCATTCTCTTAAGCTACTACATATAACAGACAATAACCTCCAAGACTGGACTGAAATACGAAAGTTAGGAGTTATGTTTCCTTCACTGGATACTCTCGTCCTGGCGAACAATCATTTGAATGCTATTGAGGAGCCTGATGATTCACTGGCCAGGTTGTTTCCTAATCTACGATCCATCAGCCTCCACAAGTCAGGTGAGGTACATGCAAATTGATCTGAGCTTACACATGAGATCAATGATAGTGTATTTCTTTCAGTCACGGCTCTGCCTCCTTGTAGGATGCGTTTTCAAGAGTGACATGCAGGTGCCAGTTAATTAGCTAAATTTAGGGCGTCCGTGTTCGTAAATGATAAATACCAAGTGGCATAGCATCTTATTAGCTGTTTATGTTTTATATGCTGAAGAGGTCATACCATGAAAGGAGTGAGACAGATTGATGAGTTGGACAGTAAAAGGCAGAGTCAGAGTACAAGGAATGACAAACTAGCCCATTTTGTCTGGATTCAGGTTAAGGAATTTCAACCTACTGTACCCTGTAAGTGTTTACTTTTCTCTTCTAGTATGGTATAGTAGTTACATAGTATTAGATAGGATTGATAGCCAGTTTGCTGCCATTTGATTCTGTGTCTCCCAGAAATGAGTATTTTTAGCCTATTTTTTTTAACTAATAAATTTTATGTTTTAGAGCAGTTTTAAATTCATAGCAGAATTGAGCAGAAGTACTGAGTTCCCACATACTCTGCACCCCCCACCCAACACGCACAACCTCCCCACTCTCAACATTCCAGCACCAAGGTGATACATCTGTTAATCGAGCCTACATTTTCACATCATCACCCAAAGTCCGTATCTCACATGCGGGCTCACTCTTGGTGTTCTGTGCTTGGGACAAACGTGGAATGACATGTATCTGTCACTATAGTATTATACATAAAAGTTTCACTGCCCTAACAAGCCACTGGGTTCTGCCTGTTCGTCTCTCCATACGCCCAATCCCTGGCAAACAGCAGAGACCTTTTTACTGTCTCCGTAGTTTTGCCTTTTCCAGAATGTCATATAGTTGGACTCATACAGTATGTGGCCTTTTCAGATAAGCTTCTTTCACTTCATAATACGCATTTAAGTGTCCTCTATATCTTCTCATGGCTTGATAGCTCATTTCTTTTCAGCGCTGAGTAACTTTCCATTGTGTGGCTCTGCCACAGTTTGTTTATCCATTCACAAGCTGAAGGACATCTTGGTTGCCTCGAAGTTTTGGCACTTATTAATAAAGCTGCTGTAAACCTCTGTGTGCGGGGTTTTGTGTAGACAATACGTTTTCATTTCATCTGGGTAAATGCCAAGGCGCACAGTTGCCGGATCATACAGTGAGAATATGTGTAGTTTTATGAGACACTGCCTGCTGCCTTCCAAAGTGGCCGCCCCACTTGGCGTGCCACCAGCCACGAATGAGACTTGCTGTCGCTCCTCATCTTTGTCAGCATTATGTACTGTGGATGTGTTGGATTTCGGCCATTCTAGGTGTGTGCTGGTGGAATCTTGTTTTAATTTGCAATTCTGTAATGACCTATGATGTCAGGCATCTTTTCCCATGCTTATTTGCCATCTTGGGGAGGTGTCTGTCTGGGTCATTTGCTCATTTTTTACTTCAGGTTGTTTATTTCCTTACTGTTGAGTTTTAAGAGTTCTTTGTGTATTTTGGACAACAATCCCTTATCAGATGTGTTTTTAACCAATCTCTTCTTCCAGTCGGTGACTTTTCTTCTCATTCTCTTGACATTGTCTTTCGGCCCATTTCTTAAAACCTATGTAGCTAAAAACAACTCTAATCTACAATTGAAAAAACACACAGCTTAATTTGCCATGGAAGTCATAAGGGTGGGAATGAGGTTTTAAAAACCAGTGTTTTGCATAAGAAAGCTGCTGATGACACAACTGAAGGGAAGAGAACAGTGGTGGCTTGGGACAGTACACACCAGAGCCCTCATATATCATTGCTCTGCTTACCCTTGCTTCAGGTTGATGGAGAGAGGAAGGGGCTATGTTGTTCTCTGAAATAGACTGAGCCTGTTATAAAATTGACCACGTTCATTATTACAGGCATGTTTTTCCTAGAAGTGCCAACTATTGACTTGGATGATATATTTGCTCACGGGCCATAGGAAGACTTTTCTTTTAGCACTAAGTAATCTTAATTTATTGCATGTTTTCATGACCCAATGGTTCACGTTGTTTGTTTTGCTTTTAAAATCTGTTTTCCCTGTCCCCAAAATGAGGGCAGTATGTAAGAAAGATATTATTTATTTTCTGGCTCTATTGAACCCATTTTAGAATTTGTTAGGTAAAAATGTGAGTTTGACAGTATTAACTCTGATCAGTAGTTATGTTCCGTGAGTCTGTATCTGGTGAAAAAGTTAACCACGTCCCCCTTTTAATGTAATCATGGCATACACCATGCTTATAGAAACCGGCAGTGACCCTCTTTACAAGGCCATTTGGGTGGACAATCAGTACCTTAGTAGGATGTTGGAGAATGAAGCTCTCTTCTCCTTGACCACTGGGATCATAGGGAGAGGAGCGGCTTAGGGAAGTTTTTATGGTGTTTGACTGTATTCTGTTCTGTCGTTGCATGTAAGAAGATTTTCAGGATCTCTAACTAGTTTACGATCATTTTTAACATTTCAGAAATTAATTGAAGCAGTTTTTTCTATGTTAATCTTCTTTTTTGTGTGCTTTTCTGGATTTACTTAAATGATATATTTCTCAAATCAGGTTTGCAGTCCTGGGAAGACATTGACAAACTAAATTCATTCCCCAAACTTGAAGAAGTGAGATTATTAGGAATTCCTCTTCTGCAGCCCTATACCACCGAGGAGCGGAGGAAATTGGTAATAGCCAGGTCTGTTGTCTGATGACTCTCCTTGCTTCTCCCGGGCCTTGTTTCATTAAAGGATGGTGCACTAATGAGGGGGAGTGCACCATACGTTTCCCCGTCTCTTGAACAGACAGCACTTGAAGGGGCTGCGTCTGTAGCTCCAAATCCCAGAAGAAAGAGAATACAGTGTGATGAGAAAAATGTGAAAAGTAATTGGCCTGCCAAGAGCACTGAAACATTCCCTCACAAATCTATTCTATTTTTATACTTTTTAATACTTAACAATATTTGAAGCCCTGTTTTGGATTATGGAGAAAAAGTAGGTATAATAGGGAATGAGTTCTGTTTTAGTTGTATTTATTTTCTCTGTTAACATAGTGTCATTTAAAGCGTAAATACCTAAAAATTGGACGGTTTCAGTTCTATGAAACTTAAGAGAGCAGCATCTGTGTTTTCTCCTTGAATATAGATTGACTTAAACATGACTACCACACGGCTGTGTTCTTCCTCTGGCTCCCCTGCCTCTCGTGTCTCCATCTCTGCCTCTCCCAGACTGCTGAAATGAGTGTTTATTTTTGTATAAGCCTTTAGCAGCAGTAAGATTTTGGCTGAGATGTAAAGGGCCGTGAAGCTTTCATTTGTTCTCTTTGCGTGCCATACATAGTGGTTTTGAAAGGGGCTTTAAGTTCCCTAAAGAAGAGTGGTTCTTCAAAACAGATGAACATAGGGAAAAAAAAAAGAGAAGAGAGGGGCCAACCAGAAAACACTCTTAACTGTAGAGAACACACTGAGGTTTGCTGGAGGTGAAGGTGATGGGTATTAAGGAGGGCACTTGTGGTGAGCACCAGGTATTGTATGTAAGTGGGGAATCACCAGATTCTCGTGCAGCTAATATTACATCCATGTTAACTCACTGGAATTTAAATAAAAACTTGAAAAATGAAAAAATTTAAAAAAGCAGAGTATTCTTTAAACAGGGTATTGCTCTTTCTACCCAGCTAACACCTAACAGATCCTTACTGCTTTGTAACATACACGTTAATATCTCACTGAAGAAATACATTTCAGCGTAGTTTCCTTCTAAAAAGAATAAGTCTTGTAGTAGGCCTTATACTTTATTTTCTTCACGTAATTCTGTTGTAAATATAGTAATTAATTCCTGAACGATTCCTGTACTGACTACTCTGTAGACCTCTGCTCTCCAGTATGGTACCATTAGCTATGTGTGACTTTTGAACACTTGAATTATGGCTAGTCTGAATCGAGATGTGCTGTAAGTGTAAAAATATACACGGGATTTCAAATACTTTATATGAAAAAGAGAACATTAAGTATCCTATTAGTTATTTGTCAGTATTGATCGCAGGTTGAAATGATTAAATCCTGGATATGGTGGGTTAAATAAAAATATATCCTTAGAATTAATTTCACCTGTTGTATTTTTATTTTTTTAAATATGGCTACTAGAGGGGCACCCAGTGGCTCAGTCAGTTAAGTGTTCGACTCTTGATTTTGGCTCAGGTCATGATCTCACAGTTCATGGGATCAAGCCCCATGTCGGGCTCTGTGCTACAGCACAGAGCCTACTTGGGATTCTCTCTCTCTCACACTCTGACCCTCCCCTCCTCGTGTTCTCTCTCTTCTCTGTCTCTTTTCTCTCTTCTCTCTTTCTTGCTCTCTCTGTTTCTCCCAGAAAATAAATGAATATTTTTAAATAAATAAGGCTACTAGAAAATTTAAAATTACATATGTGGCTTGGATTATATTTAAGTTGGACAGTGCTGGCTAGAATCTTATTTTGAAAGGTAAGGTATAATTATAAAAGGTCAGTGTCACACCAAAAAATGAAACTTTAGGGGAACCTGGGTGGCTCAGTTGGTTAAGCATCCAACTCTTGGTTTCAGCTCAGGTCATGATCTCACAGTTCTCAGTTGGAGCCCCGTGTCAGTCTCTGTGCTGACAGTGCATAGCCTGCTTGGGATTCTCTCTCCCTCTCTGCCCTTTCCCTGCTCACTCTCTCTGTCTCTCTCTCAAAATAAATAAATAAATAAATTTTTAACGAGACTTTAGACATTTTGGGTCCTTTTATTCTATACCACTTTAGTTCATGTAGGTAGTTGTACATAAGCAGAGTTACATCAAACGTGTCCTTTCAAGAGAATAAGACTGGGCCTCAAACCAATGATTTTATTTCGAAAGCTGAATATTCTTAGTATCTTAACATGTCTTTATTTTGGTTTTTACTTACAGATTGCCATCCGTCTCCAAACTTAATGGCAGTGTTGTTACTGATGGTGAGCGAGAAGATTCGGAGAGATTTTTTATCCGTTACTATGTGGATGTTCCACAGGAAGAAGTGCCATTCAGGTAAAAACTACTCATCAGTTTAGCTACATTTTAGCAAGTATTGAGGCAATTTAAGAACTGTTGCTTTAGAGCAAATCTAATAATTTGTTACGCGACCCTTTTAGAGGACTTTGGTGATAGGTTAAAAAAAAAAAAAAAAAGGAAGAAACACAAAGCAAACCCATTTTATCTCGTTTTCCACAGTGTGTTTCTTCTAACCTTGCACTTGTATTAAGAATGGTCGGGTAAGTATTTGACCACTTCCACCCCCATGCTCCATGTCATTGATTCCTGTTTGGTTCTCTTCTCCAGGGACACATCTTCACCTACCCAAAAACTGGTCTCTTCTTTCACCTTGACCTGCTTTCAGGATATACTAGGTTCTGCAGTTTGGAAGATTTGGCAAATAGGCTTTAGGTTTCGAGAATAGGGGGAAAGGACTAGAAAACAGACTCTTAAGGAAATACTAAAGGAATTAGGATGGTTGAGTATGAAGAGAAATGTGGAGGGCTGAATTAGTAATTACCTTTAAGTATACGAAGAGTTACTATACATAGTTTGAGGAGCAACTACCTTTTTTTTTATGTTTCCTTATTAAATAAAAATAAATAAAAATTTGAGTATAGTTGGCACACAATGTCACATTAGTTACAAGTGTGCAACAGAGAGATTCAATAAGTCTGTGTGTTGTGCTGCACTCACCACCAGTGCGGCTACCGTCTGGGACCATACAACACGATCACAATACCATTCATTACATTCTGCGTTCTGTACCTTTCACTCATGGCATCATTGGGAGCCTGTATCCTCCTGTCCCCTTTGCCCATTTTGCCCATTCCCCTTCCCCCTTCCTCCGGCAACCACCAGTTTGTTCTCTGTGTTTACAGGTCAGATTCTGCTTTTTGCTTTGTTTGTTTTGGTTTTTAGATTCCACATGCAAGTGAAATCACATGGCATTTGTCTTTATCTTATTTATTTCACTTAGTTTAATATCCTCTAGGTACACCCATGTTGTCACAAATGGCAAAAAAATGTCATTCTTTTTTATGGCTGAGTAATATTTCAGCGTGTGTGCGTGCGCGCGTGTGTGTGTGTGTGCACTTGTGCACGTGCCACATCTTTATCCACTCATCTATCGATGGACACTTGAGTTGCTTCCGTATCTTGGCTATTGTAAATAATGCTGCAGTGAACATAGAGGTGCACATATCTTTTCAAATTAACGTATTTTTAATTCTTTGGATAAGTACCCAAAAGTGGAATAGCTGGATCACATGGTATTTCGAGTCTTAATTCTTGGAGGGACCTCCATACTGTTTTCCACAATGGCTACACCAATTTACATTCCCACCATAGTGCATGAAGGTTGGGAAGGAGCTACATTTAATACTCTGTAAATGTAAAAGGAAATGTAACAGGTATGACATAGGTAAACATACAAGGAAAAAATATCCCTCAAAACTGGTTTTTAGGTGTTGGCAACTAGAACCACTAAGCAAAAATGTTCTATGCTTTCCTTAATGACTTTAACAAATAACACGAATCACATTAGACAAGCAGGATGCAAGTTAGGACTGAATGGGAGTCTAGTCAGTTGATCTTCTGGTTATAAATTTCTGTGATTCCAATTCATCCTTACTAAATATATCTAATTTTCCCCAGAGTTTTCTATTACTTACAGCTTTGAGGGGGTTAACATTCTATAAGGCTTAACTAGTACTGTATAAAAAGATTCTGTGGTTTTGTTAGTAGTATTTTAAAGCATAAACATTTTAAAAATATGAGACAAATTAAGATTTTTGAAGATTGCCTTTCAAAATCAGCTAAGGACAGCCAAATAGGGAGAAATAAATATTACCATGCCTTTTAATGCAACCTAGAAATAATAGGTTAAGCAGCATTACCTTTTTTTTTTTTTTTTTGTAAAACATGACCTAACATCTATAGTTTTACTTGATTCACTCTAACTTATTAACGGGAGAAGTAAATATTTGGGCTTTGAGCATAAGCCCATCATTATAGTTTATTTAATTTCCAGGAAGTAGTGCACATATAGGCAGTACGTTGTTTTCTGTCCTGACGGCATAATTTTCCTAAAGTGCGTATATACCTCTGCACTAGTCCGTGTTCTTGAATTCGGGTCACGGCCATCATCTTCAGCCACAGGAGGAATTTACTGGAAGGATATTGAGAAACTGCGAGAATTGTCAGGCAAGCTGCAGAACCAGGCGTAGACAGGAGCCAGGGGCAGCAAGAGCAGCCAAGGTGTCATTTGGTGTTTGGCCTCACGTGTCTCTGCTGGCACCGTCCTCCCTAGTCACCACAGTGCTGGACTTCACCGCCGGACACTTGTGGTTGTGCACGGGCTGTGCTGGAAATAATCTCTCGCTGACCTTTGCCTCTGTGTCTGACCAATCGATTGGCTGTGTTTAGGGTACGTGCTCACATTTTGTCTTCAGAGAGATAGGGACAGGGATTACCTGTTCCACTTTGGCTTCTGCAGTGAGAGGTAGAATCCTGCTTTGCCTGATCTTGGGACTTTTCCCCAAACAGGAGCAATTCAGCAAAAAGAACCTCTATTATAGTCTGCCATTTTGACTATCCAACATCTATGAGGATACCTTTTCCGCATAGTTCTACATATAAAAAATTATTCTTACCTGTCCTAATGTAGTCCTTGTCCAAATGAAAACACGTTTCTTTCTCCCTGAAATGAGATAACCTGTTTATTCTAATCCTAAAGACTGTGACCAATTAGCTACTGTAAAAGATTCAAGCTATTTTAATTACCACTCTGGCCTTGCTGCCTGTTTATGGAATTATGCCTCCTTTCCCACTCACTAGTGGTTAAATGTCACTGCTTAGTGTCTTCCACTTTTCTTGAAATTGAAATGAGCAAACTGATGTCAGTGCCTTACTGGTCTGTAAAATATTTTTCACAGGTGTGAGTGTTCTACTCATGAATGTATTTTTCAAGGCCTTGGAAAAGGAAGTGTCTTCTAGGTCCTTTGGTTCATAGATGGAGAATGAGTGAAGGAATAACATGGGTGGCAATAATTTCCATCATTCCTGTGTCCTGAAGTGTTTTCTTTTCTCCTTCCACATTATCCCCCAAATTGGTGGCATCTCAACTTTGTTTAGCATAGACCACCATGAGTCCAATTTCTAATCATCCAACTAGACAAAATTTTAGAACCACTTCCAGCCACTAAAGCTACCTTTTTGAACTCAGAACCTCTGGTACTGTACTTACATCAACAAAATCAGCTGGATCTAACGTTGCTTCTCCTTCCTGGGTCAGCACACTCGGAATCTGTTCCTGTACTTATTTCCTGCATTTTGTCCACGTAAATGACCGAATTCTTGCAATTCCTTTGATGTTTTTGTAATCAACCCCACAGAGCACGCTGTGATCTGATGGTAGTGGAGCAGAGTGTGTGTGTGTGTGTGTGTGTGTGTGTGTGTGTGTGTGTGTGTGTGGAAGGATGAGGCAAATAGGGATTCGTTCACTCTTGCAAGGTAATTCCCTTAGGCAGGGGTTTCTCCCGCCTTCTCAAGCAAGAGAGGAACAGTCTCTTTAGGCCTGCTAGCCAGGGGCCTGAGTGAGGATTAGGGATTCAGGATGTTCCCGAGCCCTCATAGTCTTCCTATGTACCTCTACTCCGGTTCATTCTCCTCCCCATCCCCACTCTTTCCGGTCCGTGCTTCAGCTTTCGTAGAACAGTCCCGATATGGATACAGATTTAACTGGCCTGTAATTCAGCAACCTGGGGCATCAAACTGTGTGCATTTGTTTTTAATAGCTACCTCAGCTTTATTGTTGTAAGAGAAAAGACCCTTTTCTTTAAATTTTTTTTTTTTCAACGTTTATTTATTTTTGGGACAGAGAGAGACAGAGCATGAACGGGGGAGGGGCAGAGAGAGAGGGAGACACAGAATCGGAAACAGGCTCCAGGCTCTGAGCCATCAGTCCAGAGCCCGACGCGGGGCTCGAACTCACAGACCGCGAGATCGTGACCTGGCTGAAGTCGGACGCTTAACCGACTGCGCCACCCAGGCGCCCCAAGACCCTTTTCTTTAAAGTACCTGGGTTTCAGTCTGCTTTGAGCCTAGTTCCTAGGGATTTGACCTTAATATTCTCTTGATTCAGGTTGTCTTATGCCCTTAGAGTAGCAGATGCTCTGCCTCATAGTCTTGAATTCTTCCTACCGTTCGCATTGTTTTATTCTTGGCAGCACTCTCTGAATCACCTAGAGCTTTCCATGGGGCCACAAGTGGTCATGAGTTACTTCACTACACCATGTCAAGGCCTTTGCACAATCCCTTCCGTGAACACTAAGATGACGTTCACTGGGCCTGCTAGGCCAAAAACCAATTTCAAATTGCCTATAATTACCTGCGGGGCTCTTGCTGGTAATCTCCCTGGTGCCAGTTTCTGAGTGCACACAACAGAAATCAACTCTGGCCAACTTCAGTAGGGTATGAATTTAGTAAAAGAATAATGAATACTATGTAGCTCACAGAATTGACAGGAAGATTAGAAAATCAGGCTTAGGCAGGATTGTTGGAAAGCCAGGCACAGCCAAGATGTCTGCATCTCTCTCCACAGACTCTGGTCACTGGTCAGTCATCAACACGCTGCTAGACTTCATTGCCCCCACACATTTACAGTCATGCCTTTGAATTCTTGATTTTTCTGTATCTGCTATGAATAATCGCTGTTAGACCTTGTGTCTTTGCATTTCCAGTTACAGTTAGGTAAGTTTGTTACCTTCCTGTGTTTTGGCTTTCAGGGAAAGAAGAAAGAGTATTTACTCTTCTTTAGTTTTGTAGTGGAAAATAGTTCCTACTTCTGATCTGTCTGGGGTTTCCCTCAAATCAGATGCTGGACAGCTAAAGTTGACATATATCCACTATAGTACCTGTTCCCTAATAGTTTTTTTGTTTGTGTGTTTGTTTGTTTGTTTTCATAAATCCTCCAGTAGAATGATCTGCTCCGGTAGAGCAAATATTTTTTTGAGCCATTGTAATGCGCTAGGAACTGTGTTAGGCAATTGAAAAAGAACTGTGATACCATTCATCCTGATATCAAGATGGAATGATGGATAAGCATGGAGGAATTTGTATTAAAATGCATTTATTATGAATTAAGAATACTGATCTATAAAGGTGTTTACTATGGCTATCATTTTTTTAATTGTCTTCCAAATTATATGCATAATCTCTCCCTAAAATACCGATGAACAGTGAATAACACAGTGTCTAGGTAGTAAAAGGTGAAAATTTGACTCTGGATAATTCAATAATTCATACAGAACCACAATTGAACTTTAGTTTCCAGGTAGGATGGAACTATCCATTTATTTTGGAGAAATAAAATCCATTTGACCATGGATTTTTTAAAAACCAGTGCTTAACTTGATTTTCCTATAAATTCTGACTTCTACCAACATCTTTTTCCAATTGTTAGGTTCTCTGAGCTTTTCCTTCTCCTTCCATTAAATATGTAATACTTGTATTCAACTTAGACGTAAGAAAAGGTAGCCAGTATGTCTTTCAAGGGCATGAATAAAAAGCCATCATGATCAGTTGAATGTCCTTTATGGTAGCAAAGTTATTTTGTGAGTCAGTTGTATTACTCACACACATCTGTTTCCATGTGATTAGTCGTTTTAGCAACAGAAGACTTTATAAAGATGATCCATAAATTTACATATTCTGTTTTTCTCCCTCAGACTACAACACTAGCTCCAGTTACCTGAACGATTTCAATTTTTTTATGATGAACAGAATAAAATGTTTAGAGGACAAAAGGGAGATACACTTAATTAAGAGTTTTGTAATTTCTTACAGATGCTCAGTTATCCTTTTTATTGTTTTCTATTGATAGGTGGAGCTGGAAGTCTGTCGTTTACTGTAGATGTTCATGGTAATAATGGACTAACACAGAAAAACGAGCAGTTGCTTATATGTTTCATGTGGATTTACTTTGTGAGATAATAGAAGGCAAAAAATTTCTGTTCCTGATTCTTGACCTTTAAACATCATAGTGTTTGCTTTTCCAATCAATGGACTCTTTCTTTTGAAGCCTTCATCTGTGCCTTGTCTTTTCGTGGCTTGTGTAGCAGTGGTGTGCTATTTCCAAATAAGTTCCGTGTGGGCTGCAGGTGGCTGAAAAGATGTCCTCACTGGGCTGGTTGTATTTCATTTATTGGACTCTCAGATTTTACCAGAGGAACTTCTAGGAAGTAACTCTGGATTCTAGCTGGGTTTCAAAGGGCAGTTAGTTTAACTTATTTACTGAACACTTGCTGTGAACCAAGAGGCTGTGGGCCAGAAGTGGGAGGCAAAGAGACAAAAAAGTACTGTCTGCTCTCAAGAAGCTTGCCATCTGGGCTAAGCTAAAGACGTATCTCCTTTGCTGGCTCCTGTTCATGTTCTCCACCTCTAAAAATAAAGATACCATAGGATTTGGTCCTCGGACCTCTTCTCTTTTGTTCTCATCCTTAGGTACTTTTTTCCAGTCCTGCGTCTTTACGTGCCTCCTCTATTCTAATAACTGCCAGATTCATTCCTCCAGCTCTGATCTGCCCCTGAGTTTCAGCCTAGTATTTCCAAAGGCCTACCTGACATCTCCACCTGAATGTTTAAACCTGTTGTGTCCCAAACCAAAGTTCCGATACCCTCCCTTACCTTTCTCTGGCCACTGCCTCTACTGCCACGTCTGTTCCTCTGCAAGTTTTCCATCGCTCGTTTTTCCAGTTGCCAGGGACAAAACCTCAGAGTTGTCCCTGATTTCCTTCTCCCATACTCCACATCTAGTCGATTAGGTTTTTTTCTTTCAGTACCACTTCCAAAAATATATAGGCAATCTGTCTATTTCTTACCATTCATTTTAGTTCAAGCTTCCATCGTGTCTTACCTGTATTATTCTAGCACCCTCCTATATGGTCTCCCTCAATTCACCTTGCCCCTGTGGCTTATTCTCCACCTGGGAGCCAGTTTATCAGAGCTCAAGTTTATTTAAAAAACAAAAAACGAAAAAGCCTTCCCGTGCTGTTCCTGAAACCCATCAAGCACACTCCCACCTCAGGCCTTTGTACTTTTTCCCTCTGTGGAATGCACAAGGTTAACTGCATGGCTTTCTCTCTTTGGGATACCTTATCAGAGACTCCTCCCTGACCGGCTGATCTCAAACAGTGCGACTCTGTCTCCTGCAATTCTCTTAACCTACTTTTATTTTTCTTATTTAGCAACACCTGAGTTGCATTTTTTATACACTCCTGGCCTCCCCACACTCTACTGTAAGTTCTGTAAAGGCAGGGACTTCTATTTTGTACTTGGCCCTACCCTCAACGCCTAGGGTGGTGCCTGACAAAACAGCCAAAATAGCTCAGTAAAATGACTGAATCTCCGCATATGCTCAGGGAGCACGAAGCAGGGTTACTCTGCTCTGCTGAAAAAGGTGGTACTTCCTAGACAATGAATGAGTCAACCTGGTGAAGGGGAGGGGAGAATGTTCCAGACAGAAGGGCAAAAAAGGAAATAACTCCTGATGTGTAGTGATCTGCAGTGGTTTGAAATGCTTCGTGGAAAGTAGCCACAGTAGTCCTGGGCGGGAAGGTAGGAGCCAGGGCAGGCCCTTGAAGACCTTGGTATGCCATGCCAGGACACTAGGACTTTTTCTTGCATGCAGTGGAAAATCATTGAGACATTTCAAGTGGGGAAGTTCCTCGGGCAGATTGTGGTTTCTATTTCGAGGGAGAAGCTTAGAGAGAACTAGTTAATAACTGAAACTTTGGTAAAGCAAATGTGCACTGGGGGTGGCTTATGTCCTTATGCAGAGGGGCACGTGAGGACTGAATTCCATTGTGGAATTTGAAATAGTCCTTAGAAAACGCATGGGGAAGTTCTACTTGTTTTCTGATATGTATAGCCCTGATTTATCTAGGGGTATAAGAGTATCATTTTTAGAGAAAAAGAAACCTACACGTTTGTGAATCTGTGCAAGTTAAAGCGTACTATCGTTTTTGCCTCGCCGTTTATCAAATGTCTGTCTGCATTGCCTATATTTATCAGTTTTTCCTTTATGTTGTTTGCTTTATCTCAATTTCCTCTGCGTGAATTTAAATTGCTTATTTAGTACTGAACTAATACCGGTCTTCCTCTGTCAAGTTTTAAAGAGAAACAAAAAGAAAAACCATGTAACTTTTAGAAATCAACATCATGTGAACATAAGGGAAAGGAAGCAAAAATAATATAAAAACAAGGAGGGGGACAAAACATAAGAGATTCTTATTAAATACAGAGAACAAACTGAGGGGTGCTGGAGGGATTGTGGGTGGGCGGATGGGCTAAATGGGTAAGAGGCATTAAGGAAGACAACTTGTTGGGATGAGCACTGGGTGTTCTACGTAGGGGATGAATCACTGGAATCTACTCCTGAAATCATTATTGAACTATGTGCTAACTAACTTGGATGTAAATAATAAAACAAAAAAAATCAACATATCATGTATCTTTTACGGTTCAACTGTTTCTTTGGGGGAGGCGGTTGGTGGTTTTTTGTTTTTTTGTTGTTTGTTACATTTTTATTTTAATCACCTGGTGCTCATCACACATGTGCCCTCCTTAATCCCCGTCACCTATTTCACTCATCCCCACCCCTTCCATCTGGTAACGATCAGTTTTGTTCTCCATAGGTAAGAGTCTGTTTATTGGTTTGTGTCCCTCTTTTTTCTTCTTTGCTCCTTTGTTTTGTTTCTTAAATTCCACATTTGAATGAAATCATACAGTATTTGTCTTTCTCTGACTGACTTATTTCACTTAGCCTTGTACTCTCCAGCCCCATCCATGTTGTTGCAAATGGCAAGATTTCATTCTTTTTTATGGCTGAATAATGTTCTTTTGTATGTATATACCACATCTTTTTTACCCTTCATTTGGGCTGCTTCTGTATCTTGGCTATTGTAAATAATGCTGCTGTGAACGTAGGAGTGTATGTGTCCCTTTGATACAGTATTTTTGATTAGTAGTTTTGTATTCTTTGGGTAGATACCAGTAGTGTGATTGCTGGATCGTAGGGCACTTCTATTTTTCACTTTCTGAGGAACCTCCATATGTTTTCCAGAGTATCTGCACTAGTTTGCATTCCCACCGGCAGTATACCCAAGGTTCCTTTTTCTCCAGATCCTTGCCCAAACCTGTTGTTTCTTCTGGTTTGAAGTTTAGCCATTCTGACAGGTGTGAGGTGTTGTCTCATTGTAGTTTTGATTTGTATTTCTCTGACAATAAGTGATGATGAGCATCTTTTCATGTGTCTGTTGGGCATCTGGATGTCTTCTTTGGAGAAATGTCTGTTCATGCCTTCTGCCCATTTTTAACTGGATTATTTGCTTTTTGGGTGATGCATTTTAGAAGTTCTTTATATATTTTGGAACTAATCCTTTGTCGGATATGTCATTTGCAAATATCTTCTCCTACTCAGTAGGTTGTCTTTTAGTTTTGTTGACTGTTTCCTTCACTGTACAGAAGCTTTTTATTTTAATGTAGTCCCAGTAGTTTATTTTTGCTTTTGTTTCCCTTGCCTCAGGGGACCTATCTACTGCTGATGTCACAGACATACTGCCTGTGCTCTCTTCAAGGATTTTTATGGTTTCAGGTCTCACATTTAGGTCTTTCATCCATTTTGAATTTATCTTTGTGTATGGTGTAAGAAAGTGGTCCAGTTTCATTCTTTTGCATGTTGCTGTCCAGTTTTCTCAACGTCATTTGTTGAAGATGTTTCTTTTTGTTTTTGATGATAGTGGGGAGGAAGTAAATTCACTGATTTGGGGGATCTCTTTTTTTCAGGCTTTGAATTTTGTTTTTCATGAAGAGTTAGAAGAGGCACAGCTCCAGTGAACAATTATTTGCTGGGAAGAGACACTGTTGTCAGAGAGAGCAGCAAAGCCAGAAATAGGTTTTCTTAAAGGCTTTGCTTCAGTTTTACTCTCCTTCGATACCTCACTTTCTGTTTGTCCTAAGGGGTCCCTAAACTATGCCCCGGGAAGTCCTTAATTATGATGTCAAGGATTATATTAGGCATTCCTCAAATGCTTATTGGCTTGTCATTAGTGGCATGCTTTTTAAAATATGGAGAGTATGTTTTTTTCCTCCTTAAGACTAATGGCTTTTCTAAATACAGCTGATTGTATCTTCACGTTATTGTGAGAGCAGGGCAGCAGCTTGTATTCAGACACCACCTTAGTGAAGGCTTGCTTTGTCTTGGATGCTGGAGAAATCCTAGTGTGCTGCATCTGTTACCTCATATTCCTTCCAGACAGAGGACCTGCTGTTGTGAAGGAACATTCCTACACTGGACAGGAGTCTCTTGGGCTTCTCCATATTGCCAGGCTCCATCATCCTCTGACAAGGGCCGTGACACAGCACTCCTCCCATTCAGCTTCCAGTCTGATGAGAAACAAAAGGGGCTTTCTCCTTGGCGCACCACGGAGAGCCCCTGAAATGGTAGCTTTCCCTGTCGCTCACAGCCTTTGTCATTCCAATTACCTTGGACTTGATTTTGACTTCTTGCCACTTTCCCAGCCCAGCAGAAGATAGGCTACCTTCCTCATCTTGATTGGAGTTATATATGAGAATTTGCATATACCTGCAAAGGAAAGAGAGAATGAGAATCGGCCCGCCCACATCATGGTCTTGGGGGAAATGATCTTTGGCGTCTCGACTTTTGTTTTGGCCAGGGCAGGGGCCAGTTTTGATCTTTGTTTTGCTTCTGTTTGCTTTTTAGGATTAAAAAAAAAAAAATACTGAGAACAATAAAATAAAATACTCATGTTCACGTTATTCAGAACTGGTGATTACTAATATTTTACTATTCACTACCAGTTTATTTTTTAAATTGGAAGTAACAGTATCACAGGTGAAATTAGAGGAGGTTTTTGCCCCTGTTCTCAGTCCTGTTTATGCCAAGAAGTAATCCCTGGCAAGAATTTGATGTGTATCCCTTCTGTCTACTTACTGTATTGTATATATCCATAAAAATATAAAATGGGATTTTATAACTCTTTGTTAATATGCACTGCAGTTTCTTCTCTCCGTCTATAACTTTTCAGTCTCCACTCTTTTCACTTTGTATTTTGTTGAAAAGAAGTTTCAAAAGTTTACCATTAACCGTGTCAGTCTTTCACTCTGTGGTTTATTCTTACTCCATCTTTTTTAACAAAATCTTTTCTTTTCCAGAGATCACTTAAGATAATCTCCTGGCTTTTTTTCTAAATGTGTTTTCACATTTGTGTCCTTGATCCACCTGGAATCTGTTTTTGCCGATGGTGTCAAATAGAGATCTGACGGTTTGATTTTTCCCCCATATGGATAATTGGTGTTCACCACTGATCTTTAATGCCGCCTCTGTCATATATCTCATTTTTTACATGCACGCGTGGTTCTGCCTCCACCCTGGTCTTTTCCACTGGTGTATGTGTCCTTTCCTATACTGTTACAAAATCATGAAATCACATTGCAAAGTCTGAATTCCCATTAAGGGCAGGTCTCTACACCTAATTGTTTCTCAGATTACCTTTGAGATTGTAGCCTCATTTCCCTAGTAAATTTTAGGGTTGACTTTCCAAGAACCACAAAATTCCTGCTGCAGTTTGGATTCTGATTGTATTGAATTCACTGACTAATTTGGGAGAATTGACAGCTTGATACTATTTTGTCTTCTCATCTGTGAACATAGGAGATCTTCCCATTTAATTCAGAGCATCTTTTATGTCCTTCAGCATTGTTTCTAATTCTCTCTCAAAGGCCTCGTGCAAAAGGCCTGGTGCATGTTTGTTCAGTTCTGTTTCTAGGCGTCTTATGCCTTTTGTTGCTATTTTAAATGAAATCATTTTTTCTGTTACTGCTTTCTAATTGCCTGTTGTTGGTGTAGAAGAATGCTGTGTATTTGTGTGTGCTGGTCATGTATCCATCAGTCTCGCTGTCGCTGTCGTATAAGATAGTTAATCTCTACTTTCTTCTGGGTTTCTAGGTAGACAGTCCTGCAGTGTAGTATTATCAGTAAAAGAGGGCATCGTCATCTCGTTTCTCACCGTTTCTCACTTTGCTTCCAAAGTTTCGGTGTGAAGTATTTTGATGTGAAATACGACTTTTGCTGTCGGTTTTTCATAGTTGTTTTTCATATCAGGTCGAGGTACTTACTGCCTCTGTTTTTCTAAGAGTTTCTTTTAATATGAACAACTATTGTTTTTTTACAGAATGTTCTTTCTGTAGTAAGGTGAACATGTTGTTTTGATAATCTGAATTTTAGTGATACGTTTTTCAGATAGTGAACCATCTTTGCATTCCTGGAATATTCAACCTGGTTGTAAAATATTAAGTGTTCTTTTACAACACTGCAGAATCTAATTTCATGATTTTATTTAGGATGTTTCTATCCATTTTCATATTGAAATATTTGGTATTGGTTTGTAATGTTCTTTTCTACTGTTCTTTTATGGTTTTGTTATTGAAGGTTATATTATTAGCTTCATAAAATGAATTGGATTGGTAATTTTATGTTTTTCTATTAAAGTAACTTTTTCATTTAGTTTTAACTTTTTATAGTCATTCATAATATTCTTAGGATTTGGGAATAGGTGTTTATGTTTTTAAATTACTTTATTCTATTTAATTCTCATTTGGACTAGGTGATGCTTCCACATGGAACCCAACTGAAAATTTCTGAAACCGTATAGACCATAAACCAAGTCTTCCCACTTTTTTTTAAAAATGTATATTTATTTATTTATTTATTTTGAGAGAGAGAGAGAGAGAGAGAGAGCGCGCGCGCACACGCACATGAGCAGGGGAGGGAAAGAGAGAATCCCAAGCAGGCTCCGTGCTGTTGACACAGAGCCTGATGCGGGGCTCAATTTCACAAATTGTGAGATCATGACCTGAGCCAAAATCAAGAGTCACATGCTTAACTGACTGAGGTGCCCCTCTTCCCACTTTTATCCTTAGCAGCAGCTATTCAGATATGTGGTCCCCAGGTAACTACTGACACTGTTTTCTTGTTACAGTTACCATTGCTGTTTAGTGCATAATTTTTGTACATAGCCTTGCTTTTTTTTTACTTAACAGTAGATCTTCAACAACATTCTAAAATGCCCTTATTATATATTTGTACACACACACACACACACACCCTCTATATAGTTGATCTTTTGTGATCAAAGAAAAGTGCTGCATTAATAGTCATCTCCTTTTTCATTCTGAATGTTTATTTCTGCCTTTCTCTCTCTTTTTTTAATTGGTCCTACTAAATGATTATATTTCTAGTAGTATCCTTTGTTTAAAGGTTTATTGAGGTATAGGTTTATTGAGGTATAATTGACAGAGTAAGTTCTACTATTTTTAAGTATACATTTCTGAGTTTTGACAAAACTACAATTATGTAACTACCACCACAGTCAGAACATACAACTGTTCTATCGCCCAAAAAAGTCTTTCCCTGACCTCATCCTCTGGCATCCACTGATCTGTTTTCTGACCCTATAGTTTTCACTTTTCCAGAATGTCACATAAATAGATGTATTATGATATAGAATCACATAGTATATAACCTTTTCTTTCAATTGAAATTTTTATCGAGATAATTGTAGATTTACATGTAGTTGTAAAAAATAGTACAGGGGCGCCTGGGTGGCTCAGCCAATTAAGCATCTGACATCAGCTCAGGTCATGATCTCACAGCCCGGAAGTTCGAGCCCAGTGGTGGGCTTTGTGCTGACAGCTCAGAGCCTGGAGCCTGCTTCAGATTCTGTGTCTACCTCGCTCTCTGCCCCTCCCCAGCTTGTGCTCTCTCTCTCTCTCTCTCTGTCAAAAATGAATAAACATTAAGAAAAAATTAAAAAAATATATACAGCCAGGTCCCATGTACCCTTTATCTATTTACTCCCAATAGTAAAATTTTGCAGAATTGTGGTACGGTATTTTAGCGTTGATACAGTTCACTGATTTTATTCAGATTTCTCCAGTTTTACTTCTACATGTGTATGTGTGTCTGTGTCTATTTTAGTTCTCTATGTTTTATTGCATGTGTAAGTTTATGTATCCACTGCCATTGTCAAGATGAACAGTTCCATCACCAATGACCTTTCACATTGCCTTTTTATAACCACACTCTACTCCCTGCCAGCTCCCCTATTCCCATCTCTGTCCCTTAGCAACCACTAATCTTATCTTCATTTATAAAATTTTGCCATCTCAAAAATGTTAGAAAAATAGAAGCATACAGTATATAACCTTTTGGGATTTTTTTTTTTTTTTCTCACTTAGCTTAATTCTCTGGAGAGTCATCTAAATTGTTACATGTATCAGTACTTTGTGCCCTTTTTATTGCTACGTAGTACTCTTTTATTCTTTTTAATTAATACCTACTCAAAGCGTCACCGATCTGTCTATTTTTACTAACCTCTTTTTTTTTTTTTTAAGTTTATTTATTTTGAGAGAGAGAGTGTGTGTGCTAGTTGGGGAGGGGCAGAGAGAAGGGGAGACCGAGAATCCCAAGCAGGCTCTGCACTGTCGGCGCAGACCGTGTCTCCGAGCTCTATCTCGCAAACTGTGAGATGGTGACCTGAGCTAAAACTGAGAGTCAGACACTTAACCAACTGAGCCACCCAGGGGCCCCTGCTTTGTAGTATTCTATGCTATATATGTACTAAAGTTTATTTAACCCTTCATTTATTGAAGAACATCTGGATTGATTCCAGTTTGGGGTTATTACAAATAATATATGAATATTCTTGTATAGGTTTTTTTTTTATGAACATAAGTTTTCATTCCTTGGGATAAATGCCAAGGAGTGCAATTGCCGAACAGCACGGTAGTTGCATATATAGTTGTTTTGTTTTTTTTTAACTTGTTTTATTCTTTATTTTTTTAAATTTACATCCATAGTTTTATAAGGAGCTACCATACTGTTTTCTAGAATGACTGTATCATTTTACATTGCCACCTGCGAGAAATGGGTGATCAAATTTCTCTGCAGCATTTTCTTGCTGGCATTTGATGTTGTCACTTTTTTCATATTTTAGCCATTCTGGTCAGTGCATAACATCTCCTGATGGCTGATGACTTAATCCCCTGGAATTCGCTGATGGCTAAAGATCTTGAATACCTTTTCATGTGCTTATTTGCCATCTGTAAAGCCTCCAGTGACATATCTCTGTGGTTTTTGCCCAATTTTTGATTGGATTGTTTCTTTCCTTACTGTTGAGTTTGAGAGCTATTTATATACTTGAGATACTACTTCTTTGTTAGATATGTGGTTTGCAAATTTTTTCTATTAGTATGTAGCTTTGTCTTTTTGTTTTTTTCCTGTGAGCTTTCATAGCACAAAAATTTTTAATTTTGATGAGACCCAATTTACCAGTTTTTCCTTTTATGAATTGTGCTGTTAGTGTTAATAACTCTGCCTAGGCATAGATATTGAAGTTTTTCTTGTTTTTTCCTAAAAGTTTTATCGTTTTACATTGTACATTCGAATCTGTCATCCATTTTTTTTTTTTTTTTAATTTTTTTTTTTTTTTTTTTCAACGTTTATTTATTTTTGGGACAGAGAGAGACAGAGCATGAACCGGGGAGGGGCAGAGAGAGAGGGAGACACAGAATCGGAAACAGGCTCCAGGCTCCGAGCCATCAGCCCAGAGCCTGATGCGGGGCTCGAACTCACTGACCGCGAGATCGTGACCTGGCTGAAGTCGGACGCCTAACCGACTGCGCCACCCAGGCGCCCCTCTGTCATCCATTTTGAGTTAATTTCAGTGCAAGGTGGGAAGTTTAAGCTGAGGCTCTTTTTTTTTTTTTTTTTTTTTTTACCTCTAGTTGTCCAGTTTTCTAGCACTATTTGTTGAAAAGGCTGCTTGACCCACTGCATTGTTTTGCAGCTTTTTAAAAAAATCGTGAGAGTGTGTGTGTGTGGGTATATATCTGGGTTTTCTGTTCTGTTCCACTGATTTATGTCTCTTATTATTCCACAAGTACCACACTGTCTTGTAGCTATATAATTAGCTTTCATATCATATACAATGATTCTTCCCACTTTATTCTTCAAGAGTATTTTAGTTATTCTAGGACCTTTGCCTTTCTATATAAATTTTAGACTAAGTTTGTCTATGTCTACAAAAAATCTTGCTGAGATTTTGATGGGAATTTTATTAAACCTGTAGATCAGTTTGGGGAAGATTGACACATTTACTATATCGGATCTTCCAATGCATGAACACAGTATGTCTCTTCATTTAATTAGGCCTTTTTAATTTCTTCCATTGGCATTTTATAATTTTCAACATACAAGACTTACAAATCTTTTGTTAGATTTACACCTGAGTATTTCATGTCATTTGCAAATATAAAAATTTTATTTATGCCTTTCCAATCTGTATGACCTTTTTCTTTTTCTTGCCTTATTGCAGTGGCTAGAACTTCCAGTACTGTGTTGCATACGAGTGGTAAGAGTGGACATCCTTGCTTTGATCCCAATCTTAGGGAAAAGCATTCAGTCTTTTACCACTAAGTATAATGTTAGCTATGGGATTTTTCGTAGATGCTCTTTATCAAGTTGAAGTAGTTTTCCTCTATTTCTAACATGCTGAAAGTTTTTATTATAAATAGATATCAGTTCTTTTCAAATGCTGTTTCTGTGTCAATCTGATTTCTCTCGTTCAGCTTATTGATATGAGAGCTATATTGATTGATTTTCAAATGTTGAACTGGCATTAGATACCTAGAATAAATTCCTCTTTATCATAGTGTATGTTTCTTTTTTTACATTTTTGGATTTGGTTTGCTAATACTTTGTTGAGGATTTTTGTGTTTAAGGTCATAAGAGATATTAGTATGTAGTATTCTTCTTTTAAAAAAATGTATTTTATGTGCTTTTGGTATCAGGGTAACACTGGCTTCATAAAATGAGTTGGTAAGTGTTCCCTTCTCTTCTGTTTTCTGGAAAAGTTGTCTACAATTGGTGTTAATTTTTTTTTTTGTCATTTAAACAATTTTTTAAATTTTCACTGTAGTAAAACACATATAACAAAATTTGCCATCTTAACTATTTTTTTAATTGTGGTAAAATGTACATAATGTAAAATGTACTACCTTAACCACTTTAAAGTGCAGTTTGGTTGTGTTAAATACATTTCTATTGTTGTACAGCAAATCTCCAGAACATTTTTCATCTTGTAAAACTGAAACTCTATACCCATTAAACATCATCTTCTCATTACCCACTCCTTCTAACTCCTTGCCGTCACCTGTCAATTACTGTTCTTTCTGTCCCTGTGAATTTGACTATTCTAGATACCTTCTATAAATGAAATCATACAGTATGGTTTTTGTGACTGACTTATGTCACTTAGCCTAATGTCCTCGAGGTTCATCCATGTTGTAGCATGTGACAGGATTTCCTTTTTTTTTTTTAAGGCTGTATAATATTTTATTGTATGTATATCCACATTTTATTTAACCATTCATCCATCAATAGACATTTGAGTTGCTTCTACCTCATGGCTATTATGAATCATGCTGCTGTGAACATAGATGTGCAGATTTCTCTTTAAGACCCAGCTTTATAATTCTTTGCATCCCAGAAATTGGATTGCTGGATCCTTTGGTAAATCTCTTTTTAAATTTTTGAAGAACCACCATACTGTTTATTTTCATAGTGATTGTATCATTTTACAGTGACACCAACAGTAAACAACAGTTCCAATTTCTCCACTGACCAACACTGATTATTTTGTGTATATGTGTGTAGGTTTTTTTCATTTTTGTTTTGTTTTGTTTTGTTTTTTTGGAAATAGCCATCCTCATGGGTGTGAGGTGGGATTTCACTGTTGTTTTGATTTGTATTTCTTTAATTACTAGTGATGTTGAACATCTTTTCATATGCTTGTTGGCCATTTGTATGCCATCTTTGGAAAAATGTCTATTCAAGTCCTTTGCCTATTTTTAAATCATTTTTCTTTCTTATTTTTTGTTATTGACCTGAAAGAATTCTTTATATATTTTGGATATTAACCCCTTGTCAGATATATGATTTGCAAATATCTTCTCCAATTATGTAAGTTAGCTTTTTCTCTGCTCATTGTTTCCCTTGATGTACACAAGTTTTTAAGTTTGAAGTAATCCCATTTGTCTATTTTTGCTTTTGTTGCCTGTGCTTTTGGTATAATATCCAAGAAATCATTGCCAAATCCAATGTTAGTGAGACTTTTCCCCTATGTTTTCTTCCTAGCAGTTTTATAGTTTTGGGTTGTACATTTAGGTCTTTGATACATTTTGACTTAATTTTTGTATGTAGTTAAGATGAGGATCCACTCTAACTTTTTTGCATGTGGATATTCGATTTTCCCAGCACTGTTTGTCCTTTATATATTGAGTGGTCTTGACAGCTTTATTGGAGATCATTTGACCACATACATGTTGTTTTATTTCTGGCCTGTTTATTCTCTTGCATTGGTCTATATGTCTGTCTTTATGCCAGTAACAAACTGTTTTGATTACTGTAGCTTTGTAATATTTTGAAGGAAGGAAGTGTGAGTCCTCCAAGTTCATTCTTCCTTTTCAAAATTATTTTGGCTATTCAGGGTCCTTTGATATTCCATATGAATTTGAGGATGATTTTTTTCTTTTTCTGCAAAAAAAAAAAAAAGTGCTATTGGAATTTTGATGGAGATTGCATTGAATCTGTATATTACCTTGATTAGTATAACATCTTAATAATATTAAATATTTTAATCTGTGAACATGGAATTTTTCCCATTTATTTGTATTTATTTCAGCAATGTTTCGTAGTTTTCAGTGTTATTTTCCTTTTTTTTCCTTTAAACATTTTTCTCTTTTTTTTAATGTTTAATTGATTTTTGAGAGAGCACAAGTGGGGGAGGGACAGAAAGAGAAGGGGGGACAGAGGATCTGAAGCAGGCTCTGCGCTGACAGCAGAGAGCCTGATGCAGGGCTTGAACTCACGAACCATGAGATCGTGACCTGAGCCAAAGTCAGATGCTCAACCGACTGAGCCACCCAGGTACCCTTGTTGTTTTCCCTTTTTTAAAAATGCCATTTGGGGGTGCCTGGTGGCTCAGTTGGTTAAGTGTCTGACTTCAGCTCGGGTTATGATCTCATGGTTCATGGGTTCGAGCCCTGTGTCGGGCTCTGTGCTGACAGCTCAGAGCCTGGAGCCTGCTTTGGATTCTGTGTCTCCCTCTCTCTCTGCCCCTCCCCTGCTCATACTCTGTCTCTCTCAAAAATAAATAATAAACATTTTTTATAAAGTGCCATTTTGATTTCTACTACCTTTATTATTTCCTTCCTTTTGCTTGATTTGCTCTTCTTTTTCTAGCTTTTGAGGTAGGTAGGAATGTAGATTATTGATTTGAGGTCTTTCCTAATAAACATTTAGTGCTTGAAATTACACTCACAGCACTGTTGGCATCCCATGTTTTGATGTGTTATGTTTTAATTTTCATTCAGCTCTTTGTTTTTAAAAAATTATTTGAGCCTTTCTCTCTGATCTCTAGATTATTTAAAAGTTGAATTTCCAAGTATTTAGGACTTTTCCTAAATTGTTATCTTTCTGTTATCGATTTCTACTTTGGTTCTCTTATGGTCAGAGAACATACACTAGGTAATACTAATTCTTTTAAATTTGTTAAAGTTAATTTTATGTCCTATCTTGGTGATTATTTCATGTACTTCAAAAAGTGTGTATTCTGCTATTGTGGGGCATAAAATTCTATATATGTCAGTTGGACACTGATGATTGATTGTTTTGTGCAAATCTGTGTTCTTGCTCATTTTCTGCCTAGTAGTTCTATCATTTCCTGAAAAGAGATGTAGGCACCCCTTTGAGTCTACTTTCTTTTACTACACATGATGCATTTGATATTCATCTATCTTGTGTATACCACTAATGAGATCCTTTTTACTGCCCAGTAGTATTCTTTTATATAGATGTAACAGTTTCGTGATTCGTCAACTGAAGTACATTTGGAGTGTTTCCTTTTTTTTTTTTTTTTTTTAGCAATTTATTAAGAAAGCTGTGATAAATAGCTACAGGTTTCTGTGTGTGAATACACTTCTTCTTTCTCTTGCATAAATACCCAGAAGTGGAATTGCTGAGTCACATGGAAAGTATATGTTTAACTTGCTAAGCTGTTTTCTAAAGTGGTACACCATTTTGCTTTCCCACTAACTACATGTGAGAGTTCCTATTGTTCCACATCCTTATCATCACTCAGTATTTTCAATTTCTTATTTCTGTTTTGTTTTTGTTCTGTTTTTTGTTTTATTTAATTTTAGCCATTCTAATAGATGTATAGTGGTATCTCATTGTAGTTTTAATTTGCATTTCCCTAATGACCAATGATGTTGAGCATATTCTTAGGAGCTTCTTTGCCATCCAGATACCTTCTTTGGTGAAGTGTCTGTTAAAATCTTTTGCCCATTTTCGTAGTAGGTTTTTTGTTTTCTTATTATTGGATTTTGAGAGTTCTTTATATACACCAGATATACATCCCTTGCCAGATGTGTGTTTGGTACATTTTTTTCTCTCAGTCTGGCTTCTCATTGCGTTCCTCAAATACTTTTTTCAAAAGCAGTAAAGAAAATTTTGAAGACATTCAACTCATTGTTCTTTTTTCCTTTTATTGATCATGCTTTTGGTGTGATATCTAACAAATTTTTGACTAACCCAAGATCACAGAGATTATCATGTGTGTTTTCTAGACATGTTACAGTTTTAAGTTTTACATTTAAGCTTTTGATTCATTTGAGCTAATTTTTGTATATGGTGTAGAATATGAATTTTTTTGTTTTGTTGAAACTTTGGCATATGAGCGTCAATTGTTCTAGCAGTGTTTATTGATAAGACTATCCCTTCTCTATTGAATTGATTTTATACTTGTGTTGAAAATCAGTCAACCATATAGGTAGACTCTACTCCTGGATTCTCTGTTCTTTTCTATTAATCTATGTGTCTATCCTTTTTGCTAGTATCACATTGTCTTGATTCCTGTCACTTTATAGTCTTGAAATTCAGGTCATGTTGGTCCTCCAACTTTGATCTTTTTTTCAAAGTATTGTGGCTATGTTAGTTCCTTTGCTTTTTCATATAAATATTAGGATAAGCTTGTTGAATTCTAGGGGAAAAAAATTCTTCTGGGATTTTGATTGTGGTTGTGTGGAATCTGGCAGGACAATTTGAATAGGATTGACATCTTGATAATATTGAGTCTTCCTGTTCATGAACCAGTATATTTCTCCGTGTATGTAAGTCTTATTTGATTTCTTTTAGAAATTGGTGTTTTGTATTTTTCCACATATAGATCCTGCTCATATTTTGTTACATTTATACATAAGGATTTCATGTGTTTTAGTCCTGTTAAAAATAGTATTTTTTATGTTCAATTTTCAATTGTTCATTGCTAGATGTAGAAATACGTGTGATTTTTGTATA
Source organism: Leopardus geoffroyi (assembly GCF_018350155.1). Taxonomy (NCBI): domain Eukaryota; kingdom Metazoa; phylum Chordata; class Mammalia; order Carnivora; family Felidae; genus Leopardus; species Leopardus geoffroyi. The sequence continues at coordinate 18,316,678 of NC_059329.1, forward strand.
TTGACTTTGTATTCTACAACCTTGCTAAACTTATTAGTTCTAGTAGTTCTTTTATTTAGAATTATTGTAGTAGATTTATTGTAGACAATCATGTTATCTATGAAGTACAGTGTGTGTTTTCTTTTCCAATCTATATAACTTTTTAAAATTTCCTTTTTCTATTTTTCTTATTTTTCTGCATCTGCTGAAAAATTTATACAGTTTTTCTCAGTCTGTCCACATAGTGACTTATATTGGCTGATTTTTTTAAATGTTTAACTAGCCTTAAATTCCCAGGATAAATCTCACTTGGTTATAATGATTATCTCCTTTTTATGTTGGTGGATTTCATTTGCTAATATTTTGTTGATGATTTTTTGCATCTGTTCACGAGGGATATTGATTTTTAATTGTCGTTTCTTATAATGTCTTTGTCTCATTTAATATTGGGATAGCACTTGCCTCATAAAATGAACTTGTGAGTTATCTCTCCTCTTCTCTAAAAGAGTTTGTGTGGCATTAGTATTATTTCTTTCTTAAATATTTTGTAGAATTTGTCAGTGAAGCCATCTGTGCCTGGTGTTCTTTGCTGGAAGCTTTAACTATGATTTAATTTATTTAAGAGATATAACTTGATTCAAGTTATGTCCTTCTTGAATGAGCTTTGGTAGTTTGTGTCTTTGAAGAAATTAACCCGTTTCATCTTAGTTATTGAATTTATGGGCATAAAGCTGTTCATAATACTCACTTATTATAAACCTTTAAGGTCTGTAGTGTCTGTAGTGATGTTCTTTGTTCAATCCTGATACTGATATCTTCTTTTCTTGATCAATTTGGCTAGAGGTTTCTCAAATTTGCTCCCCTTAAGATCCAGATTTGAGTTTTATTGGTTTTCTTTTTTCCCCCTGCATTCTATTTCACTGATTTCTGCTAATATCTTTATAATAATTCCTTTCTTCTAGCTTTGGGCTTAATTTGATCATCTTTTTCTAGCTTTGTAAGGTAAAAGCTTATGTCATTGATTTGAGACCTTTCTTTTTTCTCTTATAAACATTTAATTATATAAATTTTCTTCTAAACCCTGTGTTAACTACATTCTATACATTTTCATATATTGTATTTTCATTTTCATTGAAGTCAGATATTTTCTAATTTCTCTTGTGACTTTCCTTTTCTTATGCATAGGTTATTTACAGGTGTGTTGTGTATCTTCCAAATACTTGGGGATTTTTCAGCTATCTTTCTGTTAATGATTTCTAGTTTAATTTCATTGCAGTAAGATAACATACTTTGTATTATTCTGATTCTTTTTAATTAATTGAGATATATTTTTGGTGTAGAATATGGTCTGTTTTGGTCAGTACTCCACATGTAGTAGAAAAAAAATGTGTGTTCTAATGTTGGGAAGTATGTTTTATAAATGTCAGGTCAAGTTTTTAGTAGTGTTCATGTCTTTTATGTTTTTAATGATATTCTGTCTGCTTATTCTATCAATTATTGAGAAAGGAGTGTTGTAGTCTCCAACTGTAATTGTGGATTTGTTTTTTTGTACCTTCAATTCTATCCATTTTTGCTTCATTATCTTGAAGCTGCATTGTTAGGTACATACACACTGAAGATTGTTATGTCTCCCTGTTTGAGTTTACCTCTCCCTATCTAATGGTTTTGCAGTTGTCTCTAACTAGCTTCCCAGCCTCTGGTCCCACGGTAATTGTAGTTAGTACCTGTCTAGTCACCTAGGCAGCAGGTGATTTGATTCAATTCCTGGTGCCAGAGCTGTCTTTTTCATTCTTTTATCTAGACCCTTTGCTCTAAAGAGCATTGGATCTGTAGCAGTTTTTTGCATTCTTATTTTCTGTTCAGCCTTACATCCCTCCAACTCTACCCCTGCTTCATGCAGTGAACCTGGCTTGAGTTCCTCTCTCTCCCATAGAGTACTTTTACTCTCCTTTGACTAACAGGACTTTAGATCCTGACTGCCACCACCTGCTTTGGGTTTGGGATCCAGTGGTTCTGTGGTTTACTTGTGTGCTTTGCATTTCTTTTCTGTGTCTGGTCCATAGAAATGTCTATTATTTCTGAGGCTAGGCTGCCTTCTTGGAATTCAACCTTTCATATTTTATCCATTTTAAATCTCTATGTTTGGGGCAGAAGTATATTAAAATGTGAATTTATGGAGTCGTTTTGATCAAAGTCCTAATCATATTGATAAATGTAGATCAAAATAATTCTTTTAACTGCTGTATCATATTCTATTGTATGGATAGGCCACACTCTGTTTATCCAATCACTAGGTTATTTGACAGCACTTGAGTTTAATAGTGAGTTGAAACAAATTCTATGACTTAAACCTTGATGAAATATACTTAGTATGAAAAATACTACGTTCAGTTCAAGTACTTTGCCATGTGTGAGAGGTGAGGGTAAATAATCCTAGAGGTAGGTAGAATACAGAAGCTTGAAGAAGACCAGTGAGAAAACTTCTGTGGCTTACACTAAGCAAGAGAATGAGATCTGACATGGAAGATCATAAAGAGAAAAGGGAAGAGCTTCCAGGAAGGAATCTTGAGAACTACCTGAGTGTAGATGGTCGAAAGGAACGAGAACCCCTAAAAAGAGATTGAAAAGCGGCATTTGAAATATGGAAAGGAGAAGAGAATTTCCAGAGCAGTATTATTCTAGCAAACCATAAAAGTGGTGAGAATTAAGACAGAATGACAGTCCGAGAACAAGACCTGAGCGCTATCTTCCACCCTTCCGTCAGAGCTATTAGACCTTGGGTTCACCAACTGCCCCAATTACTGTATCTGTAAAATGCATACTAGAAGATCTCTAAGATCCTTTCTGTGTCTAACATGTGATGTTTGTGTGTTTAATAAATAGAATATCAGTGACCTTGAGAAGACTGTTTTAGTGGTGTGTGAAAGCCCAGTTGTAGAATTGAGATTTCTACATATGCCATGATGTGATACCATATCAAAATGAGAGACAGCATAGTATAGCAAGAGAGATTAAATGCCAGCAATCAGATGTTTGGAATTTATTTTGAGTCCATAATGCCTTAGGAAACAGAGTAAACTAAATTAATGTATTTCTTCTAGTTATTAAGTGATTTGGTTAAACCAAGCAAACCATCAGATTTTTCATGTATTATATGTCACATTTCCTTAAAGAGAGGATTACGGATTTATTTTAGAGTAAGATAGCTTTATTGAAAATAAAGATTCCAGGGGCACCTGGGTGGCTCAGTCGGTTAAGCGTCTGACTCTTGATTTCGGCTCAGGTCATGATCTCACACGTTTGTAGGATCAAGCCCCGCTTTGGGCTCTCCACTGATGGCCTGGGGCCTGCTTGGGATTCTCTCTCTCCCTTTCTCTCTGCCCTTCCCCAACATCTCTCTTCCTCTCTCTCTCTCTCAAAATAAATAAACATTTTTAAAAAAGAACTCCTGAACAGAAGTATAGTATATATTACATTTTAGCATTTGATTATTACAGTACACCCTTGTCAATAATATCTTTCAAGGTGGGTTTGTGGCATTTTGCCCACTTCAGAAGTGAGACTTATAAAGTACTGATTGATTGAGAATATTAATATAAATTGAGATTCTTTGTTTTGAAGAATACTTAGTCATCAGAAACCATTTACCTCTTAAGACTATAGCTGTGGGGCCAATGCTGAGAAAAGCTCAGATAATACCAAGTTCGCAGCTGTAGGTCAGTTTGGATGGACTGTTGAATAGTGAATAAAATACCTGAACTGGAAAACTAGGAAGCAACTGGGATCTGAAATTTACTGGGCATTTTGTAAGATCACGATTTTTTTTATATTTACTGATTTTCCCTGCTTAAAGAGAATCCAAAATAAGAAAATGGGGATTAAACATATTCTCTTAAAATCATACTTGTTACATATGTAACCTTTAGGGGAGCATATTTAGGATGTGTACTGAGTCACAACTCTGATACTTTTCCTTCATTTTTATAGAATAAAGAGTGAATATGTGTTAGAGCCCATGTCAAAACTTCCATCCATGTGCAAAAGTCTAAATTTTAAGAGTTAAGCAAGTGGGAAGGCAGGTGCAGAAGTGGTAATGTTGATGGTACAAAATAAGTTTGGAAGGTTATAAAGCAACCAAATAATGACGGGCCTTTTATAGTCACTCAGTTTTCTATTGCTGCTGTAACAATTTACCCTAAACTTAGTGGCTTAAAACAACATCTGTTTGTTATGTCACAGTGTCTGTGCATCAGAGGTGTGGGCATGGTGTGGCCTAACCGGCTTCTCTGCTTAGCATCTCACAGGCCAAAATCAAGGGGTTAGCAGGGCTGTGTTTGTTGTTGGAAGCTCTGGAGAAGAATCCCCTTTCAGGCTCATTCAGGATGGTGGCGGAATTATGTTCCTTCTCATCCTTTACACGTGGCCACCTTCATCTTCAAGCCAGCCGTGGTATATCAGGTTCTCTCATGCTTGGAATCTCTCTTGATTTCCTCTTCTGCTGCTGCCTGGAGAAAGTTTGCTGCTTTTAACAGCTCATATGATTAGATTAGGTCCAGTGAGTGAATCTCTCTGTCTTACGGTCAACAGTGCCATATGACATAATATAATCTTGAGAATAGCACTCAAGGGGATGAAGATTGTGGGGGCCAAAATTGTGCCTTCCACAATCACGATAAAGAGTTCAGACTTTTTTTCTTAAGGGCTTTATGTGATTTTCAGTAGAGGAGTGATGTGGTCACGTTTGTGTTTTATAACAATTGCTTTGGCTGTAATGTAGACAAGAGTCAGTTTGGGGCCACCGTGAAGTTATGGGAAACCATTTGAAGGAGTGTCGTTTGAGATTCAGTTATAGATAACAGAAATCGTGCTAGCTATGTTCAGAAGAAAGGGACTTAAAACAGGGAATAAAGTGCTTACAAACATTTTGGAGATGGCTGCGTCCCTAGGATTACCTTTAGAATGTTGCCACAGACTGGCCCCCCAGTGGCACTGCTGCCTCTGGTGGAGTCAGACAAGGAGAAACTCACGAAACTGCTGTCCCTGGTGGTGGATCACAGCACCTTAGCTGATCTGGGGATCAGCAAACTGCTGCCAGGGATGTTGACCCTGGGAATGCAGGGAATGCAGGGAACTGCCATTTGGTAATAGGGAGCCTGTGCCCAAACTGTTCTCATAGCATCTGCTAGATCCATGATCTGTGTCCCCAGGACTGTTGACTGTAACTGATAGAAACTGAAGCTCACCTGCAAAGATATGTGGGAAATGTAGTTTTTAGCTTTCCAGTCTTGGCAATCCAGGAGGAAGGCATTCCAGAGGAGGTTGAAGCAGATGCTGAGAAAGCTCGTCCACAGAAAGCTCTAGCAATCCAGGTTATTCATGATAATGGCTTGCATTTACAAGGCAAGTGGGCAAGAGAGATGCAGATAGGTTCGTGAAACGTTTAGGAATAGGATTGATAGATCATGGCAATTGATGGGATGGGGGTTGGGGGGGTGCGGGGAGGGATAGGAAGGAATCAGGATGACTGTCCAGTTACTGGCTAGGATGAGTAGGTAGTTTCTGGTGCCATTTACTGACATAAGAAAGACCGAAAGAAAGATGGTTAGGAGTGACAATGGATTATTTCTGGATTTTGAGAAAACCGTAGGACCTTAGAATGTCCTAATTTATAGGTCATTTAATTTGTAGATAGACTTGGCCTGTTGTGGCAAGTAGGCTAGTTTCTGCCTGTGGGTCATACTTTTGTGTACAAATATGTTTATGGGTGAGATTAACTCAGTTGGCTCTAGTGTCAGGTATAAATAACTCTAAGATTATATAATTATTATTTTAAGTTTTAGTTTTAATATTTAAATATGTTTAGAGCTTACTGCTAGCTATTTAATTTCATTGTTGAGCAGAATGTTCTTCTTTTTCAGAAGAACTCACGGGTGCCCTATTCCCTGAGTTCTTCTTGTTATAGAATAATTGCCTCTTTTTTTTTTTTTTAATGTTATTTATTTATTTTTGAGAGAGGGAGAGAAAGGAGAGAACAGGGGAGGGGCAGAGAGAGAATCCCAAGCAGGCTCTGTGCTGTCAGCGCAGAGCACAACACGAGGCTTGAACTCGCAAACTGTGAGATCATGACCTGAACCGAAATCAAGAGTCAGATGCTTAACTGACCAAGCCACCCAGTCGCCCCCAGAATAATTGCCTTTTAAGTGTATTTCTGAACAAAACTTGGCAAGGTATAATATCCCTGGGTCATGCTTTCTAATACATTTATTTGGTGAGCTTTGGCGTTGTTTTGCTCCTCCATTTGTGTCATTGGCTCTGCAGATTTTCTTTTCAGCTCATTCTGCTGTCCATCATTTGTCTTTGAGCTTGTGTTTTATCATATTCATGCATTTATTAAGTTCTAGGCCACTTTCCTTTGATTATGTTTTCTTTCGGATTGAGTTCTGCCTCTGCCTTTTACTTACTTTGTGTTTCTTTCTTTTCTACCTTTTGCTATGGGATGCGTTTAGTTGCCATTTTGTGTCTTCTCACTTAGGCTTAAAAGTGGGCACCTCTCTCCAGACCATCTCTTTACTGAAACATAGTATAAGTAAACTCTCCTTGACCCCTTCACCATTGTTCTGTCCCTCCTAGGCAGAGTTTGAGAGAGTGAGGTATTACGATTCTAGTTTTCTGTAGTCTGAAGGGAAAACATCTCTGGAGTTGGGTTTAGCTTTTATTTGGCCTCTTGTGTTCTGCTATCTTTTCTGAGATTTTGCTCAATTATCATAGCCTTGTTTCACTTGTTTGAAGTCATATATGAAGAGATGGGGGTCAGGAAAGATAACCTTGGAGTTTGAATCATTTCACTTTTTCAGTTTGGAGCCTGGGAAAATTTCAGGTCCTGGTAGTTTCGCTTTTTGTTTGTTTGAGCTTGTTTTGTTCTGTTCTGTCCTGTTTTCCTTTGCTAAGATCTTGACATCCTGGCAGTGGGGTGTAGAGGCTTCTGGTCCCCGCGGTGTTTCCTCAGTCTTTCTCCTGGCTGGCTCCTCATCCCTTCAGCCCAATTTTCTGTAAATTGGGAAGTGTTAGCTCAGGATTTTCCTCTTTACTTTCTTTGTCCGTAATGGACTCTGAGGGTTGGGTTAGAATCTTTGCTAGCAGAAGCACATAGTCCACGGCTGTGGTTCCCTTCTAAAAGGCTATCCCGGTAAGGTTACTCCCTCTCTTCTTTTGTTAGTTGTTGCTGGCGATATTCTTACCCTTTAAAAAAAATACCGTTTTTGACACAAGTTCTAGAAGAGAAGATTCTGTAAACTGTGTCATCATACCACCATCTTTTCCAAGAAGTTCTACCTAGATTTCAAGTATTTATTTTCTAAAGGGTGTGTATGGTTTGACACTGTAAATTCCAGAATAGGAATGTAATGTTGACATTTTTTATTTGTATATAAACTTAGCATTCACAAAGCACTCACTCATCTATTATTTTATATAATTCTCTTGACTGTTTTATAAGGTAGGAAGGGCAGACTTTTTATCCCAGCTTTACTAATACGGAAACTGAGATCCAAAGGGATTGAGTCGATAAGTCACATAGCTAATTATAAGATGGAGTCAGGACTCTGAAGTTAGATCTTCTGACTGCAAAGCTAGTACTATTTTACCATAACCTGTTACTCCCTTTGATGACAATGATTACCTCCATCCCTAATCACAGGCGTCTGCCTCTGTCTTTAATGTTCCTACCAACCTATAACATTGATGTAACTGAGTTAAAGCCAGAAGGAGGAATGGGGAGGTGGGGGAATAATCTTACGTGACCATTGTACTCTGATCGCGAATTAACGTCAGTGTCTCGGTTATAATAAAGCCGATATCAGGTTTTTTCATCATTTTTTCCTTCTCTGATTTGTAGGAACTGCTCAGCTTCCTCAGTAAAATCAGACCCAGATCCTCTAAGGCTGGCAGTAGAGACAGGATCTTCCACATAGGAAACTTGACTTTGTGGGCCCTGCTCTCACCTCTGTAACTCACCTTCCTCGTAGCATCTTTTGCCATTTCTCCCCACCTTGATCAAGGGACTTCTATTCCGCATTTGCCATTTGCCACTTTTTCACGAGAATGTATTCTGGAGTCTTCCACAAGTTCCTTGTACTGCAGCCAACGAGACCAGGCCGGAACATTCAAACAAGGCATCACTGAAAAAGCTAGATTAATAGCTCACATACAACTAGACTGTTGTTGTTGTCGTTGTTGTTGTTGTTGTTTGTAAGTCATCTTCTCTGGTGGCGAGAAGCCAGCCTGCTTCCACCTTCCCATCTGTTTCCAAGGAACATGTGCTTAGATGTCTGCCCTTTTTGATGATGCGTCCAAGTAAGCAAGTTTTACAGAGTGGTTAGACATCGCTCTGAAATTCCGGGAGTGTCTACTTTTCTCGGTTCTCCTTTCCTGTCTAAGTCTATCCGTAAATAATGATTAACAGCAGGCATGCTGACCATCTTTAGGACAGACTCTTCTATCCACAACAATGTGGTTTTACTGTAGCCTCAAGAGGGCAACCGTATCAGATCACAGATGACACAAATAACTTGTCAGGTAGCTCCATGGAGATCATGTTAGAATAGGGTGGTGGCAGTGCAGTTTACCCATAGTTCTGAAAAAGTCCGTGGTCCATCTGCTAGTGGCTTAAGCTGACGCTGTCTTTTTATCCTTCTAGGTATCATGAACTGATTACAAAATACGGGAAGTTGGAGCCTTTGGCAGAAGTGGACCTAAGACCCCAGAGCAGCGCGAAAGTAGAAGTCCACTTCAACGATCAGGTGGAAGAAATGAGCATTCGTCTGGACCAAACAGTTGCAGAACTAAAGAAACAATTAAAAACTCTAGTGCAGTTACCCACGAGCAACATGCTTCTCTACTATTTTGACCACGAGGCACCCTTTGGCCCAGAGGAAATGAAGTACAGCTCTCGCGCGTTGCATTCTTTCGGCATTAGGGATGGAGATAAGATTTACGTGGAATCCAAAACAAAATAACCTCTACCAGCCTTGTAAAAACACATACATAAGGACTTCTTGCAGGGCATTTGTTCCCAATGGTTTTCTTTAGGAGGGAGAAGGTTGTTTCTGTTTCGTTTCGTTTCGTTCTGTTTCAGTTTCAGGGGGCTTTTGTATATTCTTCCCCCTAGGACGGGTAGGGGACTGTTTTTGGTATTTTCTACCACAGATTTCTTCAGCTCAGCCAGCAGAATTGGCCGCATCTCCAGTCCACCCGCCCTCCCTCCCTCACGAAAGATGACCAGGAAGCCGCCGTGTCCGTACCGTGTTCACTGGGACGTGCCTGCCGCGTGCTCGTCCTGACCGCTTCGGGATACTTGTGGAAAGAGCACGAACAGTGTGTCCCCCGCAGGAGGGTAACTTGACTGTTTAAATCCGGAGCAGGGATCTTTCCAGGAAGGGCCAGCGTTTCTCTCCCCCCCCGTTCTTCCGCATTCCCTCGTTCTCCCTCCTTTCCTGTTGTGGTTCAGTTTTTCACTTTGACTGGCGTCAGCCCCTGTTTACCTAGTAGCTTCATTCTGTCTATAAGTAACTTCTCATTTCTCCGTGTGGGCGGGGTTTTTTCTTCATTTCTCCCTTTTGAAACAATTTCGTGTTTTAAGCATTTTTCAACCTGATCCTGATCTCAGGTACTCAGTTAGCACCTATAACTCTGTTAGGATCTGGAAGAGGAGCAGACGGAGAGTTAAACCTCCAGGAAAACTTCCTGTTCGGCAGCACAGGCAGAGCAGCCTGGTCTCTGTACGTAACAGTGTCCACGTGGCTGTTCGCACACACTGTATCAACCCTCACGTCCGTAGTATGAAATATGTCGCATTCCCGAGTTCGAATGTATTTCCTCATATCTAGCTATCTTTTTCCTGACCTTAAACTACTGGGACCAGAGGCCTGACTTTAGGAAGGACCCAAAAAAGTAATGGATGTCCGTGCCAGGAGAGTTGAGAATTAGCTAACAGACGATCTGTGGCGTGTGTGAGGGAGCATCGTAGGAGAAAAGTCGGGTCGTACAGGAGAAAGAGAGTGTCGTGGCTTTCCTGCCCGTGTCGTCATTTGAAGTCCTTGCTCTTGCACTTTGCGTCAAAAGTGGGAAATTTTAATCAAAGGGAGTTTTGATTCCCAGTTCTTCCCTGGGATGTTGTGATGTCGTAACTGAACAGTTCTTTTTGTTTTACGTTTCCACTTAGTCGCCCCTCCTGAAGAACAACTCTGCCTAATCTATGAGTAAAGTCTAAGTGTCAAAACTCCAGAATGGCCTCCAAGTCATATTTTTTGCAGAAGCATATTTAAAGCACTTTTCTTTAAAAGCTGGTTCCTCACCTGCTCTGAAATCTTTGTGTTTGTTCTTGTAGTCCTTTGTTAATCAGTGTACTCCCTTTCTTTAATGTATGTCTTTCTTGGTCCACCATGTTTACACTTGGGAGACTTGAGGAAGGCTTAGCATAACCAAGGGCAGGAGATGTGCACATAAAAAAGAAGGTGTGTTCTTTTTCGAAGAATGTAATCATTATCTGATTGCATTTGACTTTTTGACCTTCGTTACAGGATTCCACCGCTCCTACAAATTCTTTAATTTCGTAAGAAATTTTTAGATGACTCTTATAAAATCCTTCACATCTGCAGAGTTGTGATTCTTATTGCTACTTTAAATTTTTTTCCTATGCCATAACGGCAGATGTTTATTCTCTTAATGCACTTCAGGTTCAGTGTCTGTAAAGCCTCTGACCCAGGCCTACTGAGTCAAATCTACGTTCACTGTAACATTAAAGGTGGAAACCAAAGGGTTTGAGAAAGATGAATGAAGCCCATCCTCCTGCTGCAAGAATCTATCTTTCAAAATCAGAAGAATGAGCAATGGAGATCGGGGCTGGGTATAAACAAGAATAATTATTTTGCAGTCACATTTTCCTGACAGATTTTTGGAAGTGGGGAAAAAAGCGTGGCAACAGTGTCATGAAGACAAAAACTGTGGGTGCTTTGTGTATGTGTGCATGAGTGCCGACGAGTTTGAAAGAGAAACCGTGTAATGGAGCCCATTGCTTTCGTCAGCCTGGGAGACAGATGCACTCTTATTTTTTGAGGTTATGTGACCCCTGACTGTCCCGCAGCAGAAGGCAGAGCAAACACTTCTGTTATGCTTTAATCATAAGTGGAATGGTCACAACTAATGAGCTATTTTATATATGACAAAGTTTTATGAAATGCTTTTTTACTATTAGAGACCTGTTCCTTCTGTTACGACAGAACACAGCGTCCATCAACTGCAGGCATAATTCCCCTATTATACAGTTGCATGTCAGGGGAACTTCTCATCTGATGCAGTGGATGTGGGTATTTTTAGGGCATTGTAATTGATGGTTTTAATAATTGCTGAATACTTTTTGATTGAGATGAAATCTATCACAATTACTGGTCTTTCAGAGCTACAGAACAGAAGTAAAAGAGAGAAGCTATTTGAGCATGTGTACCTGTAGATTTATTTGGGTGGCTGAGTAAAGATGCTGCTTTTGAAATAAAATCGGTGCTGTGTAGACACTTGTAACCAAAATTATTTTTGTAACAGGCCGGAAAGGAGACAAGAGACCGTGGACCTTTGAGCCTAAATGTTATGCATAATTGATTGCTGCAGCTTATGTATTTTAATATTGACTTCCTCCATCCACATGCAGTGAGAGCATATTATTGGCATTTATGAGGCGAAATGCTGTCAGAGCCAGTGTTACAGATATGTTGCTGCCGGCGCAGTGTATAGGACATACCTGTCCTCACCTAGAAATTCTTTTCGGTTATGAAAAGGGAAAGGAATGATAGAAGAAAAAGCCAGATCAAAACTGAGGGGTCCTCCGTGCTCACAAGTAGCTGCTGAGGCCACAACAGAGATCAGTTTTCTTTTTAATTGAATTGTTGAAATATCCCAGACTTCTTTAAAGGAGAAAAAAAAAGCTGAGCCCAGTGTCTTTCATTATTATTACATTTTCTATTGTTTCGGCCACCATGTCCGTAAACACATAAGAAAGCAACGGAAATCCCACACCTTGTTTCTTTTAAGAGCTTTTGGTGGAAATAAGCCCGAAACATGAGCTACGTGTAACAGAGCCGAGTGTCATGATGCTGTGTTTTAAAATTTTGTTCGCTTAACGAAATGAAACGTCACCAGATGTTTCAGCTGTGTTGCTGAGTAAGCAGTGCGCCAGCCAGAGGACCTTTGTTGTACAGGGATCTGACCCCCACTCAGGGCTCGCTGGTGATAGCTTTTACCAGTGCACGTGTGTGTGTGTGTGTGTGTGTGTGTGTGTGTGTGTGTGTGTGTGTGTGTGTGTGACTTGCCCTCTGCGAAGTGCTAGGCTCTAGGGCACATAAAACGGGAGTACAAAATAATAGATTGTTCTCAGCGATGCCACTGCGGTTTATGAATTTGATTTTTCCCTCCGTTTCATGTTAGCTTGAAGACACAAACAAACTGCGTTCAAGTACACCCAGAAGCTGTCTGTGTTACCAGATGTGTTGTGAACACTCTCTTTCTCATAGGTGCTTCCATAATATAACATGTCCATTGTAGTGACGGAGAGGGACGGGGCTCTCCCAGGCTCCTTCCTCACTTGCCAGTTGTCTCCTGCAGCTAATGGAAATATATATTTTATTTTAGAATATAATTTAAACATGAAGGTCTATTCTTTGCACTTTTTATTAATACATATATAGAGAGATAATCTTTAAAAAAATTAAAAATCCAAGTCTACTTTCTCTTTGTGTTCTGATTTTTTTTCTGGAGTTTGGGGTCAAGATACGTGTTCATTTTTGTACAGCCAAAAATTGACATCACTGCTGTGGTTGAGTCCTCTGGGGAACTGGTCGAAGCTGGGAAGAATTTGACCATTTTAACAGATTTCATGGGGATTTTGCCAGTTGTAAATGGAAACCGCAAAAGAGAGATTCATAGGAAGTGTGTTTATACTTCTACCATGTTCTTGACACTCCCTCTTTATCCTTTTAAGGATAAAGGCCTCCCTTGCAGATATTTGGCGTCCTCTAAGAATGAAGACCTCATTTTGGTGCACTAAAAATTTACGACATTTTTTCAAGTGACGCTCTTTGCCTTTAGAAAATAATTTTCTGTAAGAATTAGGGTTTTGGACACTTGAACCCTACCCACTTACCGCTAATTTCTGGGTGAGCTGTAATGAGTTAACCTTATATCAAGAATGAAGGTCCAAGAAGTGTGCTATATTTCTGTATTGAGAAGACGGAGTCCATTCGCTTCTCTCTCAGTGCCCCAGAAGCATGTGAGTATCATGATCCGTTTAAATATTTCTACCTCTTATTCAAATTTCAAAGGATATAATTTTACCTTCTTTGCTAAATGCTTTTTAAGGCAGTATTTATTGTGAGCTTCTCTGAGTATACTGGCAAAGGAGACATATTTCAAGGCATCCAATACCCATTGGACTGAAAGATAGTGTGACTCCCACCAGTTCCCAGTTAGATGCACGTAAAACAAGAAGGTTAACCTTTAACCTTTGAAGTCAACGTTTCTCTTTCCAACTCTCCTCTGGAAAGGAAGTTAGTTGTCTGTGGTCTCCAACTTAGAAGTTCAGAGCCCAAATTCGTCCAGATAACTTTTGAAACCTATATATCATTTCATCTACTTTTAACCTTTTAATGTAACCAAGATTTAGGAACTGACCTAATCCATGAACATATCCTATTGTATCTCCTTAAGATACCATGAATTTCTGATTCCTTTCCTTCAAAAATTGGAGAATAACACTGGAAATCTTTAGCATTTTTTGTTTAACAAACATCTATTAAAATGCTCAAATACATGTATTTGCCTACATGTGTGAATCTAATACACTTTGGGGATTCCTGTGCTAGCCTCCCACCTTACTCTGAACTAAAGACAGCAACACAACTGAGGTTTTTCTTACTGATACAATTTAGCATTATTCTGAGTCAGTGGCATTTTTACAACTTTTTATTTCTTTATTAGGTCACTGAAGCAGTGACCTAAACAATAATTGGTCCTAACAGAGCCAACTAAAGAAAGGAAACCCATTTTTTAAATAGGTCAAACAAGAATTGCCACTAATGAATGTTTTGTCTTACCCTTTTCTTCAATGTGGTTTAGACACCTGCATAATTTGCTTGCACTCTACTTGAAGGCACGGATATTACGAGGGGAGTAACAAACTCCTAACCCAGGAGGAAGGAGAGCCATACCTGGATAGAGTTGCGGGTTGTATGAATCATTGCCAGGGGTCCAGGCTTAGAATGTTTGTTTCTCACATTTCTTCTAAACACTATAAATGAGCCATGATTATCAACCAGAACCCATTCTGGATGCACTACCGTATCAAGCCCATTTGGTCTTCGTGGCATCCCTCTGAGTTTAGCCCTGTTGCTGTCTCTATCTTCTCTTACTAGTGAAGAGGTTGAGGCACAGATAGGTTGAGTAACTTGCCAAAGGTCACACTGTTGGCTAATGGCAGCAAAGCCAGCATGCAAACCCGGGGAATTTGGCTGTGGAATCCAGGCATTTGACAGCTGTTATGTAGTACTTGCTGTTAAAGTTCTCCATAACCCTCCCCCCACTCCCCACCATGACACACACACACACACACACACACACACCTCTTCACTGTTGTTCTTTATGTGTCATTAAAACGGTATGTTCCTCAACATCCATTTGCTAAATTGATTTGCTCTATAACAAAATCACTGATGTGGCTGATGGCTCTAAATCCAAATTGGTATTTGTCCTCATGCCATTTCCAGAATCATGAGACTGCAGTTGATGTGTATCTATTGTCCTCCCTGCTCCTCTGAAATGCCACTTGGACGCTTGTGATGGGTGCTGTTGACAAGAACAAATGAACCAAATAATATGATGCAAGAAAACAGATATTCTGGCTTTTAACCTGAGAACATTCTAGAGCCTCAGAACTTTCTTTCAGTAAACAGTCAAAGGTGAGAGAGGTCACTCAGTTCAATCTCAGACTTTTTTCAGAGTCATCAGTGTTTAAGTGAACTTAAAATGGATACTTATAGAGGAAAAAATGTTTTATAATTGAATGCAGCCTGTTTCAAAGGTTTCGTTGCAGGAAAGGATGAGGCTGTCACTGCTGTTGTTCCTCTTTAAAATTTAAGTGAGAGCCTTGTGAAGAATATAAATATTGCTGGCAAAATAGAGGAGAAAGTTCATCTATTACGGTCTGCAAGATCTAGATGTACCAAAAAGTTACAAACTGCAGTTTCAGTTTGTCAAGTCTTTTCTTACACAGACTCTCCATCCTTGAATGATTCTTAGTCACTGTAAGTAATACAATTAAGGTGTTAAGTGAGAATATAATGAGGCAGACATTAAAAAAAAATACGTATTAAAGAGAAAAAAATGTTTTCCGAGATACCTGATATATTTGAAGGTACATGTAAGCCTGACTCTACTATTAAAGAATATAAATAGGACATTACGAATTGCTTTGGTTGTGTTCAACTTTTGTTTGGTTCAAATTTCAATTTGACAAATTTGACAATTGACAAAATTGAACAAAATTTCAATTTGAAAAGACAAAGTCTTTTCAAAAACCATTTAGATTTATTTGCTAAATAGAAAACATTCACATGGTTTAAAAATCAAGCAATGTAGATGGTATACATTGGAAAAACCCTACTCTATAACCCCCTGTACTTCATCATTTATCAGTTTCTTATGCATCTTTCCAGAGTTTACATAAATAATAGCCAAAAAGAAGATACTTTTTGTTCCCCTCTTATACAGCAAGTTAGCATATTACACACTGTCATGCACCTTGCTTTTTTTCACTTAAAATGTATCTTGGAGATCTCGGATCTCTATAGCAGTACATAGGGAATCACCTTGTCATTTGTTTTCAGTTTAATAATATTTATATGGACATACTTTATCCTTGTTTGACTCATACCTTATTGATAGACATTTTTCCTCTCTGTCTCTGTCTCTGTCTCTGTCTCTGTGTCTCTCCATCCCAATCTCTCTTTTATTTACTATTTTCAATTTGCTGCAGTAAACAGCGTATGTTCTTTCACATATTTGAAATAAATCCATAGAATACATTTTTAGAAGAGGGATTGCTGGATCAAAAGGTCAAAGTGTTTGTACTTTTGGTAGATATTGCCCAATTGTTCTGCATTAGAGATACATAAAAATAACTTTCCCCCCTGGTTTTATTGTGTGTCCCAGCCCTGCAAAGTCAAAGACTTTACTGATCTTGTTCTTGATATATGATTACTGGTTTGTGCAACTAAGATAGGGTTCTTCCCAATTAGGCGTGCAAAGCTAGGCACTTGAATTCAACACATTACAGACTTGAATTTGCCATGCACCTCGCCTATTTTCGGAGCCATCTTTCCTCTGGAATCTAATGTTTAATCTTTGGTGAGATTTCACCTCTGCAGGAGAAGGTATATGTATTATTTATTCTTAACAACGTATGAATATTTGTTTCATCTGAGTGCTCTTGAAAAGTGATGGATTAATGGCCCTAAAACCCTTTGCTTATTGTCTACAGGAAGCTTTAATTGGAACTGCTTCTTACCTGAGAAATTCTTCTAGAGGAACTACTTGGTACTATGTGGCGAATAGGGAATATAGTGTGTCCTCCCCCTACCCTTTTTCCAGCTTTATGCTAATGTGCTGGCAAGGATGTTAGAATAAGGCCAGTTGTGAGCTTTTTTGGGGTTCTATTGGTCTCCTTAGAATTAGCTGTTCCAAACTCCTTGGCTAGATACAGATGCTAAAGTTGCTTTCAGAAAATATCTTTGAGTCCTTATTTAAATTTCAGAGATGAACATCTTTTATTAGATCTTAGGTCTAGAAAGTCTTCCTGATTAGTTAATAAACATTAATAAGTGTCGTTCAATGTGGTTTTCGAAGAGCCAATGCCATTTTTCT
Source organism: Leopardus geoffroyi (assembly GCF_018350155.1). Lineage (NCBI taxonomy): Eukaryota > Metazoa > Chordata > Mammalia > Carnivora > Felidae > Leopardus > Leopardus geoffroyi. Next base: position 18,333,619 of record NC_059329.1, read on the forward strand.
CGTAATTAAGCCATATTTATTAGCTTAGTTCAAGCTCAGTGTCTAGGGTGAGTAAGGCCTGCCTAAAAAAGAAATGTAACTTAAAGGCAACTAATATTAATTCTTTTTTTTTTTTTATTAAAAAAATTTTTTTTCAACGTTTATTTTTGGAACAGAGAGAGACAGAGCATGAACGGGGGAGGGGCAGAGAGAGAGGGAGGCACAGAATCGGAAACAGGCTCCAGGCTCCGAGCCATCAGCCCAGAGCCTGACGCGGGGCTCGAACTCACGGACCGCGAGATCGTGACCTGGCTGAAGTCGGACGCTTAACCGACTGCGCCACCCAGGCGCCCCAATTAATTCTTTAAAAAAACAGGTTCCAGATCATTTGTGCTACAATTTGAACTGATGGTTTCAGTTTGCCATGATACTAATACATATGAACAAATTTAGAAGTAAGTTTTACATCAGGTTTTTAAAAATTTTGCATTTAAGAAATAAAACTTAAGAAAGACAAGAAATAACAAGTGATGATGAGGATGTGGAGAAAAGGGAACCCTCCTGTGCACTGTTGGTGGGAATGTAACTTGGTGCAGCTGTGGAAAATATTATGGAAGTTCCTCAGAAAACTAAATATAGAAGTACCATAGGATCCACTAATTCCACTTCTGGCTATTTACCCAAAGAAAACCAAAACACTAATTCGAAAAGATATATGTACCCCTGTGTTTATTGAAGCGTGATTTACAATAGCCAAGATATGGCAGCAACCTAAATGCCCACCGATAGATGAATGAATAAAGAACATGTGGTATGTGTACACAGTGGAATATTACTGAACCCCAAAAAAGGGACACTTGCCATTTGTGACAACATGGCCTGACTTAGAGGGTGTTATGCTAAGTGAAATAAGGCAGAGAAGAGACAAATATGATAGGATTTCCCTTATATTAAGTGGAATCTAAACAAACAAGCAACAACAGAGAGACTCATAAACACAGAGAACAAACTGGTGGTTGGTTGCCAAAGGGGAGGGGGGTGGGTGAAGTGGGTGAAAGTGACTAAGAGGTACATACTTTCAATTATTTTTTTAAATGTTTATTGATTTTGAGAGAGAGAGTATGCATGAGCAGGGGGAGGAGCAGAGAGAGGGGGGAGAGAGAGAGAGAGAGAGAGAGAGAATCCCAAGCAGACTTACATGCTGACTGCACAGAGCCTGATGTGGGGCTCGATCTCACAAGCTGTGAGCTCATGACCTGAGCCGAGATCAAGAGTCAGACACTCAACCAAGTGAGCCACCCAGGTGCCCCTCCCCCCACTTTCAATTATAAAATAAATAAGTCACAGAGATTAAAAGTACAGCCTAGGGAATATAATCAAGAATATTGTAATGCACTTATGGTGAGCGTTTTGTAATGTATATGAGTTGAATCAGTGTTGTACACCTGAAACTAATTTAATATTATTGTATGTTAACTATACTTCAATTAAGTTAAAAATTTTTTCATTAAAAAAAAAATGAGGGGCGCCTGGGTGGCTCAGTCAGTTAAGCGTCCGACTTCGGCTCAGGTCATGATCTCGCGGTCCGTGAGTTCGAGCCCCATGTCGGGCTCTGTGCTGACCGCTCAGAGCCTGGAGCCTGTTTCAGATTCTGTGTCTGCCTCTCTCTCTGACCCTCCCCCGTTCATGCTCTGTCTCTCTCTGTCTCAAAAATAAATAAACTTTAAAAAAAAAAATGAAAAAAAAAAAAAAGAAAACCAACAGACCACATGAGTATCCCATCTTACAAAAGTTAATCTAGATGTCCAAGAATGAGGATCGTGAGGCAGTGAGAGAAGGAAACATCCAGATGTAATGCTCTTCAGAATCACTTCATTCTGAATGTCTTTACTGTTTAGGAGAAGTCTTCAGGAGCATAACTGCTTCTTCTACATCATCCATTTCAAGGATTCTGCTCTGGATAACAGCCATTTTTCAGGGAGAACGTAAGTATGGCCTTAGATGCAATCACCTTATTGAACTGGATCTAGGAGGTCGAACATCACTAAATCCGTGGCTAAGTGGTAGAAACAAGTGCACTACAGATGCATCCGGAACCTCCATGGCAGATTATACAAGGCAGAACATTCAGTTGTAAAGGGCTCGTAAAGGTATTCAAGACCTCGGTGTCCCAGATTCAGTTATCTGGGAAGCAGACACTCATAGAAGTTCAAAAGGCCTACTGGGGAATAACCCCTGTGAAAGCAAAGGGGGAGAAGGAGGATTGGACAGGAGGGGCCACAGACCAGGCTGTAGACCTAACAGTCTGCCAGCCCAGTAAGATGCCCGGGAGCCAAGAGGAGTCCCGCCCGGGGCCTTTGACCAATGCTTTTCTCGGCCAACACAATAAGGACACACTAAGGACAGAACCTCAGCTTGAACCGTGATGTGAATACTGAAGGAGCCAACAACTGGAAGATGTCAGCTCACCACACTCCTTGTAGCAGGAAAGTATTCCTTGCGTGAAGGTGGATCTGAGTGGGGCACCTTCTTATCTACCACGGAGCATCCTGTGCGATTTGTAGATCCAGTTTTCTATAATGAGGGCCAGCTCCTCTCAGGCTCCAGTGGCCCCCTCTTCCCGGGGGGGATGCTGAGAATAGGGAGGTTAGGGAATGAACTGTAGCCCCTGTCATGGCAGTTGATTTCAGGGTCACAACTGTTAGACACTGTCTCCCTCTTCCACTGTCCATCTTATCACCTTAGCTATCACGTCTGGTGGTCTCAGCGTTTATCTGCTGGTTCCTCCCAAGCCCTGATTCCCAAACAGTCTGAGACCCTCGTAACCATATGCTGCTCAGACCTGGGTTGCTACACTTGCCCGTCGCAGTCACAGTTGGGCAAGGGAGCACCAAGAGCCACCAAAACGGGTCACCTGAGTTCCACGCACATTATCCCTTGAATCCATCATGTAACAGCAGCCCCACCTCGTCCCGCTCATCAGGGTCAATGACTCCTAACAGGATGGTAGCTCATCTTCTTTCCTTCTGCTCTCTGAACACAGAGCCCGAGTGCCCAGGCAACGCCACAGCCATAGTTTATGGTTCAGTGGGACTCTCACTGTGTTTCCCCTGGTGAGGGTGTACCCTCTTGGGGACCAGGATGTCAAACTGCGTGACCCAGAGATGAGGGGCTGGGAAGCCCAAAATGTCTCAGTAATCACTGGGAGTAATGGCATGTGGGGCCACCTATGCTTCCACACGTTGGTTCCCAGATCCATGTACTCTTCCTACTGGGGACTACCTCAGACTGTCACCTACTGGGGACTACTTCCTACTGCCTCCTATACAGGTCTCTGACCCAATGCCTGTGCAGTATCCTTGAGGGTAGCACCCATACCCCTTCCTCTTGGTATTATCTCCAAGGTGGTGCTTACCCTGCTCCTTCAGCAATTCATTAGGTGCTTGATCAGGCCAGCATCTTTTGTGTCATGGCATTTGTGCTCCAGCCAGTGGATCGTATAGTCATGGCCCACTCCCACATCTCCTTTTTATGAAGTGGCTTCCCTAGTCACATGTTATTTTGCATGCGATTCTAGGCCTCTGGCTCCGGCATTCTGTAAGCCTGTCATTAACGGTACTGACTGAGTACCCACAGTAGAGGTCTACTCGTGTGAGAAAGAACCACTGGCCCCTCCAACAGAGTCATCTTGCCTCCAAGTGGCCAGTTGGTCTCTCCAAGGAGCAGGGACACACTGGGGGCTTAGCTTTAGTCTCTGTTAGTAGCAGATTGAATGTTCACAGGCAATGGAAGCCCGGTCAGCCTTGCTGAAGGGGAGTTCAGTCTACTGGGTCTATTCATTACTTTCATCCCTGCTGTTGTGGCCACTTCATACATGTACCCATTGTCCCAACACTGACAAAATCTGTCTCACATCAATTGGCGAAGTCTTTTTGTCTACTTGGTTGCTTAGTCCCTCTTCTGTAGTGGATGCTTTTTTTGTGGATGTTAACATATGATATGAAGATCTTCATACTTGGTGTACATTCCCATCTGTCTATCCACATGTCTCTACTCCAGGCCTCCTTGGCGCTGATTTTCCAAGCTTTTTTTCTTCCAGGTCGTTTTCTAGCTGGCTATGTGATTCACTACTGCCTACAAGTTTGTACATGTTCTAACTTCAGAACACTTTTCCTTTGACACAAGGTACATGACAAAATATATTGCCTAAAGTTCCACATGTTGGAAAGATGTCCCCTTATGATTGTATTTCCAAATCTACCCCTGAGTGAGGCAATAATGGCTACTATCTGCTTTAGGTTTGCATACACACACCAAGCTGAATCATCCACACCTCAAGCTTAGGCTTTTTTGTCTTCTTTCAGCTTATTGTAGGCACCCCCACCCCACATGTAGCCATATGTGTAATTTGGGTTAAGGGGGTGCTGGTGCAACTATAGCACGTGACACGGAGTCTGATTAAGGGGGTGCTGGCAACTATAGCATGTGACACGGAGTCTGAGCTACCTGGCCAGGCAGCTTGCCATTGCCAGTCTTAGATACACTATTTCCAACTTATGATACATTGTTACTGGGTCCACCTGACTTTCTGACTCCCAGGTCATGATGGGAGTTCTGGACACATGGTCACTTGGATCTTGGTCAAGTGTGCCATCACAGGGCCCAATAACATGCCAGGAGCTATTTTTCAGGAGGTGTGGTTATTCTCTACTGCAGGTGGTATGACCTTGCTCCAAAACTCCAGGGCCCTGTGTTGTGATTCTCCCGCTAGGGTTTGCAACAAACTCCACATTTTATCTTTTTTCCACCACTGACACCTCCAACAAAGGGTCTACTGAATATATGACCCAAGTGTCAAGGTTCCTTGCATTTCAGCCTAGAGCTATTACAAAGTTCTTTTGCTCTCAGCCCAAGTCAAAGATGGTTGAATTCCATATCACTTGGAACAGGGGAGCTGTTTTCCTAGGTATGGAATGTGTGGCCTCCAGAACCAAAAGAAAACAACAAAGAAGGAAGAATTTCTTTGTAGAGACGTCGCAAAATGCAGGATTTGTCTTTTCCTTTGGAGGGGAGGTCCCGGCATGCCCCTGACTACTGGATTTCTAAAAATTTTACTGAGGTATTAGCCCTGAATCTTTGAAGGATTTAGCTCCCATCTTTTGGAGCACATGTGTCTTCCTAAGGCCTGGAGGCTTCTAGTCACCTCTTGCTCATCATGCCCAGTCAGTTTGATGATATTGAAGTAATGAAGTAGGTCTTTGGGAGGAGTGGGAGAATCATTACCATACATATTTGTCATGGTGTTTCAGGGTCCTTCTCTTTGGGGACCTGGTTACCTTTTTTAGTCTACAGGATCCAAATTTGAAAACTGACTCCGAGCCACAAACTGAGCAAGTGATCAAGAATTTGGCAGGGGGGGGGGGGGGGGGGGGGGGCCACTGCCTTCAGCCTCTTGATCAACCAATTTTGCCCTGATAAAATTATATATAGTAAGCACTCCCCCTTGTCAGCTGCTCATCTACTTGGCCCTGTAATGTCATGCTCTGTTAATCATCTCCTTAATTCTCTATGGATCAGGCCCCCTTGGCTGCCACTCTGATCTGTTTGGTCATTACGAAGATTGTGGCTCCCTCGGCTTCAGGCAGTAGACTGCTGCCACCTGATCTCTATCGTTTCAGGGGCCCATCTTCTCCACTGGTATCAGGTAACCAAGTTCTATGACCCCCTCTCCTGCTCTCTGGCCTGCAGAGGGAAACCCCCACCGAGTCTCTTAGTGACGCTGGTGCTTTCCTCACCAGCAGATTCCTGCTGGCTTTGGTGGAGGATGTGTCTGTCCTCTGGGCCTTCCCATGGAACATGGCCATTTAGTGGGTCTTCCAGACTCCCGTAATATATCTGATCCCGCACGTTCACTTCCCTGAGCCTTTAATCCCTTCTACCATCTGCCACAGTAATTCAGGCATTTCAGCATCACTCAGTGTGGGCTATCAATCGCTCTTCTCCAAGCTTCCAGGAGCTGCCCTAGCAGTGAGTTTGCCCCACTCCTTGGGGTCCTTGCGTGTTAAGGCCTGTATCCTTAGAGAGTGCCCCCAAGTGCATGAACCTTCTCTTATTCCGTGTCGTGGCCCAGTCTCCTTGACTGAGCGCTCTCGCAATCCAATCCCATGCCAGGATACGCCAGGACGCCCTGCAGCTCCTTTGGGGGTGGTCCCTTTCCTCCTTCATGAGGCCTGGTGAGCTGCCACTTGACCTTGATTATAGGCCTAGCAGTCAGGAGATGGGAACAGCTTCTGAAGGGGAGGGAATCCTCTCTACTGTCTTCCTGTGCTGGGAGAAATGTTAGCTCTTAATGAGGTGGAGTGGGATGTGTCTGAGGGCTCAAAAACTTTGAGAAATCCGGAGAGTCAAAATCTTTGGGGGTATCTACCAGATAATGCCATCACACATGCACACACACACACGTATATATGTATGTGCCTATCTGTACGTATGGATATAGATGTGTATGTGTATGTATGTATATATAACGTTAAATATACATATAAGCTTTTTCCAATTAGGCCCTGATTTTGGCATAATAGAGCTGTCGGCTGAGCACGTGACATAGTCTTTGTCAGCTCAACTAACCTCTCCAGAGCAAAACTGCCCATTATAGAAGGCTTGCTTTCGGTGGAAAGTGCTGGACTCTTGTCCCACCACCTGCCCAGTCGCTGGCTGGGGGCTGCCCCAGGAAGAGCCTGCCCTTGGCTCCTACGCTGAGGCTGAGCCTGCAGGAGGTACCAGCTGGAGGCTGATGGCCAAGCACACTTCTCACTGCATCCATCCCCACTGGTTCCAATCTGACCATCTCTGTCACAGAAACGGTACAGGCAACTTGAGACAATCAAGCAGACCAGAAACAGCACGTAAAGCCCCTTCCGCTTGTTTTCAGGGAATTGCATTTTCTGGGTGTGTTGGGGGCGTCTGGCCTCCTGCCTGAAGCCCAGCACCTTCACAAAGCGCATGCGTCTTGAGTTACTGGCTCCAAGCCGCCCCCACGCCACCTTTGGTCTAAATCTTGTCAAAAATCTTTGCTCACTTCACGCCTTCAACAAAATAAGCCCTCCTGCCGACACGGCATAAAAAGGGATTTTTTTGTCCTTGCCCCATCTGTGACCACGGAGCGGACGCCCAGAGTACGCGCACACACACGGACCGGCGTCCCGGCCCAACTGGTGATAAGCCAGGGCCAGCCTCTCCTCGAGCACTGGCACTAGCTGGCACCCAGATTCCCAAAATCATTCTGACTCATTTACGCCACCGTCTTGTATATCCGGTTATGCCCGGACGGCACATTGCCCTGGTCCTGCCTCAAGAAGGATGCATTTAATAGGGGTCAGAAGGGCTGAGATATAAATATCCTTGAGTGCGTGAAGAAAGAAAACCAAAGCAATTATTATGCCGCTGGCAGTTTTTCAAATAGAGCCAAACATTTTGCTTTAAGACGTTTAGGTTGAGCATAGGAGTAAAGACTTAATAAAGACTGGGCAAGGAGAAAGCTTTTCTAGGAGGTCTTAGATTTGCGTTTAATCTTATTTTAAATCGACACCCCCAAGAGTTAGATTTTCTGTTATATAGACGTGTGCCTCTCAGACGCAAATATTCCTTTGACACCTGTAGGTAAATCGATGTGGAAGACTCATAATAGTGGTGAGAGAGTTGGTTGAACGTGCAAAATGTACTAAATTATGTCCCAGCTTTGGGGGGAAATACTGAATAAAGTAGACTAAAACATTCCCCAAGAGCTCCCATTCATTTTAGGACAACTTGCTCAACTGGAATTATGTTTTTCTGTACAGTGGGGCATTTAAATGTCTGGTCAGAGAGAAATTGGGAGGAATTTTGAAATATTTTGACTGGCTTTATGCCTCAGGCAACTTTTCCCATTCTGCATCAAATGTAGTGTGTTTTTACTTTGCTCACAGTGCCTTTTAAATTACTTGCTTTACTGCACATTTTTGTCGGGAGGGATCGGTCCCTCCCCTCTCTTCCTCCGAGGACCCTCAGCAGGCCTCAGGGGAGGTTTTCAGGACATGGCGTGGTTTTGCCCTGGTGAAAAGGGATGGTTCGCACTGCTTACCTCCTTTGGTTTTGTGAGGAAAGCGCCCTGGCCCATCAAGCTGTGCAGCGGCATATCAGGGAGAAAAGGGAAGGAATAAAAACCTAGAAAAGTTTGAGAAAGTTCCTTTAAATACTTCATGCATACCTGCAGGGGGTGGGGGGGTGGGGAGAGGGGTAGAAAAACAGAGTAGAGCCTATCTGTGGCAACTGGGGTGGGGGGAAGACTTTAGTAGAAAACCAACTTCATTTAAACGTTAGAGGCAGCAGCTTTGTTTGGAGTTTTAATCCCATGCTGGTGGATGCTAATTCTGTAACATTATACAGTTGCCTTTTTTTTGGGTACAAAGGTGGAAGGGGGGTTTTCTTTTGTGTTTTTCAGTGCAAAGTGATTCTGATCAGAAAGGACCAAGGTTTCAGCTCCTACCTGACATTTCCATCTGAATCTACTTTTTTTTTTTTTTTAAGAGGGGGAAAGAAAGGTCTAGTTTTTCAGGAAAAGAACCTCTCTGCGCAATCCTGAAACTGATCTTTAGATTTGCTTTTCCTTAATCAATAGAAAAAACCTTTGATTGCAACTCAACACTTATCTGACTCTAACGCAAGACTAACTGAATTTTTGGTTTTACGAGGAGGGGATTCAGACATCATTTCAGGAATCAGAAATAATCGGCAGCAAGTAGGGGAGAACTGACATGAATTCTTGTCTTACCTAATTTTTGCCTGGTTTCCCAAGATTTGGCTTAATATTTCTGACAGTTCCTCCAGTCTCTACAGAACAGGTTAGTGACATTTTTCATAAATACAAATACTTAAAAATGAATCCTCCTTACTGCTCTCTGAACTGTTTCCCTAAAGGCTCAAGTCTTAAACTCTCATGGCAGCTCCCTCTGCTAAAGCCTCGTGTGATCTCTGTTAGTCTTACTACCATTTTCAGCAAACGGACTAATATTTATTGTGTGCTTGAGACTTCAATGTATATACCTGACATTGAAGATTTACAATAAAACTCTCCCAGAGTAAATTCACTGATTTTCCATGAAAATGTGGCTGAAAAATTGCAGTAGTTTCCAATAATAAGAGGAGGGGTTTTTTCAGTTTTTGAGAATTCTATCGGAGCAGACTCCAGGGTCTACCTGTGTACTTGGTTCTCAAGCAGGTATATGCGTAACTTGGATCTTTGCATTATGTGTGCGCATCTCAGCTTTGTGGAGCGGCACAGACCATCCACGCTCCTCACGGAGGACAAAGCCGCCAGTTCAGTGATTGTAACTAAGATGCAAACAAGTTCACTTTTGTGATGTTCCTGCTTTAATTAACTTGCTGGAACTAATTACTTGCTTGCTACGTACTGGATTCTATTTTTATTGTAATGCCAAGGAACAATCCTGGCGTGGTTCCTCTCTATTACCAACGTGTCTGTCGTTCCTTTCACTAAGGAAAGTCAGTGGACAGAGTCTTCTATTGCCTGTGAATCTGGTCCGTACTTCAAAATGAGGGATTGGCTCTGTCCTAGAGGGAAGGCGATGCCAAAACTCTAAATCCTCCTCTCCTACCTGCAGAAGTACATTGTGCTTTAATCAACTTTTTATTTGCTCCTGATCAAAAGCTATTTTAAAAATGAGGAGAGCCAGGTCTCACAGAGGACGGATGCTCGTTCTAGAGACACAACGCAGGACCTGCCTCTTTAGAGTCTGGTCCTATTTCTCGTCCTTAGTAGCTACAGCATAGACACCTTTCCTTTACTCGTTGCCACCTTCATTGATTCCATAGAATTTCCTGCAATTTGAATGATCTTATTGTACTTACAAACTGGCATCTCATGGGGGAGTCTAATTTGTTCGTGAAGCGTTGAACTCGAGAGGACCTGCCAGCATTCAGGGAATTTCAACCTGATGCAGCACTGTTGATGTTGTTATGTGAATTTGTTCTATGATGGTTGTGATGTGGCTTGGGATTTGCTACCAAACACACCTGGTGTTCTATTTACTCTGGCAAGCTGGGGATTTTTTTTTCTTTTTCTTTTTAAAATTCCAGGATGAATTATTCATCATTACTTAGAATTTGGGTCTCTTTCATCTTCGCACTTGTACAGCAGCAAGGTGAGTACTCCAGAATTCCATAAAGCTCTTGATTAGCATGCTCTTGAATTTATTTTATTTTATTTTTTTTTAAATTTTTTTTTCAATGTTTATTTATTTTTGGGACAGAGAGAGACAGAGCATGAACGGGGGAGGGTCAGAGAGAGAGGGAGACACAGAATCGGAAACAGGCTCCAGGCTCTGAGCCATCAGCCCAGAGCCTGACACGGGGCTCGAACTCATGGACCGCGAGATCGTGACCTGGCTGAAGTCGGACGCTTAACCGACTGCGCCACCCAGGTGCCCCAGCATGCTCTTGAATTTATAAAGAGATACTTTTGTTGGAACTGTAATCGTCAGGGCAGGTGGACATGTGTCTACAGATACAGCAAGAAAAATGTAAATCACACTCCGTGGTCAAGGGCAAACTTCATTAACTTTGAATGATGTTCACTTCGATTCTTCCTTTTTCTTATTTAACTTCAAACACAATTTATATATGCCAGGTTGCCCCATGTTAATGGAGTCGATCTTTAAAATAATGCAAATAATTTTCATTAAAAGTATATGGTATAAGTTCATGTGCTCCCCATGCCTGATGATTGATTCCAATGAGGGCATTTAACCAGTGGCTCAGGTTTTAAAGGGTATTTTAAAAATATACTTGTTTTAGCCCAAATCAGGAATTCCCAATGGCATTTATGTCTTTGACTTGTATGTTCGTGGCCTTGTACAATGGCAAGAAAACCTAAAACCTGCAGTGAAATGTGAAAATTATTCTCCTCAGTAATTTCATCTTCTCTGGGTAGCATCGCCCAGGGTAGGTGAGAGGCTACATACATTTCTTTCTACTGTTTTTGTATTTTAGAGAAGAAAGATGGGGAAATCTATACAGATTTGAAACTTTTATGACTAAAATTCTAAAGCATCTTTCTTGGTTTTGTTTGTTGGGTTCAGCTGACACATGCTTACAAGTCTGAGTAAACAGATCTATACTGCGTGTATAACCCTAACATTTTTTTGCTACGGGTGGGTAACTTTAAACAGTGATAATATGCAAACTATAGTGTGAAACCCCACAGTAATGAGAGTCCTATGGACCCTAGTCTCCTACACCTGCTCTAAGAAAGTTGTGTTTTGGTGAGGAAAAAAAAAAAGTTCTGGGAGCATAGTTATATATTTATTGTGAAATTCTCAGCCTAAAGCCGGCATGAGTAGGCATCATCTTTTCTTTTGTTAATTTTGTTGTTAATGATAGGCCATGCTGTTCACAAGTTGTATTTTTTTAGAATAGTGATGGCTTTGAAGGTGGAAACTACTATAGTTTCAACCTACTTCCCTTTATTAAGCACGTTTCTCATTCAACAAGTATTTATCAAGTACTGACAATATTTGGTATCTTTATTATTTGTATTCTTAAAATGGAAAAATTTGAACGATTCATTCTCTCCTGTTTAAAATCATGAACTGGTTAGGTTCACTCATGAAGAGAAGAATCTTGCAAATTTGCCTCACCTTTAGAGCAAGAAAAGAAGTTAGAGATAGCTTCCATGACCACACTTTCCTATGTCCTCCCTGAGAGGTATGGACTTTCCTTTTCCTAGACAGACTGGCCAAGGCTTCCCAGAATCTGAATTAATCCTTTCATTAAAATGATTACAATTCAGCATGAATTTCAGCCCTTACTCATACTTGGGCACGACTCCTAAAATGTCCCCTATGAAAGATAAATCCATGACATGGTTTGATTTGTTATTATTAATTTAAGAAAGTGCATCACCCTTCAAATTTAATAAGTGTCTATGTATAACGCCATGATAGGGATTATAAAGAGACTTTTTTTTAAAAAGGCCCTACCTTCTAGGAATTTGGAATTTGTTACGTGTGTGTGTGAAGACGAATTTTAAAGAGCCCTTGTTTGCCTGCTGACTGTGGCACTACATAAAGAATGTCGGCTGCACTCCTGATTACACCAGCTACAGCCCTCCTTAACGGTCCGATTTGGTTGGCTTCCTGGAGACTTCTGGGGCTCGGGGAACAATGCTCGTGCACTAATGACTGGGCTAGTTTCCCTGTTCTCCTCTGATGTTAGCCATTGGAAACAGATTAGCTCTCTGACCAGACAGATCTCTCATTCCCTGCTCCAGGAAGAGAGAAGCTGGCACTTGGCCACGCCCTGCTGTAGTCCTTTCTGGTCACTGTGCATTCTCCCTTACATGAGCTGTCGTATCCTCACTAAAAAACTCCCAAAGGAGCAGGACGGTCCTTGGCCAGCTGCTCGCCAGCCTATCAGCAGCATCAGCACAGAGCAGGGACTTTCTCAAGGAGAGGACCTCGCCTGAGATTGGGGTGTTGCAAGCAGGTAGCTCAAGATCCATGGCCAGAAGCCCCAAATGGATTTGCCACTGGCCGTGAAAATTAACAATTAAAAAAAGGAAGAAAAGGTGATACTCTATGGTTCTATTTTCATTCAAGACAAGAAAGGACGGAGGCAGAGAAAAGATACACCCCCAAACGTAGATTATTTCATAGATGCCATTGGACCTGATCATCGGTAACACAGACCTTGGGGAAATAGTCTAATTTCTCGTGCCGAACCAGGCCACCTTTGCAAGAGTTTGGAAGAGACACTTCTGAGACATAAGCCACGTTGCCAGGATGGGTGGTGATGTGGTTTACCAGAGGCGAGCCATGTGTGTTCGTGCGATGACCCTCACCTTTGACCGGGCTGATGAGTAAGAGCCCTGTGCCTCCTCTCCAAAGAGTTCTCGGGGCCCAGCCTCCCTCGTCCCAGAGGCTCCCATGTCTGTCTTTCATCGATAGGAACTGGGCAGAGAGCCCTCTCGCAGGGCCTGGGCTCAATGGAGTTCATTTGCGGGCCAGTTACTACAAACCTTCTCCTCCCACTTTTGTCCTGGCTCCAACTGTTGCTTATTTCCTTCTGGGATCTGGTATCTTCTACTGTGCAGGAGGAGGAGGGGACTCCTTTCAGGAAAAGACATGATAGTGGAATTCTTAAGCCAGGAGGGAGGTTCATAGCCATAGGCCACCGTCTCTCAGCTTGCCTTCCAATCAAGGATGAAGCTATCCTACGCCCTGCCAGACGGAGAAACCCCGTCTCAGTGCTCTGAGAGCTCCAGGCAGGGGTGATTTCACAGCCCTCCAGACAGTTTTAACCGTTGCTCTCTCCAGAACGTATGGAAGCACAGAAACAAAGCGTGAAGTGATTTCTCCTAAGGAGAAATGGCATTGCTCCCATACTTTCCTTTCCAGAGGCAGAAGATAATGCATTGTGTACAGCTTAGGTTTAGGATAAACGAAAAGGCAGTCTGACTTGCATTTAGTTTGTAAGGCTCACTGAAAGAAGCTGGCTTTAGTGGGTGGGAGGAAAGCAGCTTGCCAAGTGAAGAGGGCCCTGCCATCTAGCTTACCACCGTCTCTCTCGACAGCTCAGCCCAGGGAGCTCATGTATCCATTCTGGCAGAATGACACAAAAACCCCGAAAGTAGACGACGGAAGCTCATCCGAGATTAAGCTGGCCATCCCCGTTTTCTTCTTTGGCGTTCCTTACCGCACCGTCTACGTAAGTGGAGGAGAGCCGGGCTCTGCTCTTTGTTTATCATTAAGGAAAACATTTTAAACACCTTCGTCCAGGGTTCCAGGAATGGAAGATTTATTGCCAGCCGGAACGACAAGTTCTGAGATTTCATGAGCTGATAGGTTTTATGATTAAGAAAGTCAAAGGTATATTTAATGGCTAATGTTCATAGTAGAGGAGTATACAGGGCAATAAATTGCTTTTGTGGGTGATTAAACACAGAAGTGAAGCAGAGGCCCCGATGCCATGAACATTATTTCTGCTACGCGACAAGATAAAAAGATACAATGAACCACAATAGGAGCAATATCATTTTTCTTTCCCTTCTGGGGGTGTGAAAAGTTTAGGCATCTGCTGTTCTTTAGCTTCCTACCAATTTGGAACAGAGCCAGAGCATCGTAGAGGGGTAATCAACTATTATATGTAAGTTGTTTGCAGAACTGGCCGTCTTTGTTGGGTCTGAGCTATGCCATGGGGTCCCATTTTCAAACCTGCATGAAGAAATGGTACCATTTGTGTCAGAGTTCTCCTGGGCACCTGTGTTCTCAGGTTATTTATTTATTTTTTTTAGGTCTTTGAGTTTGTTGCTAGTGAATGGTGGCACACTGAGAAGGTTCAGAGAAACTGAACCTGTCTCTATCTTTGGCCTTAAAGCATGGGGTGAGGTGTATGTGATTCTATCACATTCTATTCTATTCTATTCTATTCTATTCTATTCTATTCTATCCTATCCATTCCATTCCATTCCATTCCATTCTATTCTGTGTCTTGCCCTGAAGGAAGAACTGAAACTCCAATGCCTCTGTCTCTGGCCATCTCTGCACCTGGGACCTCTGTATTGCCCACACTTTGATGTATCTCTAAGGACTGACACCTATCAGAAAGTGGCTCCCTCCTCCACTGTCGAACCAGTGGTCCTTGAACCTGCAGCATCCACATCATTGTGGCGCTTGTTAGAAATGCCACATCTCAGGGCACCCCGCCCCCCCCCCCCCCCACAAACTGCTGAATCAGAAGCTGGGAAGGGAGCCTGGTAATCTGAGTTTTAATGAGCCCTCCAGGTGATTCTGAGGCCCACAAAAGTCTGAGAACCTCTGATCTTCACTACAGAATATAAGCAAAACACATGTGAGTCAATACCACCTCCCTCCGCTAGTCTGTGAGTCTTAATGACAGCTGTTATATCCTAGCCAATACCTTGCTCTGGCATCCTGAGATGCCTTTTGGGGTCCACTTACAGCAGCACCTCCTTAGTCTGTCACAGCCAATTGTAAATTTCAGAATGTGTTGAGCTGGTTTTGGAGATGAGAGACGTGTACAGGACTTCCATTCTGGAAGCCTTAGTCTCCCAGACCTCTAGAAAACATGCGTTTCATCGAGCTCCTCTTTCTCCTCTATTGTATCATGGAGTCTGAACAATTCTTGCCCTTGCAAAAGGAGGGTCCTTAATTTGGGGTAGACTTATTTGGGGGCAAAATGTTCCCTGGGTTTCCAGTACTTTGAGTCGTGCAATCTTTTTCGAGCTTCTCCTCTGGGTTGTTGGCTCTCTCGCACACCCAAGAGGCTCTTAACATCCTTGTAGCTGGATCTCCGCTTCCCTTCCAAACCATACACTGTGGCTCCCCAGATTGATGCACCCTTGGCCCAGGCACTGATAACTTACCGCTGGGATCTGGGTCACTGTTAATGTCCATAATATTACTGATTAAGAGGATGCAACCAACAATTAAATGTATAGGCAAGTGATCTCCAGGTTTTCTGGAGGTGTTGCAAGTGTTCCCATCCCAGACATTTCTGCTGTCGAAGCCATTGTACAAGCCACAGGTTAAATCAATCTCACGGAGCTGCAGGCACAGGCAGAGGCTGAATTGTGTACAGGTCCTGCATCAATGGAGTGTGCATATTGGCTCTGATTTGCAGTAGGCTCAGTAATTTAATAAGCTTACTAAGCCTTTTGCAAGTCATGAAGAAATCACCATAAGATAGTCATTTACATATACAACGTATAGATTTCACATCTCCATTTTTATGCAGCGATTATACAAAGAAGCCATCAGACTGCAAGAGCTATCATGGAATTGGGCATCTGTAGGTTGTAACCTCATCCTTGATGTGGGTACAGGGTGATTGTGAAGTCAATTGAATCAATAGCAGTCCTTTAAATGCCTCATTCAGAACAGTATATGGTTGATCCTGAGATCTGAGTTCAATAATGGAGTATTTGATTTAGCTTTTACTGACTCTCTTCTACTAGGAATCAAGGTGTAATATACAGCTCAACAATTTTTTAATTTAACTTATTGCTTCCATGGTTTTGTTGTTGTTGTTGTTGTTGTTTTTCTAACTATTTTGCATCTGTCATGCTGGATCTTCTTTATGGTCCACATTACCTCCTGCCTGGCCCAATGTGCACACACACACACACACACACACACACACACACCCCGGTAGCATTTTATAAGCGTAAACAGAGATAGGATAAAGAACATGAAAACAAGACTGATTATTAATAAGAAATGAGGCTGACCACAAATTGGAAGTGAAAGAAAACCAATGAGTTTGTCTGGGAGTAAATGAACCTCCTCGTTGAGTGCTGGAAGCTGGTGTTTGGGGGTTCCAACTCAGTGGTTTAAAAGTTGTTTTCATTCATATGATTAGGCCAATGTCTCTACTGGTTTGTGACTCTGACGTCACATTTGCAGATCCATTCTGGCCAACCTGTCTTATTTTTTCAGGTCAATAACAACGGAGTAGTTTCCTTCAATGTGCTAGTGAGCCAGTTCACGCCAGAATCCTTTCCCCTGACGGATGGGAGGGCCTTCATTGCTCCCTTTTGGGCGGATGTGCACAATGGAATCCGGGGAGAGATCTATTACAGAGAGACCATGGACCCTGTCATCTTGAAAAGAGCCACCAAGGACATCAGGAAGTACTTCAAAGACATGGCAACCTTCTCTGCCACTTGGGTTTTCATTGTGACATGGGAGGAAGTCACGTTTTATGGAGGGAGCAGTACCACACCTGTAATAATTCAAATTTTCTGTTTTCCACTTCCTATCCTGACGCCTAATTCTTGTCCGTCTTCACTGCTGTGATGGAGTCTAATTGTTAGAGCTGAGGAGTGTCAGTTTCCTATGTTAAACTAACGAGTCTTGCCACCCACTTTCCAGGAAACGGAGGGAGATATCATACCTGAGCAGTCCAGTCAGCTGTAACGATATCTCGCATGTGTCATCTCTATCACTTATCATTACGAATATCTAAAAAGAGCCTCTCCATAATTTTCTGGCAGAAGGTAGCATTCCTATTTTGCAGGAGAGTGATTGAGGTCCTGTGACCCTATCCAGGCCACATGATTAGGGGCCCGTCAGGAACCCAAAGGTCTTTTTTTTTTTCTTGCCAGGGGCCCAAATGCCTCTCTCTATCAGCTGATTTCCTTCCCCCTCCTTTTTTATTTTATTTTATTATTTATTTATTGCTTTTTTTTTTTTTTTTTTTTTACAAAGCCTGGTAGGAAGTGGAAAATAGGGGGCTGGATTTGGGTACAAATGACCTACCTGGTTCATTTTATTATGTTATGACCTTTTTTTTTTTTATTGTGACCAGGTCTGGAATTATTCATATTTGATGCTAATTGAAGTGGGCAGTTAAAGCGTTTCATGAATAAAGTTTCAACATCTGCTCTGAAATCCCAAATGAGCAGTCAAATAAAAGTCAAATAAGGAAGATTATCACTGGCATTATCATAGAGATAATCAACTTTCTATATAAAGGGACAGAACACAGTTTTCACAAAAGTCTGCAGCTCGTTTGGGTGACTTTGGCAGTGGAGATTTTTGAAGTAGCAGACGAATCTCCAACTGTATAATTTCCAGTAAGCAAAGACATTCAAAACTCTGCCCTCTGCTTTCTTAGCATTATTTCCAATTCCATCTGTTTTCCAATTTCCTTGGCAATGAGTCAGTTGTTTAGGGATGGAATAGAAACTACTGAGTTAGAGGCAGAGGTGGAAAAGTGCTGGGCCAGCCATTCGTGGCTGCCCGCATTGAGCACATTGTGTTTTAGAACCTTCTGACCCCAGAACATGAGAATGCACTTTACTGCTAAGAGGTTCTGGAGAACAGAAAGACGCAAGTTTAAGCAGTGGATGCGTTGGCTAGAAATAACCTCTCAAGCAGCATACATTTCCCTCTGTCATGTTATGGATTGCTAACAACTCCTGGAGTGATGTTTTATGTCCTTCAAGCCTCATACCTTACAACGTTAAAATGCAGGATGCTAGTGATCGATAAATTTTAGTGTCAGTGGGGGGGAAAACGGAGAAGAAATGCCCATCAAATGCTGACCACCATTTTTTCCAAAAAAACTTCCATTGGCCATAAAAATGGCAAGATAATTTAGATACTTTCTGGTTTGTACTTTGGAGGAAATTTTGGGGCTAGGTAAGAACTCTTTCAATGAGGATGAATGAGGCAACAGCTAAGTGCTTTGGGCTCCTTGGAGAAAAGATGGTACAAGCCTTCCAAGCTGCTGATGTGTCCATCCATCTCTATCTTTTAAATCGACTCCTCTTCCATCTGTCGTCACCCCAGGTTTCCCCTCCTCTGTAGGAACACACATCACTGGGCCAAATAAGCAAATGGCGTGAGAAGTCTCTTAGAGGTGGAAGTTGCCATTCATTGGAAGCCTGATAGCAAGGAAGAGAGAAGAGGACATCTCTACTTTCAGGAGGGAAAACTAATGTTTCTTAAGGGCTTACTGTGAGCCCAGTGCTGTGATAGGCTAGTTGTGCATTTCATTTAGCCCCCACAGGGATGTTGTGTAGTAAGCAAAACTCATTCCACCTGAAAGGTGGGGGCATAGGCCCAAGAAGTTAAGTGAGCTGCCCTAGTGACAAGCGAGGAGATGTGAACCTCACAGGAGGCCAAGCAAGGTTCACGTTAACATCCCCTCACTCCAATTCCTGGACTCTCCCCTCCAGCTGCCTCCTCCTCCAGGCATCACTGAAAGTCCTCTGCAAAATAAAAGGGCTTTTCAAGCATGGAAAAAAACACGGTTTCGCCAAAAACAGATCGGGAGGAGACTGAGAGCCAATGTTGAGGAGATACGTACGTGTAGGGTGTGTGAGAGCGAGGCAGAACGTGCGTGAGGGTGAGCCAGCCCTTGTGGGGTGGTTAGGGTGCTTGGTTGGCTTTGGGGTGACTTCTGGGTTGTTCTCAAGACCTGCTTGCACCAGAGATATTTCCAACTTTATTTCAGGAGAAGGGATATCCTCCTTGAAGGAGAATCCCAGTCTGGAGGAAGGTTGCTCTTCAGACCTCCTGTGACCTTGACTTGATGCCTGTCTCCAGAACCTGACCCTGCAGTGATCTGAGAGCAAAATCTCGAGCTGACGGCTCAGGCATCTCGGTGCCCCACTTCACTCTTTTGTTGAGCGGGGCCAAAGAGTAGAGGCATATACCGGCCCGACCCTATCACGAACGCCATCGGCTATGGCAGGCACAGAGCTCGAGGAGAGAATTCGCATTTACAAAAAGGGCTTTTCTTTACTTGCACCTTGTCTCCCTCCCCGAGACTGTCTAGGATGGGAGATTTGGGGCTTCCAAGATCCTCCACCCCAGTCTGATTACACAGGATAAGAATTTGGGTCTTCCTCTGTGTCTGACGGAACGTTAGCCAGGATGGTATCAGGCAGCTGGGGAAAGTGTGAGGCTTGAATGGAAAAGGTCAGCCTCCTCTCTTTTAGCCCTCCTTTTATTTGCATTTCCTGAAAACCCGTGTCGAGGGGTAGGGATTAACCAAGGGAAACAGTAAAGGACAGAGTTGGCTACGGCTTGTTTCTGGAAACTGTTTGCGAGGCTTGTTTGAATTTATATAACATCTCTATCCTAAAAAGGTGAAAGTGAAGACCGCGTGTAATGACAGTGCACTAAGAGAGAGACTGGGGGCTCCGGCTCGAATCCCATCTTCTGTCTCTAGATCCTTGCAAAATGTCCAGCAATTCATCTCCCTTAGCCCTCGGTTTTTAAGCCCTCAGATGAGCAAGGGCCAAAAAAAATTGCCCCCCCCTTAGCATTGGTCTGAGGTACAGGCGGGTGTTGAGATTTCTGCAGATATAAAGTGATACATAAATGCTCAATTAGAAGAACAATTTCTCCCCAAAAAGTGCATTTTAAAAACCACATTCCAACTTCCATTTAAAAAAAATTTTTTTTTTCAACATTTATTTATTTTTGGGACAGAGAGAGACAGAGCATGAACGGGGGAGGGGCAGAGAGAGAGGGAGACACAGAATCGGAAACAGGCTCCAGGCTCTGAGCCATCAGCCCAGAGCCCGACGCGGGGCTCGAACTCACGGACCGCGAGATCGTGACCTGGCTGAAGTCGGACACTTAACCGACTGCGCCACCCAGGCGCCCCCCAACTTCCATTTTAAAGAGGGGAGACAGCTCCCCAAGATTAGCGGGTGTTTTCCAGGACGCAAGAGAGCACAGTGCAGACCTTGGCCCCTTAGTCAACACTCACGGGCATTTGATGGCCCTCCTCCCCGCCTGCCGACGCCCCATCCAACCTGCTCAGGGAACAGGTGCTTGTGGCCCTTCCCCTGCCTGGACCACTTCCTATAGTTTATTCTCATGCTGCCATCTATAGGTGCTCACGCATTATCACAAGCCGAGCGGGGCCTCTGACTTCTCTGGTTTGAACCAGAGCTGTACAAGGGGTGCTGAGTCAGCCCCTAGGTTCTCCTCAGGCAATTTCTCTTTTCAGGTGCATGCTCCCACATGTCTTGCTTTCCCGACTGGGGGCGAGAACAAATTCAGAGAGGAGGCAGCGTGTGAGGGCTGGCATTGGAGCAGCTCTGAGCTGCTGGGGGGGGGGGGGGGGCAGGGAAGGTGCAGGGTAGAGGGGGCTGGGGAGAGGAGCTTCTGGGAAGGGAAGTCATGAGACCACCCACTGCCATCCTGTAGGTGAACACCTTCCAGGCTGTCCTGGTGTCTGATGGATCCTATACATTCACGCTCTTCAATTATTATGAAATCAATTGGACCACTGGGACAGCGAGCGGCGGTGACCCCCTGACTGGCCTTGGGGGAGTGATGGCACAGGTACGTGGCTCTCCATGTCGTGTCCACCCTGTTTCCGAAGTACTCTTCTCCTTGCTTAGGCTGCTCAGCATGCTGGAGGGAACCCTGCCAACCGTTTTGAGCTAGAGAAGCGTGTCTGATTTTGCAGGTGGACCGAGAGGCTAATCTTGCCCATCGGTGGTACCTTGATGTGGGTGTGGTATGAACTAGGCAGGCCTTTCTCACCTGCAATGGTGGCCCCGGGAACTCCAGGAAAAGGGGTCTCCTGATTTCAATGTGCCGGAATCTGAAAATAAGGTACGAGGGCCAGTTAACCCACAAGGCTGGTGTTTGTGTTCAACTCTCACCTTCCTTTTGTGCTCTAGGCAGGATTTAATGGTGGAAACCTCACCAATTTCTTCAGCCTCCCGGGGTCAAGAACCCCTGATATTGTGAATATCCAAGAGACCACGAACGTCAATGTTCCAGGCCGCTGGGCATTCAAAGTTGACGGGAAGGAAATTGACCCAGCCAATGGCTGCACCTCCAGAGGTAAAGGCTTTTCCTCTTCTCCATATGGCAAAGCAGGGTTTGCTTGGTGTGGATTGACAGGCAGGCTTTTAAGCCACGGGGGCGGGCTCGTTCCCGATGCCTTACTCTTGACATCTCTCAGCTGGGTAATGGAGATCCAGGTAATTTTAGCATGCACATTCATCACACCGGGAGCTGAAACCCTGCATTTGCTCCACAGCGGTTTTCGAAGTCCTTGCCTGGGGTGTGAACACAGCTTCCCCTTCGAAATAACTCCGCAGAAGTGGACGTGGCTCTTGAGCGATTGCTCAGCCAGAGGGACAGAAGGGAGCCCTCCTGCTTAACATTATTCTTGTTGTTGCTGCTGCCATCCCCCCCCCCCCTTTCCATTTTTCTTCTCCTCTTCACTCCTGCTTTGCCATCTGCACCCTGTAACTCTGCAGGAGTGGGAGAGATCAGAGCGTTGCCACGTCTCCGCGGGAGTAAATCAGCACTCCCTAGTGTGATTAGAAAGAAAGGGGGGGAAGTGTCATCGTCTTCAGGGTAGCGTCTCCTAAACTCCTGTCTGCAGCGGCAAAACATACAGGAGTTTGGGGAGAATCGAAGCTGGCTTTAGGTCTGTGTTGAACAAGCTGTAGCTGAGCCTCTCTTCCTTTACGGTGGCATCCAAAGTTTGGGGCCTTTTCTAAACTATCCAAAACCTCTTTGGATGTGCAAAACAGCCCGGGACTCTCACAAGAACATCCTGGCTTATAGATTCCTGCTTCTTATGTGTGTGAAAGTATTCAGAAAGCCGTATTTCTGTTCGTATTTCTGCTTCTGGAGTGGAGACTCCTGCAACTAGAATCAGGACATCATCCACCTGTCTATCTGTCCGTCCACCCAACCGTCTGCCCATCTATCCGTTTAGCCAGCCAGCCGTTCATTGCTTCTTTCCAAAGAACGCTAGAAAGCCCCAACAGGGGGGCTCCACTCCATCAGGTGCTGGGCATGAAGGAACTCTGGCTTTCATGACACTGCTGTGATAGAGGAGACAGCCAGGGGGACAGTGATGACACAGTCTAGGCCACATTGTAATGGACGAGAGGGTAGGGGGGCTGTGGAAGCACAGAGGAAGACCCTGGGGGGAAATGCAGATGTTTAAGGAAGTTTTGGCTTGGGATGAAGGTTTCAGGAGGTCTCTTGTCCTCCTCCGATAGGAAGCATGGTCTGGGGACCTACATGTCTCAGCAGCCCTGGGAAGCCTCCGAGTTCTCTCTTGACTCAGCTTCCATTTGTGTGATAGACAGAAAAACCATATCCACCTGGTCTGAGATGTCCACGCCTCCTTCCCCATCCCCTGCACTGCGGCCAGGCTTATCAAACCTCCTGACTTGGCTCTAACGAAAGGTCATTTGTAAAGATGGGCATTTACATGCCTGGGCATCCTTGTCTCCGTAGACTCTATGAAGTCCTCCACATTCCAAAATTAGCAAATAAATGATTTGGAGCTAAGCCGGTATGAAACCGGCTGGGAAAGAATCTAGCTCTTGAGCTCACCAGTCTTGCAGAGATCGTGCCCTGCTCCCATACAGAGTGTAAATACAGCTCCACTTAAGGTCTTGTGAGAGATACAAGACCAATGCCATGTTCTCTATCTCCCCTTGACGGCCCGGACTAGACATACCCAGTGCCTCTGCCCCTGTGTCCAAGCATCACAGAGCCGACTGGCTGTGGCCGTGCAACCTGAGTGCCCAGTGACAGCCTCTCGCCTGAGCCCTGGGAATGAAATGCCGTGATAATGGAAAACATTGGCTTGCAGAGCTGTGGGGTTGGTCGGATGCCAGCCGTGTACAAAGTCTCCACTTTGACTTCATTCTTTTCCTCCTGAGTTATGGGTTTGGGTTTCACATACAGGGCAAATTCAATATCCTTATACAGACTGCTGTGCATTTTTATGTGCCACTAGACATATATCAATCTAATGAGAATCGGGTTTGGCCTGGGTGATAGCAGGGGGAGATTTGCATAGAGCTGGTTTATTATATCATCGCTTTGCAAACAGAATTATCTCAGAGAGTCTACCTTTTGGTCCAATCCTCCTCTATTCAAAGGCATTTTCCTCTCATTTATTGGAAGCCTGAAAGCAGAGACTGGAAATCATACTTAGCGGAGGCTGTTAAAATATATGCAGCCTGGACCAGTGCCAAAGAGCATTGAGGTTCGGGGCCTGTCTTCGGGGCTGATGCATATGACCTGCTGGGAATGTGAATAAATCTATTATCCCACATTTGGGCTCTATTCTCAGCAGGTATGAAACATAATTGCCTGTGGAGACATCGTCGTTCCTGTTGCACGGATACAGAAAAGACTGTTCCGGATGCGCCCGTGCTCTCTGCTTGGGGTCGTCTTGCAGCCTATGCTGTTCACTGAGTACTCAGTTCTAGAGACGAACCTGACCAATCTTTCCAAACTACAGTTTCAAACAGTCAACTCCTGATGTAGGACATCATTTACATTTCTTCATGTGGCGCCCTCTGATGCTTTCCTTTTCAGACATGTTTCGATTTACAAATGCTTCCACCTCTATCAACTTGTGTATGTGGACTTGTTGTGGCATCGCTGTTCCCCATGGGACAGGGATGAGAAAATAGCACTGCCCCCCGCCCTTTACAGGTTAGAACACTGAGGCAGATAGAAGTAAGCCGGTGGTCTTGGAAGTTGGCTGCGGGGTTTGTGACCATTTTCTCGGTCTCTCGGCTCTGACCCAGCCGAGGACAAGATCGCAGGCCCCAGCCCAGAGACGCTTCCTTTGCAGTTGAGGGTTGATATTAATTACTGTCAAAAACTTTGAGTTTTTGGTGGGGGGAGATCTTTGATTTAGGAAACTGGTTTTATTTTTTATTATTTTTTTGATTTTTTAAATGTTTATTTATTTTTGAGAGAGAGACACAGAGCGTGAGCAGGGGAGGGGCAGAGAGAGAGGGAGACAAAGAATCCGAAGCAGGCTCCAGGCTCTGAGCTGTCAGCACAGAGCCCGACCCGGGACTCAAACCCACAAACCGTGAGATCATGACCTGAGCCAAAGTCGGGCGCTTCACCGACTGAGCCCCCCCGGGCGCCCCTGGGAATTGTTTCAAAGCCTGATTGTCTGCCAAATAAACAGTAGCACATATTAAAATTAGTACATCCCATAAAGGACATCCCTCCCCCAACCTCACTCTCCTCCTAACCTGGATTCTGTCTAGAAGTTCTGCCGGTGGATAAGGACAGGGCCTACCTAGGGTGAGAGAGAAGGCAACTTGTATCATGTACGTTCTGCCTAAGCAGTGTTTGCACGATTTATGAGCCCTTGAAGCTAGAGATCAGCCCTTTCCAGAACCCTCCCAGGGAGCCTGGGACTTAAACTTGTGTGTCTGCCTCCTGATTCATGCTTATTGATCTCTTCCGGCACATACTGGGCCCTCAGCAAATGTTTGCTGAATGAACGGATGAGTGAACAAGTTAGCACGGGAGGAATCTGTGTTGCTAAGTTTCCAGGGAAAGCTGGGCCTGTTTCTGGAGTACCCTTCTTCTTCTTCCTGGAAGGAAGGGTATGACTCCCGTGCGTCTCAGCCTTTGCCATGGATTAAGATGACGTGTCTTCCCTTGAATGAGAGTGTGCTCTCTAGCCGTGGAGACGATGATGCCAAGAGGTAGACTGGATTCCCACAGCCTCGGCTTAGAACCCTGGCTTCGCTCCTGAGGGGCTGAGCGCTCCGGGCTGAATTGGTGACTCAACCTCCCCTTAGCCTCAGTTTCCTCTTTCATCGAGTGAGGTCGATAATACCTGCCAAATAGGGCTCTTGTGTGGATTCCATGGTATAATGCAGGAAAAGCATTCAGCCCAGCGCCTGGCCTGGAGGGTAAATGCTCAATAAATGTTGGCTCTAATGTCATTCTTCCCCAGGACAGTTCCTTCGGCGAGGGGAGGTGTTTTGGGATGACCTGAACTGTACCATCAAATGCCGCTGTCTAGATTTCAACAATGAGATCTACTGCCAGGAGGCCTCCTGTAGCCCCTACGAAGTGTGCGAACCCAAAGGCAAATTCTTCTACTGCACCCCCGTGGAGACCAGCACGTGTGTGGTGTTTGGGGAGCCACACTACCACACTTTTGATGGCTTCCTCTTCCACTTCCAAGGCTCCTGTGCCTACCTGTTGGCCCGACAGTGTTTGCAGACTTCCAGCCTCCCCTTCTTCAGCGTGGAGGCCAAAAACGAACACCGCGGGGGCTCAGCCGTCTCCTGGGTGAAGGAGCTCTCTGTGGAGGTGAATGGCTACAAGATTCTCATCCCCAAAGGAAGCTATGGAAAAGTCAAGGTGAGACCCTCTCCAGCCCTCCTGGGAAGCTGGAGAAGCTGGAGAATCTTGAGCCCGGGGAAGACTTCCTCAGATCTGCTGGTTCTGCTGTGTGATGTTTGTACGGAAGAGATTCAGGGCTCTGCTTTCCTTGCAAATAGCTTGTAACATTTTTTTAACGAGGCTAAATTTTATTTGTACAAGAGCCAACCTCAGCTCTCTCCTTGATATTTCTTGCTACTATGTAGCTTAAAGTACACTGAAATTCCTCATTACCTCATAAACACGGTACACACACACACACACACACACACGCTGTCACATACGTGCATACATGCCCACATGTCCAAGCTCAGAAGTGACTGGGAAGAGAGGTAGGCTGAGTTTCTCAGGAACCTGGCTTGCAATAGCAGCAGCCACATGGTCATGCCCTGGAGATGGTGTGCCAACGCAGAATATACATCCATAACTCAGTACGGCCTTTCATTAACAACCCTCCCCCACCTCCACCCCCGTCCTGTTTGCCCAAAATCTACTGCTGCATTGTTGGAAAAAGCTCCAAATTGATTGGTGTTTCCAGAGGCACCGCTGGTGAGGGCCCCCCCCTGGGAGCAGGCTTGCTGAGCTCTTTCACGACGACGCCGGTGGGAAGGTTCTGAGAAGGCTTTGCCCAAACACCCTCCAACAGGTCCCCACTCCTGCCTGGAATAAGAGAGGGGAAAGTGGATATCTGCCGGTCCGTTTAGCGTATGCAAATGATTCCTGTCGCTGCCCACCTGGATTTCAGGCAGGCACATCCGCAAAGGAGGGAAAGCAAGAAGCCACTGGCAATTACTCAATTTGTGGAGGCCCCAATTTTCATAATGTTAATGAAAACCTTGTTGCAACCGTGTATTTATTCAAGCAATAATAACCAAGACCACGAGGGGTTGATTGCGCAACCCTGTGCGATCCTTAATCCCCATGCATGGAGGTCATTACGGAGATTACAAACCAGAACTGATGCCAATGCGGGATTTCTTTCTTTTTTTTTTTTTTTTTTTAATATGCGTTGTAGTTTTAATTGACACAGCATGTCCAACAAAAGGCAGGACCGAGGAACTAATTCCACTTTTTCTGGCTCTGCCTGGCCTAGGTCTGTGCAGCTTATCATGGTCATAATTAGAAAAGTGAGGTTTTACTGTGGCCGACATGCCAATTTGCCTGTTATTTGGTTAGTCTCTCTAGGGACAGTTCTGCATATGAAATCAAGGTCAGAGTTGGGGGTACGGAAGTTTGACGTTTTTCCCTTTTAAATTTCTATTGTGCTGTTGAGCACAATACTTATTCTTGTAGATAGATGCTACTATTTCAAGCCAGAAAAATGTTCCCCAGCTTTCTCCTGCTTGCCTGTATTGTGGGGATGGATGTGTATGATATCTGTAGTTGAGGAAGAAAGCTTTATGCTTTATTTCTATTTTCCATTTTGATTAAAAATCTTTTTCACTCACAGTCAGACTTTCTTTTTTTTTTTTTTTTCCAGAAGGAAAGGAGCATTGCCATTTCTTTCAGGCCCAGCAGCTCTGCTAATTTTGTGTGGCTCTTTTCCATCGTCCAGGCATAGGGCACGGATTCCTCAATTTTCTGTAGCGACAGGGAGATGTGGACGTGAATGTAAATGTTTCAGAAAGAAAAGGTTATGTGACTCCAACTGTGAGCTAACAATGGCTTCCTTTTCCTTTGGCCAAATGGCTTCCCAGTGTCTCTGGATACACCTGCTCTGCTGGGTGGGGGGGTGACTCCACGGACTGTGGAGCCCCCACCCAGGGTCAAATGGGGACAGGCAGGGAGAGGGATAGGAAGCAAGAAGGAGGCTTTGAAATGCCTGTGAGGCAGCTGACTTCTCCAGACACACTCGGCCTGGCCGGAATGGCCAGCAAGATCCGTTCTTGCAACATATAGATCCCCTTTCTCCATATGCTGGGGACTGGTTCCTGTATATGGATTTCCCCCCTTTGGATTGTTTTCAAATAACAAAGCGAACAATTTAGGATTGCATATGCTAATGGGGGCTAAAGACAGCCAACTAACATCCATAATATAATAAATGTCTCCTTCTAGCTAATACTTATCAGTTTTCATATTTCTCCCCCAAATAAACTCAGGTAGTTTAGGGTGCCCCATTGAAAAGGGCTTCAAGGCCAAATAGCATATGGGGAGGAAGAACTCAGACTCTGGGGTCAGATCTGCACAATCCCTGTGTGACCACTGCCGGCTGAGTGTGTTTTTGGGCTTCTTTTTTTCCATCTGTAAAATGGGGTGATAGTGTCTAGGAGGCAGGGCTCTATGGCCGCAGTATGGCTACCTCTCCTTAGCACTGGGATAAAGGCAGCAGAAAGCAGTGGCTTTGGAGCCCAGCTCATGAGAGTCAGGCCCTGTCACCTCCCAGCTGTGCAAGCTCTGAACCTCAATTTCCTCATCTGCAAAAGAGGAAGATGATAAGGTCCTTCTGAGTTTGTCCTGGGGATGAAATAGAACAGCCGCGTGTGACATCTAGTACACAGCCTGGCACACAGTGGGCACCTAATACATGCTGTTTCCCACATTTCCACTGCCACCCAAATCCCTTTTAGTTCTAAGACCTATTCTTCTACAATTCTAGTTCTCTCTCCTCACCCCGCCCTACCACCCAGTACCCACATCCTAGGAGAGACAGTATCAGAGAGGAAGGTGGCTAGAAGACAGGGAGAAGAAGGAAGTGATGAGAAGAGGTCCGGTTACCCTTGGCTAGTCAAGAGTTGAGGCCGGCGGGATGAAAGAAGAAAGCACCCAAGAGCTCCTTCTCAGAGCACTGTGGGGGACAAATGCAGTATCTCTCTAATCGGTGGTTTAAAAGGAGACATGTTTTCTGTTGGGAATGAACGGGATTGCGATGAACACTTACACCAAGAAGAAGGGTAGAAACTGGGAAATGGTGGTGCCCGTGGTCAGCCTAGGGCTTATGTCAGTCTAAGTGGAACAAGATCTGATGCAGAGGAACTGGGGGGACTGTTGTAATATCCAGAGATGGTTCACCCCATGGCTTTTGCTTCGAGACACAGAAGACTGCCCTTTGTTAGCAGGAGCTTGAGAGAGAGTGGAGGAGGCCATTGAGGAAATTGAGGCTCAGAGCTTATATGGCTGGCAGGTGACATTGGCCATTGCCAGCATTGGTCAGTGGGCATACCTGGAACTTACAGTTATACTAACCTTGGGGAAGAGTTCATTCTCCGTCTCAGCATGGACAGTACATAATGGTCATCCAGGGCTCTTGCTAGCCGACCTTCCTTATAACGTGGCTTTTCTCACCCTTGTCGGCTAAACTGCTACCTAGGAGATAAGGATAGATCGATCAATTCCTAGGTTTTTCTCTCTACTTGTAGCTCTCTGTAGGATAGCTTATTTCTCAAGCCTATTTTTTTGGTCCCCCCCCCCCCCATTAGAGGCAGGCCATGGCACAAGACATCTGCGATGGTAAATCTTGGAGAGATGCTTAGATAGGCTACTGCCTCACTTCCTAGAAGACTGAGGAAGTAGCTACAATGGTGGCCGTAAAGACCCTTTCCCTTCCCGTGTGCCCGAGATCGATATAGTTCCAATGTATTGACTGTGCACTCACAGTGTGTCCCATCTAGGACTGACGTAGGGATAACCTTCCCATCCCAGACTATAAACGTGATGTCTACAGGTGCTGGGCGTGTTAAATGTGAAAAAGAAGAAAATGAACTCTCTTTGTTGGAGGCTTCTCAAGCCACCCACTCACGTGAGCCAGATGCTTGAGACTCGCCCTTGACTGTTCCCCATTTCTTGCTCCCCGCTGCAAAAAAAACCCACAAGGTCCTACCGAGCAGACTCCATGAGCTTGTCCCACTCTCTCACATCTGTATGTAGTTTAGGCCCTCATGCTCCATCGCCCCTGGATTTTTGCATCAGTTTCCTGTCTGGTTTCTCTGCTTCTAATCTTGACCTGCTGGCCAGAGTGGGCTTTCTGAAATGCAAATCTGACTATGTCATTCCCTTACTTAAAACCTTTTGGGGCTTTCTCTGCAGCATAGAAATCCAAGTTGTTTTTGCTTTTATGGAATTTGTTTTGTTTAAAACATGGCTTAAAAGGCCCTCCAGGGTCTGCACCCAACACGAAAGCCAGAGGAATTCTTTTAAGATGGAAGTCAGATCACGTCCATCCTTTGCCCTAGACACACTCTTGGCTCTCCATCTTGCTCGGAGTCAAGGCCAAAGGCTTTACAATAGCCGACAAAGGTCTACCTGTTCTGGCTGCCCTTATCTCTCTGGCATCATCTGCCACTGCCCTCTCCTTGCTGTCTCTGCTCCAGTCGTGCCGGGAGCACCCAGGCACACGCCACCTTTGGGCCTGGCTGTCACCTCTGCGTGATCCACTGTCACCCCAGATAAGCTCCTGGCTTGCTTCCTCATCTCAAATATCCCCTTCCCTGACCATCCTATTTCAAGTTAAAAACCCTCTTCCCCGGCACTTGTGATCCCCATACCTTGCTCTGTTTTTCTGCATAATTGCTCAACCTGGCATACCTATATATTTTACTTGTTTATTTTGTTTGGTTTCGGTCTCCTCAACTAAAATATAAGTTCCGTGGGGCAGAGATTTGTGTCCATTTCACTCAAAGCGAATCCCCAACTCTTCGAACAGTGCATGGCACACAGAGAGGCCTAAATTGCCATGTGTTGACTAAATGGACCGTGGACCTTGCTCGTGTCTCCAGCTTCGTTTCTGGCCACCCCGCCCAATGGGCAACCCCGTATTCACGTAGCTGTTCCTAACCACCCGCCTTTACTCTCTTGTCCTAGAATTCCCTGAGCCCAGTCTTCCTTTGTCTACTTCTGTTCATCTTCAAAGACCCAGGGCAGACTTACTGCCTGCAGAAAGTCTTGTGTGACCCCCCCTAGGCTGGATATAGTGGTCACTTGCTATCCTCCCATTGTATGATCCATTAATGTGTATTTAAAACAGCGTATTATAAATATCTATTTGTGTCTCTCTTTCTCAGTAGACCGGGACCTCCATGAGGGGTGGGGACAATTATTTTCTTTATTCTTTATTCCTTAGCACCTAACATGGTGCTTGGTACACAGTAGGCGTTCACGTTTGTTCGTGTTGCTGAATGATTACATGACATAGTCCTGGTATCAGGACGTGACAGGGTGATGCACTCAGAGAATAATACCAGGGCAGCATGGCACACATTTCAGCTGGGAGGAGGGATCAGGGAGTGCTATAGGCAGTGACGAGGTCATGGAAAAGATGTGACTTCAGTGGAGACTTAAAGAATGAATTTAGACGAGTGAAAAGGAAAACAGCATCACTAGTCTTTCACCAAGAGACTTGAAGCCAGCCCTAGAGCCAGCCAGGAAGGGTTGACAACCACCTGGTCCCCAGAGGAGTCTAGGGCAGTAGTGGTAATCCCTGTCATGTCTCAAATGCACAGTGCTTGGCTGGCCCACGCCACCCTGCTTTTGTGGCTTCCCCCAGGCCTCTGCCTTAACAGAAGTCAAGCTTACTGGAGCCTAGGCCATCCGGTGGGGGGACCATTCTCTCTGGAGAGTGCTTTGGCCTCCCTTTCCCGACCTCCGCGGGACCCATTGCCCTGGCACCTGCTCACCTGCCTTTTATTGTTACTGTTGTTGGCAGGTTAATGACCTAGTGACTTCCTTGCCGGTCACCTTAGACTTGGGGGCGGTGAAAATCTACCAGAGTGGCATGTCAACTGCCGTGGAAACGGATTTTGGGCTCTTAGTGACGTTTGATGGCCAGCACTACGCCTCCATTTCCATCCCAGGCTCCTACATAAACTCCACGTGTGGGCTCTGTGGGAACTACAATAAAAACCCGCTGGACGACTTCCTCCGCCCTGACGGCAGGCCGGCCATGTCTGTCCTGGATCTCGGAGAGAGCTGGCGGGTCTACCATGCCGACTGGAAGTGCGACTCGGGCTGCGTGGACAACTGCACTCTGTGTGACACAGCCACGGAAGCCCTCTTCTTCGGTTCGGACTACTGCGGCTTCCTCAACAAGACGGACGGCCCCCTGTGGGAGTGTGGCACCGTCGTGGACCCCACAGCCTTTGTGCACAGCTGTGTGTATGACCTGTGCAGCGTGAGGGACAATGGGACACTCCTCTGTCAAGCCATCCAGGCCTACGCGCTCGTGTGCCAGGCCCTCGGCATTCCAATCGGAGACTGGCGGGTCCAGACTGGGTGTGGTAAGCTGGCATCCCATCCAAATGGAAGGGCGTGCTCGAGCAGGGGGCCAGGGAGAGGGTTTCCGGGCTCCTCAAAACTCTCCTTGTTAAGACAAATTGCCTAAGAGTGAGGGTGAGGTTAACATAGCCACACATGAACAGCAAAAAGGATCTTTACTTTTCCTGCCCACCCAATACCATAGCCAGAAAACAAGAAAACCATTTGAGCACAAATGGTCCAGAAACAGGGGAGTGAGTGGCAGGAAATGCTTGACACGAGGAAGGCCCTGTCCCAGGGATGGCTATCCCTGAGTTAAGAAGGGAGGTGGGTGTTCAGAGGGAAGGTGGCTGTATTTGTGGCCATTGAGCAAACACAGACACTGGTCTGAGTAATCATAACCAGCTCTGGGGGAAATTCACCTCCCAAGTGGAACCAACAGCAGCTGTTCTTTGACTCTTCTCCGCCTTCCGTCCCTCTTGGTTCTGTGTCTCTTGCTCCGCCGTGTTTTCGCTGACCCACTGGTGCCAGTGGGAAAAGGGCTGCAGCCAGGGAGCACAGAACATCAGGAAAGAAGGCCCTTTTTCAGAAGCGCTAGGTGGTTAGGAAAAAGCCCTAACAGCGTGGGGAAATTCAGCTTCTTTTGAATTACCTTTTCGCATGTAGCATTTTGTACGACTTAGTTGTCTCGTTTTTCTCCTTCTATCCCACTTAAACCTCTCTTTTCGTAATTATATAAACTTTTAAAACAAGCAAGCAAGCAAACAAGTAAAAACAACTCAGCTTCTTGGAATTCTGTTTCTCTCCTGGCCCTTGGTTTTTCCACATGGGTATACAGAACATTATGTCCGTGCATTTTAGATTCCCACGCAGATGAGAAGGTTTCAAAGTTTCTTTCGGTTCCGAGACCAAAGGGAGATTTTTCTTCCCCCTCAGTACATGTGGGATCCACAAAATCGTGTATCAGGTTCAATTCTCAGAGAATTGATCCAACTACGAAGAGACCGTGTTTCCTTATTGCTTATCGTGTGACTGACCAGCCTCTAAGTATGCCAGGAGCATACTCAAGTTGAGATTGATTATGGATTTTTTTTTTTTTGGTCCTTGTATAATCTAAGAACATCCAAATTACCTAAGCAAATTGCCCGTAATGGCTACTTTTTCCCCTAGTGGTCCTATCTTCCACATTGCCCACCCCCTCTCTCTCATGTTAGCGCTATGAATTCCAGTTAATTCAGACAGCTAGTTTAGCAGTCCCTTGAGCCCCTGCCTCTTGGATTCGACCCGACTCAAGCATTTATGTAGACTCCCACGTTCTTAAAATGAGAACCAGAGGCTTCTGAGGCAAGAAGGGCCTTGAGGAGACCTCTAGCTCCAACCCAGTCTCCTGGCAGTGCAGACACACAAATTCTTTCCCATAACCAAGGTTCTTTCTTATTTTTAAGATCCTAGAGTACTCATTTTCATAGTCTTCGCTCATCGTCTTTTATAGTCTTCACTTAGGTATTTTGAGTGCCTCCCTGTAAGAAATTTCATGTTTTCAAATGGCCTCAACCGCCTTTTCATCTTTTCTTTTCTCCTGCAAGTTGGATTTATTTCCTCTTAAGAATAGGTTATGCTGTTTAAGGTCAGATTGACTTCTGTGTCCATCAGCCGAAGATCTTAGAGCATCTGAGTGGTTGTAGATCATCCAGTAATAAATCGATGTTGAGTAATCAGTGTAGTCCAGTTAGGATCGCCACTTGAAGTGTAATTCAGTCAAGATGATCGCCCGAGAGTCAAAAGTTCACGATTCGATCACGTTGCCCCATAGCTGTCACAAAGCAGCGAGATGATTTCTACGGGTGCGATCGCAAAGTCTCTCGCCCGATGAGCGCCCTTCCCCGTGGGGCTCCCGTGTGTGGTGGCTCCCCACAGTCACCACCCCGGGGCCTTCATCTGTTGTCACGCTCTCTCCTCTCCCCTACGTCAGTATCCACGGTGCAGTGCCCGAGCTTCAGCCACTACTCCGTGTGCACCAGCAGCTGCCCGGACACCTGCTCTGACCTGACGGCCTCCCAGAACTGCGCCACGCCCTGCACCGAGGGCTGCGAGTGCAACGAAGGCTTTGTCCTCAGCACCAGCCAGTGCGTCCCGCTGCACAAGTGCGGCTGCGACTTCGACGGTCACTACTACACCATGGGGGAGTTCTTCTGGGCCACGGCCAACTGCACGGTGCAGTGCCTGTGCGAGGAGGGCGGGGACGTCTACTGCTTCAACAAGACGTGCCGCAGCGGGGAGGTGTGCGCCGTGGAGGACGGCTACCAGGGCTGCTTCCCCAAGCGCGAGACCGTGTGCCTGCTCAGCCAGAACCAGGTGCTGCACACCTTCGACGGCGTGGCCTACGCCTTCCCCACCGAATTCTCCTACACCCTCCTCAAGACCTGCCCCGAGCGGCCCGAGTATCTGGAAATCGACATCAACAAGAAGAAGCCCGATGCGGGGCCTGCTTGGCTGCGAGGCGTTCGCATCCTGGTGGCTGACCAGGAGGTGAAGATCGGAGGAGTTGGGGCTTCGGAAGTCAAGGTAAGACTCCGGCTGCCCTTGGGGCTTTTCTGATGCGTCTCACCAAGCGAAGGAACTCTTCGGGTATGCCTTTCTGGCTCTGACCATGAGTGGATTCCAGGAAGGCAACGGCTCCGAAGTGGGAGCGCTGCCTAACGTTCGGCACCGAATCAGTCTCCCCGGGGGTGAAATGGAGTGAGGCTGGAGTCTCTCAAATTAGATACAGCTAAAGCAGGACTAGGTCTCCGTAACAGCCGATGCTTACCGGACGCTTACCGTGTGCCAAGAGCTAGTCTAAGCAGTTGTCACACCTAACCTATGGGGGATATGTTTTCATCCTCATTTACCTTTTGCATACGAGAAAAACGAGGCGCAGAGAAGTTAAGTAATTTCCTCAGGGACACACAGCTATAGAGTGATATGTGAGCCCAGGCAGGCTGGCTTCAAAGTCTGTGCTTTTTACCTTGTACTATACCGACTCTCCTCCCTGTAGATGGGAATCCATTGAGGTCAGGCAAAGGGTACCTGCCATCGCACCTCCTGCCCCTCTGACCCAGTCTAAAATATCCATCGTTAGGCATCCACATCATTAGTTGAAGAACCGTTAGGAATCATCTAGTACAACTGTTTGTTTGCACATGAAGACCCCAAGGGCTAAGCGAGGGGTGGGGAGCTCACAGCTGAGTGGTGGCAGAGCTGGCATGACGGGAGGGCAGGCCTCCCTGCTCCTAGCCCAACATGAAGTCTAATTTGGAAGACAGAAGTCAGCGTGGTGCTGTGCTGTGCAAGAAGAGGAAACACACCTCCGCAGACTGAAAAAGCTGTTTTCATTCCCATTGACACACTGGCAGAGGTTAATTTATTAAAAGAATAGTAAAAGGTAGATAAGGTGGATGGACAGCTAGATAACTATATGCCTCCGAGGGGCTAGGGCACAGGAACAAATCTGAAGGAAAGGAAGGGGCCAGAACAGTGGGGAAGAAGGGGCGTCACCAGTGAAAAGGAGCCATCACGCAGAAGGAGGAAGCCACATGTACATCAAGACCACTTCTACTCACATTTCACTGTTGTTTGGGGCTAGCCTAGGGTCGTATGTATACGCAGAGAAACAGCAAATGTGTTGAATCGGAGGAGTAGAAAGAAAGAAACAGAGGTGCCCATGAGAAAACAGTTTGCGTCTGTCTGTGTGGTGTCCACAGACTGTCAGCTTCTTGACATTTTCTCAAAGGGTGAGTCGCCGGGCAGAACCGTGTCTCTATTTCATAGCCTAGGAAACGGTGGGTACTCTGAGTGCATCTGGAAGTGATGAGAGTGATTTGATTTTTTTTCAGCTGAATGGCCAGGAGGTAGAATTACCATTTTTCCATCCTTCGGGGAAGCTGGAAATTTATCGCAACAAAAACAGCACGACAGTAGAGTCGAGGGGTGTTGTGACGGTCCAATACACAGACATCGGACTGCTGTACATCCGGCTCTCCACCACCTACTTCAATTGCACCGGCGGGTTGTGTGGCTTCTTCAATGCAAACGCCAGCGATGAGTTCTGTCTCCCCAACGGCAAGTGCACGGACAACCTGGCGGTGTTCCTGGAAAGCTGGACGACCTTCGAGGAGATCTGCAACGGGGAGTGTGGGGACCTGCTGAAGGCCTGCAACAATGATTCGGAGCTGCTCAAATTTTATCGGAGCCGCTCCAGGTGTGGCATCATCAATGACCCCTCCAACAGCTCCTTCCTCGAGTGCCATGGAGTGGTCAACGTCACCGCCTACTACCGCACCTGCCTCTTCCGTCTGTGCCAGAGCGGAGGCAATGAGTCGGAGCTCTGTGACTCCGTGGCCCGGTACGCAAGCGCGTGCAAGAACGCCGACGTGGAAGTGGGCCCCTGGCGGACCTATGACTTCTGCCGTAAGTCGGGGCTACCTGATGCGGGAGGCCCCCGGGGAGGTGGGGGAATTGAGCTCCGGGGCAGTCTGACTCTGGTGTGTAGCCTCCTCATCTGATGTGTCCTTTGGAAGGCCCATCACCCCCAACCAGACTGTTCCTCACCTTTATTTCTGTTTCTAATCACACAGTATCTCTTCACTGTAGAAGGATTAGCCATCCCGTTGACTCCTGCTTTTATCTAGTGGAGGATACACGTCATATCAAAGACTGGGAGTCTTTGTGATGGCTCCATCGGTGTCTTCTTTCTTGGCAAAGGAGGGCTCCGTTCTTTCAACAGAAAGTGATTGGTCAGGGTGCCTTTCGCGGAGTAGAGATTAGCGCCGCTCCCTGGGGCAAGCCTGACAATGGCTATGAAGAGTCCCACGTTGGTTTTTTCACTTTGTGCCCAGAGTATCTGACCCCTCTCAGCAGGGCAGTGCCAGTATTAGCAGTAATTAGAATAATTGCTGAGAAGACCTGACATATAGCCCCTTAGGCGATGGCGGAGGCCGGTGGGAACAGTGACGTAGAAAGGCAGGAGAAGGAGTGGCTGAGAGGGCAGGACCCATGCCTGGAGCAACAACTAACCCCACCTGGACTTCAGCACCCATGCCTTTCCCACCAAAAAGATCAGCCCTAAACCCAAACCGATGCCACCATTAAGATTCCATCGTCTACATCTGTTTCTCTCATTTCCACTGTATCTCTTTCTAAGTTTGTTTATTTCTCAAAACTTTTTGTTTTGAAATGATTTCACAGTTGCAGAAAAGTTGCAAGAAGATCTGTCTGCCCATTACCCAGATTAACCTACAGTTAGCATTTCGCCCCATTGCCTTATCATTCTCTCTCACACGCTGTCTCTGCATTTGCAAGTAAGTTACATACATCATACCCCTTGGCCCCCCTAAATACTTCAGTATGTATTTCCTTAGAATAATGACTGTCATTTACAGAACCACAGTATACTCACTGACCTTAGGACATTTAACACTGATATAATCATTTAATATCTATATTTCAATTTTGTCAATTGACTCGTAATGTCCTTTATGGCATCCCCCTCCCCCCGATATGGATCTAGGCTAGGATACATGTTGTGTTTAGAGCTGTCACGTCTCTTTGGTTGCCCTCAATCTGGAACAGTTCCTTGACTTTCTTTTTCTCTTCTATTGTCATTTTTAAAGACGACAACCTCCCACCTTTGAAAATAGAACGGCTCTCCGTTTGGGTCTGATGTTTCCTCATGATTAGGTTCTGCTGTGTGTCCCCTCTCACACTCCAGCAGAGGTGATGTGTGTTTTTCTCACGGTATCACATCACATGTGGGGGCCGTGTCCGTCCAGCCTCCTCTCAGTGGTGATGGGCACATTGGTCCCCTGGTCAGGTGTCAAATGTCTCCACTCTGCAGGCACAGTGTTTTTTTCTCTTGCAACTAATGAGCAACCCGTGGGAAGATACTTTAATAAGACGGTGCAAGCATCCTGCAGAGAGAGAGAGAGAGAGAGAAAATATGAGCGTGAGAGATTGATAAAGCAAATGGGGCAAAATGCTAATTGTAGGCTGATATCAAAATCCCCTTCCTCCATTTAGTGCCCATTGATGACCTTTGCTTGTATCAATCTTTAGCATGATGATTACAAGCTGATGGTTTCCAGCTCCAGCACTCTGTCCACTTTGACCAAACAATAGATGTCAGTCTACTATAAGTAACAGTCTTCTGTCTCTTCTGTGTGTCTGCCTGCCATCTATTTATATCCATCCATTCATTTATCTATCTCAGTCACCTTTTTTTTTAATCAAAGTATAATTAACATTCACTCTTATACGTTTCAGGTGTACAGTACGATTCAATAACTCTATACAATTCTCAGTGCTCATCACTATAAGAATACTTCTAATTCCCTTGATCTATTTCACCCCTCCCTCCACCCATCCTTTGGCAACCACCAATTTGTTCTCTATATTCAATAGCCTGTTTCTTTTTGGTTTGTCTTTTTTTCTTTGTTCATTTGTTTTGTTTCTTTTTTTAAGTTTTTATTTATTTATTTTGAGAGAGAGAGAGAGAGAGAGCAAATGGGGGAAAGGCAGAGAGAGGGAGAAAGAGAGAATCCCAAGAAGGCTCCACAATGTTAGCCTGGAGCTTGACACAGGGCTCGAACTCATGAACTGTAAGATCATGACCTGAGCCAAAATCAAGAGTCAGACACTTAGCCAACTGAACTACCCAGGTGCCCATATTTGTTTTGTTTCTTAAACTCTACAAAGGAGTGAGATCATATGGTATTTGCTTTTCTCTGACTGACTTATTTCACTCAGTATTACACCCTGTAGACCCATCCATGTCATTGCAAATGGCAAGATTTCATTATTTTTTATGGCTGAATAATATTCCATTGTGTGTATCTATCTATCTATCTATCTATCTATCATCTATCTATCTATGCTTATATATATACAGATATATATCGAAAGAGATGTAGATATAGATACAGATATAGATATAGATGTAGATACTGATATAGATATATACACACCACTTCTTTATCCATTCAGCTATGGATGGACACATAGCAGCCTAAATGTGAATCATCTATCTTATCAGTATGGACACATAGATTCCTATTTTTTCAATTATTTATATTTGCTATCACACTTGTTAATGATTTGGGTGTTAAACTTATTCCAGGTTTGGCCTGTGGGAGCCCTTTGAGTTGCCTCCTATGTCCTTTTGGCACGCCTCTGTCATGTTCTTACTTTCTGCCGAGCTGGAGGAAGTTCTTTTAAATGCCTTTTTTAGAGAGAGACATGTGGACAGAAGCAGCCCAGGAGAACATGCTTTCCTCAGGTGGAGGGTCAGGGCTCATGCTTGAGACATCCCCCAGCGTGCCTCAGCCAGACCTTGTGTACGTGGGTCTGGCAAGAAGGATGGGAGTATGCACGTTTGATTAACGAAGACTTGGGTACTAAGGGGTTAATCTGGTCAGGATCTCGTAGGGTCATTAATCCTGGGGATCGGACCAGGCAACAGCTGCAAATCAGGAACACGATCTTCTTTGGACGTAGGAAGAGACAACTACTGTTTCTGTGTTCAGATATTTTTAACCAGCCTTCTTGTCGGCGGAGCCAGGCTGCCCAATTAAATAATTTCACAGAGGCATTTCAGGGGCCAGGGGAAGTTTTATTACTTCACGTCTGTATGTTCCAGACTTTCAGACAAATTCAGACAACACAATAAGTCATAAAGTGAGAGCCATTTAAATAAGTCATGTTATTTGCTATCACCATAAACCTGCAGTCAATGTTATAACATTCATAATTTAGAGACAAATGTGAAAATCCCTCCATACAGACATATTTAATCGATGCTGAACTAGCCTTCAACTCCACAACCGTATGGTATCGCAGTCAACGGGAGTGGAGATGGTCCTTTAGCCCAGAGGAAAAGGATTGGCTTTCAGTACATAGTGCAGAACTGTGGAGTTGGTACTTGTGGGCAGAGATTTCATTGCCGTGCAATTTATTTCTCTGTAGTGTCCCCTCTGTCCTTGGATTGTAAAACACGATTAAGGAGGGATAGCATGCATAAAAGCTAAAGAACGTTTTAAAAAGGCAAGATCCTATCCTTCCAGGTGGTGATGGGGACCTCCACAGATCTTTAGACTACACAGACGTGTAGGTAGATTTCTTCTGGCTCTGGATTCATCCATGCCCGGGCCAGGTCGAATTCTGACAGACTAAAATAATAAAAAGACATGGAAAGGTTGCCCAGAACTCCATGATGGTAAGCAGCACGTGCTGTTAGCATTTCGTGTGCTGTACTTTGTGACTCAGAGACTTGATCTATCAGGGAAGGCTTCCAGACAGAGGTGTGGTTTGAAACGAATCTTGACAGGTGGGTAGGATTTGGCTTTGTGAGGTCCATCCGGGCAGGGGAGAGAATGTGAGCAAAAAAGGAGGGGGTGACCAAGGGCAGAGGAGGTAGAAGAGGCCAGAGGGCATGAGGAGCAGAGAAATGACAAAGACAGAGTCAATCTGTAGAGTAAAAATGCCTACATAAAGTGTATCCTAATAGAAGGAAGTGTGAAGAGGGGAAGGGCATACTATTTAATGAGACTGTACTATAGACTTCATATATTAGGTCATTAATCCTCAGAATGACTATACTAGGTAAGTATTGTCCTCAGAGATGGTATCCACAGGTCTCTATGGTCCCCAAAGTGCTGATTCTTTCCAGGACGCCGTCTCTGAGTCTCCAGAGTCCTTGAGTCAGGGGACTTGGCATTGGGAGATCTGGATTCGAATCTCTCTGGTACTTACGGGCTGGATTAAGTTAAGTCACTGAACTTGAGTTTGTTGTCTGTAAGATAGGGATGATGAGGCTTTGCTTACCCTCCCAGGTTGTTGAGCAAAGTCACACCAGACAGTCGACAACGGTGCCTGGCATTAGTGACTGCTCGCTAAGGCTCAACATCTCAGAATCTTCTACGTGGAGCGCTGAGCGCAACAGGATCACAGGAGCACGAGGCGTTCACTGAGCCTTTGGTCACCTCAAATGAGGATGACAGCAGTCCAGAGCACACAGCACTCATTGAGCTCACTGTGCTGTGCAAGTAAGAGTGCACGTGCAGCGTGCACACACTCACATGCATCCAGTGAGCGCGCACACACTCTCCCTGACCTCTGTCCCTTTCCTGTCTCCCCCTTGGCCACCCTCAGCTCTGGAATGCCCGGAGAACAGCCATTTCGAGGAGTGCGTGACATGTACAGAGACGTGTGAGACCCTGGCGCTGGGCCCCATCTGTGTGGACACCTGCTCTGAGGCATGTCAGTGTGACGAGGGCTATGCCCTGCGAGGTAGCCAGTGTGTCACCCGGAGCGAGTGCGGCTGCAACTTCGAGGGGCACCAGCTTGCCACCAACGAGACCTTCTGGGTGGACTTGGACTGCCAGATCTTCTGCTTTTGCAACGGCTCGGACAACAGCGTCCACTGTGAGAGCGTCCCATGCAGGGATGATGAGTTCTGCATGGAGGAGGGCGGCCTGTACTACTGCCAGCCCCGCACCGACGCCTCCTGCATCGTCTCGGGCTATGGCCACTACTTGACCTTCGATGGCTACCCCTTTGACTTCCAGACCAGCTGCCCACTCATCCTGTGCACCACGGGAAACAGGCCGAGCTCAGAGACCTTCCCCACGTTCGTCGTCACAGCCAAGAACGAGGACCGGGACCCGTCGCTGGCCCTGTGGGTCAAGCAGGTGGACGTGACCGTGTTTGGCTACAGCATTGTGATTCACAGGGCCTACAAGCACACTGTGCTGGTGAGTAGTCACAGGCTGGACACCAGGAAAGGGGATGTGAGAATGGGGGTCCTGGGTCCGTGGGCCAGGCCGTGCAGCTGAAATCAGGCTGGCCTAGAATCCGAGAAGCATAGGATGTTCGAGCAGAGAGGGGCCCTGCTCCTCCAGGGGCCCTGGAGATTTTCTGTCGTTTCATCTTGCAGATGAGGGCACTGAGCCTCAGAACGAAAAATATTCTGCCCAAGTCACGGGCACCAAGTTAGGAACAGAAATGGTATCCTTCATAATGTAGCACAGTGTACTGGAGACAGCACAGACCTCGATTCGAATCCCAGCTTGGCTAGGGCTGTGTGTCCTTGGGCAGTCACTCCATCTGCAAAGGAGGACACATGCCTAGCACGGGTTAGGCGTCTGTAAGTGCTACTCCTGCCCAATCCACCTCCTCCCCTTTGTTGAGATCAGGATGATATTTCCCTGCTCTGGCCTCCTTCCACCTCTTGCAGTCTCCCCATTGCCTGCCCCCACCCCCACCCCCATAGGATCCGGGAATTAGGAGTCTTGCACACGGTCGGAGCCCATCAGGGGCTCTCCTACAATCTCCCTGTTCACTTGGGTGTCCGTTCCCTCTCTCTGCCCTCCACTCCCTTGATGAGGACAGGGCAGGTGGGGGTTGAGGAGCTCTGAGTGCTCATCATGCAGCCTGAGGACACCACCCGGCGACATACCCAGCCACTCCTCCTCCCAGCTCCTGCTCTGGGCACAACTGGGAGCACTAACAAGCCACCAGCAGCGTCACTTTAGCATTTCGGAGGAGCTGATATGGGGTGTGCACCTTTTACCATCATCCTCACTGATCTGTGGCATCATTTATCTCTAAGGGGACTCCTTTCCATCTTGTATACATCCTCTTTTAAAATTCTGAGCTGTTACTGGAGAGTTCCCTGAGCAACGTTCCAGATCTCGTTCCTTCCTTAGAATCGCCCTAACCTCCTTCTCTGACCAAGAGAGGCTTCTGAGCTTCCTAATTGCCTGCCCTTTCACATTTATCTGAAAATGTGCCTTCTTAGCATCTAAGGCAGAGGTCTCACTGCGCCCATATTTCTTCCCTTCCTTGGATATTATACCCAAACCCCCGATTGCTTTCCTCTGTGCTTCCCAGAACAGTTGGCTCCTGTATCCATGATGGCACGAATCATATTGTGATTTGGGGGGATGTTCATGTCTAACTCGCTCAGTACTAGTCGTGGGCCCTTCTCGGAGGGCAGGAGCCCTACCGAATCCGTCTTTATGTTAAATGAACACACAGCACCCAGTCACGGCTCCACACGTTCGTCGAGTGGGTGAACGAGATGATGTAACCCTTCTCTTCTAAGGATCCTAGGACTTTTATTTTGCTGCCGGTCACTTCTTCATCAATCTGTGAGATTAAATGGCCACGGAGGTGAGGTAGGAGTACATCAGATGCCTCGCCTTTAGCCACGTGAGGTTTCCAGCGGATGTCCGGGTAGATGAAGCCATCCGGTGCAGTAATAGCCCTCTCCTCCGTGTCGTCATCATATGTGTCAAAACAAGCCTATCAGTCATTCTGTCCACGTGGTTTGCATCCTAGTTGTCCTTTTCTCCTCATCTGATCAACTTCTACCCTTAGATTTGTACATTTTCAGGCGGTTCCTTATCTCCTTGACATTCGACATTCTTCTACCATTCTACCTCGTAGGGTTATTTTTTTCTTTTAAAATAGAACTTGCTCTTAGGTTGTCCCAACCAGTGTATTATGAAATTGCATTTTTCTGCCTTGTGTCACATGCTCTTCAGCATTTAGGTATATGGACTCCTGAGACTTGCATGCTGTTTTCTGACCCAGTTATTTTCACACGTACACCATTGGAGCCTCATGAACACTTACTTTTTTCTTTTTTTTTTTTTTTATTTGTGCCGCCCCTTCTCGTTCATGGTAGCTGATTCCTTGCTCTCACTGGGAGTCTCTCTCCCTTGCTTCCTGCTCTAGAACCAAGGCCCTAATGGGGCAGCCCACCTTCCAGGCCCATGTCCTGCCCTGGTCTCATGGGATATGGTCATGGCTAAAGGCAAGAGCCATGGGAACCACACAGCTCGTTTCTTCCCCCATAAAGAGATAGAGAGGGAAGGGAATATTCATTTCCTGGGGCTGCCATCACAAAGTATCACAGACTAGGTGGCTCTAAGCAACAGAAAG
Organism: Leopardus geoffroyi; assembly: GCF_018350155.1. Classification (NCBI taxonomy): domain Eukaryota; kingdom Metazoa; phylum Chordata; class Mammalia; order Carnivora; family Felidae; genus Leopardus; species Leopardus geoffroyi. The sequence continues at coordinate 18,377,499 of NC_059329.1, forward strand.
TTATCCTCTCACAGTTTTGGAGGCTAAGAATCCAAAATCAGCTCCTAGCTACTGGCAGTTATAGGCGATCCTTGGCCTGTGGCACCATAACTGCCCTCTCTGCCTCGTCTTCACGTGGCCTTCTCTCTCTGCACCTCTGTTTCTCTGTGCCAAGTCTCTCTCCCCCTTTGAGGACACCACTCATTGGGTTTAGATCCCACCCTGATCTAGTATGACCGCATCTTGACATGACTACATCTGCAAAGACCCTATTTCCAAATAAGGTCACATTCACAGGCACCGGGGATTAAGACTTCAGCCTATCTTTTGAAGGGGGAGGTGGGGGGGAGGGGGACACAATTCAGCCCACAACCAGGGGTAATTAGTAATGGGCATCAAGGAGGAATCGATTAAAGGGGTGGAGGGACAGGGTAGGAGGAGCCCAGCAGGGCCCGTCTTTCTAAGTCACCCAGATATCCCGAATGTCCAAGCTGTGAACTCAGAGTATGTAGCTTTCACATCTCTGACATGAAGATCAAGTTCAGGATGCTTGAAGGTTCTTTTCTTTGGGGGCCTGAGGGATAGATTTAGTATTTACTTTGAATTATTAATATGCATTACGGGACCTGCTTGTTCAATGATTTGCATTTGTTTTTCCCATGATGTTATTATTAGTCACCATCTCTCCCTGAGAAAAGAATAATGGCCATCACAATGACAGTGTGCAGTGAAGTGTTGGGCAAAACACAGCATAGAGCCCCGGGTCACTGCCGGTGCTCTCAGAGATGGAGGTGACATGGAAGTGATTCCTTGGGACACAGGGTCCCTCTATGACTCTGACCTTTCCTTGCAAAAAACGGTATCAAAGGATGCAGGGAAATCCACTAAGATAAGAGACGCTAGAAATAAATATGCTATCTGTATCCCAGCTGGGGTTATGGGGGTGGGCAACAGAAGGTGAGCCACTCCTGGGGGCAATACAGCAGCCCACGTCTCAGCCATCCACAGCTAGAGCTCAACAGAGACGGCCTCTCCCCTGCCGTGTGCCCCCAGGCTTCAGCACAGCCAGGTTCTTCATGGTCCAGGACAAGGACCCTCACAGCCAGTGTCTTTATCTCTTACTGGCAATCCTGTGGCCACCAGTGAAGGGTGAGGTTTTGAGCATCCCCCTGGCTCAGTTTAGTTTGGTGGACTTTTATCGATGCCTATTCTGTGCCAAATTCTAGGGGTAGAGAATGAATCAAATTCTGAGTTCTGTCCCAAGAGAACTCAGAGTCTAGTAGCAAAGAAAGATGCACTAGCAGGTTATGTCGATGTAAGGTGAAGTGTTCCAAAAATGTGTTGTGTGGAGAGTCGTGAGCACACGGGTTGCCTACGCCAGCCTGGGAGTCTTCAGGGAAGGCTTTCTGGAAGAGGTAACCCAGAGCTGAGCCTTGAAGGGGTATGTTAACCAGGCTGAGAATGAGATAGAAGTATTCTAGGAAAGGAAAACATCAGTGAAGATCCAAGGAGTAGCAACGTGCGCAGTAGGAGGGGACCTCAGGACAGCCGAAGAGGCCATAGAAACAAATTGGGGCCAGTTGTGTAAAAGAAAGTTCTCTGCCAAAGATCTGGTATGTGGTCTTATTCCTGATGCTTGACTGTTTGAAACACATGTCCTGACCTCACCCCCAAGCCCTGTTCTCTTTTTCCTCTGCGTCTCCCTGCCCACCCATCAGGCTCTGCTTCCATCCCAACCTCTCCCTTCCTGTGTCTCCTCTCCGTCTGCTTCCTCTCTCCCTCCATTAGTCACCCAGAGAGAGAGAGGGGACAGTGAAGTTGGCAATGGGGGTGGCATTCATGGGGCTTCGGAGGCAGACAGAAGCCGTGCCTGCCCGGCTGAGTTGAAGGGGGTTCCTTTCTCTGGGTGCTCCTGGGCAGTGACGGAATTTGCAAGCCCTTTGGTTTGAATCCGTTTACAATGCCTCCCCCAAAGTATCGCCTCCTGCTTGGCACCCTGTGGCCAAGAATACAGAACGCGAGGAAACTCAGGAGGGAAAGCAAGTGGGCACAGGTGAGCCTTTGTGGGGGGGCACAGCTTTGTTTACCAGTGTGGGTCTTCAAGGCACGTGGGAGTCCCATCGGCCTCCGCTTCCCTCAGTGACCTTCCACACCTGTGTTCTGTGTTTACCCAGAGCCCACATCACCGCCTCTGGGCCTCCTGGTTCAGACAGTTGTGTTCCCCAGGCACCACTCCCTCCTGCACTCGGCCTCTGAAATGACCTGTCATGCCATGCTATTCGCCCTCTCTCTTCCAGGTTCAGAGAAGGAGGCATCCTCTCCCCTCCCCCTCCCCCTGTCCCTCTCTGTCTTGCCCTCTCAGGGGTCTACCTGTCTGTCATCACCTCCCCCTCCTGTGCTAGGTCCTTGTCTTCAACCCATAAACATGTTCATTCTAGAGCAAACCTTGACCCTGATCGCCCCCAGCTTCTACTCAGTCTCTCTCCTCCCTCCCTCTCCAGTTTCCTGGAGAGAGCCACCTCTGCTTCCATATCTCCCATTTGCTGTTGAACTGTGCCTTCTGACTTCTGGCCTCCTCGTTCTGCTGAAGGTCTCTCATTAGGGTCACTGAATGGGAAGAGAAGACAGAATGACTTCTCTCCTGCAGAATGAATGGGTCTTTGTCAGGCGTGATCTCATGGCCTCTGCCATGTGTGACATTGCACCCAAGGCCTTCCATGATCCAGGCCCAGCACCCCCACCTCCCTGTCTTCATTTCCCACCACACCTGGTATTCATCTCATTCCTCCCTGACTGTCCTCCTTTAGGACCAGGTGTGCACATCATCGTCTTCTGCAGGTGTGCCCGATTCTGTGCCCAGGCTGAGTCTGGTGCCTGTGCATCTATTTATCTTTATCATTGCTTTTATTGGATGATGTTATTAGTATCTGTTTAGGTACTTATCTCTGCCACGTGCCTGTGAGCAACCAGGGGAAGGGCCCTGGGCTTTATTCCAGCATCTAGCACAGTGCGTGAAACACAGCAGTGACAAATGAATGAATGAATTCTGCCTGGACAAATATTCGTAGAAGAGGAGACAGTTGGGTTACAAGGTGAAGGGTGAACACTGCCCCACAGAGAGGGAGGACAAGAGGAAGGATGTCATTTCTGGGCTGGGTCAGGTTCCTTAGAGGCAGAATCTGACATGGGGATTCTTAGGAAAGTGAGGTAAGCACCAGGGGAAGAGAGCTCAGCAAGGACGTGGTCTGAGGTGGAGACCAGCTTCACCCCGTGCCACCAGGAACTCTGGCACATGACCTGCATACAGGGCTGGCCCCCTGTGTTGGTTTGTCATTGGAGTGGGGTCCTAATCTCCTGGGCTTCCATTTGGCCAAGACCAGCTGTGAATTATCATTAGTCCACAGTCACAGTGGCTGAGGGGGAGGGCCCCAGGCAGGACCCAGAAAGCACCACCACGCTTGTAGCGAAGGAAATGGCATGGTGGAATGATACAACCCGGTCCACTTGGGAAGCGTTGCGTTTTGCTGGAATGGGGGAAGTGAGTGGATTGGGTCTGAGAGACATGGGAGCAGCTCCTGGAGAGCCCTCTGTGACATGTTGAGTGTATTCGACATTTTACCCAAGCCACGGAAAGGGTTTGAAGTGTTGGATTAATGGCTTTTGACGGCATTAAAAAATGGTGGAGTGTGGCAGTAATGAGTGAATGGAGGAAAGGGGCAATACCAGAGCAGGGGGACCAGTAAGGGGAGTATTCAGTAGTCAAGGTGAAGGTGGTGAAGGTCTGAACCAAAGCAGTAGCAATGGGAATGGGGGAGTGTCAGATAGGGGAGAGATTAAGGTCAGAATCTGGTCAGAGAGCCATCTTAGAACACTCCCAGAGGAATGGCCACCTGCGTCTCTCAAGAAGAAGACCAGCTCTCCTCTCGGCCCTCACAGTAATCTCTATTTTTCATCACGCACCCAGCCAGCCACGGGCTACAGGATTCAGCTCATCTGAATCCAGAAAGGGGCAGCGCAAAGGCAGTGCAGTGTATGTTAAGGGATTTCCTTTTGCGAATTAAAAATATAAGGGAGGAAACATGTGTCAAGGGCCCTCTCAGCATGAGGCATTGCGCGGGGCACCCGGCAGGTAACGAGGGGAAGATGGATATAAAGATCAATAAAGTGTGTTTCCTGCCCTCAAGTTGCTCATGATCTTGTAGGCGAGACAGGAACGTAGACAACTAACCAGAATATAAGGCCGACTGTGATGTGTGCTGCCTCAACAGCAGCATACATGTGCTTGATCTTGGCCAAAGGTGAAGAAGAATACGAATATAAATAACCTTCTGGTTGCCCAGATGAGAGAGTGATTAATTCTCGCCACAGGCTCAGACAGCCTTGCTTTATAGAACAGGCGACATCTGAGCAGGGTCTGGGAGGAGAGAGGGAGGCTGACGGGTGAAAGATGGCATCCTGGGTAGAGAGACCAGCAAAGTCAAGTCATTCTTCAGGGGAAAAAAAAAAATCTCAAAGGGATTAATAAACTGGGGCTTACCTAAAACAAATTCACAGCAGAGCTGGAAATAGAGACACTGGCGTTCTAGATTTTGGTGTTTTCGCCTAAACTTTAATTGAATTCCTATTACCCTCTCATTACCTTGAGAAAACAGTTTGAACTCCTGCGGGAAATAATGCTATGTAAACAGAAGGCACCGAAATAAATAGGTGTATTAGTGTACAAAGGATAGTCATTTAAGTCTGTTCAAATCCCAATAATAATAGTTGACTGATATAAACGACACTGCACGCCAAGATTGCATTCACCCGGCTCAGACCCCCCTCTGGGGCTGCCGCTCTAAAGACTGATCGTTAGGAGAGGTGGGTGTTCCCGGGGCCGACTGTATTTCTCCACTGCGACCCTCTCTCTCCTGTAGGTCAACAATGAACGCTTATATCTGCCCCTGAAGCTGGGACAAGGGAAAATAAATATCTTTTCCTTTGGCTTCCACGTGGTGGTGGAAACTGAGTTTGGCCTGAAGGTGGTATATGACTGGAAGACCTTCCTGTCCGTCACGGTCCCCCGGAGCATGCAGAACGCCACGTACGGCCTGTGCGGCCGCTATAACAGCAACCCCGACGACGATCTGGAGATGCCCATGGGTCTGCTTGCTTCCAGTGTCAACGAGTTTGGGCAGAGCTGGGTGAAGCGGGACACTTTCTGCCAGGTTGGCTGTGGGGACCGCTGCCCTTCGTGTGCCAAGGTGGAAGCGTTCTCCAAGGTGCAACAGCTCTGCAGCCTGATCCCCAACCAGAACGCCGGCTTCACCAAGTGCCACAGCAAAGTCAACCCCACCTTCTTCTATAAGAACTGCCTGTTTGACTCCTGCATCGATGGCGGCGCGGTACAGACGGCCTGCAGCTGGCTGCAGAACTACGCCAGCACCTGCCAGACGCAGGGGATCGCCGTGACGGGCTGGAGGAATTACACGTCCTGCTGTGAGTCCTTCCCTCTCCCTCTCCCCTTGTGTCTCGGTGGCATGTGGGCAGGCCAGGATCCCAGCCCCCGTAGAAATCCACTGAGCAATCTAAGGATAGGCACGTGGAACTGAGTTTGACATCTGAAACGAGATATGTAACCTCCCAGAGCCTCCATTTCCTTATCCATAAAATGGGGATAATACCACCCATTTCACACGTGGCTCTGAGGTTGGAATAAGATCACGTACGTGTCGCACAGAGCACCGTGTATGGCCTTTGGGCTCAGCGAGGGCACAGTAAAATTTTAAGAAAGGACTGATGGGGGAAGAGTTAGTAGGTGAGTTAGTTTGTCCTAGAACCTCATAGGCCCCTCCCTGTGCTGGTAATTTACATGCTTTCTCTGTGCCATTCGGTTTGGCTCATATATGTCACCTATCAGTCTTTGTGTTCATGAAACAGCAGAAGGTTAAAAGCGCGAGAAAAAGAATTAGAGCCCCTTGCTCTTTCCTCAAGGGTTGGTGTGACCTTGGAGCAAGTTGCTTTTCCTCCCCGGTTCTTAGTGTCCCCCTGATAATGCTGTGATAACGCCTGCTGCCTACACCCTTTATGCTACAGAAATATCCAGAGGATCAAATTAGGTAATTGTAAGCATAACACACTTCATGCATGCCAAGTGGTGGTGGTGTTACACTAATGGCTTGCTCTGAGCCAAGCCCAGTGCTAAACACTTTATCAACATTATCTCGTTTATTCTCCTCAATAACCCAATTAGTCAGGGAGAAACAGAGACTCAGAGGAGTTAAATAACTTGCCTAAGGTCAGATGGTCTGCGTGGCAAAGTCAGGATTCGACCTTCTAACCCCAAAGCTCTTGCTCTCAACTCTTATCCACGAGGCTGGTGTGCTATGTACCGGAATAATTTGCCCGCATTTAGCACATCATAATAGGAAAAGATTGGGAGGAGAAATCGCTAGTGGTTTGGCCAGTCTGCCTTGGTTCATTTTCCCATCTCTATCTCATTAGCTATAGCAAATTTCTTTTAGGCCTAACCGTATGAAAAGGCTACAAATGGATACTGAACGCTCAGCTCTCTAAATAAGTGATCCAGTGGGGGTCCCAGAGAATAAACCCCCTTTCCATCCTGGAAAAGGGGAGAGTTGGATGAAAACCCAGAAGCAGTGCTTTAGTGTGATGCTCACACGGCTAGTTTATATCCCCCAGGATTGGATGTTGAACTTGGGGGAAGGAAGGGAGGAAGTAGGGAGAGGGAGGGAAAAGATGCCAGTACCATTTCATCTAGGCTCAGTCCCTGAGAGAGAGATTGTGGGGAGGATGTCAGCAGGAGTGACTGTCCAGGCTAATTGGCCTCTGGTGACTTCAGTGAAATAAATGCGCCTATAAAAAAGTCAGGGTCTGGATAAGTCCCCAGAGCTGCCCTGGATTCATTGGGGTCAGCATGGGGGAGCTCGAGAGCTTGCCCTCACCTAAATCAGAAAACCAGGCTTTGGCCTCAGGGGCCTAGAAATGGTGTAGGATCAGGAAACTCCTTTGGGAAAGAGACTGCCTGCTTCCTCTTGAGACCTGCTATAGGGAGTTTCTCCTTTTCCTGTGGCCATGCCATGGTGACCGTACCACTCACTAGGGTGGCTGGGACGGGTGTCCAGGGCATAGTATTTGCCACAAAGCATTGCTTCTGGCTGCAATATGCAGGGAAATCATAGGCAAGAACTGTTTTTGGAGGAGGCTAATGTCAGGGACTCTCACCTTAAATTACGGGTCTCGATTTCCTCCATGGGAAGGAAAAGGAATTGAGTTAGTAAGCCCTTTCCTTATCCATGGGGAAGAAAGTACCCTCCCCCCGCCCCCCACCTGTGACCCCATGTCTATCAAGCTTGAACCCATAGGGCTAAAAATGTGCAGGATGTAGGATGGGGAAATGGTTTTGAAAAGATAGACTCTTTAGGATATAAAGGCCATTTCTTCTTGTTCTTCTTCCTCTCCACCAGCAACCCTTTCCTCTCCCCTCCTCAAAGTTCTGCATAGACTTTGATTGCCTCCTTCATATATAGTAATGGGGAGCTCTATCCAAGGCACTCAGAGCAGAGTCTGTCCTGCTTCACCCCTGTCCTTGGGCCCCGTCCCTGCCCAGACCAGTTGCCTGCCAGCAGGGCTTAGGCTGGATACATTATGGCCAACCCTCATTAAGAGGGTTTGACTTTCCCCTACCTTGGCACTTCAGGACAGGGGCAAAGATCCGAAAGACAGCTTCTGTTAAGATGGATGGTGGTAGCGACTAGGAAAAAGAAATGCTAAAATAAGAGAAAAAAAAATTATGCTTTAAAGGAGGTATGTGGGTGGGGATGGGGGGCGGGCACAGTTGGAGGCAGCTGAGTTTTCCATTTTGAATTTCAGAAGCAGAGAAAAGCTGCAGGAGACAGAGTCTTAACTCAGCCATTCAATCTGAGATTGGTGAACACAGAAAGCCTGTCGTGAATAGGGCTGTTAGTAACCGTATCTGACTTGATGTTAACCTCTGAGCAGTGAGGGCAGTATTCACAGTCCCCTGTCCCCCACCCCCAAGAATTAATCCAATTCAACCCTCGCATGTCGAGATATGAGAACTCGTGTTTTCGGGAGAAAAAGGGTTAAACCGGAATTGTCTGTTAAACTTACCCCTTGTTGGTGACAAGGTAGAATGCTGTTGTTTTTCAATGATTTTGGCTATCCCTATCAATGGGATAATTTATTACTCAATTACCACATCTGTAAATGAAGTGGAAAACTTCACGCAAGTTGAACAAATAGGTTTCGAGGGGGGAGAGGGAGGTCAGTTGTCTTAATTACTAACCCCTCCTTAACATTCACTCAGCTGAGTCCATCATTCCTTCAGCCCCTTAATGGGAGACTTAAATTAGCTGTGTAGTTGGTGAGTCTACAGTAAGCAGGAGGAGAAGAAAATTATATGCGTAACAGTGACTTGGCTCTGACTGGGTGCCAGGCACTATTCTAGGTGCCATATGAGTCCTCACTCATCTTCTCCTCCCAGCAACCCTGTAAAGCAGGTGCTATTAATAGTCCCATTTTCTGGAGGAGGAAAGTGAAGCTCAGAGAAAGGCAGGAACTTTCCCAAGGAAAGTGGCTGCAGGCAGTGGTCTTTCCTCTGGGCAGTGCTGCCCCTCCAACCCTGGGCAGACTAGGGGCCCCAGGGACTGGAGCCCCCCTGGTGCTGCAGCAGGTGTACAGGAGGACCTCTGTACAGGATCAGGTCTGCGGGGGCCGCTGAGAATTAAGTGTGATGATGTCTCGTGATCCTTGTGCCACCCCCTGCTTGACACCTGGTGAACGCTCAGTCAAGCTGAGTGTCATTTTCATTTTCCCTTTTATTCAGAGTCCTGGGTCCAAAGTCTGGTAATGAAGGGTTCTCTCCCACATTTTTCTGCAGATCCAATAAATTCTTGTTGAATAAGGTCTCCTCCTACAACTGTCCCCACTGTTAATGGCAGAAGCTGTCACCGATGTACCAGGCACTGAACTAGGAGCTTTGTAAATTACGCCTCGTTTTATCTTAACGACTAGTTGATGAGGGAAATGCTATCTGCATTTTTACAGAGGAGGAAACAGAGGTTTAGACAGCGTAGGTAACCTGCCCGGGTGACCCTGCTAGTTAGTGCCAGAACCGGGGCTCAAACCAGTCAGTCCAATCCCCCCGCCCTTGTCCACTGTATTCTACTACATTGCTTTTACGGGGGATCCATATATCCTGCCCACCTGGGACACAAAGGCTAAATAAATCAGTGCCCTGCCCACAACAAGAGTCACGTTCATGACCACAGTAGAAATCCAGGGGCAGAGACATCATCCCCCACAGCTCTCGGTACGTCGTTTGGGTGGAGACGATCCACATTAGGAACTTTTAAAGGTTGCTTTCAAGAATCAAATGTTTTCTTAACCACCTACCCTGATCTCAGCACTGTTTTGGACCTCATGGAAGACTCAGAAGGACAAAATAGTTCAGAGTCTAGTCGGGAAAATAGGATCAGCATCCTTGGAACAATAGTAGGCTAAATCAGTAATGGATCTTCTCGGATATTAAAATGTATTGTAGAGCTTCGGTAACAAAACCAAGTTAACACTGGCACATGAACAGCCAGATCAACCAGTGGGAAGATGAGAAAATCCGGAAATAGGCCCAAACTCTAAAGAGAAATTAGCATTCAGTAAAACTGGCATTTCAAATTACTGGGCCGGGGTGGGGTGGGGCGGGTAATGTATTTATTCTTCAATAGACAGGAAAAGGACAAAGGACAAAATAGAAGAGGGGAAATAGCAAAAGCCTCCTTTCACTCCTCACTCCAAAATAAGATCCAGACAGAACCAAGATCAAACATAAAAACGTAAGTTATAAACGTACTCGGAGAAGACAAAGGCGTTTTCGTTTTTGTTTTTGTTAGTCTTGCAGTAGAGAGGGCCTTCCTCAGCGAAACACTCAAAGCCGTAAGAAAACCCTGCTAGATTTGACAACTTTAACATTTTAAATTTCTCCATGGCAAGAGCATAATCAAATACAGGTCCAAAAAGAAAAAGAAGAAGAAGAAGCAATTTAAAAGACAAACGGTAAACATTTTGGAACACATGACAGACAAAAGTCTATTTTTAATTTTTTTTTTTCAGATTTTATTTTTGATTGTGTTCATTGCCTCAGACTTTAAGGGCATTACGTATGCAGGCATAGTGACCTCGGGATATGTTACAACCTCTTTTCTCCCTCTTGGTTTTTATTTATTTATTTTCACTTTCATTTCATTTTTTTATTTTTTAAAATTTACATCCAAATTAGTTAGCATATAGTGCAACAGTGATTTCAGGAGTAGATTCCTTACTGCCCTGAACCCATTTAGCCCATCCCCCCTCCCACAACCCCTCCCATAACCCTCAGTTTGTTCTCCATATTTATGAGGCTCTTCTGTTTTGTCCTCCTGCCTGTTTTTCTATTATTTTTTTCCCTTCCCTTGTGTTCATCTGTTTTGTCTCTTAAAGTCCTCATATGAGTGAAGTCATAGGATTTTTGTCTTTCTCTAATTTCACTTAGCATAATACCCTCCAGTTCCATCCACGTAGTTGCAAGTGGCAAGATTTCATTCTTTTGGATTGCTGAGTAATACTCCATTGTGTATATATCCCACATCTTCTTTATCCATTCATCCATCGATGGACATTTGGGCTCTTTCCATACTTTGGCTATTGTCGATAGTGCTGCTATAAACATGGGGGTGCACGTGTCCCTTTGAAACAGCACACCTGTATCCCGTGAAGAAATGCCTAGCAGTGCAATTGCTGGGTCATAGGGTAGTTGAATTTTTAGTTTTTTGAGGAACCTCATACTGTTTTCCAGAGTGGCTGCACCAGCTTGCATGCCCGTATTTTAATTTTTAAAAAGTTTTACAATTTAATAAGAAAAAAAGTTCAACAACACAAAATGTGTAGAAGACACGAAAAGGCAGTTCACAGAAGAAAACATACGAATGGATTATAAGCAAATGTAAAGGTAATCAGCCTCATAAAGAATGCAAACTAAGTAAGGGCATAGTCATTTTTTTTCAAGTTTTTTACTGCTGTAGAATACACAGAACATAAAATTTACTATGCTAACCATTTTTAAGCATACAGTTCAATGGCATTAAATACTCACATTGTTGTATTCACATTACTGTGAAACCACCACCACCATCCCTCTCCAGAACTCTTTTTATCTCGCAAAACTGAACCTTTATACCCATGAAACACGAACTCTCCAGTTCCCCACCCACCCCAGCCCCTGGCAACCAACTGTTGGGTTTTCTGTCACTATGAACTTGAAGACCTTGGATAGCTCCTGTAAGTGGAATCATACAGCATCTGCCTTCTTGTGGGAGGCTTCTTTCCCTTAGCATAATGTCCTCAGGAGTCATTCATGTTGTGGTATACTGCAGAGTTTCCTTCCTTTTCAAGGGTGAATAATATTCCATTGCGTGCATACACCACATTTTGCTTATCCATTAATCCAACCAGGGACTCTGGGATTACTTGCATGTTTTAGCTATTGTGAAAAATGCCGCTGTGAACATACGTGTATAAAGAGCTCTTGGAGAATCTTGTTTCAAAATTTGTGAGCATGTGTCTAGAAGTGGCATTGCTGGGTCATATGATAATTCTATTTTTAATTTTGTGAAGAACTGCCATGTTGTTTCCCACGGCAGCTGTACCATTTTACATTCCTGCCAAATTGCACGTGTTATCTTTTCACATCTTTGCCAACAATGGGTTTTCTGGGGTTTTTAAAATGGTAGTCATCCCTAATGGGTGTGAGGTGGTAGGTATACCTTTCACTATAGTTTTAGTATTTATTTCCCTGGTGATTAGTGATGTTGAGCGTATATTGGCCATTCATATGTCATCCTCTTTGGAAAAATGTCTATCCAAGCCCTTCGTCCATTTTTGAATTGGGTTTTTGTTGTTGTTGAGTTTTAAGAGTTCTCCACATATTCCAGTCAGTAATTCCATTTATACATGGGATGGAAATATGTATATATCATATTTATATATGACATTTAACCTTTGGTATTTCCAAGGATCAGAAGGCTTGGTGCTAAACAATCAGTGAGGTTGTGAGAAAATAACCCCCCTCATATAGCCTCGGTAGCAGGGCAAATCGGCACAGGCTCTTTAGAGGGCAATTCGAATGCATCTATCAAAAATTTAAATGTACATACCCTTTGACCCAGTAATTCCGCTTCCAGGAATTTACTGTACAGATTCATTTACTCAGGAGGTCAAAGATAAATGTCCAAGGATGTTCACTGCAGCATCATCATAAACGGAAAATACACACCATGTAGCAGGGCAAAACCAATAATTCAAGGGTAATGGAAGGAAAGTCGCCATGAAAAAGCAATGAGCAGGAAAATATGGATACTATGCTCCCATTTGTGTGAAGACAGTGGAGATGGAATACACGCATGCACGTGCATGCACACACACACACACACGCACACACGTGTGTTTGTACATGCTTAGAAGATTTCTGAAAGATTCAGCTGCAATTTGTTACCAGAGGTTGCTTTTCTGTTGCACTTTTACACGTATGGCTTGCATTGTCTACCACATGTAGGTACTATCTTTTAAATGTAATGTTTTTATTTTTTTTATTTTTAAAAAAATTTTTTTAAGATTTGTTTTTGAGAGATAGAGACAGAGCATGAGCCGGGGAGGGGCAGAGAGAGAGAAGGAGACACAGAATCTGAAGCAGGCTGCAGGCTCCGAGGCATCAGCACAGAGCCTGACGCGGGGCTCGAACCCACGAGCTGGGAGATGAAGACCTGAGCTGAAGTCGGACACTTAACCAACTGAGCCACCCAGGCGCCCCTAAATTTAATGTTTTTAAAACCACAGTAGATAGTGGTTTTGGACACATGAAGTATACATCTGTTAAAATCCATAGAACTGTGCGCCAAAAAGTCTATTTTTACCATTTGATAATTTAAAATTTTTTTTTTTTTTTTTTTTTTTTTGAGAGAGAGGGAGAGAGAAGGGCAGAGAGAAAGAAAGAATCTTAAGCAGACTCCATGCTCAGCATGGAGCCCAGCGCAGGCCTCAATCCCACAATCCTGGGATCATGACGTGGGCCGAAATCAAGAGTTGGATGCTCAACCGACTGAGCCACCCAGGTGCCCCTTTACCGTTAGACAATTTAAAAAACAAAATATGCCCTAAAGATATACTGTATATGGTATAGAGAAGTTCTGACATAATAGTCCTTGTGCTTTTCATATGCATTGACTAAAATAATAGCCTCTACAAAACTTTTAAGCGAACCTATCTTGATTGATCGGCTAACATCGAACACGTACGTGCTCAGCACTGTTCCAGGCACACAGACCCACATAATTCCCCCCACCCAGCCATGAAGTAGGTGCTGTAAGTACCTGCATTTTACAGGTAAGGAGCTGGGGCCCAGAGAGGCTATGTGACTGGCTCTGGTCTCCTACGGCTGGCTCCAGAGTCCCACTGGTCACCAGGACCCTGACTGTCTTCCGTAAGAGCAGCCATATGCATTTGAAAACTGTAGAACATAGTTGACACACCCACACATGTGCACACACTTGCCTCCTCAGAAATCCGGGGGGTCTGGGGAGGGCCGCCGTTTACGCACTCCAGGCTTAGAAAAGATTCTGTGGAAGTTCTGGGGTGAAGGCGGGTTGCCATTGGCTTTACCAGTAAGAGGGGGCTCCACGGAGGGCTGGAAGAGTGGGGGGTTTGGGTAGGCCAAGAGGATGAGGAGGGCACGAATACGGGAGCCCAACATGAGCGGGGTCTAAAAGCAGGCATGAGTGCCGGGTGCCCCGGAGGGCCAGCAGGGGTGCCTGACTGAAGTCGAGGTGCACGATGGGAGGCGGGGTTAAGGTGGCAGGGTTACAGCGGCCCTCAAGAAGCCAGGCCGAGCAGGGGACAAAGATGTGAGGAAACCCCAGTAACCTCATCTGCCCTGCGGTCCATGACGGAAGGAAGCCGCGAGGAGTCAGAGGGAGGCGTTCCAGAAGCAGAGGGGGTTCACGGCGAGGAAAGGGTGGCAGGGCTCCCTCCGGGCCAGGCCTCCGCCTCCCTGAGGGCCTAACCGGCGGCCGGAAGGAAACTCTGAGTACCGTCCCCGTGGGCGTGCGAGGCCTGACGCGCGTCTTCCGTTCCAGCCGTCACCTGCCCCCCCAACAGCCATTACGAGAGCTGCGTGAGCGTCTGCCAGCCGCGCTGCGCCGCCATCCGCCTCAAGAGCGACTGCAACCACTACTGCGTGGAGGGCTGCCAGTGCGACGCCGGCTACGTCCTCAACGGCAAGAGCTGCATCCTGCCCCACAATTGCGGCTGCTACGCGGACGGCAAGTACTACGAGGTAGGCGGCCCCGCCCTGCGCGGGCCTGGGCCTCCGGGCCCGCTGTCAGACTGCCCTCCGACGCCCGGTTGCCCAGCGTCCCCACTTCATTATGAGGAGGGGGAGGCGGGGCAGGGCAGAGAGGTCAAGGAGGGGTCAGGCGAGGCTCTCGCTCGCTCACTAAGAACCTGATGAGGAAACGCCCATCTGGGCCTCACCCCCCTTCCGGCCTCCTCCGTCCTTGGCGTCGGCAAGGCCTCCCGCGCTGCTCGCCCACGCCCTTCGCTAGCCTGGGCGTCTCTCTCCCCACCTTGCCTGTCGTTAGGCTCTTCTGATTGCCTCTCCTGTAAATCTCGGTTTGAGAGCTTCTGACACGGCTATGGTTTGGAAATATGGTGGCTATGAATCTGACATTTGTAGCTGTCTTGGCTAAGGACATTTTTAACTGGAAAATATGGCGCTCGAGGCCAAGAGGAACGGCCTTCCTTCTCCGGGCTCTTGAAGCTCCATGAAAGCGACTGAAGGCTACCATCTCCTCGTGTGCCATTCGTCACTCGGTGCCATCTCCAGAGAGTTCTGTCTGGACTGCTTAATGCTCTGCCCCCCACGTGCTGCCCTCTGCGCCCCTCTCCGTGGGGGCTTCCGCACAGAGCCGATGAAGATGCCCTTTGTAGAGGCCGCTCAGTAAAACATTATACATAGATCACTGAATCGCTTTCTTTTTGTGCTTTCCAACCCTTCTTTATGTGCCACGATACAAAGCTAGAAAAGGCCCCTCCTGGGGAAAGTATTTGGTCTGTGGTTCCACCTCAAGCCCAGTCTCTTTATTTTATTTATTTATTTATTTTTTTTTCCCAACGTTTATTTATTTTTGGGACAGAGAGAGACAGAGCATGAACGGGGGAGGGGCAGAGAGAGAGAGGGAGACACAGAATCGGAAACAGGCTCCAGGCTCTGAGCCGTCAGCCCAGAGCCTGACGCGGGGCTTGAACTCACGGACCGCGAGATCGTGACCTGGCTGAAGTCGGACGCTTCACCGACTGTGCCACCCAGGCGCCCCAAGCTCAGTCTCTTTAAACAACATGAACATCTTGTATTGGTGAGTTGATAGGGAACAAGTCCAAGTATGGAGTATCTGCTATTTGGAGATCATTGTTACGGAGGTGCTGCTGGGGATGAGGAAGCATGTTCCCTGCCTTACGGATCTTACAAGTCTTTTAAGGAGAGAAAAACATGCACTTTAAGAAAAAAGAGGTGCTTGGGTGGCTCAGTCATTTAAGCATCTGACTTGATTTCAGGTCAGGTCATGAAAGGTCATGGGATCAAGCCCTTCGTCAGGCTCCACACTGAGCGTGGAACCTGCTTAAGATTCTCTCTCTTACCCCCCCCCCCCCCCCCCCGCTGCTCTCCCCCACATGCTCTGTCTCTCTCTCTTTCTAAGAAAAACATACATTTTTTTAGGGGCAGCTGGGTGGCTCAGTCGGTTAAGCATCTGACTTCAGCTCAGGTCACGATCTCATAATCCATGAGTCAGAGCCCGCTTCAGATTCTGTGTCTCCCTCTCTCTCTGACCCTCCCCTGCTCGCGCTCTGTCTCTCAAAAATAAATAAACATTAAAAAAATAATTAAAAAAGAAAAAGAACACGAGAACAGTTACAGAATAACTATCAACAAGTGAAAAATAATACCCTACAGAACTAATCAATTTTAAATGAAAAAGAATCGCAGCATTAGAAAAAAATCTAATTGAAATGTCTGGACTGGAAATAAATTAGGCAGAAAACAAAGAAAGTCTCCCTTTTTGTAAAAATGCGTTGGCTTGTTTGAGAACAACCAAGCTGATTTTATTTTGAGGGTCAATAAAAGAGAATGAATGCAGAAGTTACTTCAGTTCCACGTTGGGTGGGAAGTCTGCTTCGCTGATCTAGTCGGAAGACAGAAGTGTAGTAGAGGATTAGAACGAATCCAGGAAGACTTCTCAGGGGAGGTGGGTTTAGAAACACCAATTATTTGAGAGGAAAAGGCAGAACACATGAGACAAAAGTAACAGAACATTCATTTTCCTGACAGTCTCAGAGGAGAGATAACCAGGCTCAAAGGTGAAAAAGCACCCTTACAGTCTCTGCTCCCGGATCCAGAGACTTACTGAAATGTTTCCATCCACCAGGGGCATCAGGTGCTCCTCAGCACGGATCCCGAGGGTCTGTGGCACTATGGAACGGGACCTGGGTTTGAGCCTCGCTGAGCCACCCCTGAGAAACTGCGTCATTTCCCTGAGCGTCAGGAGCCCTATCTATGAAATGTGGCTAATAACACCAGCTCACTAGCTTGTTGTATAAACCATCTACACCACACGCCTCGCCTAGTGTTTGGCACCTAGTAGTTCAGTAATTGGTAGCTGCTATTGTTTTTGTTGTTTTTATTCCCTCGAGTAGCATTTTGTAAATAAAAAAATCCAGGCGTGTTAATGAAATGATGCATATAAAAGCCCTTGGAACTCTCAGGAAAGGCAGGTACGGCTCTCAGCAGCTATTAGTACCATAAACATTATTATCTGATTTTCATCAGACAGTCAGTGGGTTTTGACAACTGCTTATATCTGGGAAGCAGCAAACTCACCGAACAAATAACCCACATCTACTTGCCACAATTCAGACAAGCTCGGGGGCTTGTTTATACAACAAATTTCTTTGGAAATAAAGGGATAACACATCTAGCGATTAGCATGTAGAGTAATCACCCAGCTGTCATTGCCAGGTCTAATTAAGGTAAAGAAAGCCTCGAGGGGCCCAGTGACTTCACTGTGAAGCTAGTTTCGTGATCAAGTTCTCCTGTGGGATGAGTTATTTACCCTTTATCATATCCACAGATGCCGGGTTATTTTTCTCTTTCCACCCATGTAATGTCTGACTTCTTATCAGAGAGAGGCCAGACCATCCACTCAATTATTCTGCAAATCTGATAAGAGGAATGAAGCCAATCTGCAAGGCTGTTGGCACCCAGAATATTTTACAGGTCTGGGAGGAGGCAAGAGTTGGTTCCGGGAATGACTTCACTTTGAGAATGAAAGAACCGGCAATGGCATCTTGAAATGCACTGCACTGAGGAAGCTTGTCCTGCAAGATCTTGTTCTCTGTTTGCCTTTGAATCTGAGTCATATCTGCATGGGACAGCCGGGATTTTGATAAGTCTATAGATAAAGCGGAAAGCGGTGACCAGACGGGAGCAGAGGCCTTCTTGTGCCATTAAAACAGCGTTTCCGGATAGCACTGTTCTGTTCTGGTAAATTGAATCAGTGCTTCCATCTGGATGACACAGTCTGCTTGTTGAGACTACGCCCCACCTGGACGATCATGACCAAATTTCCATCCGGACTCCTTGGGAGTTCTCAATCTAGAACAAGTGTATGTTCAAGAGCACAGGCTCCGAGTGGAATTGTGTCTACAGATTATTGCTTGTTTGGGGAAAAATAGGAAAGAATAGCCACCACCATTGAGGATGTACTTTGCTAGAGGTATTTGCTATAACTATATAATTTCTCACCTTCTCAAAAGAGAATGAGTGACTCTTTTCCAGGAATAACAGCGGCTCCTATTTATTAACAGTGCCTACTGTATGCCAGGAAACGTGCTTTACACGTCTTATTTAATTTAATCTTCACAGCTGCCCTGCAAGACTTTATTATCTCCAATTTAAAGCCGAGCAAAGGGACCCTCTGGGAGGTTGGTAATGCTCCTCAGGGTGGCCCCTGTAGGGTGGCAGGGCTGGGATGGAAACCAGAAACCTCTGTTCTCTACATCTCTCACTTCGGGGGCACGTAGGAATGGAGGTAGTTGCAAACAGAAGTAATTTAGAAGTAGGTAGGTATCAGGAAAAAGTTTGGAGTGGTGACTTCAGCGAAATATTGAAATGATTCATCCTAGGAATTGGTTATAACTTTCTTTTAACCTATTTAAGATATGAAAGGCCGGTTTTATCATTCTTGAGCAAATTTTTAAATTTCATCCTCAAAGTGGAGCCGGTACTTGCCGGGATAATTTTCTACCAAATATCCTTCCTCTTCACCTACTTGCTTTAACAGCTGCACACTCCCAGGTTGGCTGTGATTAACACTACAATCCAGCTGTAAAGATTCCTGAGTTCTTGATCGAAACCAGTAAAGACCCGATTGCATATTGTCTGGCATCTGAGTTCCGTGGAACTGATGTCGTATTTGCACGGCAACAGCCCGCCGCCTGCTCCCTCCTGGGAATGCCAGCCCCGTTAGAGGTAGGCTAGCCCCGCCCGGAAAAAGGGTCCGGACGGAGAGGCCTTGGGGTCCCCAGCCCTGCCCACGGCCGGGATTAATGCCCGCGGCTCCTCTCTTCCAGCCCAAGCAGCTGTTCTGGAACAGCGACTGCACGCGGCGCTGCCGCTGCTTCCGGCGCAACCTGATCCAGTGCGACCCGCGCCAGTGCAAGTCGGACGAGGAGTGCGCACTGCGCAACGGCGTGCGCGGCTGCTTCAGCACCAAGACGTCCTACTGCCTGGCGGCCGGCGGCGGCGTCTTCCGCACCTTCGACGGCGCCTTCCTGCGCTTCCCAGCCAACTGCGCCTTCGTGCTCTCCACCATCTGCCAGAAGCTGCCCGACATCTCCTTCCAGCTCATCATCAACTTCGACAAGTGGTCGGCGCCCAACCTCACCATCATCTCGCCCGTCTACTTCTACATCAACGAAGAGCAGATTCTCATCAACGACCGGAACACTGTCAAGGTGACGAGCCTGACGTTGATTCTTGAGAAACGTGCCCCGGAACAAGGCCGTGGCTAAGGGACCTGCAAGTTTTCCCAGATAACCAAGTTTGGGGATGATGGGTTGTTGCCCCCTAGGTGCCAAACACAGATGGCCAGATTTTAAGGAATGAAAGTAGAAAGATTCTGCAGGCATTAAGAACGGGCCTGGTTTAGCCCTTTGCTCACCATTCCGAGGGCCTCGCAGAAAATGTACAAGGTCTCAGGGCAGTAATGACAGCGTGGGTGCTAATAGAGGCTCAGGTGATAAAATGGTAGATAAGTCTGCTCTTACTCTGGATTAATTTCCCAAAAAAGCATCTCGTTTGTTTTCGAGCCTTTAAAAGTGTTCTTGGCTCTGATCAACTGTACCAAGACAAGCTCTTTCAACTCTGCTATCCTTTCTATAAGACTGGAGAAGGCGAGCATTTTCCTGTAAAAATACCTGTCGCACTAGAAACCTGATGGAGCATCCCCCTCTATCAGCGGGCTCCATGATGACAAAGCAAAGTGAAAGAAAACGGGAGGCTGGGTATGGTGGGTTTCTCTTAGCCTGGCTGGCTGGTTTCGAGTGAATCTTAGGCTTGCGTATAAACAAAGCACCCACCCCCATAACTGATATGGCTCCTGGGCTTGGATTCCTCCTGCCCCTTCCATTTCAGAAATAATCTACTCTGATGAATGATTGACAGCGACCCCCAGTCTCTCAGCTAAACCAGGCTGGTTACCAGCAGGCAGACCTGAAAGATGGAACCAGTCCCCAGTGCTGTGATTCCAGCTAGAGAGGGGCAGGTGGAAAGCCAGGACGTGCACATTAACATTTTTCAGAATCGAGTGTTGTTGTATGTATTCTGCTTTCTGCCGTTGGCTCTGGTAATCGTGCATTGAGTGTATCTTTAGTTGAAGAGTCATCAAATAGCTTGGTGTCCAGCATTAGGCAAAAGACGGGCGGTATTTTGCAAGCTTAAAAGGAAGAGTCTGGATTTTAATAGTGGGTTTTAACTTCAGTGAAAGCTGCTACTGTTTTTGACACTCCAATTCCTCTTGCAAATTGGCCCACGTAGACACAACTGCATTGCTCCGGAATACGGGAGCTAGAAAGTAAAAGTCACCACCTGAGAGAGCAAAGCTGACATTATTGCTGAATAAAATACTCCAAGCTGGCCAAAATAGTAAAGAATCATATTTTTGAAACTTTTTTTTTTTTTTAAGAAATGAAAGGTACTAATAACCTGGGGGAAAAAAAACTCGATTGATTTTGTAAGTACAGGAAAAGCATATTATGTTCTGTCCTAAGGGCCAAGAAAAGAAACTGTTAGAAAGTAGGAAAATGATGAATGCAGAAAATATCTTGCCTCTAGGACCTTTGGGGAAGGAGGGGGACCTCCAGTCTGGACATTATACGCAAGAAAATAATAAACATGGCAGTGATCCCCAAATTCATTTTTAACCGTGTTAGACACCCCTTAGCACAGGATTGGGATTTCATTTCAGTAATTGGTTTATGCTGGGGAAAGTTTTATACAAAATCCAGCCATTTGTAGAGAACTATACCCTTCTAATGTTTTTTCATCTTTCTGCCTCTGTATTTTGCTTCTTTGGGGCGAACTGTGGACAGTAAGATAAGCAAATGCACTTACACTCCAGGGCAGGGGTCAGCAAACTACAGAATTCGACCAAATCCACTTGCTGCCTATTGTTGTTTTTTTAAATAAAGCGTTACTGGAACATAGCCTCATTCATTTAATTATATATCATCTGTGGCTGTTTTCATGCCGTGAGGGCAGAGTTGAGAAGCAGTAGAAATCATATAGCCCACAAAGCCTAAAACATTTGCAGTGGCCCTTTATAGTAACAGTTTGCCAACCCCTGCTGTAAAGGTAATTTCTTTCTTTTTCCCCCCCAATAGGTGAATGGCACACAAGTGAATGTTCCATTTGTAACTGGACTGGCAACCAAAATCTACAGCAGCGAGGGGTTCCTGGTGATTGACACCAGCCCCGACATCCAGATCTACTACAATGGTTTCAATGTCATAAAAATCAGCATCAGCGACAGGCTGCAGAACAAAGTATGTGGCCTCTGTGGCAACTTCAACGGGGACTTAACCGACGATTATGTGACCTTGAGGGGGAAGCCAGTGGTGAGCAGCGTGGTGCTGGCCCAGAGCTGGAAAACCAATGGCATGCAGAAGAGGTGAGAGTTCTAGTTGCTAGGCTCAGTGGCCCAAATCCTCCCGCACCCATGACAGGTATTGATGAGGAATGCACTTTCCATAGCATCACCACTCCCCTCCTGCAAAGGGTTGAGCCCCAGGTCTTTGGAGTTTCCAGAAGACAAATAGGTACATCAGAGGCCTCGGTCATTTCTTGAACAGCAGAGGAAGGAATTGGGCTTGGATGATCTGATTCTGAATTGGCATGGCATCCGGCCCCTGGCCAAAGAGAAGAGAGTGCCCAGGATTAGAACACTGAGGCCTTGGCCAGCGCCCACCTGCTGGGAATTGGGCCAGAAGAAGGGCCACCTACCCCTTGCTCCCCAGGGCTGGGCCTACTTGTGTACCTGTGATTCTCACCGGAAGGCTGGGTTGAGATAGTGCAGGTAGAGGTTGGTGGAGATCAGGAAAGCCTTTTTAAAAACAGAAGTCGCCAAGGTTCTTATAAGACGCCTCTCTTGCCAGCTGAGACAGAATGACCTAAACAAGCTATTCCAAAGGTGCGTAATTCAGGTCACCTCTGAGCTGCTGCGTCATGTTAATACATCGCTGGATCTATAGATATGCTTCTTTTTCATGGTATTTCTTTCCTTGTATAATGGCTCAATGTCTTATACTTCAACCTACCGAACATCAGCTAAATACCAAGATGGGGAAATGATGCAGATGTAAACTCGATACTACCTCATAAATAAGACTATCCTGAATTATGGGACCGGGAGCTGGAAGAAAACCTCAGGGATACCTAGTCCAATCTCTTCCTTTTCTAGGCGAAATGGAAGCTAGAGCAGAATAAGTTATGTGAGGGGCCCTGTAAGTGGCGAAGTCCAGAATCCCCTCCTGAGGAACTAT
The DNA here is from genome assembly GCF_018350155.1 of Leopardus geoffroyi. NCBI lineage: Eukaryota > Metazoa > Chordata > Mammalia > Carnivora > Felidae > Leopardus > Leopardus geoffroyi. The sequence goes on from NC_059329.1 coordinate 18,399,678, forward strand.
GATTCTGTTTGAGTTCCTCCCTCCCTCCTCCCCTCCCTTCCTTTCTTCCTTCCTTCCTTCCTCCCTCCCTCCCTCCCTCTTCTTCCTTTATAAACTATTTCAGCTGGATACCAATTTTCTTGTGAAGGTTTGCTTTTGGTCTCTGCTAGCTATACTGGAAGTGGTCTCCAAGGCTTCTAGACAACTGTTCTACCAACTATCATTATTATTATTGATTAATAATAATGGTAACTCTCATTCTTATTATAGTTATAAGTGGTTATTTTATCAATGCCTGTTCACAGTTATTGTATCAGTTGTATCAAAGGTTAACAGTTATGTGAGTATCTGCCTTTCGACTGACACTCTGGCTCACCCACCCACTATTTTAGTTTACTCTCACTTCTGCCAGTGATACCAACAGGAGAAACTACTGGGGCACCCGGGTGGCTCAGTCGGTTAAGCATCCGACTTCGGTTCAGATCATTCTCTCGCCGTCCGTGAGTTCGAGCCTCACGTCGGGCTCTGTGCTGACAACTCAGAGCCTGGAATCTGCTTCAGATTCTGTGTCTCCCTCTCTCTCTGCCCCTCTCCCATTCGTAATCTGTTTCTCTCTCTCTCTCTCTCTCAAAAAACAAAACAAAACAAAACAGTAGAAACTACTGTGTCGTTTTCTGGGCTGGAGAGACTGAGACCAGTCCTCCCTGACTTATGTGAGATTACATAGCCAATTAGCATTGGAATCCGTGCCTCACTTGCCTCACTTCTGGGTTAGCAGAAGAGGTAACAGATGGGGTCTTCCCTTCCACCGGGGATCTCAGGCGGTGGTTTTGGCATCACGTTATCTGACCAGACTTGTCGCCCCCAGCTGTAATGAGCTGCAGTTCTCGCAGTATGCGGCCATGTGTGACAACGTGCACATCCAGATGATGCAGGGCGACGGCTACTGCCTGAAGCTCACGGACATGAAGGGCTTCTTCCAGCCGTGCTACGGGCTCCTCGACCCCCTCCCCTTCTACGAGTCCTGCTACCTGGACGGCTGCTACAACCACAAGAAGTTCCAGCTGTGTGGCTCCCTGGCCGCCTACGGGGAGTCCTGTCGCTCCTTCGGGATCCTCAGCACTGAGTGGATTGAGAAGGAGAATTGCTGTAAGAGAATTATTTTATTCCTGCGGATTCTTTTCCGACTTAAAAGCACAGCTTTGCTGGCCGACACCGCCGGCCCCACCTTTAGCCACAGGGCTGCCCCCAGGGTCGAGGAGTGGAGAGCCACTGCAGAGATTGTATGGGGGGCATTTCGGGGGAGCCTCACTCGCCTGCGGTTCCTGTCCAGCTCTGGAATTTGGGACACCGGCTTGGGCAGATGAGGTTCTCTGGGTTGGAGGAGCACCAGTTTAGTGGCTTATGAGGTACAGGGACACAGTATGGCATCTTGATTGATGTCAGACCTCAAATTCAGCTCTTCCCCGGCTCCTTTACCATGGGTCAGAGCCTAGCTCAGAAAGGGAAGGCTTGTGGCAAGCGGTGAGCTGAGTTGGGATCGAGCTGACTGTGCCTGGCTTGAAAGGAAGCTGCGGTTGGATTTATACAAGGATTGTACATAAATTAGGTGATAAAAAAAAGATCTATAAAATTGTTTTAATGTTTATTTTTGAGAGGGAGTATATGCAGGAGGGGAAGAGAGAGAGAAGGAGACAGAGGATCCCAAGCCCTATGTGGGGCTCGAATCCACGAGCCATGAGATCATGACCTAAAACCGAAGTCGGACACTTCACCGACTGAGCCACCCGGGTGCCCCAAAACGAAGATTCTATAGATTGTTGTGTTTTTTCTGTAGTAAGAAAACTATTTTGAGATTTACGTCCATTATACTGTTTGTCCATCTTCTTACTATGTGAATCAAATAGATGGAGCAAATCTGCATATAAATACCTATAAGTGTGTCATATACGTGTATGTGTCCATATACATAAATGGTCACCTGTCCCATTAATGCAGGACGATATTGTGGCCAACAGGATGTGTGCATGTTCCTTGACACGCACCATTAACCCGGTACCACCGTGAAAACGGGCACGTTGCAAGACCGCGCGCATTTCAGAAAATTTGCAGACGACGCCCGACCCAGTGTAGGGATGCGCTTAATTCAGAACCTAAGCACAGTGAGGTAGATTCAAATATGTATCCAGTGACTTGAGAAACTCTTAACAGGCAAACTACTAGTCTCTGTTGGAAACCAACATAAGTTGTTTTTGATGACTTTAATATTTTGCCCTGTTGTGTTAATAAGCAACACTTTAAATGAAATGAACTGTTTTAAAACTTTAAGAACTTCCCTCTGTGTAAGGGCGTGTCTTATTTGCCAGCTGGTGTAAGGGCCACCGTATTTGTAGGCTATCACCTCCACACTTTCCATTATTCTCTGGGGTTGTTTTCAGGTTGTGTTAATCACCCATAACATTTGTTGACCGGCTGCTGTGGGCTTAGCCCTGTCTAGGTCCACGCACTCGTCACATGAAGGGATCTTTATAAAAGGAAGCCATTAAAAAAGAAGTGTATTTAAGTTATGCTGATGGTTCCCCTTTAGTTATGCTTCTGGGGATTAAGACAGGGTGATACTAAGCCATTAGCAGAGGTGAACGTCAGCTGGGTCAGGGGAGGCATCTGAGACACACGGGGGCTCTGCTTTGTTTTTAAATTCTTGAAGCTAACTTGGCTCACGCTGGGACTGAACCGTTGTTTCTTTACGCACTCACCATTCCGTGCCATGACGAATAGGAGGATTTCTATATCTGACAGGGGGAGAGCTTCTTTAAATAAAGAAATGAGTGTCCAAAAGAAGATGCTCTCAATTAGTGTTTCTCAAACTGAGGAGTTGACGGTCTTACCGGTGGTCTGTGGACTCATCTGCTGTGGAAATAATTATTTACAACATGATGATGATGGCACTCCACATACGTTTGTTTTTTCCTTACAGTTTTACTGTTGTTGGCAAAATAGTAGAATTAATCTAAGTCATTGCTGGCGAGTTGCATGTAGGTTTCGGTTTGTCTATTTTTATAAAATTAAGTACATAGACATTTATGGGAAAAGGAGAACGTGAATCAGAACAGACCAGGAAGTCCTATCTGAAGGACCTCTCTGGGATTTTACTGGCCCTAAGATTTTCATTCTTTCTTTTTTTTTTTAATGTTTATTTATATTTGACAGAGAGAGAGAGAGAGAGAGAGAGAGAGAGAGAGAGAGCATGAGCGGGGGAGGGGCAGAGAGAGAGGGAGACAGAATCCGAAGCAGGCTCCAGGCTCCCAGCCATCGGCACGGAGCCCGACACAGGGCTCGAACCCACAGACCGCGAGATCATGACCTGAGCCGAAGTCGGACGCTCAACCGACTGAGCCACCCAGGCACCCCTAAAATTTTCATTCCTGACAGATATTTATTGAACACTCAACTGTGAGGCGTCTGGGTGCAGGGAATGTGAAGATAAATGATTGGACCCTACTCTGTATAAGTACAGAGAAATGCGTGTAATGGTAGAACAGTGTGGTGAGAACATTAATCGTGCTGTATCTTGGCAGTTCTCAGTGTCTCTGCCCTCCATCCTCGCCACTTACCTTCCAGTGTGCGGACCTTGGGCAAGTTTCAGCTGCGAAACGAGGGCCACTCAGGTCGCAGAGCATGTGTGAGGGTTGGAGGAGATAATGCAACCAAAGCGTGAAGCCCAGTGCCGAGCCCAGAGCAGGGGCCCCGCCGCTAGCTGTTGTCATCGTTTTCTGGAAGGTGGCTCTGTCTGTTGATTCCCAGCTGCCCTCTGACCACCACCAATTCCCTGACAATGGCAAGTCCAGAGTATAGCCACATGCTAGCAAGCGTGGGTGTGAAAATCAAGTCGTGTGTGTTTCTGTTTGTTTTCCTTTTTAGCAGGAGTGGTTGAAGATCCCTGTGTGGGGGCAGACTGTCCCAACCGGACCTGTGAGCTGGAAAACGGAGGAGAGCTGTGTGGCTGCATCGAGCCGCCCCCCTATGGAAACAGTGAGTGACACCTGCCCCCTCCCCGTGCGGACAGACCCCCACGGGGGAGGCCTGGTGGCTGCACGGCAGGGAAGCTGGGGTGGAGCCCACGCGTCCCGTGCTAGCTAGAGACCCACATAGCGGAGGTTTCACGAGGAGCATCGATCGAAGCAGGACGAGGAAGCCATCTGACATCTTCAAAGCAGGCTAATGTTCATCTCCTCATAGTGACATCCTTTTCTTCGATAAATGATAACGCCTAGATGTGTACATGAATAGAATCAGCCACTTCCACTGTGGCCGTGTTCAACATCACAGAGATCTGAATTGATCCTCTAGACTCGCGGGAAAGTAGGGTAGTTTGGCGAAACATGTGAGCCTCAGAGCGAGAGCACCAGGGGCCCTAAAGGCAGATTAATTTGTTCTGAAGACACAAGGGCAGTCTCTGATGCCGACAGTACATAACCAGGACCCCAGGCCCTGCTCCGAGCCGCAGCCCCCCGGAAGGTAGGAAAGGCCTTGTCCCCGCCGGGCGCACCCGTGAGGTCGGCCTGAAGGGGGGCTGCGTTGCACCCCCGGCTCCCCGCCCCGGCCCAAACTGGGTCACTTGGGAGGCACGCGCTGACCATAACATCGTCATTGACCGGAAGGCTCCCTCGGAGGGTGCCGTTCAGGGGCTTCACCCGAGCAGATCAAACGTGTCCCTGTGTTTCTAGAGTGCTCATTAGCCCGTGTTTATGTACTCGGAGAAAATGTCAGTTGGTGCATTATCGTGTCAGAAAGCAAGAGCTCCTGACACTCGCCTGGGAACCCGCGGGGGGCCTCGGGGTGGGCTGCCCAGGGCTGCTCCCACCTGGGGGTGCGCCCGTTAGCCGGGCTCCACAGTGAGCTCCCCGGGGAAAGTAGCTCCCACCAGAGTGGGGCGGAGCCCTGGGTCTGGGAAGAAAAGACAAAACACAATCTGTTAGCGTTTCCATCTTAAAAAAAATAAAAATAAAATAAAATAAAATAAAATAAAATAAAATAAAATAAAATCTTAACAACGTCCTGGTTTTTGCCTTGAATGCATGCAAACGTGCATTTGGTTGGATCAAAGCTTAATTAGAAGTGCCCCAGTGTTTGCGTGAGGGTATTAGCCTCTTCCAAAGCAAACGGTGATGGGACGCCTCGCCCCCACCCTGCAGCACCACCGGCCCCCACTGACTGGCCTTTCGTGATAACTGTCCCCACAGACTCACATGACATTATTGATGCAGAGGTAACCTGCAAGGCGGCCCAGATGGAAGTGTCCATATCTAAGTGCAAACTCTTCCAGCTCGGCTTTGAGAGGGAGGGTGTGAGGATCAATGACAGACGGTGCTCCCACATCGAGGGGGAAGACTTTATCTCCTTTCAGATCAACAACACCAAAGGGAACTGTGGCAACATTGTACAGGTGAGAAACCCGGGGCCGGAAAGAACATCGGGCCGAGGTGGGGACAGCTCTGGGTGTTTCGCACGTGGGTTGTCCTCAAAGCCAACCTCCCGGGGGGTCTGCTTAGAAAGATCCTCCCCGGAAAACAGCACAAGGCATATGTGAAATGAAAGACATCAAGGAGAATAGGGGCACCCGGGTGGCTCCGTCAGTCAAGCACCGATTCTTGGTTTCAGCTCAAGTTGTGATCTTGTGGTTTGTGAGTTCGAGCCCCACGTCGGGGTCTGCGCTCACAGTAGGGAGCCTGCTTGAGAGTCTCTCTCTCTCTCTCTCTCTCTCAAAATAAATAAACAAACATTAAAAAATTGAAAAAAAAAAGACATCAAGGAGAATAATTGGTGCTAAGTAGTTTGTTGAACTGAAAGATCATGATAAGTGACAGACTCCTGTCCTTGATTTACACTATCTGCTGTTGTCCTTTGCCTAGCACATTGACAAATTTTTGTTACCTTGCTCCTGCTTCTCTTGTTCTTCTGGGTAAATACAGCTGGGTTCAGCTGTTTTGGGGGGTAAGGGTGTCCCAGACATCATTTAACAATTGGCTGCATACTCTCAACAATAGCCAAATTATGGAAAGAGCCTAAATGTCCATCAACTGATGAATGGATAAAGAAATTGTGGTTTATATACACAATGGAGTACTAGGTGGCAATGAGAAAGAATGAAATATGGCCTTTTGTAGCAACGTGGATGGAACTGGAGAGTGTGATGCTAAGTGAAATAAGCCATACAGAGAAAGACAGATATCATATGTTTTCACTCTTATGTGGATCCTGAGAAACTTAACAGGAACCCATGGGGGAGGGAAAGGAAAAAAAAAAAAAGAGGTTAGAGTGGGAGAGAGCCAAAGCATAAGAGACTCTTAAAAAATGAGAACAAACTGAGGGCTGATGGGGGGTGGAAGATGGGTATTGAAGAGGGCGTCTTTTGATGAGCACTGGGTGTTGTATGGAAACCAATTTGACAATAAATTTCATATATTTAAAAAAAAACGGTTGGCTGCAGAAATACAGCAAGGTCCCACCTTTCAGTGTCAGATTGTCCTACTTATATTTGGCAAACCATCTTGATTCTCTTCCTCCTGTTCCTTCCTGCTGTCTTTAAAAAAAAAAAAAAAAAAAATATATATATATATATATATATATATATATATATATATATCTGCATTCATTAACTCAAAAGGAGTGAGCAGGTGAAACTTACATTTGTTCCTCTTGGTCCTTGTGGGAAGGTCCGGTAGGAGATCTGGAGGAGGAGAGATTTTGAATTAGGACTTGAAGAAGATTTATATGACCCTGGGATAGCAATACTTCATGCTGTCCCCAGCTTGGGTTCCCACAGATAACTGGGGCCGGTTGTAGTTAGAATTCAGGGTACATGAATTCACCCTCTGTGGACACTCAAGGTTATCAGCCTGTAGGGTGCTGTTGACATCTAATGCGACATTTTTTGTTGTTGTTGTTGTTGTTAGTAAATGCTGAAGCTAGCTCAATACTGACTTATACCGGCCTCTGGATTATGTATGGAATGAAGCCATTTCTCTACTTTCGGGGCTGTGGATTTGAAAAGCAAGCCACTTATTCACTCCCCTCTTTAATGATTTCTGACCTTCCTTTGCAGTCCAATGGCACTCATATCATGTATAAAAACACAATCTGGATCGAAAGTGCCAACAACACTGGCAACATCATCACTAGGGACCGGACGATCAATGTGGAATTTTCGTGTGCTTACGAGCTGGATATCAAGATCTCTTTAGATTCTGTTATAAAGCCTATGCTAAGGTAAAGAATCTCACGGGCTGTGCACATTGCTTTGTCTTTTCCTTGACAGTTGAGGTTAGCATAATCAAAATTGCTAGCATTTGTCTTTGAAGCACTGGGGAAGAAATAGTTCCTATTTTCTTCACCTAAATGCCTTGGACCAGCACTGTGTAACAGAACTTTCCACAGTGATGGAAATGTACTATATCCGTACTATCCAATAAAATAGCTGTATATGGAAATTGAGCAATTGAAATGTGGCTAGGGGTGCTGAGGAATTGAATTTTTAATTTAATTTTATTGTAATTGCCACACGTGGCTTACGGGTACCATTTTGGACTTAGACTTTTCTGTCGTCTGCTTTGCCTTCCCTCTGCATTTCAGCTTGAAACTGGTAGTAACTGCATAAATATGATTGTTTGGCATTCCTCCTCACTGCATGCTTATTTCCCTTTCAGTGTCATTAACCTCACAGTTCCAACCCAAGAAGGCAGCTTCACCACCAAGATGGCGCTCTACAAAAATGCCTCCTACAAACATCCTTACCGCCAGGGTGAAGTGGTGTTGACAACTCGAGATGTGCTGTACGTCGGGGTCTTTGTGGTCGGCGCTGACGCCACACATTTGATCCTGACGCTGAACAAGTGCTATGCCACCCCGTCCCGAGACAGCAATGACAAACTCCGATACTTCATCATTGAAGGGGGGTGAGTGGCCTCCTCTCAGAGGACCGTCCAAAGGCTTTTAGGGTAATATTCGCCAGTACCAGTTTGTAGAGAAGGTCTTAGAGAAGAGAATGGGAAGGGGTATTTGTGCTGTGCATCCAGGAACTCTAATTCTCTGAACAAACCTGTGAGGTAGACATTGTAAGCCTCACTTTCTACCCTAGCAGGCTGAGGCTTCGGGAGACCAAGCCACTTGCTTGAAGTCACACAGCAACGTAGTGGTGGGTCCCCAAGTCCCGTGGCAGTCACTACAGAATGCTTTATTCTCACGGTGATCAGAGAGGAGATCCTGTCCTGCCTATTTGAATTGCAGTCTGAGAGAAATGGGGATCACCTGCCAAAGAAGGTGAACAGGACATCCATCAGAACTACAGTCTGGTGAACAGGACATCCATCAGAATATAAAAAGAGCTAGAACCGTAGAAGAGAAGAAACAGAAGCACAGAATACACTAGAATCGTTTATAAAATCGATGACTTTTGTTTTATTCACTGCTATATGCCCAGCACCTACTGTGTGCCCTGACACATATGGAACAAAATTTATTGAATGAATAAGGAAGAAGAAAAGACTACAGACCAATAATAATTATTTTTCCTTTTTATTTATTAAATTTTTTTTTATATTTTATTTTTGAGAGGGAAAGAGAAAGACAGAGTGAAAACAGTGGTTGGGGGGGGGGGGCGGGGGGGACAGAGAGGGAGACACAGAATCCGAAGCAGGCTCCAGGCTCCGAGCTGTCAGCACAGGGCCTGACACGGGACTCCGACCCACGAACTGAGAGATCATGACCTGAGCTGAAGTAGGACATTTAACCAACTGAGCCACCCAGGCACCCCAATTTTTCTTTTTTAAAAACACATACGGGTTATGTCAAGCAATGGTAATTCTAGCTGGGTATGAAAATCAGACAAAGACTAACAGGAGAAAAGCATACAAATATATTTAATACCAGTTTTCTGTGATACTGAAAGCCTTCATGAGGAAATGAGGATCTCAAGAAGTGGTTGAACCTGAGTATTTTTTGCTAGGTTAGGTGAAGAGTAGACGGTCACGGACAAGTATGAGAGGTCAAAGGCTATGAGGTCAGTGTGGTAAACGGGAGGAGCTTAGCAAAGCCTGTTAGGATTCTTCTTGCTGTCCCTCTGTCTTTGGAGGTAAGGATGTTCCTTTCCTGCAGGTGTTGGGGGAGCACCTCTCACATGAGGGCTCTGTGACCTGTTTCAGGGGCAAAGAGTCAGGGAAAGGTCAGAGTGACCTTTCTGCTTCTGCTTTTCTCAAACTCCTTCACCTTAAAATATTAAGTATGCCAAGGTGCCAGATTTGAGGGGTAGCATGTCCTGAATCCTATCCCCAGCCTGGGCCGACACCTACCCTGGCGTGGTCAGGGAGCATTATAGATACTATAATTAGTTTTAGGGTTGAAAAGGAATAGTTTTCCCAAAAGAAGGTGTGGTTCTGGGCAAACCATGGATAACCATTATTTTTGCAGATTAAACAGGTTCAGAGATGTTAGGTACACAGCTCACCCAAGGCCACTCAACTTACCAGGGGCAGAAGAAGAATCCTTCCAAGTATCAGGACACACCGCCACCCTAAGTGGTCAGACGGGGCTTGTGGCAGGGGTCGCTGAGGGATTTGTCTTCCTGAGCTGGTTCTTAGCCTCCTTGGAGGCAAAGGGAGGGACTTGGTGACTACTGGGTAACTCACAGTGTGGATTTCTCTCCTTCCCGTCATAGTCCTTTCCCTAAGGGATAGAGCTCAGATATGAGCCCCTGTAGTGTTGCAAGCCTGGTTGTAGGGTCTGTGCCTCCTTTGAAGGACACAGTGGTTGGCAGTTTTATTTTATTTTAGTTTTTAAGTTTTTAAAATTTATTTTCAGACAGAGAGCATGAGTGGGGGATGGGCAGAGAGAGAGGGGGAGAGAGAGAATCCCAAGTAGGCTCTGCACCATCAGCACAGGGCTCAACGAGGAGCTGGAACTCATGAACTATGAGATCATGATCTGAGCCAAAATCCAACACTTGACCAACTGAGCCACCCAGGCACTCCAGTGTTTGGCAGTTTTAAGATAGTGTTTAATACACTTGATCCAGAGAGGAGAGAGAATGAGCGTGTGAGCATGTTCATAAAACTGGGCCTGCCCCAGGGTCTGAGCAAAGGCCTTCAGATGAAACTGTTGTTTGATTTTGTCCTATGAGGGAATTTTAACTCATGAGTCCTTCTGACCTTTCTTGGACGGATGTGGTTAATTGTTTTTCCAGTGAACTCATCTGGGCAAAAGCATGAGCAGCAAAATGGGTTCACTTCAGAATTTTGGGGGGCCAGCTCTTCCTCCGTGGCTCTGCAGAGGGTGGCAATGGCACCCCCAGTGACTCACGAGTCCCAGGTCTGGCTAAGACGGAAGGCCTGGGTGAAGGTTGGAGTGCTGTGATCATTTTAGAAACTTTGAACCAATTTAGATTATTCAAATGAATAACAGTGACAAGGAAAAGTATGGCAAGTAAGTTTTCATTTCAAAGCATTTAAGAGATTATTGCCTTGAAGACTAATTATAAAACCTAATAGGTGTGGGGGTGCTGAAGGATAACTTCAGTTTTTCATTTTCCTTATCACTAAGCTGTTTAATCCTGTGGGCTCGGGGAAGGAGCGATTAAAAAAAAAAAAAAGAGTCACCCTTTTTATCTTTATCATTTTTAGATAACTTCTTGGCTCCTATAGGCCAGCATTAGTGATGGCGGCACAATCCATTCATTCCCTCGTTTGTTCCTTTACAGAGATGTTTAGATACTTCCCACGTGCCCTGCAGTGTGTTAGAGACACAGTGAGGATCGCAGCCTGATTTTTTGAGCTCCAGGAATCCAGGAAAAGCCACCTGTTCTTGCCCGGTCAGGGCAGTGCGAGGGGTTATTTGTAGAGAAGGGGGGAGCTGTAGACTGGCGTTGGGGAAAGAGCGGGAGTAGGCATGGGAAGACTCCGAGACTGGGGAGACTTCATGTGGAAAGACCGTGGGGCCTAAGAGGCTGTGATGCATTTGGGGAGCTCTTAGGTAGCGGAGGCAGGTCTGTGTGCCTGAGGGAGGCCGGTGGCCCAATACCACAAGGGGTGGGGGCAGAGGGAGAGAAGAGGCACACCTGCAGCCAAGGGAGCTTTGGGTCATCCTGGACTGGTCTTCCCTCTTCTCCAGCTCCCACCGATTTGAATATGTGGGAAGATGACCCAAGAGGGTTTTGATCAGGGGACCCTCCCCAGATGGATAACCAGAGAAAGTACAGCTGGAGCAAGGACTAATCGTGTGTGTGTGTTGAGTTGATATCACGACACTATGTCGGTCGGGCAGTAAAGCACGACACTATGAGGGGCAGAAGAGAAACTGAGGGATAGGAAAGTCGGGGGCAGTTCCTGCAGCCATGTTGCTTTTATGCGCTTAGGATACTAGTTTGAGGTGTTATCCGATGCCTTTAAAGCAAACCATGAAAATAAAGTGGGAGTAAATGCGACACCCACACAGTCCAGAGGTCACTCTCAAAGGCAAAGACGTTTTTACCTATGATGATGGTTTTATGTGAAATAGAAGCAAACGTGTGAAGCGAAGATCCCATTTTCCTCTGAACAGGTGTCAGAACATTAAAGATAACACCATCGGCATCGAGGAGAACGGTGTCTCCCTAACCTGTCGCTTTCACGTCACCGTCTTCAAGTTCATCGGGGATTATGATGAAGTTCACCTTCACTGTGCAGTGTCACTGTGCGATTCAGAAAAGTACTCCTGTAAGATAGTAAGTGAGAGCGTGAAAATGAACTGCCTGGCCCTATTTCTCGCTGCCCCGCTTTTCCCAGCGTGGGGATCATGGACGCCAGGATCTGTGTGGCTCCTGAGAGTTCTTTGGGACTCACAGCACCTGGAAGTGGCTGAATTGGAAGCATCCCCAGATGGGAAGCGTCCCCAATGGCTCGTCTTTGGTGAGACCGTAAGAGAGAGGATGCGGTAGAATGGTGTCCATTTACTCTCCTTCTCTGTGTCTGAAATCTCTGCCGTGGGCATAGAGCACAAGACCAGGGTTTCTCAGACCTCAGCATTATTGACCTTTTGGACCAAATTGTTCTTGGTCGTAGGGACGGTTCTGTGCACCGTAGGATGTTCAGCAGCACCCCTGGCCTCTGCCCACTAGACGCAAATAGCACCTCCTCCCCAGCTGCCACACCCCAAAAATGCCCCCCAACACTGCCAAACATCCCCTGGGGGAAGGAGGGGGCAAAATTGGCCCTTGTTCAAGAACCACCACACCAGAGTCTCAAGGAGCCAGGCCACCTGAATCTGACAGGAACAGTGGGACCCAGCTCCACTACACTGTAGAGGCAGACCCCTGGGTTCAGGAATTTTCTGCCAGATGTTCTTCAGACAGTGACTTTCCTGCAATTCATCCAGATCCACGCCAGCCGGTGGCTCTGGAGAGGCTTCTGGAGGGGCTGTTGGAAGGTGGTGACAAACCAGTCATCTCTCCCATGTCAGGCTTACATCCGCACCTGAGATTTTATTGCACTGATATCAGCTCCCTAACCTTTAATATTCCAGCTTCACGTTCTCCCCAGTGTTTGCAGAATCACACCATGAATCATGGTCAGAGCTACTTACAGATGCTGCTGCATACCTTATTGCCCGATGTGATCCAACAATCCCCGTTCCTGGGAAGGGAGCATCTTTGAATCTAATTCTTGTGCGAGGAATATATTTAATTCTGCTCAACATAAAGCCCAGAGTCCCAGTGGGCTCCATGATCAAGAATGCATTGGTTCTAATTAATCCGAGCAGCGATAGTGCTTGAGGCTGGGACCACTGCCTCTTTCGGAGGTGGAAACATGGTGAAGAATAAGTTATCAGCTTAATTGTGTGAAATTTTCCCTCTGGTGTTCTGTCTTTCAGAATTGCCCACAAAATTCCAGGATTGCCACAGATTATACCAAGGAACGTAAAGAGCAGATCATTTCAGTGGGACCTATTAGGAGAAAAAGTATGTATGTCCCCTCAAAACCCATTATAAATGATTAAAACAATGGGATTTGAAGGCCTGGACCAACTCTTGGGTGTGTTTCAACTACAATGTGAATCTGGCGAATGAGGAAGTTGAGGACACCAGGTGGAGAAGATGGGCCGCTTCCGTAATGAAGTCTTCTCACGGACTCCTAAAATCCCACGACAGCATTGGGCTTTTCTTCTTCCTCTCCTCTGTTTAAAGTCTCACCCTGAGATAGGAGTTCAAGACTTGACCTGTCTGAAGTTGACTTAACCAGCTGCTCTTTTTCAGGGCTGGACTGGTGTGAGGACAATGGAGGGTGTGAGCAGATATGCACGAGCCGGGTAGACGGGCCTCTGTGCAGCTGTGTGACGGGAACCCTTCAGGAGGATGGCAAGAGCTGCCGAGGTAAATGCAACCTCCCGTTCAGGGCAGGTGGCTGGGAGCACAGGGAGCTCTTTCCCCTGAGTAGGAGACATTCATCTGTGAGGTCCCCCCAGCAAGTGACCTAAATTCCAGAAATTAAGATGGGAAGATGGAGACAGCACCAAGGAATTGTAGCACCATCTTGGAGACAGATAGAGATAGAGAGAGAGATAGAGATAGAGAGAGAGAGAGATTTAACCTTTGAGTCTCGTTCTTTCATCTAAAAGATGAAGGTGATTTTTTAAAAAATAAGATATCCAACTGTTTAAGGACCAAATACTGGTGCTCAATCAGGTCACCAAGTGTACCTGGGCTGTGGTTGGGACTGGGATGTTTGATCCAACAAACCTTAGCCCATGGTCTCCCTGAGGTTAGCAGGACTCTTCTAAAGGTTGAGTTGATTCTGCTGCTTTCCTGCCTCAGTCAGCACCATTTGGATAAAGTGAGTCCTTGGCCATGAGGAAAGTGGGTTCATTTACTTGGTTGAGTACCACAAAGTGTTTCTGATTCCTGTCCAACAGGTATTTTCCTTCACAGGACTTTCTATGTTCCTCTCTGTTCACAGCATCCAATTCTTCCACTGAACTTCAAGTTTGGACGCTGCTTCTCATCATGACCCAGATTTCACTATGGCATTTTGTCTATAAATCAGGCATGACCTCATAATTAACTCAAGGTTGCTATATAACGTACTGTAATTTACTTCAACTCCCTGTAGGATAAAAGGTGTGTACCCTTAAGTCAAAACCTATTTGAAATTGTCCAGCAATTCTCAAAGTGTAACCACCTGCCTCAAACAGTCTGAGTCCCAGAAATGAGTGAAATTCCAAGCTCCACTTGCAAAGCCCACAACAGGGCTTCTAAAAGCCAGTTGTGGAAAAAGCACGTAACTTGCCTAAAATTTCCAAACAGTTGTCACTAGAAACTTCGGTTCACGTGAAAAACCAGTAAAGGAAAAAAAAAAAATCCTGGTTAGAGAAGTCTGACCAGAAATCTAACCAGAGAAATCTGTCAAGCCAGTGCTATTTCTGGATCATAGTTTTACACAGAGAAAGGGCCTGTTGGAACAATATTGAGAAGCAATGACTGGAAGGTTTGGGTCTAAAGAATCTTTCTGATGTTTGGAAGCGTCTGATCTCTGATACGTACGTGTTGCTCACTTCTGTTTATGATGAGCTCCTCCTTCCCTCCCCCCGTGTCCCTCAATCTTGCCATGGCAGCTCGGCAGATTGTTTGCAGACCCGGGGAACCCTGTCTCCATCCCCCTACCCGGACCCTTCTCTTTTACAAATCAACCAAATAATTTTTAATGTATTTTATGCTTAAATAAACTTTGTGTTCAAGTATTCTCATTCCTTAGTGACTGAAGGAATTTTTGCTGACATTAGGCTTTGCACACCAAATAGCACGCTCTGATTTCAAAAATCAGCAGCGATTGGACCAGGTAGATAACTGCTGGCTAGAGCTTTAATGGGATTTTGTTACATGGCCATTCGCGTGGACTTACAGAGCATCAGCAGGACGTTACCGGGCAGCGTGGAAGAGAAGCAGGTAGTGTCCTCTTTTGTATGTGGTACACACTCGCATTTGCTGTAATTAACTGCCAAATGGGGGACTGCTAAATATATCTGTGGGCCGCCTCTCTTTTTTAAGGTTAAAAACAAAGTAAAACCCACTTCAAGTTTATTTTGAAGTTGTTTTGGATTGAAGCTGATGGTATTTTTATATTTTTCTGGGAACTCTGAAGCGCTGAGCATAAATCCTAGTGGCCTTGACCACGGGTGTGGATATGATTAGCGTTGTCTTGCATGCAACAAGCAACTGTCCCTGGGCTGAGGAAGCTGGGGTGTAGACGCAGTCTGTGCTGAGGGGCTTTGACCTCCCAGCCCTCTGGGAGGGTCCACAAATTCTAGCTTGTCTTGCCAGTTACACATGCCATGTGGCTAAGAGGACAGCTGGTATTGCTGGGGGAAAATGTGCACCTGCTTCGCCTTGGACGTCTTGAGATCTTCCAGGAAAACGCTGAGCATTGAGGTGGGTTGAGGGACCCAGCCGCCTATCGTAAGTGAGACACAGTGCCCCTTCCTCACCAAGAGAGAAACTGATGTTACATGCGTGTTCTGTCTTCACATGAAAAACCTTGTCATTTACACAGTTGAAGGCTTGGATGTTCACAATCAGATCCCAAGTTGAACACAAGAATATCTCATTCATTCTTTTACTTGATTTCCTGAGATAAATCTTAACCAAAAAAAAAAAAAAAAAAAAACCCATGAGGAAGTGTTTCAATATTTAATAACTTCCCTTTATTGATTTTCTTATGGAAGTCATGAGAAATTTCCGAATGTCCAAATTGAAGACTATAGTTTGTTGGGTTTGGGTTGTTTTTTTGTTTGTTTGTTTAGGTTTCTTTTTAGTTCTTTAAACCTGTTGTTCCTACACTTTTATTCTGGCCTTTGGTTTTCCCACTTGGTTGACGTCCTTAGCTTGTCTCATCATTAGGATAAGTTAGGTCGTGGTACCATCACAGAACACCCCAGAATCTCAGTGGCTTACACACCAAGGTTTCTTTCTTGCCTGTGCCTGTGGGCTCCAGTCCTCACTCTCACCCTGGGACAGGTTGATGGAGACTTCACTATTTCTCTTTTTTCCTCAACAGAAGCTATTGAGCAATTTATCCTTTCCCCATAGAACTGTGGTACTGCCTTTACTGTATAGCAAGTTTCAGTCTCTGTGGTTCTGTTTATGAGCTCTTGATTTTCTTCCATTGATTTATTTTTCTGTTCCTGCTTCAGAACCACACTTCAAAAAATTGGGGGATATAATTGACACATAACATTATATGAGTTTCAGGTATACGGTAGGAGTTGCTATTTGTATATACTGTGAAATGATCACCACAGGAAGACTCGTTAACATCTATTACCTCCCACAGCTACCAGTATTTTTTCTTGTGATGAGACCTTTTAAGTTCTTGTAAGTAACTCTTACTGACTTTCAAATATACAACGCAGTATTATGAACTATGGTCACTATGCTGTCCATTACATGCCCAGGACTTATTTGATAACTGGAAATTTGTACATTCTGACCACCTTCACTCATTTTGCCACTGACACCCACCCCCCACCACCACCTCTGGCAATTCTGTGTATCTGTGAGCTCTTTGAGCTCTTTTTTCTTTCTTTCTTTGCTTTTTTTTTTTTTTTTTTTTTTTTTTTTTTAAGAATTCTAGGTGGTCCAGTTGGTTGTCTGACTCTTGATTTCGGCTCAGGTCATGGTCTCACAGTTTGTGGGTTCAAGCCCCGCGTCCGGCTCTGTGCTGACAGCTCAGAGCCTGGAGCCTGCTTGGGATTCTCTGTCTCCCTCTCTCTCTGCCCCTCCCCAACTCACATGTGCGTGCTCTCTCTCTCTCAAAATAATGAATCTATGTATAAGTGAGATTATGCGGTATTTGACTTTGATTTATTTCACTTAGCATAATGCCCTCCAGGTCCATCCATGTTGTTGCAAATGACAGGATTTCCCTCTTTATTTTGTGGCTAAAAAATACTGTGTGTGTGTGTGTGTGTGTATCACTCATTCTTTATCCGTCTGTCCACTGATAGACTCAAGTTTTTTCCATATGTTGGCTATTGTAAGGAATGCTGCGATGAACATAGGGGTGCAGATATCTTTCCCAACTGGTGTTGCTGTTTCCTCTGCGTAAGTACCCAGAAGTGGCGTTGCTGGATTGTATGCTCGTTCTAGTATTCACTTTTTTGAGGAACCGCCATACTGTTTTCCACAGTGGCTGCCCTGATCTCATTCCCACCAAGGCTCTCTTTTCTCCATGTTCTCGCCAACACTTGTTGTTTCTTGGGATTTCATTATCTTTTGATGCTTTTGTTTTCATTATCGACACAAAGCTTTGGGGTTCACCGAGGCAAGTGGGGGGGGGGGAGAATGTGGAGACTCACACCAGATCACTTCTGTTCCCATTTCGTCGTCCGCAGTGGAATGTCCAGCATGTTGCATGGCTGTAAACTAACTGAGAGCAGGGAAGGATGAGCTTCCGGTGAGCCTGGAGGACAGAAGAACTGGAAATCCAGGGTGACAGCTGTCATGTTACCTTTGAGTCAATCATTCCTGTCTGTTAAAGGGAAATAGTTTTACAGAACTAAAACCCAAGACCGTCAGGAAGGCAGAACTAGACGGTGATCCTGATGCTTCTACTAATTCTCCGCTTGAAACGAATCATTCGACAGGGTGATGCCTCAAATTTCCTCTCTGTAAAAGGAGAATATGAAGCTTCTTTTCAAATATTCTTGTGTTAGAAAATGACACCATACAAATGTAAATCATACGGCAGTATATATTTAGATTAACTCCAGAACATTGCCTTTTCCTGCCACTCAAAAAGATTTGCCTCAAGGAAGGGGAGGAAAAAAGAGCACTTGCTTAGCAAAGGTTAAAAAGGAAGTTAATTGGGCATCTCATTAACCTGGTATTTGTCTGATATCAAAAAGAACAACATCGTGGGGTCTGGCATTTCTGACAATTGGGAATTCTATAATTAGTTTCTTAACCAGTAGTAGATGTGTGCGCTACTCAAAATCCTGGTGGCAAAACTTGAGAGCATTAATTGTTTTACATTGTCTAATATTCTATTTTTAGAACCATTTGACATTTAGTGAGAGCTTGAAATCTAATAAAATTTCTTTAAAAAAAAAATTTTTTTTTTAACATTTATTCATTATGAGAGAGAGCCCAAGCAGGGGAGGGGCAGAGAGAGAGGGAGACACAGAACCCGAAGCAGGCTCCGGTCTGCGAGCTGTCAGCACAGAACCCGACGCAGGGCTCGAACTCACGAGCTGTGAGATCATGACCTGAGCCGAAGTCGGACGCTTAACCGACTGAGCTACCCAGGTGCCCCCTAATAAAATTTCTTTTAACCAAAGGAATTATCAAAAGGTGATAATCATGTAGGTTTGAGGTAATAAAGAATTACTTATTTACTAATTCTGAATTTAGCCTCTACCCCATTGTGAAGCTCCTAGCCCCTCTCCTGGAACTCAGCTACTTCTTTACCCTATATTTCATTGCAATTTGGCCCTGGTTAGGAGAACGGGGCATTTTTCAGCGCCCCGATGCACTGGCAGTGCGGCACAACACAGTGAAAAAGAAAATCAAATAGCGCCCTCTAGTGTCTTTTTATTTTTTGCATGAAACCCAAATGTATATTGAACCACACCAATCAAAACATGATTTCTCCCCCTGCTCGGAACCTTAGATGCAGAACATTACCAGAATATAGCTTTAGAGAACACATCAAATGCCAAGGACATTTTCTGGGGAACAGTGTGAGATTTATTTTAATGCACACAGTAAGCATCATTCCAGGAAAATACCAGCTTTTGTCATCCCATGCAAATTTTGCCCTTAATATCTATTTCTCTAACGCGTTGACAAAAATAGCTGGCGGGAAAAATTAAGTATCTCTTTAAAATGTTGAGAAATAAACAATCTGATCAGGAAAAACCCATGAAATATTTAGTGGTCTTTCTTTTCCCCCAGCAGAATGTGAAATACTTTCATATGCGTCTGAGGCACAACAGCAATAACTCTGGGCTGACTAATGGAAGGCTCTGTTTGTGATGGTTTAATTATGTTTGCTGAAATACGATCCTCCTATAAGACAACATCTCCATGGCAGAGGGACAGATCTCTGTGTCTATAGATAGAAATAAAACACAAAAGACTCATCGTTCTGTGAAGAACTTGGCAATCAAATTCTATTTGCTAAGGAAGCAAATGAAGGAAGAACATTCACTGTACATTTTGTTGTTTCTGTTTGCATGTAGCCTCTGGGTTAGCTACTGTTTTATCTGCCGTTGTATTGCATTGACTGCGAAAGAGTTTTGAAACTAAGATATTCTCCCATCGGATGAAATCTCAATACCTTACGCTCATATAGCATCTTCCATACCTTTCGATGCTTTCCTACGTATATTTAATAGCGTTCGGTCCTAAATCATGCTGTGTTTTGACAGAGAAATCGGAGGAAGAGTGTTAACTCGAGGTTGTGTGGCACAAATTCTCAGCCTAAAGTACTAACTGAAGAAAAAACCCTACCCACCCACACATGTGTTCTCATGCCTGTAGGTTTAGCTCATCATTTCCAACTTGTAATGAGACGATTAGAATGATAGCAGCCTTTTATGTCTTGGAAGCCCTTTAGAAACAAAGAACCTGGACACAGAAGTCTTGAAATTTCCCCTCTAACTCTTGAATTTGTTCATGGGATAGTTTAGGGTACAAAATTCCACAGATAGTACCCTATTCCAGTTGGGCAGATATCTGTTTTTATCAAAAAGGAGACCATATTTCTTTACTCAAGGCCTTGAAAAAAAATCTTTCCATTGGATCTGTCCGGAACTTGTGGAAGTTTTTGATGGAAAGACTATACTCACATAGAAATATGCTATTAATTATATGTCAACCAAAGGCAGAAAATGCGTGGTTCCCAGTATTTTTGTCTTACCTGCCATAACATGCTTACTGCACCTGGCTGACCTGGTTCATATCTATGTGGACCATTCAAATCAAGGCGTTACAAGTGGATATTCAATCATCCTCTCCATGCGTCTCTGTATTGATGAGAGCAAAATGCTATTAAGGAATACCTGCGTGCACACCAAAGAGGGAGTCTGCTCTCCTGAAGAGTCCCGATCAGAAAGCAATTTGGCAAACTAATTCGACAAGGACCAAATGATTGAACACATAATGTGAAAGCACCTAGGTGTTGTATCAGAATATTCAAGGCATAAAATGAAGCAGAGAAGAGCTGTAAGAGTATTCTGAATAGTAATTCAAGATTAGCAGAGTCTAGAGATGTTCTGCCACTGGGAATTTGTTCACATCTCCCACATGTTAGCATTTTCAAATCGCACTTTTATCCGGGTCCTCCTCATAAGCAATTAATTTCAGTAGTTAAGTGGAATCCAAGAGCCAAGTCAACAGAGGGAGGGAAATCCTACCTGTGGACCACAGTGAACCATTTACTCAACGATTGTGATCAGTTTAAATGCACACTATTTAGGCAAATTGTCCGGAAAGCCCAGGCTGCCTAAATCATAGGGAAACACATCATCATACAAGTCTAAATATTTCTGTTTTGTTTTTTAAAATTTTTTTTAATTTTATTTAAATCCAAGTTAGTTAACATATAGTGCAATAATTGTTTCAGAAGTAGAATTCCGTGATTCATCACTTAGGTAGAACACCCAGTGTTCATCCCAACAAGTGCCCTCCTTAATGCCCATCACCCATTTAGCCCATCCCCCTCACCCAGCAGCCTGCTGGCAACCCTCAGTTTGTTCTCTGTATTTAAGAGTCTCTTATAGTTTTGCCTCCCTGTCTGTTTTTGTCTTATTTTTCCTTCCTTTCTCCTATGTTCATCTGTTTTGTTTCTTAAATTCCACATGTGACTGAAATCACATGATATTTATTTTTCTCTGATTGACTTAGTTCGCTTAGCATAATACATTCTAGTTCCATCCACATTGTTATAAATGGCAAGTTTTCATTCTTTTTGATCGCCAATATTCCACTGTGTGTGTGTGTATGTGTGTGTATATACACACCACATCTTCTTTATCCATTCATCAGTTGATATGGAAAGATTTGGGCTCCATCCATAGTTTGGCTATTGTTGGTAGTGCTATAAACATCGGTGTGCATGTGCCCCTTTGAATCAGCACTCTTGTATCCTTTGGATAAACACCTAGTAGTGCAATTTCTGGATCGTAGGGTAGTTCTATTTTTAATTTTTGGAGGAACCTCCATACTGTTTTCCAGAGTGGCTGCACCAGTTTGCATTCCCACCAGCAGTGCAAAAGGGATCCTTTTTCTCTGCATCCCTGCCAACATCTCTTGTTTCCTGAGTTGGTTAATTTTAGCCTAAATACTTTTTATTTTAGGAAAAGCAGTTTCCAACAGTCATAACATGTGAAGACCTCGTTGTATTTCTAGGCATTATACTCGAGAAACACAAATTCATCAAAACTCAACTTTCCTGGTAGCCCTCCAAAGAGGCACCCACGACTCATAGAAACCGAAGGACCTCACAGCTACATCAGTGTGTCACAGCCATATCAGTGCTATTTCTATTTCCTCTGCTTTTGAGTTTTCTATATTTTGATGGGAGGATGCAACTATCGAGCTTAAAATTGGATGGTGATTTTTTTAAATTTTATAATAAAATGTCACAAGATGTGTGGGTGTAAATTCTAAGTCTTCTACCAAAAAGTATCATTCTGAGGTGCTCTGTTACAGGAAGAACAAAAACAACAAAATTCCTTCTCTTCGAGGCTAATCTTAGAAGTGGGTTCTTTAAATGCCACCCCAAAACATGAACCGGAGTCACTGATCACTGACAAAGTCCTCCTGGGGCTGTTTTATTGGTGCAAACAATTGTCAATGGATGCATTTTCACCGGTCCCTGCATTGTTTATTCCAATCCCATTCTGGGGTTTTCCCTCTCACCAGAAGGGTGTAAATGCACCCAGGTTGGAAAAACGAGACTAGCAGAACCTTTCAGCCTTGTGAAGTCAAGACAGGAAACGTTTCCTTCTGGTGCGTTAACAAAGCGCCAGTGAAGGAGGCAGTGAGCACATGGGGGCCGGGGCTGGCCCTGACTTCTCCTGGGAGCCGGAGGGAGCCAGACTGAGTAGATGGCATCGAAAGTATTTCTTCCCTTTCCAAAAACGTCAAAAAAGGAACGTTCACTTTTACTAAAACCCCTCAGTAGATTTTATTAAAAGGTAGGAGAAAATGATCTTGTCTTTCTGAGATACTTAGAAACACTATAAAAAGCAGAACGATGACTCCCTCAGATTTAATTCTGTGAATAAAAATCAAAGGGAGCCCAGAACCAAAAAATGAAATGTAAAAGCCAGGATTGCCCTGAAGAAGAGAGTTTGAATGTAATAAAATGTTCCTCGCGGACACTAAACTGATGTGAAGAAAAGTACAAAGTGTCTCGATACAATTACCCTTGGAATAAACTTACCTGATTTTAGAAATTAAAAAATGGAACCGATTACCTTGAACAATAAGTAAACAAATCGTAAAGCCAATCCATAAGAGACATCAGAAGCACCAATAATTTTGCCCTAGGATGTTGTAAAACTATTTCCTTGGCCATTCCCTTTGACCAAGTTCCAGTCAACAAAGGCAGGGAAGGCTTCATTAATTTTACAGTGGGTGCGTATGTCCAGCAGGCTAAAGCCTCAGAGTGACTTGTAAGGAAATAGTATCTTTATGATAAATCTTAAAATTTGTAGTACTTAGCTCTAAGTTTTTCTCCTCCAAAAAGAGTATTTAGCAAGTGGTCGATTTAATTGTCCTGGACTCAGAAGGCACTAGGAATCTATTGTGCCACCGTGGAAAGCAGTATAAAATGTCCTCAGAAAAA
Organism: Leopardus geoffroyi; assembly: GCF_018350155.1. NCBI lineage: Eukaryota > Metazoa > Chordata > Mammalia > Carnivora > Felidae > Leopardus > Leopardus geoffroyi. The sequence goes on from NC_059329.1 coordinate 18,422,528, forward strand.
CTACAAATAGAAGTACCATACGATTAGGTCATTTCAGTTCTAGGTATGGACCTGAGGAAAACGAAAGCACCAATTTGGAAAGATATGTTGCACCCCTATCTTTATGGCAGCATTATTTACAACAGCCAAGATATGGAGGCAGCCCAGGCGTCCATCCATAGATGAATGGATAAAGAAGAGTGATCTGTATGTGGTGGAATATTACTCAGCCATTAAAAGAATGAGACCCTGCCATTTGCAACAACACGGATGGACCTAGAGGATATTATGCTAAGTGAAATCAGTCAGACAGAAAAAGACAGGCATCACACGATCTCCCTTGTGTGTGGAATCTGAAAAACAAAACACAGGACCAAACAGCAACAATTACAACAACAGAGAAACAGACTCATAAATGTAGAGAACAAACTGGTGGTTGCCAAGGCGGGGGAGGGGGTGGGGGGGATGGGCAGAACAGGTGAAGGGGGTTAAGAGGTACAAACTTGCAGTTATAAAATAAATACGTTGCGAGGATGAAAAGTACAGCATAGGGAATGTAGCCAATGATACTGTAAGACACTACCTGTAGGGAGCATTTCATGAGGTGTAGAACTGTTGAGTCACTATGTTGTACACCCGAGACTAATTTAATAGTACATGTCAACTATACTTCAATTACAAATTAAAAATTTTTAAATCCATTCACTTCCATTTTTTACATTTCCAGATTCTCTAAAAATTCTGTGGCTTCCTCCGCCAGCTGGTCCGGTTTTGTCACCACAACATCCAAAACCTGAGAGACAGAAAAGAAATTCTGACGTTTTTGTTAGGAAAGCATTATGATCCTCTCAAATCGATCTCAAGAGAAGTGGGACCCAAGACCTTCATTAAGCGCATGAAATAGAGGGCTTGGAAAATCCTGGAGAGCAAAGTCCTGTGAGACAATAGAAAAAAAAAAAGAAAGAAAGAAAATTTCCCATCCCTAAATACCAGTGTTTGTCTCACTTTGTGGTGTTGTCGTTCAAGGCAGAATCAATGAACCGAATCAAACTTCTCTTGAAAAGTTAACTTAGAAAAGAACAGGTAAGTTTCCCTATTTTTCTCGTACATTCCTCAAAGCTGTGCCTTGGGAAATGTACATGGCGGGGAAATGTAAACTCAGGGACCAAACACAAATTCTTGGAATGGTATGGACTTCAAACTGGGGCTGTAGCTGCCGGTGACATAAACTCTGAACTCAGTATGGATTTAGAATGCGGTCTGTCCGGACCTGGAACCTGCCTGCAGATATCAAAGGTCCCCTGCGTGGGCAAGCCTCCTTCCTACTTCTCCCTGTATCATTAGTTTCTGAGGACTTGGCATGTTACTCCAGCAACTCTGAACCATGTCGGAACTTAGACATAGTTTTAAAAAGGATCCCTGGTTAGTTAGCCCTAATGATTAGAGTTTTTCAGTCAACTGAAGAATTAAGACTTTAAAAAAGAGAGAGAGAGAGACCTACATTTACTATCTGCCCGCCGTAGACTAACCCCACTGTGAGGACTTTTCATCTCTGATTTCCTTCAGTCCACCTAAATGATCCCATGAAATAGCTCTTTCCCCATCTTGTAGGTGAAGAACTAATGGTCGAAACCAGTTAAGTAACTTTCCCAAAGTCATTTGATGTGATTTCACAGAAAACTTAATAGAGTTGATAGAATCATTGCAGGGGACCTTGTCTGGGCATCTCAGTAATAAGCAGAACGCCAAATATGGCCTTGATGTTATCCAACATCACTGTTTATTTGCAGGACACAGGCCAATCAAGCATGACTCTCTTGTCACGGAAGGGTTAGCATATGGATTATTGCATTTTAAAAGAATTTTAGATTTTATACTAAAATTAACCTCACACTACAATTCCACCAAAGACGAATTACTTTTACTCACAGCATTAGAGGTCACAACACAGATTCCAGAGTCGGATCCTGGGTTTGAATCCTGCCTGCACCGCTTACTAGCCAGATGTACATTCACGCGTTCGTTCGTTCGTTCGTTCGTCAAATATTTACCGCTTGCCTACTTCGTACAAGACCTCAGGTCTACAGTGGTAACTGAAAACAGATCCAGTCCCTGCCCTCAATGGAATTTACAGTTCAGTGGGACAGAGCAATAATAAACAGGCAAACGGATGAAGACAGAATTTGCAATGGAGGAAAGTCCTGTGAAGAAAACGGATAGGAGGTTACAAGAAAACATGGGGGCGGAGCTCTCATTGCGATACAGTGGTCCGGAAAGCCCTCTGAGACGGCATCAATCTTCAGTTGAGATTTGAGAAAAAAGGAGGGAACAAGTAAGGGTGAAGGAGGGGAGGTCCCAAGAGGCATTGCGGAGAGAGGCTGGGGGAAAGGCAAACGCCAAGACACGAGAGGGGTTTGTTCACAGACAGGAGACGCCAGCGTGGGTGGAAAGTTCGAGGCTGGCATAGCTGGAGAGAAAGGTAGGGGTCTTGGCAGCCACAAAAAGGCATCTGGATTTTATTTCGGAGGCAAGTTGTAAGCCACTAGAAGATTGTAAGCAGGGAGAGTGGTATCATCCAATTTATCCTTTAAAAAATATTTTTAGAGCGGTTTTAGGTTCACAGCAAAACTGAGTGGCAGGTACACAGATTTCCCAAATACCCCCTGCCCACACACTTGCACAGCCTCCCCACTATCAGTGTCCCCCACCAGAGTGGTTCGTTTGTTACAATCCATGACCCTACGGTAACACGTCACCCGGAATCCATAGTTCACATTAGGGCTCGATCTTGGTGCTGTACACCCGATAGGCTTTGACAAGGGGCAGATTTGAAGCATGTACCCACTGCTAGAGTATCGTATAGAAAATCCTCTAATCCTAAAAATCCTCCAGGCTCTGCCTATTTATCACCCCCCCCCCCCACTTTACATTTTAAAAATAATTCCAAAGACTCTGCCTGGGTGGCTCAGTCGAGTGTTCGACTCTTGATTTTGGCTTAGGTCTCACAGTCATAAGCCTGCATCAGTCTTGGCGTTGGGTGTGGCGCCTGCTTGAGATTCTCTCTCTCTCTCTCTCTCTCTCTCTCTCTCTCTCTCTCTCTCCCCCCCCCCGTGCCCCTCCCTGCCTTAAAAAAATTCCAAATACTATATGGAGAATGGATTTGGAGAGAGGAGGGAGCAGGGGAGCAGGACATATAAGAGTATTAGTGCGGGGCTGGAGTGTTGGCAAAAGCCTAAGGACCAAGGATGTGAAAAGAAATGGAGGGCGTTGAGCTCCATTTTAGAGGCACAGGCCATGACACGAGGTCATATGCTGGATTTGAAGGCGGGAGAAAGAAATAAAAAAGGCTTCTGGTGTGTACAACTGGGTGGATGATGATGTCATTCACCGAGACGGAGAAACTTAGTGAGAAATAGTCTCAGGGAGAAATCAAGTGTTCAGTTTTGTACATGATGCGCGTGAGCTGTCTGTAAGAGATCCAAGTAAAGGTGTCGAGTAGGCAGTAAGATATATGAAAGGAACTCGTCAGACTAGTCTGGGGTGGTGGTGAAACAGATATAGGAATCATATACATTTAGATGGCATTTTTAATTTAAGACAGAATGGAGAGAGAATAAAAGAGACTCAATCTCGAGGGGCCTGAGAATCTACAGGATCAACATTTCGAGGGGAGGAAGGGAGGGAGGAAATTACCAGAGGAAACTGAGGAATAGCCCAGAAGATGCGGAGGAAAAGTCAAGAGGAAGTGTGACTGTAGCCAGGAAAGAGGGCATTTGAAGTGGGACCGAGTGGCCAGCTGTGTCGAGTACGAGAGGATCTTAGGCAACTCATTTAATCTTTCGGAGAACCTGTAGATTCTAGAAAATAGGGATAATACAATTATCCCCTGCGGTTGTTCAGAGTGTTTAGTGAAGTGACCAGTCTGAGTCACTTCACATGCGGCTTTGTATACAGTGAGCACACAGTAAGGTTTTTTCTAATCTTTACCATCAAGGTCATCAAGTAACCTTGTATGGTGGACGTGCCTGAGAGAAGCTGGTAGAGAATTGCCTTTATGTGAACGCCAGTAAAACTGGCTTTTACTAGTTCTCTTTCCTTCCTGACCTTACCGATTATTAAAAGGGTATAAGAATAAATTTCTTCTTGTAGCATAACACTCCTTTTCATTGTCAGGGACAGCTCATGCCATTAATTACCTCAAAACCCGTTTTACTCGTCCACCATTCTCGAATACTATTCGTCTGCCCTGTAAAGTGTATGAGTCATTTTTTCCCCCAGCTAATTTTAACTGCAACCTGAGGAGGGGCCAACTCAGTGAAGTTGTTAACATCTTAAAAATACTAGGCCACTTACTGTAAAAGCACTCATACAGATATCTCTTTGGGGGATATTCTCCCAAAAAGCTTGCTGGTGTTGCTGAATGCTGAAGTACTATTTAAAAAGGAAAATGAGGGGCGCCTGGGTGGCACAGTCGGTTAGGCGTCCGACTTCAGCCAGGTCACGATCTCGCGGTCCGTGAGTTCGAGCCCCGCATCGGGCTCTGGGCTGATGGCTCAGAGCCTGGAGCCTGTTTCCGATTCTGTGTCTCCCTCTCTCTCTGCCCCTCCCCCGTTCATGCTCTGTCTCTCTCTGTCTCAAAAATAAATAAACGTTAAAAAAAAAAATAATAAAAAAAATAAAAATAAAAAGGAAAATGATTGGGGCGCCTGGGTGACTCAATCAGTTGGGGGTCTGACTGTTGATTTTGGTTCCGGTCATGGTCCCAGGGTCATAGGATCAAGCCCCCGTGATGGGTTCTGTGCTGAGCATGAAGCCTGCTTGGGATTCTCTCACCCTGTGCCCCTGCTCCACTCACAGGCACGCTGTCTCTAAAATTAAAAAAAAAAAAAAATTTTTTTTAAAAGGAAAATGATTAAGCATGCAAGCTTTCCAAAAAAGCATGAGAAATTAAAAGCTATTAAAAACAGTGAAGCATTGGGGCGCCTGGGTGGCGCAGTCGGTTAAGCGTCCGACTTCAGCCAGGTCACCATCTCGCGGTCCGTGAGTTCGAGCCCCGCGTCCGGCTCTGGGCTGATGGCTCAGAGCCTGGAGCCTGTTTCCGATTCTGTGTCTCCCTCTCTCTCTGCCCCTCCCCCGTTCATGCTCTGTCTCTCTCTGTCCCAAAAATAAATAAACGTTGAAAAAAAAATTAAAAAAAAAAAAAACAGTGAAGCATTGATAAAAAGAAAATGGGTAGCTTTCATTTATTAAAAATTAGGTAAACACAGTCATTTCAGACCCATTATTACTGTTCTTGGATATTTTTGGCTAAATGTTACCAGCAGGTAGAAATGCAAGATGACAATGTGCTCTGAACCAGCATTTAAAAATAGAAACTTCTTTTCAAAACCGTGATCCTCACCAAGTTCTCTTAAGACTAGTTGGAATGGGGCGCCTGGGTGGCGCAGTCGGTTGAGCGTCCGACTTCAGCAAGGTCACGATCTCGCGGTCCGTGAGTTCAAGCCCCGCGTTGGGCTCTGGGCTGATGGCTCAGAGCCTGGAGCCTGTTTCCGATTCTGTGTCTCCCTCTCTCTCTGCCCCTCCCCCGTTCATGCTCTGTCTCTCTCTGTCCCAAAAATAAATAAACGTTGAAAAAAAAAAAAAAAAGACTAGTTGGAATGATAACAATTAGTTTAGCCTACAATAATTCAAGCAGTGAAAATTTAAAGATTAATTAAAATTAGTTTTTCTAAGTTCGCAAAAAGAATCCAAGAGAAATGGGGTAAGGACTGCTCCTCTTTGAACACTTGGACACTTTCCCCAATTGAAAAGATGCGTCTCGGAAGCTTTTATGAAGCAATGGAGACCACTTTATAAGCAAAAATAACAGGTAATTCTCCACAACAGTGGTTATTAATTTGGTAACATTTATGTGATGAATAGAGAATTTGCAGATAAATATCCATCAGAGAGTGAAACACCCATGAAGGACTATAACAGGGATGGGATATCTGACCCCGATTTCTGATTATCGCAACAGGGGCATGTACGAGCTGGAGTTTGACTGAGACACTTCGGTCCCTCCTGTCTGCTCATGTCTGCTCTCAGCCACGTTCCCCCTCACGCTCTCTTTCCTCTCTTCCTCTTCCAACGAAATAACCCCAAAGTAGCATTATTTAGAAGTTGGTGAGGGGCACCTGGGTGGCTCAGTAGACTGAGCATCCAGCTTCGGCTCAGGTCATAATCTCGCTGCTCATGGGTTCAAGTCCCGAGTTGGGCTCTGTGGTGACAGTGTGGAGCCTGCTTGGGATCCTCTCTTTCTCCCTCTCTCTCTGCCCCTCCCCTCCTCATGCTCGCATGCTCTCTCTCTCTCTCTCTGAAAATAAGTAAACTTTAAAAAAAGAAGTAGGTGAGAAAAAAAAGGGTTAGAATATAAAACAGTATGAAAAATGAGATGCTTTTTTGCACACGATGAAAGTCTACCTAGGTGATACGAGTCACTAATTTGGTTCCAAGCTCCCTAGAAAACAATGCAAAAGTCACTTAATTGAGTGTCTATTTTAAAAAAAGAAAAACCAAACTGCTTAGAATAACTGGTAAATGAGGCAGAAAAAATAGGTATAATCATTAAGTCCAACCAATGATTCACTTCTTCTGTTGAGATCTACATATCTGCGGGAGGTACATTTTGTCAGCTCTGACAGCCATTTAAACCGAGTATCAAAATAAATTGAACTAAGAACCACACTGCCAAATTGCTGTGTTATAAAGAATAGCGTAATTCTTCTAGACTAAAAGAACTTGCCCCTAAGTGCTCTCATCAGAAGAATTAATACATAAAACAGAATTATAACAAGAAGCAGCCACCATTTATTGAAAACACACTCTGTACTAGGCTCCATGATCTCCCTCTACACCCTTATCCCGTCAATTACAGCTTCATTCCAGGTACCGGCACGAGGTGAAAAGGGCCATTTCTTGCTTACGGAGCCCCTCCGTGCAAGTCAGTGGCATCACGCCGAGGTTCAGTTCGGTAAAAGCAGTTCTGCACAGTCTGGGGACACAGCGCTCTAAAGATGTGGCTTACCTGTCGTGTCAACGTACAGCAGAATTGTGGCGGGCGAGCCGCTTCCATTAGAAGAGCCCGCAGTGCGGATTCAAACTACATGTTCCGGGGTCTCTCTTCATACTAACTTAATCAGAATCCTGGAGGTTATGTCCAGGAGGTGGCATTTGAAACAGGTGCGCAGGAGACCCTTAGGTGCCTCCAGTGAGAGAAACACTGCCTGTTTCCTGAGCCGTGGTCTCTAAATGTTTTCATTGCCCAACCAGTGAGGCGTTTGGGGGGCATGCCTCCTCAATTTAGTATTGTTTTGGTGGACAAATGAGATCTCAGTGCTAGTTTACGCGTACACATACTATAAAGCACACATAAATTTTTAAAGGATGAGGCTTTAAATCATTATTACGTAGTAATATCTGACTAGAAGCAAAGTGATAGGATGAGCTTCATTATTTTTGAAAATTTTAGATACTTATCCAGGAATTCTAGAATCATCAGGCAAATACCAGCAAATGAAGAAGATTCTCTACAGTTAATGTTATTCTTGCTTTTGAAGGTGGCTTCTGATTTATGAAAAAGCTTTGAGATGCATGTTTGTAAATAATGCTCAAATATGCACTTTGCAGAATTGTAAATGTTTAAATTTTTTGTTGTGAAATATATTGTATATATATTTGTTGTGAAATATATATATGTGTAATAATCATATATTATTATATATGATATATATCATGATATATGTGATATATATCATATATCTCATCATATATATATACATATATATGTGTGTGTGTATATATATATATATATATATATATATATATGAGTGAATAAAGATAAAGAGTTATAATAGGGGCTCCTGGGTGGCTCAGTCGGTTAAGTGTCCGCCCCTTGATTTTGGCTCAGGTCACTATCTTGCGGTTCATGCATCGGGCTCTGTGCTGACAGCATAGAGCCTGCTTGGGATCTCTCTCTCCCTCTCTCTCTGCCCCTCCCACGCTTGCTCTCTATCTCTCAAAATTAAAATAATTACTTTTAAAAATTTAAACATTTTAAAAATTAAAAAAAAAAAAAAAGAATTCTAATAAACCAGAGGCTCGTATACCAACCATGCAGGTCACAAAATGAATATTGCTAATAGCTGGAAACCTCTTTGCATGGCCCTCCCAACCAAACCTATGCACTTGGGGCACCTGGGTGGCTCAGTCGGTTGAGCCTCCGACTTCAGCTCAGGTCATGATCTCAGTTTGTGGGTTCGAGCCCCGCATCAGGCTCCGTGCTGACCGCTTGCTCAGAGCCTGGAGGCTGCTTCAGATTCGGTGTCTCCTTCTCTCTCTGCCCCTCCCCCGCTCACGCTTTGTCTCGCTCTGTTTCTCAAAAATAAATAAGTGTAAACCTATGCACTTAACCCTCCTCTGCATTAACTATTATCTTTTTAATCATTCATTCTCCCATCCTTATATTTTTACCACTATGTAGTGGTGGTTTGTATCCCCAAATAACGTAGTACTTCCTTTTTCTTGAGTTCGCATTATGTATACAATGGATCATACTGAACGTGTTTACTGACTTGCCTTTTCCCTCAACATCATCATTGTGACAACAGTCCATGCTAACAGGTGTCGCTCCCGTTCGTTCTTACTTCTGCACACCGTTCATTAGAGGAACAACCCACAACTCACGTACCTTTCTATTATAAAAGGACAATCTCATTGCATTCAGGTTTCTATTATTACTATTATGGTTATGATTATTATTACTACCACTACAAACGGTGCTACCATGTACTTTTTTGTTTCTCAAGGTATATATCCGGGAGTGGATGTGCCGGCTCATAGGGGGTGTTCGGCTTTACAACATGATGCCAACAGTTTCCCACAGTGATTGTATCCACCTGTTCCCTTAATGACAACGCGTTGGAGTTGCCATTGATTGGACTCCTCGCCCAGGAGGTCTTGGAAAGCCTTCTTTAGTTTTGCCAATCTGTTGAGTGTGAAACAATGTCTTGTGTCTTTAATTTAAATTTTCTTGATTACTGTTAAGGTTAAGTATCTTCACATAAGTTTATGACTTAGTTGTGTTTCTTCTTCTGTGCCATCTGTTGGTGTCTTTTGCTCATTTTTCTGACACATTGTCATTTTATTAATTCATACATTTCTTTTATATTCTGGACTGTAATCTGTATGATTACATAGGTTGAAAGTATCTTCTCCCAGTTTGTGAACTGTTTTTACCCTATATTTACTTGACATATTTTTGCAGGGAATATACATTCTTTTAATATAATTGATTTGTCAATCAATGGTTAGAGGCATCTGTATTTTAAGAAATCTGTATTTGGGGCACCTGAGTGGCTCAGGCAGTTAAGTGCCCTACTCTTGATTTTGGCTCAGGTCATGATCTCACAGTTGGTGGGATCAGCTAACAGCACAAAGCCTGCTTGGGGTTCTCTCTCTCTCTCTGCCCCTCCTCTCCCCCCCCCCACTCTCAAAATAAATAAACTTTAAAATAAATCTTTCTTACCTCCATTTCATAAAGCTCTTCTAAAAGTTTCAAAATTTCAAGTTGTATATTTAAGGCTTTAATCTACTAGGGTTTATTTTTTGTGTGAGATTGGGAGAAGTTCACTTTTTTCTTTCCATTTGGTAACAAATAGCCCGAGCACCATTTATAGAATTATCCTTTCTCCAACTATAGGGGGGCTGACAACACTCCATCCTTGGCCCTCCATCTTGTTCACGTCCCTGAGATGACCCCCCTTGAGACTACATGTCCCAGGCCCCAAGGAGGTTAATGAGTGCCCTGACCGGAATGGGAGAAGGCTTGTTCTGACCTTCCCTGCCGTGGCACACAGAAGGCCCCACTTTAGGTAATGAGCATAGACCCTCTGGTGCACAGGTGGTGGCCATTTGGATAACCACCCTGTGACCTCACCACCATTCGCCTGCGCCGTAAAGCTGGGATTAAGGAAGGTCAGGGCAGAGGAGAGCTGTGGAGGATGGCTGCCTATCATCTGGATCATTGCCCTTCTGATTCCCCTGACAGTAAGTTGCCCTGCATAATATTGCAGAAGTGGTATGGAGTTGCTTGCTCTGTTCTTCGGTCTTAAAGTGCCTTCTCAAGCTAGAGGATACTTTCCTGGTCCTCTTCCACCTTCTAGAAGTCGGTGGGTCAGGAAAGAGAGTCAAATGGGAACAAGCACAGGTAGAGGGGCCAATTGGGGGAGAGGCCACAGTCTGGTTGAGTCCCACACTGGCTGGCCACCGCTACATGGGGAGACAGCCAGGTCCCTGGAGCGTTTGAAACCAGGGTGTAAGTAGAGGATGCCCCCAGAACACCTAGGACACCCGGGGGACTGTTACTTTCTCCTAAAGAGTAGGGGAAAGGAAATGGAGAAGGGGACTGAACAGGCTCTCCCGGGTGTAGTCCGGCCTTGATCTGTGTGTTGTGAGTCCCCGCAGCCTGGGAGTTGTAAGGAGAGCACTCGGACAGACGAGGGAAGCGTTGCCTTTAGACAGGGAAGGTTCTGCCGCGAGTTGGTGAAGCTAACCAGCTGCTTTTAGTGGGGGTGGGGGCCCAGGTGGGGGTGGCAGTTTGGTTGTTGAGACTGGGGGAGATGGGATTGTGTTGGGTAGGTTTGGGATGTGGGGGATGGCCTGTCGCTATTCCACCTGCCTTGTGGTGGAGACAGTGTGATGCAGATGGGTGAGAATCGCTGATGCTTAGCTGATTTGATTGATTAGATAAATGCTGGCATGAAGATAACCTGACCCAAGGAAGGGATGTTCCCTCCCCTCCATTATGCTGGACGTCTGTGGAAGAACTACACAATATTGTGCATGAACCGGGGATGAAACCTGCATTTACACCCAACATTGTACAAGCCCAAAGAATTGTTTTCCTCTGGTAGGAAAGACCCAGTCTCAGTCAGCCCTGGGGGCATGGTTCGGGACTTGAGTATCTGTCCTTGCCCCTATGGCTAACTGGCCTGTTGGTACAGTGGCCCCTATGGTGGCTGGCCTAAGTGGAACTGAAAGAAACCATCATAAGGGAAATAGGTTGGAGAACAGGGAAAAAGAAAGAATCCTGCCAACAATAAAATGGTGGAAAGGAGGCCCATCAAGGTGTCATGTAAGCATTGTGGCAAGCCTTAATGTCCTCTGGGGCCCCAAGGAAAATCTAGACCAACGACCCAGTTCAGCCTTGCTAAGACTGGAAGACCTTGCCCAAAGGAAAACCTTTTTCTCTATTGAAAGAAGGCTCAAAAAAGCCTGGTGTGTCATTGAGTGCCCCTCCTCTAACAGAGGATTTCGGGGGTGGATACCCCTACCCCTAGAAGCTAGGGATTAGGCCAACTTTGCCCTCTAGGGTGTCCAATAAGGGGCCTCCTGAGGCTCTATGTGGAATTAAACATTTATTGGTCTCACAATAACAAATGAACTGTACTGGCTCTATTAGACCCCAGAGCTGAACGTGCACTTATCTATGGAGACCACTCAACATTTCAGGGAGAAACAAAGGCTATTGTTGGTATAGGGGGACAAACTATCAAGGTCAGACCAACTAGTCTCTACCTACAGATTGGCACGCATAACAAGATTATCACCATGAGAGAATTAGAAAAGGCAGGGGTAATCGGGCCTGCTGAAAGCTCTTCAGTAGTCTGGTTCATTCTATAAAGAAATCTACTGGGGCCTGGTGAATGACAACAGATTATAGGAAATGCCACAAATTTACTCCACCCGTCCAAGCCAACTAATATGGCCTTATTGTTAGAAAAACACCACAGCATCCACTAAGACTGGGTCATTTTGTACTGGATCTATCTATGTAATGCCTTTTTCAGCATTCCATTAGGACTTGAATCCCAAGACCAATTCACCTTTATGTGGAATGGGAAAAAATGGACCTTCCAGGCTCTGCGCCATGGTATCTCCATAGTCCCACAATTTGTCACAGGATGGTATAGGTGATGTTATGTTAACTTGTAACTTCTCCTCCCTGTTTCAAGCAGCTGTATCATTACAGGCATGCTTAGCCATGAGGATGGGAAGTATATACAACACTGTCCAAGGATTGGGTCAATAGGTAAAGATCCTGGGTGTCATATGGGTGGGTAAGATAAAAGTGATGCCAGGGGCAGTCACTGATAAAATATAAGCCTTCCCAATCCCTAAAATGGTAAAGGATTTACAAGCTTTTGTTTATTGGGCTACTGGAGACCTTTTATTCACCACCTAGCACAGACGGCAAGACCTTTATAAACCTTGGTTAAGAGGGGTGCCTGGGTGGCTCAGTCAGTTAAGCATCCCACTCTTGGTTTCAGCTCAGGTTATAATCTTGCAGATTGTGAATTCGCGCCCCACATCAGGCTCTGTGTCCGTGATGCAGAGCCTACTTGGGATTCTCTTTCTCTCTCAAATGAATAAACATTAAAAAAAAAAAAAAAAACTTGGTTAAGAAAGGAAGCCAATGGGATTGGGGTGCTAGCCAGAAAGAAGCTCTCTTAAAGGCAAAACGGTAGTAAATCGAGCATAGGCCTTGGGGGTATTAATGCCAGATATGAGTTGTGAACTGGATAGAAGTTCATATGCAGGAGGGTTTGGCTGGGGTTTGTGGCAATGGCTAAATGGGAAATAAATTCTGGTTATTTGCATAAGTTCAATAAGAACATGTTCTTATAATAGGACACCATTGGAAACATTGGTTATATTACCCAGGTTTGACTGGAATGTCCTATTTGAGAGAGATGCATCAGCTCAGCTATGACCAGATGGCTTGAAGGAACTAAGGTTGATTTTTACGGAGGCAATGGAAGCCCCTTGGGAAAAAAATCACCCTAGTACCTTGTTTACAGAGTTCCCAGGAGCCTTTCCAGATAAGTAAGGAAGACCAGGTCCTGGCAGGCTCAGGGACCTCAGAATATTTTAGGAAGAGGAAGTAACCCGTATCTATAGGTATTGAAGGCATGTCTGATGGCAGGTGTTTGGCTTGGCTTTTGGCCTTGAAAGGCTGTCAGAGGCTCGATTTGAAATTTTTTGTGAATTTTTTAAATATAATTTATTGTCAAATTGGCTTCTATACAACACCCAGTGCTCATCCTAACAAGTGCCCTCTTTAATGTTCATCACCCACTTTCCCCTGTCCCCCACCCCCCATCAACACTCAGTTTGTTCTCTGTATTTAAGAGTCTCTTATGGTTTGCCTCCCTCCCTCTCGGTTTGTAACTTTTCTTTTTTCTCTTCCCTTCCCCCATGGTCTTCTATTAAGTTTCTCAAGATCCACATATGAGTGAAAATATATGAGATCTGTCTTTCTCTGACTTATTTCACTTAGCATAATACCCTCCAGTTCCATCTGCCTTGCTGCAAATGGCAGGATTTCATTCTGTCTCATTGCCAAGTAGTATTCCATTGTATATATAAACCACATCTTCTTTATCCATTCATCAGTTGATGGACATTTAGGCTCTTTCCATCATTTGGTTATTGTTGAGAGTGCTCCTATAAACATTGGGTACAAGTGCCCCTATGCATCAGCACTCCCTTATCCCTTGGGTAAATTCCTAGCAGTGCTATTGCTGGGTCATAGGGTAGATCTGTTTTTAATTTTTTGAGGAACCTCTGCACTGTTTTCCAGAGCAGCTGCACCAGTTTGCATTCCCACCAACAGTGCAAGAGTGTTCCCGTTTCTCCATATCCTCTCCAGCATCTATAGTCTCCTGATTTGTTCATTTTAGCCACTCTGACCGGTGTGAGGTGGTATCTCGGTGTGGCTTTGCTTTGTATTTCCCAAATTTCTTATGAGATTTAGAAGAACCTGAACCACTAGTCAATGTTCTTGCTGCCCTTATATACATAGGCCAAGTATGTTAAAACTGGACTTGTTTTACAAACAACTAGAAGTGAGGGTGATTATAGAGTGAAAAAATTATTTCAGTTAATACACCTTTATAGTTAGATTCTAAATCTGAGTAATTATCCTTGTATGTTTATTGTTTACCCATAAAACCAGGCTGGATCCTGAGTTCTTCTGGTTTCCTTGCATAGCTAGCTAACTTTTTACCTGATTGCTTGCACACAATAGGCCTGACTTTGACAGCTCACTGGCAGGACCACCTCCTGAAATGAGGCCACTGTTTAACTGAAACGACCTAATCAAGCTCATAATGAAATGTGGAATAAGATGCTAAGACTACACATGGGAGTGCCAAAATAATGGGTCTACAAAGGATGGGGTCTCAACTTTGCACTAGCGACTATCTGTAATGGGATACAAGGCAGTTTCATTCCTCAAATCCTGATCTACGTCCCTTTTTAGCAAGAAGTAGCTAGAGTGAACGTTGCCCTTATTTCTCAAGAATGATGAATGGTGAAAAACCAGGGGTGCTACTGGTTAATCTGTTGCTGTTTCTATTGCTGCTGTGGCATAAGGATGCGAGTGACCTCCCAGTATTTGGCTCATGGAAGGACGGTACGCAAAAGATTGCATGGCCATAAACATGTCATGAGTGGGGAGTGGGAGTGCCGATAACACCGACCCCATCGTTGGCCCTCCATCTTGTTCATGCCAATGAGAGAATTTCCCTTGGGGTTACGTGTTCCAGGCCCCGTGGAGGTTCGTGAATGCCGTAATCAGAATGGGAGAAGGCTTGTTCTGATCTTCCCTAAAGTGGCACACAGAAGGCTTCACTTTTGGTAACTGGTAGAGCTGACTGGTGCACAGACCACCGTGGCCCTCGCTCCATAAATGCTGGGGATTAAGGTCTGCGCTGGGCAGAGAATATTTGGGTACCGCCTGGATTGTCCATCTGCCTGAACCCACCTGTAACTTACCCTGAATAAAGCTCTGTAAATGGTATGGAGTAGCTTGCTTGGTTTTTCAGTCTTAAGGTGACTTCTCAGGTTGGGGGATACTTCACTGACCCACCTCCAACTTCTAAAACAATTTTTTGGTGATGTTTGCTTTCTATGAGCTCCATTTGATCTATTGGTCTATTTCTTTATCCCTGCCTTAAAACCACATGGTCTTAATTACTGTGGCTTTGTAATCTTGATACTTAGAAGGAAAGCTTCTTCTATTTTGTAGGGGCTGAAGGCAGGCCACCCCAAGAGGAACCACTTTGGCATGAAGGTTATTTTGAGCTGAAGGCAATTGAGACCTTCTAGGCTCAAGAGAAACTTTTGCCTTTAACCACACAGAAGAATCTAAATTGGCAGGTTTTCTCTAAATAAGTGTTATTAGCAGAGATAAATTTTATCTGAGTGACCCATCTGAATGGCAGAGCAGTGGCTCTTTTTAACACCCTGAGAATTAGTTTCCTTTCCCCTGAGGTCCCATGCCCCTACCTCCTCCTCCTTAGTTCAGGATGACCTAACTTTGCTTGACTGTCTTTGGAATTTTCATGTCTGTGTGATTTCACCATATGTATGCTATTTACTTTGGCTTTCCCCTGTGAATCTGTTTCGTGTCAATTGCTTAGTCCAGCTAGAAGGACCTCTGAGGAAGGCAGGAATTCTTGCCCCCTGACAGCTGGCATAGTCAGCAGTACACTTGAACTTGCTGGATGCCACTCACCCAACACTGTTGCAGCTGAGAGGTCCTTGGGAAATCAGACCCACAGCCAGCAGAAGCTAAGGTTTTTTTTTTTTTACCACGTTGTCCTCCCACCATCTCTGTCTGCAGAGTCTGATAGAGCACGAGTGTTGAAAGTCCTTTTTCTCTTTCCATATTTAGATTAGCAGGAGAAAATATTTGTGGAACTAGTTCCTTGGGCTTAGTAACTCTTTGGTTAAATTTGGTAGAGTGCCCTTTGGTTACCGATTCATTTTCTTCCTGGAGATGGTCTTGTTTCCTCTGTGTCTCAGGTTGTTTGCATCTGTTGCTAAGGGGACATCTTGGTAGGCACGGGTCAAACACTTAAGAACTGTAAGAGTCCTCGCCACCTCAAGAAGACCCCGGTGATGGAGAAAGTTGGTCACAAAAGGGGTTAGAGTGACTCTAGGTCACCTGCCAACATGACAAAAACATGTGTGCAATGGGATACATTGTGAAAGAACACACAGTCCTCAACCCTGCTGCACATCCCTGCTGTGGCTCCGAGAGCCCTACAGTTTAAACAAAGCTGTTAGAACAAGATGAAAGCAACAGATCTATGACCTGAGAGCTTGGCTTTTTGACAATGACAATATTCTCTTTGGTCTCCATCACTGCAATTACTGGGGAGCACCTTGGTGCTCATATAGACTATGGATCAGAGTCTGTCTCCCTGTCTGGTTGTGCCAACTCTCAGGGATGTTTACCATGAGAGGTGTCAGCCTATAGGAACCTTTGTCATCTCAGCCTTCATTGCTTGTTAGTGCAAGGAAAATTCCACTGCAGAAGCATCTGCCTGTGTCACAAGTTAGTGGGTCTGAATAAAACTGAATACCCTCCAGTCTGTGACTGGAGGTGTCTTACATTTTCAAGGGAGACCAGAGACCTCATTTTTACTACGTCATCCTTAGAGCCGGTGCAACAAAGGTCTTGGCTTTCTTAGGCTAATTTCAGGAGTAAACTTTTGGATCACAGGACTGCATCATTTATGCCTTGTCTGGATGCCTCTTGCTTCTTTGGTTAAGCCATTAAAAGGCTTATTGGCTTGAGTTGCTATTAACAGATCCTACTTATCAATGATCAGATGATGAATCCTTTAATTTGGCTTTATTTTTTATTTTAGAGCGTGAGAGTGCACGAAAAGGGTGAGAGAGAGAGAGAATCTTAAACAGGCTCCATGTTCAGTATGGAGCTGGATATGGGGCTTGATCCCACGACCCTGGGATCATGACCTGAGCTAAAATCAAGAGTCGATGCTCAACTGACTGAGCCACCGAGGCACCCCTAAACTGGCTATATTTAAAATAAAGAGTTCTCATGGGGCGCCTGGGTGTCTCAGTCGGTTGAGCGGCCGACTTCGGCTCAGGTCATGATCTTGTGGTCCGTGAGTTCGAGCCCCGCGTAGGGCTCTGTGCTGACAGCTCGGAGCCTGGAGCCTGTTTCGGATTCTGTGTCTCCCTCTCTCTGACCCTCCCCCGTTCATGCTCTGTCTCTCTCTGTCTCAAAAATAAATAAACATTAAAAAAATTTTTTTGAAAAATAAAATAAAGAGTTCTCCATTGTCTTAGTGTAACAGCTAGCCTTGGGGACTCCCTTGGCCAGATAAAAGAACAAATTAGATCTAAGACAGAAAGAAACGTCTCCATCCAATGTAAATTCCCCTTAAAATCTGGTCTCATCTGCCTGTTTTAACTTCCCTTTCCCTACTAGATTAACGGAGATCACTCTGGCCTAATACCTAGGTTCAAAGTACTAGGTTGCACGTGTAACTGCTGAAAGCCAGAAAATGAAGTTAACAAAAGTGCTGGACCTTCCAGGGCTCTGTTATCAGGCTCTGTCAACCTTAGGCATTTCTATACAACATTCCTTACAAGAATGGGTAGGAAAGTATCCTACCCACCCCACCCCACCCCCACACACTGCAAAAGAATTTGCATCCCTAGACAGCAGCAGAGCTTTTAAATTCTATAAAGCCTCTACTTTCAAAAGATCCTACCGAATTTAGAGAGTAACTAGAAAAAGTATTTGATTATATTTACAACCTTCCCTTTGCAGAGGAAACAAACGACCAAAATTCCTCTGAAGCCCTCCTATAGATGATGTGCAAAAGACCAATATTCAGCAGCTAGTAGAAGCCAAAATTAAGTTATGTACCCAGAAAAAAAAAAAGGCTTTTGTTAAAATGCTTTATACAGACTTCATAAAGGCATAAATCACTTGGTTCCTATTTTAAATTTCTTCCCGATAATAAAAGAGGCAAGTTTAGTTTAAAAGATGGACCAATCCTTTCATATTCAGGCTATAATCCAGTCACTGGGGAGTTAGGAACAGCTGTCTTTATTTTACAAATATCTAGAAAACTAGAACTAGAAACAAGTTAGAGCCCATCGATCTCTACCAACCTCCAAACCCTGAATATTCCTCTCAGAATGTTTATAAATGTTGTAAAGGATCAGGATATGGGAACAAAATTGTACTTAAAAGTAAATTTCAGAGTCCAAAGTGCTAACCATTACACTATGGCTTTTGAAAATTCTGAAAAGTAAATTTCAAATAACAATTACCCTGAAACTCTAGAAATTCTTTTTTTTTTTTTTACCTTCTTGGTCCATTGAAATGATAAATCTTATGTCTTTGGAATGCAAACACAGCCCACAGTCTCCTGAGGCTGAAGAAAAAGAGGGAAGTATTTAAAAATTGCACCTGTAATGTCCTCTTCATAAATATCAGTAAAAACAAAATTAAGGTTTTGTTTGCATCTTATATTTTTGTGTGTCCGTGGATGTTATAGATGAGATTTTCTCTACCTCCAGATGGTATTGCTAAAATTTGTAAACGAGCTTTATTTAGTTGGTTTAAAGGCAAGCACTTGTAAGGACTGCGCATTCTAAAACCCCGAAGGAGAGAAACTAACCCAAATGTTTCTCAGTTTTATGTGATTTGGGAAAATATTTGGTATTAAAGCTAAAAACTTCAGGAGTAGAACCCAGTAATTCATTTCTTACATATGACCCCTTACTCCTGAAGCCAAGACAACACTGTATGTTAACTAACTTCAATTTTAAAAAATTTAAAAAACCAAGAGAATTAAATAGATGTAAATCAAATAAAAAACTTTGTATAAACTTTTAGATAGGCTTTGGTAACCTTAGATTTTAAAGTTTTGCTAAGTTAAATGATGAGTAAATTTCATAGATCATGGAGGTCCTTTCTAAATAAGGAATCATGTTCAGTACTTAACGTTGCATTATTGTATCTACTTTTCTCTTACTATAGAGAATCTAAAGCTATAGAGAATCTAAATTGGGTCTGTTAGTAAACATACACTTTACTGAAAGATGAAAAAAATATTTCAAAAACCTGTGAAATATATTCATAAATTTGCCAGTGTAAAGAGTTCTGGTGTAACCATTCACAATTGCTTACTATTTAGTTTCCACTAGAGATTAAAGTTTCTAAGCATTAAGAATTCTAAAAAATTGGGGTGCCTGGGTGGCTTAGTCAGTTAAGTGTCCAACTTCAGCTCAGGTCATGATCTCACCATTTGTGAGTTCGAGCCCCACATCGGGCTCTGTGCTGACAGCTCAGAGCCTGGAGCCTGCTTCTAATTCTGTTTCCCTCTCTCTCTCTGCCCTTCCACAGCTCGTACTCTCTCTCTCAAAAATTAATAAATAAACATAAAAAAAAAGAATTCTAAAAAATGTAATTGAGACTACTACAAATAATAAGGGAAACAATTCTGGAAAGTAAGATGTTGTTTGCTTTTTGAGAGCAAGTCTGAAGAATAAAAATATGCATTTGTTAGGAAAAGAAAATTTTGTCCTAAAGGGAGACTGGTTATTGAAAGAGGGAAAATTTAGGACAAAATCTGAATATTAAAAAAAAAAAATTGAGATGATTTATATAGCATGAATCTTTGGGAAGAAATTTTGTGTGTGGTCAGTATTGGCTAAGATTAGAGTAAATTTAAGTAAATGTATTTTAATATCTAAAGCACACTGACGCAAAGTTTTGGTTTTCTCTTTGTTAAAATACAAAGTTTTCTTGAACTACTGTCTGTCTGCTCTTAAGAAACCATAAACAAGGTTTTCTTTACCGTTTTATTTGCCTAAAAGACAATGATTCTGTTTGCCATAATAATTTGCTATATTTATCAGAACTTTGATTACATAAGAAAACTGAGTCTTAAGAGTAAAATAGCTAGGGGTCCCTGGTTGGCTCAGTTGGTTGAACGCCAGACTTTGGTTCAGGTTATAATCTCACGGTTCACCGGTTTGAGCCTGCTTCAGATTCTCTGTCTCCCTGTGTCTCTGTCCCTCCCCTGTTCACACTCTCTCGCTGTCTCTCAAACATTTCTTCTTGTTTGAGTACTGGTGGTGTGTGAGTGCCTAGGAATTTGTCCATTTCTTCTAGATTATCCTGTTTGTTGCCATGTAATTATTCATAGTATTCTCTTATAATTGTTTTTATTTCTGTACTGTTGGCTGTGATCTCTATTCTTTCATTCGTGGTTTTATCCATTTGGGTCCTCTCTGTTTTCTTTTTTGAGAAGTCTACACATTCAATGCAATCCCTATCAAAATAATACCAGCTTTCTTCACAGAGCTGGAACAAACAATCCTAAAATTTGTGTAGAACCAGAAAAGACCTCGAATAGCCAAAGTAATGTTGAAAAAGAAAACCAAAGCTGAACACATCACAATTCCAGATTTTAAGCTGTATTATAAAGCTATAATCAAGACAGTATGGTACCGGAACAAAAAAGGACACATAGATCAATGGAACAGAATAGGGAACCCAGAAATGGACCCGCAAATATATGGCCAACTAATTTTCGACAAAGCAGGAAAGAGTATCCAATGGAAAAAAGAGTCTTTTCAGGAAATAGTACTAGGAAAACTGGACAGCAACATGCAAGAGAATGAAAGTGGACAACTTTCTTATACACTACACAAAAATAAACTCAAAATGTGAGACAGGAAATCATCAAAATCCTAGAGAAGATAGGCAATGACCTCTTTGACCTCAGCTGCAGCAACTTCTTACTAGACATGTCTCAGGAGACAAGGGAAACAAAAGTAAAAATGAACTATTGGGATCTTATCAAGATAAAAAGCTTCTGCCCAGTGAAGTAAACAATCAACAAAAGGAAAGGCAACTGACAGAATGGGAGAAGATATTTGCAAATGATATATTGGATAAAGGGTTAGCATCTAAAATCTATAAAGAACTTATCAATATCAACACCCAAAAAAACAAATAATCCGATTAAAAATGGGCAGAAGACACGAAGAGACATTTCTCCAAAGAAGACATCCTGATGGCTAACAAACACATGAAAAGACATCACTCCTCATCAGGGAAATGCAAGTCAAAAACACAATGACTGGATGGCTCAGTCAGTTAAGTGTCCAACGTGGGCTCAGGTCATGATCTTGCAGTTTGTGGGTTCGAGCCCTGCATCGGGCTCTGTGCTGACAGCTTAGAGCCCAGAGCCTGCTTCAGATTCTGTGTCCCCCACCACGCCTCCCCCGCTCACACTCTGTCTCCGAAAAATAAATAAACATTAAAAAAATTTTTAAAAACTACAATGAAATACTACCTCACACCTGTCAGAATGGCTAAAATTAACAACTCAGGAAACAACAGATGTTGGTGAGGATTTGGAGGAAGAGGAAACCTTTTGCACTGTTGGTGGGAATGCAAACTAGTGCAACTTCTCTGGAAAACAGTATGGAGGTTCCTCAAAAAATTAAAAATAGAACTACCCTAAGACCCAGCAATTGTAGTAGTAGGTATTTATCCAAAGATACAAAGATGCTGATTCAAAGGGGCAGCGCTATCAACAATCGCCAAATTATGGAAAGAGCCCAAATCTTTCCATATTGACTGATGAATAGATAAAGAAGACGTGGCATATATATACAATGGAATACTATTCGGCAGTCAAAAAGAATGAAATCTTGCTATTTGCAACAAGGATGGAACTAGAGTGTCTTATGCCAAGCAAAATAAGTCAGGCAGAGAAAGACCAATATCATATGATTTCACTCATGTGGAATTTAAGAAACAAAACAGATGAACATAGGGGAAGAAAAGGAAAAATAAGATAAAATCAGGGAGGGAAACCATATGAGATAAATACAAAAAACAAACTGGGGGTTGCTAGAGGGGAGGTGGGTGCGACAATGGGCTAAATGGGTAATGGGCATTGGAGGGCACCTGCTGGGATGAGCACTGGGTGTTCTATGTAAGTGATGAATCATTAGGTTCTGCTCCTGAGAACAATACTATGTTGTATGTTAAAAATTTAAATTTTAAAAAAATGTAATATTTTAGTTATTTTTTAATGTCTATTTATTACTGAGAGAGAGAGAAATACAGCAGAAGCAGGGAGGGGCAGAAAGAAAAGCAGACACAGAATCCGAAGCATGCTCCAGGCTCTGAGCTGTCAGCACACAGCCCAACGCGGGGCTCGAACTCACGAACTGCGAGATCATGACCTGAGCCAAAGTTGGACACTTAACCTACTGAGACACCCAGGTGCCCCTAATATATATATATTTTTTAGGTTTTTTGGTTTGTGTTTTTTTCCCATTTGTTCATTTGTTTGTCAAATTCCACATATGAGTGATCATACGGTATTTCTCTTTCTCTGACTTATTTTACTTATTTGCTTATTTGGGTTATTTACTTATTTTGACCTATTTGCTTATTTTGCTTTAGATACTCTCCAGATCCATCCATGCAAGTGGCAGGATTTCATTCTTTTGGCTGTATAATATTCCATTGTTTATATATTCCACATCTTCTTTATCCATTCAGCTATAGATGGACACCAGGGCTGCTTCCATAACTGGGCTATTGCAAAGTTGCAATAAACATAAAGGTGCACATATCCCTTAGAATTAGTGTTTTTGTATTCTTTGGGTAAATATCCAGTAATGCAACGTACTGGATCATAAGGTAGCTCTATTTTTAACTTTTTGAGGTACCATCCTACTGTTTTCCACAGTGGCTGCGCCAGTTTGCATTACCACCAACGATGCACAAGAGTTCCTTTTTCACCACATCCTTACCGATACTTGTTTCTTGTGTTTATTTTGCCATTCTTACAGGTGTGAGGTAATAGATCATTGTACTTCTGATTTGCATTTCCCTGTTGATGAGTGATATTGAGCATCTTTTCGTATGTCTGTAGGCCATCTGTAGGCCATCCTTGGAAAAATGTCTGTTCATGTCTTCTGCCCATTTTTAATTGGATATTTGTTTTTTGGGTGCTGTATGAATGAATTCCCTATATATTTTGGATACTAAGCCTTTATCAGATATGTTATTGCAAATATCTTCTCCCATTCAGTAGGTTGCCTTTCAGTTTTGTTCTCTTTGCTGTGCAGAAGGTTTTTACTTTGATGTAGTCCCGATAGTTTATTTTTGCTCTTGTTTCCTTTGCCTCAGGACACATATCTAGGAAAGTGTTGCTAAGACCAATATCAGAGAAATTACTGCCTGTACTCTCTTCTAGAACTTTCATTTTTTCAGGTCTAACATTGAGGTCCTTAATCCATTTTGTTTAGTTTGTGTATGGTGTAAGAAAGTGGTCCAGTTTCATTCCTTTGTGTTGCTGTCCAGTTTTTCCAACACCATATGCTGAAGAGACTTTTTCCCATTGCATATTCTTACCTCTTTGGTCGAAGACTGACTATATAATGAGTTTATTTCTGGGCTTTCTATCTGTTCTATATTTTTGTGCCAACACCATACTGTTTTGATTACTACAACTTTGTAATATAGCTTGAAGTCTTGAATGGTGATACCTCCAGTTTTGTTTTAATTTTTCAAGATCACTTTGACTATTCGGGTCTTTTCTGGCTCCATATAAGTTTTAGGATTATTTGTTCCAGGTCTGTGAAAAACGATGTTGGTATTTTGGCAGGAATTGCATCAAGTCTGTAGATCGCTTTGACTAGTACAGACACCTTAACAATATTTGTTTTCCCAATTCATGAGCATGGGATCTATTTCGATTTGTTTGTATTGTCTTCGATTTGTTTCATAAATGTTTATATTTTTCAGAGTACAGGTCTTTCACCTCTTTAAGTTTACTCCTAGGTACTTCATTGTTTTGGGAACAATTGCAAATGGGACTGTTTTCTTAATTTTGGCTGCTTCATTATTAGCGTATAGAAATGCAACAGATTTCTCTATACATTGATTTTTGTATCCTGCAACTTTATTGAATTCATTTATCAATTCTAATAGTTTTTTGTGGGGTCTTAGGGTTTTCTATATATATAGTATCATATCATCTGCAAGTAGTGAAAGTTTTACTTCTTCCTTCCTTACCAATTTGAATGCCTTTGTTTTTTGTTGTGTCATTGCTATGGCTAGGACTTCCAGTACCATGCTGAATGAAAGTAGGGAGAGTGGACATCCTGTCTTGTTCCTAACCTTAGAGGAAAAGCTATCAGTTTTTCCTCATTGAGTTTGATGCTTGTGACGGGTCTTTCATATAAGGCCTTTATTATGTTGAAGTATGTTGCTTCTAGACCTACCTTGTTGAGGGTATTTTTCATGAATGAATGCTGTTCTTTGTCATATGCTTTTTCTACATCTACTAAAAGGATCATATGGTTTTTATCCTTTCTCTTATTGACGTGATATATATTGATTGACTTGTAAATATTGAACCACTCTTACATACAGGAAATAAAATCCCATGTGATTGTGGTGATTTTTTTTTTTTTTTTTGGTGATTTTTTTTTTAATGTATTCTTGGATTCAGTTTGCTAGTATTTTGTTGAGGATTTTTGCATCTACGTTCATCAGAGATATTGGCCTGTAGCTGTCTTTGTGTGTGGGTGTAGGTGTGGTGTCGGTTTTGGTATCTGGTTTTGGTTATCAGGGTGTTACTGGACTGATAGAATGAATTTGGAAGTGTTCCTTCCCCTTCTATTTTTTTTTTTTTTGGGAATAGTTTGAGAATAAGTATTAACTCTTCTTTAATGTTTGGTTGAATTTGCCTGTGAAACCATCTGGTCCTAAACTTTTGTTTGTTGAGAGTTGTTGTTTTTTGTTTATTTGTTGGTTTTTGTTTTTTACAGATTCAGCTTCATTGCTGATAATCAGTCTGGTCAAATTTTCTATTTCTGATTCAGTTTTGGTAGGTTGTATATTTCTAGGAATTTATCCATTTCTTCTAGGTTGTCCAGTTTGTTGGCATATAATTTTCATAATATTCTCTAACAATTGTTTTTATTTCTGTGGTGTTAATCCTGGTTTCATTTATCTGTTGTTATTGGGTTTTTTTAGCTTCTATATCATTTATTTCTGCTCCAATCTTTATTATTTCCTTCCTTCTGCTGGTCTTGGGTTTTGTTTGTTCTTTTTCTAGCTCCTTTAGATGTAAGGTTAGGTGGTTTGAGATTTTTCTTGCTTCTTGTGAGAAGAAAAGCTAATAAAAACAAGATAAAAGGGGCCAGCCAGATGCCCTGAGGCTGGATACTCCCCTTGCATACTTTTGGCTTCGGTAAACTTATTTGCTTCCTGCATCCACCAACTGCCCAGAGCGCCACTGATAAGGGCCCCCTCCCCTTTTTCTTTTGTCTCTCAACTCCCTACCATCCCAGCCATAAAAGGAAGCTGATGCCACAGTTTGGTGTTCAGCCTTTGGAGGTGACTCTGCTGGGCTAGCACCAGTGCACAATAAACAGTCTTTTCTGATTCCCTTAATGCTTGTGGCTTGTCTTTCCTGGGCACCGAGTATTTGCTGTAACGCGTGAGGTAGGCCTATATTACTATAAATGTCCTTCTTAGAACCACCTTTGCAGCATCCCAAAGATTTTGGACTATTGTGTTTCGTTTTCATTTTCATTTGCATGTAATTTTTTTATTTCTTCTTTGATTTCTTGGTTGACCCATTCATTGTTTCACAACATGTTACTTAACTTCCCTGTATTTGTGCTCCTTCCAGATTTTTTCTTGTGGTTGATTTCTAGTTTCATACCACTGTGGTTGGAAAAATTGCATGGCAGGACTTCAGTGTTCTTGAATTTGTTGACACTTGTTTTGTGGCCTAACATGTGCTCAATTCTGGAGAATATTCCATGTGTTCTTGAGAAGAATGTGTATGCCACTCTTTTAGTATGAAAATTCTGAATGTACCCATTAAGTCCATCTGATCCAGTGTGTCATTCAAAGCCTCTGTTTCCTTGTTGATTTTTCTGCTTGGATATCTGTACATGGGGTGTTCAAGTTCCCTTCCATTATCATGTTACTATTGATTAGTTCCTTTATGTTACTGATTTATGTATTTGGGTGCTTCCAGGTCCGGGTGAATAAATATTTACAACTGTTAGATCTTGTTCAATTGTCCCCTTTATTATTACATAGTGTCCTTCTTTATCTCTTGTTATAGTCTTGGTGTTAGTCTATTTTGTTCAATACAAGTATTGCTGCCTCAGCTTTCTTTTGACATTCATTTGCATGATAAATGTTCCTCTATCCCCTCACTTTCAGTCTCCAGGGGTCTTCGGTCTGAAATGAGTCTCTTGGTGGCAAAATATATATGGAACTTGTTTTTTTAATCCATTCCATCACTGGATGTCTTTTGATGCATTTAGTGGATTTATATTCACGGTAATTATATATGCCCATACATACATTTATTACATATATAATATGTAGGTATGTATTGCCATTTTCTTGTTTTGTGGTTTTTATAGTTTTCCTACGATCCTTTCTTTTCTTGCTCTCCTCTCTCATGGTGTGTTGGCTGTCCTTGGTGATGTATTTGGAAATCTTTGTCTTTATTCTTGACATATCTATTATTGGTTTTTTGATTTTTTTGGCCACCATGAGGCTTGTCTGTAACATCTGCATATAGCAGTCTATATTTAGTTGATTGCTTAAGTCTGAATCCATTCTTTCTCTCCACTGCCAACCCCACATTTTAGGTATATGGTACCATACTTTACATCCTTTTATTTTGTGAGTCCCTTGACTGATTTCTATACATATACTTATTTTTACTGCTTTTGTGTTTCCTACTTTTCTTGTTTTCATTTGTGGTCTTTCCTGTCCATTCCACGACTCCCCTTTAACCTTTCTTGTAGGCCTGGTTTAGTGGTCATGAACTCCTTTATTTTTTATTTGAGTAACTCTTTATTTCTCCTTCCATTCTGAATGATAGCATTATTGGGTAGAGTATTCTTGTCTAAAGGTTTGTTTTTTTGTTTTGTTTTTTATTTCAACAATTTGAATATATCATGCCACTCCCTTCTGGCCTGCAAATGTTCTGCTGAAAAGTCTGCTCACAGCCTTAGGGCTGTGACTATACATACCCTTATATGTAACAGTCATCTTTTCTTTGCTGCTTTTAAGATTCTCTCTTTATATCAGGGAGCTGGAGTGGCTCAGTCAGTTAAGTGTCCAAATTTGGCTCAAGTCATGATCTTACAGTTCGTGAGTTCCAGACCGGCATCAGGCTCTGTGCTGCTGACAGCTCAGAGCCTGGAGCCTACTTCATATTCTGTGTCTCTTTCTCTCTGCCCCTCCCCCACTTGTACTGTTTCTCTCAAACATAAACATTAAAAAAATTTGTTATAATTATCTCTATCACTACGTTTTGCCATTTTAATTACTATGTGTGTTGGTGTAGACCTCTTTAGGTTGATTTTGTTGGGCGATCTCTGTGCCTCCTGGATCTCGTTTGCTTCCCTGGATTAAGGAAGATTTCAGCTATCATTTCAATTAAATTTTCTGACCCCTTTCCCTTTTCTCTCTCCTCCTTCTGGGATCCCTATAATGTGAATGTCATTACACTTGATGGAGTCACAGAGTTCCCTAAGTCTGTTCTCAATTTGCATAATTTTTTCCCCTCTCACCGGCTCAACTTTATTACTTTCCATTACTCTGTCCTCCAGGGTGCTAATTCATTCCCCTGCTTCCTCTACCCTGCTATTTATTCAATCTATGGTGTTTTAATTTATTGTGTTCTTCACCTCTGATTTAAAAAAAATTTTTTTAATGTTTATTTTTGAGAGAGAGAGAGGACAAACAGGGGAGGGGCAGAGAGAGAGGGAGACACCGAATATGAAGCAGGCTCTAGGCTCTGTCAGCACATAGCCCAACTCAGGGCTCAAAGTCATAAACTGCAAGATCATGACCCAAGCAGAAGTCAGACACTTAAGTGACTGAGCCGGCAAGGCTCCCCGGTACTTTTTTTTAAATCTCTTTTAAGGGGCGCCTGGGTGGCGCAGTCGGTTAAGCGTCCAACTTCAGCCAGGTCACGATCTCGCGGTCCGTGAGTTCGAGCCCCGTGTCAGGCTCTGGGCTGATGGCTCAGAGCCTGGAGCCTGTTTCCGATTCTGTGTCTCCCTCTCTCTCTGCCCCTCCCCCGTTCATGCTCTGTCTCTCTCTGTCCCAAAAATAAATAAACGTTGGAAAAAAAAAAAATCTCTTTTAAGAGTTCCTGATAGCCTATATTCTCAAGTCCAGTGAGTATCATTATGATCGTTACTTTAAATTCCCTATCAGGCCTATTATGTCCATTTTGCCTCTGGTGATTTGGTCGTGTTCTTTCATTTGGGACATAGTCCTCTATCTCCTCCTCTTGTCTAACTCTGTGTCTGTTTCTCTTAGGAAAGTCTGCTCCTTTTCCTGCTCTTGAAATAAAGGCTTTATGAAGAAGAGGTCCTGCAGTGCCCTGCAGTGCAGTGCCCCTGTTCCTGAGAATTTGGCACTTCAGAGGTTGTCTGCTATTTGTGTTTGTGCCCTGCTGTTATGTCCTGGCCTTTTCCCTTCAGTCTGCTAATTTGCAGAAGTGCTCTTTGCCTGTGGTGGGCTATGGTTGGTCCCCAGCCAGGGTGTAGTATACAATTTTATCAAGGTGTGTGCCAGTCCTGCTTGTGAAATGAGGCCTATTACCACAGCCAGGGCTAGGGCCAGCCTGGGCAAATCTACAAAGCGTGCATGGGTGTGGCATGCAATTTTAACAAGGTATACCTCCAGCTTCTGCAGGGCCTGCTGTCAGGTCAGGATCGAGGCCCCACACAATGCATGGGGTATTGGCAAGGATTGTACCAGTATCCTGGGGGAGGGGACCCACAGTGCTGGAACTGAGGCAAATGTGACTGGAAAGGGCAGATCTGCCAAATTGCAGGGTGCAGGCCTTGGTGTAAGCAACTTAGGTATAGTAACTGTCAACACTGCTCTGGTTCCCATAGTTGGCAGCATGTTTATGCTGGTGGTCAAGGGAGAGAGTCTACCAGCTCCTTTGTTCCTGGTGAATTCTCTCAGGAATCTCTGCTCCTCTGGGACATGCTCCAAAATGAGTGCACTCCCTCCTGAATATCCCAGGCATTTTCAAAACTGCTTCTATGCTATATCTCCAAGCTTGTTTGTTGTATTATCCTTTCAAGGGTGGGGACTCAGGTTCCTATGACCCTCTGGGCTCCTCCAGAACACCCTGCTTATTTTTAAAATCCCAGGTCTTAAGTCGTGTTGGTTGTAAGAATTGAGGAAATTCAGCCTCTCTGGTTTTCAAAAGCCAAACGTTATGGCAAGTTGTCTTCTCGTTGTGGGCTCCCCCAGTGTAACAGTTTCTCTCCACTCTCTGCACCAAGTCCCTCCCTCCCATAGATGGCCCATGGTCCTTTTAGCTTTCTACCATGACGCTGCCCTTTGTTCCTGCTTAAATATGGGGTCTCTCTATTTAGTGGTGGAGTCTGTTCTCCTAGTATTCATGTCATTTTCTGCGTTACACACACTAATGTGGGTGTTATGTACTTGTATCCATGGAACAAGGTGAGCTTCAGGTCCTCCTACTCTGCCATCTTCCCAGCAATCGTTTTCTCCAGATTTAAGTGAACTGTTTCTCTTAAGCCAGCTGCTGACTTATAGTAATAACTGGTAAACACCTTTGGACACTCATCTTTTCTCCCTAACTGAACTCTCAAAACTTCAGACTCTCAAGTAAGTACTCCTATATTTTTATAGCAATATATTTATCTGCATAAATTCAGTAAGAGCATATCCTTCTTATGACAGGACATTGTTGGAAAGAAGGCTTTGACTGGCATATCATATTTAAGAGAGACACGCATAGATTTATATATCACCAGACAGCTTTAAAAAACTAAGATTTATGGAGCCAATGGGCCCCTTGGGCATATTAGCCTGGCACCTTTCGTTACAGAGTCTCTAGCAGTTTAACTGGTTGAATAAAGGTCCCCCCCTGGCAGGTGCAAAAACCTCAAGATATTTGAGGGACCTCTAAGACATGAATTCACCCAAATCCACAGGTACTGTAGGCAAATTCTGACGGCAAGTATTTGGCTTGCTTTCTAGCAATGAGATGCTTTTAAAAGTTCAGTCTAGAGATTCCTTATGAAAAGTTCCAAAGCAGGTTTAAAAAGTCTGTATGGCCAACCACTACTCTTGCTACATTTACGTTGACATTCAGACCAAGGTTGTTGTTGTTAAGATTTTATTTTTAAGTCATCTGAGCCCCATATTGGGCATAGAAACACATAACCTTGAGATCAAGAGTCGTACGCTCAGGGTGTCTGGATGGCTCAGTCAGTTAAGCATCTGACTCTTGATACTGGCTCAGGTCATGATCTTGCAGTAGTGAGATCAGCTGCCGCATCAGGCTCTGTACCAAGCATGAAGCCTGCTTGGGATTCTCCCTCTTCCTCTCCCTGCCCCTCAAATAAATAAACTTACCCCCAAAAAGAAAAAAAAAGGCATTGTGTCTACTGACTGAGCCAAGTGCCCTTGTTTGTTTGTTTTAAACCAGACTTATTTTGCAAACAAACTAGTGTTAACTTGGCTATCTTTTGTGTAAAAGAAAAGGGAGGGGGCAGTTAGAGAAAATAAATACTTCAATAACACATCTTTGTAGATATTAGATTTTAATGCTACTCATTGTAAACTGGACTAGATCCTGATTTATTCTAATATCCTCCAATGTCTGGCTACAACTCTCCAAGTTACCATTTTTTTCTCCCACCTGACTTCAAATCATTTGAGAACTAAAGCTGCCCTTTGTCCTGAAGCCCTGTGAATTAAGTATAAATGACTTGATGCAAACTTCAGAGAAATCACCACAGTACCTCATATACAGAAAATAGAAATGCCTTGTATTTAATACCTAATTACTTGAACCAGAATATGCTTGCTTTACTGCCTCATGAAATGGGTTTGGCTTATTGTCAGGACCAAGAGACTAACTCAATGAGATGAAACCACGTACCAGCTCATTTTTTTCAGTTGTATCTTTAATTTTTTATTTTTAATCTAAATGTAATTAACATAATATTTCATGTGTACGATACGATTCAAAAATTCTATACATTACTCAGTGCTCGTCATGAGAAGTGTACTCTTAATCCCCATCACCTATTTCACTCCCTCATCTCCCCTCTGGTAACCATCCATTTGTTCTCCACAGTTAAGAGTATGCTTTTTGGGTTTTTTTTTCCCTTCTGTTTCTGAAATTCCACATATCAGTGAAATCATAGGATCTTTCTCTGACTTCACTTAGAATTATACCCTCTAGATCCATCCATGTTGCAAATGGCAAGGTCTCATTCTTTTTTATGGCAGAGTAATATTCCACTGTATATATACCACATCTTCTTTATCCACTCATCTATGGATGGACCCTTGGATTGCTTCTATATCTTGGCTCTTGTAAATAATGTTGCATTAAACATAGGGATGCTCGGGGCGCCTGGGTGGCGCAGTCGGTTAAGTGTCCGACTTCAGCCAGGTCACGATCTCGCGGTCCGTGAGTTCGAGCCCCACGTCGGGCTCTGGGCTGATGGCTCAGAGCCTGGAGCCTGCTTCCGATTCTGTGTCTCCCTCTCTCTCTGCCCCTCCCCCGCTCATGCTCTGTCTCTCTCTGTCCCAAAAATAAAAACGTTGAAAAAAAAAAAAATTAAAAAAAAAAAACAAAAAACATAGGGATGCATATATCTTTTCAATTTAGTGTTTTAGTTTTCTGTGGGTACTCAGAATTATCATATAATCCAGTAATTCTGCTACTGTTTTTAATTGTTTTGAATAATCTTCATCCTGTTATCCACAGTGGCTGCACCAGGTGTATTCCCACCAATAGTACAAGAGGGTTATTTTTTCTCCATATCCTTGCCAACACTTGGTGTTTCTTGTATTGTTGATTTTAGCCGTTTTTACAGGTGGGAGGTGATATCTCATTGTGGTTTTGATTTGTATTTCCCTGATGATTGATTTTGAGCATCTTTTCATATGTCTGTGGGCATCTGGATGTCTTCTTTGGAGAAATGTCTCTTCATGTCTTCTGCCCATTTTTGACATTTTTGAATTGGATTAGTTGTTTTTTGGGTGTTGAGTTGTATCAGCTCTTTTATATATTTTGGATACCAACTCTTTAAGGGATATGTCACTTGCAAGTATCTTCTGCCTTTCAATGGGTTGCCTTTTAATTTTGTTGATTATTTCCTTTGCTGTGCAGAAGTTTTTTTTTGTTTTTTTTTTTTTAATGTAATCCCAATAATTTATTTTTGCTTTGGTTTCCCTTGCCTCAGGAGACCTATCTAGAAAAATGTTGTTACAGACTACAGCAGAGAAATTACTGCCTATGCTCTCTTCTAGGATATTTATGGTTTCAGGTCTCACATTTAGATCCTTAATTCATCTTGGGTTTTTGTGTATGGTTATAATAAAGAGGTCCGGTTCCATTCTTCCATATGTAGCTGTCCAGTTTTCCCAATATCATTTGTTGAAGAGACTTTTCCCATTATATATTCTTGTCTTTGTTGTACATTAATTGACCATACAATTGTGGATTTAGGGGCTATTCTGTTCCATTGATCTCTGTATCTATTTTTGTGTAAGTACCATACTGTTTCGAGTACTGTAGCTTTGTAGTGTATCTTGAAATTTGGAATTGTGATACCTCCAGTTTTCTCTTTTTCAAGATTGCTTTGGCTAGTCAGGGTCTTTTGTGGTTCTGTACAAATTTTAGGATTATTCTAGTTCTATGGAAAATGCTTCTGGTATTTTGATAGGGATTGTATTAAATCTGTACATTGCTATGGGTATCATGGACATTTAAACAAGATTCTCATTCATGAGCACTGAACGTATTTCCTTTTGTTTGTATTGTCTTCAATTTGTTTCATAAATATTTTATAGTTTTCAGAGTACAGGTCTTTCACCTCTTTGGTTAAGTTTACTATGTATTCTACTTTTGGTGCAACAGTAAATAGGACCATTTTCTTAATTTTTCTTCTGCTTATTAGTGTACAGAAATGCAACAGATTTCTGCATATTGATTTTTGTATCCTGTGACCTGACCGAATTATTGGTTCTAGCAGGTTGTTGGTGAATTCTTTAGAATTTTCTATATATAGTATAATGTCTTCTGCAACTAGTGAAAGTTTTACTTCTATACTGATTTTGATTCCTTTTATTTTCTTGTCTGATTGCTGTGGCTAGGACTTCCAGTACTATGTTGAATAAAAGTGGTGAATGGACATCCTCCTTTCTTAGAGGGAAAACTCACACCAGTGAGTAGGATGTTAGCTTTGGGTTTTTCCACAAATGGCCTTTATTATGTTGAGGTATATTCCCTCCAAACCTTTGGATTTTTTAATGGATGTTGTACTTTGTCAAATGCTTCTTCTACATATATTGAAACAATCACATGGCTTTTATCTTTTCTCTTGTTGATGTGATATATCACATTGATTTGTGAATAACGGACCACATTCCATCTCTGGAATAAATCCCACTTGATCATGGTGAATTTTTTAAATCCCACTTGATCGTGGTTTAATTTTTTGCTGTGGGATTTGGTTTGCTCATAGTTGGTTGAGAGTTTTTGTATCTATGTTCATCAGAGATATTGGCCTATAGTTCTTTTCTTGTGGTGTCTTTATCTGGTTTTGGTATCAGAATAATGCTGGCCTTATAGAATGAATTTAGAAGTTATCCTTCCTCTTCTATTTTTTGGAATAGTTTAAGAAGAATAGATATTAACTCTTCTTTAAATGTTTGGTAGAATTCACCTGAGAAGATATATGGTGCCAAACTTTTGGGAGCTTTTTGTTTACTGATTCAATCATTGTCAGTAACTAGTAAATTTCCTATGCCTGATTTAGTTTTGAGAGGCTATGTTTCTAGGAATTTATCCATTTCTTCTAGGTTGTCCAATTTGGCATACACTTTTTCATAATAACTAAAATCCTTTGTATTTCTGTGGTGTTGATAGTTCCTTCATTTCTGAATTTGAGTCCTTTTTGGTTTTTTTTTTTAAATGAAACTGTCTAAAGGTTTATCAATTTTGTTGATCTTTTCAAAGAAAAAGCTCCTGGTTTTGTTGATCTGTTCTATTGTTTCAGTCTATTTCATTTCTGCTCTAATCTTTATTTCCTTCTTTCCACTGGCCTTAGACTTTGTTCTTCTAGCTCCTTTTAGGTCTGAGGTTAGGTTGCTTGAGATTTTTCTTGCCTCTTGAGGGTAGGCCTGAATTGCTATAATCTTCCCTCTTTCTGCTGCATCCCAAAGATTTTGGACTGTTGTGTTTTCATTTTCACTTGTCTCCATGCATTTTTGATTTCTTAGTAACATGTTATTTAACCTCCATATATTTGTATTCTTTCCAGGTTTTCTCTTGTGATGATTTCTGGTTTGATACCACTGTGGCTGGAAAAGACGCACTGTATGACTTTAGTCTTCTTAAATTTGGGGAGACTTATGGCCTAACGTGATCTATTCTGGAGAATGTCCCATGTGCACTTGAAAAGAATGTGTATTCCACTGTTTTAGGATGGAATGTTCTGAATGTATCTGTTAGATCCACCTGGTCCAATCATTAAGAGCTACTGATTCCTTGTTGATTTTCCTGTCTGGATGATCTGTCCATTGATGTAAGTAGGGTGTTAGAGTCCCCTAATATTATTGTATTACTATTTTGTTAATAGTTGCCTTATGTATTTGGGTACTCTCATGTTGGGTGCATAAATATTTACAATTGTTACATTTTCATGTTGGATTGTTCCTCTTATTATATAGTGTCCTTCTTTGTCTCTTGTTACAGTCTTTGTTTTAAAGTCTATTTTATCTAAGTATTGCTACCCCAGTTTTCTTTTCACTTCCATCTGCATCATAAATTCTTTTCCATCTCTTTCAATCTGTGTGTTTAGATCTGAAAGGAGTCTCATAGACAGCATATAGATGGGCCTCTTTTATCCATTCAGTCACCCTATGTCTTTTGATTAATTAGTCCATTTACAGTCAAAGTAATCATTGATAGGTATGTACTCATTGCCATTTTGTTAACTTGTTTTATGATTGTTTTGCAGTTCTTCTCTGTTCTTTCCTCCTCTTGCTGTCTGGCGGTGGTTTGATGCCTTTCTTTGATGCCTTTGATCTGCAAAAAAACAAAAGAATCCAAGCACATCTATTATAGGTTTTTGAACTGTGGTTACCATTAGGTTTGTATATAACATCCTATGCATGTTAGGTTGATGGTTGTTTAAGTTTGAACCCATTCTAAAAGCACTACATTTTTACTCCCCTTATCCCCTGCATGCTTTATGTATGTCATACTTTACATTCTTTGTGAATCCCTTTATTGACTTTTTAAATAGATCTAATTGATTTTACTGTTTTTGTGCTTTAACCCCTGTACTGGTTTTATAAGGGACTGATCTACTTCTATTATGTTTGCATGTACCTGAGAAATCTTTTCCTTTCCTAAGAAAAGGATTATGGCCTGCCTTTCCACTCAAAGAATTCCCTTTAGTGTTTCCTGTAGGGCTGATTTAGCAGTCAAGAACTCCTTTTAGCTTTTACTTGAGAAACTCTTTATCTCTCCTTCTATTCTGAATGATAGTCTTGCTAGCTAGAGTATTCTTGGCTGCAGGTTTTTTCTTTTCAGCACTTGGAATATATCCTGCCACTCCCTTCTGACCTGCAAAGTTTCTGCTGAAAAATCTGACAGCTTTATGGAGTTTCCTGTGTGTGTGTGTAAGTAGGCTCCACGCTCGATGAGGGGCTTGAACTAACAACCCTGAGATGAAGAGTCGGATGCTCCACCAACTGAGCCACGCAGGTACCCCGATATTTCCCTTGTATGTAATTGTTTTTTCTCTTGCTGCTTTTAAAATTATCACTACTTGTTTGCCATTTTAATTGTCTTGAGGAGGATCTCCTTGGGCTGGTATTTGGTCGCTCTCTGTGCCTCCTGAATCTAGATTTCCAATTCCTTCCCCAGATTAGGAAAGTTTTCAGATACTTATTCAAAGTTATTGCCCCTTTTTTCTCTCTTCTCCTTCTGGGATCCCTAAATGTGGATGTTGTTACACTTGATGGTGTTGCTGAGTTCTCTTGGCCTATTCTCATTTTTTTTTTCTTTTTCCTGTTCAGGTTGGTTGCTCTCCATTACTGTCTTCTAACTTGCTTCTCTGTTCTTCTGCTTTCTCCAGTCTCCTATTTATTTACTGTAGTGTATTTTTAATTTCAAGATTCTTCTCTCTGGGTTTTTGGTTTTCTCTTCACTAGAACCTGGTGCTTCAGAGGTGTCTCCTACGTGTGTTGCATGTGCCCCACTGTTGCGGTTGAGCCACATGTGCCTGCAGTCCAGTTGGCCGCAATGGCCCTCTTTGCCCATGGTCATCAGGGTTTGGTCCCTGTGCTGTTAAGGAGCCAGTCTGGGCTTGAGTTGGGTCAGCTGGATCCTTGCCTTAGCCCATTTGCTGGAACCGTGGTTATACTGAACTACAGGGCTCTCCCTATGTTGTCCCCAAGAGGCTTCCGTTGGTGGGCAGGGTCAGCAGTGAGAGATGTCTACTCCAGCCTTCTGCTGGGGCTGCAGTGACCCTGAACTACTGGACTCTCTTTGTGCTGCCCCTATGAGGTTTCTGTTGCTTGGTGGGGCAGTCAGATTGGATGTGTGCCCACAGCACCCTGCTGGGGCTGCCCTTGAACTGCTGTGTGTGGTTATCTTCTCCTTTCCCCAGGGCAAGAGTCCCTTTGGAGTGGTATTGGCCCCTGTTGAGGCTGTTTGTGCAATGAGACCCTTGTGGATCCACTTTGGAGGAACTCCTGCGGAGTGAGGCAGTACAGCAGAATGCAGGGGCAAGGCAAGTTGTTAGCA
Source organism: Leopardus geoffroyi (assembly GCF_018350155.1). Classification (NCBI taxonomy): domain Eukaryota; kingdom Metazoa; phylum Chordata; class Mammalia; order Carnivora; family Felidae; genus Leopardus; species Leopardus geoffroyi. The sequence continues at coordinate 18,459,292 of NC_059329.1, forward strand.
AGGTAGGTGCTGAGCATTCCACACTGGCTCCTATAGGTGTCAATGTATCTAGACTGGGGGGCAGGGGAGAGAAAAGACCCTGTCAGCTCTTTTGTTCTTGAAGAAGTCTCCTAAAGATCCCCCCACTTCCACCACAAGCTCTGAGATTAGCAAATATACCTCCTTCTCCTTCTCATATGCCTCAGGCTCCTTTCACACTGCTGCTTCTATGCAGTACTTGGGCAGGGTTATTATGCAGTCTCTCTAAGGGTGGAGACTCAGTCTCCTATTGCTCTCCAGCTCTCTGAGTCGAGCCCATTGATTTTTTTTTTAAAGTTCCTGATATTAAGCCCCACTCATGTTAAACATTCATGAAGTTAAGTCCCTCTGGTTTTTAAAGCCAAGGGAGGACTTGTCTTCCCAGGGCAGGCACCCCTGTGGCTGCGGTGCCTGGTGTGGGGTCTGCTCCATGCTCGTGGTGTCCCTTCCATTTGCGGTTAGTCTCGCAGACTGGTTTGGTTCCTGCACCCCCACCCTTTCTACCATTTTCAGTGTGGCCTCTTTATGATTTCCTGGGTGGGTTACACTGATGTGGCTTTTACCTAGGTGTGTCTGCTACCAGCTCAAATTGTAAAGTGTGAAACTTCAGGGAAGTTTCAGAGGCGGTAACAGGCCCAAGGCAGGCTGTCCGGAGATGAACCACTTTGCCTTTCCCTCAGAATAACCTTTCAGGCCAATCAAGACCCTGTGGGCTCAAAAGAAATCTTTGCTCCTCCCTTGACTACATGGGTCTAAATTGGCAGTCTTCTCCAGGACAAGGGTGATGAGCAGAGATGAACTTTATCTGAGTGAGCCATCTATATGGCAGGGCAAACATCTAATTACCAAACTGCTCTATCTTGTGAAGTGCGATCCTTTCCTCTGAAATCCCAGACCCCTACCCTTTTCTCCTTAGGCAAAATGAGGTATATAGGTCATCCTGAACTGTCTCTGGAATTTCCAGGTCTGGGTAGGTTCCCCATGTGTTGCTATTAAATTAGATTTTCTCGGGTTAATCTTTTTTTTTTTTTTTTTGTCAGTTTGATTCTTAGTCCACCTAGGACCGTCAAGGGGACAGGACTTCTTGTTCCCTGATAGCTTCTATCAGAATGTCTTGGCTATCGTTTGGCATTTGCTGTTCCATATCAATTACGGCATATATAATTTTCTTTCCTCAAAATACTCAGCTTCAGTAGATCACAGGTAAGTGTTTGACTTACAAATCAAGTAGGAGTATCAGTGTTACCTAATTTTCCTCATTAGTAAAGTCTAACTTGTTTCCCTTGTTAGCTAAAAATATTAATATAAATACAAGTTTAACATTTTCTGCCCACCCCCAGTGAATGTGGGGACCACTCATTTGCAGCAGTAATTCTCATCCATGGATGATAATAGTAGGACATCATCCCCCAATAGGGAAATATGTCCTTTCATTTAAATGTATTTAACTTGTATAAGTATTCACTTTTCTAATTCAGTTCTCATCATCAAAAATGATGCTCGAATGATTCATTCCAGAAAAGTCTCATGCATTTTCATCACTCTTATCATTTCAGAAGGAACATATGAATAAGTTGTTTACTAGCAAATACTGTAACCTACATGATAGACCAGTCATTCTAATTACGCTTTAAAAGGAACAGAAATGAAAACCATCGACAGGAACTTCTATTACTGTTCTTGCTGCTCAAGCATGGAAAACAAGAATTCCCCCTTCCACATCTGCTTATACAAAGGGTCATGCTTCACCAGAAACTTGTCTTAGTTCTTGAATAGTAAGTACAAAACCAAACTTTAGTCTCAATAACAAAACTATATTTGCTGTGGCTTTCAGATATCAAAGTAAGCTAAAACCTACCAAATATTTCCAGATTGTCTTCTAGGTGAGAGTGTGTTTTTCAGTAGATGTCTTCTTCTTGAAGTCTTCTGAGCCCAATGTGCTGAAATTATAAATATATACATAGCTATGAATTCTGGGACATAACAGAATGGCATTATAGCCAGAATGCTGAGAACTGTCCTGCCCTACAGCCCAAGTTCATCTCTGCAATATATCACAAAGAGCCACCATTACAGATGGGCAGTTAAACTGTTGTGATGATTACAAATTATCACAGTGCATTACTTCCAAATTTGGGAGATGTTTGTCAAAATATGAATGTGCCCTTCAGAGTGTTTCCCACCTGAGAGAATCATTTATCAAGCATGTCATGGCAGCCAAAGGCTCAGAACTGATTGTTGCTTTAGAGGGTAGACATTGCAGTTCTGTGTTTCATTGTCTACTAGCCAGATGATGGTATGACCCAGTACGCGTTTTTTTAAGACTAAGCTTTTGGGAATTTAATGTTAAAGAGACAAGGTATGAGAGCTTTTGTTCTGACTTGTGAAGTGATTTGCTGGAAAATAAAAGGAAGCTAGGGAGGTTGAATTTTCCAGAGCAACATATTCTTCCATGTTTAACATAGCCAGAGGCCACCTTAATTCCTAATAACATTCCCAATTTTTTCTTAATGAATCGTGAAGAATATGGCTATTTATTTCTACTTTATTTAATACATTAGCCTCTTCCAAGCTGATGTTTACACACACCTCCTAGTCAGAGCACTTATAGAATTAGGATATAAATTAAATTCATCATTCTCTCATTGCCTTTTTTTTCTCAACATCTCATTACACAATAAAATATTTGGCTATTAGAAGATCTACATCAATGTCGTTTATAAATAGGCCTCTTAAAATGCACTTGACAATATATTTTCAGTTTAAAAATCTAAGTTTAAGAAGATATGGGTGATATCAGTGAAAATGACAGAGTAAGGACCTCTGAAAACTCTCTATAAAAGCAATGAGGACACTGGCAAAACTTGTCATCAACTCTGAAAAACAATCAAAGATTTAAGCAATTCGGAAACATTTTCAAGAGGAAATGGCAAGAACAATGAGACTTTTGACATTTTAACTTGCCCTATTCCCATCCAACACCTATGCTGGCCATGAAAACCAACAGCCCACAATCATAGCTAAAATCAAGTAGCTTGGCAATCATTGGAAGTAGCAGAAAGGAGCCGGTTGTTAAAACAAAACAAAACAAAACAAAACACAATAGGATAACCAAAAAGCTCTGGGTTAAAAGAAAAAACTGAGGAATACGATATCTCTATGGAGCTTTGACATGCTTTGACTTATTCCTGGGAATGTAGAAGTCCATGCAGATGCATAAGGTTGTATGCAAGGCCAGTGTCATGCACGTGCTCAGGAAAGAGCTAAAAAGGTCCTAAGTCCCCACTTCTGGCTACATTCTGCTTGAGTAGAGCCTCAAGGTTAAAGGCAAAACAGAGTTGTAAATGCCTGGCTGAATGTTGAAGGCATGGCCAATACACACACACGGCCCTTTTGCAAAGACTGGAAGACTTAATGATTCTAGACATCTAAGAAAATCTGTGTCCAATTATTGGCTCACCACTAAGCTAATCAAGCAGAGATTTCAGCCACACAAGACACTACAGACTACACATTTAGTTCAGAAAAACCCTAGACAAAGAGCAACAACAAATCCTGAGAGTGAAAAGAATCTGCTTTCCAGAATAGCAACATTATGTTATTTAAAATGCCCATTTTTCTGTACATGGACTAAATGCTCTAATCAAGACATACGATGATGGAATGGATAAACAAGCAAGACCCATCTATAATTTCAGACCTAAAGACACAGGCAGGTTGAGAGTGAAGGGATGGGGGCACCTGGGTGGCTCAGTTGGTTAAGGGTCCCACTTTGGCTCAGGCCATGATCTCATGGCCCCCACGTTGGGCTCTCTGCTATTAGCAGAGTCCACTTCAGATCCTCTGTCTCCCTCTCTCTCTGCCCTTCCCCAACACGCACGCACACTCTCTCTCCCTCTCAAAAATAGACATTATAAAAACTTAGGGGCACCTGTGTGGCTCAGTCAGGTAAGCATCCTACTCTTGGTTTCAGCTCAGGTCATGAGCTCATGACTTTGTGGGTTTGAGCCCTGCACCGGGCTCTGCACTGGCAGAGTGGGGCCTGCTTGGGATTCTGTCTCCTTCTCTCTCTGCCCCTCCTGTGCACTCGCTCTCTCAAAAATAAACATTAAAAAAAAAAAAAAAGCCCAACCCACACTCTCCAGAAGAGCTCACAGGTCAGGCCACAAAACAAGTCTCCACAAATTTGAAAAGACTGAAGTCATACCATGCATCTTTTCTGATCACAATGGTATAAAACTAGAAATCAACTACAAGAAACAATCTGCAAAGAGCACAAATATGTTTTTATTTAAGCATATGTGGTTTTATTAAGCATATGTTTTATTTAAGCATATGTTAAATAATATGCTACTAAACAATGAATGGGCCAACCGAGAAATCAGAGTGGAATCAAAAAATATAGAGAGACAAATGAAAAGACAATAGTCCAAAATCTCTGGGATGCAGAAAAAGCTGTTCTATAGGAATTTTATAGTAACATAGGCCTACCTCAAGAAGAAAAATCTCCAATAACCTAACCTTACACCAAAAGGAGGTAGAAAAATAACAAAGCCCAAAACCAGTAGAAGGAAGGGAAGGAAATAATAAAAGATTAGAGCTGAAATAAAGGATATAGAAAATAAAAATACAACAGATCCATGAAACCAGGAGCTGGTTCTTTGAAAAGATCAACAAAATGGATAAATCTCTAGCCAGATGCATCAAAATAAAAAAGACCCAAATAATATCACAAATGAGAAAGAAGTAATAATTAATAAAGAAATACAAACAATTGTAAGAGAATATTATAAAAAACTATATGCCAACAAACTGGACAACCTAGAAGAAACGGGTAAACTCCTAGAACACAGCCTACTAAAACAGGAAGAAATAGAAAATTTGAACAGACCAATTACAAGCAGTAAAACTGAATCAGTAATCAAAAAACTCCCAACAAACAAAAGTCCAGGACCAGGTGGCTTCATAGGCAAATTCTACCAAATATTTAAAGAAGAATCAACATCCATTCTTCTCAAACTACTCCAAAAAGTAGAAGAGGAAAAAAACACTTCCAAATACATTCTATGAGGCCAATACCCTGCTACCAAAACCAGATAAAGACACCACACTCACACCCACAAAGACAACTACAAGCCAATATCTCTGATGAACATAGATGCAAAAACCCTCAACAAAATACTAAAAAACCGAATCCGACAATACATTTAAAAAAGTCACTCACCACAATCAAGTGGGATTTATTTCCAGCATGCAAGGGTGGTTCAATATTCACAAATCCATCAACGTCATACATCACATCAATAAGAGAAAGGATAAAAACCATATGATCCTTTCGGTAGTTGTAGAAAAAGGATTTGACAAAATACAACATCCATTCATGATAAAAACCCTCAACAAAGTAGGTCTAGAGGGAACATACCTCAACATAATAAAGGCCTTAAATGAAAAACTCACATCTAACCATGGGGGAAAAACTGAGAGCTTTTCCTCTAAGGTTAGGAACAAGACAGGGATGTGCACTCTCCCTACTTTTATTCAACATAGCACTGGAAGTGCTAGCCACTGCAATAAGACAACAAAAAGAGATAAAAGGCATCCAAGTTGATAAGGAAGAAGTAAAACTTTCACATGATACCACATATAAAAAACCCTAAAGACTCCACAAAAAAAAACTATTGAATTTATTTGTCAGTTCTAGTAAAGTTGCAAGATACAAAATCCATGTATAGAAATCTACTGCATTCCTGTAACTAATAATGAAGCAGGGGAAAGTGAAATTAAGAAAACAATCCCATTTGCAATTGTTCCAAAAGCAGTAAAATACTTAGGACTAAGCTTAAGAGGTGAAAGACCTGTACTCTGACAACTATAAAGATGAAAGAAATTGAGACAAACACAAAAAAATGGAAAGATATTCCATGCTCATGGTTGAGAGAAAAAACACTGTTAAAATGTCCATACTACCCAAAGTAATCTACAGGATTAATGCAATCTCTATCAAAATACCAACAGCATTTTTCACAGAACTGGAACAAATAATCCTAAAATTTGTATGGAACCACAAAAGACCTTGAATAGTCAAAGCAATCTTGAAAAATTAAAACCAAATTGGAGGAATCACAACCCCCGACTTCAAATTATATTACAAAGCTGTTGTAATCAAAACAGTATGGTACTGGCATAAAAATAGACACCTAGATCAATAGAACAGAACAGAAAGACCAGAAATAAACCCACAATTATGTGGTCAATTAATCTACAACAAAGGAGGCAAGAATATGCAATGTGAAAAAGTCTCTTCAGCCAATGGTGTTGGGAAAACTGGACAGCGACATGCAAAGGAATGAAACTGGACCACTTTCTTACACCAAACCCAAAAATAAACTCAAAATGGATTAATGTGAAACCTGAAACTACAAAAATCCTGGAAAAGAACATAAGCAGTAATTTCTCTGCCATCAGCTTTAGCAACATTTTTCTATGTATGTCTCTGAGGCAAGAAAAATAAAAGCCAAAACAAACTACTGGGACTACATCAAAGTAAAAAGATTCTGCACAGCAAAGGAAACAAAACTGAAAGGCAACCTAATGAAAGGGAGAAGATATTTGCAAATGACATGTCCGATAAAGGCTTAGTATCCAAAATATATAGGGAATTTATGCAACATTCAAAAAACAAATAATCCAATTAAAAATGGTCAGAAGACATGAACAGACATTTCTCCAAAGAAGACCTACAGATGGCCAACAGACACATTAAAAGATGCTCAACCATCAGGGAATTTAAAATCAAAAGTACGATGAGATCAGGGCACCTGGGTGGCTCAATTGGTTGAGCATACAACTTCAGCTCAGGTCATGGTCTTGTGGTTGGTGAGTTTGAGCCCCACCTTGGGCTCACTGCTGTCAGCACAGAGCCTGCTTTGGATCCTCTGTACCAACCTCTGCCCCTCCCCGCTTGCGTGCGCTCTCTCTCAAAATAAACATTAAAAAAAGAAAGTACAATGAGATATCACCTCACACCTGTCAGAATGGCAATATAAACACAAGAAATAAGTGTTGGTAAGGATGTGGAGAAAAAGGAACTCTTGTGCATTGTTGGTTGTAATTCAAACTGGTGCAGCCACTCTAGAAAACTGTATGGAGTTTCCTCAAAAAGTTAAAAACAGAACTACCCTACAATCCAGTAATTGCACTACTGCATATTTACCCAAAGAATACCAAAAAACTATTTCAAAGGGATACGTGCATCCCTATGTTTATGGCAGCATTATTTAGAATAGCTGAATTATGGCAGCAGTCCAAGTGTCCATTGACAGATGAATGGATAAAGAAGATGTGGTACATATATACAATGGAATATTAGTCATAAAAAAGAGTGAAATTTTGCCATTTGAAACAACATGGAGCTGGAGAGTATAATGTTAAGTGAAATAAGTCAATCAGGAAAGACAAATCCCATATGATTTCATGCATATGTGGAATGTAAGAAACAAAACAAGCAAAGGAGAAAGGAGAGACAAACCAAGAAACAGACTTAACTATAGAGAACTGATGCTTACTGGCGGGGCGGGGGGGAGGGGTGAACTAGGTGATGGGATTAAATAGTACATTTATCATGAGGAGCACTGAGAAATGTACAGTTGTTGAATGACTATATTGTACACCTGAAACTAATATAACACTGTATGTTAACTAAATCCATTTCAATCAGGTTTTGGTCTTCACCCCTCCATAATTGAAAGTATTCTTAATGCAGTCACCCAAGACTTCTAATATTGCCATTTCCAAAGTCCCTTCTCTGTTCTTGACTTACCTAAAGTCTCAGTAGCAATTGAAACAATTTTTGAAAATCAAGTTTACTGATGTATGATTTCCAATAAAATGTACACATATTAAGTGTATAATTTGATATACATCTCTGTACTCATCACTACCACAACATCTAGAACCTCTCCATCACCCCAAAAGGTACCATTATTCCCCTTCCAATCTAACCCCACAATCATCCTGACCCTAGACAACAACAGACATGCTGTTACTATATATTTAGATTTTTCTTAGAGTTTCATATTAATGGAATCATATATGATGTATTCTTCTTTTGACTTATTTTGCTCGGCAGTTTTTGAGATTTATCTGTTATTGCATCTGTCAGTGATTCATTCCTTTTTATTAGTGAGTAGTATGGAAATTGTATAGACGAGCTACAATTTGTTTATCCATCTACCTGTTGATAGACATTTGGGATGTTTCTGGTCTGGAGCTTTTACAAATAAAGCTGCTATAAACATTCATCTTGGTGTGGACATATGTTTTCGTTTCACTTAGATCAATGCTTAGAATGGAACTGTTGGATCATAAAGTTAAGTATATGTTTAAATTTATAAGAAATATCAACCTGTTTCCAAAGTGGATGTACCATTTTACATTCTTAGTAGCAATGATGAGAGTTCTAGTTAGTCTACACCTCACCCATGCTTGTCATTGTCAGTCTTTTTAATTTTAGTCTAATAGATGTTTTCTGACATCTTGTGGTTATAGCTTGCATTTCCCTAATGACTAATGATACTGAATATCTTGTGTTCTCATTAACAAACTGCATATCTTTTTAATAAAGTGTTCAAATCTTTTGCTTATTTTTTATGGGCTGGTTGTCTTATTGAGATGCAAGCGTTCTCTACATTCCAGATAAATCCTGGGTTGCATATATGTATCATATGTTTTTTTCCCCACTTTATGTGGGCTTGTGTTTTCATTTTCTTTTTTTTTAATTTTTAAAATATTTGTTTATTTTTGAGAGAGAGAGAGAGCGGGGAAGGGGCAGAGAGAAAGGGAGACACAGAATCCAAAGCAGGCTCCAGGCTCCAAGCTGGCAGCACAGAGCCCAATGCGGGGCTCGAACTCACAAACCATGAGATCATGATCTGAGCTGAAATCAGATGCTTAACAGACTTGAGCTACCCAGGTGCCCCACTGTCTTTTCATTTTCTTAATGGAGTTCAAGAAGTTTTAATTTTGATGAAGCTCATTTTATGAAATGTTTTCTTATGATTCATGCTTTTGTGTCCTAAGAATTATTTGCCCACTCCAAAATCTCAAAAGATTATATTCCATGTTTTCATCTAGAAGTTTTGTAGTTTAATGCTTACATTTTGGTCCACGATTTATTTTCATATTTATATGTGGTGTGAGGTCAAAGTTAAAGTTCTTCCTTTCTTTTTTTTTTTTTTTTTTTTTTAATTTTTTTTAAATTTTTTTTTTCAACGTTTATTTATTTTTGGGACAGAGAGAGACAGAGCATGAACGGGGGAGGGGCAGAGAGAGAGGGAGACACAGAATCGGAAACAGGCTCCAGGCTCTGAGCCATCAGCCCAGAGCCCGACGCGGGGCTCGAACTCACGGACCGCGAGATCGTGACCTGGCTGAAGTCGGAAGCTTAACCGACTGCGCCACCCAGGCGCCCCAAAGTTCTTCCTTTCTAATGGATATGTGGTTGTTCCAGCCCCCTTTGTTGAAAAGAGGTTTTTTTTTTTTTTTTCCTTCAGTTACCTTGTTTCTTTTGTCAAAATCAACTGACAGTATACGCATGGGTCTATTTATGGACTCTGTTCTGTTGGTCTCTAAATTTTGACATTTCCTTGCTTACTTTCTGTGATGCTATATTCTCCTGGGTTTCCTCTGGCCAGTTCTCATTTTTTTTTTTTTTTAAACATCCTTCTCCTGGTTTTCTGCTTTTATAAATGAGGTATCCAGGACTTCATCCTAGGCCTCCCTCTATTTTTCTATCTACACACCCTCCCTTCATCAAAGATTAATAGGTGTTAATTAGAAAAAAAGAGTAGGAGAAGTGGAGGGAGGGAATGGAGAAGAAAAAGAATAAAAATGTGTTAGAATGATGAGCAGGGGCAGAGCCCAGGAGATGAGAGAATATGATGCATGGAAAGTATGTATAGCTGAAGTCTACAATGTGAAGGAGAAAAGCATGAGGTCGGACTTCAAGCTGTATTACAAAGCTGTAATCATCAAGACAGTATGGTACTGGCACAAGAACACTTAGATCAATGGAACATAATAGAGAACCCACAAATGGACCCACAAACATATAGCCAACAATCTTTGAAGAGCAGGAAAGAATATCCAATGAAATAAAGACAGTCTTTTCAGCAAGTGGTGCTGGGAAAACTGGACAGTGACATACAGAAAAATGAACCTGGACCATTCTTCTTACACCATACACAAAAATAAACTCAAAATGGATGAAAGACAGGAAGCCATCAAAATCCTCGAGGAGAAAGCAGGCAAAAGCCTCTTTGACCACGGCCACAGCAACTTCTTACTCAACACATCTCCAGAGGCAAGGGAAACAAAAGCAAAAATGAACTATTGGGACCTCATCAAAATAAAAAGCTTCTGCACAGCAAAGGGAACAATCAGCAAAACAAAAAGGCAACCGATGGAATGGGAGAAGATATTTGCAAATGACATATCAGATAAAGGGTTAGTACCCAAAATCTATAAAGAACTTATCAAACTCAACACCCAAAAAACAAATAATCCACTGAAGAAATGGACGATAGACATGAATAGACACTTCTCCAAAGACAACATCCAGATGGCCAGCCGACACATGAAAAAATGCTCCACATCACTCATCATCAGGGAAATACAAATCAAAACCACAATGAGATACCACCTCACACCTGTCAGAATGGCTAACATGAACAACTCAGGCAACAAAAGTCATTGGCCAGGATGTGGAGAAAGAGGATCTCTTTTGCACTGCTGGTGGGAATGCAGACTGGTGCAGCCACTCTGGAAAACAGAATGGAGGTGCCTCAAAAAATTAAAAATAGAACTACCCTACAACCCAGCAATTGCACTACTAGGTATTTATCCAAGGGATACAGGTGTGCTGTTTCGAAGGGACACATGCACCCCCATGTTTATAGCATCACTATCAACAATAGCCAAAGTATGGAAAGAGTCCAAATGTCCATCGATGGATGAATGGATAAAGAAGATGTGGTGTGTGTGTGTGTGTGTGTGTGTGTGTGTGTGTGTATGTACACACACACACACACACACACACAATGGAGTATTACTTGGCAATCAAAAAGAATGAAATCTTGCCATTCGCAACTATGTGGATAGAACTAGAGGGTATTATGTTAAGTGAAATTAGTCAAAGAAAGACAAATATCATATGATTTCACTCATATGAGGACTTTAAGATACAAAAGAATGAACATAAGGAAAGGGAAGGGAAGGAAAAATAATATAAAAACAAGGAGGGGGACAAAAACCTAAGAGACTCTTAAATATGGAGAACAAACAGAAGGTTGCTGGAGGGGTTGTGGGAGTGGGGATGTGCTAAATGGTAAGGGGCATTAAGGAATCTACTCCTGAAATCACTGTTGCACTATATGCTAACTTGGATTTAAATTAAAAACAAAATTAAATTTAAAAAAAAAAAAAAAAAAAAGCATGATGTGAGGCAAGGCAAAGTTTAAGAACAGTCCTGGAAGCCATGCCAAGTTTGTACCTAAACCTGCGAGCAATTAGAAACTGACATAAGATGTGTAAGAAGTATTTAATGGTTGTGTAAATAAATAACCACACAGTCGTTAAAATGGAGTTTGTGGAGGCGCCTGGGTGGCTCAGTTGAGCGTCTGACTTCAGCTCAGATTATGATCTCACAGTTTGTGGGTTCAAGCCCCGTGCGGGGCTCTGTGCTGACAGCTCACAGCCTGGATTCTCCTTTGGATTCTGTGTCTCCTCCTCTCTCTGCCCTTCCCCTGCTCGTGCTCTGTCTCCATCTCTCTCCCAAAAATAGATAAACATTAAAAAATGTTTTTAATAGAGTTTGTGAAGGATATTTTGCCCCTTTTAAAAATCCACATTATGTTTCATCTGGGAAACAAGATCTGTATGAGCTACATAAAATTTATATTTTAACAGGAGCACTTACAAAGAATAAAAGAAAAATGTACCACATGTTTAACAGTAGCTATTCCCAAATGTTAGATTGCAGACAGCTTCATTTTCTTCCTTTTGCTTTTCTATACATTCCATTTTTTTTCCTAATTAGTCTGTGTTAATTCTATAATGAGATGCTTTTAAAAGCATGCTAGAAAACAAATGACTCATTTTTAGAAGAGGTGCCAAGTTACTGTTAAGAATAATTAAGCTGGGCTTGAGTCTGTGGGGCTGCGGTTTAGGCAGCATGGGGAGCCCAGAAAGTTGCCACTTGGAGCTCCAATCCTAAACTTCCTATCCTGCCCTCTCTATGTTCTAGATTGGGGCCACCCCACACCTAAGGCAGGAATATGGCGGCCACAAAGGAGACAAAAATGTCACTGGAGTCCATAAATTCTAGGCTCCAGATCATTATGAAAGGTGGAAAGTAGGGGCGCCTGGGTGGCTCAGTCGGTTAAGCAGCCGACTTCGGCTCAGGTCACGATCTCGCGATCCGTGGGTTCGAGCCCCGCGTCGGGCTCTGGGCTGACAGCTCAGAGCCTGGAGCCTGTTTCAGATTCTGTGTCTCCCTCTCTCTCTCTGACCCTCCCCCGTTCATGCTCTGTCTCTCTCTGTCTCAAAAGTAAATAAACGTGAAAAAAAAAAAAAAAAGTGGAAAGTACATGCTGGGATACAAGCAGAGTCTGAAAATGATCAGACATGGCAAAGCTAAACTCTGGTCATCCTCACCAGCAACTGCCCAGCTTTGAGGAGATCTGAAATAGAACACTCTGCCATGTTGGCCAAAACTGGTGTCCATCACTACAGTGGCAATCGTACTGGACTGGGCACAGCATGTGGAAAATACTGTCAATATGCACACTGGCTACCATTGATCCAGGTGATTCTGATAGCATTGGAAACATGCCAGAACAGACTGGTGAAAAGTAAATCGTGCAAAATTTTTCTTTAATAAAACTAGCCAGAGCTTGTTTTAAAAAGAAAATAAAAAACTAAGCTGAGTGTCATCACCGCCACGGCAGAGTAGGAGACCCCACCCTCCATCCACCCATAAAGATCAACAGCTGGCTATCCACAAACAAAAATGGCTCTGATCAAGTTCAGGGTCCACTTGAACTTCAGCAAGCAACACAGTGGAACAAAACCTGAGAACAACCACACAAAAAAGAAAGAATAGGACTGCTTTGCCTGCATCATCCCATCCCCCAGGCCAATACTGCACAGCACTGAGTGTTCCCTCAAAGGCAAAGGGAGAGCAGGGAGAGCGACCAGCTCCCCCAGTCTTTTGGGGCACTGCACAAAGAACCCATTTTGGTCTCATCCCACCCAGAGACTGAAAAGGCTGAGACATAATGGAGGTAGCTAGGAACAAAAAAGAGCAGAGCTGCCTGCAGTAGCCACACAGCAGGAGTGACTGTGGTTCCCAGTGACCTGCTCTGCAGAGGACAGCAGTAGCTTTTGCCACTGAAGAAACCAATGACCGACACAGCCACCGCGGACCCCTACAGATTTCACCACTGAGGGTTTCCCCGGAAGGTTTTCCTAATCACGGATGCCAGCTACCTGATGCCCCCGTAACTCTGTCCCCAGTCCCACTCCCTTCCGGAACTGCTATCCATGCTGGCAGCCAGCCCTGGCCTCTGTGGCTGTACGAGTACACGACACAGCCTACATACTGGAGGCTGACCCCTCGCCGCTGTGTGCACATTTGGAGCTAGCTGGCCCCTCCAGCTGTGCACCTACATGCTGCCGGCCTGATTTCCACCGCCAGCCTCTGCCAGCACATGGTGGCACCCACAGAGAGATCTTACGGTCACTAGAGTGAACACCAACAGCCAGGGCCCTGACGGCTGCTGATGGGCTGGATCCAGCCCCGTCGCCCGGCACTGGCCTGCACCAGGGGGCTCCCCCGCAGCTAGCCCCTCTAACGACGCGTGTGTGTGCCTCCAGGCTAACTCCCGTCACTGGCTTATATACTGCTCTGCTGTGCCCACAGGGAGACGCTGCAGCTACAGAGTGCATGCTGACAGCAGAGCCCCTGCAGCTGCGAGTGTACTTGCACTTGGCCATGGTACCTCGCTGCTGGCCCCGGCCACCACCACCACGTCTGATCCAACCGCTGCCACTACAGGGCGTTTGTAGCTGGTCCCCACAACTGAGTACCTGTGCATCACCAGCTCTGGTCGCCACCGAGGCCCACCCTGGTCCCTGGCCACTGGACCTGAAGGCACCGCCGAGGACTCCAATAGGCCTTGTAGCCATGCCATCCCTCTGCAGTCCTTGTCTAGAATCATGTAGTTATCGTCATGGACCCCAGCAGGCTGAGAAGATGAGACATCACAACCGCTGGACCTGGACAAGGCCCTACATGTGGTGCTCTGTGCTGCTAGAGCCAGGTTCCAACATGCTCCAGCTTGTCCCCACCCACAGGGGTAGAGGTCTTTCCTAACCAAAGACAGTCCATAAAGTCTGGAAGAGGTGACTGTGCCTTCCAATGTGCAGATATCTGTATAAGGCTAGAGGGATGGTGAAGAATCAGGGAAACATGCCACCACCAAAGGAACATAATAAATTATATATATTATAATATATATATTATATATATTATTATATATTATATATAATATATATTATATATACATAATAAATTATATATATTATACATAATAATATATTAATATATATAATATATATTAAACATAATAAATTATATATATTATAATATATATTATATATATTATTATATATTATATATATAATATATATTATATATATATTATATAATATATATACACACATACACAGTTATATATATATGTATATAGTGATATATAAAGTTATATACGTAAGTATATTAATCATATATCAATAGATACAAAGGGAAAAACAGAAATACAGCGAAGGTAGGGAACTCAATACCCCATTTTCAACAATGCACAGAGCATCCAGACAGAAAATTAATAAGGAAACACTGGACTTGAACTATATTTCAAAACAAATGTTTCTAACAGAAATATATAAAACATCCTATCCAAGAGCAGCAGAATACAGATTCTTCTCAAGTGCACATGGAACATTCTCCAGGGTAGATCATACGCTAGATGACAAAACAAGTCTTAGCAATTTAAAAAATACTGAAAATCTACCAAGTAACTTTTCCAACTTCAGCGGTATGAAACTAGAAATCAATTTTTTTTTAAAGTTAAACTAGGAAATTCACAAATGTGGAAATTAAACAACACGCTTCTAAATAACCAATGGGTCAAAGAAGAAATCAAAAGGGAAATAAAAAAATATCTTCAAACAAACAAAAATAGAAGCAACAAAACTTACTGGGATGTAGCAAAAACAGTTCTAAGAGGAAAGCTTACCGATAAATGCCTAAATTAAGAAAAAAAAAGAGCTCTCAAATAAGCAACCTAACTTTACACCTCAAGGAACCAGAAATAGAACAAACTAAGCCCACAGTTCAAAATTAACAGAAAGAAGGAAACAGCAAATATCTGAGCAGAAATAAAAAATAGAAAAATAAAAAAGATCACCAAAATTAGGAGCTGGTGTTATGAAACGATAAATAAAATCCATAAACCTTCAGCTAGACTTACCAAGGAAAAAGAGAAGACTCAAATAAATAATACTATCAATGAAAGAAGGGACATTACAACTGATATACAGAAAGATAAAGGATCATAAGAGACAATTAGGAACAATTATGCCAACAAACTGGACAACCTCAAAGAAATGAATAAATTCCTAGAAACATACAACCCACCAAGACTGAATCAGAAGAAATAGAACATCTGAATACACCAATCCTGAGCAAGGAGGTTGAAACAGTAATCAGAAACCTCCCATCAAAGAAAAGCCCATGACCAGATGCCTTCATGGATAAATTCTACCAAACATTTAAAGAAGAATTAACATCACTCCCTATCAAACTCTTCCAAAAATCTGATGAGGCGGGAACACTTCCAAATTCATTTGCGAAGGAGAGCATTACCTTGATCTCAAGACCAGACAAGGACATGACAAGAGAACTACAGGCCCAAATCCCCAATGAATACAGATGCAAAATTCTCAACAAAATACCAGGAAACTGAATTCAACAGCACATTATAAGGATTATGCATCATGTCAGGTGGGATTTATCCCTGGGATGCAAGGATGGCTTATTTATCCTATAAATACATAAACGTGATATACCACAATAGAATAGAATATAAAAATCATAAGGTCATCTTAAAAATGATGCACAGATTATGCAGATCATCATCTACAGAAAAATCATTTGACAAACTTCAACATTCATTCATGATAAAAATTCTCAATAAAGTGAATATAGAAGGAATGTACCTCAACATAATAAAGGCCATATATACAAGCCCACAGCTAATATCACACTCAACAGTGAAAAGCTGGGGCGCCTGGGTGGCTCAATCGGTTAAGCGTCCGACTTTGGCTCAGGTCATGATCTCACAGTTCGTGGGTTCGAGCCCCGCGTTGGGCCCTGTGCTGACAGCTCAGAGCCTGGAGCCTGCTTCAGATTCTGTGTCTCTCTCTCTCTCTCTCTCTCTCTGCCCCTCCCCTACTCGCACTCTGTCTCTGTCTCTCAAAAATGAATAAACGTTAAAAAAAATTTTTTAAAAAAACAGTGAAAGGCTGAAAGCTTTCCCTCTAAGATCAGGAACAAGATAAGACTCCTATTTAACATAGTATTGGAAGTCCTAACAGAGTAGTTAGGCAAGAAAAACAAATAAAAGGCGTCATCAGAAAAGAAGTAAAATGGTCTCTGTTTGCTGATGACATGATCTTGTAAATAGAAAATCCTAAAAACCTCACCAAAAATACTGTTACAATGAAAAAATTAGTTCAATAAAGTTGTAGGATAAAAAATCAAAGTGCAGAAGTCAAATGCATTGCTGTACACTAACAACAAACTATCTGAAAAAGAAAGAAAACAATCCCATTTATAAATGTAATATCAAAAAGAATGAAATACTTAGGAATAAACTTGACCAAAGAAGTGAAAACTATGGAGACACTGATCACAGCAAATGAAGAAGACACAAATAAGTGAAAAGACATTTCAATTCATGGATTGGACACATTAATATTGCTAAAGTGTTCATAATATCCAAAGCAAAACCCAAAGGTATTTTTATAGAAATAGAAAAACAATCCTAAAATTTGAAATGTAATCCTGAAACTGTAAAAATCCTAGAGGAAAACATAGAGAAAAATCTTGATATTGGTCTTGACAAGACTTTTTCAACAGGACACCAAAAATACAAGCAACAGCAACAACAAACCAGTAAACGGGAATACATCAAACTAAAAAGCTCTGCACGAAGGCAACCTACTGAATAGGAGAAGATATTTGCAAATGACATTCAACAAAGGGTTGGTATCCAAAATATATAAATAACTGATACAACTAAATACCCCCCAAATAAATAAACCAATTAAAAGACGGGCAGGACGAGCGGAAGGCACGGACAGACATTTCTCCAAAGACGACATACAGATGGTCAAAAGACACATGAAAGGATGCTCCACATCACTCATAATCAGGGAAATGTAAATGAAAACTACAATGAGATATCACCTCATGCCTGTAAGAATGGCTAACAGTAAAAAACAAAAACAAAAACAAAAAACACAGGGAACAACAAGTGTTGGCAAGGATATGGAGAAAAAGGAACCCTCTTGCACTGTTGGTGGAAATGCAAACTGGTGCCGCCACTGTGGAAGACATTACGGAAGCTCCTCAAAAAATTTAAAATAGAACTAGCCTATGATCCAGAAATTGTACTACTGGGTATTTACCCAAAAAATACAAAAACACTAATTCAAAGGAATACATGCACACTTATGTTTGTTGTAGCACTATTTACAATAGCCAAACTATGGAAGCAGCCAACTCTCCATCAATGCATGAATGGATAAAGAAGATGCGGTATATATATACAATGGAATATTACTTGGCCATAAAAAAGAATGAAATCTTGCCATTTGCAACCACATGGATGGAGCTAGGGAATTTGATGCTAAGTGAAATAAGTCAGAGAAAGACAAATACCATATGATTTCACTCACCTGTGGAATTTAAGAAACAAAACAAATGAGCAAAGAAAAAAAGAGACACAAACCAAGAAACAGACTCTTAACTGTAGAGAACAAACTAATGGCTACCAGACGGGAGGTGGATGGGGGGATGGGGATTACAGATTACACATGATGAAATAAAATTAAAAAAATAAAAAGCTCTGCAGAGGAAAAGAAATAAGGAACAAAATGAACAGGCAATCTATGGAATAGGAGAAAATATTTGCAAACCACCTCTCTGACAAGGAATATCTGAAATATAAAAGGCGCTCCTACAAGAGCAAAACACACATACACACACACACACAATCCGATTTAAAAATGGGCAAAGACCTGAACAGACATTTTTCCACGTAAGACATACAAATGGCCAGCAGGTACATGGAAAGGTGCTCAGCATTACTCACCAGCAGGGAAACGCGGATCAAAACTGCAGTGAGGTATCACCTCACACCTGATAGGATGGCTAGTATCAAAAAGACAAGAGATAACAATTGTCAGCAAGAATGTGAAGAAAAGGAAACGCTTGGCGCGTAGTTGATGGGAATGTAACTTGGGGCAAACCACTACGGAAAACAGGATGGAGGTTACTCAAAAAATTAAACCTCGGAAAAATGTAAAAATGGAACTCTCATACGATCTGGCAGTTCCATTGCCAAGTGTATATTCAAAGGAAATGAAATCACTATCTTGGAGAGGCATCCACACGCTTGTGCTCACTGCAGCATTACTCACAATAGCCACGGCACGAAAACCACCAAAGCGTCTGTCGATGGATTAATAAATAACACACACACACAACGGAATGTTTAGACAGTCTTTAAAAAGAGGGAAATCCTGCCATTGCAACAATACGGATGGACCTGGAGGGTTACTAGGCTGAGTGAATTAAGTCGGACAGAAAAGACAAATACTATCTGATCTGTCTTAAGTGTAGAATTTGAAACAGGTAAACTCACAGAAGCAAAGAGTAGAACCATGGTTGCCAGGGACTGGAGATGGGGAATTGAGGAGATGTCGATCAAAGAGTACAAACTTCAAGTTATAAGCGGAGTAAGCTCCAGGAATCTAACGCACAGCACAGTGACCATGGTTAACAATACTGTATATTACAAGTGGCTATCAGAGTAGATTTTGAACGTTCTCATATTAACACCAATCAATGATGTTATGTGATAAAGAGGGTGTGTTAACTAAACTCTTTGTGGTAAACATTTCACAAAAGATATGTGTACCAAACCATCACAATTGTACATCTTAAACTTACACATACCTTATATGTGATTATATCTCAGTAAAGCTTAGGGAAGACAAGTATAGCTAAGCTATAAGTTTTATATGTTCCAAAGTTTGAGTCTTATGATTTTATTTCTACTTCTGAGCTCAGTGTTTGGTAGATCTTAGGCATAACAGATGAAGAAATAAAACCTTATGGGACTTCAAACAATCAGCTGGTGAGAAATAAAATGTCTGGATTGAAAGTGCTATTCCCTACTATTCCCTAAGGAACATTCCCTAAAGGACATACAAATTACAACACCCATGTCTGGTTCAAACTAATGCAGACTGCTGCAAATACGAATCATTTTCAAATATTTATTTAAACCTTCTCGGCTTTTGATAATGTGGTGTAAATGAATGAGAGCATATTTTGAAATGATCTGATCGTTTGGGACAGATATTCAACTTACATAAATACAAATTGCTGCTATTATGTTTCTGCCTCACACTAGAGTCCTGAGCCAGCTTTTTAAATTTTATATATAAATTTGCTCACAAACTGGTAAGCCAAAGAGATATAGCAAAGGCAGCGCGCCAGGCAAATTTGCATCTGGATTCTCTGTAGGACTCTGGGTAAGTGTTGTCTTGCAGTTTCAGAGGCAAATTTATTTGCGTAGCACAGATGGCTGCCTCAAGAACAGTTTGTAACACAAATTGCTATTATAGTGTGTCATTCTCATTAATGTAGAGCCAGATCAGTTTTGCCCCAGTTACAAATGGATAAAAAGTCTATCTGTTTCAGGCTTTCAAATATACACATACATATATATTGAAGTATATTTTATATACATATATGTGTGTATATATATATATATACATATATATATATATATGTAGATATATACTATATATCTACTTTAACTCAGGAAGTAAAATAAGGATGGGTGAGCAGTTATAACTCATGCGTCTGCCTCTCTCTTGAGGAAACACTTTTAGGAGCTGGCATTCTGTTGTTTCCTCAGTCACTCCTTGCGACAGCCGGTACTTAATCCTCTCTTTTGTTTCCTGCTTATTTCACATCTGATCACGACTCAAACTAACTTCTCCTGAGGTAAAGCTATGACAGCCAAGAGGGTCTCCATGGACTTGTGGATTTAGTGTGATCGACAAGATCACGGAAAGCTTTTCAGAGGAAGTTTCTCTTGAACCAAGTCTTGGAAGATGCAAGGGAATAAGGTAGACGAACGAAAACGCATTCTATGGAGAGGAAGGCATGGTATACTTATTAATTCAGGCACAGGATAAATCTGGAGCTGAGAAGCAATAAACTGATAACCAGCTTAGTGTACTTACAGACACACGAGTTTTCTGACTTAGCTGGAGTTAAGAGATGAGCCTGGAGAAGTGACAAGATCATGAAGGGACTAGATTATGTAATGAGCGTGATTTTACAGACGTAGGCATTATTTACAGAAGTTAGTGTGATTGACAACCATTTCGCCTTACTTCCTATTTTGATTTTTCCTGTCTGATTTGAACCCACCCCCGTCTTTCTGGCCTGGGTGATCTAGCAGTTGGCCTCTGTCTCACCCGGTTAGCAGTGCTCTTGAGAGCATTATGAAACGCCCTCTAAGCTTGTCTCACATTCTCCCAGTTCAGTTCCCAACAACTGCCTGATTTGCTCATTATGCCTAAAACTAGAGAAATAAGAGTAAGAAAGGAGATAATTAATCCCTCTCTTCTCTAGCAGAGCGTTCCATGACAGACCGTATCAGAAGCTGCTAGCCTGAGCTTGGATTGGCTGCCCTTGGGTGAGACCCGGACCCCGACAGCAACAGGAAAGGTGGCTGTGGTAAAAGTGCAGAAATCACACAGTACAGAATGTGGCTGCCAAAGGCCACTCCTTCAGCAGAGGTTGTGAGTAGGGCCTTTTCACTCTCACCGGGCCACCCGTACGGCAGGCACAGCACTGGCACGGGATGAACACTCCACTCTACCACTTTGCCAGCTGCGCTGTCCTGAGCAAGTGACTTAATTTCATAAAGCACCAGACCTAGAAGCTTTACACTGAGAAGGAAAAGGACTTAATTTGCAGACTGACTGTGAGATTTAGAGGTAATATATTCATAGTATCTGTTTCATAGTAAGTGCTCAGTAAATGGTGATACGCATATCAAACGCTACATTTTTAATTTTTCAGAAGCACGTAATGTTTAACCCAGTTTACAGATGATGCTGTTCCTGACCACTCCCTCTATTGTCAAGCATTTAAAGTTTTCCCAATTTTCAATTTTATAATTAATGCTGCATTAAACATCATCATGAATATGGTTTTATCTTTTGAATTATTTTAAAATAAATCCTTATGATATTCCTCATTAGAACAATGGATGTGAATATTATTTCTATGCGTTTAATGCATATTGTCCAATAGGGATCCAAAATGAATTAAGGAATAATTCTTACAAATGTTGAGTTAACCAGTTATCTTGAACACATACCTAAATTAACTATTACACTTACTTACTTTTTCTTTTATAAGATGTAAATGATATTTTATTACCATTTGGATTTGTGTTATTATGATTAACACTATTAGATTTAAAATGTTTATTTTTTAAAAAATATTTTTAATGTTTATTTACTTTTGAAGGAGAGAGAGTGGGGGTGCAGAGAGAGAGGGAGACACAGAATCTGAAGCAGGCTCCAGGCTCTGAGCTGTCAGCACAGAGCCCGACGCGGGGCTCGAACACACAAACCAAAAGATCATGACCTGAGCCGAAGTCAGATGCTCAACCGACTGAGCCACCCAGGCGCCCCTAGATTTAAAATGTTTATTAGCTGATATTCCTTCTCTGACTCAATGTACCTTATTGATGAGGTTTACAAAGTATATGATATGCATATACATATATAAACACATATATACACACATATTAATCTCATTTATGACACTCATTATATATTTTATGTGTAATTTCATACATTAATAGATTTTCTACTTTGCCATACTCTTTGTAGCATCTGTTTTGGATCAGTTCTAGATTTAAAATGCATTCTAACATGTGGAAGAAATATTCCCTTTACTCTTTTTTTTTTCTTAAAAATTATTTATCATCAAGATGGTTGCTTAGAAAGACTAGTGAATGAGAGAAAATAAAAAAATGACTGGAAAAGAAAAAGACAAGGAAAAAATAAAAAACTGTTGGAATAAAAAAGGGTATGAACAAACACATGCTACAGGGATTTTAAAAAGAATATTGTGAACAACTTTCTGCCAATTGGAAAATGTAGACAAAATAGACAATTTCCTATAAATATAAATTGAATTTATTAAAACTGACTCAAAATAAAATAGAAAACTTGAAACATGGGGGAAAAAAACACCCTGAATTAGGAGTTTATAATGAATGTACAATCAATAGCGTAGCTAAATACATGGATAAAAAGTTAACCAACTTATATGTAGCTTCTGAATCATAGGGTTAGTTTCTAGGTTAAGCACCAGGACGTACTGAATTCCTAAAACTTGATCTAAAACTGATTTTATTACAATTTGAAAAAGCCCCATGATGCCCCTCTTTCTCTAGTGCCCTAATGCTACAGACTGAATATATCCTTCCAAAATTCACATGCTGATCCCCAATGTGATGATGTTAAAAGGAGGGGTCTTTGGGAGGTGATTAGGAGTGAAGCTCTTGTGAATGGAATTAGTGCCCTTATAAAAGAGGCCCCAGAGAGGAGATTCCTTATCTCTTTCTCCATGTGAGAACACAGGGAGGTGAAAAACAAAACAAACAAAAACCAAAACAACAAAAAACACAAAAACCAAACCAGAAGCAATGGCCATCTAAGAACCAGGAAGTGGGTGCTCGCTAGATACTGAATCTGCTGGTAAATTGATCTTGGACTTCCTAGCCTCCAGAATTGTCAGAAATAAATATTTGTTGTTTTTAAGCCAACCAGTTTATAGTATTTTTGTTATAGCATAATAATATGCTATTATGTTACAGGTGTTTTGTGTAGAACACCTAAGTATGTGCTGATTTTGCTTAATGGTTAATCTAGGGTTAACTCTCTCTCACAGTAGAGATATAGTTTACCTGGATTACCATTTAATACTATCCATGTTATACTCTATGGTATGCACTGAAAGTCTATGTCTCCCCAAAATTCATATGTTGAAGCCCTAACCCCAAATGTAATAATATTGGGAGGTTGGACCTTTGGGAAGTAATAAGGTCATGACAGTAGAGCCCTCATCAGTGAGATTAGTGCTTTTATAAAGAGTCATGAAAGAAATCATCTCTCTCTGCCATGTGAGCATGCAAGAAAAAGGTGGCCATTGTTAACCAGGAAGAGGTCTTCACCAAGAACTTGACCTGCTGGTACCCTGATCTCCACCTTCCAGCCTCCAGAACCAGGAGAAATAAATATCTGATGTTTCAGCCACCCAGTGTGTGGTATTCTGTTAGAGCAGTCTGAACAGACTAAGACACTACACCATACTAGTAGGAGAACTAGTAGGAGGGTGTATGAATATCCATGCTCTGAAATATATTTGCACTTTTACAATTAAAATATTCAAGTGATCCAATAGGAGAAGGGTACCCAAAATCTAGCCTTGATATTGTGTCATTTACTTACTGAGGGTTTTTCTTACTGTTCTATTGAAATATGCATCAGGATGCTTTCAACTGAAAGTAATAGAAAAACCAAGCAAAGCAATTTGACTCAAACAATAAAAAACCGACCAGCTGGCATTTACATGAGGTCCAGGGATGGGGCAGGCTCCAGGGTTGGTTGGTTGAGCAACTCACTTGTGTCATCAAGAACACAGCTTCTTTCCCTTTCTTTGCTCTATAACCACAGCATCTGTATCAATCCATGTCTGGTTTCCCCTCCAGGTTGGAGGACAGCTACCAACTACAATAAAGCTTGCTTACTCCTTTATTTACATCCAGCAGATGAGAGAAATTGCCTCTCCCTAAGCCACCAAAAGAGGAAGTCTTTATCTTCAGTTTTTGGGGACGAATTTACGTTTCCCCAAAAACAATGGTAGGGCTAGGTCCTTGAAACAATCACTGGCTCCCATCCAAGTACTAACCAGGCCCTACCCTGCTTAGCTTCCGAGATCAGATGAGATCGGGCGTGTTCAGGGTGGTATGGCCATAGACATGAAAAGCCCACAGCTAATATCATCCTCCATGGGGAAAAGCTGAGAGCTTTCTCCCTGAGATCAGGAACACGACAGGGATGTCCACTCTCACTGCTGTTGTTTAACATAGTGTTGGAAGTGCTAGCATCAGCAACCAGACAACAAAAGGAAATCAAAGGCATCAAAATTGGCAAAGATGAGGTCAAGCTTTCACTTTTTGCAGATGACATGATATTATACATGGAAAGCCCGATAGACTCCACCAAAAGTCTGCTAGAACTGATACATGAATTCAGCAAAGTTGCAGGATACAAAATCAATGTACAGAAATCAGTTGCATTCTTATACACTAATAATGAAGCAACAGAAAGACAAATCAAGAAACTGATCCCATTCACAATTGCACCAAGAAGGATAAAATACCTAGGAATAAACCTAACCAAAGATGTAAAAGATCTGTATGCTGAAAACTATAGAAAGCTTATGAAGGAAATTGAAGAAGATATAAAGAAATGGAAAAAGCATTCTGTGCTCATGGATTGGAAGAATAAATATTGTTAAAATGTCAATACTACCCAAAGCTATCTACACATTCAATGCAATCCCAATCAAAATTGCACCAGCATTCTTCTCGAAGCTAGAACAAGGAATCCTAAAATTTGTATGGAACCACAAAAGGCCCCGAATAGCCAAAGTAATTTTGAAGAAGAAGACCAAAGCGGGAGGCCTCATAATCCCAGACTTTAGCCTCTACTACAAAGCTGTAATCATCAAGACAGCATGGTATTGGCACAAAAACAGACACATAGACCAATGGAATAAAATAGAAACCCCAGAATAGACCCACAGAAGTATGGCCAACTAATCTTTGACAAAGCAGGAAAGAATATCCAACGGAAAAAAAGTCTCTTTAACAAATGGTGCTGGGAGAACTGGACAGCAACATGCAGAAGGATGAAACTAGACCACTTTCTTACACCATTCACAAAAATAAACTCTAAATGGATAAAGGACCTGAATATGAGACAGGAAACCATCAAAACCCTAGAGGAGAAAGCAGGAAAAAACCTCTCTGACCTCAGCCGCAGCAATTTCTTACTTGACACATCCCCAAAGGCAAGGGAATTAAAAAGCAAAAATGAACTATTGGGACCTCATGAAGATAAAAAGCTTCTGCACTGCAAAGGAAACAATCAACAAAACTAAAAGGCAACCAACGGAATGGGAAAAGATATTTGCAAATGACGTATCGGACAAAGGGCTAGTATCCAAAATCTATAAAGAGCTCACCCAACTCCACACCCAAAAAACAAATAATCCAGTGAAATGGGTAGAAGACATGAATAGACACTTCTCTAAAGAAGACATCCGGATGGCCAACAGGCACATGAAAAGATGTTCAGCGTCGCTCCTTATCAGGGAAATACAAATCAAAACCACACTCAGGTATCACCTCACGCCAGTCAGAGTGGCCAAAATGAACAAATCAGGAGACTCTAGATGCTGGAGAGGATGTGGAGAAACGGGAACCCTCTTGCACTGTTGGTGGGAATGCAAACTGGTGCAGCTGCTCTGGAAAACAGTGTGGAGGTTCCTCAAAAAATTAAAAATAGATCTACCCTATGACCCAGCAATAGCACTGCTAGGAATTTACCCAAGGGATACAGGAGTGCTGATGCATAAGGGCACTTGTACCCCAATGTTTATAGCAGCACTCTCAACAATAGCCAAATTATGGAAAGAGCCTAATGTCCATCAACTGATGAATGGATAAAGAAATTGTGGTTTATTTACACTATGGAATACTACGTGGCAATGAGAAAGAATGAAATATGGCCTTTTGTAGCAATGTGGATGGAAATGGAGAGTGTTATGCTAAGTGAAATAAGTCATACAGAAAAGGACAGATTCCCTATGTTTTCACTCCTATGTGGATCCTAAGAAACTTAACAGAAGACTATGGGGGAGGGGAAGGAAAAAAAAAAAAAAGAGGTTAGAGAGGGAAAAAGCCAAAGCATAAGAGACTCTTAAAAACTGAGAACAAACTGAGGGTTGATTGGGGTGGAAGGGAGGGATGGTGGGTGGGTGATGGGTATTGAGGAGGGCACCTGTTGGGATGAGCACTGGGTGTTGTATGGAAATCAATTTGACAATAAATTTCATATATAAAATTCTTTTTTAATTATAAAGAAACAATCAATCAATCAATCACTGGCTTCCTAACCAGGGCACATCAATGGAGCTCAAGTCAGTTCCTGGAAGTTCACTGCTGCCTTACAATGGGAAGGGGGAGCACATGTTGAGGAGTCAAACACTCTCCATCCACTACAAAAGATTTGCTCAGAAAACACTCATGTTTTCACTGGTGATACTTGATTGCACATTCATTTTGGAGTTTGCTAAGACAAAAGGAATTACAGTGTTTCTTCCAGTTAGTGTCTGAAGTAGATCTTTGCAAAGGTTATGTGTCAGTTTGAGATTGCTGTTACATTTCACTGGGTTTATAAAGAAACAAGACTCAAACATAAACAAAAAGGGTAAACTGATTTTTTTCAACTTAATCGGGAAAAAAAGTCAGTTGTTAAGATAAATCATTTTAAGCTAAAAGTTATAGCTAAATATTAAGGGCAATGAGCATGTCCAAAGACACACAGGAGAGAGCCTTTCGATCCAAGCAAGACCCTTCTCCTGACAATCTAAGTTTGTCCTATGCCACAGCGCATAAACATATACATGTTTATACACATATATCCAGTTTTATAACTGGATATAAAATCTGTTAGATATAAGATACAAAATCTGTTAGAAAGCATCAATGTGCTTTATCTGTAGGAAGTTTATCAGTGTGATGGCATCTACATGTATAGAATACATAGCATTTTCTCTCTGTAAAATTTGTATGAGGGAGTAATATATGCACATTGCAACAAAACTCAATGAGCATCAATAAGTAGACAGTAAAAGAAAAACAAAGTCTCCTTCTCAATTTCTCCAAGAGTCCTCCCCCCTCCAAAGGCCTAGGTTATCGCTTTCTTCTTTGTCCTTCCCCAGATAGTTTAGATATATGAAAACGCACATATATCCTTTTTAAAAATACAAATGGGGGCACCTGGGTGGCTATGTTGGTTAAGCACTCGGCTCCTGATTTCAGCTCAGATCATGATCTCACGCTTCATGGAATCGAACCCCCCATCAGGACTCACTAACCTGCTCGTGAACAGCGTGGAGCCTGCTTGGGATTCCCCTCTCCTCTCTCCCCCTCTCTCTGCCCCTCCCCTGCTCGTGTGCATGTGCACACTCTCTGTCTCTCAAAATAAACTTTAAAAAGATACAAATGGGAACATATGCCACCAACAGTTCCGTACTCTGCACATTTTCATTCAACAATTTATTCACACGTCTAGAGTGACCTAAATCTTGAACAGTGGCATGAATTCATCTTATGACCTTAGAGGTGAAGTGAGGGCAGCATTTGAGCTTAGGCAAAAAAAAAAAAAAAAAAAAAGTAGGAAGGAGTTCTCCAATACTCAGGCAGGGACGATGCAATAAATAGGAGGTCTGGAGGAAAATGCCACAGCACTGGAAGTAAGGGGAAAAATCTGCCTCTGCCTGCGACAGGTATGCTGTTTTGTTTCTGAAATTCCACATCTGAGTGAAATCGTATTTTTTGTCTTTCTCTGACTTATTTCACTTAGCATAATACTCTCTAGCTCCATCCAGGTCATTGCAGATGGCAAGGTTTCACGCGTTTTTACGGCTAACATTCCATTTTATGTATACACCACATCTTCTTCATCTGTTCATCAGTCAATGGACATTTGGGCCCTTTCCATACTTTGGCTACTGTTGACAATGCTATCATTAAACATCGAGGTGCACGTATCCCTTCAAATCAGCATTTTTGTATCCTTTGGGTAGCTACCTAGTAGTGCAACTGCTGGATTGTAGAGTAGTTCTATTTTTAACTTTTTGAGGAGGCTCCATACTGTTTTCCAGGGTGGGTGCGCTAGTTTGCATTCCCACCAGTAGTGCAAGAAGGTTTCCCTTTCTCCACATCCTCCCAAACACCCATTGCTTCCTGTGTTGTGAATTTTAGCCATTCTGACAGGTGTGAGGTGGTATCTCATTGTGGTTTTGATGTGTATTTCCCTGATGATAAGTGATGTTAAGCATCTTTTTCATGTGTCTCTTTGGAGAAATATCTACTCATGTCTTCTGCCCATTGTTTAACTGGATTATTGGTTGAATGGGCTATTTTTGAACAAAACGCCTTACATCCTCATGTATTATTCGTTTATTCCCTGTTTGAGATTCTCTAATCCACCACTAGATGGACCTGTTTGCTATTCTGTCTTTGGAGAAAAAACCGCTGCAGATTCAGGGAGGTCTTCCTAACAAGGATTTAGATCACTGATCTTAAAACAAGATTTGAGTTTAAAAAAAATAATTCATTCATATGAAATAGTGAATGACACATATTCCTATACTTAAATAATGGTAATGAAAACAAATACCTGTGTGTTAAGCCTCCTGGTTTAAGTAATAAAACACAACCCAATAAATCTGTTAAGCCAACTATACTCCCTCTCTGATCTTCTTCAATTTCTTACCATTCATATGAAACCAACATTCTGAATTATAAACTATTAGCTAATTTTTTAATGTTTATTTAGTTTTGAGAGAGAGAGAGAGGCAGAGAGAGAGAGGGGGACAGAGGCTCCAAGGCAGGCTCTGCACTGACAGCAGAGAGCCTGACGCGGGGCTCGAACTTACCAACGGCAAGATCATGACCCAAACTGAAGTTGGACGCTTAACTGGCAGAGCCACCCAGGCGCCCCGATTATCAGCTACTTTTAAAAATTCTCTCTCAAAAATAAATGTTAAAAAAATTTTTTAAATTAGTTTTACAATCCATGATGTATCACTCAACAGCATAATGTTTGATTTTTCTAGGTCTTGAAACTTACATAAAAGAACTTCCATTATATGCATTTCAAATGCTTTTCTCACTCTTCATTCTATTTCTGGGATTCATCCGTGTTGGTACGAATAGGTCTAGTGCTTTTTCAAACTGCTCTATGATATGCTGCTGTACAAGTAGACTAGAATTTGTTTATCCGTGTTAAGGATTTTAGACTTGCTTTGTTTCATTCAACACTGTGATTTCAAGATTCTCATTTTCATTATGCAGACAAAATTTAGACAGACTAAACACTGTTGATATGTAATCTGTATATAGTAATTCCAATATCAATGTTGGGAGTCTGATCCTTCAATTTATTATTATTTTTCTTTCCTGTTGACTTTCATTTACTTGGGCTTGTTTCTTCATGGGCTTTAGTAATTAAGAAAAAAACTGTGAGTATATGTTGCTTGGTGGAAATTCCTTTTTAAAAACATTTTTTCATGTGTATTTATTTTTGAGAGAAAGAGAGACAGAGTACGAGTGGGGGAGGGGCAGAGAGAGAGGGAGACACAGAATCCGAAGCAGGCTCCAGGCTCTCAGCTGTCAGCACAGCCCCAAGCGGGGCCCAAACTCACAAACCCCAAGATTGTGACATGAGCCAAAGTCGGGCACTTAACCAACTAAGCCACCCAGGCGCCCTGGAAATTCTCTTAAAAT
Source organism: Leopardus geoffroyi (assembly GCF_018350155.1). Taxonomy (NCBI): domain Eukaryota; kingdom Metazoa; phylum Chordata; class Mammalia; order Carnivora; family Felidae; genus Leopardus; species Leopardus geoffroyi. Next base: position 18,489,399 of record NC_059329.1, read on the forward strand.
AGTGTTTTGCTTTTGTTTTCTCCCCCGCGCTAATATATATGCTTAATTAACTGCAAGGAGCTCTCCATTTTTCTTATTGGAAATTATTTCACCCAGTGCTCTGTTTGGATAATAGTCTCTGTCTTTAGCAATGATGAGGCAAGTATGCTTTCTTTTGGGCAAGGAAATCCACGATTATCATCTTCTCCAAAGATGAATATTTTAGAAAGCCTGGTGGCAAAGCTACTGCCATCTTTCACACGAGTCACATCAAGAGCAGCTTGTCTCTCTCTATTGGTGTCCCAGGTTAGCACGTTCAGTCAACGTACACAGGCTGGCGGAACTTGATGAAATGCCTAATTGATTTGGTCAAGCTCCAAATCAATCAAGAAGATGTCAGTCTGGGTGGTACCTACAAAGATTTTTCTCATTTCATAGAACTTATACTTGGCCTCCTCCGGCATAGTTTGATGAACAGCAACATGACCCTTGGGTCATAGATTCGATGCAAATTCTCACCACTATTGTCAATATTGAAGACATCCATAAAACTAGTAGGGTATCCTGTGTCAGTATACAGCCTGCCATCAATCTTAAGGAACACTGCAGGTAGATCTCCTTCTTCTCCTTTCAGAGCACACTTGAGTCTGTTCTTCAGTAAAATAACGAGAGGGCCCAGCAGATGCACAAAGGACATAAACCTCAGTTAGTATGTCTAGCATCCAAGGCTTTGGAGCTGCTACATGCTTCAAGACCATGAGTCATGACTGTTCTGGGTACAGAAAGAGCTGAAATCCATGTTTTATATCAATTATACAGGGAAGATTTGCTTTGCTCCTGCCAGGCATATAGGGACAATACCAACCTATGGTTACTTTAAAGTGAAATCTGGCTTGGTGGTATTCAGACCACACAGGTAGAGTGAATTCTGTCCCCAAAAGCAAGAGTGTATGCTTGTGGTTCAAACTTCTCAAGTAGATTCTTTTTCTCTTTTCCTACTCAACATACAGCCAACCTAAACAGGTAAGTTCCCCTTTGAGTGGTCAGTTTCTACATCAACCCTTTTTAGAGTTCCAACTTCTGTTAGAATCTTGGATTCTACCTCCTACCCTTCCTTAGATCCTGACTTTGCCTCCTGTCTACTAGAGGTCATTAAAATCCAAGTTCCAGGCCTTCCAACTTTGACTCACAAAAGATTGTTACTGCTATCCTAACAATACCAACAAATCAGATAAGCTACAAAATCAGTTTTTAAACCTACCAAGGAGATCGGGGCGCCTGGGTGGCGCAGTCGGTGAAGCGTCCGACTTCAGCCAGGTCACGATCTCGCGGTCCGTGAGTTCGAGCCCCACGTCGGGCTCTGGGCTGATGGCTCAGAGCCTGGAGCCTGTTTCCGATTCTGTGTCTCCCTCTCTCTCTGCCCCTCCCCCGTTCATGCTCTGTCTCTCTCTGTCCCAAAAATAAATAAAGGTTAAAACTGGCAAAAAAAATAAAATAAAATAAAAAAATAAACCTACCAGAGACCTGAGGACAGAAAATAAACCTAACTACACTAAAATCTAGAGGGTAAAGAGTCCTTCCCTTAACAGTCAAGACCTATAGATGTTTCATCCTAGCAGAGAAGCTGAAAGATGAAAGGAATGCATCATAGCAGGTGATAGGGTGAAGCCAGCCACATTTTCATGAATTTTTAATGACTGCAAGTGAACTAGCATGATGAACTAGAATCCCGAGGAGCCCCAGCCACAGAGTATGCACCTACCTGCTATCGACCATTGGCCCTCACCAAGGGCACATGGATCATATGCTAAAGGCTGCGACAGTGCAGAAGGGCTTGGAGAGACCCCGTATAAGGTGCTCAGATCTTTCCTAAGTAAATAGAATGCCCAGTGAAGTATACGAGCAAGGCAGGAAGAGGAGAGAACTCTTTCTCAGTCACTTTGGAGTGCAGAGCAGCAACTGCCAAAGACTGAAAGAAGAGTAGAGCAGAGAGAGCTCTCCTTGAGTATATAAAGATAGGGATGGAACTAAATAGCAAATAGAAATTTCTGGTGACTCAAAAAGCTAGAATACAGGCTGCGAAGCAGAAAGAAATCTCTCATGGTCCACAAAGCTGGTATCTAGGCTGTAAATTAACAACGAAATTTCTGAGGTCTTACAGGTACTTACTTGGTGTCTCTGCAGGGCTAGGGATTCTAGGCATTCTGACAGAAGGGCTGAGCAATTTTCTGGGGAAGAGACCATTTCCTTTAGCCTCTACTATTCTTTTATACACTGTGCAATGTACAATTAAAACTATGACATCTACAGGGGCGCCTGGGTGGCTCAGTCGGTTAAGTGTCCGACTCTGGCTCAGGTCATGATCTCACGGTCCGTGAGTTCAAGCCCCGCGTCGGGCTCTGTGCTGACAGCTCAGAGCCTGGAGCCTGTTTCAGATTCTGTGTCTCCCTCTCTCTGACCCTCCCCTGTTCGTGCTCTGTCTCTCCCTGTTTCAAAAATAAATAAAACGTTAAAAAAAAAACAAACTATGACACCTACAAAGAAACAAGCAAATGAAACTTACAATCATGAGAGGAAAGAAGCAGACCAAGAGATGAATCAGATATTGGAATTATGAGACAAGGACTCTAAAATAACCATGAAAACATGTTAAAGGATCTAATAGGAAAGCTGGACAACATTCATAAACATACGGGGAATCTCAGCAGAGAGAATGAAACAATAAAAACGATCAAATGGAAGTGCTAGAAATGGGAAACATAATATCCTAGTGAAGAATCCATTCGAAGGGATCAGAAGCAGCCTGGACACATGGAAGAAAATGACCTAAGACTTAAAGATAGTAGAAATTATATAAACCAAAATACAGAAATTGGACAGAAAATGCAATGAATATCTGCAATCTATGAGACATATATGAACTGGAGTACCAGAGAAAAAGAAGAGAATGGAGCAGAAGAAATTGTTAAAGACGCAATGGCTGAGAGTTTAACAGAATTGTTGAAAGATGTCAATTAGCAAACTCTAAGCGTGTATGCACACACGTGCGCATACACACACACGCACACACACACAGTACCCAGCACATCTAGGCACATCAGACTCAAGCTGCTGAAAACCAAGATAAAATTTCAAACCAGCCACATGTATTATACATAGGGAAACAACAGTGAGAAATACTGCTGACTTCTCATTGGAAACCAGGTGGGCCAGAAGACAATAGAAAGGCAACTTTTAAATACTTGAAAGGAAAAAAATACATCCTCCAAAAGCAACTGAAAAGTATGTTTTCAGACAGACAAAAGTGGAGAGATTTCATCCCCAGAAGAGCTGCATTGCAATAAATACTAAAATAAATAATCCTAAAATTTGTATGGAAATAACCAAAGTAATCATGAAAAAGAAAAACAAAGCTTAAGGTATCACAACTCCAGATTTCAAGACATACTACAAAGCTGTAATAATCGAAACAGTATGGTACTGGCACAAAACAGACACATAGATCAATGGAACACAATAGAAAGCCCAGAAATAAACCCATGATTATATGGTTAATTAATCTTTGACCACGGAGGCAATAATGTGCAATGGAAAAAAATAGTCTCTTCCACAAATGGTGCTGGGAACACTGGACAGCTACATGCAAAAGAATGAAACTGGCCCACTTTCCTAACCATACACAAAAGTAAATTTTAAATGTATTAAAGACCTAAATGTGAATCCTGAAACCATAAAAATCCTAGAGGAGAGTAGTACAGGTAGTAATTTCTCTGACATCAGCCATAGCAACATTTTTCAGGATATGTCTCCTGAGACAAGGAAAGCAAAAGCAAAAATAAGCTATTGGGACTACATCACAATGAAAAAGCTTCTGCACAGCAAAGCAAACAACCAACAAAACTAGACAATCTACTGAATGGGAGAGATATTTGCCAAGGACATATCTGATGAAGGGTGAGTATCTAAAATATATACAGAACTGATAAAATTCAACACCAAAAATCAAATGATTCAATTAAAAGATGGGCAGAAGACATGAACAAACATTTCTCCAAAGAAGACATACAAAATGGCCAACAGACACATGAAAAGATGCTCAGCACCATTAATCATCAGGGGAATGCAAATCAAAACTACAATGAGATATCATATTACACCTGTTGAATGGCTAAAATAAAAAGCATAAGAAACAACAAGTGTTGATGAGGATCTAGAGAAGAAAGATCCCTCTTGAACTGTTGGTGGGAATGTAAACTGGTGCAGCGATTGTAGAAAATAGTATGGAGGCTCCTCAAAAAATTAAAGATAAAATTACCATATGATCCAGTAATTACACTACTGGGAATCTGCCCAAAGAATACTAAAACACTAATTCAAAAGGATATAAACACCCCTATGTTTATTGCAGTATTGCTTACAATAGCCAAACTAGGGAAGTAGACCAAGATAAAGAAGATGTGAGGTATCTGTATACATAAATGGAATATTATTCAGCCATAAAAATAATGAAATCTTGCCTTTTCAACAACATGGATGGAGTTAGAGAATATAATGCTAAGCAAGATAATTCAAAGAAAGACAGATGCCATTATAATTTCACTCATATGTGGAATTTAAGAAACAAATGAGCGAAGGGGAAAAAAGGAGACAGATCAAAACGCTGACTCTTAACTACAGAGAACAAACAGATGATTACTGGAGGGAAGGTGAGTGAGGGGGGATGGGTGAAATAGGAGAAAGAGATTAAGAATACACTTTATCTTTTTTTTAATGAAATGTTTACTTGTTTGAGAGAACGAGCGTGAACACGTACACACACACCCACATGAGCAGGGGAGGGGCAGAGAGAGAGGGAGACAGAATCCCAAGTAGGCTCCACATCGACAGCAGAGAGCCCAAAGCAGGGCTCCATCTCACTAACAGTGAAATCATGACCTGAGCCGAAACCAAGAGTCAGACACTTAACTGTCTGAGCCACCCAGGCGCCCCTACACTTATCTTGATGAGCACTGAGTAATGTACGGAATTGTTGAATCACTACATTGTACACCCGAAACTAAGACAACAGTGTATGTCAACTACACTAGAAATAAAATTTTTAAAATTAAAAACTAAAAGACCCTGGACTACTTAAAGCAAAAGATAGCATTTTGTACCGTTTACAGCACACGTAGGAATAAAACACACAAAAAGTGCAATGTTGTCTAAGAAGCGATAAATAACATTGTAAGGTTCTTTTATTACTTAAAAGTAGTACAAGACTACTTGAAAATAAACTATACTAAGTTAGAGATGTATATTTTAATCTTTAAAACACCACTAAAAATGTCCCCAAACAGATATAAAAAATACTCAGTTCAAGTCCGCCAGCAGCTGCATAGCAATGAATGCATCAGGGAATGATGGGTGGGGGCTGGGTGCAGTGGGCAGGGGGGTTCAGGGGCTGTGGGTACACAGCAGCAACAGATCACTAATATACATGGAGATCCCCTTTCCAGTTTACTAATATCCCAGAGTTCACTAATAATCACCATGCTAATTTTAGGGTGTTACAATTTGGCTGCTGAAATTCAACAAGATATTCGTTTTCCTGACTCGCAGCTAGCAACCTCAGATCAATCACTGTGAACAGAAATGCCTTTCCTCATCGAAGTTACATACTTGTGTTGCTGTTGCCTGTATGCTTAGTCTGCAACTTTCTCAACGTTATCAATTACTCTTCTGTCTCTGGCTCGCTCTTGGATTTTCCTATAGTCTGAAAGAAAGAGCTAGCATTCCGGCACCATGTTATTTTACTGTCACATCACCAATTGCTCTAGCTTGGTGGATACTTTCTAGAACAACCAAGAAAAGATGACAATGTCTTAACCAACTTCTTTTCTGGGCACAGAACAAGCTCTGCTAGCTTTCCCACCTTGGATGGAGGGTTCTTCCTTGAAGTCCTCTCATCCACTTTGACTTAATCAGTTTTATATATATTTCTTAATGTATTTATTTTTGAGAGACAGAGAGAGAGAAACAGAGCGTGAGCAGGGGAGGGGCAGAGAGACAGGGAGACACAGAATCCCAAGCAGGCTCCAGGCTCTGAGCTGTCAGCATAGAGCCCGATGCGGGCCTTGAACTCGCGAACCATGAGAGATCATGACCTGAGCTGAAGCTGGATGCCTGACTGAGCCATCCAGATACCCCTATGTTTTCTTTTTAAAAAATCAGCATAAAATTCATGTAAGATTAATCATTTTAAAGCGTACAATTCGGTGACATTTAGTACATTCACAGTGTTGTGCAACCATCACTTTTATCTAGTTCAAAAACATTTCCATCACCCCAAAAGGAACCTCATATCCATTAAGCAGCCACTCTTCGTTTTCTCCTTCTTCCAGCCCCTTGCAACCGCTCATCTGCTTTCTCTCTGTGGACTTACCTACCCTTTTATTTATTTTTTTTTAATTTTTTTTTTTCAACGTTTATTTATTTTTGGGACAGAGAGAGACAGAGCATGAACGGGGGTGGGGCAGAGAGAGAGGGAGACACAGAATCGGAAACAGGCTCCAGGCTCTGAGCCATCAGCCCAGAGCCTGATGTGGGGCTCGAACTCACGGACCGTGAGATCGTGACCTGGCTGAAGTCGGACGCTTAACTGACTGCGCCACCCAGGCGCCCCTCTACCCTTTTATTTTCTATAAACTTTACTTATATATTGTATATAAATTAAATCTATGTGATCTCTTGTGTCTGGCTTCTCTCACTTAGATTCAGTTCCATATTTTATGGTCATTTTCAACAGACCATCTCAAGTATTGATTTTGCATTAGCTATTACTTTTTGGAAGCAAGTAATGAAACACATTTGAACCCATCCCTAGATCAGCAGAACAAAGTCTCATTATGGTGGAACACTTTTCAGATATTCCCATTATTTTGTACAACACGCTTTGTCTACAGAATGCTGATGCAATGTGCTATAGTGTTTCTTACGCCTCAGAGAACGTGAAGAGCTCCTTCAACTTTTGCTTGCAGACAGGCACACACCCTATATTACTTGGTGGATACAAACTGTTGCAATGTGAATGATGTCTTTCCACAAGATGTTCTCAATATTGTTTCGGTCTATTTCAAATGTGGTGGCTTGGGATTTCTAGATTTGCAATTTCCTATTTCACCCTTTCTAACATTCCTTGTCAATGGTGACCTAACACAAGCCCACAAAACTAACCCAAGAAATGGTTCATTGTTAGCCTTTCCCTAAGTGTGTTTTCCAGAATGTTCTTCAGACACTAAGGGGAAAACCAGAGTAGTTAACACTGTTGATAATGCTGGCCTAAGTTAAAGGATGGTGTCTTTATTGCAGGTTTTCTCAGACTCCTTAATATAAGTATACGTACTGTAATTCTCTAAGAATGAGTCAGAGTTTTGGGGAGACTTGGTGGCTCAGTCAGTTGATCAGGTCATGATCTCAGGGTTCATGAGTTTGAGCTCTGCCTGCATCAGGCTCTGCTGTCAGCACAGAACCTACTTTTGGATCCTCTGTCCACGCACCCCGGCCCCCCCCCCCCCCCCCCCGCCGCGCCGCCCCGCTCTCTCTGCCCCTCCTCTGCTTGTGTTCTCTCTCAAAAATAAATATTTTTTTTTAAAAAGAACAAGTTAGAGTTTTAAGATTTTCTCAAATGTATCTGGCTGTAAAATCCTTTACTGACCAACTGCATCATAGCACCAACATCCCACAGAACATTTGGGGAAATACTTATGCAATGTGGTGGATTGTCTGCTGTCAACTGAGGACCTTTTCCTTCAACTTTTTATGTTGTCAGCCAAAAGGTCTCTTTCAGCATGTTTTAGAAGCTTCCTTCTTATTGTTGATTCTAATATCCCCTAGCAGTTGGATGTGCCTTATTGATGGAGGAATCATCACTCTTCCCGCCAAATTTGGAAGCATATTCGTTACATTCCTGAGGATCTCTTTCTGGGGGCGGGGCGGGGGTAGATTTGGCCCATACAAGGCACTCGTAGGACACCTGAAGAACAGGTGAGGAAGCCATTATTTACACCAGAACTGGCACGTGGACTTGTGGGCAGAGGGCAGACAGAAGGTTTGCAGTAGCTTCCAGGAGCCTTTTGTGAATTTCCTGTGTCAGTACTGTAGGTAGCTAACATTATCTATGGCAGCTTCCCGTGATTCTATGGTCTCTACCTTTCTGGAACCCTGACCTTTACTCCATCCAGATATTCCTGAAATTTTTCAGGTATCTAAATACATGTATTAAATCCCTTCTTGTCAAATATCTGTTTTCTGATTTCCTGTCTGAATCCTAACTAATAACTAGTTTGCTGTCGGTATTGGTTCCAAGAAACAGATCCTTAAGAATTGACCATAGAGAATTAGTTTTCTTTCCCGATTATACATGTAATCAGGGATGACCTTCCTAGCAGAAATGACACTAGTAATCCATGGAATTCAGTGAGAAGTAACTATTAAAAATCATTACTGGGGCACCTGGGTGGCTCAGTCGGTTAAGTATCCAACTTCAGCTCAGGTCATGATCTCACGGTTCATGGGTTTGGGTCCTGCATTGGGCTCTGTACTAACAGCTCAGAGCCTGGAGCCTACCTCAGATTCTCCCTCTCTCTCTGCCCCTCCACTACTCGTGTTCTCTCTCTCTCTCTCTCTCTCTCTCCCTCTCTCTCTCTCCCTCTCCCTCTCTCCTTCTCTCTCTCAAAAGTAAATAAACATTAAAAAAAATCATCACTTATAGTTAAAACAACAGGACCTTCAGGTGGAAATGAGGAGTGTAATAACTACAAGGGTGGGCTAGGTGCTTCGGACTAAACATCCCACAGAAGCAAAAGGACAAGCTCACTTCTTTAAAATCTTGGGTCAAAGCACTCTTAGAGCACCAAAGAACATCCAAGAGCCCCTTGGAAAAGTCTCCTATCCCTTGTAGTCTTGGGGGTTGATATTTCCAAAAAAAACCCAAAAACCCAAAACAAAACATAACCAGATTTAAATTGATACTTATTGCAAAATTACAATACAGACTGTGGTCACAGCCTTGTCAAGTCTCTTACATCAAATTTTGGGTGTTAATTGAAAAAAATGGGATCTTGAATGAAATGATGACATTTGTATGCACTTCAATGACTGTGACACTTGAATATCTGTATACTTCCCTTCCAGTAGAATTAGCCCATTTTCCCATCAAAGGTTAGCCTCTCAGGCTTGAAGATCCCATAATTTTCTCACTTAAAGTAGATTCGGGCTCTCCTCAAATGCACCCCCACCATCTCACATTGCATTTAGACATATAATTAGAGTCATAGCCCATCACAATCTAGGACAGGGGTTGGCTTTTTTTTTTTTTTTTTTCTTAAAAAGCCACATTGTATTTTTTAAATTTTTTTAATGTTTGTTTATTTTTGAGAGAGACAGAGCATGAGTGGGGGAGGGGGAGAGAAAGAGGGAGACACAGAATCTGAGGCAGACTCCAGGTTCCGCGCTGTCAGCACAGAGCCTGTCGTGGGGCTCAAACCCACAAGCAGCGAGATCATGACCTGAGCTGAAATCTGATGCTCAAACAACTGAGCCACCCAAGCACCCCTTAGAAAGTCACATTGTAAATATTTTAGGCTTGCAGGCCACATAGTCTGTGTCACCACTATTCAACATTGCTGTTGTAGGGCAAAAGCAGATATAAACAATATGTTAAAAAAAAATGGGCATGGTTGTACTCTGATGAAACTTTATTTACAGTAACAAGTAATTCACAAAGCAGAATTTACTAATTCCCCGTCCTACAGGGATACGTACAAGGATGGACCTGGGAAGAGGGAACTTCTACTCATTTGCAGGTTTTTACCTGTACATATGCTATATGTTAATAACAGTTTACTTAAAACAATGATAAGTATGCTGGACTTTCAAGGAAGATGGCAGGGTAGGAAGACCCAGGACTCACCTTGTCCCATGAGTACACCCAGATAACATCCACATCAGTGTAAATGACCCAGAAAACAACCCAAAGACTGGCAGAACAGACTCTCTGCAGACAAATGTAGAGAAGAGACCACATCAAAGAAGGTAGGAAGGGCGGACACTTGCTCCAGAGCCAAACTAACCCATCGAACTGTCTGCAGGAGGGAGGGAAGCCAAGAGTATGGAAAGGGGAGAGGAACAGGCCCCCACCAGGTACCCCAGGCACGGGGGACCTACACCGGAAAGACAAATCCCCGTAGCATTTGGCTTTCCAAACCAGAGGGCCCTACCTTTGTGACTTCTTACAACTAGGGGGGCTTAACACCCAGAACATTAAAAATCACCAAGCTTGGGTCTGGGAGAGCTGAGAGGGTGACAGGAAATGGAGTCCCTGACCCTAAAGAGACAGCACAACAAACAGCCCCACTGAGATACAGCATAGAAAGAGTAATTTGAAAAATGCCTAGGGTTCATAGGAGGGGAATTTATTTGCTAATCTCAGAGCATATGCAAGACAGGCAGGATCTTTGGGAGACTTCTCCAAGAACAAAAGAGCTGGTGGGCACCATTTCCCTCCTCTGCCCTCCAGCCTAGATACATGGATACCTGTGGGAACCAGCTCGGAGTGAACATTCTCCACCCAACTTGCTAACAGTGCACCTGCGCCCATGCTTTCCTGCAGACCCACCCCTCTCCATCCTGGCCTGGGCAGGAATTTCCCAAGGTGGCTGCAGTTTCCCTCCCACAGTAGACTGGCACACCACGCCCCAGCATTCTTCTACAGACACACCAGCTCCAACACATCCTTGGCAGGAGTCCACCCAAAGTGCTGCAACAAGTCTGCCAGCTTTGCCAACAGCCCCACCAGCGACCAGCACCATCCCAAAGTGACTCCTGCTCCAGAGAGGGCAAGATAACCACACACATCAGTCTGACTGTGGGGCTAGCAATGGGCTAGGGGCAAATACCTGGTCCGACTGCAGCCCTGCCCGCCTCCCGCCAACAAAAGCTTCTCAGGAGACAACACAGGGAAAGCGTCCTGTGGTTCAGTGCTACCATAGCTCTGGCAAATGCCTGGTCTGACTCAACTCAAGCCCAGGGTGGTCCCACGCTGGCCCACTAACAACACAGGGACCAGACCCTCCCCACAACAAAGAGAGCCACTGCAGCTGACTAGACTATAGGTAAAAGCAGCTCAGCCACAAGAGCAGTGCCCATGCAACACACATGGGAAATGCCCCTGAAGTGGCAGATTTGGGGAAAGGGGGTACTGCATTACAGGGCACTAGAGGACCTCTTCTTCGTAGACCACCACTTTCAATGTTTTATTTATTTTTGAGACAGAGAGAGACACACAGCATGAGCAGGGGAGGGGCAGAGAGAGAGGGAGACACAGAATCCGAAGCAGGCTCCAGGCTCTGAGATTCAGCACAGAGCCCGACGCGGGGCTCGAACTCACGGACCATGATATCATGACCTGAGCCGAAGTCGGACGCTCAACCAACTGAGCCACCCAGGCGCCCCATAAGACCACCACTTTCAAGAGCAGAAGACGTTCATGAGTTTCGTAACCCATAGAAACAGACACAGAGAGTTAGACAAAATGAGGGGACAAAAGAATATATCTCAAATGAAAGAACAGGCCAAAATCACAGCAAGAGATAAACAAATGGAGATAAGCAATATGCCTAATAGAGAATTTAAAGTAATGGTCAAGGGAGCCTGGGTGGCTCAGTCGGATAAGGTCCAACTCTTGATTTCAGCCCAGGTCATGATCTCACAGTTCAGGGAATCAAGCCCCATGCTATTAGCACAGAGCCTACTTGGGATTCTCTTCTCTCTCTCTGCCCCTCCCCCTGCTCACACTCTCCCTCTCTCTCTCTAAATAAACATTAAAAAAAAATTAAGTAATGGTCATAAAGATACTCATTATGCTTGACAAAAGAGTGGAGGACCTCAGTGAGACCCTCAACAAAGATACAGAAAGTAAAGAAAAAAAAAATCACAGATGAAGAACTCAATAACTGAAATTAAAAATACACTAGATGGAGAGGTGCCTGGGTGGCTGAATCTGTTAAGCGTCTGACTTCAGCTCAGGTCATGATCTCGCAGTCCGTGAGTTTGGGCCCCGTGTCAGGCTCTGTGCTGACAGTTCAGAGCCTGGAGCCTGCTTCGGATTCTGTGTTGCTCTCTCTCTCTCTCTGCCCCTTTCCCGCTCACATTCTGTCTCTGTCTCCCTCTCTCAAAAACAGATAAACATTAAAAATATATATACTAGATGGAATAAGTAATAGACTAGAAGAAGCAGGAAAATGGGTCAGCAACCTCAAGGACACAGCAATGGAAAGCAATCAAGCTGAATGCGAGAGAGAAACAAGAACAACAACAACAACAAACAGACTTAGGGAACTCAGTGACACAATCAAGCATAGTAACATTTGCAATATATTGCAAATCCTAGAAAGAGGAGAGAGAGAGAGAGAGAGAGAGAGAGAGAGAGAGAGAGAAAATGGGGGGTAGAAAATTTATTTGAACAAAAAATAGCTGAAAACTACCCAAACCTGGGAAAGGAAACAGAAATCCAGACCCAAGAGGCACAAAGAACTCCCAACAAAATCAAACCAAGGAGGTATACACCAATACACACAGCAAAAAGTAGTAGTAAAAAGAGAATTTTTAAGCAGCAAAGAGAAAACAGTTACATACAAGAGAAACCCCTTAGGGCTATCAGCTGATTTTTCATCAGAAACTATGCAAGCCGGAAGGGAGTTGCAAGATATATTCAAAGTGATGAATGAAAAGAAAAAAAAAAACTCCAACCAAGAGTAGTCTATCTGGCAAGGCTACCATTCAGAATGGAAGGAAAGAGAAAGTTTCCCAGACAAAAAGGTTGAAGGACTTCATCACCACTAAACCAGACTTCAGGATATGTTAAAGGGAACTCTCGGAGCTGAAAGGAAAGACCGTAAGTAAGGGTAAGGAAAACACAAAAGCAGTAAAATTAAGTATATCTATAAAAAATCAGTCCAAAGGGATTAACAAAATAAAAGGATGTAAAGTATGACACCACATACCTAAAATGTGGGCAGGAGGGGGGAGGAGGAGTAAAAATGTAGTGCTTTTAGAACAGGTTCAAACTTAAGTGACCATCAACTTAATATAGACCGCTATATGCAGAGGTGTTAAATATAAACCTAACGGTAAGCACATATCAAAAACTGCTAACAGATATGCAAAAAAATAAAGAGAAAGGAATCCAAGTATTCCAAGTAAAGAAAGCCAACTAACTGTGAGACAAAAGAGCAAGAAAGGAAAAGAGAACTACAAAAACAACCATAAAATGAGTAGCAACATGGCAATAAATACATACCTATCGATAATTACTTTGAATGTATTCTGAATGAGTATTCAGAATATCCCAACCTAAAAGAGTAAAATTCACATTGTTTTTCAAGCATGCATGGAATATTCTCCAGAACAGATCACAAAACAAATCTCAACAAATTCAAAAAAACTGAACTCATACTATGCATCTTCTCTGACCACAAGGCTATGAAACTAGAAATCAACCACAAGAAAAAATCTGGAATAACACAAATTCATGGAGCTTAAATAACATGCTACTAAACAACAAATGGTTCAACCAAGAAATCAAAGAGGAACTTTAAAAAATACATGGAGGGGAGTCAACAAGGTAGAAAAATAGGGGGACACAAAGTTCCTTCATCCCTCAAACATAGCAGTATTAAGGCCAGAAGTTTTGGAATTCTAGGAATCAAGGCTACAGAGTGACAGAAACATCTCCAGGGGCCCAAGGGGACAACCTGGAGGGCCACAGGTGTGTGCTTGCAAACTTGGAGAGATAAAACAGGTGGTGTAGGCACGGAGGGGAAGGATCCCTTTCTGTGGAGAGATGAAAGGAAGAGAAAGAGAGGCTGTGGAAGTGTAGGGTTGTATCTGGACAAGAGGAAAACCTCCCCAGACCACGGACTGGACCAGGGAATGGAAAAAATGGATAAAGAACCAATTTCTAACTTGCAAATACCCTTAAGAGTGAGGATCCAGGACTGTGGGTCTTCCTCCGGACTGGGGCCAGCTGCCCTGCGCACAAACCTAGAGGGGGAAGGAGCCATCCCAGGGTTCGGAAGTGAGCTCAGAGGCGCAGTTGGAGAGAGCAGTCCCCTCCCTTGAGTGCTTGGGAAGAAGGTATATATACCTGTTCCAAGGACAAAAGACCTTGCAGACACCCGCCAGCCAGAGGCTCTTTGTCAGCTGGGTAGAGTGGCACTACTCCGGAATCAGGGCGTGTGGAGTGGGATCCTTTAAGACGCTGGGGTTTGAATCCCAGGCGAACACATGGGAGGCGCTGGAAACTGTGCAGCAGGAGAAACCAGCTCACTCATGCCCGTGCAGCTCTGTGAGGACAGCCTGAACAGAGTGGTCTGGGACACCCGGTCCGGGGAGGAAAGACTGGGGTGTCACCATTGGTCTCCCCATCACCGAGGTGGGGCTTCAGGGAACAAGACATCAGGCCCACAGCGGAGGGGGGACCTGCTCACACCAAACCCCACCCCTCTGTGCTTGGTAACTGCGGATCTACTGGAGCAAGATTGACACTGATCAAACCAGACAGCCCCTCCTCCAGACCAGCACAGCCACCAGTTCCAAGGCACTGTCAGATATCGGTCCAGTGGCTTTGCATTTTTTGGATCTGATTCTTGGTCAATTCTTACTACATATATATATTCTTGATCAATTATTTATTGGTCAATTGCATCTTGGTCAATTATATTTATATATATATTCTTGGTCAACTCTTATGTATATATATGTGTATATATATATATGTGTATATATGTACATATATATGTGTGTGTATATATATATGTGTGTGTGTGTGTATATATATATTTCTTTTCCTCCTCTTATTTCTTCCCTTCTCTATTCTGGTTGTTGATTTGTTTAGGCAGACATTTTTAATCTATTCTTTTCACACCTCTTCTATATCTCCTTTATTTGCCTGTCTCTCTCTCTCTCTTTCTCTCTCTCTCTCTCTGGATTAAGCCATATAGTTTCTCTGATTCTCTGCCTGGTCAATTTTTTTTTTTCTTTTCTTTTATCTCCACCCCTGTCATTTCTCTCTTTGTATGAGAGATAAGGCTTCTTCCACCACCACCCCTTTTTAAATTTTTTTCAGGGTTACTTCAATGAACAAATCAAAGCACGTCTGGTAGAAGGTCCAAACCACCACTACGAGCAGGGAGATAAAAGGAACCAGAGTCACAACAACAGACAGCATGCAACACACTCCAAAAACACCTCCTGAAGGGCGAGGCCCTGGACAGTGTATGACCCCTTTCTAATATAGTAGTGCTCACAGGTGCAGGACACATAACAAGCTATTAAAACACATAAAGGCCAGAAAAGTAGACAAAATGACAAAACGGACGAATTTTCCTCAAAAGGAATTACAGGAAGAAATAAGAGCTAGAGAACTGCTCAAAACAGATATAAACAATGTATCTGATCAAGAATTTAGAACAATAATCATAAGATTAATGGCTGGGACTGAAAAAAGCATAGAAGACAGCAGAGAATCTATTGCTGCAGAGATCAAGGAACTAATAGCCATGACGAATTAAGAAATGCTGTAAATGGGGTGCAAAATAAAGCAGATATAGTGACAGCAAGGAGCAGGCAGGAGATTAAGTGAAATAGAAGATAAAATTATGGAAAATGATGAAGCTGAGAAAAAGAGAGGAAAGAAAATACTAGACATGAGGGAAGAATTAGAGAACTAGGTGATTCAATGAAACATAATAATATCCATATCATGGGCGTTCCAGAAGAAGAGAGACAGAAGGGGGCAGAAGGTTTACTTGAACAATTTATAGCTGAGGACTTCCCTAATCTGGGGAAGGAAGCCGACATCCAAATCCAAGAGGCACACAGAAATCCCTTCAGATTCAACAAGAATAGGCCTTCTACACAGCATATCATAGTGAAACTGGCAAAATACAAAGATAAAGAGAGAATTCTGAAAGCAGCTAGGGACAAATGGTCCTAAGCCTACAAGGGGAGACACAAAAGGGCAGTAGCAGACCTGCCCACTGAAACTTGGCAGGCCAGAAGGGCCTTTAGTTTAAAATCTAGTTTGTCTGATATAAGTATTCAATGTGCTAAATAGGAAAAATATGCAGCCAAGAATCCAGCAAGGCTGTCATTCAGAATAGAAGGAGACATAAAGGCTTTCCCAGACAAACAAAAACTGAAGGAGTTCATGACCACCAAACCAGGCCTGCAAGAGATCCTAAGGGGGACTCTGTGAGTGGAATGCTGCAAAGACTACAAAGGACCAGAAACATCACCACAAGCATGAAACTTACAGATAACACAATGACACTAAATCCTTATCTTTCAATAATAACTCTGAATGTAAATGGACTAAGTGCCCCAATCAAAAAACATGGAGAACCATCTATCATGCTACTGGAAGTCAAAAGAAAGCTGGGGTAGCCATACTTACATCAGACAAACTAGATTATAAACTAAAGGCTGTAGGGGCGCCTCAGTGGCTCAGTTGGTTAAGCTTCCAACTTTGGCTCAGGTCATGATCTCACAGCTCATGGGTTCAAGCCCTGCATCAGGCTCTTGTGCTGACAGCTCAGAGCCTGAGGCCTGCTTCAGATTCTGTCTGTCTGTCTGACTCTCTCTCTCTGTCCCTCCCCCACTCACGCTCTGTCTCTCTCAAAAATAAACATTAAAAAAGATGTTAAACTAAAGGCTGTAACAAGATGAAGAAGGGCATTATATCATAATTATGGGGTCTATCCATCAAGAAGAGCTAACAATTGTAAATGTATATGCCCCCAACTTGAAGCACCCAAATAAATAAATCAATAAATCACAAACATAAGCAATCTTGCAGGGGACTTTAATACTCCACTAACAACAATGGACAGATCATCTAGACAGAAAATCAATAAAGAAACAATGGCCTTGAATGATATACACTGGACCAGATGGACTTGACAGATATATTCAGAACTTTTCATCCAAAAGCAGAATACACATTCTTCTCGAGTGTACATGGAACATTCTCCAAGATAGATAACATACTGAGTCACAAAACAGCCCCCAATAAATATAAAAGAATTGAAATCATAACATGCATACTTTCAGATCACAATGCTATGAAACTTGAAATCAACCATAAGGAAAAATTTGGAAAGCCTCCAAATGCATGGAGGTTAAAGAACATCCTACTAAAGAATAAGTTAACCAGACAATTAAAAAAGAAATTAAAAATATATGGAAACAAATGAAAACATGACAGTCCAAACCCTTTGGGATGCAACAAAGCAGTCATAAGAGGAAAATCCATTGCAATCCAGGCCTAGATCAAGAAACAAGAAAAATCCCAGATACAAAACCTAGCCACACACCTAAAGGAAGAACTGGACGCAGAACAGCAAAGAAACCTCAAGTCCAGCAGAAGAAAAATAATAAAGATTAGATCAGAAATAAACAATACAGAATGTTTAAAAAAGTAGAAAAGATCAATGAATCTAACAGCAGGTATTTTGAAAAAATAAACAAAACTGATAAACCCCTAGCCAGACTTCTCAAAAAGAAACAAGAGAGGACCCAAAGATAAAAATCACAAACGAAAGAGGAGAGATCACAACCAACACCACAGAAATACGATTATTAGAGAATACTATGAAAAATTATATGTCAACAAACTGGACAATCTGGAAGAAATGGACAAATTTCTACACATCCACACACTACCAAAACTCAAATGAGAAGAAATAGAAAATTTGAACAGACCCATAACCAGCAATGAAACTGAATCAGTTATCAAAAATCTCCCAACAATGGGGGGGGGGGAATCTCCCAACAAGCAAGAGTCCTGGGCCACATGGCTTCCCAGGGGAATTCTACCAAACATTTTAAGCACAGTCAATACCTATGCTTCTCAAGATGTTTCAAAAAATAGAAACAGAAGGAAAGCTTCCAGACTCATTCTATGAAGCTAGCATTACCTCGATTCCCAAACCATACAGAGACCTCACTAAAAAAGAGTGACAGGCCAATATCCCTGATGAACATGGATACAAAAATTCTCAAAAGATACTTGCAAATAGAATTCAACAGTGTATTAAAAGAATTATTCATCATGATCAAGTGAGATTCATTCCTGGACTGCAGGGCTGGTTCAACATTTGCAAATCAGTCAATGTGATACACCACATTAATAGAAGAAAGGGTAAGAACAATATAATCCTGTCAATAGATGTGTGGGGAAATAGGTACTGCTTACATAAATGGGTTAGAAAAAAGCTTAGGGCGGAAAGCCACCACCATGGGGAGAAAGCATCCGATATTAGCTAGTGAGATATTGTAAGGGGATCATTAGTAACTTGTTATATCACCTGCAGGAAATTACTTTCCATCTAACACCAATATACTATTGCACTTTGATCACAAACTCCACTTGCCCCCCAGACCCTTTGCTTCATACACACATAATTTAATGATTACTATCTAATTGTTTTCTTCATGTTCAACCTGTGTATAAGATCTTGTTTTCTTCATGTTCACACATGTGTAAGATCTTGAGTGCTCAATAAATATGGAGACAAAACCCCTGCTCGGGGCTCTTGTCTCCTTCCAGACATTAACCTCTCTTGCATTCAATTCTGGGTCCGCTCTCTTGCTGGACAAGAGACTCATAGTCTGGGACATAGATGCAGAAAAAGCATTTGACAAACTACAGCACCCATTCTTAATAAAAACCCTCAAGAAAGCTGGGATGGAAGGAACACACCTTACCATCATAAAAACCACATACGAAAAGCCCACAGCTAATATCATCCTCAATGGGGAAAAACTGAGAGCTTTCCCCCTGAGATCAGGAACACGACAGGGATGTCCACTCTCACCACTGTTGTTTAACATAATATTGGAAGTCCTAGTCTCAGCAATCAGACAACAAAAGGAAATCAAAGGCATCAAAATTGGCAAAGAAGTCAAACCTTCACTTCTCACAGATGACATGGTACTCTATATGGAAAACCATAAAGACTCCACCAAAAAGCTACTAGAACTGATACATGAATTCAGCAAAGTTGCAGGATACAAAAATCAATGTACAGAAATTGGTTGCATTTCTATACACCAATAATGAAACAACAGAAAGAGAAATCAAGAAATCGATCCCATTTACAATCTCACCAAGAACCATAAAATACATGGGAATAAACCTAACCAAAGATGTAAAATATCTGTATGCTGAAAACTATAGAAAACTTATGAAAGAAATTGAAGAAGACACAAAGAAATGTTAAAACATTCCATGCTCATGGACTGGAAGAATAAATATTGTTAAAATGTTAATACTACCCAAAGCAATCTACACATTCAATGCAATCTCAATCAAAATTGCACTGGCATTCTTCTCAGAGCTAGAACAAACAAACCTAAAATTTGTATGGAACCACAAAAAACTCCGAATAGCCAATGTAATGTTGAAAAAGAGAACCAAAGCGGGAGGCACCACAATCCCAGACTTTAGCCTCCACTACAAAGGTGTAACCATCAAGACAGTGTGGTATTGGCACGAAAACAGACACTCAGATCAAAGGAATAGAGAACCCAGAATTGGACCCACAAATGTACGGCCAACTAATCTTTGACAAATCAGGAAAGAGTATCCAATGGAAAAAAGACAGTCTCTTTAGCAAATGGGGCTGGAAAACTGGACAGCAAAATGCAGAAGAATGAAACTGGACCACTTTCTTACATCAAATACAAAAATAAACTCAAAATGGATCAAAGACCCAAATGTGAGACAGGAAACCATCAAAACTCTAGAGGAGAAAACAAGCAACAACCTCTTTGACTTGGGCCACAGCAACTTCTTACTTGACACATCTCCGAAGGCAAGGGAAATAAAAGCAAAAATGAACTACTGGGACCTCATCAAGATAAAAAGCTTCTGCACTGTAAAGGATAACATTAACAAAACTAAAAGACAACCGATGGGATGGGAGAAGATATTTGCAAATGATATACTAGATAAAGAGTTAGTATCCAAAATCTATAAAGAACTTACCAAATTCAACACCCCAAAACAAATAATCCAGTGAAGAAATGGGCAGAAAATGTGAATAGACACTTTTCCTAAGAAGACATCCAGATGGCCAAAAGACACATCAAAAGATGCTCAACATCACTTATCATCAGGGGAATAGAAATCAAAACCACACTGAGATACCACTTCACACCTGGTAGGATGGCTAGTATAAAAAAGACAAGAAATAACAAGTGTCAGCAAGAATGTGAAGAAAAGAGAATACACCAATAATAAAGCAACAGAAAGAGAAATCAAGGAATCAATTCCATTTACAATTGCACCAAAATCCATAAAATACCTAGGAATAAACCTCACGAGAGAGATGAAAAATGTATACAATGAAAACTATAGAAAGTTTATGAAAGAAATTGAAGAAGACACACAAAAAAATAGAAAAATATTCCATGCTCATGGATTGGAAGAACAAATATTGTTAAAATGTCAATACTACCCAAAGCAATCTACATATTCAACGCAATCCATGTCAAATAACACAAGCATTCTTCACAGAACTAGAACAAACATTCCTAAAATTTGCATGGAACCAGAAAAGACCCCAAATAGCCAAAGCAATCCTGAAAAAGAAAACCAAAGCAGGAGGCATCACAATCCCAGACTTCAAGATGTATGACAAAGCTGTAACCATCAGGACCGTATGGTATTGGCACAAAAACAGACACTCAGATCAATGGAACAGAATAGAGAACCCAGAAATGAACCAACAAACATATGGCCAACTAATCTTTGACAAAGCAGGAAAGAATATCCAATGGAATAAAAACAGTCTCTTCAGCAAACGGTGCTGGGAAAACTGGACAGCAACATGCAGAAGAATGAACCTGGACCACTTTCTTACACCATACACAAAAAATAAACTCAAAATGGATGAAAGACCCAAACATAAGACAGGAAGCCATCAAAAATCCTAGAGGAGAAAGCAGGCAAAAACCTCTTGGCCACAGCAACTTCTTACTTGACACGTCTCCGAAGGCAAGGGAAACAAAAGCAAAAATGAACTATTGAGACCTCAACAAGATAAAAACCTTCTGCACAGCGAAGGAAACAATCAACAAAACTAAAAGGCAACCAATGGGATGGGAGAAGATATTTGCAAATGACATACCAGGTAAAGGGTTAGTATCCAAAATCTATAAAGAACTTACCAAACTTACCCCAAAAACAAATAATCCAGTGAAGAAATGGGCAGAAGACATGCATAGACACTTCTCCGAAGAAGACATCCAGATGGCCAACAGACACCTGAAAAGATACTCAATGTCACGCATCATCAGGAAAACACAAATCAAAACCATATTGAGATACCACCTCACACCAAACAGAGTGGCGAAAATTAACAACTAAGGAAACAACAGACGTTGGTGAGGATGTGGAAAAACAGAACCCTCTTGCACTGTTAGAAGGGAATGCAAACTGGTGCAGCCATTCTAGAAAACAGTGTGGAGGCTCCTTAAAAAATTAAAAATAGAATTACCCTATGACCCAGCAATAACACTATTATGAATTTATCCAAAGGATACAGGAGTGCTGATTCATAGGGGCACATGTACCCCAAAGTTTATAGCAGCTCTTTCAACAATAGCCAAATTATGGAAAGAGTCCAAATGTCCATCAACTGATGAATGAATAAAGAAGATGTGGTTTATATATACAATGGAATACTACTTGACAATGAGAAAGAATGAAATCTTGTCACTTCCAACAACTGGAGGGCATTATGCTAAGTGAAATAAGTCAGTCAGAGAAAGAAAGGTGTCATATGTTTTCACTCATGAGTGGAATTTGAGAAACTTAACAGAAGACCATGGGGGAAGGGAAGGGGGAAAAATAGTTTCAAACATAGAGGGAGGCAAACCACAAGAGACTCTTAAACACAGAGAACAAACTGAGGGTTGATGGAGGGGGCAGGAGGAGAGGGGAAAATGGGTGATGGGCATTGAGGAGGGCATTTGTTGGGATGAGCACTGAATGCTGTATGTAAGCGATGAATCATGGGAATCTACTCCCGAAGCCAAGAGCACACTGTACACACTGTATGTTAGCTAACTGGACAACAAATTATATTTAAAACAATAATAATACACAGATATAAATGAAAATGAGGGGCGCCTGGGTGGCGCAGTCGGTTAGGCGTCCGACTTCGGCCAGGTCACGATCTCGCGGTCCATGAGTTCGAGCCCCGCATCGGGCTCTGGGCTGATGGCTCAGAGCCTGGAGCCTGTTTCCAATTCTGTGTCTCCCTCTCTCTCTGCCCCTCCCCCGTTCATGCTCTGTCTCTCTCTGTCCCAAAAATAAATAAATGTTAAAAAAATAAATAAAAAAAAAAAAAAAAAAGAAAATGAAAACATAATGGCCCCAAATCTTTGGTATGCAGCAAAAGCTATTCTAAGACGGAAGTTTTAGCAATACAGGCCTACTTCAAGAAGCAAAAAAAAAAAAAAAAAAAAAAAAACCTCAAACAACCCAAACTTATACCTAAAGGAGTTAGAAAAAGAAGAATAAACAAGCCCCAAACCAGTAGAAGGAAATATTGAGATTAGAGCAGAAATAAACAAAATATAAACTAAAAAAATATAGAATAAATCAATGAAGCCATAAGATGGTTCTTTGAAAAAGTCAACAAAATTGATAAACCTCCAGTCAGTCTCATCAAAAAAAGAAAAAGAAAGAGGACCTACATAAACAAAATCAGAAATGAAAGAAGAAAAATCACAACATCACAGAAATACAAAGAAACATAAGAGAGTACTGTATTATGAACAATTACATGCCAACAAATTGAACAACCTAAAAGAAATGGATTTCCCGACACACATAACCTCCCAAACTGAATCAGTAAGAAAGAGAAAATTTGAACAGATCAATTACTAGCAATGAAATTGATTCAGTAATCAAAAAACTCCTAACAAACAAAAGTCCAGGACCAGATGGCTTCATAGGTGAATTCTATCAAACATTTAAAGGAGAGTTAATACCTATTCTCCTCTAATTACTCCAAAAAACAGAAAAGGAAGGAAACCTTCCAAATTCATCTTATGAGGCCAGTATTACCCTGATACCAAAGCCAGATAAAGATGCTACAAAAAAAAAGAGAACTACAGGCCAATATCTCTGATGAACATAGATGCAAAATCCACAGCCAAATATTAACAAACCAAATCCAACAACACATTAAAAAAATCACTCACCATAATCAAGTGGGATTTATTCCAGGGATGCAAGGATGGATCAATATTGACATATCAATCAACATGATACATCACAACAACAAGAAAAAGGATAAAAACCATATGATCATTTCAGTAGATGCAGAAATGCATCAGAAGTACAGCATCCATTCCTGGTTAAAAAAAAAAACAACTTAACAAAGTAGGTTTAGAGGGAACATACTTCAACATCATAAAGGCCATATATGAAAAACTCACAGCTAACATCATACTCAATTGGGGAAAACTGAGAGCTTTCCCCTCAAGGTCAGGAACAAGACAAGGATGTCCACTTCTTACTACTTCTAGTCGACATAGTACTGGAAGTCCAAGTCACAGCAATTAGACAACATAAAGAAAGAAAAGTCATCCAAATTTGTAAGGAAAAAGTAAACATTTCACTCTTTGCAGATGACATGATACCGTATGTAGAAAATTCTGAAGACTCCACCAAAAAAACTACTAACACTGATCAATGAATTCAGTATGTTTGCAGGATACAAATCAATATACAGAAATATGTTGCATTTCTATACATTAATGATGACGTAGAAAAAGGAAACAACCCCATTCACAACTGCACCAAAAATAATAAAATAGCTAGAATTAAACTTAAACAAGAAGGTGAAAGACCTGTATTATGAAAACTATAAAACACTGATCAAAGAAATTGAACATGACACAAATAAATGGTAAGATATTACATGGTCATGGATTGGGAGAATATTGTTAAAATGTCCATACTACCCAAAGCAATCTATAGGCTTAATGCAATCCTTATCAAAATACTTAACATCATTTTTTACAGAATTACAATAAATAATCCTAAGATTTGTACAGAAGCACAAAAGACCCCCAAATAGCCAAAGCAATCTTGAAAAAGAAGAACAAAACTGAAGTTATCACAATCCCAGATTTCAAGATATAATCCAAAACTGTAGTAACCAAAACAGTATGGTACTGACACAAAAACAGAATATAAATTAAAAGAATAGAGAACCCATAACTATATAGTCAATTAATCTTTGACAAAGGAGGCAAGAATACACAATGGGAAAAACATGATCTCTTCAACATTGCTGGCAAAACTGGACAGCTACATGCAAAGAATGAAACCAGACCACTTTCTCACACCAAACACAAAAATAAACTCAAGATGGGGCACCTGGGTGGCTCAGTCGGTTAAGCGTCCGACTTTGGCTCAGGTCATGATCTCGCGGTTTGTGAGTTCGAGCCCCGCATCGGGCTCTGTGCTGACAGCTCAGAGCCTGGAGCCTGCTTCAGATTCTGTGTGTGTGTGTGTGTGTGTGTGTGTGTGTGTGTGTGTGTGTGTCTCTGCCCCTCTCCTGCTCATGCTCTGTCTCTTTCAATAATAAATAAATGTTATAAAATTAAAAAAAAAATAAAGATGGATTAAAGACCTAAACATAAGGTCTGAAACCATAAAAAGCCTGGAAGAGAACACAG
The DNA here is from genome assembly GCF_018350155.1 of Leopardus geoffroyi. Classification (NCBI taxonomy): domain Eukaryota; kingdom Metazoa; phylum Chordata; class Mammalia; order Carnivora; family Felidae; genus Leopardus; species Leopardus geoffroyi. The sequence continues at coordinate 18,514,179 of NC_059329.1, forward strand.
AGAGTAATTTCTCTGACAGTGGCCGCAGCAACTTCTTTCTAGATATATCTCTTGAGGCAAGGGAAATAGCAGAAGTTATCTGTGATAACTTCAAGCAGAAATAAAGTACTGGGGCTACATCAAAACAAAAAGCTTCTGAGCAGCAAAGGAAACAATCAAAAAACCAAAAAGACAACCTACTAATGGCAGAAGATATTTGCCAATGACATAGCTAGCTGATAAATGGTCAGTATTCAAAATATACAAAGAACTGATACAACCCAACACTAAAAAATGATCTAGTTAAAAAAACAAGAAGATATGAACAGACACTTCTCCAAAGAAGACATCCAGATGGCCAACAGACACATGAGAAGATGCTCGACATCCCTCATCATCAGGGAAATATAAATCAGAAATACAACGAGGTGTCGCCTCACACCTGTCAGAATGGTTAAAATCAAAAACATAAGAAACAACAAGGATTGGCAAGGATGTAGAAAAAAGGGAACCCCCATGTATTATTGGTGGGAATGCAAAATGGTGCAGCCACTGTTGGGAGACCGTATGGAGGAGGTTCCTCAAAAAAATGAAAAATAGAATTACCATACGATCCAGTAATTCCACTACTGGGTATTTACCCAAAGAATATGAATACACCAAATCAAAAAGATATAGGCATACCTATGTTTACTGCATTATTTACTATAGGCAAACTATAGAAGCAGCCCAAGTATCCACTGATAGAGGAGTGGATACAGAAGATGCGGTACACACAGACACCCAGACACACACACACACACACACACACACACAGGACTATTATTCAGCCATAAAACAAAGAATGAAATCTTGTCACTTGCAATAACATGGATGGATGTAGAGGGCATAATGCTAAGTGGAGTAAGTCAGAGAGAGACAAATGCCATATAATTTCACTCATATGTGAAATTTAACAAAACAACAAACAAATTAAAAAAGAGACAAACCAAAAAACAGTGTCTTAACTATAGAGAACAAACAGATGGTTACCAGAAGGAAGGTGCATGGGGGAATGGGTGAAATAGGAAAAGTAGATTAGGAGTACACTTACATTGATGAGCAAGGAGTAATGTTTAGAATTGCTGTTTTTTGTTTTCTTTTAAATTTTTTAAATGTTTATTTATTTTTGAGAGAGACAGAGTGTGAGCGGGGGAGGGGCAGAGAGAGGAAGACACAGAATCTGAAGCAGGCTCCAGTGCTGTCGGGCTCAGTGCTGACAGATGTGGGGCTTGAACCCACAAACCGGGAGATCATGACCTGAGCAGAAGTTGGACACTTAACCAAATGAGTCACCCAGGTGCCCCTACATTTAGAATTGTTGAATCACTATACTGTACACATGAAACCAGCATAACATTGTATGTTAATTATACCGGTATTTTTTTTAAAAAGGTCAGCAGCCTTAAAAAAAAAACGACAAGTGTTTAACTAAGGTATATACAATACCTATGATGTGTTGTGAGGAACAGAGGAGGGAGTGACCTAGAAGATAGTTGTTATGAGTTGGGTTGAATTCCGCAAAAAGTAACGTTGGAGTCCTAGCTCCCAGTGTTTCCGGAGGTGATCTTATTTGGAAATAGAATTGTTACAGAAAGAATCAGTTAATGAAAATGAGGTCCTACCGGAGTAGTGCGAACCCTTAATAACTGATGTCCTTACTAAGAACGGAAATTTGGATATACATACAGGGAGAACACCATATAACTGACAGAGGCAGAGGTCAAGGTGAGGTCACTGCAAGCCAAGGAACTGAGGAAGGAACCTCAAATCAGGAAGAGGCAAGGCAGGATTCTTTCGTAAATTTTTCAGAGACAGCATGTCCCTGCTGGCACCTTGACTTTGGACTTTCAGCCTCCAGAGCCGTCAGACAATAAATTTCTGTTCTTTTAAGCCACCCAGATTGTGGCATTTTGTTATGGTAGCCCTAGAATGTAATAGGTACAGGATGCATTCGTGTCCTGTGTTTTACAGGGGAGGAATGAATCCCCAAAGTCACAAACTTTATGTGTAACAATGCTGGCACTGGACGCAAGCCTTCAAATTTATTGTTCTTGTCACTAACCTAGAGACCAGATTAAATTTGCTCTGGCATTCAAGGTCCATTGGTGATAAGTAAAGCAGTAAGTAGATTAAAAATATTTGAAAAAGTCCAGCTCTCTGTCATTGGATTAGCCATTTCCACGTTCTTTCCTTTACCCAAATTTTATAAAGCAAAGAAATCTGGAAATAGTTTTCTCAGCATATAAGGTGACAGTAAATAAAACGCTAGCCTTTTCAAAAGACGGTTTTCATTCTGTTTCTCATTATTTGGTGACCTAGGTATCTGGATAAACTTCTTCACTAAAAAATGTCCACCCCTGGCTCCAGGGGACTACAGAAGCAAATAAATAAATTCAAATGTTGGTCCTGAGCAAAGGGAGGAAATCACAGACAAGAACTTAGAACTGAGGGGCACCTGGCTGGTTCAGTTCCGGTGGAGCATGGGACTCTTGATCTCAAGGTTGTAGGTTTGAGCCCCACGTTGGATGTACACATTACTTAAAAATAAAATCTTAACAAAAACAACAAAACTTTGGAACTGAAAGCCAGCCCACAGGCCAAATTCTTACTGTCTTGGTAGTATTAAAAACCTCAAAGTGAGAATTTTAGAGTGATCTTGGATTAGTGGACTAATCCAGCAGATGCAAATTAAATTCTCCCATGGAGAAATTCATCCCAAGCTTCAAAGGACGCCAACAAATAGAACCCAATCATCGGTCCATCCTTCTAGGTCTCATTTATGTAGAGGCCACTTTTAGGCAAGCAGGCTTGAGTGAAAGAATGTAGAAAGGGCCCCCAGCAACCACCAGGCTGGATACAGACAGGCCCATCAGGCGACTCACCTCAAAATATCCATAGGCCCTAACTGACCGATGGGATACTTACAACCAAGCATAGTTACCAAAAAGGGAGAATTCCATACTTCGCCATACCTCCTCACCTTCCTTCCTTAAAAACAACCTCCTCCCACTACCTTGTTTCAGATAGCCTCTCTGCTGTCCTGCCCCCCAGGACATATTCAATAAACCTTTCAATAAACTTTTATTGCCTTTGTTCTGCCCCAGGCGAATCCTTTCACCTCTTGCACCACCTGCTTCCACCTGATCATTGCCCCACATCTGGGGCCCCATCTGATTGAGAGACACTCCATTTAGACAACACAGTTTATAAGACAATTCTCAACTTGAGTGTTTTTTAAATGTTTATTTATTTATTTAGAGAGAGAGACAGAGCGGGAGAGAGGGAATCCCAAGCAGGCTCTGTGCTGACAGCACAGAGGGCTCAATCCCAAGAACTGTGGAATCATGACCTGAGCCAAAATCAAGGGCCAGAGGCTCAAATGACTGAGCCACCCAGGCACCCCTCAACTTGAGCTTTATAGTGCCATGTTCACATTCCAGAACATGCTGTGGTCTTTTATGCTGTCACCCACAGCACAAACAATTCCCTTCCCCTTCTCGTCCTACCTCTCACCTGACACTGGTGAACTCCCATTTCTCCTTCAAGTCTTAGCTTGACCTGTGAAGCTGCATGGAGTTCCTTAGAGAAAGTCAATACCATCTCTGTGCACTCTTCTATTCCAGAACATACTTTTTATTTATAACTCAAATTTCCTCAGGCACCACGAGCCCACGGTTAGGAATGACAACACCTCAACGTTAACAGTTCAAATGTCACAGGACTGCTCCTTTACCCACTGTCTCTTCCTTTATTATTTCCGGAAACTTACGGGTGTGCGTCATGGGTGCCTGTGAATGATCCTATGTTCTTCTCTGCTATAGAGTCCATCTAAGGGAGTGCTAAAAAGAAACAACAGGCCCCAAGTGGAGTGTCACTTTTGTGAAGCCCCACCAAGACTTCATACCGAACTGAACTGCAGTCTCGGCCTCCCCCAGGAGTGGAATTTTAAACCAATCAGCCTGGGACTTCCTGGTCAGCATTAGTGAGGTCATCTGTGAGGAAGTCAAGCAATGGAGGATAGTACTGCCTGAGAAACAGGAAACAAATGAATGAGCCCAGTGACCGACCCAGTTTTCTGACCTAAGAGAGTTTCTAGGCTGTGGGACAGGGACAGAACCATGGTGGGGTCCAGTGGACTGCCTGAGTGAAGAGACAGAGTGGAGAGGTTGTGTGCCCTTGGCCAAGTTATTTAAATTCTCTGTGCTTTCAGGGCACCTGGGTGGCTCAGCCGGTTAAGCCGTCGGCTTGGATCAGGTCATCTCACAGTTCATGGGTTTGAGCCCCAGGTCAGGCTCTGTGCTGACAGCTCAGAGCCTGAAGCCTGCTTCAGATTCTGTCTGTCTCTCTCTCTGCCCCTCCCCTGGTCATGCTCTGTCTCTCTCTCGCTCTCTCTCAAAAACAAATGAAAGTTTAAAAAAAAAAAATTTTTTTTTTAATTCTCTGTGCTTTCAATTTCTTGGTCTAAAAATTGTTCCAAAAAAATGCATTTACCTCAAAGGGTTGGTGTCAGCATTTTAACAAGATAATACAAATAAAGGACTAAAATTGGTGCTTGACACTTGTTAAAGTGTTAGTTTTTATTATTATCCAACATATTTGGAATTGGTTGGTTAATTGAAAAAGCTTACTGAAGTGTGGAACCATAAAAAAGAAAGATAAATACACTGGAATAGGTTGCTTGTTTCTCGGTTATCTGCTTTCCCTTCTCTCAGAGTAATTAATGACAGCATCTAAAATACAACCTATGAGTCCCTGCCTCCCGGTATTCGTGTTGTGAAATCCACTCCCTTGAATGTGGACTGGGCCTATGACTTGCTTCTAACAAAAGAATATGGCAAAAGTGATAGAATATCACTTCTGAGATTAAGTTACAAAAAGATTCTGGCTTCCATCTTGCTCATTCTCTTGCTTTCTCCCCTTCCTCCTCTGTTCCAGCTTGCATGTTATGAGCTGCCCTCTGAAGAAGCCCACAGGACAAGCAATCAGTTCCTCTGGCAATAGCCAACAAGGACTTGCTGGCTGCCAATGGCCTTGTGAGTGAGCTTGGAAGTGGATCTTCTGAGGCTGCTGACAGCCAACAGAGTGAGCCCAGAAGCACTCCTCTCCAAATAGAGCCTTGGCCAACACCTAGACTAAGCTGCACCCAGATTCCTGCTCCACAGAAACTGTGAAGTAAATGTTTCTTGCTTTAAGCCGTTACATTTTGGGGCGATTTGTTACAAAGCAATAGTTAACTGTTACAGTTACAGAAACTCTGATTTTAGCTGAACAAACAGACTTCCAGCCGATTTCTACCAGGCTGTTTCTCAGCCTCCCTAACAGTTAGATGTGGCCAGGTAACAGAGTTATAGCCAACAGAATGTGAGAGACGATGTATGGAATTTTCAGACCAAGGCTTTTAAAATGTGGCTATGCAGGTTCCATTGCCTTGCCCATTCCTCTAGATAAGACACAGAAAGTTATGAAAATAGCAGAACTACAAGATGGAAAAACCTGGATCCCTGAATCACTCTGTAGAGAAGGGCTACCCAGTGACCAGGATCATCCATTTGAACTATCTGTGAGTGATAAATAAATTTCTATTGTGTCGGAGTCATTATAATTTGGGGGTTTGTGGCCGCAGACAGCCATGCTAATTAACACTTTTATGTGAAAGAAAAGAAAAACTTTTCTCTGGAGTAAATCACTATTATCTTGGGTATCTGTCACATGAAGTCTAACCTGTATCCTTATCAATATATATGCCTTAAGAATATCATTTTTTGGGAATGCAAGCTGGTGCGGCCACTCTGGAACACAGTATGGAGGTTCCTCAAAAAACTAAAAATAGAAATACGACCCAGCAATTGCACTAGTAGGCATTTATCCACGGGACACAGGTGTGCTGTTTCGAAGGGACACATGCACCCCCACGTTTATAGAAACACTATCAACAATAGCCAAAGTATGGAAAGAACCCAAATGTCCATCCATGGATGAACGGATAAAGAAGATGTGGTGTATGTATGTGTGTGTGTGTGTGTGTGTGTGTATATATATACACACACACATATATATATATACACACATATATATGTATATATATACACACACATATATATATATACACACACACACACATATATATATATATGTATACACACACACACACACACACACACACACACACACACACAATGGAGTATTACTCGGCAATCAAAAAGAAGGAAATCTTGCCATTTGCAACTACGTGGATGGAACTGGAGGGTATTATGCTAAGTGAAAGTATCAGTCAGAGAAAGACAAAAATCATATGATTTCACTCATATGAGGACTTTAAGAGACAGAACAGATGAACATAAGGGAAGGGAAACAAAAATATAAAAACAGGGCGGGGGACAAAACAGAAGAGACTCTTAAATATGGAGAACAAACTGAGGGTTACGGGAGGGATTGTGGGAGGGGAGATGGGCTAAATGGGTAAGGGGCACTAAGGAATCTACTCCTGAAATCATTGCTGCACTATATGCTAACTAATTTGGATGTAAATTTAAAAAATAAAATTAAAGAAAAAAAAAACGAAACCTTGGAATTCTAACTTAGAAAAAAAAAAGAATATTATTTTTACCTAGATACGTACTCCCTTGTCATTCTCCAAGGCCTTTCTCTTGAGTATGGTCCGTCTGATTGGAGTTCTTGCACAAACTATATGCCTAGTGCTTTACATTTGACTTTGTTCAAATGTAGAGACAAGTCAAAGACTCTTGCAAATCAAATCGAATGCAGAATCCTACCAGACCTAGGGCTTTAAAAAGTCTTTCTAGGGGGCTTGTTGGTGGCTCAGTCAGTTGAGCGTCTGACTCTTGGTTTCGGCTCGGGTCATGATCTCACAGTTTGTGAGTTTGAGCCACGCATCGGGGCCTACTTGGGATTCTCTCTCTCCCCTTCCCTCTCTGCCCCTCCCCTACCATGGTTTCACTCTCTCTCAAAATAAGTGAAAAAACTTAGAAAAAAAAAAGTCTTTCTAGTTGCTCATAACCACTTTGCCTACACCCAATTCAATAGGTTTGGTTTTTTTTAAGTTTTAAGCAATTTATTTAAACATTTGTTAATGATGAGAGGGAGAAGAAATGATCCTTGTGGACAAGATATAAAAACAGACATTTATACAATTACTGTCTTTACATCTTAATTGCACAGTATTAAATTTTGAACATCTTTGCCTTTTGATGGAACTATCTTTGCAGTTAAAATGACCCACGTTGAAAAAATACAATCTAAAGCCTTACACAACACAAAAAGTAGAAAATAACATGAATAGCTATTTTTTATTAGCATTCATCTTTATCCCGTCTTTCCAAAGCATTCTTGGTTTTCTTTTTTACATTTTATTTATTTTTGATAGACAGAGACAGAGCACAAGTGGGAGAGGGGCAGAGAGAGCCGGAGACACAGAATCCGAAGCAGGCTCCAGGCTCCCGACACGGGGCTCAAACTCACAAACCTCGAGATCATGACCTGAGCTGAAGTCGGACGCTTAACCGACTGAGCCACCCAGGCACCCCGACCTTCTTGGTTTTCTTAGAAACAGTTCTTTTTCTTTGCAGACTCAAATTTTATCAATTTGTGTAATTTAGCTACATAATTATGAGTATGATGGAAATAGATTGGTAACAAACATAACCAACTCTTGCTAAGCATTCTTCTCAACTGGGGGACGCAGATACACAGGAGTGAACCAAAGTGAAGGCTACTAGCTGTGTAGTACTTTCTTTAGTACTTCCCAGGGATCAGCTGCATATTTCAGAAAGAATATTAAAAACGTTAAGTGGACAGTGTTTAGGAAGAGCTTCTACTATACACAATGTGTACTTTTAGGGGAACAGAGACCATAGATTTCATCTACTTTTCAGAGGGAGCTCTGATCTCTAAAATATCAAGTATTATACTAAAAGTTAAAACCTAATCCATGGCACCAAGCTGAGTTCTCTTCCTATATCTGATTTTGGATACTTATGCATCTACCCTTTTCTTGAATACTCCTTTTCCTCTAAAAACTAAATTCATACAGGGGTACCTGGGTGGCTCAGTTGGTTAAGCATCCAACTCTTGGTTTCAGCTCAGGCCATGATCTCATGGTCCGTGAGGGCTCCGAGCTAACAGTGTGGAGCCTGCTTGGGATTCTCTCTCCCCCTTCTCTCTCTGCTCCTCCCTTGCTCGCTCTCTCTCAAAAAAATTTTTCTTTTTTTAAACTAAATGCATACAAATAGATGTTTGAGAGCCGGTGACCCTAACTGTTCACCAAAAACATTCAGACCCTAGGGGAGCCTGGGTGGCTGAGTCGGTTAAGCATTCTACCTCTGATCTCGGATCAAGTCATGATCTCACAGTTCATGAGTTCAAGCCCTGCACGAGGCTCTGCACTGACAATGTGGCACCTGCTTCGGATTCTCTATCTCTCCTCTCTCTCTGCCCCACCCCACTTGCACGCTCTCGCTCTCTCTCAAAATAACTTAAAAAAAAAAAAAAAAGCCATTCAGACTCTGACTCTCAGTTCAGAACCTTTCAACTAAATGGGGCCCCCTAACTCTGCTGTGGTCAAATGTTCCCCACCCAGAAAGACTCTGACCATGCTGTCTAAAGGAATAGCCCTCATCAATTTTGATCCTTTCACCCTTTTGTTTTCTTCGTAGCACTTATGACTGTCTGTTTTACTATCCAGTACATATTCAATGAAAAAATTCAAACTATTCAGGATATTATTTTTGACATTTGTTTATAATTTCAATATCAGATTTCCCAGTCTTTCACAATAGTCATTTTTTTTTTTTTAATGTGAAATTACTTAAGTGAAGGAGAAAAATACACTGGACTAAACAAACCACACAAGGAGCCTATGGCAGCTGCAAATTTGGAAACTTTGTACTAGGTCGATGCCTTTTAAATCTGTATCAATACAAGGAAATCTCACTAAAATGAAGCTGAGAGGTCAGCAGCCGGTGCTTTCACACCCTAGCACTCCTAGTCCATTTCGGACACAACAGGAAGAGCCTACCTTGCAAGTCCGTTTACTTTTGCTATTACTTGACTACCCCAGTAGGAGAAAGGTTTTCCTCTGCCCAAGCAACAGCTCAGCCAATGAAAACCACCATGCTTCCAACTCCCAGTGCATTCCAATTCATCAAAGCCGTCCCCCGTTCCCCTTTTCCTCTATAAACTGGCAATCCTTTCTTTTGCTCTGTGGATTTGCCTGTGATTTTCCCATTGCTTCCTTGTCCCCAAGTGTAATTCTCTGCTATTCTCAAACAAACCCCTTTTTTTTTTGTTTGCTGGCAAAATAACTAGCTGTTTATTTTTAAGGTTAACAAGCTGCATGTTTATGTTCCCCAGAAACGAAACCAAAAAAATCTTAATTTCAAAAATTAAAAGATGAAATGAGAACAATAACAAAAGAAACAAAGGAGAAGAGATGCGATTTAGAAAGTAGGAGGCGGGGAGCCCAGGTGGCTCAGTTGGTTGGTTAAGTAAGCATTTGCCTTGGGCTCAGGTCATGATCCCCCGGTGTGTGAGTTGGAGCCCCACATCCGGGTCTCTGCTGTCAGCGCAGAGCCTGCTTTGGATCCTCTGTGCCCCTCTCAGCCCCTGCCCCACTCTCTCTTAAAAATAAATAAATAAACTAAAAAAAAAAAAAAAAGTAGCAGGCAATTGCACAAATCATTATGTTGTATACCTGAAACAAACATACTGTTATCAAGTCATTAGGTTGCACACCTGCAGCTAATATACTGTTACAGCTAATTAAAAAAGAAAATAGGAGACAAGCCACAGATATTTAAAGCAGTATTCACATAACAGGTGTTTATGATCGGAGTTTAATAATTTCTCCCCTTACATTGTTGCACTTCTGACGGTCCTATAAGGAAACAGAAATGATTTCCCAAACTTTGTCATCTCCTACTTTCCAGCTTTTTTTTTTTTTTTTTTTTTTTTTTCTATGTATCCCCCTGGGAGCAAAACTGAAGGCCAGATTTTCTTCTGACTGGTCAAACTCATTAGAGCAGTGGTTCTCTACCAAACATTAGACTCACTCACGATTTATTAAAAGACAGATTCCTGCCCGCCCTCCCCCCGCCCCGGGGGAGATTCTGATCCAGTAAGTCTGAAATTTGTATTTCCCCCACATTTGTATTTCCAAGAAACTCCCTGATGATGCTGACACTGCCGGTTGGACTGTGGGAAGCACTACACTGAGGCTCGCAGGAAATTTACAAGGGTGACCACGGCAATTTACCTCTAGAAAAGCAAACTTCGCAAAAAAAAAAAAAAAAAAAAAAAAAAAAAAAAAAAATTAAAAAAAAGTCAATCCAACAAACAAAAACCCCGACACACTCCCAGACAACAGCAAAGCTCTAGGAAGCCACACATATTCCCGTTCAGTCTGCACAGATTTGCTTTATCGGTTCTATGAAAAGCTTCGTGTCAGTTAAAACATCTACCTAAACTGGTTCAGCCAAACTCCCGCCATTCAATGCTATATAAAAGGGCAGGCTCCCGGCTAAGAAATATCAGCAATCGTCTTACGGATAATCGAGCCTCCTTCACCTGGGTCGAAAAATGCACCGCCCGCCCCCCCGACCCGACATTCACCTCAAAGGAAATATCTATTTCCCTCAACGTAGAGCATCGGTTTTAGGGATGTTTCCATTAATACAGGAAACCTGATTCGGGCAGGATCTGAGCTACACACGTCAGTGACAGTGAAAAAAGACAAAAACGAAACCTGAAACTCCACCCGCCGCCGCTACGGTACCTGAACCACGGTCCCGCCCTCTCTTCCACTGGGAGGACGAAGGGGGCAGGGCCGAGTGCGCGGCGCCCACGTGACCGCCAAGCGCCGCGCGCAGCCAAGTCGCGCGATCTGCCGTCATATCAGCTTATGCCGCCGGCCCCTGATTGGCTGGCGGCTCCGGCCGCTAGGAGCGTGTGTCTGGCTACGCCCCTCCCTGCCCGGCCCGCTGGCTGAAGGCCGCTGGGCTCACTTTGGCCCAAGGCAACCTGCGACGTCGGCGGCGGTGAAACCTTCGGAAGGTAGGGATGCCAGCAGGGCAGGCGGCGGCGGCGGCGGAATACCTCCGGAGAGGGATGGGCGAGGAGAGGAAGGGAAGTGGAGGGAGAGAAATCCGCAGGATGGGTCCCAGGTGGGGAAGTTGGGAGCGCGCCAGACGCTTTCTTTCACGACCGGCTGCGGGGTGTCAGGCTCCGGGCGGGCGCTGGGGCTCCAGCGGTGACCCACGGCAGGGATTGGCAGGCCAGCCGGGCATCCTGACAGCGTGCGCAGGCCGTGAGGCGTCGAGTGCGGGCGCAGGGGGCGCTCACTGGCGCTCGCTGGCGGAGATGGGAAGAGGGGCGACCGGAGACCTGCGATGTCTGGGGGCTGTAGCCCGGCCCGAGGACGTTTCGGGGCGCCGAGGAGGCCCGCACATGAAAGCAACACACACGGCGAGGGACGTGAGGAAAACGACAAGTTGGCTACTGCGGATCGCTCATCCCAGGGAAGTCTGTCCAGTGAACGCTAATGCTTGGCTTTGAGACAGACTTCCCTATGTTTTGGAGGGATTTTTCCCTTTTTTGTTTTTTAAAGGGGCAAAGAAATTAGGCTGTGACCTCCTGACAATTGCAGTGCAAACCCCAGTTACTGCAACGTAATTAGGATGGAGGGACAACAGTCCGCGGTTTGTAAAGACTAAAAGGGAAGGGAAATAATGTATCAAGTTAGCGTCGAAAAAGGAAGAAGTCCTGTCTCTTGGCATCCCTGTGTTATAGCAGAATAAATTTGGAGGTGGTGTAGATAAAGTTCCAAATGTCAGTACGTAAAGTTTCCAAACTGGAAAGCTTGCGGTAGGCAGATATTTTTTAACCAAAACCTTCCAGCAGGTTACCTGTCTTTATATCACCGTTGGTGCGTGCGTGCGTATTTAGGTTCCTAATGATAAGCATCTAAAAAATAATAAGTACATGATCCTTGATCACTTACAGAATGCTTTCCCATTCATTATGTAATGTAATTAGCATGGAATACTCAGAATGCCGCATCCGTATGCGTACAACTTGAGAGATAATATAATGTAGAAGCTGGGAGAACAGACTCTAGACTATACATCCCCGTTGTTACTTGTTACTTAAGTTATTTAAACACTCCTGCCCTCAGTTTCCCTTTCTCTAAAGTGAAGGTTACAGAATTATCTACCTCCTCGGATTGTGATAATTAAGCCAAGTGATACAGAAAAAATGTTTTTAAATAATACCTGATTCTCAACAAATGTTAGCCGTTACTGTCTATACTTTTAAAACAAAGCAAAAGTAAGAGTAGACTCCGATATTCTAAGCCTAATTGTGTTTTATTAAAAACTGTGTTTTATTTTTATAAAGTTTCTTTGTTTCTGTAAAATAGTACCAGCTTTGTTTCAGTCATGGGTAGTTAACTTAGGGTCTGTGAAGACCCTGACTTCAGTGGGGTATAAACCCCTTAAAATCGTATGCAAAATTATGTGAATTTGTAGTCACTGAGAATTGTAAACATTAAGGAGCTGAAGAGTTGAGATAGTGATGAAGAGGCAGTGGAACTTGGTGCGAGTTTAAGAAGTTTGACTTTGTGGGGTGCCTGGGTGGCCCAGTCAGTTGAGCGTCCAGCTCTTGATTTGGGCTCAGGTCATGATCTCACAGTTCGTGGGTTTGAGCCCTGTATCAGGTTCTGCACTGCCATTGCGGAGCCTGCTTGGGATTCTCTCTGCCCCTCCCCTACTCCCGCTTGCTCTTTCTCTCTAAACAACTAAACATTAAAAAAAAAAGAAAAGAAAAAAAATAGAACTTGGATTTTGCAGCCAGACTGCATGTGTTTGAGTTCCAGCTCCAGCATTTGTTACTTGATGATCCCAAGCAGATTACTAGTATTTCCTGTGCCCAGCTTCTTTTTTTTTTTTTTTTTAACTTTTTTTTTTTAACGTTTATTTATTTTGGGGACAGAGAAAGAGCATGAACGGGGGAGGGGCAGAGAGAGAGGGAGACACAGAATCGGAAACAGGCTCCAGGCTCTGAGCCATCAGCCCAGAGCCCGACGCGGGGCTCGAACTCACGGACCGCGAGATCGTGACCTGGCTGAAGTCGGACGCTTAACCGACTGCGCCACCCAGGCGCCCCTCCTGTGCCCAGCTTCTTGATCCATAAGATAATACTAGTACGTAACTCATGGGGTTTCTTGAAAGGGTTAAATGAGCTAATATTTACAGTGCCTAGTGTACAGTAAATATTGATACTAGATATTATCAGTTATTTTTCAAAGAAAAACCAAATGACCTCTTTCTCCCTTAGGTTAAAGTAATTTTGACTCAGCTTTGGCTCTCGTAGCGGCAGTAATAATAGCTCCTGTTTCTTGAATAACTTCTCTGTGTCAGTGCCAAAAGACTAAAACTTAGTGCCTAAACCTTAAGAACAATTCTATAATGAAGATACGTTATCTCATTTTACAGATGTGGGTTTGAATATAAACTTCCAAGTTGAACTGCAATTTTGAGATTATATTGTTACTGATCTCGAAAGATTTCTTTGTTAGATGTCAGAAAGTACGGCAACGTATTTAGGAATACTTAATTTCTACATTCAACAAACAAAATTAATTGAAGCCAAAATTCTAAAAACACTTAAAACAGGTTTCATTTCACAGTATCTAAACTGCCTCCCTTTCCGGCACTGGTTTGTCGTTGCAGCAATTATGCACAGGGAATGTACAAATGAACACAACTAGCATGGTCCTCAGATAAAAGCAAACCTGAAGTTAGGGACTGAGATCTTGTGAAAGTTATTACTCACGTCTGATATTGAAGGTTGATTAAAGTAGATTTCTGGTTACCGTTTGAATTGTTTTTGGCTGCACTGTACTTACTGTATTGTCTTAGGGCTACGGGACTCTATAGGTAACATGTAAACTCTTGTTTGGAAACTCTTAATCATCCTTTAGTGGTGTCACAATATCTAGTTGCTGGGTTGTTTTTAGATGTTTATGTTTCCTGGTATGACTTAGTGTACTTCCTTTGCTACATTATTTCCCTTAGCAGTCTCTACTCCTTATGGCTTCAGCTTCAACGAGTATAAGCTCACTGTTGAACTTCCGATTCATATTTGCATGTAATCTGCTTTATGTCTAAGAATAAGCATAGAGTTAAAGCTTATTAGTCTATGCTAATTAGATTTAAGACCCAAACTGACTCCATCATTCCTGACACGCCCTGCGTGTCCCAAATATATATATTTGTCCCTGCGGCCCCAAATATAACAGCTTTCCCAGAATTCCCTCTTTTGGTTATGATGACATCATCATCCACATGAGCCAGCTTAAATCTCATAGTCATCCTGCATTTCTCCCTCTTTCATATTCCAGTATTTAATTGGTTGTCACGCCCTGTGGGTTTTATGGGTTTTTTTGTTTGTTTAAGCAGGCTCCACCCCCCAGTGCTGAGGCCAACATGGGGCTTGAACTCATGACCCTGGGATCAAGACCTGAGCTGAGATCAAGAGTCAGATGCTTAACCAGCTGAGCCACCCAGGCATCCCAAGCCCTGTGGGTTTTTTACTTGCTCAGTCTCTGATGAATATGTGTGTTCTTAGAGCTGGGCTAGTCTATCACAGGAGCAACCAAATTAGTCTATCTCTGGCTCTGGCTCTTGCTCTGTCTTTTTCTCATCGATACTCATATTCCTAATGGAATGGTTTCTATGAAGTACGGGCCTAATTATAATCTCTTCCCTGCTCAGAGACCTTTTGGTATCTCCCTGTCGTGTATGAGGGAAAGTTCGATTCCCTAGCAGGGCAACAGAGCCCTTCCCAGTCTGACACCACTTTCCTTTTATAAGGTTTATCCTCAAACATTTTTTTCCCCTCTGTTTTGCCCGTCACACTGTTTGGCACCCACCAGTGACACCCATTGAGTCACGAATGTAGCATGACTTTTTTCCATGCCTTTGCAAGTTGTTACTTTTATTTGAAATGCCTCTCTCTAAACTTTTCTTTCTGATAATGTCCTTTAACGCCTGAATCAGATGTGTGTATACCTTTGTTATAGCACTTGCATTGATGTAATTATTTCTAAAATTGCCTTATCTTGAAGATGGATTTTAACTGTATCTTTTCAATCTTTATAGGCTCATTATCTAGTGTAGAGCTTGATGCTTAATTGTTATTTGAATGAATTAAGTGTATGATGAAGGATATATGTCAATATCTGGCATTTGGCATTAGTTAACTAAAACTAAGCACCGGGGTGGCTTGGTCAGTTAAGCATCCGACTCTTGATTTCAGCTCAGGTCATGATCTCACAGTTCGTGAGTTCAAGCCCCGCATCAGGCTCTGTGCCAACAATGCGGAGCCTGCTCGGGATTCTCTCTCTCCCTCTCTCTCTCTGACCCTCCCCTGCTTGCTCTCTGTATCTCTCTCAAAATAAATAAAAATAAACCTGAAAAAAAAAAAAAACTTTCCATGCCAAAGTGAGAAAAAAAATGTTTGCAACGCCTATCACAGAAAAGGAGCTAAACACTCTTAATAAATAAGGACTTCTAGAATTTGATTTTAAGAAACTGACAACTCAGTGGGAAAATGGGCAAGGGATAAAGACATAACTTCACAGAAAAAAATATAAATTATTCTAAATATGTGGAGTCATGCTCAACCTCACTCATAATAAGAAAAAGGTAAATATATACCGAGATATCATTTTTGTTGCTATCAGATTAGCAAACATCTTAAAGTTTGATGATATTGTCTGTTAAGGTTGTAGAGATATAGGCACTGTGGCCTTGCAAAGTGGTACAGTTCCTGTGCAGAGCAATTGGGCAGTGTCTACCACAGTGACCAATGCAGTTCAACTCTGTCCTAGCTTTTCTGCTTGTAGAAATTTACACAAAGTAGGGTTAATCATTGTAGCATTGTTTTAAATCACCTAAGATTAGAATCTATCCAAATCCTTGTACGTGAGTTAGATAAACAGCAGCGAAGTCACACAAAGGAAACGTGTCCATAGTCCCTTAGCCACACTTTCAAAGTCCGAAAAGCCCTGAAAAACCAGAAGTTTTTTTGTTTTTTAAAGGTGGGCACTCCAACTCATTTGGTGGCAAGGGCTTACTCCCACTGACTGAGGTGCCCATTTTGTGTTGGTGCACCTGTCAGGTACCCCCACCCCTTGCAATTTGCTGGGACTATTTTTGTTACTGTGGGTTTAATTGCATATGGCAACATTAAAAAAAAAAAAGAGGTAATGAAAGCCCATATGAATAACAGAATGAATGGAAGCACCTGTCATTGGTAATAGCACAGAACACGGAGTTATATATTGTAGGAACTTGTGCGTCGTGTGTCTGTGAGGCCTCCTGCTGAAGAAGACGGTGTGGGCACTACCACCATGTGACTTAAAGACTAGAAGAACAGATTGCCAAAGTTTTACACTGGTGGTGAGGACCAAGAGAGAACTAATGAAAACCAGGAAACCTCCGCCCGGGACAGAAAACAAAGATCCTAACCATGTTCCGATTAAGTGGATGTGACAACAAGAACATAAATAAATGCCACCGGTTGCTTCGTGGATCTTGAAACAAGCTGGAATATATCAGGAAGAACTACTGAAGAAGCATGTTAGTATTAAGAAGAGAGGAATCGGGGTGCCTGGGCAGCTCAGTCGGTTAAGCGTCCGACTTCAGCCAGGTCACGATCTCGCGGTCCGTGAGTTTGAGCCCCGCGTCGGGCTCTGGGCTGATGGCTCAGAGCCTGGAGCCTGATTCAGATTCTGCGTCTCCCTCTCTCTCTGCCCCTCCCCCGTTCATGCTCTGTCTCTCTCTGTCCCAAAAATAAATAAACATTGAAAAAAAAAAAAAAAAAAAAAAGAAGAGAGGAATCAAGTTTAGGGAGCAGGGTAATGAAAAATATCTGAAAGTATGGTGAAAATTACTCTGCCGGTCAGGAAACAGCTACACCTAGCCCTGGTGAATTGGCTAAGGTAATACCCGATGGAAGCGTGAGTGCTGAATACATTTGCAGTGGTGGCGGAATATTGTGGTAACATATTGTTAAATTGCTCTGCACAGGAACTGTATCACTTTGCAAGGCCATAGCAATGTAGGGTAGTGCCTGTTGCCCTGCAACCTTACCCACAGAGAATGTCCTCAAACTTCAGGATATTCGTTAAGCAGGAACTTCATATATAGTTTTTCTAAAAATGTTTCGCATTAAAAAATATCAACATGGGTAAATAATTGTTGCACATGCTTATCCTTCAGGGACTAAGATGGATCTTGTACTCAGTGCTGCAGATTATTATTTTTTTACGCCGTACATCTACCCAGCCTCGTGGCCCGAAGACGACATCTTCCGACAAACTATTAGTCTCCTAATTGTAACAAATCTTGGCGCTTATATCCTTTATTTCTTCTTTGCAACACTGAGCTATTATTTTGTCTTTGATCATTCATTAATGAAGCATCCACAGTTTTTAAAGGTAAGTGATTTTCTTACCTACTTTTTAACTGTTTTTACCGTAAAAATAATACGTATTTGTGTGTGAGATTTTCAGGTTAAACTGGTTATAACCATTAGGAAAAATTTCTGCAACCAGCATTAGATGGGTTAGATAGTTTTGGTAGGGCTAATCCCCTCTCTTAATGGAAACAAATAAATGAACCCCACTTCTTTTTTTTTTTCTTTTTTAATTATAAGCCTGGTGTCTTGCTAGATATATAGAATTTCTTTGCTAACAGTGATGAATAAATAAATGCACACATTTGTGTATTTGCTTTAATGTTTGACTTTCACAAACTGAAGTATGTTTTTACTATGTGTGTGTGTGTGTGTGTGTGTGTGTGTGTGTGTGTGTGTGTGTATCTTTTGACACGATAGGAGATTGTAAATTTATTTACAATCATTTTCTATTTCAGTTATTTATATGTATCAGTTCCTCCAAGGACTAAAAAAGAAAAAATCAAGAGAGGTTTGGGGATGGAAGTTATTTATGAAAGAAAGGATCATTTTATAAATAGACGTGTAGAATGCGGATTTTGTGAGAAAAAGAGTAAGATCAAGAATTCAAGGTACTTAGCGCATTTACTTTTTAAAAAAGAAGTGTCTTTCTTACACATGCATTCCCACGTATTAACATTTTAACGGAAACAGTTTAGCAGTAAGCTCCTTCACATAAAAGAGGTTGAAAAATCCATTCCAAGACAATTTCATCAATTTCATGCTGGTCTTGTTTAACATAGACTTTGTGGTTTTTAAGTATTGGAAATTTCATTTTCAGAATCAAGTCTATAGAGAGATTACGTTTACTGTGCAGTCATTGCCGTGGATTAGTATTCCCACTGTTGCATTGTTCCTGCTAGAGTTGAGAGGTTACAGCAAATTATATGATGACGTAGGAGAGTTTCCAAGTGGTAAGTAAATAATATGAACATGAGGCACAGAGTGGTTTCTCTCAAGAACCAAATCTGCCTCTTTTTCTCCTTTTAAAATAATTACAGATTGTTTGTGGGGTTTTTTTTTTTTTTTTCAGTTAAAAATTTTTGATGTTGGTTAAATTTTTTTAATGTTTATTTATTTTGAGAAAAAGAGACAGAGTGCAAGCAGGGGAGGGGCAGAGAGAGGGGGAGACACAGAATCCGAAGCAGGCTCCAGGCTCTGAGCTGTCAGCGCAGAGCCCGATGTGGGCTCAATCCCATGACCCCGGGATGATGATCTGAGCCAAAACCAAGAGCTGGACGCTCAACCACCTGAGCCCCCCAGGCTCCCCATTTAATTGTTTTTAATGCTTTGTTTTTATGCATTCATGTCTTGCCACATAATGCACATTTCCTAATCTATCAATTTTAAAGCTGGTTTTGGATGGAATTATGCTTAGGGGAAGATGGATAGATCAGAGATAGAGCTTTGCATTCATTTACTATTCTCTTTATTGAATTCAGACTCCCTCAAAAGCTCAAATAGTACATAGTTATAGAAAATCAGAAAATACGGATTTTAAATCCACTGTCCTGCTACCTAGAAACTACCTCTTTTGACATACATCCTCCAGTTTTCTATGCATGTATACTTCATCATTTATGCTACAAAAATGAAACCCTACTACACATACTGGTTTGGACTTTGCTTTTTTTTCTTAGTAGCGTATATATATATGGCCATCTTTTCATTCAGTAAATATTGACCTTATATAGTGTATGAGTTACAGTATCACATTATGTAGATATCCATAGTTTATTTAAATGATCCCCGATTTTTAGGCCTTTAGATTATTCCTTTTTTTCTCTGGTAGCCAGTCCTGCAGTGACTAAATTTTTGTGAAATTCTGAAATTATTTAATGAAGAGACATTTCTGGTGTCTAGTATTAGAAAGCGAGAATAGTAGTTACCATTTATTGAGTGTTAATACGTACCAGCTACTTCTAAGCTTTCCACACGTATCAATCCATTTTATTCTATATCGGTTGTACGACATAGGTCCTGTTATTACGGTCCTCTTATAGGTGAGTAAATTAATGTTCAGAGAGTGTCAGTAACTTGCCCATTCAGCAAATAAGTGGTCTATCTGGGACTGGCCCTCAGGCTCGCTTGCACCCGCACAGCTGCTGTCCAAGTAAGAGGCAGATATTTAAAAGAAGGAACAAGAATTATACAGTAGGGCGATGAATTGACTAGGCCTTGAAAAGTGGATAGGACTCTGAGTAAATATAAAAGGAGAAAGTACATTCTAGATACATGGAACAGAATGAGTAAAGGTGCAGAGGTGAGACTTTCAAGATGTTGGGAGCACACTGAGTAAACCAGCCTGGTCAGTACAGGAATGGATCAGGCAGGAAAGATCAGAAAAAGTTGGGTTGTGGAGGAAATGCTAGGCTTTAGGTATTTAGCGGGAAATAAAGTTCTAAGCAGGAAAATAGTATGTAGAGGTATGTTTTATGAGGATTAAGATGAAGGAAAAATAAACAGTGTTATTTATGCCCAGAGATTTAAATAAGAAAGATGCCTTAAGCATATGTTTTTTTCTGTCTCATAAATGTCTTCATAGTTTAATATTTGAGGTGGGGGCACTTTAAGGTTTTATGAGAGGCAAATGAGGAAATGAGCAGATACCAGAGAGATTAGGAAGATTAATTTATCATGTATTGAATTAGCCAAAACAGTTGATAGTGTTAGGTCTAGGATCATATTTGGTCCACTGAGATGGACAAGTCAAGTGCAAAGTAAATTCTGATCCTGGAAGCCGGATCTTGGTTCTGATCTATCGTGTTGTCTCTTCTAGGCTGGTTTCGGCTCATTGTTAGTATACTGTCCTTCCTCTTTTTCACTGACATGCTGATCTACTGGATTCACAGAGGCCTTCATCATAGACTTGTGTATAAGGTAGAGTGATATTTCGGGGAAAGAGAAAAACTATATCCATTTCAGCAGTGTATGGTTACAAATTCTGTTTTCTGTTTCCCAGAATTTCCTGTAACTTACTAAATACCCAAGTAGCCACAGCATGACAGATACCAGGTTCATTTTGTTTGTGTTCTTTATGGGTCTGGAGGGGCTATGTTAAAATGTTACTGTTTGAGGTAAAGGAGGGCATTTTATAACATGAGTGATTTTGCCGAATTTATAGAGATTTTTTAGTTAGGTCATTGGAAATGACATGCTCATGACATGGGCATGGAAAGCTAAGTTGGAAAGTGAAGGTGGTTATTAACTGTGTTCTTTCCTTCTGTAGCGCATACACAAACCTCATCATCTCTGGAAGATTCCTACTCCATTTGCAAGTCATGCTTTTCACCCTGTGGATGGCTTCCTTCAGAGTCTACCTTACCATATATACCCTTTTATCTTTCCACTACACAAGGTGGTTTACTTAGGCTTGTACATCCTGGTCAATATCTGGACGATTTCCATTCATGATGGTGATTTCCGTGTTCCCCACCTTTTAAGGCCATTTATTAATGGCTCAGCCCATCATACAGACCACCACATGTTCTTTGACTATAACTATGGGCAGTATTTCACCTTGTGGGATAGAATTGGAGGCTCATTCAAAAATCCTTCCTCCTTTGAAGGGAAGGGACCACTTAGTTACGTGAAGAAGATGACAGAAGAAAAGTGGAACAGCCACGCAGAAAACGGTTGTAAAAATGAAAAATTGTTCAGTGGAGAGCTTACAAAGACTGAGTAATAGATTTTTGCCCTGTTATTGAATACGACAAAATATTTTTAGTTAAGGAAAAATAATCTACATACATACAACCAAGAGACATAGCAGGTAAATGGTATTTGAAAGTCCACGTGGTGGGTTCTGCTCATCATGATGGTAGGTCAAGGAAAGATGCTGTCTGTGAACACCAAGATTTTCAACCTCGTGCTTACAATACTAAGTGTTGGTCTAAAGGACAAGTTATGTCTTTCTAGCCAGCGTATCTATAATTTGTATAGCCTCAGTGGTTTTTGTAAGGATAGAGAATAAATTATCGAGGGGACTAGGTTATGTCCTTTTGCCTTAATCCACCCATACTGATTAAGAAAAATATGTTATGCTTGATAATACCAACACTAAGCACCATAACAAAGAAATACTAATAGGAATAGGGTTCCTTATTTCAGGAATGGTTAAGTCTTCAGCGTTGGTATGGTAATGACTACCTATGGTGTTTGTTCAAGTGGAAACATCAGTGTGAAAAAAAACTCTGATAAAACATTAGCAGCCAAGTAAATGACCTAATTAATAGCAGGTATAAGAAGATTATCACCTTCCTACATGTAGGAAGCTTCTCTGTAGACATTGTCAAATAATTGCATTTTACTGATGAAAACATAAACTAGAATTTTTAAAAAAAAATTTTTTTTTTTCAACGTTTATTTATTTTTGGGACAGAGAGAGACAGAGCATGAACGGGGGAGGGGCAGAGAGAGAGGGAGACACAGAATCGGAAACAGGCTCCAGGCTCCGAGCCATCAGCCCAGAGCCCGACGCGGGGCTCGAACTCACGGACCACGAGATCGTGACCTGGCTGAAGTCGGACGCTTAACCGACTGCGCCACCCAGGCGCCCCTAGAATTTTTAAGAAAATATTCATGCTACCATGATTTAATCCAAACCTGGGACTATTTTAAGATTTTGATGGTTATTGTTTTAAACCGTTGTTTAATAAGTATTATGTGAACCTGAGTATATTTAGAAAGGGAAATTTGATGCCCGAGTAATATATTTGACATTACTGCTTTTTTAATTAAAAGGATGCACTGCACTTTTGATATGTTTCAAAGTTACAATCCTGTAATTTCCTATGAAAGGAAGTAATTGCCAAAAATTTAGGCCTATCACTGAAGATTAGCTTTGAAATCTTATTTTCTCTCCTCTCCCTTCACTTTCCCCCACATTCTGTGCAAGAAGATTTAACAAATACTTTCGTAAAGAAATGTTGTGTGTTGTAACAAATATGTTGGAAAAACCTGATTTGGAAAGGCATTCTATAAGCTATTTATGTAAAATCAATAAAAGTTGATTATCACTATTATTAAACTGTATCAGTTAAATATTGTAACCGCACAAAGTATTCTTTGTACAAATTTTGTGTCAACTTGAAACCACAGACATGATGTGGATTGTTGAAACTTTTAAATGTTCCCAAATGCTCCGAGTCAAGAGAGAAAGAAGGGGGTAGCACATTCTTTCTATATTCACATTCTTACTAGACGTGAGTGTTTTAGCAAGAGACCCGTCATAAAACTTAATGCTTGGTGTCCTGAAGAAAGTATTTTTTTCTGAGTTACTGTTGACAGGGTCCTACTACTTACACATACTAGCGTGCCAGCTGGTGTTCTGTAACAGACAAATGCAGACAAGTGATGTTCACTAACCCCCCTGGCTCCAGTGCTCCACTTGGACCCCCCAAAATTAGGAAATTAAGCAAACTTTGTTTCCTCTGATAATGACGGCTAATATTCAAGTTTTCTATTTCTGTTTCAGTTTTGGTAGTTTATCTGTTTCTAGGAATTTACCCGTTTCTTCCAGGTTGTCCCAATTTGTTGGCATATCGTTTTTCATAATATTCTCTTGTAATAGTTTGTATTTCTGTGGTGTTGGTTGTTATTTCTCCTCTCTCATTTGTGATTTTATTGATTTGGGTCCTCCCTCTTTTCTTTTGGGTAAGTCTGGCTAGACGTTTATCAATTTTACTAACTTTTTTCTCAGAACGTGCCCCTGGTTTCATTGATCTGTTCTATTGTTTTTTTAGTTTCTATATCATTTATTTCTGCTCTAATCTTTATTATTTCCTTCATTCTGCTGGTGTTAGACTTTGTTGTTCTTTTTCTAGCTTCTTTATGTGTAAGGGTAGGTGGTTTATTTGAGATTTTTTTTTTGCTTCTGAGGGCAGGCCTGTATCGCTGTATAGTTCCCTCTTAGGATCGCTTTTGCTGCATCCCAAAAGCTTTGGACTCTTGTGGATGACAGCTAGTGTTTATTGAGTTTCACTCCTGATCAGGCACTATTACAAGTCCTTGACTTGAGGAAATTGGAATGCAGTTGTATGACTTTTCCAAGGTTATTTCTCTCATGTAAAGCCCAGTGTGGATGTTTCTGGTCAGTGGGCAGCTCTCCCCAGTCATTCTGAGACCCAGGCTCCTTCCATCTTGGGGCTACCTGTCTCTAGTTTACAGTCTTCCTTGTTGAAGAAGCCCACAGAGGAAGAGGGAAAGGTACCCATGGAAAATGTTTGTGGGTCAGGCCTAAAAGTCATGCATATCCCTTGCCACGTTCCTTTGGACAGAACTTAGTTGTATGGCCAATCACACTGAAAGAGATTCTGGAAAATGTGTCCAGTTGTGCCTGGAAGGATGGGGCAACTGCTTTCTGGAACAGCTAGCCAGTTTGCCATGCGCACATAATTTATTCTTTTCGGGGTCCCAGTAAAAGGCATTGAAGTGATGAATGAGCCCCCAGAGTATTTCAAGTTATCCATCCACTGGATGTCTTTGTGCCCTTAATTAACTGTGTGTTAGTGTCCTCTAGGTTCTTACTACTGTGTCGCTAATAGAAAAGGAAGGACAGAATTTATAGGAAGAGGAAAGCTTCCCAAAAACGTTAGCAATAATCGAGCTGGTCTGTACTCTCCCATCTTTTTTTTTTTTTTTTTCTTTTTTTCCGCCTTTTTAAAAAAATTCTAATCTTACTAAGCAGTATGACATTTAGTAGTCTGCCATTATTTTCTATACTACTACTGCATTGGCCAATCTCCTTTAGAGGAATTCAGACAATATTCGTGGAAGTGAGGATCTAAATGCCCTCTCACAGGAACATCAAGTGGAAGGTTTTTCCCCTTGACTTTGAAACCTTTTGTAGCTAAAGAACCGAAAGGGACGGTCAACATTTTCCACTTTTATGATAGAAATTGGGAAATGGATGGAGGTGGTACAAGAACACATTTCAGAAACCCAGAGACTTTTATTAGGTGCTGTCTCTGTTTCTTTGTCTCTCTGTCTCTGTGTGCTGTGAATTTCCTACTTCTCACTTCTCTGTCCCATGTTTCTTTCTCTTCCCATCTTAAAAGAAGTCAGGGACAGATCTGGCAAAGAAGTATGAGTTCAGGTTTTGATACATGGGGTCTGCAGTGCTAGCAGATTATTTAAATAGGGACGATGTCTGGGAGGAAGAAGGAAAGTAGGAAGACCAATCAGAACAAAGATTTGAGATTAATTCAGAGAAGAAAAAGTTTAAGGCCATGAGATTGCCAAGAGAGCATGAAAAAAGCTATCCAAAGAAACAAACCAACTTAAGGGATAAAGAACTTCTTTTCCTGGTCTTCCCAACTTCTTCAGTGTCAAAAACCTTGACTGGCAGTCTTCTATCAGCAGTTACTGCTTTCTGTCCTGTATCGTTGTTAAGTGCACCCAATTTATTCTAGACCCCAGAATCCTTCAAAGTAGAGACCGGGTGTGAATCATTACTGTATTAAACTATGTGTCCTTGAAAGACATGGTTGAGGTTAGGGGCACCTGGGTGGCTCAAACATCTGACTTCGGCTCCGGTCATGATCTCACGGTCTGTGAATTTGAGCCCCGTGTCAGGCTTTGTGCCAACAGCCCCCGTCTCCCCCTCCAAAATATGGTTGAGGTTTGATAAATACTTTGCTGAATGAATTAATGAAGTGGTGGAAATGCCCTTCCCTTCGATAAACATTTAAGGAACCCCTACCAGGGGTCACACACTGCCACCAGATGCTGCAAATATTTATGCTGTAGATTCTTTTTTTTTTTTTAACGTTTATTTATTTTTGAGACAGAGAGAGACAGAGCATGAACAGGGGAGGGTCAGAGAGAGGGAGACACAGAATCAAAAACAGGCTCCAGGCTCTGAGCTGTCAGCACAGAGCCCGGTGTGGGGCTCGAACTCACGGACCACGAAATCATGACCTGAGCCGAAGTTGCCGCTTAACCCACTGAGCCACCCAGGCGCCTGAATGCTGTAGATTCTTAAGCACTGTCTTTTTAGCCAACAATTCAGGTCTTATTCATTAGCTGACCTTTGCTGAGTGCCTGGGAGGAGTCAAAGGGAAAGTAAAGAGGATTCAGATGGGTCCTAATCAAGGATGGACTGTCCTTTTTTTTTTTTTTTCTTTCCACTCAAAGTTCACTAGGAATGAAGGAACAAAACTTGCCAGTACCCTGGATTCTGACCATATAGGAATCAGTAGTAAGAGAACCGATCAGGGAGTTGAATGCTTCTGCGTGGAGTTACTACATAACAGTGTTCTGGATACAAAAAAAAAAAAAAAAAGATCTTTAAAATTATTGGTTGATTACACCAAGAAATGATGAACCTGGGAGGACAATCTATAACTTCAGCTGGAGTATAATTCATCTCAGAGGAATTACAGACACTAATTGCTTTGGAGTTAAATAGTTTTGAGTCCTGACTCTGCCCCTTGCAGATTGCATGACCTTGGTTTCTCTATCTGCAAACTGATGAAAATACTGCCTACCTAATAAGATTAAATGGGTTAGAAACACTCAATTAAATGTCAACAGAGGCTATAATTCATGTAAATTGTGAGCCTCTGCTTTCTAGGTTCGATGATTATTGTCATTACACCTAGGATAGCCCCTCAATGGAAATCAACTACTGGGAGAAAAAAAAACGCCCCTGGGTACTTTGGCCTTAACATGGGAGGGTGAAAGACACGGGGTGAACAAGAAATAGGGAGCACAGAGGAAAATCCTAAGAAAAGCCAAAGGTAACACATATACTGTAAATTTTCTTTGTAACAATTGTAAGATATCTAAATTATTTGTTGCTAAATAATTTTATTTTAAAAATGCATTGCTGGGGCACCTGGGTGACTCAGTCGGTTAAGCGTCTGACTCTTGGTTTCAGCTCCGGTCATGATCTCACCGTTCGTGGGGTCAGGCTCTGAGCTTACAGTACAGAGCCTACTTGGAATTCTATGTCTCTGTCTCTCTGCCCTTCCCCCCGCCACCAGAATAAATGAATAAATAAATAAATAAACTTCAAAAAAATAAAATATTTGTACTATAGACTTTCATCCACTTCTTATTTTATCGATTTTAAAATTATAATTTTACACACTAACCCATTTCCTTGTATGAAAATGTGGCCTCCTGACATGTTCTACCAAACAAATAGGAACCTGAACACTTAGTGCACATTCCGATACTTGAGAGCACTTGCTGTGGTGAGTTTTGTCCAGTGCTTCATCAAGATTCTTTTCTTTTAATTAACTTAATGGAGGTATCATTTAAATATAGTAAAAAGTACTCATTGTATGGTTCAATGAGCTTTTACAAATATGTACACCATCCAAGCAGCACCCAGTTAAGATCTAGAACATTTTCCGGGTGCCTGGGTGGTGTAGTCAGTTAAGCGTCCCACTCTCGATCTCCGCTCAAGTCATGATCTCACGGGTTCGTGAGTTCAAGCCCTGCATCAGGCTGTGCGCTGATGGCGTGGACCCTGTCTCTCTTTCTCTCTGCCCCTCCCCCACTCGTTCTCTTTCTCTCTCTCAAATAAACTTTAAAAATATTAAAATTAAAAAAAAAAGATACAGAACATTTTCTTTACCAGAAAAAAATTGATCTACCTTCACAGTCTCTCCACATCCCTTAGGTAACCACCAATCCATTTTCTGTTACTGGAGATGAATTTTGCTTGTTCTAGAATTTCCTACAGATTGAATCAGTATGTACTCTTGTGTCTAGTTTTTTTAGCTTACATGTTTTGAAATTCAGGCTATTGCATATGTCTGTAGTTTGTTCCTTTTTATCTCTGTTCCATTGCGGTATATTACAATTTGTTTATCTGTGTGTCTACTGATGGATTTCTGGTCTATTTCTAGGTGAGGTTATTATGAATAAAGCCGCTACAAACAAATGTGCAAGTCTTTGTATGGATCTATGTTTCCCTTTCTTTCTGGTAAATACCTGTTCGTATAATGCCTCAGTACCAGGGTAGATATGTGTTTAATTTTACAAGAAACGATCAAACTCTTTTCCAAAGTGACTGTACCATTTTACATTCCGACTACAAATGATGAGAGTTCCATTTCCTCCACATCCTCACAAACAGTATTGTCAGTCCTTATTTTTAGCCATGCTAGTGGGTTCGTGGAGTAGTGTCTCATTGTACTTGATTTGTATTTTCCTATGACTAATTATGTTAAACACGTTTTTTTCTCATGCTTTTTGGCTGTTTTACACTTCTTTTCTGAAGTATCTGTTCAAGTCGTTTGGCCACATTTTAGATCAAGTTGTTTTTCTATTATTGATTTATAAGAATTTTTATATATTGGCACAAATCCTTTGTCAGATATATGTGTTACAAATGTTTACTCCAATCTGTAGCTTGCCTTTTCATTTCCTTAATTGTATTTTTAAAGTCAAAAACAGGAAAGTTATTTAATTTTGATTAAGACCAATTTATCAATTTACATCTTTGATAATTATTGCATCTTATGTCCCATTTAAGAAGTCTTTGCCTATCTCAAAGCAAGCTCGGACTTCTTTTTGTGGGAAGATTTTTGATAATGCATTCAAATTCGTAATAGATAGAAGACTTTTCACATTTTTATTTCTCCATTTGTCAGTTTTGATACACTGGTTTTTAAGAAATTTGTTTATTTCGTTTTAAGTTTTCAGGTTTTTTGCCATAAAGTTGTAACATTCCCCTATTACACTTTTATTTTTTTTAATGTTTATTTATTTTTGAGCAGGGGGTGGGGCAGAGAGTGGAAGACTTAGGATCTGAAGCAGGCTACAAAAGGACAGTAAAGAACCCGATTCGGGGCTTGAACTCATGACCCAAGAGATCGTGGCCTGAGCCACCCAGGCGCCCCCCCTCTTACACATTCAACGCTTACAGGATCTGTAGTGATGTTTCCTTTTTTTTTTTTTTTTAGAAGATCTTTTTTTGATGTTCCTTTTTAAAATTCCTGATACTGATCATTTGTTTTCTTCCTTTTCTTGATCAGTAGAGCTGAGCGAATATACATTTAGTTGATCTTTTTTAAAAATCTACTTTTCGCCCTGTTGATTTTTCTCCATTGCTTGTCTTCGGTTTTGTTACTTTCTGCCTCTTTTTCCTTTTATTTTTTTGGGGTTACATTGATCTCTCTGTCTCTCTCCCTTTCTCCCTTTCTATGTCTTCTCTTTAACTTCTCAAGACAGAAGCTCAGATCAGTGATTTTTTTTTCCTTTATAAATATAAACATTTAAAGCCACCGAATTTCCTGTAAGGTCTGCGGTGACTGCATGCCACACATTGTGATATGCTGTGTCTTCATTGCTATTTAGTTGCAAGTATTTTCTATTTTTCAGAGCGATCTCTTCTGTGACCAGTGGTATGATGGCCTCGTACTGAGTCAGCTTAGCCGAGCCAGAATGGTGTTTCCCGAAATTACTCTCCTACAGGGTTGTGGGTTAGCAAGGCTGCCCAAGTCGTTTTGTGTCAGATTTAGAAGGTGGAAATGGAGCGGCAACCATGTTACTTTTCATGCTTGGAAAGATGAGGCGGTCTAGGAATCACTGTTGCCGATTCAGTCATGTTGTAACTTCGCAGTTGGCTCGCCTGGTCGGCCCAATGCAGCATCTGGGCCTGCCACAGCCGTGACTCCACTCTGCTCCCCTTCGGCTTCTCCCAGTTCTGGGCCTGATGTGTGTTTAAGCCTCTGCCGCCCTCCATCTCAAAGGGGTGGTGAGGGGTTGACAAAGGCACCGGTCCACCGTCCTGAGTTGCACAGTCTCCCAAGTGCTAGTCCGTCCTCGTCGCCCCCTCGTGCCCACCTCACATTTGCCTTTCCTTCCTGACTTCCTCCTCCACAGACTTCAGATCCCAACACCAGACAGAAACGATCACCTCCTATGAACTGTAACCAGCCTTCACAGTTAGCTGTGGTCAAATCCTCACTTCTCTGATGGAACGCTGGTAAAGAACCCGCCACTGAAAGTGATCCCAGGGGTCAGAATCTTAAGAATCAGACCTCTGTTGGGACACCTGAGGGGGCTCGGTCGGTTGAGCATCCGACTTCAGTTCAGGTCATGATCTCACAGTTCATGGGTTGGAGCCCTGAGTCAGGCTCTGTGCTGACAGCTCGGAGCCTCGAGCCTGTCTCAGATTCTGTGTCTCCCTCTCTCTCTGCCCCTCCCCCGCTAACACTCTGTGTCTCTCTCTCTCTCTCTCTCTCTCTCTCAAAAATAAATAAACATTGGGGCGCCTGGGTGGCTCAGTCGGTTGGGCGTCCGACTTCGGCTCAGGTCACGATCTCGCGGTCTGTGAGTTCGAGCCCCGCGTCGGGCTCTGGGCTGATGGCTCAGAGCCTTGAGCCTGCTTCCGATTCTGTGTCTTCCTCTCTCTCTGCCCCTTCCCCATTCATGCTCTGTCTCTCTCTGTCCCAAAAAATAAACGTTAAAAAAAAATTTTTTTTAACTAAATAAATAAACATTAAACACAATTTTGTTTAAAGAATCAGATCTCTGCAGACTTTTCAAGTCATTATGTTTGGATACCTGAAACTAGCATAACATTGTGTATTTCAATTAAAAAATTTAAAAAACAATCATTTCTCTGAACTGGTCTTGTGTTATCGGCAAGCGGTTCTCTGATTCAGTTAAGCTTTAAAGTCATCAGTGACCCTGTTTCCAAAATTAAAGGGGATGTTGGAAGTCCGTGATCTTGCAATAGCAAAACAGTTACTTAAATAATCACTTGGAGACACCCATAATCAAGTGCGTGTGGAAGACAAGGCATGGGAGGAACAAGTGTTTGAGGCATAGAACATTCTAGTGGAAACGGAGTGTAAGAAACTTATGCAGAGCTTCTAAGTGTGCTGAGAAACTTAGACAAAGATGATGAGTTTATGACTTTAAATTCCCAGTTCAGCACCCAACTAAGGAGCCCAAATGCCCTAAATGAGAATTGCCCTAAATGAGAATATGATTGCCCTAAAATAAACTCTTACCTCTGCAGTTGTAGAGCCAAATTTCTGAAAGCCACGTCAAAGTTTCATTGTGCTGGCAGCAAATTAAATTCCTGATCTTATTGACTTTTATATGTTAAAGGTATGGCATTGATGGGGAACAAATAGGACTCTGAAAATGAGATAAAGGTATTAAAAGAGTTCTGCACCCCAACTCCAGTGTGTGTGTGTGTGTGTGTGTGTGTGTGTGTTGGGGAGGGAGGGATTCATACCACCAAGCAATTCTCTGACCCCAGCTGGGTGAACTGCCTTTCAACTCCACTCTGACTCTACTCAGAGATCGCATCAGATTTCACAGGGTAAGGGCTCAGTCGCACAAGACTGGCCACTTCAGATGCCAGCTGTTACCTGTACTTGCTTCTGACCCACAGGCTATAACCCAGAGGTTTTCACAACCGCCTCCTTGAGTTTGAATAATTTGCTGGAGTGGCTCACAGAACTCAGGAAACCTGTTTACTCGCTAGATTACTGGCTTATTACAGAGGATATTAAAGGATACGAATCAGCAGCCAGGTGGAGACTTACGTAGGGTGGGGTCCTGAACAAAGGAGCTTCCCTCCTTGTGGAGTCCAGGGCTTGGCCTGGTGCCACGCAGAGAGGTTCCAGTTCCCAAACCTATACACTCTGAAACCCTCCCCCCCTCTTTTTTTTAATGGAGGCTTCATTACAGAGGCAGGATTGATGAAGTCATTGGCCATTCGTGATTGATTCAACCTCCAGTCCCTCACCCCTCCCAGGAAATAAGAGAACTGAAAATTCTATCCCTCTCCTGGCAATCAGTCCCCATCCTTCAGTGTGGTCCACAAGTTAGCCCATTAACATAACAAATGACACTTTTATTACTCTCCTCACTTAAGAAATCCCAAGAGTTTTAGGAGCTGTGTGTGCCAGAAACTGGATGAAGACCAAATATATATATTTTTATTATAAATCACAATATCACAGGTAGATAGGCAGATTTGATGCAACTAGGGACCTTGAGCCCATATTTTCTACTGAGCCTCCTCGGGCAGTAGAAGAGAAAATTGTGTAGTAGGCAAAGAATTGTGACAGCACTATTTAGCAGAAAGATATATGGCATAAAAGTAATATGCATTCAGATACTGGTTCTGAGCTTATATAGTTTCTTCTATTGATAGGGAAAAATCTGTTATAAGATGGCTGACAGGACTGATGGGGGATTCCAGTCCCTGCCCGAAGACCCCCCTTCCGGGTTTTTCTTCCTACCCAAAAGACTTGCCACACTCCAAAAGACTATAAATTGTCCCCACTGCTGATGCTCTGGGCTCAGACCTCTGGAGAATGATCTCCTCTGCACCCACCTGTGTAAAATAAATCTCTTGCCTTCCAAGATCTCCCAGTGGAGAGCCACCCAGGCGCCCCGAATAATATTTTGTGTAATACCTTGTGCAGAGCCCATTACATGCATTATCTTATTTAATCTTTCCCAAAAACCTATGAGGCACATTCTATACTTTACACATGAAGAAATTTGAGACTGCGAAGGTGAATCTGTGCAAAATCACAGAGCAAACTTATGGGGAAGTCAGGATTTGAACTCAGGATTTAAACGTAGTTCTGTTTAGAGGCACCTGGGTGACTCAGTCGGTTGAGCGTCCAACTTCGGCTCAGGTCATGATCTCGCAGTTCGTGAGTTCAAGCCCCACATCAGGCTCTGTGCTGACAGCTCAGAGCCTGGAGCCTGCTTCAGATTCTGTGTCTCCCTCTCTCTCTGCCCCTTCCCCGCTCACACTCTGGCTCTCTCTGTCTTTAAAAAAATGAATAAACGTTAAAAAAAAATTCAAACATAGTTCTGTTTCAATTCACAACCTTTGGTTATGCGCTAGGATAACACTGCTGTAATGTAAAGATAAACTGACTTAACCCTTACAGAGTACCTAGATCAAAGGGCCTCATGGTTAGCACTCGGTAATTGTTATTATTCATTCTACACCAGCTAACCAAAGCCCTTTGACCAGTTTTACTTCCCTTCAACTCTCGCTCCTATCACCTTCTTTCTCTAGGTTAAAGCCCGGTGATTAATTCATTCACAGGGGTGAACGATTAACATCGTAACCCTGCTTCTAGAACCTTTTATGCAATTGCAAAATGTCAAACCTGTGGAGGACACTAAGGATCATGAGTTCAATCCTTTATTTACAGAAGGAACAAGGCCAAAGAGATATGCGGAATTAGTCAGCGTCACATTGTGAGTTTGTAGGCAGGATGGTAACTCTGTGGAGAAGGTTAAGAGAAAAACAAACTAAAGCGGGTGTTCAAATTCCCTCTAAAGCAACTATGCTAATGATATCATGTAGGGCAGCTCCCACTGTAAACTTTTTGGAGGGGCCGGCGTTGCAGAAAAGGTAGTCTCTCTCGATGAGTGTGAAATCACTTAGTGGGTAGTTGTGGGTAATCCTTGCAGATCCTATTGTTCGAAGTACCATCCTGTAGGAAATTGAGGAATCTGTTTATCAGACTTTTGGATTAAGAGCTGGCGTGGGAAGTTCCCACTCCCTTTGAGATGCCAGGCTTCCAGCTACTTGAGTAGTAATTAGAAATTCGGTGCCTATGGACAGAGAAAGGCTTATGTTAGACTCAGTCTTAGACTTTAGCACCCAGAACGAGGGCCCAAAGTGATAGGGAAATGTTTCCTCGCTTCCTCTTCCTCCTTCTGTTCAGTAATTCACACCTGAAGCCACTAGGTGGTGTCAAACAAGGACGATCCCTCTCAGTGACCGTCTGGCACAGGAGCTGGACCCCTCGCAGGCTGAGGGAGGCTTTGGGCTTCATGCGACGTTCGGTATATGCACTACCCTTGAGAATAAATACAAGTTTTAAAGTACATTTAATGTTTTTAAAAAAATGAAGGGGGGGGCGCCTGGGTGGTTCAGTCGGTCAAGTGTCCAACTTCGACTCAGGTCACGATCTCACGGTCCGTGGGTTCAAGCCCCATGTCAGGCTCAGTGCTGACAGCTCAGAGCCTGGAGCCTGCTTGGGATTCTGTGTCTCCCTTTCTCTCTCTCTCTCTGCCCCTCCCCTGCTCACTCTCTGTCTCTCTCTCAAAAATAAATAAACGTTAGAAAAAATTTTTAAAAAATGACCTCCCACGGTGCTGCTTCATAAGCAGAGCAGAGACCGCCCGAATGAAAAGAGAGCGAGCCGCGTGGGCATCTGTGAAAGAAACATTCAGGGCAGGTCTTTGGGGTGTTTGAGAAAGAACAATGAGGCTGCTGTGACCTGGGCCTGGTAAGATCTGGAAAGTTATGGAACTATGAGGAAGTCTAGAAGTTACACACAGAGGTAAGGAGAGTGGGAAGGCGGGAAGGTGCACTCAGGTTGCCTGGAGTCTAGAGGAGTGAGTACCAGGACCTGTGAGTCGAAGGAGAAAGGATTTGAGGTATAACGTTTAATGAAAATGCTGCAATGTTGCGTCAGCCTCAAAAGCGTGGAAATAAATCTGCACGACCTGACTTTTTGGTAGTCAGACGCTTGGGTCTTGACTTGGGGCAGCTGACTTACCCCTCCAGGCTTCTGTTCCCCCCCCTCGTCAAAGAAAGAGCCAAATTTCCTATCTCTTCCTTCTCCCATGCCACCGTCTTACATATTAGACGTTTAAATATACGAATGAAGACTGATAACGGGACAACACACGGGCATTAAAATTACAATCGCTTTGAAAGGCTGAAATAAAAGCACATGTAATGGGCGGGGGGGGGGGGTGTTCTTTGTTATAGACTGACATTACATTCTTTCCAGTGGGTTTTTTTTTTCCTCTCCCCAATTTTGTTTTGTTCTGTTTTTCCCTGCTGAGGCTGAGTAGTTTCCAGGATCAGCCTGTAGGTGGAGCAGTTACACTTTTCCCCACGTGCTAGCAATAAAAGCTAGCTCATCCACACTTCTTGTCTAGACAGAGGACGTGCACAGAATCATAAAACCTGCAGACCGGAGGGCTCTGGAAAGGTCATCTGCTCCCTCCCTTGTCTTTAGAAAATCTCGCCCCTCAACCAGCCTGGCGCTGATGCATCCATTCTCCCTGCTAGGTTCCTTTTGGCTGAGTTTAAATCTCCACCGTTCCAGGCCTGGCCGTTTATTTTAGGCGCAACAACAACAAAATACGCAAACCAAATAAAATCTGGTATGTGTATGTGCCCACATCCCCTCCCCGTGGGGCAGCATAGCACTCTTGGTGCAGCAGGCTATCGGAGTGATTTTCCACATGCTGATGTTTAGTAAATGTCATCTGCGGGTTCTCACAAAGCATCGTGGTTGTCTTAGGTTATTTCCCAGTATTTTGGGTCCTGATAGAGAGAGAGAAAACACCAGCAAATATATTTACAAAATGGCAGGACTAAAAATCAGCAGGGCAAGATTTAGACAGATGAACATCCCCACTGGCCCCGGGAAGATGCTTATGTCAATAATGCGTGTCTTGCCCAGAAGGAGGTGTATGAAAAGATTTTTTTTTTTTCAATTATATGCAACTAGTATGCTCCTGAAAATTTTCCTGTGAAGCTCTACTGTCTGCATATTTAATCCTGTTTTTCCATTAGAAATCACAGCGTTAGGGCACCAAGGTGACTCAGTTGGTTAAGAGTCCGACTCGATTTCGGCTCAGGTCATGATCTCACGGTTCGTGGGTTCCAGCCCCTCGTCAGGCTCTGTGCTGACAACACAGAGCCTGCTTGGGATTCTCTCTGCCTCTCTCTCTGGTCTCCCCCACAAAATAAATAAATAAACTGAAAGAAAGAAAGAAAGAAGTCACGCTGTTTCCCCCTTCTTTGGAAAAACCTAGGCCTAAGAGTTAATAAAGCCACATTTAGGGGTATAGGAATTTTTAACTGTTTAAAGGACAATGTTTTCATGGTCAACCGCTAATCATACTACTCAAAGCAGGTTGCAGAGTATGTGTGCAAATTAGCCAGCAAGCCTAAAGGGAATAAAAGCCGTGAGTTATTTAAATCAGATGTTAGACGCCTTTTCAGTTAAACTCGCGCCCAGTTTTCTACGACAGGAGAGGACACGGCTGTCTTTTTGTGTTGCAACCTTTTCCCCCACAAGTTTATAAAAGAGCCTAGTTATTTTCAAATGAACAGGTTGGTTTGGAATTAGCAGTTGATTAGCAAATGGGAAAATGCACAGGGACCACCTTCTGGAAGGAATGGGAAAATCCTCGCATATGAATGTTCAGATAACGTTGTTATTATCATTTAGGTAAATTTGTGCATTCAACTAGCAGTTGTGAGAATCTAGTGTATATTGGACATTAGACAGGAGGTGGGATAGAGCTGTGAACAGTTAAATGGGAAATATCAATAAATAAAAAATAGTGAATGCTTTCATAGGAAATATACAGAAGTGCTATGGGGTCCCAAGGCAGTAGGACCTAACTCAGCCTGGGGTTGGAGGTGGGGGGGGGGAAGGAAAGGTCTCCAAAAATGATGGACCATTAATCACAGATCTGAAGGTGATACGTGGAAGGGCCAGTAGAAGAAGGTTCCGGGTAGAAAGAACTGGATGGAAGGAAGTCGAAAGTTGGAAGAACATGGGCCATCAAAGACCAGGAAGGAGGTCTAGCACAGTGGGAATACGGAATCCTAGAAAGACTGGTATGCAAGGTGAGGCTGTTCGGTTTTATCCCAAGAGCGACGGGAAGATACTGAAGAATGTATTCAGGGAAGTAACAGGTTGAGACCTGTGTCTGAGGAATACCACACTGCCTGCTGTGTGAATGGATGGGTGGCAGGGGGATATAGATTTGGAAGTTGGCAGCATATAGATGTGAATAAGAGCCCTGGGAGAGGTGGCCCGAGGAGTATGTGTTGAGTGAAAAAAGGGCCAAGGACAGAAACCTGAATAATACTGGAAGGTCAAGCAGAAGAAGAGAAACCAGTAAAGAAACTTGGAAGGAGCCCACCCAATGAGGTTAACCAGGAGAACGTTGCTTTGCAGGAACCAAGATAAGAGACTGCTTCAAAATGGAAGCAACTGTCAGCGGTAACACATGTGGCCAAGTAGCCAAGCGAACTCAGGACTGAGGAGCTTCTGGTGTATTTAACACAGGGAGGTCTAGGGTGAGCTCGGCTCAAGCCATGTCAGTAGGGTGAGAGGAGCAGAGCTAGCCTGGGGTGGGTGTGCAGTGACTGGTTAGTGAAGACGTGAAGATAGATGGCTCTTCAAGAAGTCCAGCAGCAAATGCAGAGCAAAGATGCAGCCAGGGGTGGATGGCGGGGCATTGGGTCAAGGTGGGAGATGTTTTATGAATGGGAGAAAATTGGAGGAAATTTAAGTACTGAAGGAAGTGACGGATTGAGCGGAGGGAGTTGCAGAAAGTCTGTGAGGAGGTCACTGGAGGCTGGAGAGGCTGAGATTCAGGATACAGGAAGAGCAGCGACTTTGGAAAGAAGGAGGAATGTGCTTCTGCTGTCAAGGGAGGGAAGGAGGAGAAATTGGGTGTGGAGATTGAGACAATTGTGAGTTTAGTGGCGAATATTTGAGATTGTTCCTGTCCGGTGACTCTCATTTTCTCTGTGAGGGAAAAAGGGTCTGAGGGGGACCTTTTTCAACATACCCATTAAGAAGTTTTAAAATTCTTGTTGATCATTAGAGAACAGAATAGAGAACCCAGAAATGGACCCACAAATGTATGGCCAGCTAATCTTTGACAAAGCAGGAAAGAATATCCAATGGAATCAAGACAGTCTCTTCAGCAAGTGGTGCTGGGAAAACTGGACAGCGACATGCAGAAGAATGAACCTGGACCACTTTCTCACACCAGACACAAAAAGAAACTCAAAGTGGATGAAAGACCTAAACATAAGACAGGAAGCATTCAACATCCTAGAGGAGAAAGCAGGCAAACACCTCTTTGACCTCGGCCACAGCAACTTCCTGTTCAACACGTCTCTGGAGACAAGGGAAACAAAAGCAAAAATGAACTATTGGGACCTTATCAAGATAAAAAGCTTCTGCACAGAAAAGGAAACCATCAGCAAAACTAAAAGGCAACCGACGGAATGGGAGCAGATATTTGCCAATGACATATCAGATAAAGGGTTAGTATCCAAAATCTATGAAGAACTTAATCAAACTCAACACCCCAAAAACAAATAATCCAGTGGAGACATGAATAGATTCTATTCCAAAGAAGACATCCAGATGGCTAACAGACACATGAAAAAAATGCTCCACATCACTCATCCTCAGGGAAATACAAATCAAAACCACAATGAGATACCACCAGTCAGAATGGCTAACATGAACAAGTCAGGCAACAATAGCTGTTGGCGAGGATGCGGAGAAAGAGGATCTCTTTGGCACTGCTGGTGGAAATGCAAGCTGGTGCAGTCACTTTGGAAAACAGTATGGAGGTTCCTCAAAAAGTTAAAAATAGAACTACCCTACGACCCAGCAATTGCACTACTAGGTATTTATCCGAGGGATACAGGTGTGCTGTTTCGAAGGGGCACATGCACCCCAATGTTTATAGCAGCGCTATCAACAATAGCCAAAGTATGGAAAGAGCCCAAATGTCCATTGACAAATGAGTGGAGAAAGAAGATGTGGTATATATATACAACGGAGTATCAATCGGCAAACAAAAAGAATGAAATCTTGCCACTTGCAACTACATGGATGGAACTAGAGGGTATTATGCTAAGCAAAACTAGTCAGTCAGAGAAAGACAAATATCATATGACTTAATTCATATATGGAATTTAAGATGCAAAACAGAGGAACATAAGGGAAGGGGAGCAAAAATAATATAATAACAAAGAGGGGGAAAACATAAGAGACTGTTAAATACAGAGAACAAACTGAGGGTTGCTGGAGGGGTTTTGGCTGGGGAAATGGGCTAAATGGGTAAGGAGCATTAAGGAGGACACTTGTTGGGATGAGCACTGGGTGTTATACATAAAGGATGAATCACTGGAATCTACTCCTGAAATCATTGTTGAACTATATGCTAACTAACTTGGATGTAAATTAAAAAATAAATAAATAAAATAAAATCCTTGTTAAGAGGAAGTGTCTAAAAAGCTTTCATGAACTTGACGTGAAGAGAAAATTCTTAAAATGTTGTATTTTTAAAAACAGATTTCTATAGGGGCGCCTGGGTGGCTCAGTCGGTTAAGCGTCTCACTTTGGCTCAGGTCATGATCTCATGGTTTGTGGGTTCCCTGCATCAGGCCCTGTGCTGACAGCTTGGAACCTGGACCCTGCTTTGGATTCTGTGTCTCCCTCTCTCTCTGCCCTTCCCCCGCTTGCACTCTGTCTCTCTCTCTCTCTCAAAAATAAACAAACATTTTTAAAAATTAAAAAAAAAAACAGATTTAGATCAATGTAATTCACGGTCAAGACAGAGTATGAAGATAAGAGACTCATGAAAATTCTGTCCTTAAGCAGTTGATGGTGGGCTCACTAAAGATATTAATTCAAACTCAAATTGTACATCTTACCCTAACAAACATTTTATGAACAAATCTAATGGTTAGCTGAATTAAAACAATTTACCTTACACATCCAGATTTAATGTTTTTTTTTTCTCCTCTGAACGGTTGGATGAATACATAATCACTAATTGCAGTAGAATTATATTAAACTTTATGGAACTGGATGATAATTAACCCGGTAACCTGAACTTGATTAGATGCTTGTGTTAAATGCTGGCAATAAGCAAGTGCTTTCTTTGATATCCACGTCAAGTGCATACTAAATATCACAGCATGGTCCAATAAGGATATACACAAACAGAGTCAATGAAGTTTGAAGAAATTAGACAGAATAAATGAATCACACTTTTATTCACATGGAGCCCACCCTGGGAGAGGGAGGGAAGGAGAACACAGGGAGGTAGCACAAACTGGTTGTTTCCTTGTCTTGAGATCACGCAGAATCCAATGTTCCAAACCATAAAGAGTTAATCCTCCTAGCTGAAGCTGAGATCTTTTCCATGGTATCATTTTTTGAGAGGAGGAAGCACCTGTCTTCCAGAAAGGACCCATAAAGCGTCAGGAGGACTACTCAGCAACAGGAACCAAAGTTCCCTTTGTTAGAACTCAAGCTACAATTTTCCCTATTTTCAAGCCAGGTCCGTAGGCGGGAACGTTCTCCGAGTAATCATTATGATAGTCCTTCAGATCTTAGCTCTTTGGAAGTCTGCTCTGCACAAAGTCCCTCATATTAATTGTTCTCTACAGCGAGCTTGGAAGATTAACGTGGAAGCCACAGTTAACCCACAAGGGCACAGAAGCTCCTTCACCTCATTCTAAATATAAACTCTAATGACTTTGGCTTTGGTGGCGCAGTCCTGGAAGCCATACTCACATGGGTCCTACTCTAATGAAAATGCCAGCCACTACTGACATCCACCCCATGTCCCTTTGTCACATTGGAGCAACTCACTCACGACAGCAAAGAGGAAAGAAGACTTACTCTTTTCCTGAAGGTCATTACCCTGCTTCCCCAAGAATCTCGCAGCCAGTGTTGGCTATACTAAGACATGCAATATCCTGACCATCCTCCTCATCCTTCCTGGCTCTATTTCAGGCCATGACCAAAAAGCCGCACAGCTAATGGTGTTGGAGGGGCCAAAAGTGACCACCACAGAAGCCACGCTCCTCTTGCTTCCTTCCTCCGTCCCTCTTTCTCCTCTCGTTAACATCTAGTGAGCTACATTCGCCTTTTGAAAGGCTTCCCCATCAGCCTACCTACCCCTCGTATCTCATTTTCTTGCCCTTCATACATTTACTTACTCAGAAACGTCAGGCTTGCCTTTGCTGGGTGCATTTTGGGGGTGTTTTGTATATGTTGTGATGATATAATCCAAGGAAAGGTAAAGTAGACAGCTTTCTTTTTCTTCAACTTGTGTCCTAGGATGTTTGTTGCTGCTTCTGTGTGATGCAGACTGAGATACCTGGGCAAAGCTGGACTGTTTGTTAGAGGGCTAAGCATATGAGTTTTGGCATCGGACAAATCTGGCTTCGGATCTTGCCCCTTGCCACTTGCTAAGTTTGGAGACTGGGGAAGGTTACTGAATTTCTCATTGGCCTCATTTTCATCATGAGTAAAATGAGAATTGGTATGCCAAGGACTCTGTAGCATTATTCCAGTACCTGACACACAGTGGATTCTCAATCCAACTGCTATTAAGAGTCTGAGATGTGATCTTTACCTTTCACAGTTTTATAAGGAAAGGAAAGGGACAAGTTTTTGTGCCCATGTTGTGTAAGATATTGGCTCTGTATATATGAAGGGCCCAAAGTGAGGGCATCCTCGTTTCTTTTAAACGGTAAGAAAACACTGTCTCAATGACTCAAATGGAGATGAGCCTTAAATCAAACTGTATTTAGTAAGACCTTTTTATTGAATTATAATTGCTTTGAATACAATATTATATTAGGAGTGGCTCGATATTTTTATACATTACGTAATGACCAACATGATTGGTCTAGTTACGATCTGTCACCATACAAAGTTATTACAATATTAGTGCCTATATTCATTATGCTGTACATTACATCCCTGAGACTTATTTTATAACTGGAGTTTTTTTACCTCTTAATCCCCTTCACCTATTTTAGCCATCCTTCTACTCGCTTCCCCTCTGACAACCACCAGTTTGTCTCTGTATCTATGAGTGCGTTTCTGTTCATTTTTTTTTTTTTTTTTAGATTACACATATAAATGAAATCATACAGTATGTGTCTCTCTCTGGTCTGACTTAATTCACTTAGCCTAATATACTCTAGGTCCACCGATATTATCGCAAATGGCAAGATTTCTTTTTTTAATGGCTGAGTAATATTCCCGTGTGTGTGTTTGTGTGTGTGTGTGTGTGTGTGTATACACATATATACCACATCTTCTTTATCCATTCATCTATCAGTGGACAGTTAGGTTGCTTCCATATCTTGGCTATTATAAACAGTGCTGCAATAAACATAAGGGTACATATATCTTTTGAAATTAGTGTTTTCATTTTCTTTGGATAAATACCTAGTAGTGCAACTGCTGGGTCATAGGGTAGTTCTATTTTTAATTTTTTGAGGAACCTCCATCCTGTTTTCCACAGTGGATGCACCAATTTGCATTCCCGTCAACAGTACATGAAGGTTCCTTTTTTTCCCACATCTTCACCAACACTTGTTATTTCTTGTCTTTTTTTTTTTAATTTTTTTGACGTTTATTTATTTTTGAGACAGAGAGAGACAGAGCATGAACAGGGGAGGGGCAGAGAGAGAGGGAGACACAGAATCCAAAACAGGTTCCAGGCTCCGAGCCATCAGCACAGAGCCTGACACGGGGCTTGAACTCACGAACCGCGAGATCATGACCTGAGCCAAAGTCAGACGCTGAACCAACTGAGCCACCCAGGTGCCCCTATTTCTTGTCTTTTTGATATTAATCATTCTGACAGATGTGGGTGGCATCTCATTGTGGGTTTTGATTTGCATTTCCCTGATGATGAATGATGGTGAGCATTTTTTCATGTGCCTGTTGGCCATCTGTATGTCTTCTTAGGAAGAATGTCTATTCAGATCCCCTGCCCATTTTTTTAAATTAAGTCATTTTAATTAGGATTTTTTTTGTTATTAAGTTGTATGAGTTCTTTATGTTTTAGGTATCAACCCCTCATTGGATATATTGTTTGCAAGTATCTTCACCCATTCTGTAGGTTGCCTTTCACGGATGGTTTTCTTCACTGTGCAAAATGTTTTTAGTTTGATGCAGTCCTATTTGTTTATTTTTGCTTCTGTTGCAAATATATACATATATATATATATATATATATATATATATATATATGACTGATGTCATTGAGTAATACATTTTGCTTCTGTTGGAAATATATATGTATATATGCATGATGATATATATATTTGATATGATGTCATTGAGTGATATATTTTTGCTTCTGTTGCAAAGATATATGTGTGTGTGTGTGTGTGTGTGTGTGTATGACTCATGTCATTGAGCAATACATTTTGACAATCTTATTCTGGGCCTTAAATAACCCAAGGTCAAATGCTACCCATCTTCAGCTAAATAAGTTGCATGAATTTCCTACAGAGATCTAAGAACAGAGCCAAGAAAGGGCTCATGCTTTAGTATATTTTCTATAAGTAGGTGATAAATTAAAAGGAAATATTGAACTTTTATTTCTCTCATTTAACCAGTATTTATTGGGCTTCCGCTAGATCACAGCCTCTGTGCTAGATGCTAAAGCTGTAATGAGAAATGAAGCAGGTGTGGATCCTGTCCATCTGCCCTCACGGACCTTAGAGTCTAGTAGGGAGAGCCCATTGACAAGGAAACAAACAAATGAAATACACTGATGTGTGCTATGAAACACCACCAGCACACTGCAAGCTGGAATCATGGCAGGGGGGATCTGCTTTAGATGGCATAGTCATTAAAGGTCTCTTAAGGGATGATATTTAATCCTGAACTTAATGGATAAGAAACCAACAGCCGAGAGAATGGGAGAAGAAGACATTGTCACAAGAAGAGGAAACTTCAAGAAGGAGGGGCTGAGTTGAGAAGGTCCTGGGTGTGGCTGTAGGAGCTGGGTTGGGAGCTGGGTGGTGAGTGCGAGTGGCACTTTCTAATAAACATGATCCTGTTCCTCCTGTTGTCTCCCTGAGTGTTCCAGAAACCCATTCAAACATGCTCTCAGAAAACAGCTACCTTCATACTTCAGTCTAAAAGTTGACACGTTGTTAAAGCAAATTGGGAGTTTCAATAGAGCATAACAATTCATAGAGGGGCATTTCAGGCTCGGTAACCTGAACTGGTAACTGGAATTGCATTATTATTTTCAAATGGCCCATCTCCACCTTTTAGTGTAGAAAACGATTATGCCTAAGATCTCAATGTGTCAGGAACCATCTGGATGGTGCAGCCACAGGCACCTTTAATATGTAGCAGGCTTTCTCTTTTGTGATGAATTTTAATACATTTGTAGTCGCCAAAATTTTCTCTTGCTCAGTCTTCTTTAATGTTTTTGAAAATCATCATTGTAATTAAAAAAAAATTTTTTTACAATTAAAAAAACCGTGGGCTAAATTAAAATGTTTGCGGAGCACTTCGACAACATTATTAATGCCATTGTTAGGCTCAAATCAAACTTCTTATTTGGCTAGGTCAGGGTGACCTGCTGTGGCTTTTTTGCACCTTAAAATCCTATACCTCTCCTTCCAGGTCACTTGCACTTCTGGAGAGATGTGTACTCACAACCCACAGAAATTGAGCGACACTGCCCCCAAAGGTCTATGGCTCCCCCTTGTCACTCCCCTTCCACTCAGTGCATGACTGTCCTGGGGAGGGTCAGCCTGCTGCTTCAGGCTGGAGAAATGAACAGTGCCCAGCCTTGTTAACGTGGTAAGGACTGGCTCCCACCCTCGGGGTGATGGGCCAGCTTCTCCTACACACTGCTGCTTTAACCCGTTTCTCTTTGAGCCCATTTCACCCCTTCTCTTGAGCAGAATAAACATCAACCACTCACACTGGCCTTATAGAAGCACCTCATTGACTTTAACAGATCCTTTGAGGGCAGAGAACTCAATCACTTTTCTTCACACGGCTTTAAAACATGATCACCGTAATGATGATGAAAACACCAAGCTCTCTCACCATTTCCTATGAAATAAATTAGTATCTGTAAACTTGTTCTTGAGGCCTGACCTGTATTAAATGTTAGCTACCGTTAAAATCATCATTATCATCTATTAAGCACAGGCTAAGTTTCAGGGCACTATGCTGAACTCTTTCCATACATAATCTCATTTAATCAGTCCAAGAACTCCATAGGGTAGCAGATAATTTACACCCATTTTACAGATGAGGAAATGAAGAGTGTAAGAAGCCGAGAGCCCCAAGTCCCACAGCTATACATTTTGGAGCTGGGATTCAAATACAGTCTCCCCAGCCTTCATCGTCTGTCCTCTAAATCAACTGCATTTATGTTCAAATGGAAATGCTTTAGGGATAGTCTTTTGCAAATGTTTGGGGGACCACCAAGCTGGAAGATTCTCTCGCGCTTGAAATTTCTCTAATGAAGGTTTGGATGGTTTCTTAAACATGAAATGCATTTAGGTGGGCTAAGGGAGAGAAATAGAAGAAAGAAAGAAGAGAAGCATTTACTGAGCATATACACTTATTATTTATATGCACACATAAGCTTATAAAGTCGTCCGGACTTTACAAGAATCCCACTTTTGGAGGTTAACTTGCCCAAGGTCATCCAGTTCACTAGCGGTCGATTCAAAATTCAAGCCCACGTTGGTCTGGCCTCAGAGCCCAGCCTCCCGCCCAGGGCTCCAGCCTGTACCTTTGTCCTCCTATGCCTTAAATCTA
Source organism: Leopardus geoffroyi (assembly GCF_018350155.1). Lineage (NCBI taxonomy): Eukaryota > Metazoa > Chordata > Mammalia > Carnivora > Felidae > Leopardus > Leopardus geoffroyi. Next base: position 18,559,085 of record NC_059329.1, read on the forward strand.
TGCATTGCAAGTGCTTCAATGATAATTTCATATTTTCCGCTAAGGTACTAAAACATCTTATCCAAGGAGGTCAAGGAAATAGCTTCCTTAGAGAACAGTCAGAGAAAAGACTGGACAGTTGCCTTGGGGGATGGTTTTCCGATACAGAACTGCCCACAGGTGTGAAGATAGATGGGCTGACCTCTTAGGTCCCTCCCAGGCCCAGGGCTCCAGGGTTTATTTGCCAATGAAAATGTCAGGCTTTTTCTTCCATAAAATGATGTATGATGGTCTGAGTACATTCTCCACTCCCACCCCCACCTCCTTTCATCTGATTAAAAAGCAAGGATTAAATCAGCAGAAGCTGCAGAAAGGAAGAATTTCTCCAGGAATGATGATGAGGTTTTCCCGAGACAAGGCAACGAACGGGACAGGTAGAGGGAGGCAGAGGGAAACCTAGTGGTCTGGCAGGGACAACTGAGCCAGGCAGAGTGGGTGGATGGGACAAAGGACAGATGCAGCTGAGCTACGAGGCCTGTCACCCCGCATTAGTCAACAGGCATGAGGTGTAGACCAGTCTCTACTTCTGAAAAGGACTCTAATTACACAAACCGAATTAATGGATGGGAAACAATTGGAGAACCATCCATTTTTTAACCAGGAGATAAGAGGTCAGACTTGAATCAGAAATCATTCATTCAACTCAATATTCATTGAGTACCCTCTCTGTGCCCGACGCCGTTCTGGGCGTGAGGGATGCGGAAATGAACCAGACGGTTCTAAATTGTGCCCTGCTGGGAGAGGCAGAGAATAAACAGGGTAAGAAAGTGAAACGTGTAGTATTCTGGTCGGCGTTGAGTGCTAAGTAGAGAAATAAAGCAGGAGACGGATGCCACTGTCAGGGGCAGGGGTCGGAAGCTATAATGTCTGATGGGGGCGGCGGGGGGGGTGGGGGTGGGGGTGGGTGGGCGTGGCACAGGGGTTATGCCTCACTGAGAAGGACACGCCTGAGTCAGAAGAGCTGAGGGAGCAAAGGAGAGAGAGAGATAATGAAATCTGGAGGAGGAGAATTACAGGCAAGGGAAGGTCAATGCAAGGTCCTGAGGCAAGAGGGGCCTTGGTGTCTTAAAAAATAGTGAGGGCATCAGTGTGGCTGAGTAGAAGGTGGAGTCGAGGGCCAGATCGTGTAGAGCATTTGAAAGGATTTTGGCTTTCACCAGCACGCGGCGGCAGCCATTGGGGCCATTGAGTCACTGAAGGACTTCATCTGACCTACATTGTAATTGGATGTCTCTGGTGTGGTGTGGGGAACGTTCTGTCCCCTGGGAAGGATAAAGCAGAGAGACCAGCTAGGAAGCTGTCGCAACAATCCAGGCCAGAGATGGGCTAGTAGCCGTAGTATGGGTGGGGAAAAGTAGTCAGTTTCTGGATATACGTAACTACTGGAACTTCAGATGTGAAAAGGAAGACAAGTCTTAGGGGAAGGAAGGAAAACTTTACTAATGATCTGTCCCTCAATCCTTCTGCCACAGCTTGTCTTCTCAGCAAAAGAACAGTGAGGCTGTGTCGAGGCTGATTGTGTGATGGTCCAACTTCCGCTCTTAGTTGGTTTCCACGGAGAGTCGTGCCACAGGGTCACGTTTTCCATATTTGCCGGTGACTGACCCGATCACCGTGCTCGGCACTTGGTCTGGAGACGTAAAGACACACAGGGCAGAGTTCCCGGTCTCCAAGAGCTCTTAGTCTAGTGAGAGAGACCGGTGTATAGGCCACAAATTCAATGTGATGGAGTAAGGGAAGAGCCCAGGGTACGATGAGGAGCATCTAATAGTGTCTTGGGTCAGTCTCTGGAAAGAAAGGCATTTTGGGGGGCTGTGAAAGATGTCGGAATTAGCCAGGAGGTAACCATGGGGTGACTCTTGTAGGCAGGAGAAAAGCAGGTACGGTAGCACAGAGCTGTGAACTGGCCAGCGTGTACATGCACCAATGTGGGCTGGGTGGGCCGAATAGCCAGGCAAAGCCAAGACTCACCTTGATGTAAACATCACATCACTGCCTTTTGGAGGCACCCCACTCAGGGTCACGAGCAGAGAAGGAAAGATGCATCCTCGTTCTTAGAAAAATTAACCCAACGTGTCTATGTTTATTCCTGACTTGAATCTTCCGTGTTTAAACATCAGATCGTAGGTGTATGAAGCCTGGAGACCAAAAATATACTTTGAAGCCTGCCTTTGCTGCTTGTCTGACCTTGAGTAAGTCACTCCTTCTGCGAGTCTCGCTTTGTCTCTGCAGAACAGGAGCGTAATAACAGATGCCTCGTAGCGCTGCTAGGAAAACCGAATGAAATATGTCTGCAAAAACATTTCCCCAAATGTAAAGAGCCGTTCAAACATTAGTTACTGGTTTCGAACCTTGTAGCTGAACGAAACCACCACCTACCGATGACCTCTTCTGTTTACATTGTTTTCGCATGCCCTCGGTGCCACCTCTCGAGTTTCATAGACCACTGAGTTCCTCGCTCTTGCCATTTCCAGGCCGTGTGCGGGGAAGCTCCTGTCTCCTCTGACCAGGCTGGCTCCAGCCTAGATCCCCGGGTCCTCGGTTAGAGTCCCCTCTCCCATTCTGCCTGGTGTTCAGGACAAGCCTCCAATCTTTTCTCAAGTCCCAAGGCCATGTCAGCATGTGGCCTTGCCTCCTACTTCACCAAAAACACTGAGGCCACTGGCCTGAACTTCTACTGCTGTCCTTCTCTCCAGCCGTCACCAAAAACTACTTCAACCAGGAGCCAATGCCTGTCCCATTTGCAAACACCCTTCCTTGTTCTTCAGGGTCTCTGGGAAGAAGGCATCTCCTCTTCAAGATAACTTCTTCTCTTCAAGGGGCCACCCCCTCCTCCCTGCCCCTCACCCTCTACCTCCTCCCCCCATGTCAGCTTTTAATTCATTATCTCCTGTCCTCTTTGGGACCTTGCTCGGTCCATAATCCCCTTTCTTCTATAAATTCCCTTTCTTGCCCTCTGCCCTCCCTCAAGATTCACTTTCAGAGGAGAAAGTCTCTCTTGACGTCCCCTTGGCTTCTCAGCCGAGTGTCTTGAAAACAGCCCCTCTGGGGCGCCTGGGTGGCGCAGTCGGTTAAGCATCCGACTTCAGCCAGGTCACGATCTCACGGTCCGTGAGTTCGAGCCTCGCGTCGGGCTCTGGGCTGATGGCTCAGAGCCTGGAGCCTGTTTCCGATTCTGTGTCTCCCTCTCTCTCTGCCCCTCCCCCGTTCATGCTCTGTCTCTCTCTGTCCCAAAAATAAATAAACGTTGAAAAAAAAATTAAAAAAAAAAAAAAAAAAAGAAAAAAAAAGAAAACAGCCCCTCTGAATGGGGTCTTCATTCCTCACTGTACCTGGCGTCTGACCATACCACTCAATCCAAACCGCTTCCAAAGACATCGCCCCCACATTGCCACTGGACACCCCCAGTCTTAGTCTAACTGGGCCTTTCTGCTGTGTTTGACGCAATTTCTCCTTCGGTTCTTTCTGAAATTCTCCACTTGTTTGACATCTCTCATGATTCTCCCCCGGCATGTCTGATCATTTCTTTCTGTCCTATTTCATGGGGTCTTCCTCCTCTGCCAACTTCCTAAATGTCTGCATTCCCCAAAGGGCTCCCTTCTGGCCCCATGTTTTATTTTCCCACACTATCCCACACAATCATGATTATCATGCTCCCTTGGAAGCTGATGGCTTCCATATTTAAATCTTCCATAGTGACGTACATCACTGCTGGACTTGAGACCCTTCCTGACTGTAGGCTTCAAGACATCTCACCTGGAGATCCCAAACATAAAAGTCAACATGGCCCAAACTACACGCATCATTGCCTCACTTCCCCCTGACCAGATTGTGTTCCTGTTTCCTTTCTTGGTAACTGACATTATATATTTTCTTAACGTTTATTTATTCTTGAGAGAGAGGGAGAGATAGAGTGTGAACGTAGGAGGGGCAGAGAGAGAGGGAGACACAGAATGGGAAGCAGGCTCCAGGCTCTGAGCCGTCAGCACAGTGCCCAATAGGGGGCTCGAACTCACAAACTATGAGATTACGGCCCGAGCTGAAGTCAGACGCTTAACCGACTGAGCCACCCAGGTGCCCTGGTAACTGACATTATAATCCACTCAGTTACTGAAGTCAGGAAACGGGGACTGATCCCAGACTCTTCTAATGCATTCCACCACACATGGCCAATACTCAAATGTCACCCATATGGTCTCCTAGCATCTACTGGATCATGCCCTCCTCTGTGCTCTGTCCCCTGAGGCAGCTCAGGCCTCGCCTTCCTCCACACATACTGCTGCAGTCACTTACAGATTGGTCTCCCTGCCTTTGATTTTGTTTCTGTAATTCCCCCCAACAACCATGCTCTACACTGTTGCCAGAGCGAACAACTGTAGAATGTAGTTCTGAGAGGGATACTACCCACCTTAAAACCAATCAGAGGGATCCAACCCATGGCCTTCGAGACAAAGGACCTGGCTCTTCCAAACCTGTCGAAACTCATCTGCTGCCCTTCACACTACACACCTTACATCCCCATTGTGTGTGTTCTAGAAGGCCCATCTAGCACCTCTCTTCCCTGCTGGAGTTCTGAATCAATTAAGTATATGAGAGGAGATCGCATGCGAAAGACCAACATACATACCCCCTTTATTACAGACAAAATCCACACTGAAGAAAGTGACTCTTATTTGCAGTGGAGGGGACTTCCTCCTTGTAGACCCCAGAAGGAGACAAACGTGAGCTCCCTGTAAATGGCTCACTCCCATTGGGAAAACAAGAGAGCTGAATCGGGCACATGGAAATTATTCTTCTCAGATTCACTAATCAGAAGCCACTCTGATGAGTCAAGGGAGAGAGAGGGTGGGAATTGATAATGGAGCTTCCTCCTCATGGAGATAAGCCACGGGAACGCAGAAGGTGCATCTCCTCTCTGTCACCTCACATCGTGTGCCCTTTCTCATGCTGCTTTGACTCCCTAGCGTGTCCTCCCCAGATTTTCCACCTGCCTGACTTCTACTCCTCCTTCAGGACTCAGGTCAGATCCGACCTCCTTCAGAAGCTCTCCATGAATTGCCAGGCTGTGCCCCTCCTCTGTGCCCCTATGTCTCTCCCAGAGCATTCACCTTCGTGCCGTTAATGTCTATTAACGGGCATGTTTCCCTTAAGGGAAATATCATGTCATTCAGTCGTGTGGTCCCAGGGCCCGGCTGGTACATAGTAGGCACTTAACAAAAGCTTGATGGACTGGGCTGAGGTCATCTAAACAAGCCTCTTCGTTTGCTAAACGACCTTTAAAATCCCCATTTTGTTAGGCGCCTGGGTGGCTCCGGCGGTTGAGCGTCCAACTTCAGCTCGGGTCATGATCTCACGGTTCGTGGGTTCAAGCCCCGCACTGGGCTCTGCGCTGACAGTGCAGAGCCTGCTTGAGATTCTCTCTCTTTTCCTCTCTGTCTGTTCCTCCCCCACTTGTGTTCTCTCTCTCTCTCTCAAAAGAGATAACTAAAATCTTAATAAAAATTTATTTAAATAAAAGTAAAAAATTAGTTTATAAAGCCTTGATTGTTCAGATACTTAGCTATGTATGGTCCTTTCAAAAAAAGGCGGGGTGGGGTTGGGGTGTGTGCAAAGCACACACACAAGAAGATCCCATGGTTCTGGGATGCTCTCCTCTCTCTGTGGTCAGTGGTAGGCTGGGGCAGGGCCGGTGGGTAGCACTTTCTCTGTGGCTTCCCCTCACCCCTGCCCCAGAGGCATCCATTCATGCAGGGGCATCCCCAGACCAGGCGTTGATGGCTCCTCTGCCAGCCACAGGACAGCCTGAGAAATGTTCCTCTCCCTCTCTTTTGGACTGGTGCCTGGAGCAGTGACCAGCTCCTTTGGAGGGCGGGGAAGGAGGCGTGAGTGATGGGAGCTGAGGACACGGGGCTGTTTGTCAGAATCAGGCTGCCCATCAGAAACGGAGGAGACTGGGGGCGCCTGGGTGGCTCAGCCGGTTCAGCGGTTAAGCGTCCGACTTTGGCTCAGGTCATCATCTCTTGGTTCATGGGTTCGAGCCCCGTGTCGGTCTCTGTGCTGACAGCAGAGAGCCTGGAGCCTGCTTTGGATTCTGTGTCTCCCCCGTCCCTCCCGTGCTTGTGCATGCGTGCTCTCTCTCTAAGATGAATAAATAAACATTTAAAAGAAAGCTCCATTTTCTATATTGAAGGTATTTGTAGCAAAAACAGAATAAGACTTGGAGTCAGGCAGATTTGGCTTCTGAACCATGTGACTTTACTCAAATTACTTGTCTTTTGCTAAATCCCAGCTTCCTCATCTGCAAAATGAGGCTAATATTACCTTTCTCCCCAGTATGGTATGGTAATTAAATAAGATAAAATAAATAAATCACACTGAATAAATGAGATCATTTTATTGCTACTCTTATTAAAAAATTATATTTTACTTGAAGAATATTTAATTGAATAAACTCAGCAATAAATAAAGGTGTAATTCCCCCTTCAAGGAACTTTGAGTCCCGAGAAGGAGCTCAACATGGGGATTCTGGATTTCCAGGATTCTACAGAGAATTGTGTATTTTGAGATTTACTAGTCAGGGTTCTTCAGAGAAACAGAATATATATTTATAAATATATATATTAATATATATGTAAATATATATTAATATACGTAAATATATATTATATGTAATATATTTTTATATGTAAATATATTTTATATGTAAATATATATTAATATATATGTAAATATATATTATATAAATATAAATGTATATGTTGAGATTTATTTAAAAATTTTTTTAACGTTTATTTTTGAGGGAAAGAGAGAGAGACAAAGCATGAGTGGTGGAGGGGGCAGAGAGAGAGGAGGAGACACAGAATCTGAAGCAAGCTCTAGGCTCTGAGCTGTCAGCACAGAGCCCAACGCGGTGGTCGACCGCATGAGCTGTGAGACCAGGAGTCAAAGTCGGAAGCTTAACCGACTAAGCCACCCGGGTGCCCCTATATTGAGATTTATTATGAGGGTTTGGCCCACATAATTATGGAAGCTGAGAAGTCTCCTGATCCACCGTCTGCAAGGTGGACACCGATGGAGACAGAGAGAAACTTAAATGCATGTTACTAAGTGACAGAAGCCAACCTGAAAAGGCTCCATCCTGTATGATTCCCAGCTTCTTACATTCTGGCAAAGACAAAACTATGGAGGCAGTAAAAAGATCAGTGGTTGCCAGGGATGAGAGGGGAGGACGGGATGAACAGACAGAGCACAGAGGATCGTAAGGACAGTGACACTATTATGACACCACAATGGTGAATACGTGCCATTATACATTCATCCAAACCCATAGAATGTGCAACAGCAAGAGTGAACTGTTATGTAAATTATGGAGCTTGGATAACAACGATGTTGTCGATGTAGATTCACGGGTTGTAACAAATGTTGGGAAGTCCATGCATGTATAGGGCCAGGGGGTGTATGGGAACTTCCTGTACTCTCGGCTCAATTTTGCCCTGAACTTAAAATTGCTCTAAAAAAATAGTGTTTTATTTTTAAAAAAAAAGATAAAAGGATAACCAGTTTGCTCTGGAATTGCACTCTTTCCCTCTGCCACAAGTGGAAATGCAGATATACTTATGGCCCTCTTTTGATCGCACAATGACATCATCTCATTAGGTGGCAGATCAAGAACATTCTGGAAACTGGCTTCCCAAAGGAGCTCCTGGAGCAGAATCCCCTGCTCACCTGCCAGCCTGCACCACTCAGGTCAGGGGATGTATATAAGAAAGAAAGGGGCTACACTTTTGTCACAGCAGCTTACCCTTTACCTAACGCATAGAATAAATAAATGAACAGATGAATAGATACCACACTTTGGCATTTAAGGTGGATTACAATCATCTGTGAGGTGAACAAGGATAGAAAACCACATAAAGACAGACCAAGTAAATAAGACGTTGTGTACCAGGCGCAAGGGTAGTATGCAAGGGGTCCAGGATCAAATAGCCACAGCATTTAAGCAGTGTTTGGTGAGTTTAATTCACAAATTCCTGGAAGTTAGGGAGAAACACACGTTCTAAACCGTGTCTGATGAAAAGAGTTACACGTTTTCCTCTATATTTGATCCCAGAAAATTCTGAGATTCTGTATTTCCAGGGACTATGGATTTATCACCACAGGATCCTACAATTACTGGGGGTGAGGGGTGGGGAGGAAGGTAGGAAGTAGGAAATTTTCAAGCAGTAAAAGAAATATTGGGCAGATTATAAGCACCTCAAACATAGAGGCTATAGTTTTTCCCTTTTTTGGATGCCCCTTCCTGCCCTCTCCTATTCTCCCCTGCCCCCACCTCCCCTCCTGTGCTCTGCTTAGCACCTGTCTCTCCGTATAAAATGCAACTCTGGGGTTCCTCCCTGGGGGCTGGGCTCGGACTGCTGTTCCCTGGAGGGGAGAGATGGTAATGAGGGCAGCACTTTGGGGAATGAGAACTGACGCCTGTAAATCTGTGAGGAAATTCTGTTAATCGTTGAATTATAACTTCTCAGTAGAGAAAGTCACTTGATCTTTTCAGCCAACCCTGGGAAAAGCAACACATCTATTTAATGCTGACCTTAGATCACCTCTTCATTCAGTAAGATCGTTCCTCACCTTCCCAAAGAGATCGGCTGGCTCGGGGAAAACCTCTAAGATTGTTTAGGAGCTTTGTGGGTTTTTCTGTATCCTCTCCACTCTGGTTCTTCAAGTAAAAAATAAAAATTACAACTCTGGGGGAAGGAAAGAGGCCACATAACTAAGATGTCTCCACCTGATGAAAAGGGCTCTGGAAATAAGGTAACGTTTGCCAAATTACTAGAATACCAGGTTTCAAAGTATTTGAGATCTGGTAATAATTTTAATAAAAAACGTTTCCAACTCGTGCACATTATAAAGTGTTTGCAAAATGCAGACACGCTCGAAAAAGGAAACCTTCTCACCCTCCCTGTGATGATCGCTGTTAATATTTCAGGGCTTAGTCTTTGCCTGGGTCTCCCCCCCTCTGTGATGGTCTCTGGATCTCTCACCATCTCTCTCTACCTCTTTCCCTGTCTTGCTCCCTCTCGTGCAAAACTGGGATCATAAAGCACAGAATGTTCTGTAACTGGCTTATTTTGTTTAATCACATATAAGAAATACTTCCCCCATTTTTAAACCCACACAGCCTCGAGAGGATGATTCAGCTCAAGGCTCTTAACTGAGGGCATGTTTACGCGTAGCTGTGGTTCTTCCATTCGCAAAAGCTCGCTGGGTGCCCCTCCGGTTCCAGGCTCTGTGCTGGGCTTTAATGTGATGAGAGAGTCCTGATCTTGGGGAGCTGGTAGTCCAACAGGGAGGATGGATGCATAAGGAATTACCAGTGGGGCGAACGTTACATAAAAAGAAACACGAGGGTTCTTGGAGGATCCATAACAAGGGCCAGGTTAGGGAAGGAAAGGGATAGCTCAGAACTGTTTACGGGAAGAGGAAATTCCCAGATCTCACTGGTATTGTCTCAAAGCCAATTCACCTTCTTGCCAAATCCCTCCACGGGTGGGTGAGAAGCACCTGGGCCAGTCAGGCTGTGCGTATGCATGTATTTATTTTATTATAATTATAATTATAATTACTATTTTTTTAACTTTATTTATTTATTTATTTTGAGAGAGAGAGAAAGCACTAGTGGCTGAAGGGCAGAGAGAGAGAAGAGAGAATTCCAAACAGGCTCTGCACTGTCATCACAGAGCCTGATGCGGGGCTTGAACTCACGAACTGTGAGGTCATGACCTGAGCCAAAGTCAGACACTCAACCAACTGAGGCGCCCCCCAGGCACCCCCAGGCTGTTTACCACTATAGCCCTGCTCACCAAAATGACACTATCACCCAAGTTCCGTGTTAAAGGAAATGGACCCTCTCCCACACTGCTGTTAGAATTTAAACAGGTACACTCCTAGGAAAACACTTTGGTAATATATGTTCCAAATAAAAAGTGAAGATGTGCCTAAGCTTTGATCTAGTAATTCTTTACCATGAGTGGAGCCTAAGAAACTAATGAGAAACTTAGACACACTTGTATTGTATTGTATTGTATTGTATTTTTATTTTTTTTTTAGTATAGTTGATAAAGTTACATTCATTTCAGGTGTATGACATAGTGACAAACACAACTTTATATATAAATATTTCTTGATACAATTGTTTATAATAGTGGGGGAAAGGTAGCAACCTAAATGTTCACCAGGGGCGCCTGGGTGGCTCAGTGGGTTGAGCGCCCGACTTCAGCTCAGGTCACAAACTCGTGGTCCGTGAGTTCGAGCCCCGCGTCAGGCTCTGGGCTGATGGCCTGCTTCCGATTCTGTGTCTCCCTCTCTCTCTGCCCCTCCCCCGCTCATGCTCTGTCTCTCTCTGTCTCAGAAATAAATAAGCACACAAAAAAATTAAATGTTCATCAAAATCAGAAAGTCAGATAAATTACGGTGTACTCATTTGGTGGAATACTGTGTCATAAATAATAATAGCCACTATGTGTTAAACATTTACTATGTCCCAGAACCTGTTGAAAGCTTTTAAAATATTACCTTCAAAAACTGCCTAATTATACGGAAAATTCTTGTCATATAAAGTTGAGAGGAAAATGGGAATCAAGATTTGACTTATTGACTAATTTGTATTGTGTTGTGTGTTTATATGCACATACAATGAAAAAGACGGAATGCTAATGATGGTAAGATCACAAGTGACTGGTAATTTCTGCTCTCACTTTTTTTTTAAAGTTTATGTATTTATTACGATTTTGAGAGGGAGAGGGCAGCACAAGTGAGGGAAGGAGAGAGAGAGAGAAGAGAGAGAGAGAATCCCAAGCAGGGTCCACGCTGTCAGCACACAGAGCCCAACGCAGAGCTCGATCTCACAAACAGCAAGATCATGACTGAGCCACAGTCAAGAGTCGGACGCTTAACCGACTGAGCCACCCAGGCACCCGTTCTTCTCTTACTTTTTTATATTTCTATATTTCTAAATTTTCTGTGATAAAGTACCTCAAACACATTGATCTACTTTAAGACATTATCTTAAAAACACAATTCAGATGCTATTACCGACTCCTCTTGATGAAATAATTATAAATGTTGGGGAAAAACAATCAAAAGCCAGAGTATATCAGATGGTTGTCCATAAAACTTCCAGTGGTAGGGGGATCTGGGTGGCTCAGTCGTTGAGCATTTAACTGTGGCTCGGGTCATGATCTCACGGGTCAGTTCGTGAGTTTCAGCCCTACCTCGGGCTCCGCAGCGACAGCGTTGAGCCTGCTTCGGATCCTCTGTCCCCTTCTCTCTGCTCCCTGCCCCGCCTTGCATGCTCTCTTTCTCTCTCTCAAAAAAGAAATCAACATTAAAAAACAGAAAAGACAAATAAATAAAATTGCCAGCGGTCCTACTTCCCAACAGACGTCGAGTTTGCAGGCTGGTACAAGATTCGCTGCTCCACTGGTCAGATTCTACACGGGTTGCCCTAGACAATTCGGAATTGCTCTGGAGAGGATCTGGGCTTGAGTCCTGGTCCTGTCACCTGATGGGTAGACCCAAGGCAACAGCTCGCTTCGCCTCTCAAATGCTCGGTTTCTTCATCCGCAAAATGGGAATAGTAACAGTGGCCTCACAGGGTTGCCGCGCGGATCAAAGAATACCCAGAATGAGAAACGGTCTCCGCAAAATGACCACACCTGCTGGCTTAGTGCTGGCTCTGAATCGGCAGCTGGGGGGCTCCTCGCTGAAGGTCCCCCCAACTGCCCTGTTTGCTCCCGAGACACACACAGGGTTTGCACAGTTTTCTGCCTGTGGGCTGGATTATAGTTAGCCATGAGTTCCTCGGGGAGGGTTCCAGGCCAAGGACAACAGCTGTGGTAAAGTGGGGGATGATCTTCAATCTCCTCCATTTCTTTCTCTCTCTCTCTCTTTTTAATGATCATTTATTTTTGAGACAGAGAGAACGTGAGAGGGGGAGGGGCAGAGAGAGAGGGAGACACAGAATCCGAAGCAGGCTCCAGGCTCTGAGCTGTCAGCACAGAGCCTGACGTGGGGCTCGAACCCATGAACCTCGAGATCATGACCTGAGCCGAAGTCGGACGCTTAACCGCTGAACCGGCTGAGCCACCCAGGCGCCCCCAGTCTCCTCCGTTTCTGATGGGCAGCCTGATTCTGACAAACAGCCCCGTGTCCTCAGCTCCCATCACTCACGCCTCCTTCCCCGCCCTCCAAAGGAGCTGGTCACTGCTCCAGGCACCAGTCCAAAAGAGAGGGAGAGGAACATTTCTCAGGCTGTCCTGTGGCTGGCAGAGGAGCCATCAACGCCTGGTCTGGGGGTGCCCCTGCATGAATGGATGCCTCTGGGGCAGGGGTGAGGGGAAGCCACAGAGAAAGTGCTACCCACCGGCCCTGCCCCTGCCTACCACTGACCGCAGAGAGAGGAGAGCATCCCAGAACCATGGGATCTTCTTGTGTGTGTGCCTTGCACACCCCCCCCCCCCGCCTTTTTTTGAAAGGACCACACACAGCTAAGTATCTGAACAATCAAGGCTTTATAAACTAATTTTTGACTCTTATTTAAAAATTTTTTTTTATTGAGTTTTTAGTCATTTCTTGAGAGAGAAAGAGAGAACACAAGTGAGGGAGGAAGAGAGAGAGAATCCCAAGCAGGCTCTGCACTGTCAATGCAGAGCCCGACGCAGAGCTCAAACCCATGAGCCGTGAGATCGTGACCTAAGCAGAAATCAAGAGCTGGATGCTTAGCGGACTGAGCCGCCCAGGCGCCCCTAACTTTTATTTTAAAAGAAATCCCTGGGAAGTAATTGTTCTGAGACTTGTAGAGAGACCAAATGAGAAATGTAAGTGTGTGGCACTCACTGGTAAAAGAGTAAAGATATTCCCTCGGGGCTGGCCTTAAATAAAATCTTCTTTGAAGTGTTGTAAGATATACTGGGTCCCGGGGCGCCCGGGTGGCTCAGTCGGTTGAGCGTCTGACTTTGGCTCAGGTCATGATCTCGCGGTCCGTGAGTTCGAGCCCCGCGTCGGGCTCTGTGCTGACAGCTCAGAGCCTGGGGCCTGTTTCAGATTCTGTGTCTGCCTCTCTCTGACCCTCCCCCGTTCATGTTCTGTCTCTCTCTGTCTCAAAAATAAATGAACGTTAAGAGGAAAAAAATAATAAATTAAAAAAAAAGAGATATACTGGGTCCCTACTTTGTGTGACGTTGCTTCTTTGGGGGGTTAACTGGACTGAGCATAAGGGACAGACACCCATGCACTTACCATCATCAGTGTGAGTTGCAACTGAGTTGCACAGCTGATTGCTCTCAGGCTTGTGGTCCACTGTAGCACCCGATTTTTTTCACCCATACACCCTGCTCCCTTCTTGTATTTGTGCAATTGATTTGACCTACCTCCATTTACCCCAATCAAACATCCAAGCAGCGGTTTCTGACTTACCACCTCTCCAATATGATAGACCATTTGAGCCACAGAGAAAAACCCAAAAGGCATCTGTCCTAGATTTATGGGTGTGGGTGTGGGCGGGGGTGTTGTCCCTAAAAATAATGAGAGCTCACGTCCACGGGGGCTCTGCAGTCAAAGCAATAATTTCAAAGCTGGATATCAGCAGAAAAACTAATGAGACCATTTAAAATGCGTGTTAATGCGGTATGCGTATAAAATTAACAACCCTTTGATCACCGAGCCACAAACACCCTCCTGAGGTCGATCTGGAAGTCGCAGAGAGGATTGTCTCTCCAGGGCAGGGTGCCAGACATGAGCGGGAAGGCACCGGAGCCTGGGGATGACCCAGCTGCGTCTTAAAATTAATACTGTGTTAAATTAGCTCCCGTGTGAATGCTATTTTGTAACAGCTGCCTGGACTGTGGGAACAACAGCAGTTGGGGACATGCAGAGACCTGCCTTCGGGACCATTCCCCTCTCTTTGCTTCATCAGCGCCAAACAATAAAGGCAAAACCACTGCCTCGATGTTAACCGTACCTACCACTTCCTGAGTGCTCACTGAGCGCCAAGTGCTGCGCTAACCCCTTTACGGGCATTACCTTGTTTATTCCCCCCGACGTCATTGTCAGGTGGGCACCGCCAGTATCCTATCTGACAAATATGGAGACCCACGCTCTGAACGTGGCTTGCCCAGTCTCACGGGCAGGTGGGTGAACTGGGGATTTTCTTGCCTGGGTCTGTCTGACTCTAAGATGCCCTCTTCACCTGCAGCGTGGGTTTCCCTCTTACAAACATCGGTGGTGCGCTTCCTTCACACAGGCCAGGGGGCTTTCTCTAATACATTGCAACCAAAGCCCAGAAGTATTTCCAGCCCACAGATTGATACCTCTTCTCCTCCTCCTCCTCCTTTAGTTTATTTATTTTGAGAGAGAGAGTGTGCGCGCACAAGCAGGGAGGGGCAGAAAGAGAAGGAGAGACAGAATCCCAAGCAGGCTGGCACCCTCAACGCAGAGCCCGATGGGGGGGGGGGGGGGGGGGGCGGGGGGGCTCGAACTCACGAACTGTGAGATCGGGATCGGAGCCGAGATCAAGAGTGGGAGGCCTAACGGACTGCGCCACCCAGGCGTCCCCTGTACCTATTCTGGCGGGCTGGGGTAGAGGCCATCCGCATTTGCTTCCTTAGGTCTACCCCTAATCCGACCCCATCAACAGACATAAGGAGGATGAGCAGGAGGAGGCTCTTGAAATGCAGCCCAGGGCTTAGAAAGTCTTACAGAAATGAATCCTCCCCACAGGACATCTGTTCACTGCCCAGCACTTTCCCCGCGAGTCCGGTCAGAGAGGAGACATCTGTGACCTTGCCCCAAATGGCCTGGGATCATGGCGAATGAGCAGCCGCCCACATTGGCCATGCGGTCCGCCCCCCACAGACGCATGTTAACTCTGCTGTGCCTTGCTCTCCCATTTCAACAACCCCTGAGGGGACAGCAGGGACTGCCTTCCCGAGACACCTTGGGGCAAAGTCCTGTCGCACAGAACATGTCACATGGAACGAGTCACAGTGAAGCCAGCCTCTGCCAGCAGAGAATTGAAAGCCTTTCAGAAGCTACCAGAAATACAGCCAAGAAACCCGTCCTTCTTTTTGAGAGAGGAAGAAAGAGAGGCAGTCAGTTGACAAGGAAGGGACGCTCCTGGCGAGAGGCATAACCCAGCTTCCAGTTAGAGGGTAGCAGGGAGAGAGAACAGATTAAGAAAGAAATAGTCAGCAACGTATGCTTCTTTCTATTTTCACAACCAAGATCCCCTGGCTGACCTTTCAGACCAGCTGGGAAATTATACCACACACTGAGCATGCAAATAGGGCCCATGCTGTCTCTCTCTGCTGTTCTCTGTCCTGCTTGCCCCAGGACCTTGCTTTAGTCCCTGGGGATGCCTCAGTTTCACCAGAAAACCCCAGATAAACACAGCGTCTCTGGCGGGCAAAGATGGGGTCAGGAAGAAGGATTCAATATCAGGATGGCTCTGGGGCCCACGTACTAACATCTGTTCTGGAGGCATGAGTCCAGGCTGCCAAGGCTCCCTCACGTAGACGACGGGGGTACGCCAGCCACACAGCAGTGGGGAAGTGGGCTCCCCATGCCAGATCTCAAGAGCTGGGGCCGCTCTCCTAAAAGCATATAAAGGTCAAATGGCCCTACAGATCACCAGACAAATGTCTGCTTGTCTTTGGGGCTGAACTTCTTTTTTAGCTCACGACACATTTCCATAATCCCCCAAATCCAACACACTCAACACCCTCCACAGTCTAGCCTAAACGTGGTCTCAAAGTCTGTCTCCAGCTACCCAGGAGACCGCCGATGTGGGCAATTCGCCATTCTCTGACCTCCTATCGGCTCGCCATGTCTTGGCTCGAGCCATCCACTCCAGCGGGCATGCCTCCCCTCTCCCCTCCTCTTAGCCAGTAAACCCCTATCTTTCAAGGGCAGCTCAATTGTCATCTCCATCATGATGCCCTCCTTCATCGTTCCAGTTATAAGTCATCTATGAGACATGAACAGGACCCCTCGTGTGGCCCTTCCTACATTCTAGCAAATATCACAGATACTGGTGAGCTTCTCTCCCTTTACCAGTAGTGCAAGTTCTTCGTGGTTAGCCGGTGTTTCTCATGTTGCTCTGTCCTCCTTACATCAGTTAACCCAACGCAATGCAGACATCGTTTCTTGGCGTTCTATCAGATCCCAGTCCCCACCTGTGAAATACGGCATCTCTCTGCCCCTTCTAAGTGGTGAGCTTTCCGACTTTCTTCCCGGTAGGGTGGCCTCTATCTATAGATTCTGGCGCTTTGAAAACATCACCCTGGTGGGTGTCACGTGGGCGGGGGGGGGGGGTGGGGGGGAGTTGGGAAGGGTCGGGTCTGTGGTGTTGCAGCGTGTTCGTGTAGATTTTCATGCAAATTGTGCCCCCATGGAAATGTGTGTGATACGGCTAGGTGGGAGAAGCGGAAGCTGGAAGGCTAGCGAAGAGCCTTTTTATCAACAAACCAGGCAACAGTCTAATGTAACTCAGTTAAACAGAGGTGAAGAACATGGGGAGAAGTGAACAAATACCAGCAACACCGTGGAGGGAGGAGGTGTAGGGTTCCTTTGTTATTTTGCACTTAGGTCATGCCCCATTCTCTCTTCTCATATCACAGCCCAGATTGATCTTGCCTCGAGGAGCCACCTTTACCATTTGCAGGCCAGATGGCTTGAGTGGGACGTGAACCCCAAACTTGGCCAATGAGAACATCATTTCCTCCCATGGTGCTTTCAGAAATGAGACTTTTTTTTTCCCCCCTGCTGGGGCGGACCACCAAAAAGCCTCCTTGGGAATAAAAGCAAATAGAAAAAACAAAGCAAGGAAAAACAAAACAAAACAACCCGGAGTCCTGTTAACATCTTTGAGACTTTAGATCCCACTGTGCATAAAATCAGTGAACTTCCCAATCATCCGAACTAGTCCATTTTCTTTCGGCTTAAATCAGTTGAGCTGCGTTCCTATAACATTCAATGGAGGGTCCTAACTAACATTAGGATTGGCCAAATATTGGACATCAGGAAAATCAAAGAGTCAAAATGCCCTGGTGTTTGGGGGGTATGGGAGGAAGGAGTACCACCATCCACTGTGGTAAATGCAAAGACAAAGAAGTAATGAAAACACTGATATTTAGAAAGCAATGCACTGTCTGAGCTGAAACTCATGCAAAAAAAAAAAAAAAAAAAAAAAAAATCCAGCAAAGATTGTTACATACAGAGCAAAAGAAGAAGGTAGGGAAAATGGTACAATTTCAACAACCAGTAGAAAGCAGAATTACTTCAGTTGCTATTGTACTTCTGCTTTCTCCATCAAGTGGTATCTTCGAACTGAAGAGTATGAATACTATAAAAAGATACATGCAAGTGAAGATGTGTGACAATTGAAGATGTGTGACAATCTGGTAAAAAAAAAAAAAAAGAATTTATTTGGGGCCCCTGGGGGGCTCAGTCAGTTGAGCATCCAACTCCCAATCTCAGCTCAGGTCATGATCCCAGGGTCATGGGATCAAGCCCTGCATCAGGCTCTGTGGTGAGAGTGGAGTCTGCTTGGAATTCTCCCTCTCTCCCTCTACGCCTCTCCTCTCCTTTCTCTCTCTCTCTCTCTCTCTCTCTCTCTCTCTCTCTCTCAAAAAAAAAAAAAAGAATTTATCAAGGAAAATGTGTTTACATCTCCAGATGTATCTGGATTATATCCTTGTGTATTGCAGAAACTTACAGGTATGGACTCAGCATCATTCAAGAGATAGATGGAAAATAGGAGGTACTAAGGACAATGTCTTAACGTTCAACAAGGGAAAAGGGATGGCTTTTGAAAACTTCACATGGAAAATCTAGACACCAATCCCCAGCAAAATTCCAGAGTTCGTTATGAAACACATGGCTGTGAATACTTAAAGAATGAACACAGTAGTCCCCAGAAGCAAGTGTGATTTCACATAGAAATGAGGCATTTAAATCAACACCGTTTCCAAAGTCCTTACAATGCCCACAAGGTGCCGGCTTACCTCTCCTTCCTGGTCCCTTACCATTCTGCCCCTCTTACCTTCTCCGCCCTCACCCCCCACCCTCCACTGCACACGCACACACATACTCACTCTGCTCCAGCCACACAGACGCGGACTCTGTTCCTGGGCTATTCCATATTCTTTCCTACTGCAGAGACTTTATTCTCACTATCCCTGCCTTCTTGCATCTCAACTTAGCAGAGCAAAGTCCTTCTCATCCATTTGGTCACATTTCAATGTGACCTTCTCCGAGACAGACTTTATTAAAAGAACCCCATCCAGTCACTCTTGATCCCATGATCCTATTTTATATTCTTCATCTAAAACGATCTTATTTGTTTACTTCTTTATTATCTGTCTCCACTCCCTGCATTTGTGTTGACCAACACGGTAGCCACCAGCCACAGTGGCTATTGAGCACTTGCCTGTGGGCGAGTCCTAACTGAGATGTGCTATAGGTAAAAATACACCCTGGATTTTGAAGACTTGGCATACAGAGGGACAGAAAATGCCTCACTCATAAAATATTTTGCATATGTTGAGTTAAATACCACATACTCTTAGGATTAGTTTCACCTGTTTCCTTGTAGTGTTTGTAATGTGACTACTCCAAAAATAAAATTACATGTTTACATTGGACAACACTGCCCTAGGGAAAAAAAAAAAAGCTTAAGAACAAAGACCCAATCTGTACTTTTAACCATAAATATATATCCACGTTTATACCCATAGCTAATATATAATACATGCTCAAAAACAAAAAAAAGGCACAAATTCATGCGTTTAAAGACAAAAAAGTACAGTGTCTAGATTGGTAGATAGTGGAAATGTTGGATCTTTTCTTCCATCAAGGCAATTGACAAAAGCTATCATTTGTATATAATAAATTGAAAGTCAGTTGAAGAGCCATTTCCCAAGGAAATTGATTTAAAGTCACTGGGATAAACTATTTTGAGAGAGAAAAAGGAAAAGCAAGTTTATATTATGGGATCTCACTGAAGCTAGATCACCATGTATTCTAAATGCTGTATTATTTTGGGGCGCCTGGGTGGCTCAGTCGGTTGAGCGTCTGACTTCGGCTCAGGCCACGATCTCACGGTTCATGGGTTCGAGCCCCGCATCGGGCTCTGTGCTGACAGCTCAGAGCCTGAAGCCCGTTTCGGATTCTGTGTCTCTCTCTCTGCCCCTCCCCCACTCGTGCTCTGTCTCTCTCTGTCTCAAAAATAAATAAACATTAAAAAAATTTTTCAAAAAAAATAAAATAAATGCTGTATTATTTTATATACCACTAAGGGGGAAAAAAAAACTGTACTAACTAAGTCACCATGCCTGGTGATTTCCTCTGTTAGGATACATTCCCAACCTTGGGTCCTCATGAAAATTGTTTTCTGACAAGCTGCCCAATCAGTTCACCAAATCTGCTGACGTACATCATCAGCTAGCTTAAGAGACCAACTACGTCAGGCCCCTTGGGACATTTATACTGTCTCAAGTCAAGCTCAAGGTTGCCAAACCCCTATGTGTGATGTCATGATTCGAATTGCTCCCCCTACCTGAAAAAGATATGCTAAAGTCCCAGTCCGCAATACCTCAGAACGTGACCTTATTTGGAAACAGGGTTGTCACAGACGTAACTGGTTCGGATGGAGTCCTTTTGGAGTAGGGTGGGCCCCGATCCAATAGAACCGGTATTGATATAGGAAGAAGGAACGTAGATACAAACGTGTGCCTTTCATAAGACAGTGTGAAGACACACAGGGAGAATGCCATGTGCTAACAAAGGCAGACACAGTGAGGTGTAGCCACAAGCCAGGGAACACTCGGGGCTACCGGAATCTGGAAGAGGCAAGGAAGCATCCTTCTTGAGAGGCTTCAGAGGGTACCTGACCCTGCCAACACTTTGATTTTGGACTTCTAGCCTCAGAACTGTGAAACTGTACGTTTCTGTTGCCCGTGAACCACCCAGTTTGTGGTACTTTGCTCTGGCAGCTCCAGGAAATGAATATGGATGCCATATGACGCCCTTGGCCGTCCCTCCGGGCACCTGAAGGAAGAAGGGAAACCACAGTGCGACTCTGCCACGAAACTTTGCATCAGATGCGAGACCTTTGGACCCTACAGCTGGGTTATTTATCCCCAGAGCCGCAGTTGTAGGCTAGATGAAGAGAAAAAAAATAAAATAGTGAGATGATGCGGTGTCGATCACGTTCGCTGTCAAATGTACACTTGCTGTTAAGCTCTTTCTCTAGCAGTGGTGCTGACCCATACATCCCTCCCCACCTTGTGAAACAGGTAAGAAGATAAACTGTTGCCTCAAGACTGAGCGAAATGAAGGTACCTACAGGGGAAGCGAAGCTATCACCATGGCTTGAATTAATAGATTATACTATGTCCTGGGCACCTGAGGGGCTCAGTTCAGCATCCGATACTTGATCTCGGCTCAGGTGGTGATGTCATGTCACAATCTCTCGGTTCATGAGTTCAAGCCCTGCATCGGGGCTCTGCGCCTGCTTGGGATTCTGTCTCTCCTTCTCTCTGCCCCTCACCTGCTTATGCCCTCTCTCCCTCTGTCAGAATAAACTTAAAAAAAAAAAAAAAAAAAAGAAAAGATAGATTGTACCATGTCCTAACTCCTAAAAGTCTGAAAAGTTAGAATTCCCCGTTGCAAGTTTAGAAACCATCTCAGGTTGGTTTAAGACAAACATACTTTTGAGCCTGGGTGGCTCAGTTGGTGAAGCATCTGATTTCAGCTCAGGTCATGATCTCGTAGTCCGTGAGTTCAAGCCCCGCATCGGGCTCTGCGCTGACAGCTCGGAGCCCGGAGCCTGCTTCGGATTCTGGGTCTCCCTCTCTCTGCCCCTCCCCTGCTTGCACTCTGTCTCTCTTTCTCAAAAACAAGTAGACATTAAAAACAATTTTTTTAAGACAAAAATACTTTCATTACTTAAAAAACAAACAAAAGGGGCGCCTGGGTGGCGCAGTCGGTTAAGCGTCCGACTTCAGCCAGGTCACGATCTCGCGGTCCATGAGTTCGAGCCCCGCGTCAGGCTCTGGGCTGATGGCTCAGAGCCTGGAGCCTGTTTCCGATTCTGTGTCTCCCTCTCTCTCTGCCCCTCCCCCGTTCATGCTCTGTCTCCCTCTGTCCCAAAAATAAATAAACGTTGAAAAAATTAAAAAAAAAAAAAAAAAACAAACAAACAAAAAAAACTGGGTACATCCAGAGTCAAGAGCCAGAGGAAGGGGACCGAAAGCAGAGATGGGAAAGCCATTGCACTTGCTCTCTACCTTTATCTCTGCTCTCCTCTCTGCAACTAATTGGTTTGCTTTTTTTTTTTTTTTTTTTCTGTTCGAAGAGCAGCTCTCCTGGGGCATCAATCTACTTGGTGGAAATCACTCCCAAGTTTACATGGTGCAGGTCCAGCCACTAACCTTCTCTCAGTCCCAATTTCTAGTTTCTGGAAGGGATTCTGGCTCGGCTTCAGTCAAGAGCCCACTTCTGCACAGTCAGAGGTAGTAGGGGTGGGGTGAGGCAAGGAGCGAGCACCAGCTCAAAGCTGGAACACGGCTGCCAAGAGCCAGCCTGGGGCTGTAAATGTCAGTGTCAGGGAAGACGGGCTAGTGGGACAAACAACCCTAAAGGTGACTTCTGTGATGCTTTAAGAAGCTTCTCTAACAAGCCACATGGACACAATGGTAGTGTCAAGAGAAAACTGGAAATAGACCAGATAATCAGCTCCTTCCTTGTTCTCAGTAGGACTCAGAGATGGGATTAGGGGACAAATCCCAGTGATTGACATGACACCAAGAGTTTCCCCTCCTCTGGCTGCTATTTGTCTCAGTATAAATTCTCTGGCAGGAGATTCCTCAGTCCTTTAAGCAAATAAGCTCCGTCAACACCCATACGCCAAAGTGCAAAGAGAATAAAGTTCATCTAGAACACAGAGTGTGGGCTGTATATCCAGAGCTGATGTAGAAGTCGGGTTAAAGACAGGACATGGTTCTTTTAGAGGATGCTTTTCTTAAGAGGTTGGGTTAATTGCCAAATTCCTTCTCCCCACTTCCTTCTAGAGAATACAGTGTCCGGTGTAGGGACACAAGTTATTGTATGGTATGTTCTGGGTTCAAATCCTTTTCCTACATTACCACTAGGCTTGGGCAAAGACAAATACTGTATGGTGTCACTTGTATGTGGAACCCTAAAAAAAAAAAAAAAAAAAGAGCCTATAGAAAAGGAGAAGAATGGCCATTGCCAGAGGCTGGGGGATTTCCCTGGGAGATATTGGTTAAAGGGTACAAACTTTTAGTTATAAGGTGATTGAGTCCTGCAAATCGAACATACACATGGTGACCATAGGTAGTAATACCATATTGTATACCTGAAATTTACAAAGAGAGTAGATCTTTTAAAACATTTTTTTAATGTTAATTTAGTTTTTGAGAGAGATTGAGAGACAGGGTGTGAGCAGGGGAGGGGCAGAAAGAGAGGGAGACACAGAATCCGAAGCGGGCTCCAGGCTCCGAGCTGTCAGCACAGAGCCCAAAGCGGGGCTCGAACTCACCAACTGTGAGATCATACCCTGAGCCCAAGTCGGACGCTTAACTGACTGAACCACCCAGGTGCCCCATGGAGAGAGTAGATCTTGTCCCACTGTCCCTGCTAAAAAAGAGACAATTATTTGAGGTGATGGATGTGTTAATTAACTTGATTGTGGCAATCATTTCACAATGTATATGTCTATCAAATCATCTCGTTGTATACTTTAAATACGTACGATTTTATTTGTCAATCACACCTTAAAAAACTGAAATTCGGGGCACCTGGGTGGCGCAGTCGGTTAAGCGTCCGACTTCAGCCAGGTCACGATCTCGCGGTCCGTGAGTTCGAGCCCCGCGTCGGGCTCTGGGCTGATGGCTCAGAGCCTGGAGCCTGTTTCCGATTCTGTGTCTCTCTCTCTCTCTCTGCCCCTCCCCCGTTCATGCTCTGTCTCTCTCTGTCCCCAAAATAAATAAACGTTGAAAAAAAAAAACTGAAATTAAAAAACAAAAAGACTCAAGCATGTTACTTAACCTTTCTAGACCATAGGTGTGGTTGTAACAGTACCTTCCTCACAGAACTATAAGAAGTAAATGAGATCACCCACGACAAGTGCTTAGCATGGCATCTGACTATTCTTTGACAGCTGTTATGTTACAGCCATTTTTGACGTACTACCTTTTACTAAGAAAAGAGCCTACCGCCCTTTTCTTGTGTGATTTTATTTTCCACAGTGGAGAAGATAACCCTAACACAGATTGTGAAATCTCAGGTGCCGTTTTGTTTTAAACAGAAGATCCCCACCTCCCCCCCACCCTCCGCCCCCCACACCCAACATTAGAGTTAGGGGAAAACCACCAGCCTTCCCATAAAACTGTAAATACCACACAGCGTGTGACTTTGGCCTCTCTACAGCTGAGCTGGGTATACGGGGTTACGGAAGAAGTTTAGGATGCTTGGGGGAAAAAACAAAGGAAAACAAAATATTATTAGCACTCTAGTAAATCAATCACAGATGGCCTTCAAAAATTAACCCAGAAGCAGAATGCTCATTTTCAGAAAGCACCTGCCTTCTTGAAATGATCTGGAAAAACCCCAAGAACATCTCCCATGTAAGTGATCCAATATTCACCACTTCAGCTGGAAATGTGGGGGAAAAAAAATCTTTGTTCTTTGTTCTTTCAGCCTTTGTTGCTCCCCCCCCCCACCCCCTGTCAACAGTAGATAGAGGAAAAGCACATAATGATTCTACCAGATATGGATAAGGGGACCCACCTCCCACCCTGGGAAAGGGGCTGGCCCACTCAGGGCCGAACATCTCTGCAAGCAGGTTGCAAAAGGGAGGCTGTCTCTCCGGGTCCAGGCCATGACTACTGTCTAGAGGGCACAGAATTGCCTTCCCTCCCCTGCCTCCCATAACCAGCGGACCCTTTTCACTGAAGAGTTGTTTATTGTGTAATTGATGAAAGGTAATGGCCCTTGCAGATAATTTACCAGGGAGCCCCAAATTTAAACTCATGCCGCTGATTAAGATGGACATTCCCTCCCCTCCTCTTGGTCACCCAGCTCTCTAAAACACTAAAAAAAAAAAATTTTTTTTAATGTCATTCATTTTTAAGAGACAGAGAGAGACAGAGTGCAAGTGCAGGGGGGACAGAGAGAGAGGGAGACACAGAATCCGAAGCAGGCTCCAGGCTCTGAGCTGTCAGCCCACAGAGCCCCATGTGGGGTTTGAACTCGCAAACTGTGAGATCGTGACCTGAGCTGAAGTCGGGCGCTTAACCGCCACCCAGGCGCCCCTCTAAAACATTTTTAAAGCTCATAGGGCCTCCAAGAGTATCCTGGGTTATTAATCCCCAGCATCAGCACCCTTTTCTCTCAACTAAGATTCCTACAAAAAGCACAAAAAGGCCTACCTAATTTTTCCCTTTAAGCCTATTACCTGCTTCCTCTTTGGGGAAAAATAGCTCAGCCAAAGGTTCCTGGCTGGTTGACCAGAGCCCCGAGCTGTGTGTCTGCTCAAAACTTCCAGTACATGGTTAAAAACCATTGCTAATGCTTCATGGAAATAAATATTTCAAAACCCCTTGCTTTCTGGCCTGCCAGATGGCTGTATTTCACACTTTCGACTGTGTCAGACTCCAAAAAACTTAGCAACTCAAATTTTTGTGGTGGGGTTTATGATCCTGGAATAGGGGTTGGGTGCTGCATGGGTAATATAGTATAGGAAGGCTTTTTCTAACTTAAAAAAACATTTTTTTTTTAATGGAATGAGTTCCACTTACTTCACTCCAGTGGCACAGCCCCATGGTGGGAATATCGTTCGTGGGCCATTCCAGCTAGGCAACAGAGACAGCAAAAGTTCTTCTCATATTTGTATCTACTTTTACACCCCCTCCACCTTCACCTCAAATCCTGTGTCAAGTTCATTACCCTTATCTGTCTTGGCTCCCTGCACGGACAGTCTCAGGGAACACCGGTCTTTAAGATGGGTCCACACGCTGAGAATTCCTTGCACATTGGACACAGACACACACAGGAGCCCAAGTAGGACTGACAGCCAGAGTCCTATGAATCTTTTTAGATTCAAGGTGTCTCAGTCTGTTATAATAGAATCTCACAGACGAAGTGGCTTCTCAACAACGGAAATTCATTTCTCACAGTGCTGGAGGCTGGAAGTCCAAGGTCAAGGCAGATTCAGCGTCTGGTGAGAGCCCACAGTTCATAGAGGGCCGTCTTCTCACTGTATCCTTACACGGCAGATGGGCTGAGAGAGCTCTCTGGGCCTCTTTTAATCCCATTCTTGACCTGTTCCCATGACAGAATCACCTGCAGAGGACACGCTTCCTAATACTTTCACATGGGGGGTTAGGCTTTCAACATATGAATAAACATTCAGTCCACTGCAATGATCTTGATTTTTCTTCGTTCCATTCTGACTGTTTTTCAGGCCTTAGGCTAAAAAGATACCAGGGTAGTCCACCTTATGTTTGTTCCTGCTAGTAGTACTATTATTATCATATAACGAATACATTTATTAAAGAAAAATTAAAAAAATAAGAATAAATGAAAGAAGCCAAAATTCAAAAAAAAAAAAAAAAATATATATATATATATATATATATATATATATATATATATATATATTATATGCAGAGTCTTATAATACAGAGAAAAGCACTACTGGGGCGCCTGGGTGGCGCAGTCGGTTAAGCGTCCGACTTCAGCCAGGTCACGATCTCGCGGTCCGTGAGTTCGAGCCCCGCGTCGGGCTCTGGGCTGATGGTTCAGAGCCTGGAGCCTGTTTCTGATTCTGTGTCTCCCTCTCTCTCTGCCCCTCCCCCGTTCATTCTCTGTCTCTCTCTGTCCCAAAAATAAATAAACGTTAAAAAAAAAAATAATAATTAAAAAAAAAAAAAAAAGAAAAGCACTACTAACATTTAAAAAAGTTTTTTAAGGGGCGCCTGGGTGGCGCAGTCGGTTAAGCGTCCGACTTCAGCCAGGTCACGATCTCGCGGTCCGTGAGTTCGAGCCCCGCGTCGGGCTCTGGGCTGATGGTTCAGAGCCTGGAGCCTGTTTCCGATTCTGTGTCTCCCTCTCTCTCTGCCTCTCCCCCGTTCGTGCTCTGTCTCTCTCTGTCCCAAAAATAAATAAACGTTGAAAAAAAAAAGTTTTTTAATATTTATTTACTGTTGAGAGAGAGAGAGCACACCTGTGTGCACAAATGGGGGAGGGGCAGAGAGAGAGGGAGACACAGAATCCGAAACAGGCTCCAGGCTCTGAGCCGTCAGCGCAGAGCCCGATGCGGGCCTCGAACTCACGGGCTCCAACGCACGAACTGCGAGATCATGACCTGAGCCATGAGCCCAAGTCGGACGCTTAACCCACGGAGCCACCCAGGAGGCCCAGCACTACTAACATCTTAGTATACATTCTTTTATAATTTGTCTGCATGTAACTACATCCCATATGTAAGTACTCCTATTTTGTGCCATCAGGCACACCGTATACTGTTTCGAAACTTTCTCATTTAACAATATGTTGAGAACATCTTTCCAAGGCCATATAAACCCTTCTGCACCCGCGTGTACACGGCGGCGGCGGGATCGCTTGCCAATAGAAAGTGCTCCTTCCCCTAGTATGCCCACAGATTTCAAGACGTTCAGGGTCGGGGATGAGTTTAACCACCTAATGAGAGCAGGAGGATGACCTTTTCCTCTGACTCCCGCAGATGCTCCGAGTCTCAGCTCTGCCTGCTCTAGGTGGAAGGAGGGGCTAGAAGAGCCCATTCGGGGCAGTGTGAGAAGGGGCGGCGGTCAGGTACCCTGTGTCCAAGGGAAGACAGAAGATCACCTCGAAAGCTCTGGGAGCATCAGCTACGGGAGTGTTCCAAATGCAGAGGTCCTTGCTCTCACCTAGCCACGGATGAAGCCTGATGTTCAGCATAGAAACATAAATCAGTGGCGCTATGGCTGCTGCCTCCTTCCCTAATTAGCATGAGAAATGTCATGTCCTTGGCAGGCCCCCCCCCCCCCCCCCCCCCCCCCCCCCCCCCGCCTCACTCTCAGTCCAGGAAGCCAGTGGAGAGAGTTTTAGCAGCTGGGAGCCTCCTGCAGCCTTGCCAACCAGCCTTTCCCCGGGCCCGAGGGGACTGACATCATTCCTCGTGTCCTCTCCCAACAAGCCTGGCAGGAAAGCTGCCCTCCAGAAGTCAGCTCCTCCCAACAGCCTCCTGTGGGGTGACTCCTCACCTTCCAGGGGGCCCCAAATGGCCAGGGGCCATGGTAGTCTCAGGGCACCAAGTCCCCTAGAGCTCTGGTGGCCAGCAGGAGCTGCCTGTGCACAGAAACTGTGATGTATGTGGAAAATCGTTCTTTACAAATTGTTTTTTTTTAAAGAAGTTATTGAAACTAGGGGCGCCCGGGTGGCTCCGTCGGTTGAGCGTCCGACTTCGGCTCAGGTCATGATCTACCCGGCGTTGGGCTCCCTGCTGTCAGCACAGAGCCCGCTCCAGATTCTCTGTCCCCCACTCTCTCGGCCCCTCTCCCACTCATGCTCTCTCTGTCTCAAAAATAAAGAAAAAAAAAGAAAAGAAAGAAAGGGAAAAAAAGAAGTATGGACGCCTGAGTGATCAAGCATCTCACTCTTGACTGCGGCTCAGGTCATGATCTTGCGGTTCGTGAGTTCTAGCCCCACATCAGGCCCTGTGCTGACAGTGAGAAGCCTGCTTGGGATTCTCTCTCTCCTCTTTCTGTCCCACTCCCCCCCCCACCCTCCGCAAAAGAAATAAATAAACTTTGAAAAAAAAAAAGATATTGAACCTCTCCCTTTGTCCACAAGTTCAGTTCTTCATGAGTTTTTACCTAAATGAAGCTCGTTGTGGCTGATGGACTTTCATCTGTCCTACATGCCCTCAGTTTCGTCTTCTTTTGATAATTGCACCAGCTTTCCTTTTAGGGAAGTGTCCTTCTCCCAGTCCACAGGGGTGGGCACGTCACTAAGGCCTGGACAATCACAGCGCCCAATGTACCTATCCACAGGGAGACTGTGTTCCATGCGGAGCCAACCAAAGTGCTTCCGTGAAATTTGACGTAAGGATTCTGGGAGGAATAGAGTCTCTTTCACTTCTGCATCAAGATACAGTCTTGAGATTTCCAGCAACCATCATTCCCACCATGTGGACATGATCTGTCTATAGTGTGACAGAACGTAACACACAAAGAGAAAACTAGCAGAGTCCAGAGATGGAGAGAGAGATCTGATGGCCTTGTTTGCACTCCTGGATACAGCTGTCCCTGAAGCCTTTACAACCTACTGTATGGCTTTCTCCTTCTTTACCTGTATATTCAGCTTACGCTAGCTTAAATTGGGTTTTCGTGAGTGTCCACTGAAGAAATTGACAGATCCATCTCTAGATGATGTCCCTGCTTCTAGTCTCTTGTCCCCCTCATTCAACCTGTTCCCCTTGGTGTTACCAGAGGAAACTTTATACAGTATATTATGATGTATAAAACATTTATAAACTACAAACATGATTATGTCATTTCCTTATCTAAGAAATATCAGTGACTCCACATGATCTGCAGGATAATTCCAAACTCCCTATCATGGCATGTTAGTCTCCTGAGGTCTGATTGCTGACTATTCCTCAATCCTCGCCTCTGATCGTTTCCTCTCATGCCTTCTTTATGCCCCTAAACACTATCATCCCTTCACATCTATCACTTCCTACTCTACACTTCACATTCTATCGTCACTCTTCATACTCTGGCTTTACAAACATACCGGTCACTTCTTTGGCATGTCTTGCTCCTTGCTCATGTTTTCCCATGTCCCTACTTCTTGGCTGCCAAGGGAACTCATATCTACCCTTCAAAACTCAGCTCGAGAGATGCTGACTCCTTCCGGTAGAACTGGCCAATTTCTCTTTTGTGTCCTGTTACGTCCCGTGCGTGCCTTCATTGCAGTGCACGTCCCTCTGTCTATGCCCTTGCTTATTTAACACGGCAGTCTCGATTACTGGACCCAAGCTTCTTGAGGTCAAGGCTGTCAAGGCTTATGTCTTATTTGACTTTGAGCTCCTGGCACTTAGCTCTGTGCCTGGCATACAGTAGGCGTACTGAGAATGTTTAATAAATGATCGAACGAATGAATGAATCATGAGTGTACCCTAAGGATGGCATGGCTCTGGGAGGCTATGTCGACAATCCCATTTAAACACATCTGGGACAAGTCAGCCCTACCATTTACACACTTATCTTTTCCTTTGGCATCTCCATTTCCATCCTGACATTGTGCTGTCCCAATCCGGAGGGCACGAGAAGGGATAACTGATAAAGCAAAATCAAAGTTTATCTCCCACATACTCAAAACATTTTAGACAAAAGCCACTTACTTGGCTTTTCGTCATTCAACATCATTCTCAGGAGGGCAAAAATGGCACAGAGACAGTCAGTGTACCCTGATTCTTGGCTCCATGAGGCCCAGGGCCACGCATGGCTCCTTCATGGTGATGGGCCCAGGCACTTAGAAGAGTACTGCGTGGGGGCCCCCGGGTGGCTCAGTTGGTTAAGCGTCCAACTCTTGGTTTTGGCTCAGGTTGTGACTTCGTGGTTCCTGAGTTTGAGCCCTGCATCAGGCTCTGTGTGGACAGTGCAGATCCTGCTTGGGATTCTCTCTCTCTGCCCCTCCTCTGCTCTCACTCTCTCAAAATAAATAAATAAGCTTGAAGAAGGAGAAGAAGAAGAAGAAGACGACGATGACACTGCATGAATGAATGACTGACAGATCGCACGTCCAAGGCAGAGCAGCAACAGAATGCCAGCATCTTGAGTGAGCCCAATATCTCATCTTTCTCTAGCCAGACACATAATTCTGTTTTCTAAAGCCTGTTGACAATGGCTGACTCAGTCAATGACTGACTGACAATGACAATGACTGCCACCGCCTTGCTCAAGCACAACAAGAGCTGAG
Organism: Leopardus geoffroyi; assembly: GCF_018350155.1. Classification (NCBI taxonomy): domain Eukaryota; kingdom Metazoa; phylum Chordata; class Mammalia; order Carnivora; family Felidae; genus Leopardus; species Leopardus geoffroyi. The sequence goes on from NC_059329.1 coordinate 18,589,190, forward strand.
CCCTCAGCCTCTGACTTCAACCTTGTCTGTTCAGTCGTAATCCAGAGAGCCAGGCTGCACCACCGTTCGCGAAAACTGGCTCTCTTTACCTTTCCGGGTGACAACACCTAAGGATTGATCTAGGGAGGCAGCTGGCATTCGGGTTGGGCTGACACACTGTCAGAGAAGGGAGACGACACAGAGTCAATCCTTAGGAGACCAGAAGAGGCTCGCCCTGACAGCAGAACCTCACTGTGTGCCAGCCCGGTCAGGGATTCTAACCAGGTCCAGGGGAGAGGGTCTGTGTTGAGATGGACAATATATTATCCACTGACCCTGTGGATCCTGAGGGAACTTGAGCAACATCGGGCAAAACAGGAAGAAAAAGAGAGCGTTTTATATTATGGTAAATACAAGTAAGTGAAACACTTCTGTTGCTGCATCCAAAAAAGCTAACTTCGTGGGGGCGCCTGGGTGACTCAGTCAGATAAGTGCCCAACTTCAGCTCAGGTCATGATCTCACAGTTTGTGAGTTCAAGCCCCGCGTCGGGCTTTGTGCTGATGGCTCGGAGCCCGGACCCTGCTTCGATTCTGTGTCTCCCTCTCTCTCTGCCACTCCCCTGCTCACACTCTCTCTCTCTCTCAAAAATAAATAAAGGTTAAAAAAGTTTTGCAAAGAAACTAACTTTACAAGGTCACTAAATTGAAGAGTAACAACGAAGTTAGACTCCACAAGAAGACTGCCCTTCCTCTTCTCTGTCATCAACTGACAGTGCTTGTGACGTGGGCGACAGACAAGGCCCACAGGGAGCAGGAGAGGAATGAAGCGGGGGGGTGGTCATGTCACCGAACTCACTGGGCCAGCACCTTCTCCAGGCCCCCAGGAAGAGAGAAGGCAGGGCCCCCAGGAGGTCTGAGAAGGAAAGAGAGGGGATAGGAGGTGGGGGAGCACAGGTGGATCGGGGCCCAGGGCTGAGAGTCCAGGGGGTTGTGCTGGGGAGAACGTGGAGCCAGACCTCCAAGGATTTTGAAGGGGCCTGGAAAATGAGGGCTCCCAGTAGAGACCCCTTGAGAAACTCTCAGTGAATGGGGTTATTCTGATTAAAACAGCCTTTTATAAAGAGGAGGGACGATAAGAAAATGCCTTTGCAAGTCTCTGATGTTGACGGTTGAGTATGGACTCTTGCACTCACTCCCTTTCACACTGAGCAAGTTCATTACCTCCTCATCCATAAAATGGCAGCAATAGTCCCTTCGTTATGGAGTTGTTGGGGGATTAAAGAGATGATTCATGGAAAGCACTGAGCACTGTGCCTAACAAGTACTGCATTTTCAGTGTCACTATTTCCTTTATTTGCAATCCCAGGTGGGTATCGGTGTTGAGCAGGGCTCAGCACGTTGGCAAAGGCTATGGCCCAAAACAAGAACCAACTATCCTTTGTTCAATAAACCTTTTCGAGCACCTTCCTTCCAGGCACTATTGCCGGGAACTCGAACCTACAAGGCAGCAGAAAGGTTGGTCACACCCAATCACACCCTTGCATAGGATAGGCATCCGATCCAGAGAACATCTCTGTATTAAGTAGCAGTAAGCCGTCAGCTCTCAGGGAGCTGAGGTCAGTTTTGCAGGGCACATGCGAGGCAGAAGTATAACCACAGGAGGGCATGGGGAGGGAGAGCTAACTATGCATCTGCAAGATGGATTTTTGTGTCTGATTCTACGAGTGTCTGGGTTTTCCATTCTACTGACATCGTGACCAAGATGGCTCTCGTCCACTAAGAGAGGGTAACGAGCTTTCTGAACACTTGGACCTTTAGTAAAAATTCCTCTGAAAACAATGCAAGAGAGCCATCTCGACTGCCTTCCTCTGGGAGTGCCGTGGGTCAGGTCTGTGCAGAGGAACCATCCAACGTTGTCATTGTGTGCCTGGCAATGACACATGCTAATGAGACCGAACCATGAAAGACACACGATTGGGCCCAGTGTAGGTGAATGCCTAGATGTAGGGCAGTTCCCAAGCAAGGAACAAAATATGGCTTAGAATTCAAGTGCAGTTGGTAAATCTCTTCCTCCTGGCTTCCCAGTCTTCCTTAATAGACGGTTTTGTGTGCCTCATCAGGGTTTCCATACCAGGCTAACCATGAGAATCATTTAGGGAACTTTGGAAAATGCGGATTTCTGTGCCCCACCCCCAGAGACACTGATTAAATAGGTCTGTGCTGTGTATTATTAAAAAGCTCCTTGGGTAATTCTAGCTAATTCACAGCTAGGTTGAATCACGCTAGTAGATAATGATGCAGCAAACCCGTGATCAGGAAGGAAGCTGAGGCTCACAGGCAAGGGTAGACCCAAGGCCACTAACTTAGGGCTTCCGAGGCTCCAACTCTTCATTCCCAGAAACAGGGACCTAGTGACTGCCTCTTGACCCTTACCACGGACTCCCTTTCACGGAGACATAGAGGAAATTCTAAAATCTGATACCAGCTGGCTTTCTAGAATTCTCTGAGACTGTGAGTATAGAGTACTAGAATATTAAAGATGGGACCACTCAACAATAAAACCCAAAGATTCCCAACCTTTTATTTTCAAGAAACGTTCCGGTTGCTAGGAAAGTCGCGGAATGGTACTCTACCCTTAAGACAAGGAAGTACATGTTTTCCCTTTACCTGCCTGGCTTTGATTTAGGAGGGACTCAGCATCACCGACCAGGGCCCCAGCTACCATATTCTGACATCCAGTGGGCAAAAAGGACATGCCTCCCAGGGGCTGTTCCCAGGTAATGGCTGTGTGGGGTGGGGATAATGGGGCAGACCCTTCTTGAGAGACGCTGACCATCCTTGACAACAGTGTTGGCTCAGAGACTCCCAGACTGCTTTGCCAAACCCTCTCTAGACTGCACAGAAGTCGAGGATGCCTTTCCCAACCTTCCTCCCTCTGCTCACACTTGATTCGTGATCAAAGAACTCTCCTTCTTAGTCCTTCTTAGCCTCCTCTCTCCTTTCTCTCATGCGGACATTTCCTTTAACCAAGTCCTCACACATTTAATCCCACTTTGCCCCCACCCCTACTTCTGGGAGGACCCAGACTAACAGGCCTACTTTGGAATAGCTGTAGTTCTGATGCTATGCTGGTCCTCCAGGGATGTTCAGATCTGTGGCCTTTGGGGTTTGAGGCCTTGGACGTTCAGGGACTTCAGGCTTATGGCACCAAGCAAGGGTTGGGAAGAAAGACACAGAGTAGACATTTAGGAATAAATCTCCGTAGCTGACTCAAAAGATGAGAGCCTCTGATTTTATTTCTTCATTACTACAAGGTAGAAATTCTTCTTCTTTTACAGATAATAAAACGGAGGCTCAGAGAAGCCAAGTAACCTGCTCAAGATCACTCAACTAATAAATGTCAAAGCCGAGGAAATTTCCAACCTCAAAGGTCACCTTCTGTCTACTCCACTGCAGGAATTGTTCACAGAATGCAGCATAATGGGATGCTTAAGAGCACAGTTTGGAACCGGACTGCCTCGTCTTTAAAGGAAGGATAATGTACCTGCCTCGGAAGATGATGTGAATTAGTTTCGGTAAGTGCTGATTAAACATCTGCTGGTAGCGGGCTGGGTTTCCTCTGTGTGCGTCCATCAGGAAGTTGGGAATGGTAGACGGGTTCTAAGGGGACTGTGACTGCATCTGCGAGTGTGTGAAATAATAAGTCATTTATGTGACTGAAGCATGGGACACCTGGAAGGAAAAGTACTGAAGGGAAGGATTGACCAGGACTGTCTCTCCTGAAGGGTGAGTAGGACCCAGGGGCAGAAGGACACTGGCCACTGAAACCAGAGACTGTCCAAAAATAAGGGGATCCCCCAACATGGGGAGTGCAGGAGCGAAAGGACGTGGGCTATTTCTTCCAGAGAAGCAGGGGCAACTTGAGGGACTGAACACAGCCTTGCTCCAGATTTTCTCAGATTCCCCTGAAAGTCAAGAAGAACCTTAGAGGAAAACAGATTTTTTTTAGAAACTAGTTATTAAGCATGTGATTTACTTAATGGCTTAAAAAAAACATGACTTGTCTTAAAATACTAGGTTGGGTTTTTTTTTGGGTTTTTTTTTTGTTTTTTTAAGGAGAGAACAATTAGATAATGAATTGCATCTAGGTCTTGTGGGAAATAGGACCTAAAAAACCCCCGATGACCTACAGAGTTTTTTTTTCTGGCAAGTAAGGAAAGAGAGCAGGTTTCAATGTCCACACGATCCCACCTTGTTCCCAAGGGTTTTGCGTAGACAAACTTTGTAGCTCCAACAATCTGAACGATTGGGGCATCAAGATACTCACAGGTCCTTACAGATGTTGCTGCCTTTTCCTCGTGTAGAAGAGCATTGCCGTGACTCAAGCAAGTTCAGGACACAAGCTGGGAACCAGACTGCTGGGGAAGGGAAAGGCACCAGACGAGGCCGAGGCCGGAGCTCTGGTACCCCTGAGTTCAGTGCAGCATTTACTGAGCACTTCCTATGCACTGTCTTCTGGGCTGGCCCCTGAGAATATAAAGACAGGGACTTCACAGAGCTCACAGGCTGGTGGGGAGAGAGAGGCAGGCAGATATTCACGCAAAAATGTGACACGTGTTAAGAAAAAAAAAGTAACACATCATGGCACCGGGTTTGGCCCCCTTGGTTGAGCACCTGATTCTTGATTTTGGCTCGGGTCATGATCTCACAGTTGTGAGCTTGAGCCCCACGTCGGGTTCTGCGCTGATGGTGTGGAGCCTGCTTGGAATTCTCTCTCTCTCTCTCTCTCTCTCTCTCTTTCTCAAAAATAAATAAATAAACTTAAAAAAAAAAAAAAAAAGGAACACATCATGCATGCTCAACACCCTAGCCCTGCTGAACCTCTCCCAGGCTCGTCGGTGGCCACACCCCAATCTCACTTCCAGTCATCATGCATAGTCTTCCTTAGGCCTGGAATCCTTTTCCTCCCCATCTCTTGCTTAAATACACTCCCTCAGAGATTCCCCCTTCGTCCACAAGACGAGCTCCCCAGCTCTCTTCTCTAGGAGCTTACCCAGTTGATCCCCAAACAACACAGGTTTGAACTGTGCGGGTCCATTTATATGTAGATTTTTTCCCCAATAAGTACAGTCTTATAAGTGTATTTTCTCTTCCTCATGATTTTCGTAATAGTATTTTCTTTCCCCTAGCTGACTTCGTTGTAAGAATACGGTATAGAATACATATAACAGCCTTTGTTGTAGGGCAGCTGTGAAAATCAAGTGGGTGTTAAACTATTTGGCACAAGACTTGTCATCCCAGCAGGTGCCCTGTCCCCAGCAGTTTCTGGGTTGTAACTAGATGGTGAAGGAAGCAGGCTTGTCTTGGGAACCCCCCCTCCTTTCACCTTGGGCCCTTTCTCCACCTTCCAGGTGTATGCCCTCCCTTTGTCCGCCTCCCAGATGGCCTCTTTTTTTTATGTCGCCAAAAGCCCCCTCCTGTTCCCACATCACCCCTGTCCCCAAATCACCTCTTGCCTCTCTTCCTCTTAAGTATTCTGTATACTTGTTGAATTCGATCTCAAGTGCTAGGTCTCTGCGATCTCACATCAAGGCCCAAGTGCTCTTGAACAGAAGGTACTTGATCACACAGCTGTCTGTCTCACGGGGCTCCTGCGCCGCTGATCTCTGGCCGCGAAACACAAGAGCGAGCCCGCGAGCTCGGGCAGAGGGGCTTTCCTGACCCCTTCCAACTGGACTGAGCAGATTGCACTAAATGTCTCAAACCCGTCTGTGTGGCCAAATCGCCCAGAGGTCTCTTAAGAAAATACAGATTCCTTGGTTGCACCCTCAAATTTCTTACTCAGAATCTCCAGGGATGATATGCCTGAAGACCAGGTGACAGCTTCACTTGCTCTTTTTGTCGTTGTTATTTATTTATTTTGAGAGAGAGAGAGAGAGACAGAATGCAGGAGGGGCCGAGAGAGAGGGAGAGACAGAATCTCAAGCGGGCTCCACGCTGTCAGCACGGAGCCCAATGCGGGGCTCAAACTCACCAACCATGAGATTGTGACCTGAGCCGAAACCAGGAGTCAGATGCCCAACCGACTGAGCCACCTAGGTGTCCCTGACTTCATTTGCTCTTAAAGTTGAGCAGATACAGGGCCACCCTGAGTAGGGGTGCCCTCCTTCCCTACCAAGTACAGGGGCTGTGAAGGCAGAGCGAGGGTGCCCCATGGCCGGGAGAAGCAGCGGCCGGCACCAGCCTGGTGTCCCGGCTGATGCCTTTCTCTCCCACCTCTTCCTCGGTCTCCAATGCCACCGCCCTGTTGTCCAGGAAACCTCCATCTCCCCGCTATCACCGCAGCGACTGCGGGCAAAACGCCCGCCCCAACAAACTAAACGCGGGCAGCTTTTATTGAACGCAACGCCAGCTATGACATTTATCATTTCCCTGAATCACCACAACGATAGGAGACAGTTATCATTACTGGTTTCATCTTACAGGTAAGAAAACCAAAACTGAAATTAAGTATATGCCCACGGGCATGAAGTCAGTATGTGGTAGGACTTGAACCTAGGGAAGTCCGAATTTGGAACTGGAACTCCTAACCCCTGCACTCTGTTGCCTTTATTTTTTTTAATGTTTATTTATTTTGAGAGAGAGAGAGGGAGAGAGAGCGAGCGAGCATGAGCAGGGAAAAGGGGCAGAGAGAGAGAGAATCCCAAGCAGGCTCCGAGCTGTCAATGCAGAGCCTATCTTGGGGCTCGAACCCACAAACCGTGAGATCGTGACCTGAGCCGAAAATCAAGAGTCAGACCGCTTAACTGACGGAGCCACCCAGGTGCCCCACTTTGCTGCCTTTATGTTACTCGGTCGCTAAGCTTCACGACGTGTCTCCTTTGTACCGCAGACGACCGATTCACCGTGTTTCGGGAATTTTACGCATTCTGCCCTGTGATCGTTGAAGATGAACCAGCAGCTTGTACTCAGCACCTTGGAGACCCCTTATTCCAGCACAGAATCACAGCCTTTCTCTGTAGGGAGCCTCCCGGCCACTGAGTCACAGGTGCCGTCTTCCTGGGCTCTTGACACAAGGCTGTTAAAGTGGCTCCCTTGTGTCACCTGCCTTCACAGCGGCACCTGCCTTCACAGTGTAATGCCCGGGGCCCTGGTCCTCCGCCACAGCAATCAAATCAAATCGAAAACACAACACCTATAAGTAGACTCCCTGTACTTCCTTGGTCCAGCCAAATGAATGTTTGGACCACTAGAAAGACCTCAAAGAGAGTACAGACTATCAGCTCTACCTCTCACGTGGCGTTCCTCAACCCTGGATGCACTTTCCAATCACCTGGGAAGCTTTGAAAGAAATATCAATGCCCGTGCCCTACCACCCACACTTTCTGATCTAACTGGACTGGGATGGCTCCCGGAGTCCGCAGTGATTCTAACAGGCAGCCGGGTTTGGGAAGCCCCGCTCCGGGATGCTGCTGTTGTTCTGTCACTAAGAATGTCTTTTAAACTTGGGGAGGTGGTTTTCCGTCCCCCTTAAGAAACTGACATAGCTCTTCCCCAGTGGGGGGGGCGGGGGGGGGGGCGGCCAGGGCTCATTTTGAAATTTTTCCGTAATGTTTATTTATTTTTGAGAGACAGAGGGAGACAGAGCACAAGTCAGGGAGGGGCAGAGAGAGAAGGAGACACAGAATCCGAAACGGGCTCCAGGCTCTGAGCTGTCAGCACAGAGCCGGACGCGGGGCTCGAACCCACAAACCGGGAGATCCTGACCTGAGCCGAAGTCGGACGCTCAACCTGACTGAGCCACCCAGGCACCCCAGCCACTGCTTATTTTGAAAGAAGGTCGTTTCTCTTTCCCTTCCCCATGTCATTCATTGGTCCTCCTGGAAGGACTTTGATCACCCCATGAAGAGAGCTGTCTCTAAAATCTTTAGCAGGTCTGTCTCTCTCTGTCTCTCTCTCTCATAACTCATCCCTCTGCCTCACAACACTTGGAGTCTAACAATCCTTCCTCACATCTAATCCAAATCCCTCCTACTGCAAACTCCAGTTTTCTTGTTTGTCCTTGTCAGAAACAAAGGGCAGCTTTCTCACTCGAGCAAAGCTCTTGAGGACTGATTGGTGAGGAGGCTGCCAACAGAGGGTAAATGCGGAATTGTCTGACCTTGGTTTTACATCCGCCCTCAGGTACGATTCGTCTCTTCCTCCAGGACCCTGATGAGCTAAGAAGAAGGGCATTCTGGTTGAGGGTCCTCGATTTATTTATTTTTAAAAAAATTTTTTTTTAATTTTTTTTTGTTGTTGTTTTTAACATTTATTTATTTATTTTTGAGACAGAGAGAGACAGAGCATGAACGGGGGAGGGTCAGAGAGAGGGAGACACAGAATCTGAAACAGGCTCCAGGCTCTGAGCTGTCAGCACAGAGCCTGACACAGGGCTCAAACCCACGGACCGTGAGATCATGACCTGAGCTGAAGTCGGCCGCTTAACCGACTGAGCCACCCAGGTGCCCCTAAAATTTTTTTAATGTTTATTTATTTTTGAGACAGAGACAGAGCATGATCAGGAGACGGTCAGAGAAAGAGAGACAGAATCTGAAGCAGGCTCCGGAGCTGTCAGCACAGAGCCCGATGTGGGGCTCGAACCCACAGACCGTGAGATCATGACCTGAGCAGAGGTCAGACGCTCAACCGACTGAGCCACCCAGGTGCCCCGAGGGTCCTCGATTTAATTCCTGGGATGAATAAGGATGACTTGGGGTTTCTTTGTTATTTTTAGTCTTCCCATCTCTTCACTTATAAAGCAGATAAAATTGTAGGGGCGCCTAGGTGGCTCAGTCAGTTAAGCGTCCGACTTCGGCTCGGGACATGGTCTTGCGGTTCGTGGGCTCTGTGCTGCCATCTCAGGGCCTGGAGCCTGCTTCGGATTCTGCGTCTCGCTCTCTCTGCCCCTCCCCCACTCACACTCTATCTCTCTCTGTCTCTCAAAAATAAAGAAATGTAAAAAAAAATTTTTTTTTTTAAATAAAGCAGATAAAATTGTACTGAGGGGCACCCGAGTGGCCCCGTCAGTTGAGTGGCTGGCTCTGGATCTCAGCTCAGATCTTGATCTCGGGGTCATGAGTTCAAGGCCCACGTTGGGCTCCACGCTGGGGGTGGAGCCTACACTGAAAAAAAAAAATGTGTTAAGGAAAGGCCACATCTAACGAACAGCTCATTCTTCCTCGCACTCGTTTCCACTGCTCCTCCCCCCACCGGAGTCTCCTTGAACCCATAGCTCCACCTGAGTTTGTGAAGCAAAAGGAAGGAAAGATAAAGCCAGTGTGTGAACTGGCTCTTTTTCTGTAACCTACAGAAACTAGGACACCAGCAGCACGAGGCTGTCGCATTTAATGTCTGTGGATTTGTTCCAAGGGACAAGTTCATGGGTTGATCAACTGAACAGAGGTAGTCACCGGAGAACCTTAGGGGACTTACCCCAAGTGTCATGTTCCTGTTTGTTTGTGGCTGGGCAGACCGTGGTCACTGCTTCAGAGTCACCCCCAGCGCTTGGAGGAAAAACAGTATCCTACCTGCTCGGTGACTAATTGGTTGAAAACAAGTCTGCAATCTGTTAAGCAGAATGTGTCTCCCTTCTTGCCTCCCCCCTCCCTGCCCTATTGCCATGCTGTTAAAGTTATGAATGTCTCTTTCCAGTTTCCCCCACTGGGATAGCTATGTTCTCGATGTTGTCTTCGGCAAATTACCAAAATAGAATTTATGATTCATTGACCCAAATTATATTCCCACTGACAATATCTGCAGAAATCCTGTTCAACAATGGCTTGCTGAGTTTACAGAAAACGTACATCACTCCCTGGAATTCACCCTCCCCAACAAGGCCAACAGAAGTGCAAATTAAATCTTATCTGCTCGGAAGTCCTTGATGAAGAACACCCTGGTCTTGGCAACTCGATGAATATTTTCAAAAAGCTTTGAGAAAGCAAGCTTGTTAGCGTTCTTGCAGTTAAATCCCGAGGCGTATATGAAAGACCTCTCTGTATGGACCATATAGCCTATTTTCTTAAACTACAACTCTGACCTTAAGGTCTCATGCTTACTTTGTGCTCTGAGTACCTTAAGACGTTGTAGACCTTTTGCTCAGCAGGTGCACATCCTGCATGATAATCAGGCTCTAGCTTTGATTTTTCTTGCTCCTGATCTTGAAGAGGAAGCGAAGTGATCTAAAAAGTTAAGAAACCAAACTTAGGTTACTTTCCTTACTAGATAAACTTCTTCCCTGGTGACTTTTGCCTTTGTGAACTCATCTCAGAATGAAAGAAAGGTTAAAACCCTAGTTTCACTCTCTCCGAGTGAATGCAGCCCTACAAACCAGCAAGAATGCACAGGGTAGCTATTTGAGGACTCTAAAAAATAAGTGATAGCAGGTGGATTGGGAAAGCCCAGAATGTGAAATGCCAGAGAACCAGCATTGTCTGCCCTACCCCTGCCTGCCCCCCTTTTTCTCCCTGATGTTTCCTGGCTTGGACTCAAGGCAGCCCCAAAATTGGAAGCAAGAAGCAGATATGGATAGAGAAAATTCCAGGCGAAAGCCCTCTACTTCTGGCTCTACAAGCAGAAAGGAGATTCCAGATGCTTAGGAGGAATGGAGAAACTGGTCCGTTTTTCTTTTTCTTCTTCTCTGTTCTGTTGTGCCCAAGTCCCAGACAACCCTGAGGTGCTGGAGGCAATGACAGCAATGGCGCCCGCAGGTACCTCAAACTCTCTTCCTTCTGGGTTCCTCTGTCTTTTCTCTCCTTTCCCCCTCTGCCTCGTCTCCCCAGATCTCTTTTGAATCCAACTCAGGAAGACAAAAAGCTTGTCATGGATCAAAATCTTTACACGAGTAACTGCTCAGGCCTGTGCTTGGAGCCTCAGTTCGGGAAGCTCTGTGTCAACTATAAGGACATAGGGTGTGTGTAGGAGTAAAGGTGCTTCCAGTTGCCTTGGGCTTAGGCATGGATTGATACTTAGACAAAGGGGCTTTAGAAAGGGGGTTTTGTTCCCTCTGAAGTATTTACCTAAAATTCCTTAATCCATGAAAGCATTTTCATGTGAATCCTTTTTCCATTTATTCCTTCACGGAAGTGGCACACTTTCAAAGCATGAGTGATGATTACAAGTCACTGGGGGCAAATATTCTAGTATCGGCTCAGGCTCATTGAAAAATACAAGAACATTGTCGTGCCCTTCGACCACAGCAGAGGGTATCTTTTTATATGTAGATATCACTTAATTTCAGGATGATAACTGATGTATCGTCATGAATTTACCATCCACTCACTGAGAACCAACTATGTACAAAGCACTGTTCAGACTTTGAGAAACAGATTTTGACTTTTAAAAGGGGATTTATTTGCACAGGTACATCCTGAAATAGCAAAGCGTTACTGGTCTGCTCTTCTAGAATCCTGGTTGAAGCTTTGGACATTAAACACGTAATGCATTGACATTAAATTTACAGGTATACAGACTTACAGGAAAATCTGTCGTCCCTACGTAAAAGGGCAAGTTAGGTCTAGCAGAGAGTCGCCACCCCTGATGGTCCACCCCCCCCAGAATCAACAACCCCCTTTGCAGTCAGGCACAGGCCCCACCTGAGACCCCGTGAATGGCCACATATGTGGGTGTGACCATGGCCACCAATGAGGAGGACCTTGAGAGGGTGAGGAGGCCAAGTTTCCCCTAGGAAAAGCAGAGCTTCCCAGATTGATCCTGGACTTAAAGACAAGACAGTTCTCTCTGGAGTACAGGGGCACCTGAATCCACCTCCCTCCCCTCTCACCAACACTACCCAATGGCCCCAGAGTTCACAACTCCCTTGGAAAAGTCGCTTGGGGCACCTGATTGGCTCAGTCGGTTAAGCATCCGACTTCAGCTCAGGTCATGATCTCACAGTTTGTGGGTTTGAGCCCCACGTCGGGTTCTGTGCTGACAGCTCAGAGCCTGCTTCAGATCCTCTGTCTCCCTCTCTCTCTGCCCCTCCCCTGCTCACACTCTCTCCTTCAAAACTAAATTAAAAAAAAAAAAAAATTAAAAAAAAAAATCAGCTGGGTGGGACCACCTCATGGCAGTAATTCCCTGCCTGGGACGGTGGTCCAGCCTTCTATCTACTATCCCTCTTCAGACAAGCTTCCTTGTCAGCCTGATCAATCCCAGGGCCTCGTCTAGGGTGCCATGATGACTTGCGTGTATCCACGTGAGCCAGAAGGGGATCACCGGACTTGTCCTCAGCTCCGCATTACCCCTACCCCATGTTTCTCCGTAGATCACCATTGCAAAGTGACATTCAGGGTCCCCTGTCGGAAACGGGACTGGCCAGGAGGTAGGATAGGGATAGAGGGATAGAGTTTCACCTTTGAAGCCATTGAAGCCAGAGAGAATGTGAAGTCTTTTCCATGCCCGAGCATCAGGCTGATAGGGTGCCGGAACATTTGGTGTGTCCCACACAGCGAGTCTGTAAGGCCTGAGCTTCCTGGTTTCTAAATGCAGTCATGTTGATCTGCACTGTTGCCTTGGTAGAGTTCCCAATCCTGACGAGGCTTCCGAGTTACCCAGCAGCTTGTTATAGATTCCAGACAGGCTGGTTCCTTGGGTCTGTGAGGTGGGGCCCAGCAATTTTTTTTTTTTTTTTTTTTTTTAAACAACCCACAGGGGTGATTCTGAGGCAGCATGAGCTGGCATTTGGAAACGATTGGTGTACATGATTGCCTCTGGACAAATTAAGATACGAACCGATTTGGCCTTTCTGAATCTTAGATGGTGACTGTGGCATTTAGACTACCCCGAGGGGTTCTGGGATCCCCAAGCATCCAGTTTACCATGGCCGTTGTACTGAAGTTTTGCCCGAACTCTGTTTCTGCACATCTCTAACTTGCCTCCAGGACAGAAAGTGCTGACGGGAGCAAAGCAGAGGTAAGTAATGTGGAAAAGCTCTTAAGCACGGAGAGATGCTTGAGCAAACTGGCCTTCTCCTAAACAGTTCTCAACAGCCCTTTAAAAATGCAACAGAGCCAACTGTAGTTTTAATCATATTCTGCTTGCCTGCTGGCTCCCCACTCTCCCGGACGCCTTCCTCTGGAGGTCACTGAGAACATAAAGTTCCCAAGATGCTGGGCACAGGCCAAGTGGAAGGTCTTCATGGAATTTTCTGTTTGTTTTTCACGTGGCAAGGTTACAAACTAAGACAAAGTCTCCAATCAGAAGATAATAGAGTAGCCATTGTCACTAATCCCTTCACAGGGCCAAAGTCTGGAATCCATGGCTGTGCTCGCTCAAGTCCTCTAGAGCTGAGGTCACACGATAGCAGAAAAAGGGAAACAAATGAGGTGGCTGTCAGTAGGGGACCGGGGACAGGAGTTCTGATATGGCCGCACGATGGAAAATTATGCAGCCCTAACAAAAGAATGAGAAAGTGTTTATGCCCTGATTTGGAAAACTCTTTGTAAGTGTAATGTTAATTGAAACAAATAAATGCAAAAACGCAGAAGCAAGGAGATGACATATGTATGCATTTGCTTATATCTGATTATATGTGCATTTCTGGGAGGACATGTTTAAAAAATACCATTGTTTGCCTCTGGGGAGAACTAAGTGTGGCAGACGGGGAGGGGAGGGTTCGCACGTACTCTTTTTTTTTTTTTAATTCAAGCATAATTAAGATACAGCGTTACATTAGCTTCAGGTGTACAATATAGTGATTCAACAATTCTATGCATTTCTTGGTGCTCATAGAGGATCCGAAGCAGGCTCCACCCTGACAGTGGTGAGTCCCAGTGTGGGTCTTGAGCTCACGAGCTGTAAGATAATGACCCGAGCCCAAGTCGGGCACTCAACGGACTGAGCCACCCAGGAGCCCCAGGATAAGTGTACTCTTAATCCCTTCATCTTCCTGCCCACCTCCCCTCTGGCAGCCACCAGTTTGTTCTCTGTATTTAAGAGTCTGGTTTTCGCTTGTCCCTTTTTTTTTTTTTTTAATTTAATTTTTTATTTGTTCCTTTGGTTTCTTCCACATAGGAGGGAAAACAACTCTTAAGGATCTCTATTGATTGCGGGAACAGGTAATCTGAATGAAGCTACATGTAAAGGTATTTATATTTAGTTTTGGTTCGATTTCACTTTTTTTTTTTTTTTTTTTTTTGCCACAAATTCGCCTCTCTAATCATGTTTTGCTCACCCTAATTTTAGACCAAGCCTGAGTTATATGAACACACACCAGCTGGACAGTGGGAGGAAACAGCTAAGAAGCCAGTCTGGGAAAGAACATTTGCCTTGGGTGACTGATGTGCAAATAATAAAGAGTGGCTATGGTTTGCAGCCCAGTTGTCTCCAGAAGGTGACAGCATTAAGGTCACGATCCACTAGTGGCGTGCCCTGGAATTTGCATACTCTTACTAAGAGTCAAAGAGTCTGAGTCAATCTAAAATTATGGCAGCTGATTGCAAAAATGGCCCCAGTTACGCTGCCCCATGCAGTCACGTGCTTACTCTATGAACTGTAACTCTTCCTTTCAAGTAATAGAACCTATTTCCTCCCTTCTTGACCCTGGACTGGCCTTTTGACTAGTTTGGGTCATCAAAATGAAGGAAAAGTAGTATTGTGCCACACGCAAGCCTAGGCATCAGGAGACCTCCGACACTTCACTCCGTCTCTTGGAGGACTGCCACGGACGTGAGCCCGAACCTGGCCTAGCGGCTGGGGTGACGGCCCTGAGCTGGAGCTCCAGGTGTGCAGGAAGGCCCAGCCAAGATCAGCAGAGCCAATCTGCCAACTGAGGGTAGACACGTGAGGATTAACCTGGGATCAAAGCTGTCCATCTGACTCCTACCCTCATGGGTTGAATACAAGCCACTTGTTTTAAGCCACTGAGTTTTCTGGTTGTTTCTTACATAGCCTTACTGGGACAGCAGATGACTGGCACAGAACTTCTTTGCTGTCCTGGCTTTGCTTCCTTTCCATCTCTAGTAGGCTACCGTTACTTTTATGATTGGAAAGGATAGGATAAAATAGGCAGAGAGGGAAAGGATAGAACCTGAGATCCCTGGGTGGGGGAAAACACCTATTTTGGAACAACGCCAGGAGCCTCAGACTACAGCAAACCCCCCTCGGGTTTACGGTTCCCCTTAAGAATGTAACAGACACCGCCTACTCCCCCTCAGGTTCCCCTCGGGAATTTGACAATCAAAATACCTGACTAAAAAAAGTAAACCATAAAACTTACGGTACATGAGGGACAGTAGGACCAGTCTGACTCCTCACACAATGGAAACGAGCCAATCAGGATTGGACAACCCAGTACCCAGAGCCATCCAGCCAATAAGGGTCGAGCCTGGCAAGAAACGAGGGGGAAGTGAAGGCGGACAAGAACCTTATGAAACAAGGACCCTTGCCTATAATCTGTAGGTATTCACCATCGAATGCCCCCTCTCTGTAAAGAGAGCTTTCCTACTATTCTTACTTCCTAATCTTATACTCTAATAAATTTTTGCCAGCTGCTCCTTGTGTCCACCTCTTCACTCTTCAAGGAGGTGAGACAACAAATCCAGGGTATTGAGGTACAAAACGTCCTGCCTTGCTTTCTTATTACCCGCTCCTCAGTCTCCATGAAATTCACCTCATTAAAGAGCGACCATCAGGTGTCAGACCTTTAATGCACAGTCAGTCCCTGACCTCAAGGCGTGGACAGTCAGGTTGATGAGGTTTTGGGGTGATGGTGGGGTTCGTGGGGTCTGGAGCCGACAGCCAAGAAAGAGTTCTTGAAGATGTCTTCAGTGTAGAAAGGTGATTTTCCTAAAGCTCGGGGCCAGGACCCCTGGGCAAAAAAGAGCTGCCTCAGGACCCTGAAGAGACACTGGTTATATTCTTGGGAGCTGGGGGAGGTAAAGTCAAGGGGAAGTTGCCCACGAGATTTTCATATGCTAAAGAAGACTCACAGATTACGGGAGGTTTAGCTATTGTCAAGCCAAGGTTGTTTTTCCCTCTAGCCAATCATTAGCATTAAGACAGTAGGGAGTCCCGGAGACACGTTTTGCTCTGCCTGCCTCACTTATTTGCCAACCGGCCGCAGGTTATAAGGAAATTTAATTTTATCTGCCATTTCCTTCTGCCTTTGTTTCCCACATCAGGGTGGGGAAGCCGACCGGAGTGAAGTATGCACTGATTATCCTGATCACACAGGAGAGGTACACTAGCCCAGCCTGGAGGTTCGGCAAAGTTTCCTGGCAATGACCTCTGAACTGTCTCAAAGGATAAATAAACGTTTGTCAGTGAAAGAATGTACAAGGCATTTCCAGGCAAAGAGCACAACGCAGGGAGAGGTAAGGGGGCAGGCACTTTTCACCCATTTTGAAACCCTTCTGGTTTTCTAACCTCCACCCCTCCCCTCACCCCTGCTTCTTTTTCTTCCCGTTTCCCCCAATTTTAGTTTATGGTTCAGTCTCCTAGAGCCTTGCTACTCAAAGTGGGGCCAGCAGAACAGCAGCGGTGACATCACCTGGGGGCTATTTAGAAATGCAGATTCTCGAGTTCCACCCCAAACATGCAACCGAATGTTCATTTCAACAAGATCCCCCTCGGTGGTTCAGAGGCAGATTAAAGTTTGCAAAGTGTTTCTTTCACTATAACACTCGCATTAGGGGGGAAGCTAACAACTTGCCCTGTAACTTCAGCCATAGAACCTTTTATGGGTAAGTTTTGCAGAAGGGAGGTTCACCAGCAGTCGGTATATTACTTGTACCGACTACCCTTTTATTTTTTATTTTTTTTTATTTTTTTTTCAACGTTTATTTATTTTGGGGACAGAGAGAGACAGAGCATGAACGGGGGAGGAGCAGAGAGAGAGGGAGACACAGAATCGGAAACAGGCTCCAGGCTCTGAGCCATCAGCCCAGAGCCCGACGCGGGGCTCGAACTCACGGATCGCGAGATCGTGACCTGGCTGAAGTCGGACGCTTAACCGACTGCGCCACCCAGGCGCCCCCCAACTACCCTTTTAGACTGTCTTCAAATACAGCTATTTTTCTTGAAGGCATGTTTTTTATTTTTATTTTTTTTTAACGTTTATTTATTTTTGGGACAGAGAGAGACAGAGCATGAACAGGGGAGGGTCAGAGAGAGAGGGAGACACAGAATCCGAAACAGGCTCCAGGCTCTGAGCCGTCAGCACAGAGCCCGACGCGGGGCTCGAACTCACAGACTCACAGACCGCGAGTTCGTGACCTGAGCAGAAGTCGGACGCTTAACCGACTGAGCCACCCAGGCGCCCCTCTTGAAGGCATGTTTTATCTCCCTAATTAAATGGTAACCAAGAACTTCATTTCCTCGATGCACCACTCTTGAGTGCCTCGGGCAGAAAGGAAATGCCAAGATGACGGACAGACAGGCTCTTCCCTGTAGGAGTCTGCAGTCTAGTAAGAAGAGAAGTTCACTGTGAACAGCAACTCACATCCTCAAGCCTCACTCGGCTCCCTGCGGAGGAAGATCCCTGGACCCATTTCTTGACGGCACTGAGCCTCAGTTTTCTCATCTGCAAAATGGGGATAACACTTAAGTTGCAAGTTCACTGCAGGGATTAGAGATCATGTGTGTTCAGCACAGACCTGGCAGAGAGTCGGTATTCCACAAACAGGTGGCGTGAAAGAGAGATAAACACATACGCTGACGATGCAGAAAAGGGAGAGGTTACGTTTCATTGAGGGAATCAGAACAGGCCTTGCAAAAGAACGAGTACAGGTAAGCATGAGACAGGCTAGTAGAGTTTTTGTAGGTGAAAGAACTTAAGTAAGCAAACTCGTTCTCATAGAGATTACATAAGGAGACCAAGAACTCATCTCATTTCCGCCCCCGCCCCCCGCCCCTGACTTGTGAATTTATTGGTAGGTATAGCCATTTATTTTTTTTATTTTATTTTTATTTTTTAACGTTTTATTTATTTTTGAGACAGGGAGAGACAGAGCATGAACAGGGGAGGGTCAGAGAGAGGGAGACACAGAATCCGAAACAGGCTCCAGGCTCCGAGGGGCCAGCACAGAGCCCGACGCGGGGCTCGAACTCACAGACCGCGAGATCATGACCTGAGCCGAAGTCGGCCGCTCAACCGACTGAGCCACCCAGGCGCCCCATATTGCCATTTAAAAGGTAAAACGACTAGAGCCCTTTAAAAAATATTTATGCAGTTTATGCATTAACAAGTCGCCTTTACCGTAAAGATGAAAATGATGGGAAAGAAGATCTCCCAGAAAATCTGGGCCATATGGTTCCTTCACATCGTGGTTGTGCACTCAGATTCAGCCGTTGTGTTGACTGCCTGCTGCCCAGACAGAGCGGGGTGAAGTCAGGACAGAGCCCTGCTTCAGCATGAATGCCTCTGCCTTCTCGAGCTAACACACTCCCTCCGCCACTTAAGAATGCACAGAGCATTTGCCAGGTCGGGAATGCCTGGCTATGACAGCACCATTTGCAAAGTAAAGAGTCTATTTATGAAGATAATGGCAATACCCAGGCCAAGCCCACCGTGGGAGAACCTTGGCTCCTAATTAGCAAGAGCAGTGCATTTTAATGAGGACGCCTCTGGTAGGCAGTTGGCTCCTGCCTTGACTGCCAATGAATCTGGGGCAGAGTGAGCTTGTTGGCAGAGAGAACACAGAGCAGGTGAGGAGAACAAAACAGAGAGATGCGCTCATCTCTTGGAAACTTTAATCCCCAGAATTATTTGATTTCCCCATTATGCTGGCTGTCGTCCCAAAGGCTGTTTCTCTGGGAGCAAATAGCTCTTAGAAGAAGCTGTGGATTTTGGGTGAACTGAGGTAAGCAGATACATCATTTTGAACAACCCTGGAACTATGGTGGGGAGCAGAGGCCTGAGAGGGTTGGAGGCCCAGAAACGTGGGCACTTGGTACCTGGAAGGCAATGAAGCCATGCCAAGAGGCCCGTGGAGAAGCCCGAATCCTTTGTCTTCTTCCGATTGGGCCAGAAAGCCACAACGGCCCTGGCCTCCGTCAACCCCATGGAGGCGATCTGATACCTTCAACAGTTATCTAAGGCAGGATGTCAAAGTTCTGCTGAGCGCTCACGGCATGCTGCTTGCTGATGGGCGCCGTTAAGAAAGCAGAACTCCTCCAGCACCTACCCGAGTCGTTTCTGGATTCTGTCTCAAGGAGCGTGATCTCCCCACTGAAAGGGCAAGGGACTATTCATAGATGGGGACCGGTGATCTGAGATGCATGAAGGAACCGGGGGACCGCCCTAACGCTTTAAACGTCAGGTCCTGAGCCCTTGCAGCTTAGACTGAGCATGAGTAAGTTGGTGGGTCCCTCACCGGTTACCTCCGAGGCACCAGAGAGGCCCGTGGGTTTGACCATGAGCCCCAGCAAGATAAACCACGGGATTTTCAAAAGAGTGTTTGCGAGCAACTTGAAGAGGAAGGAGCGATCTTTAGGAACAGGCGTTAAGACCACTATGAGAAAAAGTCATGTAGAGACTGCTAACCATCCCCCAATATCTTTTCTTAGCTTTTTCCACAGGAAGGGCCATTTCAGCAGAGTAAATGGCTGCTGTATTCGTTTCCTACTGCTGCCATAACAAATGACCAAGACTTTAGTGACCTAAATCAACACGAATTTAATATTTTATAGTTCTGGAGGCCAGAGGTCTAAAATGCATGAGCAGGACTGCATTTCTCTGGGGGCTCTAAGAGACCATCTTTTTCCATGCCTTTTCTAGCTTCTAGAAGCCGCCTGCTTTCTTTGACTTGTGGCCTCGTCCTTCATCTTCAAAGCCACCAGCACAGTCTCAAACGTCTCTCTGTCTCTCTTTGATCCTCTGCCTTCTAACTCTCCTGTCTCCCCTTTACAACCCTTGTTATTACATTGGATTCCTGTAGATAATCAAGGATCATCTCACATTTTGAGAGCCTTTACTTAATCACGTGTGCAAAGTCCCTTTGCTACATCAGGTAATCTATAGGACCTAGAGATTAGGACATGAGTGTCTTGGCTGGTGGCTGGGGGTGGGGGAGAGCAGGGTAGGGATCATAGGGATTATTCAGCCTACTTGAGCTACCTGAAATAGAAATGAATTATCCAGCCCTGTGACCAAGTCCTGGCGATGCATATGAGCAAAAGTGAGGTGTGTCCTTTTTGAGTCATGCCCTAAACCGAAGACGCATGGTATTTGCTAAAATGTCGATAAGGAAGTCCTTTGACACCATGCAGATGAGGGCAGTACCTGGAAGTGTTTCAGAAACAAGAGCCTATGTCCCTGATAATTTCTTGGAGCAAAGCCAGCCTACCAGCTTGGACTTTCACACGAGAGAAACATAAACTGCTATCTTGTTACAGCGCTGCAGACAGAACTCCGTGCTACTTAATGCATTATACTAGTAGGCCTCGGAACTATACTTGACGAAGTGTTTCGGAACTCGAGCCGCGTTTAACAAGGTCTCCTTTGATATCCGTGCGCTCAAGATGGAGAAATATGGGTTAAAGCCAACAACTAGGTGGGTTTATAACTGCTTGAGGAACCATAAGGGTACAGATTAATGGGTTGGTATTAATCTCTACACAGAGCTTTTAATAATATGGCCTTGTTACAGTCCTTGCTCTGGACAGTCCAGACTATAGCTGAGATGTTTAATTTTCTTACAGGGGCCTCTTGGAGAGGGCTACAGATATAGGATGGTATTTCAGGGATCACAACACACTGGTGAAGGGACTTAAGACTATGAGCAAGAGTTGAAAAAGCAGCAATAAAGATAGGAGCAGGGCCTTCAGACTGAGCATTTGTTAGGTATAAGGTACGATGCTAAGTGACGTGGGATAGAAAAGACGAGAAGGACACATTTCCTCGCCCTCTTCTGATGGGGGAGATGAGGCATTTATATAAATGTATGCAAGGTATCACCAAAGCCTCAGCTTGCACCAGAGCCTACAGCATGGGGGTTCCTTTGTCAGTTTCTATTTTGTTTACGTTTTGTCAGCGGTAGCCGAAGGTCCTTTTGTCCACCCCTGGTAGATGATGACTCATCAGAAAGTGTTGGAAATACTATTTTACCCTGGCAAAAAATCAACTTGTGTCTCCAGGAATTGGGTCCTCCCCAACCCCACAGGGAAGGCAAAGAAGTGTTGGGTGTTGCTAAGGACTCTACAGACTTTCCACTCCATCTATCAACCATCGAACTCTTTCGGGGAACCACTGAGCCCTTTTATGGTTAAAAAAATAAAAGTGAATGAGAAGAATAAGGGCTTTGGAGAACGAGGAGAAAAAAGGGAATGAGGAGGAGATATGGAAAGGGGCCCTGAGTCTAGAGGGCATCTACTCCTGAGACTGGACCCACGTGGACATGGTCCCCAAAGTGCTAGGGGCCGTGGACCCCAAGAAGAAGCGTGGTGGGGGTTAATGCACGAGTGTCCTAAGCGGGTCCAGGACCGCAGCCTAGGTCTCCATCAAGGCAGGAGGGGATGCCGATCTTGCCTGTGCTTCAAGTCCTTGCCTCCAAATCCCCTGCCCAGAGGCCCCCAGGACCCTCATGAATGCTAGAGAGCCACCATAATTGTTCTCTGGGGCTGACCTGGGGGGTGTTGGTGCACTCTGAGCTGGGGATGCCAGCATCACCAGTGATGAGAGCACAGGAATACCTTGGGTTCCCAGTAGCAGGGGCACTTTCAGCAGCTTGGAAAGACCACCACACCTGGATAAGCTGAAATGCCCTTTGTATCCCATTATGGACAGGTTCTGGATGTCTGCTTTCTTTCTCTTTCCATGTACGATTCTTTAAAAAAAAATTTTTTTTAACGTTTATTTATTTTTGAGATAGAGAGAGACAGAGCATGAATGGGGGAGGGTCAGAGAGAGGGAGACACAGAATCCGAAACAGGCTCCAGGCTCTGAGCTGTCAGCACAGAGCCCGACGCGGGGCTCGAACTCACAGACCGCGAGATCATGACCTGAGCCGAAGTCGGCCGCTCAACCGACTGAGCCACCCAGGCGCCCCCCATGTACGATTCTTAAGAAGGTTCAGGACAGTTTCACTTTATAGGCCAGTTGAACAACAATGTCATTGTCCCCTAGCCCTTCCTGCCCTCGAGAACCAGTCCAAGATCCTCTCCCTGCCCCGGGGACCCCTCACCGCCTTCGGGTCTCCTGGATATTGTTTCTCTATCCCATGGTAAGCGTGGGTTGCCGCCTGTTAGGGAAGACAGGTAACTAAACAATGCTATATACTGATTCGGTTTAGGATAAATGCCAATTAGAGACCATCAAAAAGTACTTCACAGGCAGAAAGAGTATTGACCCCCTCTTGGTCCCCAGCTCATGCAGGGTGTTCATTTGTCTAGGTGATAGAGCCCTGGGGATGGGTGATAAAATGGGGCATGATCTCCTCCTGGCAACGACAACTCAGAGACCCCTGCCAGAAATCTGGGCCGAGCCTGCAAGTTGCTTAGGAACGAGAGCTCACCAGCAGAGTTAGGAAAATGATCACGTCTTCGGGGGGAAAAAAAAAATAAAATAAGAAAAAATAAAAATACATTTTTTCCCCCAACGAATTGTGATGACATTTTCCCAATCTACAAGCTTTCTGCTGAATCCTGCTGGTGTTCCACAAACATCACTGTAATAGCTCCCATTAATTGGATGCTTGCTGTGTTTCAGAAGCTTTCCATACCTACAGCACATTAGGTGGACAGTATCATTGCCTCAGAGAAGGGAAGAAGGCAAGCTGAGAGCCCTCACGTGATGTGTGCACTGTCCTTGGGGTGAAGGTGTGAGGCTGGGACTTGAACCCCCGATTTGTCTGGTCCCAAAGCATGGGTTCTTTCCATGATGCTTCCCCAGGAACACGGTAATAACCGCAAAGAGCAAGTTTCGATCACAGGAATTACTTTCCACTTTCCACATCGCTCAGTGCATCGCCGTCCATCTGATCATTTTTTACCTCCTTCTGCACTACACGTTGTAATGGCTGAGAGAAGTTTTATCACAGGCAGCTGGCTTCGGCTGGTTTGCATGCTCACAAAGAGAGAACGAGCTGCAAAGATCCCAAGGGCATACATCTACCTTTGCTCATCCGGGACTTCTTGTGAAAACCTACCCTTCCCACACAGCTGCAGCTGCTTTGAATGAATGGGAGTTCATCTGGGGGGAAATGGTCTATTGCTCTGGGGAATTGCTGTCCTCCCCAGAGGCTGGAGGGCATGTGCAGATTGCTAGGAACACCTTGATCTACCTGGGCGCGTGGGGTGTTTGTACACTCAGCAAAGGCCAGCAAAGGAATGAAGGGTCCCAGGTCTTCTATAAATGCCCATGTTCTCTTTCTCAAAGGAGTGAATGAGGTTCACTAGTTAATCCACTGCCTTTTTTTTTTAATGTTTATTTATTTGGGGGGGGGGAGGCAGAGAGAAGGGGCGACACAGAACCCAAAGCAGGCTCCAGGCTCTGAGCTGTCAGCACAGAGCCAGACGCAGGGCTCGAACCCACAAACCACGAGATCATGACCTGAGCTGAAGTCAGACACTTGACCGAGCCACCCAGGTGCCTCAAGTCTTGCATACACTAGACAAGTCAAATATCGGATGTGTTAAAGAATGAATACTACTTAGCATATAACATTTGGGGCGAACCAAAGACAGGCTCCAGCCTCTCTTACCACCTGAACCGAAACCCAAAGTACCAAAATAAGATAGGTAGTCAGAAAATTGGGTCATTAAAAAAAAACAAAAACTGGCTCCTTTGAGCATCACTACAATATGGTTAATATTCTGACTTTTCTCCCTGCCTCAGTTTACTTAAATGACAGATGAAGAGTGTGGATTAGATGATCACTAAGTTTCCTAGCACTTGGGTTTTATAATGTAAAATATCAAGGGCACCTGGGTGGGTCCGTCAGTTAAGCATCCGACTCTTGATCTCGGCTCAGGGCTCAATCTCACCATTCGTGAGTTCGAGCCCCACATGGGGCTCTGCGCTATAAGCACAGAGCCTGCTTGGGATCCTTTCTCTCCCTCTCTCTCTGCTTCTCCCCAGCTCACTTACTCTCTCTCAAAAATAAATGAATAAACTTAAAAAAAAAAAAGAAATATTATTTTTAGGAGAAGTAAATGAAACTGAATTTTTCTCCCAGAAAAGTTGTTTTTTTCCCCATGAGCTAAGACAATTTAGGGAATTGGATCTGAACTACTTCTCTTTCAAATTTCTTATTTTCTTTTTTTCTTTTTTTTTTGGAAGTAAACTGACAGAAATGATGATTTCAAAAGCTAGAATAAAAATTCAGTCATTTCACAAAATTAGAGCCTCATTCTGAGTGACACATTAATAATGGAACAAGTGTACTGAGCAAATCGCATTAACTTTGTCACTTCGTAACAATAGGACACCAAAGGGGTGATTAAATTTATCTCCCTGACACAAGTGATAACTCCATACCAAATGCAGTGTTATACTGTGTAGGAAATGGCATCTTTCCCCTTCCTGTTCTAAAATGTTAGATAATGACACATAAAAAGTAATTAATAGATTCCTAGTCTGGGGCTTATGGAGCAGGTCGAATTAAACTGTTTCTTTTTTTTTAATTAATGTTTATTTTTAACAGAGTAATAAATGCACATAGTAAAAAGAAAAAAAAAAGTCAAATGGTACTGAATGGAAAGAAGGAAAGGCAGCTGCCTCCCGCCTGCCTGCCTCGTGTCCACAGCCCCACTCCTCGGATCCATCTACTTTCAAATGATAAGCTATTTCTTCTAGGATTTATTGCTGTGTTTATAAAGAATTTCCTTATACTATTACATCTTGGTTCCCCAATTTTAGTTAATATCTATCCTTCTGTTTTAGAAGGTGAGGAGTTCATGCTCCTACACTCCTCTCTTTTCACCTCTTGCATTATTTTTCATCTCAATCTTTATTCGTTTGTGTTCAGTACTTACATCATTATCACTACGTAAATAACACTCATTACTATTCATGATAGGATACTCGTAGAATACTACTAGGAATTAAGAATAGTATACTATCATTGCCTCCTTTGTTGTACAACTTTTTGTGTTTTTTTCTAGAGTTGATAATTGTTTTCTTTTTTTTATTTTGAGAGAGAGCACGCAAGCTTGTGCTCAAATATACTATTAGTAGCCTACTTACAATTTGAGAGCAGAGAGAGGGGGAGGGAAAGAATCCCAAGCAGGCTCCACCTTGTCAGCGCGGAGCCCAGCGTGGGGTCCAAACTCACAGATGGCGAGATCATGACCTGAGCCAAAATCAAGAGTCTGAAGCTTAACTGACTGAGCCACCCAGGCGCCCCTCTTTTGGTTATTTAATTTGCTTAGAATTTTTTTTAATCCATGCTGCAAGTTATCGGTAATAATAGATTAAGAGCTGAAATCCTATTGACATTCTAGAACCTTGGGCTAAAAGTAATAAGATGAAAAGTAATAAGGATATATAGACAGGGTAGTACGTGAAAGTTCATAAAATCGTTGTGTGACTATAAGATGGGGACCTCGCTTGACCGAAGTCTGAGATAGAGGGTCGTGTTCTTTCACTAATCTCAAACCCCACACGTCAGTAGTAGATTCACTTGTTAAAACACAATCAAAGGCTCTATTAATTGAAATACACTTTCCGAACAGGAAAGATGGAGGTCCCATTTCATTCACGTTGCATAACGAGTTCCACCAGAGGGTGTACAGAGTTACATTGGACAAGGTCATGAGAATCTGAAAAACATGCCATGTGAGAAATAAAGAGGAAACTGACATTGTTAGCTTGGAAATGACTTCGGGGGAAATTACAGTTGTCTCCAAATACGTGCAAGGCTTTCATGTAGAAAATGAGACTGATACGCAGCTTGACTCCCGGGTCAGATAGACGTAGGGCCAATCGGTGAGTGTCAGGGAGGCAGGTTCAGCTCAACGATGATAGAACTTTCTAACAACCAGATCACTTGTAGACATTTCCCTTGTCCCTCCAGCCTCCGTTCTCGCATTGTTTCTTTGGTCATAGCAGTTTAGACTGGGCCCTTGGCTGTCCGCTGAAGATTATATTTTCTACTCTTGCTTCGTATGGCCCTGCAATTAGGTTCAGATCATTGGGATATAAACAGATATGATGCATGCCACCACTTGCTCATGCCTATTTTATTTTATTTTATTTTATTTTAAGTTTATTTTATTTTATTTTAAAGTTTATTTATTTTGAGAGAGACAGAAACAGTGCGAGTGTGGGAGGGGCAGAGAGAGAGGGAGACAGAGAATCTCAAGCAGGTTCTGCAATCAGTGCAGAGCCTGACACGGGGCTCCAGCTCCCAAAACCATGTGATCATGACCTGAGTCGAAACCAAGAGTCAGACACTTAACTGACTGAGACATCTGGGTGCCCCATTGATGCCTTTAAGAGGAAAGGAGTGTGCCCTCTTCCTCTGTCTCCCTTCCTGTGGTCTGGAATGTGGTCATGATGAGTCTTCTTCAATCTTGTGGGTAAACGTGCAGAGCAAAAACGATGGGAGGAACTTGAGTTCCCAATATCGATACTCAACACCCCTTCCTCAGCCTTGGACCATTTGAATTTTTTTTTAACGTTTATTTACTTTTGAGAGAGAGAGACACAGCATGAACAGGGGAGGGGTGGGGGTGGGGGGGGGGACACAGAATCCGAAGCAGAATCTGAGTTGTCAGCACAGAGCCCGATGGGGGCTTGAACCTGTGAACTGTGAGATCATGACCTGAGCTGAAGTTGGAACTTAGCCAACTGAGCCAGCCAGGTGCCCCTCAGCCTTGGACTATTGGAACTGTTAACTAAGAGAGAAACTTTCCATCTGTAAAATTTCTACCTGGTTAAGCCACATATTTGGATCTATGTTATACTGTTGTACCCTATAGATTAAATAAGAGATACTTTTTTCATGATCCCTTTGGTGAAAGATTATTTTTATTTCTACATCTGTATGTATACATATGCATCAAGATATGTCTGGAGGGATGGGTGTAATAATAGAGATACTTTTTAAGCAGTGGTCTCTAGGGGGTCATCATTGAGTCCTTCTTTTCTCTTATCGCACTGTTTTTTCCAACACTGAGCAATGAACTCAGTTCTGACACTCTTTACCTGGAGTTAGCATCAGATGCCACAGGTCAAGAGCTCGGTCCTATAAGCCTGTCTCCCCTCCAGATGGCAGTTACAAGTCCCGGCTGTCACCTGTGCTTCTGGCTATAGGTCAGAGATTCCCATACCCCTTCCTTAGGATTTGCTAGAGCAGCTCACGGGACTTGAGGCGAAACATTTGCCTATATTTACCAGTTTATTATAAAAGTTATTACAAGGAACAAAGATGAACAGCCAGATGAAAGAGCTGCGTAAGGCAAGATATGGGGGAAAGGGCATGGAGTGTCTGTGCTCTGAGCATGCCAACCTTCCAGAACGTCTACGTATTCACCAACCCAGAAGCTCTCTGAACCTCGTCCTTTTGAGATTTTATGGGCACGTCATTACATAGGCATGATTGATGAAATCATTGACCATTGGTGATTGAACTTGTAAACTCAGACATGATTGCAAGGGGTTTGTTATAAATAACAAGACACTCTTGTCATCGTGATGGCTGTGGAGCTATTTCAGGAACCAAGAACAAAAGACCAAACACTATAACAAAAGATTCTTCCATTATTCTTACTGCTTAGGAAATTCCAAGGTTTGGAGGAGTTAAGTGTTAGCAATGGGGACCAAGACCAAATATGTATTTCCTATTATAAATCACAGTATCATGCTTCTACTCAGTCAGTTACTATCTTTTTTTTTATTAAAAAAATTTTTTTTAATGTTTATTTTATTATTTTTGAGACAGAGAGAGACAGAACATGAACGGGGAAGGGGCAGAGAGAGAGGGAGACACAGAATCGGAAGCAGGCTCCAGGCTCTGAGCCATCAGCCCAGAGCCCGACGCGGGGCTCGAACTCACGGACTGCGATATCATGACCTGAGCCGAAGTCAGACGCTTAACCGACTGAGCCACCCAGGCGCCCCAGTCAGTTACTATCTTAATATCTCTCTAATCTAGCCACTTCTCTCCATCCCTACTGCTACTACCTTGAATCAAGCTGCCATCTTTCTGGCCTCAATTGCTGGAGAAACTTCCCAATCAGTACCCTCCCCTTCAGTCCCTGGGATATCCTCTATACCTCTCCTATCATATCTGAAATAACAGTTCTTTTTTTTTTAATTTTTAAAAATGTTTTTTATTTATTTTTGATACACAGAGAAAGAGAGAGAGAGAGCATGAGTGGGAGAGGGGCAGAGAGAGAGGGAGACACAGAATCGGAAGCAGGCTCCAGGCTCCGAGCCGTCAGCACAGAGCCCGACGCGGGGCTCGAACTCACAGATTGTGAGATCATGACCTGAGCCGAAGTCGGACGCTCAACCGACTGAGCCACCCAGGTGCCCCTGAAATGATAGTTCTTAAACCTAAGTCTTATTATGTATTTCTCTTCTTAAAATCTTTCCAATCGCTTCCCATAATATTCAAGATAAAAGTAAAGTCTTAAGATGGTGTGATAGACAAAACAATGCCTTCCACTCCCAAGATGCCCCTATCCTAATCCCTAGAACCTGTGAATGTTACCTTACATGGCAGAAGGAACCTTGCAAAAGTTGACTAATGTAAGGATCTTGAGATGGTAAGATTCTCCTGGATTATCTGGGTGGGCCCAACGTAATCACAAGCTCCTTACAAGAGAAAAGCAGAAGTGAGGAGAGTCAGAGAAGAAGATGGAAACAGAGTTTTGAGTGATGGGGTCTGAATGTGGAGGAGGGTGTCACAGCTCATGGAGTACAGACAGCCCCTCAAAGCTGGAAGAGGCAAGGAACGTTATTGTCCCCTGGTGCCTCTAGAAGAAATGCAGCCAACACCTTGATTTTGCCCTCAAAAGTCTCATTTTGGACTTTTGATCTTCAGGAGTATAAGATAGTACATTTGTGTTATTTTCAGCCATGCATTGTGTGGTGATTTGTTCTAGCAGTCATAGAAGACCAATACAGATGGCTTTCATCACCTGGCCCTTGCTTATTTCTCTTGTTCCATCTGTCACCAAGACCCTGCTTTCTCTGAACCCTGTCCCTTTGGGATTTTATTCCATAGGCGTGATTGATGAAATCATTGACAATTGGTGATTGAACGCATGCTCCAGTCTATGCTTCATCCCTTTTCAATGATTTGTAGCTCCCAACAAGCAGGGTCCTTAGTTTATGCTTTTTTTCTATGATCGTTTTCCTTGCCCCTTGCCTTCTCTCCTTTGTCTTACTACCTTTTCAGCCTGGGCTTTGATGCAAGTTTCTCTGGGAAAACTTCACTGACTACTAGGACTGGGTTTGGTGCCCTTGCTATAGACGGATCCCCTTGCCACTTGTTTGTAGCACTGTTAAATGCTTAACACACCGTATTCCTGAATTGTCCGGTTTGTAGTTATCTCAGAGCTTAGCATATATGTCAACAAATGTTTGCAGAATGATCTTTCACTGGAAGTAGTGTAGCAGAGCTTGGCTAACTACAGATGCTACAGTTACTAAGATACAGAGATACTATAGAATGGACCTTTACAGTGGTTGAGGAAAGGGACCCTATCATTTGAAATGTCCTACATAAACACTACCCATCCCTTACATTAAGGTAAGTCAACTCCTGTGTATCTGCTAAGTCGATAGATAGATAGATAGATAGATAGATAGATAGATAGATAGATATACATTAAACATACATAATTTTTAGGGGCACCTGGGTGGCTCAGTTGGTTGAGTGTCCGACTTCGGCTCAGGTCATGATCTCGTGGTTCCTGAGTTCGAGCCCCACATTGGACTTGCTGCTGTCAGCCTGTCAGCGCAGAGCTCATTTCAGATCTTCTGTCCCCCTCTCTCTGCCCTCCCAGCTTGTGCTCTCCCCCCCAAAATAAAGATTTAAATGAATATATAGAATTTTTAAATATATAATCAGCTTTATTGAGATATCATTTATACGCGATATAATTCATTCATTTGAATTCAATGGTTTTCAGTAAACTCAGTTGTACCACCATCCCCACAATAAATTTTAGATCATTTTCATCACCCCCAAAAGAAACCCTGTGCCAATTATCATTGCCTTCCAAGTCCCTCAGCCCCAGGCAGCCCTCAATTTATTTTCTGTCTCTACAGATTTGCCCATTCTGGAAATTTCATATAAATGCAATCACATAATCTACGGTCATTTGTCACTGGCTTCTTTCACATTTTTAAATCTGTTCATCAGTTGATGGACATTAATGTTGTTTCCACTTTGGGGTTATTATGAATAAGAAAGCATAAGTCTTTGTTTTTCTTTTAACTTTGTTCTTCTTTTTTTAAGATTGTAATTGGCTATTCTGGGCCCCTGGCATTTCCATATGAACAATAAGTTTAGCTTCTCAATTTCTGCAAAGAAGTAGTTCGAAGTAGGATAGGGTTTGTGTTGAATCTGTGTAGGTACTCACAGCTATTCATTTTCTTCCAAGTATTGCTTTAGCTGCATCCCATAAGTTTTGGAATGTCGTGTTTTTGTTTTCATTCACCTCAAAGTACTTTCTAATTTCCCTTCTTTTTTTAATGCTTATTTATTTTTGAGGGAGACAGAGCATGAACAGGGGAGGAGCAGAGAGAAAGGGAGACACAGAATTCCAAGCAGGCTCCAGGCTCTGAGCCATTAGCACAGAACCCGACGCGGGGCTTGAACCCACAAACTGCGAGATCATGACCTGAGCCGAACTCGGAAGCTTAACCAACTGAGCCACCCAGGTACCCCTCTAATTTCCCTTTTGATCTCTTCTTTGAACCATTCGTTACTTGGAGTGCATAGCTCAATTTCTGCATATTTGTGAATTTCTCAAATTTCCTTGTCACTGATTTCTAGTTCCATTCCATTGTGGTCAGAGAATGTACACTATACGGTTATTATTTCAATACTTTTAAACTTGTTGAGTCCCATTTTATGGCTTCACATATAAGCTTTCCTGGAGTATGTTTCATGTACTTTGAGAAGAATGTGCTTTCTGCTAATTTTGGTCGACTGTTTTATGGATGTTTGTTAGGGTTGTTTCATTGATAGGATTGCTCTCAAGCCTTCTCTTTTCTCATTGATCTTCTGACTAGTTGTTCTATCCATTATGGAAAGCGGGATGTTGAATATTATTATTCAATTGTTTGTTTTCCTTTTAGTTCTTCAGTTTTTGGTTCATGTATCTTGAGGGTCTGTTTTCAAGTGGACAAATGATTGTAATTGTACCTTGATGATCGACTGATGCTTTTATCATTATAAAACGTTCCTCTTTATCTCTGGTAATGCTTTTTTGTTTTAAATTTTATTTTGCCTGATTGTATTATAGCCACTTCAGCCTTCTTATGGTTTCTGTCTTAATGACATATATTTTTCCGTCCTTTTGCTTTCCACCTCCTTGTGTCTTTGAATCTCAAGTATCGGTCCCGTAGATGCACATTGATACGTATTGCTTTATTAATAAAATCTGAAAATCTCTGCTTCTTCATTGGATTGTTTGTTCATATTTAGTGTTGGATTTGCATCTGCTATTTTACATTTTGTCTTCCATCCGTCTCATATGTTTTTTTTTTAATTTTTTTAGTGTTTATTTACTTTTGAGAGAGAGACAGAGTGAGCAGGGGAGGAGCAGAGAAAGAGGGAGACACAGAATTGGAAGCAGGCTCCAGGCTCTGAGCTGTCAGCATGGAACCTGACACAGGGCTTGAACTCACAAACTGTGAGATCATGACCTGAGCCGAAGTCGGACGCTTAACCGACTGAGCCACCCAGATGCCCCCGTCTCATATCTTTTTTGTTCCTCTGTACTTCGTTTATGTTCAGTGAATATATTTTAATTTAACATTTTGGTTCCTTTAATTTTTTTCACCATACTGCTTTGAGTTATTTTGCTGGTGGTTGCTCCAGGGCTTACCATATGTATCATAACTTATCAGAACTAATTTTATTAACTTAATTTCAGCGAAAAAAACTTACTCCTGTATGAACTATTCCTTCCTCCTCACTTTTGGTGATTATTGTTATACATGTTGCACCTATACGTGCTACAAACCCAAATATACATTGCTGTAATGACTATTTTATATAACTTTATGTCTATTTAAAAGGCTGATAAAAGAAAAGAGATCAGTTATATATTCATACAGTTTCTTATATTAGCCTTATTTTCTATTTCTGGCCTTATTCATTTTTTTCTGTGGATCAGAACATCCATTGGTGTCATTTTATTACTATCGTACAGCTTTGCTCCCACCAGCCTCCTTTGTGCTGTTATTATCAAGTACATTGTATTTCTATATGTTATAGGCCCAACCATACAATTTGATAGATACCAGTTTATACAAGTGCGTTTTAAGTCAGTTAAGAGGAGAAAGAACACAGAGGCATTGATATTGTCTTTTAAAATTACATAATTTGGGGCGCCTGGGTGGCTCAGTCGGTTAAGCGGCCGACTTCAGTTCAGGTCATGATCTCACAGTCCCTGAGTTCGAGCCCCGCGTCGGGCTCTGGGCTGACGGCTCAGAGCCTGGAGCCTGCTTCTGATTCTGTGTCTCCCTCTCTCTGCCCCTTCCCCACTCATGCTCTGTCTCTCTCTGTCTCTCAAAAATGAATAAATGTTAAAAAAAATTTTTTAAATAAATAAAATTACATAATTATCTTTACAGATGCTCTTTGTTTTCATTGCATGGATTTGAATTACTGCTTGGGGTCACTTGCTTTCATCCTGAAGAAGTTCCTTTATTATTTCTTGAATCCAGAGGGGAAGGAAACCTGGAAGAGGGCGGTTTCTTGCAACAGTGAGCAGCAAAGGGAAAAACGGAGAATTGGGTGAAATCAAACAGGCAAATGACTGGCCAGCTACTCCACAGCACTTGCGTATTGCTTTACCAGAAATTTGAATAGGTCTGCTTTACTGATTCATCGAATTTCTCCTACTTGCCAGACGTGGGTCTTGGAGGTTTTCAAATGTATATTAAGTTAATCTTTACAGAATGACACGATTACATAAGAGTTAAGAGCTTGGGTGTTTATTCTGGTAGAGATGAATTCAAATTTCGAACATACCGCCTAAAAAGGCTGTGAGCTTAGAAAAGTTACTTAACCTTGTCAAGTCTCATTTACCAATCGATAACACCATAGAATGTGCCAGAGAGCTGCGTGATGGTCACATGAGAAAGTGCATGTAAAATGTTTATCCTCCCACACAAATGCTCAGTCAATAGCAAGCTTGAAAAAACACAGCAATATTGGATTGTGGTTTTGACCGTGATAGGGTACAGCTGTCAAACTCATTTTTATATTGTAAACAATGATAAATCTGAACAAAATGTATGAAGCAACACTTTTCAAGCTTTAGACAAGATATATAGGAGGGATTTGATCCCTTGAAGAATAAAAACACATCAGGTGGGCTCCATATTCACTACAGCTTTCTGCGTGGGATTTGTTTACAAACTGTAGCATTAGACGGAGAAAGAAAAGATGGAGGAAACAGAGACTGAAGGTGGAGGTGGGGGTCACCAAGAGAAAACAAGTGAAAAAAAAATGAACAGAGCCTTTGGCGTTTCATTATAGACAACATCGAGTGATCTAAACAAAAAAGAATACCCATTTTGCACACTTTCCAATTCATTTTATGAGGCCAGAATTACTCTGACATCAAAATAAGAGAACGACACTACAATGAAAGGAAATGACAAATAAGTAACTTTCACAGACATAAGAGAAAAAACATTGCATGAAATATTAGCACACTGGATCTAGCACTATATAAGTCATGACTAAGTAGGTTGTACACAGGCATGCAAAGTTGGTTCAATTGAAATCAATCAATGTAATTTACCACGTTAGAAGAGTAAAGGAGAGGGGCGCCTGGGTGGCTCAGTCGGTTAAGCACGAGCTTTGGTTCAGGTCATGATCTCGTGGTTCATGAGTTTGACACCCATGTCAGGCCCTATGCTGTCAGCTCAGAGCCTGGAGCCTGCTTCGAATTCTTTGTCTCCCACTCTCTCTCTCTCTCTCTCTGCCCCTCCTCTACTCACGCTCTCTCTCTCTCTCCCTCTCTCAAAAATAAAATAAACATTAAAAAAAAAAGAAGTATAAAGGAGAAAATCATAAGATTAGCTCAATAGATGCAGCACAAGAATTTGACAAAATCCAGCTAAAACTTTCAGCAAACTAGAAAAAGATGGGAACATCCTCAATCTGATAAAGGGCAACTATAAAAACCCATAGTTAACATCATACTTAATGGTAAACAACTAAAGGCTTTCCCCCAAAGACTGGAAACTAGCAAGGTTGTCTGTTCTTACAATTCTATTAGTATTAGCTAGTGGAAAAGGTGTGGAAAGAAATTTTAAAACAAAACAGGAGACTTATTGGGGTGCCTGGGTGGCTCAGTCGATTAAGCGGCTGACTTTGGCTCAGGTCATGATCTCGTGGTTTGTGAGTTTGAGCCCGTGTTGGGCTCTGTGCTGACAGCTTGGAGCCTGGAGCCTGCTTTGGATTCTGCGTCTCCCCCATCTCTGCCCCTCCCCTGCTCACACTCTGTCTCTCTCTCTCTCTCCCTCTCTTAAAAATAAATAAACATTAACAAAAAATCTTAGAGAAGACTTACAGATTATAAAGAAAGTTGTAAAAGTCCTTTATTCACAGACAACATGATAATGCGCTTGGAAAATGATTCTAAAAATCTACCCCCAAAACTCAAACTTAATAGAAATAAGGGAATTTAGTGAGGTCAGAGGATACGGTATCAACATAAAAAAAAAAACCTCTAATGAATATTTATATACTAGCAATAAACAACTGGAGATAACTTTTCAAACTATTATAACAGTATTAAGAAAGATCCTTGGGGATCAGTTTAATGAGCGACATGCATGATCTCTGCATTGAGAACTATTGAGAATTGAAAGGCCTGAATGGGGGAGCCTGGGTGGCTCAGTCGGTTGAGCATCAGACTCTTGGTTTTGGCTCAGGTCATGATCTCACCAGTTTCCTGAGTTTGAGCCCTGAGTCAGGCCCTGCACCGACCGTGGGGAGCCTGCTTGGAATTCTCCCTCGCTCTCTGCCCCTCCCCCGCTCGTGCTCTCTCTGTCTCTCTCAAATAAACTCTTTCGAAATAAATAAACTTAAAAAACATACTGAAAGGCTTACATAATGGAGAGAGAGACCATGATGGCAGATGACTCACCATGTTGGGGGGACTGGGGAAATGGCATTGCTGCACGTTATTTGTGGTTACTTTTTCTAAATACTGTTTAAGCTATTACATAATAATAGGATACTACCAATAGCTACCACTTGTTAGTGCCAGGTGTGACTAACAAATTCCTAAAAGGGCAGCTCTCGGCTCTTCTCCTCCGGGAAACTCCTTCTGGTTCATAGGATCAATGACAAACTCCTCTGGTATTCACAGGCCGTCCACTATTAGCTCCGAGATTCCTTTCTATGTTCACCTCCCACGTTCTGCCACACATACATCCTATACTCCAGCCACACTGGATTCTCCAGGCAACTGAAGAATTTTTTTTTTCTTCCATCTTCCAGGTACACGTATTCACGCCACGAAGGAAGCCACACTTGATACAAGCGGACAGTGATGGTTATGCTCCCATCTAACATAGCTTGCTTACATTTACGGCCAGACTGATGTCCTACCTGATGTGCACTCCAAGTAAAAGTGGTTAATGTCGACCAGGAGCTTCTCAGGATTCCAAGCTTTGAATGCTAAATTTCCTTCTTTTACCAGCACTCCTGATTTTATAAACAATGAACCCCATCAACCCCAGCATTCCCCAAATCTCCGGGTAACTTGGGTTTAGTAGGATTTCATCAGAATCCAGATATGTTATGTATCTATTTTCAAATGTTTATTTATTTTTGAGGCGGGGGAAGGGAAGAGAGAGAGGGAGAGAGAGAACCCCAAGCAGGCTTTGTGCCATTAGCGCAGAGCCCAACATGGGGCTTGATCTCCTGAACCGTGAGATCATGACCTGAGTCATGAGTCATGCAACCAAGAGTCTGATGCTCAACCGACTGAGCCACCGGATCCAGACATTTTAAATAAGGTTTTGAAGCATCCTGGCATAGGACCAACAGCTCAGGCCACTCCAAAGCCCCACAGCCAAATGGCCTGCAAAGTTCGCCCAGTGACTCACTTAAGGTTTTGACCTTCACGTCTTGACTCGTGATATTCCCTTCTTTTTAGATGACTCTTCACCCCACCCCACCAGCCATCCTTAGCCGTGGACTGGTTCCCACAACTTAAAATACTTAGTACAGTGTGGGGCAGTTTAAGTACTTAAGGTATGATAAGTAGTTGCTGACTGAACCAGAGAAGAAAAATGGTTCACTGACACCAATCCCAGAAGAGAGAATAAATGGATGCATTTGATTCAGAGTAAAGACAAACGGAGATAAAATGTGTGTTTAAACAATGCAGGCAACTCCCCTTAATTGGCAGCCTTCTTCGGAAGCAGATTGTCGTAATAAACCAAACCCGCAATCATTC
Organism: Leopardus geoffroyi; assembly: GCF_018350155.1. Classification (NCBI taxonomy): domain Eukaryota; kingdom Metazoa; phylum Chordata; class Mammalia; order Carnivora; family Felidae; genus Leopardus; species Leopardus geoffroyi. Next base: position 18,625,757 of record NC_059329.1, read on the forward strand.
CAATTTTAGGGAATTCAGAGAAATTTGTTGGATATTTATTTGTTTCTTCTATTGTTTACTTATAGAATTACAAAGTTTTTTAGTATATAGATGTTCAGGGAAGCTTCAAATTGTTTTTCTTTTTTATTCTACTATTGTCTATTACAGCCAAAGGAGAGTTTTGAAACTGACTATACAAAGAGCCTCAAATCTATTGTTTTATATTTGTTCATTTGATACGGGGTGTTATCATATATTCAGGGCTGGCTTCATGGGCATACGCCCTATACAGTCACATAGGGTCTCCCACTTAGAAGGGCCCTGTACTTGGTTTAATGCTCTACTCTTGCTGTCTCGAAAGTCTCGTTAACTTTGAACATTTTCGTTTTGCAAAGGGCCCTGCAAATTATGTTACCAGACCTGCACATATCCCCTCATTCTCCACCATTCCCTCCCCTCCATGCACTTCTGTAGCTATAAGGCAATCCCAATGGCTAGAGAGAGCTGGAAAGCACGTGGAATCCTGAGACAGTTAGGAACCAGGAACAAGCCCCAAGGGAAAAAACACTGTGCATCCCGGTTGCTTTCTGTTGGCTGCTATAGCTAAACGGCTGCTCTTATCAGAGCAAATCCAGGATGCTGCTAGAATGGGCGCTGTGAACAAGCCGGATTAAAACAGAGGGGTCCAGCTCCAAACTCACCCATGAGCTGCTTGAGTTGCATTATTGACCAATCAATCAGGATGAAGCATTTTTTTTCTTTCCTTCATTGGCATATTGGGAGGGGGAACCTGGGCAGGAACTTTATACAAGCAGGGCCTCCCCATTGCTACGGGTGGCCGGCCTAGGTACTTTCTGGTAGAGCCGTGTCTCCCCTCACCTCTGTCTGTAACCACCCTGCCTTTGATTTTTGGGTCTGGCCTCGTTTCAGGTTCAAGAACCCAACTGCAATAACAATACTGGAGGTTGCATTTTCTCAATTCTCCAACCTTTGGGATGTCCTCTCAGTCCTCCCCCTACAATCTCTAGTAGGAAAGTCTGGAGACTTCTAAGCTAGTCCACGCTTCCCATTCTGCATATGAGAAAACTACCATCCAGGGAGACAAGATCATCCAGCCACCACTTAAATAATTTGAATGAATGAAGTTAGGGCAGGATACAGGATAAGGGGCGGTTCCTATCTCAGATGGAGCCTTGGTCTCGTTGCAGGCAGAGTTCCATGTCCCCAACCTCTCTCCCCTGTTTTTCCATCTCCATTTCAATACCACAGACTCTGGAAAATTGAGCCCTGCATCAGGCTCCTCATTGGCAGTGTGGGGCCTACACGGGATTTTCGCTTTCTGCCCCTCCACTGCTCGCGCTCTCTCTGTCTTAAAATAGATAAATAAAAACTAAAAAAAAAAGAAAGAAAGAAAGAAAGAAAGAAAGAAAGAAAGAAAGAAAGAAAATACTTCCTCTTTATAAAGAACAGAAATCGGCTCTGCTAATGCCAAACATGGGAATTAATCCCCTACAAAATGACAAAAAACTCTCTTTCTACCCATAACAGCTTTTCTTTTCTTTTTTCTTTTAATTTTCTTTTTTCTTTTTTAAAATTTACATTCAAATTTAGTTAGCATATAATGAAACAATGATTTCAGGAGTAGATTCCTTAATGCCCCTGACCCATTTAGCCCATCCCCCCTCCCACACCCCCTCCAGTAACCCTCTGTTTGTTCTCCATATGTAAGAGTCTCTTCTGTTTTGTCCCCCTCCCTGTTTTTATATTCTTTTTGTTTCCCTTCCTTTATGTCATCTGTCTTATCTCTTAAAGTCCTCATATGAGTGAAGTCATAGGATTTTTGTCTCTCTCTGACTGACTAATTTCACTTGGCATAATACCCTCCAGTTCCATCCACGTAGTCGCAAATGGCAAGATTTCATTCTTTTTGATTGCCGAGTAATACTCCATTGTATATATAAACCACATCTTCTTTATCCATTCATCCATCGATGGACATTTGGACTCTTTCCATACTTTGGCTATTGTTGATAGTGATGCTATAAACATGGGGGTGCATGTGTCCCTTCAAAACAGCACACCCGTATCCCTTGGATAAATACCTAGTAGTGCAATTGCTGGGTCGTAGGGTAGTTCTATTTTTAGTTTTTTGAGGAACCTCCATACTGTTTTCCAGAGTGGCTGCACCAGCTTGCATTGCCACCAACAATGCAAAAGAGATTCTCTTTCTCTGCATCCTCACCAACATCTATTGTTGCCTGAGATGTTAATGTTAGCCATTCTGACAGGTGTGAGGTGGTATCTCGTTGTGGGTTTGATTTGTATTTCCCTGGTGATGAGTGATGTGGAGCATTTTTTCCTGTGTCGGTTGGCCATCTGGATGTCTTCCTTAGAGAAGTGTCTATTCATTTCTTTTGCCCATTTCTTCACTGGATTATTTGTTTTTTGGATGTTGAGTTTGATAAGTTCTTTACAGATTTTGGATACTAACCCTTTGTCCGATATGTCATTTGCAAATATCTTCTCCCATTCTGTCAGTTGCTTTTTGGTTTTGCTGATTGTTTCCTTTGCTATGCAGAAGGTTTTTATTTTGATGAGGTCCCAGTAGTTCATTTTTGCTTTTGTTTCCCTTGCTTAAGGAGATGTGTTGAGTAAGAAGCTGCTGCAGCCAAGATCAAAGAGGTTTTTTCCTGCTTTCTTCTCAAGGATTTTGATGGCTTCCTGTCTTACATTGAGGTCTTTCATCCATTTTGAGTTAATTTTTGTGTGTGGTGTAAGAAAGTGGTCCAGGTTCATTCTTCTGCATGTCACTGTCCAGTTTTCCCAGCACCACTTGCTGAAGAGACTGTCTTGATTCCATTGCATATTCTTTCCTACTTTGTCAAAGATTAGCTGGCCATACGTTTGTGGGTCCCTTTCTGGGTTCTCTATTCTGTTCCATTGATCTGAGTGTCTGTTCTTGTGCCAGTACCATACTGTCTTGATGATTACAACTTTGTAGTATAGCTTGAAGTCTGGGATTGTGATGCCTCCCGCTTTGGTTTTCTTTTTCAAGATTGCTTTGGCTTTCCGGGGTCTTTTCTGGTTCCATACAAATTTGAGGATTATTTGTTCTAGCTCTGTGAAGAATGCTGGTGGTATTTTGATAGGTATTGCATTGAATATGTAGATTGATTTGGGTAGTATTGACATTTTAACAATATTTGTTCTTCCTATCCAGGAGCATGGAATTTTTTTCCATTTGTGTGTGTGTGTGTGTGTGTGTGTGTGTGTGTGTGTGTGTCTTCTTCTTCTTTTGTGTGTGTGTGTGTTATCAATTTCTTTCATAAGCTTTCTATAGTTTTCAAGTGTATAGATTTTTCACCTCTTTGGTTAGATTTATTCCTAGGTATTTTATAGTTTTTTATGCAACTGTAAATGAGATCGATTCCTTGATTTCTCTTTCTGTCACTTCATTTTTGGTGTATAGGAATGCAAACGATTTCTGCGCATTGAATCCTGCAACTTTGCTGCAACTTTGCTGAATTCCTGCAACTTTATATATCCTGCAACTTTGCTGAATTCATGAATCAATTCTAGCAGCTTTTTGGTGGAATATTTGGGTTTTCCATATAGAGTATAATGTCATCTGCAAAGGGTGAAAGTTTGACCTCCTCCTGGCTGATTTGGGTGCCTTTTATTTCTTTGTGCTGTCTGATTGCAGAGGCTAAGACTTCCAATACTATGTTGAATAACAGTGGCGAGAGTGGACATCCCTGTCTTGTTCTTGACCTTATGGGAAAGCTCTTAGTTTTTCCCCATTGAGGATGATATTAGCGTTGGGTCGTTCGTATATGGCTTTTATGATCTCGAGGTATGTTCCTTCTATCCCTACTTTCTTGAGGGTTTTATCAAGAAAGGATGCTGTATTTTGTCAAATGCTTTCTCTGCATCTAGTGAGAGGATCATATGGTTCTTGTCCCTTCTTTTATTGATGTGATGAATCACGTTAATTGTTTTGTGGATATTGAACCAGCCCTGCATCCCAGGTATAAATCCCACTTGGTCGTGGTGAATAATTTTTTTAATGTATTGTTGGATCCAGTTGGCTAATATCTTGTTGAGGATTTTTGCATCCATGTTCATCAGGGAAATTGGTCTATAGTTCTCCTTTTTAGTGGGGTCTCTGTCTGGTTTTGGAATCAAGGTAATGCTGGCTTCACAGAAAGAGTTTAGAAGTTTTCCTTCCATTTCTATTTTTTGGAACAGTTTCAAGAGAATAGTGGTAACTCTTCCTTAAATGTTTGGTAGAATTCCCCTTGAAAGCCATCTGGCCCTGGACTCTTGTTTTTTGGCAGATTTTTGATTACCAATTCAATTTCCTTACTGGTTATGGGTCTGTTCAAATTTTCTATATCTTCCTTTTTCAGTTTTGGTAGTGTATATGTTTCTAGGAATTTGTCCATTTCTTCCAGATTGCCCATTTTATTGGCATATAATTGCTCATAATATTATTATTGTTTTTATTTCTGTTGTGTTGGTTGTGATCTCTCTCTCCTCATTCATTCTTGATTTTATTTATTTGGGTCCTTTCCTTTTCCTTCTTGATCAAACTGGCTAGTGGTTTATCAATTTTGTTAATTCTTTCAAAGAACCAGCTTCTGGTTTCATTGATCTGTTCTACTGTTTGTTTTTTGGTTTTTGTTTTTTTGTTTTTGTTTTTGTTTTTGTTTTTTTTGGTTTAGATAGCATTAATTTCTGCTCTAATCTTTATTATTTCCTGTCTTCTGCTGGTTTGGGGTTTTATTTGCTGTTCTTTTTCCAGCTCCTAAGGCGTAAGGTTAGGTCATGTATCTGAGATCTTTCTTCCTTCTTTAGGAAGGCCTAGATTGCTATATACTTTCCTCTTATGACTGCCTTTGCTGCGTCCCAGAGGTTTTGGGTTGTGGTGTTATCATTTTCATTGACTTCCATATACTTTAATTTCCTCTTTAACTGCTTGGCTAGCCCATTCATTCCTTAGTAGGATGTTATTCAGTCTCCAAGTATCTGTTACATTTCCAAATTTTTTCTTGTGGTTGATTTCAAGTTTCATAGCGTTGTGGTCTGAAAATATGCACAGTATGATTTCGATCTTTTTGTACTTACTTAGGGCTGATTTGTGTCCCAGTATATGGTCTATTCTGGAGAACGTTCCATGTGCACTGGAGAAGAATGTATATTCTGCTGCTTTAGCATGAAATGTTCTGAATATATCTGTTAAGTCCATCTGGCCCAGTGTGTCATTCGAAGCCATTGTTTCCTTGTTGATTTTTTGATTAAATGATCTGTCCATTGCTGTGAGTGGGGTGTTTAAGTCTCCTACTATTAAAGTATTACTATCGATGAGTTTCTTTATGTTTGTGATTAATTGATTTATATTTGGGTGCCTCCACATTTGGTGCATAAATGTTTACAGTTGTTAAGTCTTCTTGGTCTACAGACCCTTTGACTATGATGTAATGCCCTTCTGCATCCCTTGATACAGTCTTTATTTTAAAGTCTAGATTGTCTGATATAAATATGGCTACTCTGGCTTTCTTTTGTTGACCACTAGCATGATAGATGGTTCTCCATCCCCTTACTTTCAATCTGAAGGTGTCTTTAGGTCTAAAGTGGGTCTCTTGTAAACAGCATACAGATGGATCTTGTTTTCTTATCCATTCTGCCCATAACAGCTTTTCAAATACAGTAAAACCTCGGGTTGTGAGTAACTTGCTCTTCAAGTGTTTCGCAAGATGAGCAAACATTTCTAATAAATTTCAACTTGATAAATGAGCGATGTCTTCTTACAATACGAGTAGTACGTGATGCCGAACATCACATGATCTCAACTGAGCCAATGGTTCCTCCCTCTCTCTCTCTCTCTATTTTTCTGTGGGATTGTGGGTAATCATCTCCCATGCTCAGATGCTGGGTCTCAGGCTGCAGTATTTGGCAGAAACTGGTGATTTTTCAGACCATTAGAGGGTGTCCACAATGGGTACTAGTGTATTTTTTGTCACTTCGAAGCATCAATGGACAGTCCTTTGCTTTTCCAAACAAGAGTGAGCTTAGGAATATTTTATTTCATTCTAGGTCCAGCTTCCTGCAGATATAGACCCTTTCCTCTGCTGCCTTATTGCCAGTTACATTAAATACACTATATGACAAGAGTTTATTAATACTGTACTGTAGTCAACATCCATGGGAGCGTATACAATGGCCCCCCGTGCAGAAAAAGACTGAAAAGAAAGGCGGTAAGAAGAAGGAGAGGATTACGGTGGAAGTTGAGAAGGAAACCACCGAGAAGTATTTGAGTGTATTCGAGTGGCCAAAATTGCACAATTTTGTAATACGTCTACATGTACATCTCATCTGCCGAGGAGGAGAAGGAAAAGGCGGAGGAAACCCTCACCTCAAGTGACACCAGGGAGATGCGTAAAATGTGGGAAACAGTGCAAAATTTTGTAGAAAAGCACCACCCGAATAAGGCTGTAGCAGTGCAAGTGACGAATCTGTTTGACAATGCAATATCGCATTTCCAGGAAATCTTCAGAAGGAGGCAATAGCAAGTGTCATTGGATAGATTCCTTATTAAGTTTGCATGAAAAGAAAAGGATTCCGTTGAGCCAATAGATAGCAGTGATTCCGGTAGTGGTAGTGAAATTCGTCCTACACTAAACCCTCCCCTCTCTTGTCTCCCTCACACCAGCCATGAAGGTTTTCAAAGGTGAGTGCGGGGCGCCTGGGTGGCGCAGTCGGTTAAGCGTCCGACTTCAGCCAGGTCACGATCTCGCGGTCCGTGAGTTCGAGCCCCGCGTCGGGCTCTGGGCTGATGGCTCAGAGCCTGGAGCCTGTTTCTGATTCTGTGTCTCCCTCTCTCTCTGCCCCTCCCCCGTTCATGCTCTGTCTCTCTCTGTCCCAAAAATAAATAAACGTTGAAAAAAAAAAATTAAAAAAAAAAAGGTGAGTGCAGGTTAGTTTGTTTTTCTTTATACCTTGTATTTCTTTACTATTTTTCATTATATTACAGTATCATAATTGTTTTTATATGAATATTTTGGGGTTGTGGAACGAATCATCTGAGTTTCCATTATCTCTTATGGGGAAATTTGCTTTGATATACAAGTGCTTTGAATGACAAGCATGTGTCTGGATCGAATTATGCTCACAAACCAAGGTTTTACTGTAATTGCAATTAATTTTACTTTCACCACGCCTTTCCCAGAGGCTGTTTGGATTTTCTTCTAGTTGAACACCCAGTCGTCTGCAATGCTCCAGAGTGAGCAGTTTCTAAGCGCCTTCCTATCCTCATCTGTTCCGTCTTGTTAACCTCAGAGCCATTAAAAAGTGAGATGCTAGGGGCGCCTGCTGGCTCAGTCAGTTGAGGGTCCAACTTCGGCTCAGGTCATGATCTCACTGTTCATGAGTTTGAGCCCCACATTGGGCTCTGTGCTGACAGCTCAGAGCCTGCAGCCTGCTTCAGATTCTGTGTCTTCCTCTCTTTGCTCCTCCCTGCTTGCACTCCGTCTCTCTCTCTCTCTCTCTCTCAAAAATAAATAAAGGTTAAAAAAAAAAAAAGTGGGATTCTACTCCTGAAGCCAAGACTATGCTGTATGTTAACTAACTTAAGAATAAACACACACACACACACACACACACCAAACCTAGGGTCCATTAATCCCTTCTTGCCTCATAAAAAAATAATAATAACTTAAAACTAATAAAAACAAACAAAATCCTTGGGTTATGAAACGGAAATAGGGCAAAGCAAAAGTATCATGGTGTGTGTTTTGTTTTATTTTAATTTGCTGATTAAAAAGTGTGTGATAAGGTTCTAGGACCAGAAAGACTGGCTAAGATTGTAGGAGAGAAGTATGTGTCTAAGTCAGGCTTTTGGTTGCAAGTGAGAATACCCAACTGAGAGTAGCTTCAGCAAATATGAGCATATGTTGATCAAAGAACAATAAGTCCTCTCTCTTCTCCTTAAGTTCCAGTTGGAAAAGTTCCAGGAAAGGGCTCTGATTGGTCAAATTGGGTCATTGCCTACCTCTGGGTCCAGGTCAGACGAGGAAAGCTCTACTTGGATCACACAGCTGGAGGAGTGGGTCAGAGCGTTACCAGGAGGAAGGTGAATATTCCTCCCAGAAGGGAAAGTTGCTGGGCAAACAGAAACAGATGTGCCCTACAGTGGGTGAGCCAAAAATTCCAATAGAGGAAAAGTAGAGACAACGACGATATAAGAATAGAGTTGATAAGATACATTTTTTTTTTAAGGTAAACAAGTAATGAAATAAAATGTTGAGTGTATTGAATTCTTATTTGATACGTACTAAAATGAAATTTAGGATTTTGTGGTGGAAAAGAATTAGAGTCATGTAAGTACATCTTTTGTTAGGTTCTAAAACCCGTGCTGAGTTCATAGGTGTAAGAAGGTGCTTTGAAAATTCAAACGGAAACAACTTGCGACCACTTGAAAGTGGACCAATGCCGACTGCTGAGGTGGGAGAACCTGGCTGAAAGACCCTGTCATTCTCCTGTCCTTGGCAGTGCTCCCTGGGAAGAGGCATGTGCTGTGGGCAGACATTCGCACTGCATTTCTAATGCACTGTTTTCTTGAGCACTGGGGAAACCCAGAGAGGGACACTTCATTTGTCCAATTAAAGATGGGCTTTCATTAAGCGCCACCCCAGAGCCCGCAGACCAAAAGGCATATATGCATTAGTGGCTGTCCAGAGCTAATAAGACAGCTAAAATGACACCAAGCAGGACCACGGAGTGGCTCTAGTTTCCTTGCGGTTGGAATCTGTTGAGTTAACAGCCCAGATCTGACCACACAGGCCTGGAACAGCGTGCAAGAGAGCCAGTGGGAGGAAGTTAGCCAATGTTGGATCGAAACCTTCTAAGAAAATGTGCCAGCAAGGGGGCAGGGGAGACCCTTGCCAAGAGAAAGCTTGTCTCCTGTGACGGTTTCTCATGGAGACATGACGCATTGGCTGACCAAGTGCTCCCACTGGCCCAGCAAAAATGCGTCCTGCTTCTCCAAGCCCACAGAACAATTCCTCTTCCTCCTTGAGCTGAAAAAAGGTCAGCATGGCTGCCCAGGAGATAATCGTGACCTGGGGCTCTTCAGATAGCTTGTCCTGTTCTCTCAGAGGGCTTTGGTTGTTTACACAAAATGGAAAAACAGGTAAAAATAAAAGGTTTTGATACGTCACTTTCCAAAGGGAACTACTGAGGGCTTTTTAAAAAACCAATCAGCAACATTTATTAAGCAGCTACTATCTGCAAAGTACTGTGCGAACTAACCTGTTGCAAATTCACAGGAGTGAGGTATCATTTAGCCATACACATGAGATTAACTATTTCCTAACCAATACGCCTGAGCCTATATATCAGATGAATATGCTCTTCCTCAGAACAATTCCTTCTTAGTCCAGTTGTATTGTCCGTAGAAAGAATTTTCGAAAAATCTTTTCTTTGGGCATCACCTCTAGATCCCATGGCATAGTCTTTTGAATAGTTTCTTTTTATTTTTTTTTTTAACATTTATTTATTATCGAGAGACAGAGAGACACAGAGCGTGAGCAGGGCAGGGGTAGAGAGAGGTAGAATCCAAAGCCGGCTCCAGGCTCTGAGCAATCAGCACAGAGCCCGACGCAGGGCTCGAACTCACAAACTGTGAGATCATGACCTGAGCCGAAGTCGGTCACCCAACTGACTGAGCCACCCAGGCGCCCCTCTTTTGGATATTTTCAATGTTGCAAAGCTAGTGCGGGTAGAGGCAAGATAAAACAGAGATGTATTGTCTGATAAAGAAGAAATCAAGTCCACACAAAGACCAGTATGTGAATGCTCAGACAGCTTTGAACTAGAAACAGCTCAAGTGTGGATCACCGATGAATGGAGAAACAACTATGATATATCTACCCGGTGACTAATAACTCCACCACAAAAAAGAATGGGGTCCTGATACAGGCCACCACACGGATGAACCCTAAAAACATCATGCTAAGTGGAATAAGCCAGTCACAAAGGATCATACATCGTATGATCCCATTTATAAGGAATACTCAGAAAAGGCAGGTCTATAGAGACAGAAAGTCAACTACAGGTTGTCAGGGCTAAGGGTGGAAATGGGTGATGGAGGTGTCCTAAAAATTGGATGGTGGTGACTTTTGCACAACTCTGTGACTTTACTAAAAATCATTGAAAATGCACACTTACAATGGGTGAGTTTTATTATATGTAAATTATACCTTAATCATTCCATAAAAAAGAATTCTTTAAAAAACTTCTTGAAACAATTCTTTTAAAAAAAAAAACTTTAAAAATGAAGTGTGAGGATGGTAAAATATCCCTACGGATGTGGGGGTGACTTGGGAACCAGATCCAAAGTAAATGCAGTACATGGAGAGAGCTAGAAACCACCCCTCTCCCCCGCCCCCACCCCGCCACCTTGCAAAGTTCCAAAATCAGTTGAGCAATTGCAGCACCTTGGGAATGAGTGCCTATCACCTCCCAGGCTAAGGGAGGTGATGTCAATTCTCATTTGCATACAGACTCATGGGCACGGCTCCTGTAGGGCTATAACCATTACAGAGCTAATGCTCTTCCCCAAGCTTGCGATCCACGGTGGAGATACGCGATCTATAGAAGTACTGTCATCTACCAATAAACAAAGAAAAATAAATTCGTTAATGTCAAACTAGTAAAAGCCCTTTTTTTCCCTCTTTTCTAAATTTTTTTTTTTAACGTTTATTTTTGATACAGAGAGAGACAGAGCATGAATGGGGGAGGGGCAGAGAGAGAGGGAGACACAGAATCGGAAACAGCCTCCAGGCTCTGAGCCATCAGCCCAGAGCCCGACACGGGGCTCGAACTCACGGACCGTGAGATTGTGACCTGAGCTGAAGTTGGCCGCTTAACCGCCTGAGCCACCCAGGCGCCCCTTTCCCTCTTTTCAAAGTGCGAGTTGACAGCTGAGTAAGAGATAGGCTCCCCACCTCCCCCCATGGCTAATTTGCAAAATCCCTACATACAGGAGTAAGAAAAAGCAGTTACAAGGAGGAGAGAAAGTCTCCAAATGTGGGAACATATTGTTCTCTCTTCCAGCCTCCCCTCCCTGAAATGTTACTGTAGTAACGGGCAACCTTCCTCTCAAGTACTTTTGCCCCACGTCCAAGAGAAATAGCACCAGGATTGATACTGGATCTTCAAAGTCACAAATATATAGAAATAAATTCAAGCCCTAGTTCAAATGAATGACTGCATGTTAGATGTCAGCTGACACGGGGTTGAAATCTGTCTCTCTTTGGCTTCAGTCCCCATTTCCCTGTAGAGCTGAAGTTGGCAACCTGAAATTTTTCTCTGGTGGTTGCACCAATGGCATCTCTCTCTCTGCCAACCTCGGTTTCTTGTCTTGAGATTTCTTTCTTGGAGGTCCGAATGATTTTCCCCTTGTGCCCTGAAGGATAAACCCACACGGGGTGGCTATGACACCGAGCTCTGTGCCAGGATGCAGAAGTCCTATTAAGGATTTTGTAGGTCCAGTTTTGTATGATTTTGAGAAGTTTAGCACAGTGGGGAACTGGCCTTGTTAATTACTCAGATAAATGCTAATTGACCTATAAAATGCAGGATGAAGTTGTTAAGATCTGCTCCAACTGGCTTTATGGAAAGACGGAGGGGCTCAGGCTGTGGCTACAGCTCTCCTGAGGGAGGCAGGCAGCTACGTGTCACAAAACCAGATGGCCTTTCCATGTCATTGAAGGGCCTCTTAAGGATATCTGAAGGATAAGAAGAGGCTCAGTTAAAGTACACTGTGGCGAACCAAGCTCCTTAACACATTCTAGCCAGTTGAAACCTAATATCGAAACAAAACACCAAGCTACAAGTCACCAAGAGGGAAGTCCAGGGTAAAAACATTTGGAGGACCAAGCCTAGGACTTGGGAAGCTGTCACTGAATATTCTCACTGTTACTGGGCGAGCAACAGGCAATTCTAGTGTATTTTAGCAGGTCTGGTAGGAGGGGGCGCTCAGCGCTTAGTTGTTAAAAGTTTAGCTAGGAAGCAAGTGTGAATGCATCATTACCACACGTGAGCACATTCCATGGTATTATGTTAAACTGTTTCATGTTTGTGTCAGTTTTGCAATATAAATATTCAAAGGACACTGACTCTCTCCTCTTGAACTCAATTGCTAGTATTTAGCATAGATTCTACAAGGATGCTTGAACAATATTATCGGATTTTGCTGACTTTTATACAGGTCAGCAAGCTCAGCTGAAGAGTTAGAAAAACACAGCCTCTCATCCCAGTAAAATAAATTATGCGAGCCAAGAGTGCCTCCCAGATTTGTCATATAAATTAGCAGTAAAAAAAAAAAAAAATATATCTCCCAGACAAACTAAGCCTCGAATCTAATCCCCATGTCGGTCACCTCTTTTCTAATTATCACTAAAGCATGACTTAGCTGGATGAACCATAGCTCAAGAGGGAGCATTAAAGTGCAGACATTAGCCATGATGACTTCTCCCAGGCACCGAATAGAGTGGAAATGTATCTCTAAGACTGAGCAGTGGCCTGAAGATATTCTAGATTTGTGTTAAGGACTGACGATCAAAAGCAAGGAGAATCAAACCAGTACCCAAAGGCAGATAAGAGGGAGCCTGCAATCTACAAGGTGCAGTGTTAAGACCCAGTGAACTTCAAGAAAGACAAATGGTTCTACCAAGAACCAACCCATATCCATTTTCCAAGGCTCCAAAAGCCTGAAACACACGGGTCAGCCTGCACAAGCCAAGAAACCATATGTGAGTCATGACAAGAACATTAGGGAACGAACAAGGGGAAGGAAATGTTGGACTCAAAGAAAGAAGAGGGAGAGGGGAGGAAAATGTTTTGGGCAGATGATTTGCAACTGGGTCTTAATTTATAAAGGTGACTGAGTGACAACACAGAGAGGTCAATGCCTTTGAAAGACGTTTTGTTACTTACAACTCCCAAGGGAAGGGGATCACGCCATGCGTGGAACCTATAAGTGTTCCTAGAAGTGGAACCTATCTATACTCACAACCCAAGACTTTTGAAACTTTAAATCCATAGACAAACAAAGGAAGGCGAATCTAATTAGAACTATACCTATAATGAATATTTAGATGATGAAAAAATATGTAATTAGATCTGGCAGTGATGAATCAAGGAAGACTTTCTGGAGAGAATCATTTGTATGAGGTTTTGAAAGAGTATTGATAAAGGGGGGCAGGGATTCTGGGAAGAGGAAAATGAGAACCTCATGTCTAAGATGGTGAGTTGTAGCTTTTCAGGTGGACCATACTTGCGAATGTGTTTGAATGGGAGAAGCTGTATAAAGAAATCACCATTTATTTCTTTGGAAAACTCTATTATGTTCTGCTTAAATGGCTGAAATGTCAGGGTGCCTACAAAAGTTATTTTTAAAAATTGATCGTTAAATTGAAACTATCTAGTGAAGGAATTACAAAAGCCAGCTGTCAGAAAAGCCCCCTCGCTGAAAACTAAGGAGGCATCGCGGAGTTGTCACAGAGGAGTGATGAATAGATATTGGGGACGTCTTCTCATTCTGTCTTTTTGGTTCTACCCCAACGGAAAGAAAAAGCAGATTGGGGAACTGAGAGTATGAAAAGATAAACGTGACTGTTGCTCGTGACCTATTCTGTGCCAAGACCCTTTCTTTTTCTGTCTCACAGGTGCGTCTTTAGCTACTATCTGTGGAGGTAGGAGGGTAAATTGGGGAGGCCGTGCAACGGAATGACCGTTTCATTGTTTTACATCTAGACTGTAATCGCTAGGTAGATTATCACCGTCGACCAGTGGTCCACCAGGAAGTACAAAAAGTTCTGAGAGTGACCGGGCAGGCAGGGATGACCTCTGACCTGCCTTCGAGGTCATCAAACCCACAGTGCCCCTCTTCCCAAACCAAATATAGACTGAGCTCCGCGAGTGTTAAAACAGCTTTGCATTTGGAGATTTTAGAAAAAATGTCCCAGCTAACTGGAGTTGGAGGCTGTTGTGGATCGCTGTTCTCCCAGCCTTCCTTCGGAGAAGGGCTCTTTCCACACCGTGGGACTATGGTGGGCACATCGCTCTACAGCTAAACAATCCTGGATATAGACAGACGGGCATGTGACCTCACTACGGTCCTCTTCAGGGACTGATATGGACTGAATGATATGCTAGGGAGGGAAGGTTTTTCTCTCTTCTTTTTACCCCTAAGGAGGATATAAACCAGGGAGAACCAGAGATCACCTTCGTTGTCACCTGGAGAAAATCTGTCCGGAGTCAACAGAACTAGCTGCCTGCAGAAGTAAGAGGTGGTGACAACCGTGGTCCTTATGTTGTCATTTGAACCCCAAGACCCGGCTGGGGTCAAACTCAGGTCACCTCTCGGCCTTCTTGCTTAGAGGAATGTAAAATTGTGATTTATTATAAGAAACGTACATTTGGTGTTCATCCACATTTCTGGCTTCTAGAGCTCCTAAAACCCTTGGGATTTCATAAGCAATACGAGAGGCCAAGGTGTATTTTGTATCCCGAACAAGCTCCTTTAAACCATCCCTGAGTTTATGTTAATGAGGTGATTTTGGAAAGCCCCTAAGGATTTGGGCTGGTTGCCAGGAGAAGCAACCACGGTCATTAAGGGGTTGGAACTTTCAGCCCCAACCCCCTGACCTCCGGGGAAGAGAGAAGGGTTAGAGGCTGAATCACCAACAGCTAATGCTTTGAGCTAATGAAACCTCCACAAAACCCCAAAAGGATGGGGTTTGGAGAACTTCTGTGTTGGTGAACAAGAACCCATCTATGTTCTGGGATAGTGGTGCATCCCAAACTCCACAGGGACAGAAGCTCCTGTGCTCAGATCCCTCCCTTCCAGATCTTACCCTATGTATCTCCATCTGGCAGTTCATTTGTATCCTTCAATATCCTTCGAAGAAACCAATAATCTAGCAAGTAAACTGTTTTCCTGCGTTCTGTGAGCTGTCCCAGGAAATTAAACAAACGGGAGGAGGGAGTCATAGGAACAGCACCCCACCCCTACCCCCCTGCCACCTTGATCCAGCCAGTCCATGGCGAAAAGATAGCTAAGATCTCATTCAGGAGTGTAAGGAACGAAATATTCAAAATTTGGCTTGAAATCACTTCTGATCCTAAGCAGACCCGATGCTTAGAAATCAGAACTTCAGGGGTGCCTGCGTGGTTGAGTACATTAAGCATCCGTCTCTTGATTTCAGCTCGGGTCATGCTCTCACTGTTCATGAGTTCCAGCCCCGCATCCGGCTCTGACAGTTCAGACCCTGCCTGGGATATTCTCTCTCTCTCTCTCTGTCTCTCTCTCTCTCTCTCTCTCTCTCTCCCATTCATGTGTGTGCACATACTCTCTTGCTCTCAAGGTAAATAAATAAACTTAAAAAAAAAAAGAAGTCATGTGCTCAGGAAGGTTTTTGACTACAAGAGAAATTTCAGGGTAACCTTAGAAGGTTATTTTCTATTTAAACCTGGAGGGAAATCCAAAAGTAGTTTGCGAGGAGATTGAGAATAATTAAAAGGCAGAGAGAAAGGAATCAAATTATACCTAGGTGTTTACACTTAAATATTATTTAAGTATTAATTAACACTCCTGTCACTTTTAGCTATGTGCCAGGTACCCTTCTAAGCACTTAAAAGATATTAGCTCATTTCACCTTTATAACAACCCAATGAGATAAAATAATGATATACTTGAAAATAATTTAACAGGATTTTACCATTGGTAATAATATCTACCATTTTGGGGGCTCCTGGGTGGCTCAGTCGGTGAAGCATCTGACTCTTGATTTGACTCAGGTCACGATCTCAGGGTTCGTTGAGATCGAGCCCCATGTCAGGCTCTGTGCCCCATGTCAAGCCTGCTTGAGATTCTCTCTTTCTCTCTCCCTGCCCCTCCTCCACTCATGCTCTCTCTAAAAATAAATACATAAACTTAAAATATATATATATCTACCATTTTTAAGTGCTCACTGTACCTTTATTTTATGTCCAATATTTCATTCAATCTTCACGACAGACATAAAAAGCAGGTACAGTTACTATGACTATTTCATGAATGAAAAAACAAGCAAACAAACAAGAGAAGTTAGGTAGCTTTCCAAAGGCCACACAGCCAAGTCTCGAATCCCTATCCGCCTGCCTTTAAAACCTGTACTTGGAATCACTATACTATAGCCTATTAATATTTAGTTACTCTCACTATCTTACTGTTCTAATATAGTTTTATATTCTCACAGAGTAAAACAAAATCAGGCATATCCAATGCCTATACATATTTAACAAGATTATTACCCAATACTATCATCTGTCTGAAGGCAGCTTATTCAAATTGGAGGCAAGGCACACAGGATAAAATTAAGAGTTTTTGAAAGTTGTCTTTGCAACTATCCAAGCTAATGAAGCCAGAGGATAAAACCATAGGCAGCATATACACTTCCCTTAGGGACAGTTATTCTCATCGTAATTTCCATGCTGTCAGTTGACGGATGTTGATTGAAAGTCAGGTTGATGGAATATCACAAGTGTTCTGAGATATTTTAAGGAGAGTTTGATAAAGCTACGATTTACAAAGTGTGGCAAATCTGCAAGGAATAGTGCGGTGTTCTGCATTAATCACAGCAGGAAACCCTTAGACCTCCTCTTGTCCCCTTGAAGGTACATAAAGAAGCAGTTCCTGGAACCCCGGGAGGGGAGCTGTATGGAAAAGGACTGCCCACCCACGCTGGGCCTTCATCAGAGCAACGTGGCTAACCCACAGCCACCTGGAAAGTAAGAGACTGGGGGGAATAACCCCCCCTGACTGCCTTTCTTTGCTACACTGTGATCTCCTTTCAGTGCCTCAAAGCCATCCCAAAGCCAGAGGGTCAAGGATTCTGTTGAATCTGCCAGCATGTGGGAGCACAGGACAGGGTGAAAAGGGGGTGGGGACTGTCTGAAAGGCAAAAGGACAACATCCAAGAAGTTGATGATGGCCCACATCAGTGTACGTGCCTTGAGAAAACTGAATTTCCAAGCCTGCCCAAGTGTAGGTCCCTGAAACAGCCTAAGTAACTGGTCTCTATCCTCCTTCCAGTCGTGTCAGTCCAAAATGGCCTCGGACCCAAGTGGGACCAGCCTACAGCTTTGGTCTCCTTTGGTGTTCTTCCTTAATCGGCGGGCACCGTGGAGTGCAGAGTGCTGAAGGTCCCCCTCCACCCCCAGCTCAAGGCTAGCGCGGCATTCGCACCTCGAACCAACCTCTGGGGTGGCCCCGTTTGTTGTTCAAGCCAAAGGCTTCCTTGGGAAATTTCACCGCCGGTCTGCTCAGTAGATATCTTGCCCTGAGGTAAGCTTGGAAAGGTTACAAGTTTAAGCAACAGCCAGAAACTCTGGCTCCCGTTTCTAGACTTGTGCAAAGTACGTGTGGTTGCTGCACAGGCAACCAAAAGAGATGTTGGAACTAGCGTGTTTGTTTAAGCTGTCAGGTGAGATAAAGTGTCAACATGTTGGCTCAGTTCAATTTCCTTTCTTCATCCTTCCTGAGAAACCACTTGACGCAGGGGTTGCACACACACACGGCTCATCCTTTACTCGTTTACTCGTGTGTGTTCTTATCCAGCTCACCTCGACGAGGATGTCCCACTGCATCTTACTCAGCCTTGGGCTCTTGGGTTAACACTCTGTGCGTTGCTGGTTTCTCTCTGCTCTCGTCGCTATAAAAATTATCTGCTCTAGTCTCAGTTCTTACACCTGGCTGAAAAAACGGGGAGATGAAAAGAAAAACCTAATTGCTGCTAAGTTAGTGACGTGGCTTTCAACGTGTGCTCTGCCTGCGACTAGCTCTTGAAACGTAGCTTGAAAACCTCCCACTCACCAGCTCAGTGGTCTGAGTCATTTGGGGTTGCATCTCTGAGGACTGAGGTCAGGCTCTTGAGCAAGCGGGACCTGTATCCTGGGTTCTCAGGGCACTGTTTTCGGAAGCAAAGATTACTCTGTCATACAGCCACATGTGCTACTGAGGAGGAAGAAGAGAGGATGGAGAAATGAGTTCCCAGCAAGGGCTGAGTCTATCTGACACGGTTTTTAGTTTATTTAGACAAAGTGACCAAGAGGAGAAGACTATTGCAAAACTTCAGCGTCACATTGCTACGGTTTCCACTACTTGACGTGGTGCCTTGCGTTCTCCTTGGCTAGACCACAGTTTCAGGTAACGATAGACTCCGTGGTCTCCTGTGCTTACCCCTTAGTGAGAAGGAATCCATTTCGCAGTCTCCTTGATACGCGTTTTCTTTTTGACGCGTCGTGTCCCTTCATCGGCCACCTTTCTGTGGTTCTAGACCACGCTGGTAGGGAAACCTGGCAGAACTCAGACGCCCCAGCAGTTTCCGCATCCCCCTTCTTCCACTGAAATTATAACTGGAGCCTCAAGCTCATGTGCTGATGATAAAACAAGAGAAGAGGGGACTCAGATTAAAGACAGAGATGAGCACCCTGGATAAAGATGTGAGAGACCCCAGACCAGGTTACTTGGGAACGCTGTAGACGCTTCTTTTCAGATAACCTAAAAAATAACGGGGAAGGAGATTGTCAGTTTGGATCGGTTGAGGTTCCTGGAACAAGAGACAGGGTAAGAGGACTTGGGCAATGTCTTTCCGGGGTACAGTTAGAGCCCAGTGAGGAAGAGTACGGATTTCGGAGTCAAAGAGACCCGGAAAAGAGACCTGGTTCTCTGACTTACCGGCTGCAAAATCTTGGGCACAGCACTTAACCTCTCTGCAGAGACTTATAATGAGGATTAAATAAGATTAATGGAAACACAGTATTCAGGATAGAACCTGGCACCAGAGAAAGTACTCCATAAATATTAGCTTCTGTATTTAGCCTCGAGTTTTTTATTAATCCTTTCCTTTCAAGCCCCCATGCCCAGCATGTGCACAGAGACCCATTCTCATGCAACCATGGAGCTTAGTCCTTTTGTATCCAGCCCCAAAGCTGCCTGTCTCCAGCTTTACCCAAGTTCCACAGTCTCAGCTACCTCTCACTAGTCAGCTGATACTGTAGCTTCTGACCTAATTCGATTATTTTTTAATTTTTAAAAAAATGTTTTATTATTTATTTTTGAGCGAGACAGAGAACGAGCAGGGGAGGGGCAGAGAGAGAGAGAGAGGGAGACAGAATCTGAAGCAGTCTCCAAGCTCAGAGCCCGACCTGGGGCTTGAACTCATGAACCGTGAAATCACGACCTGAGCCAATGTCGGCCACTTAACCAACTGAGCCACCCAGGTGCCCCAATTTCTGACCCAGTTTAAAGTATTGTACAGTTGACTCTTGAACGACATGAGTTTGAACAACGCATGTCCTCTTAAACATGTTTTTAATTTTTAAAAAATATTTTGATGTTTATTTTTCGGAAAGAGTGCATGCAAGCGGGGGAGGGGCGAAGGGAGGGAGGCAGAGGATCTAAAGCAGGCTCCACGCTGACAGCAGAGAACCCTAGGTGGGTCTTGAACTCACAAACCTTGGGATCATGACCTGAGTTGAAGTCAGATGCTTAACCGACTGAGCCACCCAGGCGCCCCCCCCCTTTTTTTTTAGATTTTTTTAAATGTTTATTTAAACACGATTTTTTTAAATACAGTACAGTACTGTAAATGTATTTTCCTTATCATTATCTTAATAACATTTTCTTTTCTCTAGCTTGGTTTACTGGAAGAACACAGTACAGAATACACATAACATACAAAATACGTGTTAATCGACTGTGTTATCTGTAAGTCTTCCTTCCAGTCAACAGTAGGCTATTAGTAGTTGAGTTTTAGGGGAGCTGGAAGGAGCACACAGAGTTTTTACTGCACAGGGTGTCAGCATCCCTAGCCCCTTCGTTGTTCAGGGATCAGCTATAGTTGCCCCATGTCTCTTTCTTCCATTCGATCTCCCTCACATAGAACCTGATGAAGATGCTATTACTGAAGGCTTGCCTATTTCTCTTCAATCTTCGAGTCTGGAATCCATGTTCCAAAAGCTAAAATCTTTGAGCTGGAGGGAACATTGGCATCATCTAGCCTAGGGTAAAAGCAACGTTGCAGCTAAGTCTAAGATGGGCAGAGAACTCAAAGGGCAGGGAGTAGCGTTTGTAGAGAAGTCTTCTCGGTGTGGTTCACTTCTGTAGAGAATCTTCAAAGAGGGTCAGAAGTTGACAGTAAGTGGAGGAGGGGAGGTTGTTTAACAAAGGAAATGTGCAAACACTGCATGTTCTAAGGTACAGGAACATAGAATGGCTAAAGGCTTGGGTGTCAGGAGGGAAGTTGAGATAAGGCTAGATATAGGAAGAATTTCAGAAAAGAAAGTCATGCAAACATTGAAAGATGTTTTCAGCATTTTAGGAACACAAATTTCTTTACCCACGTTGAGTGCCCTAAAGTGGATGGTGAAGACACATACTCTCTTTTCTGAAATAGATGATTAGTTCAATACCGTGTACATCAGGGTCTCGAAACCTGAGTTTATGTTTTCTTTTCTGTGATGACTTAATCTGAACTCTCACATCTGAGCCCTCCGCCATATTTCCAACAAGCATTTAACATAGCTTGAATACCTCCAATGCCAAGGAGCACAATCCTGGGAGAGGCAACTAATTCTGTCCTTTTTAACTTTAAATTAATTTTTCAACTGAGGTATAATTACATACAGTAAAACGCACAGACCTTAAGTATACAGTTTGAGACATTTTGACAAATATACCTGTGTGTCCAATGGCTTGATCAAAATGCAGAAAATTGCCATCACACAGAAAATTTCCCCATGATCCTTTCCAGTTAACCATCCTGCCTCCCTTCTCCCCCAGGGAGACCCAATTCTGATTTCTATTCCCACAGATTAATTTCGCCTTTCCTGGACTTCCCATAAGTAGAATTATTCAGTGGCTGTACTCCTGTCTGGCTTTTTTCCCACATAATGTAATATTTTTGAGATTCATCTATGTTGCTGTGTGTATTAATAGTATTCACTGCTGGTCAGTATCCCACTATATGAATTAAATTACCTCCATTTGTGTATCCATTCTGCTACAGCTGAACGTGGGCATGGTTTCCAAATTCTGGCTTTTAGAAATAACGCCACAGTGAACATTCCCATACTGCTGTTTGTAGACATAAGATTTCATTTCTTTTGGAATTCCTAGATCACAAAACAGGTGACTCCTTGTAAGAAAATGCCAGTTTTCCAAAGTGGTTGTACCATTATGGATTTGTAGTTCTTTATTGTTTTTGAGTCCTTTGTCAGAGATGTGTATTTCCCCCAGTGTGTGCCTTGCCTATTCTTTTTACTAACAATTATTTCAATAATCAGAAAATTTAATTTTAATGAGGTACATTAAATCCTTTTTTCTCTTATTGCTATATATTTTTTGTATTCTAAGGCATCTTTGTCCGTGCCAATCTTTGCAAATATATTCTCCTGTTGCAAATATATTCTCCCGTGTTTTCTTCTAGAAAGTTTATAGTTCAGCCTTTACGTTTAGGTTTATGACCCATCTCAAATTAATTTCTGTGTGTGATGTGAAGTAGGGGCTGAGGTTCATTAATTCCATATAAGATATCAATTATACAAGTACCACTTAAAAATGACTTCCTCTTCTCCACTGAATTTCATTGGTGCCTTTGTCAAAAATCATCTCAGTTTATATATGTGATTCTAGTTCTCGATTCTCTATTTTTTTCTATTTATGCCAACACTACATTGTCTTAATTACCATAGCTGTACCGAAAGTCTTGAAATCATGTGGTATGAGCCCTTCAAATTTGTTCTTTCTCAAGAGTGCTTTGGCTATTCTCGGTTCTTTACATTTCTGTTAAAAATTTGCGATCAACCCATCAATACATTTCATTTTTGAATAGCTCGATTCTTAGAAGTTCTTTTTAAATGTGAACTTAACTTTCCCAGCTCTCCTGTAATGTCTTAGTCTTGCTCTACTATGGAGGCGTGTGAATATGTTCACTTCCTGTTTCACAGAGGAGGCAGCATAGCACCGGGGAGAAAGCTTCCCCCTTTGGAGCCAGACATCCAGGGGTTTAATCGTCGACCCTGGTTTTATGTCTTCCACAAACAACTCAATGTCTCTGATCTTCAGTGCCTTGGTCGGTGAAATGAAAATAATTTCCACCCTACAGGATTGCTCTGAGAATCCGAGAAAGTACATATTAAAGCACCGAGCCCAGTTCAGGTCTTGGCACATGATAGACACTAAAGAATGTTTAAAGGTAGTGATTGTTATTGTAAACATTTAAAGATGATGGTTGAGCTGTTCCTGCCAAACCTCCATTTTAGGTTAAATATCCCTAGTTGTTCAACTTTTTCATAAAATATGATTTCCAGACATTGCTCTCGCCAGTTATATTTGAAATATTTAAAAAATCAGTAAGACAAGGGCAGTGACTTCTCAGAAGAGAAGACACAGGCCATTGGGCAGGATCTGCAGGGCCCGTGGCGGACCAAGCATTAATCGATCTTTTATTTACTGGATCCTAGGGGAAGTCCATGGGGACTGGGACACTGGAGGTTGGGGGTGGTGCTCAGAGGCTAGAGCAGTGACCCTTTGCCAATGGATATGCAAGTATTTCAATGGTTTTAGAATCAGAGCATCAGTACTGGAGGTTGGCCGGGGATTCTCAGCCTTCTTCTCGGCGAAGAGAACCTCTGATTTGTAGGTGGGCCTCCAGATCCTCCTGACGTCCCTTGCAGGTAGGTGTGGCCCCATGACCAAGCTCTGGCAAAGGGGGTGTGAGCAGAAGCGATGTGTGCGCTTCGGCTTTGTGCCTTTTCTCCCTCCCACTGTCGGGAATGAGCCTCTGCCTGTGAGCCATCGTGGACCAATGAAGGAGGTACCCTAGGATGGCAGGGCCACAACACAGAAGAAGCCTGAACTCCTGACAACTTTGCAAGAGCAAGGCTGGCACACCATCTAAGGTGAGAGCTCAGCTGTCTGCGTAAGGGCATCGTTTTGGGTCTCCGTGGCCTGCAGCTGACGTTTTATCACAACTCATGAGAACATCGGGTGACCCGCTGTTCCCAACCTCACCCTAGTTTTCAGACCAGTCTATAACCACACGTTAAAACTGACCTCAGTCAGTTCGGTTCTGCCTCATCATCAGTTCTTTTTAATAGAAAAGGGTAGCTGCCAAGGTAGAGCAGGTATACAGGTTAGTTACTTCCTGTTATGGGCTGAATTGTGCCCGCCTGCAAATTTATATATTAAAGTCCCAGCTCCCCGTACCTTAGGAATGTGACCATATTTGGAGACAAGGTTTTTAAAGAGATGGCTACATTCAAATAAGGCCTTTAGGGTGAGCCCTCATCTAATATGTCTGGTGTCTTTTTTTTAAAAAAATTTTTTTTTTTCAACGTTTATTTATTTTTGGGACAGAGAGAGACAGAGCATGAACGGGGGAGGGGCAGAGAGAGAGGGAGACACAGAATCGGAAACAGGCTCCAGGCTCTGAGCCATCAGCCCAGAGCCCGACGCGGGGCTCGAACTCACGGACCGCGAGATCGTGACCTGGCTGAAGTCGGATGCTTAACCGACTGCGCCACCCAGGCGCCCCAAGTCTGGTGTCTTTATAAGAAGAGAAAGAAACTCCAGGGGTGGCCATGCACAGAGGGATGGCCATGTGAGGACACAGTGAGAAGGCAGCCATCTGCCAGCCAAGGAGAGAGGCCTCAGAAGAAACCAACCTTGCTGCCCCCTTGATCTGGGACTTCCAGTCTCCAGATCTGTGAGAAAATACATTTCTGTTGTTGAAGCTGCCCAGTCTGTGGTATTTTGTTAAGGTGGCCCAAGGAAACTAACACCCTGCCTGTTCCCTCCTTGCCAGATTTTAATGACAGCAAACCTCACAATGGATTCTGCCATGCATGCAGGCACTTACTGATCATTTATTAGAAACAGGGCAGATGAAGTCTCTCCTCTTTTTTAGGAGAGCTCACCATACTTTACTTGAATGTGCTTTGCTAGGTGCAGAGACAACATTCCGGCGGCAACATTCAGTTAAACTTATGGTCTGTAAACAGGCAACGAGAATCCCCAAGACGCAAGCACACAGGACCATTTACAGAACACGATTCTGTTGCTGTCTCTGGAGCGAGAGGACTTGTATCCCTACACCTGTTTGCCTGTTCGTGCGACGGATGGGTGTGTCTATAAAATATTTGTGACAAGCCATTTTCTTGAATACTTCTGAATTCACTAACGTTAGCCCCTTTTAAAAAAAAAAATTTAAGTGTTTATTTTTGAGAGAGAGAGAGAATGAGCGGGGAAGGGGCAGAGAGAGAGGGAGACGGAACCTGAAGCGGGCTCCAGGCTCCGAGCTGACAGCACAGGGTCCGACGCAGGGCTCAGACTCTTGAACCGTGAGATCATGACCGGAGCCGAAGTTGGACCTGAGCCACCCAGGTGCCCCAGGAGAGTCTATTTTTAATGCTCATTAAGCTAATTAGCAAGGCAGTAATGAAAATCCATTTTTAACATTTTGTGTGTGTGCTGATTAGTAAAAAAAAAAAAAAGAGAAAAAAATCACTTGTATTGATTGAGATTAGAATAACTAAAACATTTGTAACAGCTACCTCCCAGGATGGGCTTTCTGATTAGGATGGGAACTGACACCTCCCCTCCCCCCCTCCTTTAGCATGAATTTCTGATTAGGGCAAATGACTGCCTTAGGGTGCTCTCAAACTAACACAGTAGTATTTCATTGTCTAGGCTGAAGTACCTTTAGTAAATTACAGGCCTGACTGTATCCCTTGAAGGAGGATCTTTAGTTCTAGAGGAGAAACACTCCGCATATATGTTACTTCACACTACACACTGCTACGACACACGGATTATGTGGGGTTTCCACACATCGAGCAATTCTGTGATGCCTGGTGGTTCAATGGGGTTTAATTCAGTCCAAACACTATCTCCTGAGCGACAGCAGCAGATTCCACAGGTCAAGGGTTCAGACAGCCCTACCCCCAACCTCAGATGCAAATCGAAAAGTCTAGTTTGTAGCACCTGTGCTTCTGACCAGCCGGCTGTAGATTGCAGGCCCCCACATCCCCCTCCTCAGATTTGCTTAACTGGCTCACGGAACTCAGGAACACGTTTCACTTACTAGGTTACCGGTTTATTACAAAAGGATGCCATTCAGGAACAGGTAGATGGAAGAGAGGCGTTGGGCAAAGTATGGGGGAAGGGTGTGGAACTTCCTTGTCCTCTCTGGGTGCATCCAGATCTCCATGTGTTCACCGACTTGGAAGCTGCTGAACCCCATTCTTTTGGGTTTTCATGGAAGCTTCATTAAATAGGCATGATTAATTAAATCATTAGCCATTGGGGATTGATTTGATCTTCAGGCCCGCACTGGTTGGGACTGAGAGTTCCAACCCTTTAACTTTAGATGGATGGTTCCCCCGGCAACCAGCCCTGTCCTGTCCTTAGGTTACCTAGGGGCTTTCCAAAAGTCATCTCATTAACATGAACTCTTGGGGTGCTTGAACGGCGTTTGTTATGCATTACAAAAGACACATTTACTGCTCCTATCACTTCGGAAATTCCAAGGGTTTTAGGAGCTGTGTGCCAGAAACGGGAGGAAGATCAAATATGTATTTCTTTTTTTTTTTTTTTTTTAATTTTTTTTTCAACGTTTGTTTATTTTTGGGACAGAGAGAGACAGAGCATGAATGGGGGAGGGGCAGAGAGAGAGGGAGACACAGAATCGGAAACAGGCTCCAGGCTCTGAGCCATCAGCCCAGAGCCTGACGCGGGGCTCGAACTCACGGACGGCGAGATCGTGACCTGGCTGAAGTCGGTCGCCCAACCGACTGCGCCACCCAGGCGCCCCAAATATGTATTTCTTATTATAAAATCACAATCGTTCACATCGCTCTCCTATTCCATGGATGCTGGAAGCTTTTCCTTACTCGTAGTCGCTATATTGTCTGTAACTGACTTTTAAATACTTCAACATAAACAGCGTCATGTACATGTATATAAACTAACTTTAATCCATGGTGGGGGACATATAGTTAACATTTGAAGGGTCCCAGTCAAGAATCCGTGCTCTGTGATCAGCAGTTTGAGCCCCCCCCACCTCCCCTCACCACCGCCCCGGGGCAGGAATTCACGCTTCCAGAGAAGGCTCCCTCCGCCAAGAACTTGCAATATCATTATTTAAATCTGAATCAGATGATGCGCTAATTAGCATATCAGAAATAGTTTTTCACTGATGAAATCAGTGCTGTATCGGAAAGGTGGTTGGCTGGAATGGGCTTGCACGGACAAGCTAGAAGAATCCAGCATCCAAATGGCATGCTAACTCCAGCCCGGGGGATGTCTGGTCTTTTGTACCTCTGCTTAAAGAGCAACTCTGTTGCCCGATGTGGCCCAAGAGTTTGGTAGACTCCCTGGCCTCAGAGCACTGCTGCGTTTTCCTGGGGCCCTGGTTTTCCTGCAGGAAAAGAAGAAGAAGCCAGAGAGAGAGAGAGAAGCCAGAGAGCAGGGCCTGACCATCTGGGTGTGTGTGTTGTCTGTGTTGGCTAAGAACCTGCGTGCCTGTGATAGAGCCGGATCGGAGACTTGCTTTAGAGCAACGTGTCACCTGGGGGTGAGGTCGAAGGGACACACAGAAACCCGAATAAAACACTGACAATTGCCGAAGGCCCAGATTCATTTAGCAACGATACCTGACCTGAATTCTTCACAATAACCATAGGTCTCATTTAGTGATCAAGTCTTTTGTTCAGGTTTTGAGCCCAACCCATTTAATCCTTTAAACCTGCCAAGGTTGGCAATTCATTTATAAGGGAAGAAAATTAGGTTCTGAGAAGGTGCCTGAGATGATCCAGCCGGTTGCTGTAAGAGCTGGGATTTAAACCCAGGTGAGTTCTTTCCTGAATGTCCAAACCAATGCCTTACGTCTACCCACGCTGCTCCCCAAAGCGGGTTAAGCGCGCACCGACCTCTTGTTACCTTTATGCGATTAAATGATCCCGGCACGATGAAATCCTAAGGAGGAGGAGAGGTGTAGGGTCAGATCTGACTTCAGTGGGCAGGGAAAAAGGGACACAGTGGGTGTCCCCCTGCTGGCAGGTGACTAAGGCAGGTGGGGGGGGGGCAGAAACCCACACTGTGCTTGGCAGACTGTGAGGTATTCCATGGCGTCATTATCAGAGAATAGCAGCCTTTTAGAATTAAGAATAGTCTTAATTTGCACTTCGTTGGGGTTTTCATTTACATAATGTTCGAACGCAAAGAAAATTCATACAAAAAAAAAAATCCACTGCTAATTTAGCATTGGAGTTCTTGTTTAAATAACCACTGACAGAGAAAGGATTTTTCACTTAGCGCTCAGGTTTAGGTGGTCAGGCAGTTTTCTAACTCTGGCATTGTGTCAAACCCCAAATGAGAAGGTGTTTGCCTCTGAGCAGATAGTTGGTATGATCCAAACGCTAATCACCATTTCAATAACGTAGTTGGTGTGGAGGATTTAATATAATTTGTTTAAGGGTTCAGAGAAAATTTTTTATGCGGGGCCTCATTAAAAGCGCTTGCAGTCTCGAGTCTGGTAGGAATGATCATTATAACAGGTGTTAATTCAGCTGATGACACCACCCAGAATTTCAATTGTGACGGATTTAGGGATGGGAGGCAGAGAGGAGTAGGATCCTTAGTGCCTTGGGAAAGATCCCATATGTGCTAAGCAGGTGCCTCAGGAGGTAGATGGACCAAATGACAGTTTGGAGCATGTGCCATGGTCCTGGTGAAAGGGGTGATTGAAGGACACTCTTCAGGCCTCCCTGCCTGCCCGGCACGCCCAGACCACCCTGTACAATGGTGCTGACAAAAGGCAGTGAGGCACTGCGTTCAAGGTCTCCCTACACCTTGCCCCTGGCCTTCCCAGCCTCCCTGTGTGTGGCACCACCCTACCCATTTGAGCCCACACCCTGCCTTGCCGCCACCCTTTGCCCTTGAAGCCTTTCCTCATTCTCTTCAGATGCATAAAATAACTTCCGGCTCCTCTTGGAAACAGCAGTTTCAGCCTCCCCCTCCAGTCCCCACACGTCCAAAGACACACCCTTGAAACTCCCCTGCTCAAAACGGCTTGTTCTGTGAAAACTTTTCCCCAGTTCACCTTCCCCAAACCCACTGACCATCTTTCTTTTTTTTCAAAGCATAGCCTTTTCTGTTGCTAAAAGATAAACTGGGGTATAGGACAGATTTTAAGAGTTTCTTGGAGCCAAAATGGGGGCCCCCGGGCGGCTCAGTTAAGTGTGTCTGACTTCAGCTCAGGTCATGATCTTGCGGTTCTTGGGTTTGAGTCCCCCTCCCCCCCACCCCGCTTCGGGCTCTGTACTGACGGTTCAGAGCCTGCTTCAGATTCTGCGTCTCCCTCTCTCTCTCTGCCTCTCCCCTGCTTGCCCGTGCTCTCTCTCTCTCTTTCTCAAAAATAATAACCATTCAAAATAAATTAAAAAAAAAAAAGAGTTCATTTGAACAAAAGTTAACTCAAGTTGGGCAGCACCAACACGTTAAGTGGTTAGGAGAGCTCCTGGGAGCCGGGGAAAATACTTATATAGGGAAGGTGCAGAAGGAAAAAAATAAAAAAGGTAATTAGTTGATTGGCTCCAGCCTAAAGCCTGGTTGGCTATTTATGATGGGTTATCCTTAGGTTTTGATTTCTTTTTCTGTTTTTGGTTTATTTGTTTATTTTGAGAGAGAGAGAGAGAGAGAGAGAGAGAGAACATGAGCTGGGAGGGGCAGAGAGAGAGGCAGAGAGACAGAACCCCAAGCAGGCTCTGCACTAATAGTGTGGAACCCGACTCAAACCCACAAACTGTGAGATCATGACTTGAGCCGAAATCAAGAGTCAGATGCTTAACCAGCTGAGCCACCCAGGTGCCCCTAGGTTTTGATTTCTTAAACTTGATGTATTTACAGGCTTAGGTCTCAGTTTGCTCACGTCGGCCACCAAAGCATTAGAGCCACTTCAGTCTAATTTAACTTAGACTGAATTAGCCACTTCAGTCTAATTCCTTACTTAATTTAACACCATATGCACATTATTTCTGCTATTTTTGTTTCTGCGTCTTCACTTTCTTCAAGCTCCTGGCAGGTAGTGGCTGGGTCCTTTCCAGATACTTCTTCCCTATCTTCCCTATCATCGGGCGGTCGGCAATGACCGGATCACACATAAAAGTATGTCACAACGGAAGGACTCACTTTTCTTCACTAGGCTGACTCACTTGGTGCTGACAGGAACCTCAGCTATCTTTCTAGTATCCTTTGTTGTGGCCACTGGGATGGGGAAATTCCTTCTCCCTAGAGCAGTAATTCAATCATTCCATCCCCCCCAGCCATTCATTTCTACTCTGTAACCTATTATAATCTATTAAGTGCCAGACAGGGGGATAGGTCGAAAAACCTAATTATAAGTTAGAAAAGGAGGGAAGTACTGTTAAAAAAAAAAAAAAAAGACAACAGGCCCCAAATGGAGTCACTTGTGCTAAGCCCCATGCCACCAAATTTAGACTTAATTATAATTTCAGTCTCCTCCAGGAATGGACTCTTAAACCAGTCAATTTGGAATTACCTGGTCAGCACTTCTAAGGTATCTGCCTGATAGACCCCTGCTGTCCCCTAAAGAAAGGTGACCTTGCCACAAGTAATCCATTCTTTGCTTTTGTGAATAACTTCCTCCTCCTGCCCCCTCTGCCTGTATATCTTTTATTTTGTACAGCTCTTTGGAGCTCCTTTCTGTTGGATGGGATGCTGCCTGGTTCATAAATCATCAGATAAAGCCAAGGAGATCTTTAAAATTTACTCAGTTGAACTTTTTTTTAATGTTTATTTTTGAGAGAGACAGAGCGCGAGTGGGGGAGGGCTTTGGAGAGAGAGGGAGACACAGCATCCGAAGCAGGCTCCAGGCTCTGAGCTGTCAGCACAGAGCCCCACATGGGGCTCAAACTCACGAACCGTGAGATCATGACCTGAACCGAAGTTGGATGCTCAACCGACTGAGCCACCCAGGTGTCCCTGAACTTTTGTTTTCTAATAGCACTAAGATTGTTGGTCTAATGGAAGGAAGAATATGATCAACATCTCAGGAGAGGCATATATCAAGATTTGTAGGGCTTTGGAGTGGTTGGGGGAGTATCTGGGCAGAATCAAGAAGCGACCTTTTAGTTGAAGAGTAAACAATGGCAGGGTGTGCGGGGCATTTTTATCTCCGTTTTTGACTGGCGCAGGAAAATGGAGGAGGGTTTCTGGGGATTCTATGTCTGAGTGGAATGTATTAGACAAAGGAGGGCAAAAAAGCCAGCACGGGTGTCTACTCTTCTTGTCTTGAGAATGCCAAGAGCAATTCGGGTCATCACACACTTAAACTGGGTCTGTCCAAGTGGCTTTCCATGCCTCCTTACACTCTAGTACCTAAAGCCATGCCCACCCAGTGTTACTTGTTTTTAAAGTTTTTTTTTTTAATGTTTATTTTTGAGAGAGAGAGAAAGAGAGAAAGAGAGACAGAGTGAGCATGAGCGGGGGAGGGGCAGAGAGAAAGGGAGACACAGAATCCAAAGCAGGCTCCAGGCTCCAACCTGTCAGCACAGAGCCCGACACGGGGCTCGAACTCACGGACCGTGAGAGCATGACCTGAGCAGAAGTCGGATGCTCAACCGACTGAGCCACCCAGGCGCCCCTCAGTTATTGTAAAGGCTCCAAGGGAAGGACATAGAAGTCTTTGATATGCAATTTTTCAGAGGTTTTCAAAGAATCTCCAGTTTTAGATCTTCTCATTCTGCCCAAACCCGGGAAGGGGCGTCCCAGTCTATATTCATGGAGAAGGAGATAATTTCCCAGGGCCCCTCAGCAGACCTGCCAGGAGTTTTTAATCCTGGAGTCTACATAACAATAATGACCTTTTCTATGTTTTCGCACCACACACTTTTCTTGTCACAGAGGTTCAAGAAGTTGAGTTGCGGGGAGATCAAGGCAAGACCCCTAGGTAAGCAGTGGACCCAGAGGTTGAGGGCGGCCTTTAAAGCCTGCACTCCTTCACGGGAACAAAATACCCCATTTGAAAATTCACAAGCAAATCCCTCATTACATTTTTCTAGAGGAGGATAGAAAACAGGATTTGACCTGGGAGCACTATAACATAACTCCCCACGTGGCCCAATCGAGGGCCCGAGGTGGGAGAAAGGCAAATGAGCGCCACAAGCCGCCTGTGGGGGGTCGAAGCAGGGCTGGGCCGTGAGAGGGGAGAGGACCTGAGCGGTTCTGTCTTTTGTGCTGGTTCTCACGGCCTTGCCCACCCCTGGACTTGATACACCCCTGGACTTGATACACCGGCTCTTCTCTCTGCCTCAGGGAGATCAGATGGTGGCAGAAAAAGTCAGAGCGGCTCGGTTTGAATCTAACTCGTACAAAGTGTGTGGCTTTGAGCCAGTGATGTAATCTTCCTTCCTGAGCCTTTATTCTCAAAATCTGTGAAATGGGGATGTCAGTAATACCCGCGTTGGCCCACTTCAACGGGTTGCTGGGAGACGCCATTTGATAGATGATGTTGTTATAATGCTATGCAAATGTAAACTTCTGCTCTGCAAAAGTTACTCCTATTTCCAGAACCTCCTCTTTGAAGTTAATTTATTCTAGAGTGAGAATCTAAGTTACTTGTTCTGGGTGCACCGTATTTTTAACTCCATCAATTATCCCGGACTTTGCCTTAACGAAAGGAGTTTCTGACAACAGCAGGGGGGTACTTCTGTCTTACCCTGGATGGTGAGATGAACGATAGTTATTTGGCTAACGTGATGGGTAAGGGGATAAAGTTGACCACTCTAAGTGTTGGGCAGGGAGAGTCCCTTTTCTGTCTCGGCGACTTCTGGGATCTGGTTGGGACTCAGAGAAGCCAACTTTGGAAGAAAGAAGTGGTGGGGGGTGGGGGGACTGGTGGTGGTAAGAAAAGGTTAAGATTCAGCTCCATTGGCTCTTTAACCACCCCAAACCCTCGCCACAAGCAAAGGTGGGGGGGGGTGTCATCTCTCCCCTCATTCATTTGCATTCATTCTGTAAGTATCACTGGACGTTCATTATGTGCCAGGATTATGCTGGGCACTGGGAACACACATGAGCAGGACAAGCCCATTGTTGGCCTCCTGCTGCTTATAGTTTGAGAGGAAGATGAGGTTAAGTAATGTGACCAGAGAGGAAGTATCAATGACTGCGGGGGACTTAGAACCTTAGTGTGAGGGCTTGTAACCTACCTATGCTGGGTACAGGTGCTGGGAAGCGGGACAGGAGTTGGGTAGGCCGGGGGCAGCGGGGGAGGGCGAGCAGACAGATTCTGGCATTTGGGAAGGCAATGAGGGGAGAAAGAGAGAACAGAAAGAAGTTCAGTTAGGCTTTCGGGATTTTTTTTCCCTTCTCCTCATGGCTGTCCTTGTTACTATTTTAAATGTGACTCCATCTGGATAAAAATGTGGGCCGCCAAGACCTCTGGGTGGTTTTCGCCTAGCTTTATCTCCAGCCGGAGCTCCGGATGGCCTAGAACGGGCAAGACAGAGGAGGGCAGCTTAAAGGCTGACCACAGGCTCAAGACTCTGTTACACAGCCGAAAGTCTAGTATTCCTACGCCTGATGAGTTTCCTTGTGATACTGCACAGCATGGAGATCGAGGCCGTACACGTTGGGGCAGAGGGTGATGAGAGTACTGCCTCCCTCTGTCTACATTCCCACCCCAACGTTGATGTTGTTTTGGAGGCATGGAGGAAGTGGTGGCGTGTTTACAACCCAGATCCGGTTTTGAAGCTAGGCAGAACACCCCGCTCGATTGCACAATTCAGCTCCAACCCCTCGTAGGTGGCCTCACCTGTGGCTGCTCCCATCTCACGCTCAGGTGGGGGTCCTGAACAATCAGGGCTGCAAAACCTCTTTTCATGTGGCATATGAGGAAACCAGCGCCCGGACAGGCGAGATGACCAGAACAAAAATCACATGGTCACTTGGTTGCAAAGCCAGGACTAGAATGCATGTCTCTAATGCCACTCGTCCATAATACTCCTTTCTGCGGCCTTTACAACCGTAGTTATTTTATTTTATCTATGTGGTTCTACCTGATACTCTGAGCAGTCTTGTGTGATAGATACGGATTAAGGTCCTTTTTTTGTAGATGAGAACATTGAAGCTTGGGGAATTTATTCGGCCAAGTCCTCCAAGTTAGAAAGCAGATTTCCTAACTCAAAATTCAGTGTGCTTTCCATCGTGCCCTGTGGTTACGGGGCATACACAGTCTCTGGCTTTGCCGATTATCCACCTGAGAACGGCCTGGAATGTGGATAACGACCACAGAGGAGGGCTTTCAAGGAGTACATTAACCATGTTTGAGCATTCTTGCCAGGCTTCCTGCATCCAAGTTGCATATCAGAATCAAAATCAGCAAGTAGCTGGCCCTTGCAAATTGCCATCTGAGCCTCAAGCCGGCAGTTTTGTGTGGGAAAAGCGGCTCCTTATCTTCAAATCCACACTTAAGGGACCTGTGTCTCTGTTTTCTGCTGCCATCCTCATGCTGCTGGGACTCTGACACTTGTTCTTGTAGAGAAGTTCTCGTTAAATGTAGGTGGAAAAAAAAACAATAATTGAATCATCTGCACGGTGTTGTGACTTGAGCTGTGTTCTGCTCGTTTATCCTTGGGGGTTAAATGGGGGTAGCAGTGCCTTTGCTGTTGGTCCGGGGAGGCCACAGGGTGGTCCGCTTCTGGTAAGGTGGTCCTGACATCACTGGTCTAGATTGGGGGTGGGAGCTGGCAGTGGTTCCGTGGCTTTCCCAGAGGATAAGTGATCTGCTAGGTGGGTAGAACCAGGTGGTTCTGTGATTGTATTGAGATGGACGGAAAGATGGGGTTCGGGGGGGAAACTGCTTCGGGGAGAAAATGGGCTGGGAAGAGGTAGGGGACTGCAGAACCTGAGGCCTGGTCCCCAGCAAGTCTGGCATGGGGTGGGGAGGGTGGCAGAATGCTGGGTTTAAGGAGGTGAGGAAAGGCTGTCCCTCCTTTGGAAGGGTGATGCTTGGCAGGGGAGGGGGGCCTCTGTTAAGCTAACTGGAGAGGACTCTAGGGCAGGGTGGAGAAATCAAGCTACTGTGGTTTGTTGAGAACAAGGAGCATTTTGGGAGAACTGAACCGATCACCCCCTGCTCCCTCTAAACCAAGGACTGGACGACCGTAGAAGCGGCCTCATCTTTAGCCTTGCTCCTTCTGTCTTTGGTCTTATCGAAACCCAGGATCTGAGACCTGAGCACAGTGAAATATAAAATGGAAGAGAGGAGGCCACAGCGGATTAGGTCTTGACTGCTCCTACGAACCCGCAAATCCATGTTTACCTTGGGTGTGCCTCCATAGTTCCAACAGCGGGAACTGTATCTCCTGGTTCAAAGAGGGTCTGGATCTTTAAGCTGAATTGAGCTGTAACCTGTGTCCTCCTCCCTCTTTTGAGTGTCTGTCCCCTCCCACCCCCAGTGGCAAGCTTTAGAGGCTTGCGGCAGGTGTCGGCCGCCGGCTGAGAGGACTGGCATATTGTGCCCGTTCGGCAGCAGCGTAGGTAGGGTGGCTCAGTGCTTGGTCACCCTGGAGGGTCACAGGCAAGCCGCTGTGCCGGGGCCCAGTGTCAGGCACAGGCATTCACGTGTGCAAGGAACCACTGTATAACTGTGTGCTTGTCCCCTTTTGGGATGGTCCCTGGCTCTTACTGCCTCTGTGCGGGAGCGTATTTACTGTGCTCGGGGCCTGGGCAGTTGAGCTTGATGGAGGGTAGTTTTTGGCTGTGGCCACTTCAAATACGTTTTGATGCCCAGAGTAGTAGAAACCGTGTGAATTTCACAATGGGGGCGGGTTCATCTGGACCGTAATTTGCCGGCTGCAGTGTTCTGCCTTCTCAGAGCTCGTTTTCTTTGGCTCCGGGCTCTCCCTCCGAGGTGGGGATGCGGCGGGGGGCCGGGGGAGGTGGTCGTGCGGCGAGACAGGACCGGGGGCTGTGCAGTCAGGGAAGGAGACCGGTTTAGGGCGACCTCGACGCGACCCTGCGGAGGAGGCAACTAACTCCGGGGAAGACGAGCGAGCCCCACACAACTCTCGACCGCCGCAGGGAGGACGACGCGGTGCGCCCGCCGGCGGGCCAAGGGGACGCACGCTCGCGGGCGCTCGCTGCCTTGACTTCCCCATCCCCGCGCGGGGGAGGGGCCCGAGTGGCGCCGAGGCCGCCGAGCGCAGAAAGTGCGCGAAGGGGGGGACGCGGCTGCGAGCCGCACACGTGACGGCGCCGCGCCAAGCCGAGCGGGACCCGGCGGCGGCGGCGGGCGCAGCGGGGCGGCCCCGAGCGGCGCGGGCGGCCTGGAGCCCCGGGAGCGGCGCGCGCGGCCCCGGCCCAGCCGCCGTCCCGGCCTCGCGCTGCACATTCTCTCCTGGCGGCGGCGCCACCTGCGGCAGCGTTCGCCCGAACATGGCGACACGGAGCAGCAGGAGGGAGTCCCGACTCCCCTTCCTATTCACCCTGGTCGCGCTGCTGCCGCCCGGGGCTCTGTGCGAGGTGTGGACGCAGACGCTGCACGGCGGCCGCGCGCCCTTGCCCCAGGACCGGGGCTTCCGCGTGGTGCAGGGCGAGCCGCGCGAGCTGCGGCTGTGGGCGCGCGGGGGGCCCCGGGGGGCGGACGAGAAGCCGCTCCGGAGGAGACGGAGCGCTGCCCTGCAGCCGGAGCCCATCAAGGTGTACGGACAGGTGAGCGGCTGGTCACCCGCCTTTCTCCGGCTCTTTCCTCTCCCCGCACTTCCTCAGCCCCGCATCCATCCTCTGCGGTGGCCTCCCAGGTGCAGGCACCACTGGGGACTTCCCGGCTTGCATTTGTGTTTTCCCCCCCTCGCACGAGTACAACCGTCAGCACTTGAATTGCATTGATCTTTCCTTCTTCCTGTCGATTTTAGCAAACGTCTGCCAGGTAAACTCGCGGGGTGCTGTGCACATTTCCCCGGGGTGGGGGCACACCGGCGTAGTTTCCAGCAGGTAGAGGAGGGGTGCAGCTTCATTTTACATGTGGCTGAAAAACGGGGTTTCTTTAGTGTGTATCGTCAGTTGGCAGTGGAGGCGAGGACCCTGCAGTTGCAGGATACTTACACAGAGCAGGCAGGGGAGGGGGTTTCTGCACCACAATTAAGGTGGGCCAACCTGAAAGCTGACTATCTTGCCGTGGTCAGAGCAAGGGGTGTGCGTGCGTCTGTGTGTTTGTGTAAGGGCTGAATTTTGTTGTTGTTGGTTGCGGGGGGTGGGGGGGGTGGTCTATCCATTCCACCTCCCCCTTTGAGATACTGACTTTATTTTTGGACAGGGATATTAACTCATGACACTTAGGGGTTTGAAAGACTGCAAGAATTCGGTGGGCATTATTCAGTAACTGATTTATGTCTATCCAGGCAATGGGTTTATTAGCTCGTAAGTAACATGAATTTCACTTTTATGGCCAGACTTACTGCTAGGAATAGCAAACCGAGTTTGTGGGGGTTAGTATCAGCATTGGCGAAATTAATTTGACCATGTTCTTTGCCTCATGAGACTCCCAGCCCTGTGGTTAAGATTGACATCAGAGCTGGAAGGTCAGTGGTGGGGTGGGGGTGGGGGTGGGGGGAAAGTGGGGCCAGAGGAGATGGCAAATTGCACGATTTCTAGAGTCAAAATGTTCCCATTTAAAGTAGAAGTTAAAAGATGAGTCCGAGTTCTGCCTCCCTTCACTGATTTTCTTTAGCCATGTCTTCAGGAAATAGAGAGAGTTAAATATTCAACCCTTGAAGCCAGGAAGAACCTTATAAACCACCTCACTGATTGTGCCATTTTGCCGATAAAGAAACACAAGCTGAGAAAGGTGAAGTGACTAGCCCAAGGTCACGTGGGGCAGAGTTGCCTGCTGTTTCGTTTTTTGTTGGCATTGTCCCGGTGACCTTTGGGTGATCAAATAGTTGTGCTCTCTTTATACAAGGCTTCTTAAATAACTGCTTTCTAAAATTAAAAAAAAAAAAAAAATACGGCTCCAAAGGGGCTTGGGATGGTGGCAAGTGGGTGGGAGCATCTGATTTCCATCAACCATCAGTCCCTGGGAAAGAGTGTGTGCCAAGGGGGCATGTAACTGCTGCGGGCAAGGGCTGCCGGAGCGCGCCTGCTTGATTCGTTTGTGGGTCCTGACCTTCTTCCCCTCTCCACCCCCATCTGAAACTTCTTTTTGTATGTTGAAAACAGCAAGGTCCTTGCTCTCAACTGGGACAGCAGCATCCCCACGTTGGGTGGGGGCGGGGGAGGGGAAACAAGAGATACTGCCTTGTTCATTGAGTCTTAACAGCCACCCAGCTCTGCTGTCTTGAATCAGCTCTCTGGGGGCTGGGAGTGGGGAGGGGTGGGAGTCCATTCTTTCTGGAGCTCATGTCCCCCGCAGCTATAGTTTTGGCTGAGGGAAGAGCTTCCTAGGGGGCGCCCCGGTGGCTTAGTCGGTTAGGGTCTGACTTCAGGGCTCAGGTCACGATCTCGCGGTTCATGAGTTCGAGCCCCAGTCGGGCTCTGTGCTGACAGCTCAGAGCCTGGAGCCTGTTTCAGATTCTGTGTCTCCCTCACTTTCTCTCCCCTTCCTCCGCTTGCGTTCTGCGTCTCTCTCTCTCTCAAAAATAAACAAACATTAAAAAAAAAAAAGAGCTTCTTAGTCTCAAAAATATGCATACAGGTGCCATTTCTTGCTGGGGTTTGGTTTGTGAGGGCTCCTGGGGATGTGGGGCAAGTTAAAGATGAACTGTGTTCTCATTGGGAATGACTCTCAAACCCTCCGCTTTTGTATTTCTGAGCCAACCAGATGGAGTTTGGTTCAGTTGAGGAATGGAGAGCTAGCAGGCGAACTCATAATGAGGAATTCCTACCACGAAGGCCCAGGGCAGTGTTTTTCTCTTCTCTGAGGCCCCGAGGTTAATAAAAGTGGGATTAACTCGAATCTTTAAGGATCTGAGTTAGGTAGAAGGAAGAACTTCCCGGTACTGGGCTATCTGCCTCAAGCATGTTTGGCACAGCCCCTTCAGGCTGAAAGCATGAGAGTCGGTGACTGAAGGGCTTTGGCGCATCCCTCTTGGAGCTCCGGAGTCCCTCATCTATTTGGAATGACCTTTCTAGCAAGGGTGACCATTCGCCTCTGTTTTCCCTGGGACAGACCTAGTTTGTAAGTTGTCTGTGCTGGTTATGAAAGCGCTGCCTTCACTCTCCAGTGCCAGGATGCGGACTATAAATTATATGTCCCTTCTGCTTCTAGCTCTAAGCCAAGTTCACTTCATTCCTCCCCTCCCCTCGCCTTTCAGTTTTTTTTAAACGTCTATTTATTTTTAATATAATTTATTGTCAAATTGTCTAACATACCGTGCGTAAAGTCTGTTCTTGGTTTTGGGGGGTAGATTCCTGTGGTTCATCGCTTACCTCCAACACCCAGTGCTCATCCCAACAAGTGCCCTCCTCAATGCCCATCACCTGTTTTCCCTTCTCCCCCACCGCCCCATCCACCCTCAGACTTTTCTCTGTATTTGAGAGTCTTATGGTTTGCCTCCCTCCCTCTCTGTTTGTAACTATTTTTTTTTCCCCTTCCTTTTAACCTGAGGAATTGCAATATTTTCCCACAGTAGCCCGTGGAAGAGAGTGCAGTTCTAAATCGAGACGGGCGTGCAAATGAGGGAGGGCAGGACATTGTTCATCTCTCACCCCCCACACCCCAGAAAGTTTTCAGTTTAAGGGAGTAGATACAGCAGATGCAAATCCAGGCGTGTGGCCGTGCTGGACAGGAGCAAATACACAATAAAGCGGCTCCAACCCTAAGGTCGGATGTTAGTGGGTTGTGTGATATGGGAGGGCATGGGAGATGGAGGGATAAAGGGTCATCGGGCTCAGCCACTGCAGCTTCTTGCCCTCTGACCTTCGAGTGAGGTTAAGTGGATGCCTGGCAACACAGATTAGGGCTGGAAGCTGAAGCTGTCTGACCGGAGAAGCTGTAGGGGTGACGTTGAGGCCGCCGGCTTCGGGAACAGGGGAAGGAGAGCTTCTGCAGGGAGATAGCTGGCCTGCAGCTGAGAAAGAGCACTGTGTTGGAGGCAATGCCGGTTCTCTTTTTCTCCGGCTCCACTCACCTACGGAGCAAACTAGGCGTGGTTCCTGTGACGATATTCCTCCTCATGTTCTGGAACGTGGGAGAGTGGTTTCCGCCGTGATCCCTTGCGGGCATGTTTGTAATAATAAAATATGGTAAGAGCAGTGAAAACAAGCTGCTCTCAGATATTAGGACTTTTCTGTTCCGGGTTCAGAGTTCCGAGGTTGAGCCCCGCCGCAAAAGCGCCAAGTCGAAGACGGGGGCCTCCATCGTTCTTGCCACACTGACTTTCTTCCAGACTTGACGCCTGCTCCCTGCCTCTGTGTCGTCACGCTTGCTTTTCCTCTGCCTGAGATGGTCTTCTCCCACTCCTGTCTTTGCTCGCAAAGCCCCTGTTCCCTTCTTCGGCATCCAGGGAACACCTCCAAGCATTCCCAGGCAGGCGCCAGTGGGAAGAGCTCTTTTGAACTTGGTTGCAGCACTTACTGCCTTGTGTTATAATTGCTTGTTTGTCTCATTTCCCTGTTTGCTCCTTGAGGGCATGGACCAAGCCTTTCTCTTCTCTGTGGCTGGCACTTGGGAAGCCCTTAATGAATATTTGTGGACCGACTGCCCGCTTGGAAGAGGAGGAGCCCAGAGGGTAGGAAGCACATCCAAGTTACAGAAAAGGTATTTAGGAGGAGGACCATGGCGAGCCCACAAACGGAGAGGGAAAGTGGGTTGGCTCTCTCCGTGGTGAGGGTAGTGAAGTCCTGATTTTGCTGTGCTGTCCTGGGGGTTATGTGGAACAAAGAGCTGGGATTCTGTTGTACAGAAGCTTCCCTTTTAGGGCTATCATGGTATTATTGCTAATGGTATTGTTTTGGGGAAAAAATCCTTTGGAATGAAGCACAAAGCCTAACAGGATTTACAGGTTTATTTTCCTTCCAGTGAGCTCTCTCTTCATAATTCCTGCTTTTTAGAGGCCAGGGAGTATTCAATGTCCTGATTTGAGACTGAAAATAAAGTGTCTGTTACAGCACAAGACCCTGGGACAAAGAGCCTCCTTTGGGGGTGGGGTACTTGTGGCTTTAGATCTCTTTGGAGTAGATCCTTGCATGATACACTTGCTTGGGAAAGAATCGGCGGGTTGATTCTGACGTTAGGAAGCTTGACCTGTTTGCTTCCAAAAGATGAGAAGGCAAAGCATTTGTTGTTTCACGGGGCCTTCTATGTAGGTGAAGAGTTGGCCTGGGGTGTTGGGTTGGGTCGGTAAAGGCCGTGACCTTGAAAAACTTCCTGGTTCCACTTGGCATCTCTTCTTCTTGCGGGCTGCTCTTTGCTCAGGCTCTGGCCACCCTTTAGTTCATTAGGGGCTTGTACATCTTGGGGCACGGTGGGTGGAGGCTGTGGGAGGTGGAAGGAATGGGAGGAAGAAGGGATGGGGGAGGGGCGAGGAGACGGAGAAGTAAACAGAGAAAATGAAAAGCCCTCCAGTGGGTTCATTTAGCCTTCAGTGGGTAATACATGTTTATAAGATACGATTTGTACAAGAATATAGCGAGAAGTAAATTTCCCTCCTTCTCGCGTCCCCTTTTTATGTTTATGTGCTGCCACTGTCCTCAGTTTTTCTGTATGTCTTTCCGGAAACATTCTACCCACATGTATGGCATGTATGTTCAGAAAATTTGGAACTTGCAATATCGATGGCTTTCTGTTATCCATAGCCGCTGATACCATGAGTAATGAGATTCGCTCTGGCTCCAAAATGTTATTTATGACTATTAATGTGCAGTGTCAGAGAGTTAGATAGGTTGTTACTTTTTCTCCAGGCCAGGTGAAGGAAAAGGCAGTCTCGTTTCACTCAGGGCTCCTGCAGGCCAGGAGAGCGGCATGGTAGCTCTTGTTTCTTGGCAGGCTGCTGGAGAGCCGTTCCCTAGGGGGGGAAGAGCCCAGATTTGCGAGAACGTCAGAACGTGGACATCACGGATGTTGGTTTTGCTCATGTTCTTTTTGAGACTATTTTCTTTATATTCCGCAAAATGAAGTCAGTGGTGTGTTTAATAAATTGCTCTGGGACCTGGGATCCAGGAGGCAGGTCCTAAGAGCAAACTAATATCCCACAGCCAAAGATGGATGTTGTCAGGGCATTTCATTGTCATATTTGGGTCTGTTCCTCCTTAGAGGTGACAGCCATCTTTGTATTGCCATCGTTCAATCCCAGGGCCGGAGGTAGATGGAGCCAGTCATGGGCAGACACGGGAACATTCTAATAACCTGGAAAGGAGGTAATCCAAAAAGTAACCGGTTTACCTTTGCTCTGTATGTATTTATTTATTTTCATTTAAGGCACCAGGTCACCCTCCTGGTTAAATTTTGCTTAGGTGAATATTAAAGTGAGTTTGCTTTCTTGAGTAGCTGATCTGTGAAATGGCTGGCATAAACGTGTTCAGGGAAAGCCAGTTTGGCGTATAGAATTTTCGACAAGTCAGATGCCGATAATTGAGAGTTAACCGCACAGAAATCTCTTCAAGCTGAGGTATTACGTTAACTTTTCAAAACATTTAAAAAAAAGAGTTAGTTGTGATGGCAGTAAAGGAGAGCTCGCTACCTTTTGGTTTGAATAATCGAGGGCTAGTATTTCTTCAAAAGTGGTCTGGGCTGCTAGGGGTAGGGCGTTCACTTTGTTGAGCATAGAACCTTCCCGTGTATTCTCGAGGTACGCCCGAATCCATTGGCACATGGCATATTCAGTCCAGCCACGTAGATGCAAAAATCAATTTCCCTCAGTTTAAAATGAGCCACAGTTAATTTCGACCTAATTGATTGGTTTATCGACCTGTGGACCTGGGGCCTTCGAAGAAGTGGCATGGGCAGCCTTCTGGCATTGAAGTGGCTGATGATGCTATAAATCAGAGAAGGCAGGGTCGGTGGCTGATCAGCATCAAGATTTGGATTGTCTCTTACGTTACTGTGAGACCTTGAGGTCTCGATTGTCACGCGAGGCATGCTTTGTGCATTTTGGGGCGGGTCCCCTAGAAATAGGACTTCATAACGATCAGGACCACGGTGGGGAGTCAAAAATAAGCACAAAATTCTGTCATCCACGGGGTCATTGTTAGCAACAGTGGTGACGTCCACGATCATGTCACTGCTCCCAGCCAAGAGCCGGAAGACCCTGTCTTCCTGGCCCCACGGCAGGTCTTCAAACACAGCGCTCTTTGCTAGCCCTTCCTGCGGCGACGGAGACGTTCTGTGGCTGTGTGGTCCAGCGTGTCAACTGGCACAGGACTGGTAGGACTGAGAACTGAATTTATTTTCTTTCACTTACTTTTAGTCAATTTAAGTTTAGGTTGAAACGGCCACTGTTTTAGAAGGCATAGCTTTAAAAAAAAATTTTTTTTTTAATGTTTATTTAGGGGGAGACACAGACCCTGAAGCAGGCTCCAGGCTCTGAGTTCCAAGCTGGCGGCACAGAGCCCGGTGCGGGTCTCGAACCCATGAACCGCGAGAGCACGGCCTGAGCCAAAGTCGGACCTTCAACCGACCGGGCCACCCAGGCGCCCCTTAGAAGGCACAGCTTTAATGGATTGAGGGAGGCCTGCCTTTTGCAGTACTGGGCAACCTCTGCCTCACCCCGGAGAGAAGCCGTGGTGACAGCAGAGGCCAGCACTTGTTTCCGCCACAAATGGCGGGAGCAAAGCAAGAGCCGAGGGCTGTAGCCTAAAGCCAGGATTCGGTGGCCGCCGACTGCCAACTTGGATGTCGGGAGACAGTGGCCTCTCTTCCCCAGGTCGGAACGCATCAGCGGCCACGGGGCGTGCAGTGGGTGCAGTGTTCCTCTGAGAGGGGGGCCCCTCTGGGCATTAGCCACTTGGGTTGTGAAGGCTGACCCCTGGGCCTTCACCTGTGACATGGCCTTGCACACCCAGCTCCCTCGTACCGGGCTTTGCCGGGGTGGTGTTGCACACACCATGCGTGTCTGTTGAGCGGTGCAAGATGCAAGCCGTGCCTCGCCGGTGGGGCCGTCTCCTCCCCGCCCCTGCCCTCCGCTTCCTGTGTGCTTATTGATTTACCTCCGCGTAGCTGGGTCTGTCTTTCATCCCTGCGACCCTGCAGGCTGGCACGAAGACAAACATCACGGGCGTGTGGTCTTCATCACTGCATGCGGCCCCCCCCCCCCCTTCCTGGCCGGCCCCTTACCTTAGCATGCCATCGCTGTTCCTGCCGCTGCAAGCTCTTGGCTCGGAAAATCGGGACCCTTCACGATGATTTATCTCCAGTCCCCGGAATTAGATTAAAAACACAGCTACGAATTCTCAGAAAGGCAGGCTGATGTGATTATGTCCCAAATCTGAATGGCAGACAAGGGCAATAAAAAGATGTACTTATAGGCGTTTTGCGCCGCGCGGGGGCCGACGTGCTGTTTATTATTTATCCAACCCCCTCCCCCCCGCCCCCTTGTTGGTTTTTTAAATGAAGAAAGTAACGTGGCTTCCGTGTTTTAGAAAAGAGACTAGCCTGTTCAGTAGAAACTTTCCTTCCCCAAATAACTGTGGATCAGAGTGTGGGGGAGGATGGCTAGGGTGATTCTTACGTAAAATAAATGTGGGTTTGAGCCAAGGAGTGGGTCCTGAATTTAAGACGCTAGCTGGTACTGGGGTGAGATCCATTTCACTCTGCCGGCGGCGGGGGAGGGGGGGGGGAGGCTGAGGAGTGTTGTGATGGATTTGAACTCTTAGGAAACCTCTGTGCCCAGAAGAAATCCGGAAAAGCTGGGATGATCTCATTGAACCAGGAGGGCCAGGGTTCAAAGCAGCCTTGGGTCGGGGAGCCTGGGTGGCTCAGTCGGTTAAATGTCCGACTTTTGCTCAGGTCATGATCTCACCGTTTGTGAG
Source organism: Leopardus geoffroyi (assembly GCF_018350155.1). Lineage (NCBI taxonomy): Eukaryota > Metazoa > Chordata > Mammalia > Carnivora > Felidae > Leopardus > Leopardus geoffroyi. Next base: position 18,669,834 of record NC_059329.1, read on the forward strand.
TTCGAGCCCTGCGTCGTTGGGCTTGTGCTGACGGCTCAGGGCCTGGAGCCTGTTTTGGATTGTGTCCCCCGCCCCCCCCCCCCAAATAAATAAACATTAAAAAAAAATTGTCACGGCAGCCTTGGATGAAAGGCTGGTTTGGAGACTGTCACTGTGGACACTCAAGTGAGTGCCTCTGAGATGAGCTGTATATGGAGTAGTGGTCCAGGTAGTGGAGGACCCTGTTTCTCGTTAGCCCAGGGGATGTGTGCAAGGCAGTTCCATGAGGGTCTGCCCCGGGGACCTGGGAAGAAAGGCCAGTGCTGGCCTGCCTAAGGATCCCCGCAGAGGAACCTGCTGACAGCAGGGTGTGGGGACAGAGTGGAGGTGGGAGAGCAGCCGGTGACACCGTGGGAGCTTTTGGGGAGACGGGAAGCGTTTGAAACCTGTGCTCAGTTTTTTGCATCACAGGAGACGGTGCACCTATGCCTTACCTCATCTGTATATATTTAGTCCCCTGGGCTTGGACAGGGGTGAAAGGCTGGTTGGCTCTGAGCTGGGGCATTGAGCTCGCAGAGAGATGCCTGGGGGGCTTCCCACGGGCGCCTTGCCCTCCTGTGAGCTTAGGGGGCATCTCATATTACCCTGGATCACATCCCTGGATGGGATGTGTTCTCTCTGTCAGCTTCCCCAGTGTGGTAAAGGAGCCACCGGTAAGGTGAGAGCTTGATGCATGATTTGAATGTGGTCCCTTTGGGGCAAGGAAAGTTCTAGAAATCAGTGCCACCTCTGCACTGGAGCCTCGGGAACGGGAGCTTGGGTTACCCCACATTGCGGTGAGGAAGGCTTCCTGGCCGCGAGCTCTGAGCTAGGCTCAGGCGTGTGGCGTTTTCATCATTGTCCTATGTACGATGTCACCGTTGGCCCTTGAGGCCTCAGGATTCCAGCCTCGGTGATGCTGATGTTCATTTTTTTATACAGAGCCATTTTGTGAAGAATGGCTTATTTTGGTGTAAATAACGTACCAACAAGAGGAAATAACGTTTTAGCATTTTGCAGGTTATGAAGCGTATTCACGGGTAACATCTCGTTTGATGCCTCCCTCCCCCCCCCCTTTTTTTTTCCTGTTTGATACTTCTAACAGCCCCATAAAATTAGGAAGATAAGAATTCTTCTCATTTCACAGATGGGTATTTGAAGGCTCAAAAAGATATAGCGACGTACCAAACGTCTTGCCGCTATTAAAATCGTAGAGACCAAGACTGAAAACCAAGCCTCTGACTTGTCTCCAGTTTACTGTGGCACATTTGCCTCTTGTAAATACTCCAGCGAAAGCTTCGCTTGCAGCCAGGGATCCACAGCCTGTTTGCTGTGAACTCTCTTTTCCTCCTGTAAAACCTAGAGATTCATAGAACTCTCCCCTCCCCTTGGCTCTCCTGGTTGTGCTCATTTTCTTCCAGCTTTTCAAATGGGACGGTTCCCGTGTCCCTCCCAGCTCCTGGCTTTTGCTCTGCTCTTCCCCCGGTGTGGATCTTTCTCCTCCATCCCGTTTCTCTTAACTTCTCTCTCTTCATCTTTGTGGTCCCCACTGTAAGTCATGTCTTCTGGGCACTCACATCCTCTCCCCGACCTGAGGTTACGCCCCACTCCCAGAAGTCCTCTGTTTCCTAACACTTGGCATGGCGTCTGCTATATAGTAAGTGCTCAATAAACATTTATGAATGAATGAGGTGGAGGGCGATTTGTGGTGAAGCTGCCAAACCAAAGAGGCAGGGCAGGGTAAGTGCATGTTGTTGAGCCATCCTAAAGAGCTCTTAGAAATGACTTGGGTTCCTAGGTGAATCCTCATTTGCGGTTAGCCCTGGCTTAGGGGGGTCAGCAGCCTGTCCCGGCTGCTAAGCTGGCTCGCTGTAGCCTCTCCCTGTAATGCCCTGCTCTGGGGGCCTGTGGAACAGCACCTCTGACTCTGTCTGTGGACTTAACCTCATCTGCAAAACGTGCCAGTTGGTTTAGATGTTCTCTGAGGTTCTTTGTGGCCTGATATTTTCTTCTTTGTCTTACCACCTGGTAAATTAGGGGCTGCTAATTTTCATGACATTTTTTACAGTTTCTTAGAAATTTTAATTCATTCATTCATTAATTCATTATTTAGAGAGAGTAGGGGAAGGGGCAGGGAGAGAGGGAGAGAATCTTAAGTAGGCTCCATGGTCGGTGTGGAGCCCAACACGGGGCTTGATCCAAGGACCCTGGGGTCGTGATCTAAGCTGAAATCAAGAGTTAGACGCTCAATGGGCTGAGCCACCCAGGCGCCCCTCACAGGTTCTTTTTAAGAGGGAGCCCTCCTGGAATAGCGGGGCTGCTATTGGCCAAATGACAAAGTGGGGTTCACCAGGAGGGGGTGCCACAGATAGGTCAGTGGTGGATAGATTCTTCTAGCCAAGGATCAGTCAGAAATACAGGTCAATCTTTCTGAACTGGTATTGTAAGTCATTGAAAATATGATTATTACCCTTTTGGTAGAGGGAAAGCAAAAGATATCCCCCTACTGACCGACCTACCTACCTCTTTTCTAAAGCGAGCTCATGACCCCGGTGAAGGAGGTGGTAATGAAATGTGTTTTTTTCACCCAGAGTCATTCTTTCTTTGTTTGCTCATCTGTAAAGTGGGCAGCTGAATTTATCAGCAAAGTCATTGATGAGTTCTGTGGCTGAAGCGTCTTGAGCCGACGGAGAAGTCAAATGTGTGAGCTGAGCAGGGGCTCTCTGCAGGGAGTTCTTAAACTAGATCGTAGCTCTCCTTCCGAGGTGGAGCGCCCAGGGAGGATAATGAGCTTTGCTAAATATAGTGAGGACACCGTCCTGAAAGGGGACACTCAGGACACGGAGGGGCCATTTGCACACCTAGCATTTAGGTCATGCAAATGGATGGTTTGACAAAACCTTGTTATTCTTGGGCCTCGGGAGTCTGTCTTTGGTTTCCTCAGGCCTGTCCTATAGTCCAGGGGATTTAGCAGGCTCCTGTCCTCGAAATTGAAGGACAGGGTATTTGCTTTATCCTTCATTGTAGAATTTAAAAAATCCTTCTTCGCATTTCGTTGCTGCTGAGGCGGAGGAGTGAACCAGACTGCCTTGTTTGTCCTCCTCATCCTGCGAGCTGGAAAGAAGCTGTGTAGGAGTGGTGAGGACCACAGGCTGTGGGTGTCCGTCTAGGACATCCCGATCTTTGGCTTTGACCACTTTGAAAGAGGCGATGGCAGAAGAAATGAAAGGAGATGACACGGGGCCTGTTCCATTAACAGCCCCCATCCTCCTGAATAAGCTTCAGCGAGTCTATGTATTTTGACGGTTCTTCGCACCGGTCAGACTTGCAACACTGATTTCCCCCAGAGGGGCTGTGTGTCCTCTTGATGGGGGAAGAAACCATTTACGAGCCTCAACGAATGCCTGGCACCTAGTAGGCCCCGGTGCCTTCATCAGTAGGGGAAGGCCGGAGCGGTCAGGGCCTCCATACAACAAGCAATTTATTTGTCCTCCTTTCTATTTATAACAACCCAGAGCTTGGGGCTGGGGCGGCAAATCATTTAACCTCTTCCGAACGCCAGGGCACCCCAGGGGCCGGGCGGAGGGGGCTGAGAGACAACGTGGGGGTGGCTTGCACTGAGGTGTGCGGGGGTCCTGAGGATTGTTGAGAGCTGGAAGTGGATGCTAGCTCGAGGCTGATTCTCCAGCAGGGGACTGGGGACCCTGGGAGCAGGGACCAGGAGGCCTGTGGGGATGCCGCGGCTCTGCGGATGCTGCTGACGGCCCTTTGAAGGATTGCTTTGGCCAGAGACCCACTCCTCAGCCTGCCTCTTCTATGACTCATCTGACTGTGTATTTTGGTAGCAGGAAAGAAAGAACGAGATGAGTCGAAAAAGCAGTTAAGAGTGGGAGTTCTAGGTATTAGATCAGCACTTCGGAAGTATGATGTTCTTCACAGGTCACTGATACAGGCTTAACAAAAAAATGATTGAGGTGAGGGTGCCTGGGGAGCTCAGCTGGTGAAGCATCCGACATCGGCTCGGGTCATGATCTCGCGGTCTGTGGGTTCAAGCCCCGCGTCGGGCTCTGGGCTGACAGCTCAGAGCCTGGAGCCTGCTTTGGATTCTGTGTCTCCCTCTCTTTCTGCTCCTTCCCTGCTCGTGCTCTGTCTCTCTCTGTCAAGAATAAGTAAAACCATTAAAAAAATAAAATAAAATAAAAAATTATTGAGGTGAAATTCACATAACATAAAATTAACCATTTTATTATTAATTTTTGTAGCGTTTATTTTTTAATGCTTTAATGTTTTTATTTATTTATTTATTTATTTAATTTTTTTAAATAATGTTTGTTTATTTTTGAGACAGAGACAGAGTATGAACGGGGAGGGTCAGAGAGAGAGGGAGACACAGCATCCGAAACAGGCTCCAGGCTCTGAGCTGCCAGCACAGAGCCCAACGTGGGGCTGGAACTCAGGAACGGTGAGATCATGACCTGAGCCGAAGCCGGTTGCTTAACTGACTGAGCCACCCAGGTGCCCCATGTTTTTATTTATTTTTGAGACAGGGAGAGGAAGAGCATGAGCAGGGGAGGGGGAGAGAGAGAGAGAGACACAGAATCCGAAACAGGCTCCAGGCTCTGAGCTGTCAGCACAGAGCCCGACGCGGAGCTCGAAGTCACGAACCGCGAGATCATGACCTGAGCCGAAGTCGGACGCTTAACCGACTGAGCCACCCAGGCACCCCAAAATCAACCATTTTAAAGTGAGTAGTTCAGTGGTGTGTAGGACATTGACAGTGTTACGTGGCCACCACCCCTGTCTAATTACAAGCCGTTTCCATCGCTCTAAACGAAAATAAAACCCCTCACCTAGTAAATGGTTACTTCCTGTTTCCCTTTCCCCCAGCCCCTGGCAACCAGCAGTCTACTTTCTATCTGTATGGATCTACTCATTCTGCATATTTCATGTAAATGGGCTCATGCCACGTGTGACCTTTTGTGTCTGACTGCTTCTACTAGTGTAGTCTTTTTTTGAGGTTTATCCACGTTGTGTCATATATAGGATCATAGAATTGTAACAACTACTCCAGATACCCAAAGACGGCCTCCTCCCAAAAAGAGTGAGTCTTTTTTCTTTTTCAATGTTTACACGTTTTTTTTTTTTAAATGCTTGAGTGATTTTTTTTTTTTCAACGTTTATTTTTTTTTGGGGGGACAGAGAGAGACAGAGCATGAACGGGGGAGGGGCAGAGAGAGAGGGAGACACAGAATCGGAAACAGGCTCCAGGCTCTGAGCCATCAGCCCAGAGCCCGACGCGGGGCTCGAACTCACGGACCGCGAGATCGTGACCTGGCTGAAGTCGGACGCTTAACCGACTGCGCCACCCAGGCGCCCCTGTTTACACATTTTTGAGAAAGAGAGAGAGAGAGAGCGCTCACGTGCCTGCGAGTGAGCATGAGCGAGGGAGGGGCAGAGAGAGAGACACGGGGACAGGGGATCCAAAGCAGGGTCTATGCTGATAGCATTGAGCCCGATGCGGGGCTTGAACTTGGGAACTGTGAGATCACAACCTGAAGCCCAGGCGCTCCAAAGAGTGAGTCTTCCAGTTACCACGAGTTTGGTCGCAGGTACTAGGAGGGGAATGGACTAGATTCATTGCTCCCCAAAGAAGCTGCATTATGGACGCCTGGAGTGTGTCTTTTAAAAAGATGAATTCCTGGGCCCCAGTCAGGGGATCTGAATCCCAGAGTCTGGGGTGGGTTCTGTCAGCTGGGTTTGGGAGCCCCTGATCAGGTGACCTCTCGGGCCTGAAAGAGCTGTCTGTGAGCCTAGTGGAGGTGCGGGGGGTGCTGAAGCACCTCCCAAGTGCTGTTGGTTGTTGATGATGCTGTTTCTGTGTGGGGAGATTTTTCTGGCATGCGATTTTTCTCTGCTTTATGAGGGGAGACCTCAGCCCCTCCCTGCTGCTTTTCCAGCTCCAATTAACTGTGTCTCATTTATCAAGTCTTTTTTTTTTTTTTTTTTTTTAAGGTGTTTCTGCAGGTTTGCCTTTGACTTCCTTTGTAAGAAAGCCCTTGGACGTTGTGATGCTCGTCCTTGGTGCCGCTCTCACCCCTTCACCGCTGTTAGGACTGGTGGAGGGGGCCTCATAAATCTTACGTCCTCTGAGTAGAAAGACTTCAGCAAGGAGCATTGAGACCTCTTTCCTACTCTCCTCACTGAAGGCTTTGTCACCTATTCCCAGTGTGATTTGATTGTTACCTGCCACAGGGGACCGTGCTGAGGTTGCCCAAGTTAAATATTGGTGGGCTCTTTCATCCAGACCCTGAGAACTTGGGTGATTCTCGTAGGTTCCGAATCCTTTATTGTATCGATGTTTGCATACGTTCTGTGTTTATTCCCCTCTGGTTCTAAGGGTGGGAATGTTTTTGGAGGGGAAAGGCTTGTAGCCTGAATTCCGAGGGCACCTGTGTTAGTGGGCTTCTGATCTGTAGATGCTTCTAGATTCTTCCCAGAGGCATGAGCTGGAAGGGGAGAGGTGGGGGACCAGGAAGGCTGGAGGTAAGGCATGAGTTGCTGGTGGAGATTCCAATCTTAGCTGCTTTTTTCCCCTCTAGCATTCTGGGTTAAATTATTTACTTCTTTCTTTTTTTTATTTGTACCTCTCGCTTGATGGTCGCCTGGACTTACCTCTGGGAATGAGAAGGGACATTTTGGAATGACATGTTTTCCTAAAAACATATCAAAGGTCTTTTCTTGAAAGAGGTCTCATTTCCGATAGATCCAATTAGACGCGGGCGCTCAAGAGCCAAAGCAAAGTAGTTAAGGATTAGCTCCTTTGTCATCTTGTCTGCCGGGTTTATGGCACTGTTGTTTTCTGTCTCCCCTGTGACATCTGGGAGCACCTCAAGGAGGGGGTGGGAAAAGCTAAGGCGGTGGCGGGGTAAGGAACAGAAAGGAGAAAGGAGGTGTGGGGAGGGGAGGGTTTTCTGCTGCAGAACCTTGATAGGAAGACAGCTCAGAGGGCACCGCAGCTCAGGCTTGGACTTTTCATCAGCCCGAGAGGTGAGGGTGGTGGGGTGTGTGTATAGGTGGGCTATACAGAGACTACCCAGAGCCCAGGATCCTTCTACGCGCCCAAGACAGCTGAGGCTGCAGAAGCAAGAGGCTTCTCCACGACGTTGCTCTGCAAGAGGGAGCATGCACTCTCCTGACTGTTGGGGGCCGGTGGGGGGGAGGCGGGCGGTGGTTTGCCCTGATTCTGACCATTAACACGAGCTCACGGCATTTTTGTTAGTACGATCCTTGGTTTGCTCATCACACGGAGGGGGTGAAAAATTAGCTCGGGGGTTGGGAGATGCCAGCCCTTGAACGATCCATCGGTGTCTGGTGAAGTAGGACAAATAAAAGTTAACGTAGTTGGTTTTTCATAAAGCGGGACTCTCGGACGAACTGTTCTTTGTTCTGAGATAGATCCTTACTCTGTTTTCGGTGTGAAACTGTCCTTCCTTTAAAAAATGGCAGTGATTGTAGATGGTGGTTATGTTGCTTAAGAGGGCTAACTGCATAACGGACGAGTCCCGGCAGTCCCAGTGGTGTCATTGGGTTGCCCAACTGTGGGGAGTTCAAAATGAGTGTGACTGATTAGGGGAGGGTTTTCTCCTCGGGGACGTGGGCTCCTTCCTGCTTATGGTTCCGCTCACCTTTGGGGCTCTGGAGTCCCGGACGGAGCCTGTAGATGGGGAGGAAGCAGAAGGCTGGGAGGGGGCTGGGGCTAGTTGGCACTGCCACCTTCAGTCGGTCCCAGGCCACACCCCACTGCAAGGCAGCCTGGGCAACAGTCTGCAGTGTCCTCAGGAAGCAGAAAAAACCGGTTCAGAGACCAGCAAGTCAGGCTCTGACTGCTGTTTTTGTTAACGTCCCTACCTGGCAAAACAGAGTTGGCCAACCAATCGTCTGTTGGCTTTTCTAATTTATTTTCATTTACTGGTTTACAGAATCCAGGAGTCTGGGAACTACTGCTGGCAATAATCCAAAGGTCATTTCTGGGGAGTCCTGGAAAAGATTTCCTCACCTGGGACACTCTAAAACTAATTAAATAAAACTGTGCCATGATGTTTTTCTCTTGTTCCTCCTTGTCAGGCCCTAAGGGTGAGCAGTGGCCCCTCTAGGCCAGCCAGCCGGAGCACCCGGGGGCACAGATGTTTGCAAGCACGTGGTCTCTCGGGGAGCCCGGGTGGCTCAGTCGGTTAAGCGGCCGACTTCGGCTCAGGTCGTGATCTCACAGTTTGTGGGTTCGAGCCCCACGTCGGGCTCCGTGCTGACAGCTCAGATCCTGGAGCCTGCTTTGGATTCCGTGTCTCCCCCTCTCTCTGCCCCTCTCCTGCTTACACTCCTGTCTCTCTCTCAAAAATAAATAAAATATTCAAAAAAAAAATTGAAAGCGTGCGGTCTTTCTGGCCTTAGCACTTTTTCTGAATGAGGAAGATATTCCAGTGTTTTGGCTTTAAGCCTTAGGGGGTGCATGTCCTGTGTATGGGTTGGGGATGAAAGTGACCAGAGATTGATTACGCAGAAGACAAGAATAAGCGAAGTCATTGGTGATGCCAGAGAGAGCCTGAGAAGAAGTTTTTTTTTTTTTGCAATCCATTTATATCTAAAACAGCAAGGAATTCGTGTTTCTTTTTGGGGAAGTTGTGTCTGGTGGCATCTGCATTGGTGGAAAAATAGGCCGCCCTGGCCCAGTGTTCCAGATCTAAGAACCTTAGCTATTTGTGAGTGACAAAGGAGTCTTGCTTTAGAACATTACGGCCTTCGCTCCTCATGGGTCCTAATGCCTTTGTTGGTTTGACCTCTTTCAGGTTAGCCTGAATGACTCCCACAATCAGATGGTGGTGCACTGGGCCGGAGAGAAAAGCAACGTGATCGTGGCCTTAGCCCGGGACAGCCTGGCACTGGCGAGGCCCAGGAGCAGCGATGTAAGTATTGGTGGTGTTCTGCACACTCCTGTGCCGCCAGCATGCCCTTTTGGAACCTGGTGGGGTTATCCTGCCAGAAAAAACAGCGGGTAATCAGAGAAGGGATGGGGATACGTTTTACAACAGGGGAGAGACTCTAGAAGGTACTAAATACCCCCTTGTTGGTCGAACAGAGGGCGGTGCGGTCAGTTTTGCAATGAGATCCACGGGATGTGTGATTACTTTTGTGAAGTGATAGGGTATGATCCGGCTCGTTGCGTCTGCTCCACGAAATGCCAGAAGTGCATTCCGGGCGGGGCTGCGCGTCTGCCACGGAGCCCGAGGGAACCCCTTACGGTTGGGTGAGCGGTGTGGAATCCGATTCTTTCCACAGTTGGCTTTCGGTAGCGTTTAATCGTCCAGGTGCTTTGGATGTGTGAGACCAGGGGTCACAGACCCAAAGGCCCACGAGAGACCAGGTGGGTGGCCTCCACATTTACAACACTCTCATGTCCCCCGAGAAAAACGATCTCTCCCGTTTTTCTTGACGTGTGTGGCCTCCTGGTACCCTGTGGGTCGTTTTCCCGCTTCGGTAGAGATACGGGTTCAAGAAGCATTCCCTCATATGTTAATTTGAACATGGTGATTGATCCTTGGTCTCCGTGTCCTAGAGACATGAGGAAGTAGAAGGGATTTGCGTGCTTTGGAGGGGCCTGCTGTCATCGGCCCCGCTATGGTTGCCGTGGAGGGCCCGGCGTCGCCAGATCTGATCTCCGAGAGAAGCTCAGAGATCGGGCTTTTTCTGTGAAAACTGCTGAGTCTTACCAGTTGGCAGCTCATGTGTGGTTTTCACAAATAACTTGGGCGGGTCAAGCACAATGTATGTGAGGGCCAGAGCTCGTCCTTGAGTCCCAGCAGTGTGGCCCCCGCTCCAGACTTCCCCGTGCTGGAAGAGGAACAGCCCCTGCCTTGGGTCAGGGACCGATGTCACCACAGGGTAAATCTGTGGACAAAGAAACACAGTGTGGAGCTTTGTTTCCTGTGCCCCCTTGGCCAGAGGAAACCTCCTGCTGAATTTGCTGGTACTGTCCCATCGGCCTGAAGGATACACTTGTAATTCTTTTTTTTTTTTTTTTTTTAATTTTTTTTTCAACGTTTATTTATTTTTGGGACAGAGAGAGACAGAGCATGAACGGGGGAGGGGCAGAGAGAGAGGGAGACACAGAATCGGAAACAGGCTCCAGGCTCTGAGCCATCAGCCCAGAGCCTGACGCGAGGCTCGAACTCACGGACCGCGAGATCGTGACCTGGCTGAAGTCGGACGCTTAACCGACTGCGCCACCCAGGCGCCCCATGTAATTCTTGAGTATAGATTTGGTCTCAGTGAGGTCCCTCTCTGGGTGTCCACTGTCTGGGTCACATGAGCTCCGAGGTGGGTGACTGGAGGAAGCACTGGGGGCTGTTTCCTAGTGGGTACAAGCAAGGCAGCCATGGACAGGGAGGGCAATAGAAGGGCTGTGATGCATCGCTTTGCCCAGGGTGGCTGCTGGGCAGGGGTGGGTGGGAAAGCACTGTATTGACAGCCAGGTTGGGTGTAGTGCTCTGGAGGACAGCTGGACTTACTTGGGGGCAGGGGCTTCGGCCCCTTTGTAAGTGTGATCAGGGTTTGCAAACACAGATGGCAGCGTATGGATGCCGTCGGTCCCGTGAGGCCCACAGGCACCTGTGGATATATGTATCTCACAGGAAACAGCTCTCTGCCCTACTGTGTTGAGAAGTCCTCCTTAGGGTTTTTTACACATTGAAAACATTCTTTATCTAGATTATTGTTATTATTGTTATTTTTGTAAGGTAGGTAAAAGCCCTTGCTGGACAGACAGGAGCCTGGAGACATTAAGTGGCCTACATGAGGTCGCTCGGCATGTCTGTGGGAGGAGAGCGGCGGCTAAGGAGGCCCGATCACGCGCTATCTGTGTGAGAGTGTCGTGTTTCTGGCATGGCCAACTTGTCTGTGCTTCGGCCCCCAAAGTCCCACATCCTGGGAGCCTCCTCAGTCCGAGGTGGACCGGGATGGCCGGTCACCCCACGAATTGCCACTCTGCCCAAACCCGGGTTCTCACGCTAAATATTTGGGTGTATCTTTCCAAGAAGCCATTGAACAGTCCAAGTGATAAACTATTCTGTAATGAAATACGTGATAAGATTCAATGGAAAGGAAACGCAATGCTTGGAGGTCATAAATAGGAGTGGTAGAGATTTCCCCCGTCTGTATACAGGCTACGTTGAAGCCTTGGCAGCTGGCAGTGAGATGTTCTGATGTGAAAAGTTAATGCAGAAATAATGACTCAGAGGCTGGAGTCGGTGGTGGCGGGATAGGAACGATCCAGACTTTCTTCAAAGAAGACTGGGAACACGGCTCATAAGGCCCCGTCAGCAGGGCAGAGGGAAAGAGCCTGCCCAAGTGAGGGACTGGGTGGGTGTGTCGGAGAACGGCCAAGTCGTACATATTCAGTATATAAAAAAGGGCCGGATCTGAAATCCCGGAAGGTTTGCTTTTAAACAGATTAAAAAAAACAAGACAAAACAAAAAACTGTCCTGATGAACTTGTAGCAAGTTGCATGAGGAATGACAGCTGAATGCCGTCCTTTTCTCTGATAAGTCCGGTCGACGAAAGGAAACACTCGGTGTTTAGGTGTTGTTTCGGTTCGTCCTTCCCACCTCTTTGTTTCTGCCCCGTCCTGACATAGTTTACGACGCACTCGGTGCAACGTCATTGGCCAAAGAGCTCTCCAGAGATAGTGTCCGAGGGAAGATCAGAATCCACCAGCTAAGGTTTTAGCAATGGTAGGACTTGCTGCCCTTGTGCCCAGAGTGGTGCGACATGATCGGTGTCCCCCAGCATTGTCCGAGGAGCGGGGCCAGTACTTGCTAGCTCGGTCACAGGGCAGAACTTGGTAGCCCGTGGAGCTGGCGTGTGGCTGAGCTCTGGCTCTGTAATCAGCCTGCCTGGGTTTGGATCCTGGCTCTGCCGTTCGTGAGCAGTCTGACCTTGAGCCGAGTCATTAACCTTCTTTTGGTCTTCTCATCTGTCAATGAGAGAGTGCTTGCAAAACCTTGCTCCTCAAAGTGTGGTCTGTGAATCAGCAGCCAGGAGTATTTTCTTTTCAAAAGGAAATTTTTTTTTTTTTTTACCGTGTGTTTATTTTTGAGAGAGAGAGAGAGAGAGAGAGAGAGAGAGAGAGTGTGCGCAAGTTGGGGAGGGGCAGAGAGAGAGAATCCCAAGCAGGCTGTGCGCTCACAGCGGGGCTTGAACTCACGAACTGTGAGATCATGACCTGGGCTGAAGTTCGATGCTTAACCGACTGAGCCACCCAGGCGCCCCACGTTGTATTCTGTTCCTTAGGGAGCAGTGCCTTAGAGAAGTCAGAGGGGACCAATCAGTGCAGAAACCTGTGCTTGGAGAAAGACCATGCTGTAGATGCACAAGATGAGTGGGCACAGGGTGTTTGCCCGGATTCGCCTGGAGATCATAGTGGGCAGTGAGTCAGCAGCCTGGTACTACCTGGGGACAAGACTGAACCAGAATGTACCGGTGGGGGTGCTGTGCGGAGACCATGAGGCCATCAGCCTTCTTGGCGTTATCTGTGTGCTGGCAGAGGCCTTTTCTGGGCTTCCTGGGTGGAGGAGGGTGGATAGCTGTGCACAGCCCTCAGCCTGGGCTTTGCCCTATGGAGCTTAGTGTCTAGGTTAATGCAATAGAAATAAGAATTATGAGGACAGGATCGGGGCTCCTGGGTGGCTCAGTCGGTTAAGCGTCCGACTTCGGCTCAGGTCATGATCTCACGGTCTGTGAGTTCAAGGCCCGTGTCAGGCTCTGTGCCGACAGCTCAGAGCCTGGAGCCTGCTTCGGATTCTGTGTCTCCCTCTCTTTCTGTCCCTTCCCTGCTCTCACTCTGTCTCTCAAAAATAAATAAACATTAAATATTAAAAAAAAAAAAAAAGAATTCTAAGGACAGGATAAAAAGATCGTGTTGGGATTGTTCAACCTGGAGAAAGGAAGAAAGGTTGATGAGTCCTTTACAAGAGCCTGGAGGTGTAGGAGGGACCCTCACATACTTAGTCTTAACTTCTAAGGAGTATAAGTCCTAAAGAGATGGGGTTTGTTTGCAGGTGTGTATTAAGGAAGAGCTTTTTGGTAGTGAGGGCTGTTGTACCTCCGAGTATGAAATGGGGCTGAGAATCCCAGAAAGGACCTGTATTTTGTTAAAGTTGGTGTTTTATCCCTTCTCCTGCACTTCTACTGCCCGGCCTGGAGATTCAGCGTATGATCTTCCTCTTGAACAGAGCAACGTAAGTACGTAGAAGAGAACGTTCTCTTAGAAGAGTAACTTGCAAGAGTGGAAAGACCACTGGAACCGGGACTGGAGGAACCCGTTAAGTTTTGTCACTTACTAGCTGTATGACCTTGGGCTGGTCGTGAACTTCTCTGAATCTTAGCTTTTGTGATCTCTTAAATGGAAATAATTCTTCATTCACTCACTGACTCATTGCTGTCATTCTTTTTTATTCATTTATGGGATCCATTCATTTACTTCGCTCTGTGGTATATAATGATACTTACTAATTCGAGAAATCTTTACCAAGTACCTGTGATGTTTCGGGTATGCCGAGGGAGGCTAACCCACAGAATTTTTTTTTTTTTTTTATTTTTTTTAACGTTTATTTATTTTTGAGACAGAGAGAGACAGAGCATGAACGGGGGAGGAACAGAGAGAGAGGGAGACACAGAATCGGAAGCAGGCTCCAGGCTCTGGGCCATCAGCCCAGAGCCCGACGCGGGGCTCGAACTCACGGAGAGTGAGATCATGACCTGAGCTGAAGTCGGACACTCAACCGACTGAGCCACCCAGGCGCCCCAAACCCACAGAATTTTTAAAGTTGAGCGAGAATTTATATTGAAGAATATCATATACTGAAAAAATGCTACCCTAATATGACTTATCATCACGTGTGCTTCTGAGGAGGTAACACATAGGGGATTATCCATTTTTGGGATGTTGGAGCTGGAGGGGGCTGAGTTCCCTTTTTGAGAAGCCATTAGTTTATTACATGTGACATGGGAACCTAACGGGGAGTCTCAGTGTCCATTGTGGGTCAGGAGAATGGAAGGGAGAAAGAACTACTTTATCTTTTTACCCACTCAAATTATCTGCGAACTTCTCAACCTGCTGCATTTCTGAAGCCATTTTTATGGTGGCCCCTTACTGTGGTGCTTGGTAGTTGGGAGCACACATGTGTAAACATGAGTGTTCGTAATAGGGTTTCTTCCACGGTGGCCCAGATATGGGCACAGGCTCTATCTGTGCTCTTCTAACCTTGACATCTAATAAATATTAACGCCCTGTATATACTCTCCGTTCCTTTGTACCTGCCTTGTGTAGTTCATTGTTTCCATGAGTTATTGTTTGCAAATATTTGTATGCTTACATCGTGTGTAAAGGGCCTGTCTTTGTATATCTCGTGCTTAGCACAGTCCTTGCCTCCTGTCAGATCCTTAAACCGTGTTTGCTGTTGCATCAATGGGCCTGGTGGCAATACCCTTTATGGGATTAGTCCAGTCCTTCCTGTTGTTGTTGGGACGCACCTGTCATTTTTCTTCAGCGCTTACCCCAATGCTCACTAAGTATTCTTAATATTGGATTCATCAGCCAGCCTTGTTTTGAATCCTCTGATTATGTTAATTTCACGTTGCATAGGTAGCAAGCCTAGGTGCAAAATACCTGCCGGCTTCTCTTCTGCCATCTATTACTCTAGTGGCTTTGGGATTTCTGGCTTTGGAGGCAAGCAGCCTGGATCACAATTCCACGCTGCTGCTTACTATCTCTGTGGCTTTGGCAAGTGACTAATCACGTAAGCCCCCCCCCCTCCCCCTATGCCTTATCTGTAAAGTGATTTCAATCATTGCATTTGCCACGCAGGGCTGTGGTAAGAGCTACCTGAGATCTTTCACGGGACGGTGGTGCAGGATCTGGCACCTCGTAAGCACACGGCGAACGACAGTTATTCTTCTGTTTTATTACTGTGGTTACTGGGTAGCCAGAGACCCGGAAGCAGGAGAGAAGAAAATACCGCTGGCACGGGCACGGCTCCTGTGGCTGTTCTCCCGAGCTGTATGTAGCATTAGCAAGCGTAGGCCAACTGGGCCAGGGATCTGGTGCCTATGCATTTAACCTCCCTGCATATTTAATCACTCAGCGCTTTCTTTCTCATCTCTGGGGCTACTCTGCGGAGGCCCCGGAGGGTTTTTTTTTTTTTTTTTTTTTTCTTTTTTTCTTTCATCTTCCTCGGTGCTGTAGGAACAGAACTTCCCAGCAGAGGATTGAAGGATTAGATTACCTTTTGGGGACATTTCGACAGATGGCAAAACAAGTTCCCAGTCCCTCCCCTCCCCTCCCCAGACAACCACATTCTATCTGCCGCTGGATGTAATTTGTTAAACACTTAACCCGGCCGTGGGGAGGAGGTCAGCCTCGTCGCCATCCGTGGGTCTCCCCCTGCAGGGGGGTCGTGTCTTGGCCGCAGAAAGGAGCCTGTGTAGCAGGCATTGCCCTGCCGTCCGCCCCCCCAACGTGACTGGACGGAGAGGTGCCCCGCTTCTCCTGTGTGTGTCATCCCTTGGCTTCTGTCGTTTTGTGACACCGGGGGCCTCTCACCCACACTTGGGATCCAGGGCGGGATGTTCACAGGTGGGGTCTTTTCTGCGGCGTTTCTCACCAGCTCTGTCTTCTTTGCCCTCTCCTCCTCCCTAATCCAGGTGTACGTGTCTTATGACTATGGAAAATCATTCAAGAAAATTTCCGAGAAGTTGAACTTCGGCGTGGGAAACAGCAGCGAAGCCGTGATCGCGCAGTTCTACCACAGCCCCGCGGACAACAAGCGTGTAAGGAAGCGCTGTCCCACCCGTTGTGACTTCCTGGGGCTTGATTCCATCCGGGACGACTGCTCTGCTAAAGGGGGGCTGGCAGAAGGACTTCCTTGTCATCTGTTTGCACCTTGGCAGTGACTGTTTTTCTGCCAACCTTGGGAGAACACGGTTGTCAGGGTGGAACTGTGCATAATCAGGCGGGCCAGGTGCCTGCCAGGCGGGATTTCTAGACAAACCTGTCGGGCTAATGCGCAGAAAATCTGCCAGCTAATGAGCTGCCCTACTCACAGGTGGCAAACGCGTCACCCATGTGCGCCCCTCCCTCCCCCCAAACCTGCACCAGTGGAGGAAAGAAAACCAAGGCTGCAGACCTGCTGTGCCTCCTGATTTGTTTTCCCAGCTGGCTGGCCTGGGGCTTTGTTTCTGCAGCAGAACCCCAGGCAATTAGATTTGGAGGGAGCATTGATTTGAGATTGTCCCGGGTCCCAGAGAGGCGGCTGCAGAGGTGGGGAGGACAGGAATCAGGCACCCTGCAAGGTTAGGGAGCTTTAGCTCAGAGGCTTGTATTTGATTGCTTTCTTCCCCACCCTGGTGAGTCCTAGCTCACTTCCAGAGTTAAGACCACTGCTTCTAAGGATGCTCAGAAACCTCTGAGGTAAGCATAGCTGCTGCTTTTTTTTTTTTAATTTTTTTTTAATGTTTTATTTATTTTTGAGACAGAGAGAGACAGAGCATAAACAGGGGAGGGGCAGAGAGAGAGGGCGACACAGAATCCGAAGCAGGCTCCAGGCTCTGACCTGTCAGCACAGAGCCCGATGCAGGGCTCGAACCCACGGACCGTGAGATCATGACCTGAGCCGAACTTTTTTGTGCATCCAGAAAGGAACAAGATCCACAGGCATCTCGGCCAGGTTACACCTCCTCCCTGCCCACCCCCCAGCGCTGGCTTCTCCCATTGCCTGTATTCAAAATATTTAGCCACTGGAATGGCACTGACCAATCAGAACAGACCCAGTCTGGAGGGAGCTGGGTCCTGAAGGCCACGCTGCTGGGCCAGGCATTAACCTTTTAGTTGCTGGATTGTGGACAGGTCCTGGGGAAGGGTCCAGGCCACTGGTCCTTAGGAGGGACCACTCCTGGGTTTCAAGGAAGCAGCTGTTTACTAATGGGTATAGAAACAATGAAAAAAAAATTTTTTTTTAATGTTTATTTATTTTTTAGAGGGGGTGGGGAGGCGCAGAGAAAGAGGGAGCCAGAGTCTGAAGTAGGCTCTGAGCTTTCTGACGCGGGGTTCGAACTCATGAACCGCGAGATCATGACCTGAGCCAAAGTCAGACGCTTAACCTGCGGGGCTACTCGGGCGCCCCTAAAAACATTTTTTTAAGAAAAAAATTTTTTTTAACGTTTATTTATTTTTGAGACAGAGAGAGACAGAGCATGAACGGGAGAGGGTCAGAGAGAGGGAGACACAGAATCTGAAACAGGCTCCAGGCTCTGAGCTGTCAGCACAGAGCCTGACGCGGGGCTCGAACTCACGGACCGTGAGATCATGACCTAAGCCGAAGTCGGACACTCAACCGACTGAGCCACCCAGACATCCCTATTTTTTTTTTTAAACTAAAATAATTATTACCGGTACGTCGTGGTTCCTATCAGTCCTGCCTGATCTTGAAGAAAAGCAGCAGTTAGGAACAAACTCACCTCTTCCCTAACTCCCTCCGCGCTGAGAAACAGGAAGGGGTGCTGGAGGGAATTGGCTCTGTAGACAAGATTGCCGGCCCTTTGCACCACGCTCCCCACTGCACTTGGCCAGGCAGCCCTGGTGCTCGGGGCTCCCACAGTTGACTTCCGTGAGGTGAGGAACCCTGCCCCAGGGTCCAGCTTGCTGGCTGTGCCACATCTCCCACGGAGAGATCCGTATGCCCCCCCCCCCCCCCCCCCTTGCCTCTGGGAATCAAATAACTCTCAGATTACTCACTTTGTCAGGCTGTGCCTGTTACCATGACTTTTTACACATCGCCCCAGAGCTAACTCTCACTGCAGTTGTGGCCTTGGAACCACCCTGTTGTCCTCTGGAATCTTCCTTTTCAGCTCTCTCTGCCCCCTCCTCACCTCCCACTGCAAGGGCACAGAGGTCTGCAAGCAGGTTCTGACTTCCTTCCTGCTTGTCATGGGTTGTGGCGAGCGGCTGCCGGGCCCGCATGCACGTCTCAGCAGTCAGAAGACAGGAAGGATGATGTTCTGGGCTCGCGAAGATGGTTTGGTGCAGGGGGGAGAGGGGCTTTTGAAGCAACAGGTCTGAAGAAGGAGCAGGGCAGGGGCCAGGGCGCTGGGGCGAGCGGGAAGAGAACTCCAGGGGTGGTTGTCAGGGAGTTTGAAGTGCCGGGAGGACGGGGCATGCCCGCGGCCTGGGTGCCCCCTCCCTGGAAGGTGGTACATCTTGGGTTTCTCGTGGGAGAGAGGGACGTGCTTTGCAGTTGGTGGGGAAACAGAAGAGGAACCGCCTTCTTGGAGAACCTGGTGACAGGTGGAGGCCGAGCCTGGAGCAGACTGAGTGGGTTGGAGACACAGCCTTCTCTGCTGAGTTTCTAGTTCCCCAAAGAAGGTGGTCACCCCTCCCCAGACTTGTCAGGAAGGAAACCGTGACTCTCGTTGTGCCCGTTACTTCTGTTACTTTTGCCTTTGTCCCTTGGAAGGCAGATTGCCCCACCAGACCCACCACTTCCTGAGAAAAATCACACAGGCTGGGTGCCTTACTGTTAAGTCCTGGGTGCGGGGCCCAGGCACGTCCCCTGTGTGAAGATGTTAGGGGGGCTGTCAAGGAGTGTGGTTTGAAATGGCTGAAATGACCATCAGCAGCTGCCTGGAAAGGTGAGGATGTCACACAAGGGCCACGTGGAAGCCCGAGGGGCTGTGCACCTGTGCAAGGGGAAAGGAGGTGCTGGGTAGGCGAGCAGCTGTGGTCCAGTGGTTTTGCTTCACGATGGAGATGGAATGGCTCGGGGGGTCATGTGAGTGTCTGGGTCTATTTTTGTACCTGCCAACAGCCCCACTTCCTTCTTCTCAGCCTTGTGTGCTGCCTCCCTGAAGCAGTGCACAGCCCTGGCCACCCGCCAGTGCTGCTGGCCCCACAGTGCCCCTGAGGTCAGCCACGCAGTGTCTGCATACACCTGGGGCTCCTTACAAAAGGCCCCCGAGTGTGCAGCCAGGCTTCCCGGCCTCGAGAGCTGGTCCTCTCTCTTTCCCTTCCGGAGTTATGTTTCTTCATTGCCTCCTGTGTGCCCTTTGTCCTGTCTTTGTGCTCTTGGTTCCTCCCCTCAGAATTGGAGAGAATCACTTGTGCTAACATGGAGGTGAATTCTGTAGCTTTTTTTTTTTTTTTTTTTAAGTGTAAAGTGAGAGAGCGAGCGAGAGAGAGCAGAGGAGGCACAGAGAGAGAGGGAGAGAGAGAATCCCAAGCAGACTCCGCACTGTCTGCAAGGAGCCTGATGCAGGCCTTGAACTCGCAAACCGTCAGATTGTGACCCGGGCCAAAATCAAGAGTCAGGTGCTTATCCGACGGAGTCACCCAGGTGCCCCTTCTGTAGTTTATGTTTCTAGACTCTGTACTTTAAAGAGGAAACATAGGTGTTTGTTTTAATACATTTTTCCAAAAGAGTTTATTTTGAGAGAGAGAGGACAGAGAGAGAGAGAGAGAGAGAGAGAATGAATCCCAAGCAGGCTCTGCGCATGTCAGCGTGGAGTCCGACACGGGGCTCGAACTCACGAACTGTGAGGTCACGACCTGAGCCCAAACCAAGATCTGGATGCTTCACTGCCTGAATCACCCAGGCACTCCACGAAGAAACATAGTTGTAAGCCAAGAGCTGAATATTCAGTGACTGCCGACAGGGTGGGGAAGGTGGGGATACGTGAGGAGGCTCCTGAAATCACATCGCCCAGGAAGCACTTGGTAGGTCAGGTCAGCTCTTCTGGCAGATCTGTGGGGCTGGCCTCGGGCAGACTTGACAGCCAGGCAGGCTGGGGACCAAAGGCAGAGTAGGATGTGCTGTACTTCCTGTCACGTGCACACGCAGCACGGTTATGTAACCACGTGAAGCCACATGTGCCCGAGTGCTGGCTGGAACCCACGGGTGTGTGTGGGGCTGGGGATTCAGCGAGGTTGGATCAGGGAAGTAAAGGCCTCACGGGGTGCTTGGGGTTGGAAATGGAGCTTCAAGGACAGGCATGATTCCAGTAGCTACGTGGACCTGGCAGGAGTCGAAGAGGGGGAACAGGCCACGGGCCGAGACTTCAAGGGGCCGGCGTATGTGGTTCCTGTGCAGGCGGTGGGGAGATTCACTTCTCAGGGGTGGAGCGTTTGCACCGCGGTGCTTTCGGGTATTGGGCAGGTGCTCATCTGAAGATGGTCGTGTTGGCTTTTGGCCTTGAGGACAGTAGGGAGCCACAGCAGGGTCTGAGTAAGGGGGCTTGCTGTAAATAGTGTCTTATAGGGAAATGTGTGTCCTGGCAATATGCGGGATGCATTAGAAGGGGAAAGATTAGAGAGGGGCCGGGAAGGGAACCGTCGTGGTAATACAGGCATGAAGTTGCCCAGTTGCTCAGCCAGACCTCGAATCACCCGCTGAGCGTTTCGCACCCTGCCAAGCCCTAGAAGGCACGAGAAGGACCAAAACCCAGTGCCCAGCACCGGTTTGCTAGTGGGCTCCACCAGTAGGAAGTGGGCCACGCTTGGCAGCACCGGGGATAAAAAAAAAAGGAGAGCGGAGAGTGTAAAAAGGAAAACGTGGCCGGCTGGGTGGCTGATTGGGAGTGGGGGCCGAGGGAAGGCAGCGGAGTGCCACCCGTAATGGTGAGAACTCGGGCCGGGGGACGGGGTCGCACGCACAGAGCTGGGGACGTGGCCGGAAGGTGTGGGAGGGCTCGGTTTTGGACCCGGCGAAATACCTCGGCGCGTTAGAGGGGAGATGCCGAGGAGGGCAGCAGTCAGGGTGAGGCCGTAGATTAAAGGTCACCACACGCCTGATCGTGCCAGAGGAGGGGAGTCGAGGATGGGGTGGTCAGGTGTGGGGCGTGCAGGCGTGGCATGATTCAGCGTTGCCACGGGGCAGGGGAAGGGAGCTGCCCGCAAAAGCTAGAGGAGCGGAGTAAGAGAGGAGGCGCAGGAATGAGCCCCGGGGAACAGTGTGCGACCTCGGCATGAAATTCAGGAAATGCTGCCTCTGTTGGAGCAGGAGAGGGAAGGCTTGGTGGATGGACTGTTCAGGGACGGGCTCTGAACCAGCCAGACACCGATGTAGATGCTGCCTCCTGGGTCACCTTGGCCAGTGAACTTCTCTGTGCTTCAGTGTCCTCGTCAGTAAAGGAGATGACACGAATAGCTAAAGCCCTGACTTGCCGTGAGTACCAGAAGGATGGAATTTGGTAAGGCAGGCACACGTTTGCAACTCAGTGCCTGGCGCACGCTGAGCTCTCTTGACACCTTTTGTTGGATTGTTTGTTTAGAGTAAACCCCGTGCCCCACGTGGGGCTCGAACTCACGGCCCTGAGATCAAGAGTTGCGTGCTCCACCACCTGCACCAGCCAGGCATCCCTGTTCTTGCCGCATTTAGCTGTTATCAGGAACGATAGTAAGCTAATTTTTATTTTTTTTAATTTTTTTTTCAACGTTTATTTATTTTTGGGACAGAGAGAGACAGAGCATGAACGGGGGAGGGGCAGAGAGAGAGGGAGACACAGAATCGGAAACAGGCTCCAGGCTCGGAGCCATCAGCCCAGAGCCCGACGCGGGGCTCGAACTCGCGGACCGCGAGATCGTGACCTGAGCTGAAGTCAGACGCTCAACCGACTGCGCCACCCAGGCGCCCCAAGCTAATTTTTAGATAATGATCTAATAAGCTTAGATAATAAGGTAATTTTAGATAATAATCTAAATTTTTAGATTTTTTAAATGTGACACCTGTTGAAGCCATGGAGTAGATTTCTAGAGGAGTCTTTTTATTTATTTTTATATTATATTTTAGTTTTTGAAAGTTTATGTTTGAGAGAGACAGAGCTAGCATGAACAGGGGAGGGGCAGAAAGAGAGAGAGAGAGAGAGGGAGAATCCCAAGCAGGCTCAGTGCTGTCAGCACAGAGCCTGATGCAGGACTCCAACTCGCGAAACCACGAGATCATGACCTGAGCCAAAACCAGGAGTCGGATGCTTAACCAACCAAGCCACCCAGGTGCCCCAGAAATCTTTTTAAACCGAGAACACTCCCTACCTTAGGAACCAAGATGGTTTCGGAGCAGGAAGATGGGCTCTGTTACTTCTAGGGAACACCTTCGTGCCAGAAATCATGATGGTCCTCTTAGGATCATGACTGTTGTTACAACATTGCATTTGCTTATGGTAGTTTTTGGTTTCAAAACGTTTACTAGCCTCTCTGGTTAGATTGAATTAGGCTCCTGCAGACTTTGGAGTTTTGCATTAGATGCTGTGGAGGAAACAGAAAAACACATAGAGCGTGTTCTTGGGAATTGGGGAGGGAAAAGCCAAAGGGAAAGGAGCAGAAGCAGCGTGCAAGCGAATGCAGAGCATTAGGACGTGCCTGAGCTGTTAGCACCAAAAGGATTCTGAACAGAAGATTGATCTGGGTCAGATGCAGCCAATTAGGGGGCGTGTGCTTGAACGGATTCCTTTGGGTTGTTGATTTCGGGGACTGGCTGGCGCCCGAGGAGCTGGGTCCCTCTTGCTCCGGTTCACGGTGACCCTCTGAGCCGCCCTTGCCCTTGTGGGAGCAGGGAGGCTTTCCTTCAGATCTCTCCTGTGCGTTCAAGGCCTGCCACCGTCTGTGCTTCATGATCCGTTGCCTCAGGCCCTCAAGTCCAGGCTGGACTTTTTTTTCCGCCCGCCCTTGTTGCCAAGCGCAAACTGCCTCAGACTCGGGATGTTCTTTCCCTGTGGACGTCTTGCCCGCCTTTTGCAAGGGCCGGCTCTTCCCTGGAGTCCTTTCTGGTCTCCCAAACTGGAACTAATCTGTGCTCTGTGCTCCTCGTAGGACTCTGTCCATGGTGTCTCACTGAGTCGCATTTTCCCTCGAGTTATAGTTATCCACGGTCGTGTCTTTCTTTCTGCCACTTCGGACCCTAAGGATTCTGTGTTTTCACCGTGGCATCGTACCATCTGGTCCTTGGTGAACATTAAACGCACATTTGTCAGGTTGAATTGCCTCCGTCCCTTCCCCTCGAGAACTCTTTATTTATTTATTTATTTTGAGAGAGAGAGAGGAGTGTGAGTGCGTGCAAGTGGGGAAGGGGCAGAGAGAGAAAGAGAGAGAGAGAATCCCAAGCAGGCTCCGCACCGCCAGTGCAGAGCCCGATGCGGGGCTCGAACTCATGAACCGTGAGATGGCGACCTGAGCCGAAGTCGGACCCTCGACCGGCTGAGCCGCCCAGGCGCCCCTCCCCTCGAGGACTCTTTGGGTTGGCCGTCACTCTACAGTCTGGCTTGTGCAGGGGCCAAGTGGGGTGCCGCCCCTGCTCCCCCAGGCTGTTTCCTGCCGTGCCCCACAGTGAGTCTGCCGTCCCCACTGGCTGCACGGTCCTCCGAGCTGCCCTGTCACCTGGCCTCGTGTCAAGGAGAAGCTCATCTTCCTAGATGGGTGTGACTTTAGGGATTTTCCTGGGAAGACATGCCCCATAGCTGCTCAGAGGACGGAGGGGTAGTGGAAACAGTCCTGTCTGTGTGCAGCAGGTCTGAGGAGCAGGACTTCTGTGTCCCCGCTGCCGGTAGCCACCCTCCGATTGTGACCGAGTGACCTGCCAGAGAGGGAGAATGGCCAAGTCAGCTGAGAGAAAAGAAAGGAAGGCTTGACTCGCACCGTTACCTGGTTAAAGGAGAGCAGTCTTTGGCTCTGTCCCAGCCCGTGCCGCACCCCTTCCTTCCCTGAGCGTTGCTTGGCAAGCACCGGCATCTCCTGGCCCGGGGATGGCGAGGAAGCCGCACGGAGGCCCCACAGGCCCCCAGCACCGCATGCGCTGTGAGAAGCGGGGCTGTGGGTGGCCCTGGCCAGGTCTGCTCTGAACTTGCCTTTTTTTTTTTTTTTTTTTTTTTTTTTTCTTCTTGCAGTACATCTTTGCAGATGCTTATGCCCAGTACCTCTGGATCACGTTTGACTTCTGCAACACCCTCCAAGGCTTTTCCATCCCATTCCGGGCGGCCGACCTCCTGCTGCATAGCAAGGCCTCCAACCTTCTCCTGGGCTTTGACAGGTCTCACCCCAACAAGCAGGTAAAGGAGCTTCTGGAACATAGTCAGGTGGGGCTTCTCGAGTTTTCTGCTCTGCCCGTGTGGATCGTGTGGCCTCTGAGTGACCTCCCCCGGCCCCTCCCTCCCTCCTCCCCCCAAGCTTAGCCTTTGTAGCTATTATTTCACTTCCCATGGCTAAGGAAAACTAGATCTCCCTGGCACTTTCAGAATGCATCCCGGCCAGGGGGTGACGCCAAGCACTTGGCAGGCCCTGTTAAACATCGTGCCTTTCTTGGTGTAGATGCACCTTTGTGGGTTTTGGGGGTAAATCGAAGCTCTAGAAATTAACCAGAGAGAGCCAGCTAAAGAAGGGTGGAGTCTGAGCTCTGCTGGGACCCCTTAGTGAATTTCTGTTCTACCTTTCCCATCTTCTACTGTAAACACACTGATTTTGTACCATTTAATTGAAATGACCATTAAATTTAAAATTTTTCCTCTTCGTGCGTGTGCGTGCATATGCATATGCAAATATAAATGTGTGTGATTTTTCCTCCTTGAACCTGGATTTGAAGGAAAGCAAGATGGGGAGAGAGCCCCTGTAGGATTTATATCTCAAGGTTGAAACTTGCCAAATCGACAGCATTGGTCTGGTCTAATCCTGTGAAGCCTGTAGACCCTGTGGGTTTGGATTAATGATGACTTTTGAATGGCTTTGCTCAGAGGAACCTTGGAACCTTTCTCTTTCTTTGCTGGTTGTTTAAGGAAAACATGATCTGTTTACACTTAACTTGCCTTAGGGAGTAACCTAAGTAAGGCTGGGTCAGTTTACCAGTATAGGTGGATTATTGTTTTTTTGTGGTCCCCTGCTGCTGCTGCTGCTGCTGCTGCTGCTGCTGCTTTTTCTTCTTCTTTTTTTAAGTTTATTTATTTATTTTGAGAAAGAGAGAGAGAATCCCAAGCAGGTTCTGCTCTGCTGGCACGATCTGTGAGATCGTGACCAGAGCTGAGATCAAGAGTCGGATGCATATCCGATGGAGCCACCCAGGCGCCCCTGCTCCGTAATACATGGTCACTAGGGCCAGAGGGGCTCAGGTTCGGTGTTTGGAAGTTCACGGGCTTTGGCAAAGATCAAGATCGGCAAGTTAATTACTCATGGCCATATCCTTTGTATTCAAGGTGTTTCCCTTTGGTGCTCTTTGCCTCTGTGCCTAGCCAGTGTTCTCTCTGTTCCCCTTTAGTCACCATGACCCCTTATGGTTTTCTTTGTTTGTTTCTATGAATATAACTTGTTGTCAGATTGGCTTACATACAACACCCAGTGCTCATCCTAACAAGTGCCCTCCTCACTGCCCATCACCCACTTTCCCCTCTCCGCCCCCCATTAACCCTCAGTTTGTTCTCTGTATTTAAGAGTCTTGTGGTTTTCCTCCCTCTCTCTCTCTTTGTAACTATTTTTTTCCCTCTTCCCTTCCCCTATGGTCTTCTGTTAAGTTTCTCAAGATCCACATATGAGTGAAAACATATGATATCTGTCCTTCTCTGCCTGACTTATTTCACTCAGCAGAATACCTTCCAGTTCCCTCCATGTTGCTGCAAATGGCAGGATTTCATTCTTTCTCATTGCCAAGTAGTATTCCATTGTATATATAAACCACATCTTCTTTATCCATTCATCACTTGGTGGACATTTAGGCTCTTTCTACAATTTGGCTATTGTTGAGAGCGCTGCGATAAACATTGGGGTACAAGTGCCCCTATGCATCAGCACTCCCGTATCCCTTGGGTAAATTCCTAGCAGTGCTCTTGCTGGGTCATAGGGTAGATCTATTTTTAATTTTTTGAGGAACCTCCACACTGTTTTCCAGAGCGGCTGCACCAGTTTGCATTCCCACCAACAGTGCAAGAGGGTTCCCGTTTCTCCACATCCTCTCCAGCATCTATAGTCTCCTGATTTGTTCATTTTAGCCCTTATGGGTTTTTAAGGACACTGTCTCCTAAGCGGGAAGAATGGAGTGTTATCCTTTTGTTTTTACTCTACCTGAGGGCTAGTCTTGAGTAAACTGTAATTTCTGATGATCTGTAAATGGAAGATAAGCCCCAGTCATTTTTTTCTTGTAGTTCTTGAGGTCTTAGTAACTATGGGGAGGAACTTCCCTCCCTGCCCTTGTTTGTATTTGGAGTAATCGAGCTGGCCCTGGTGATCTCTGTCCCTGTCTTCACAGCCAAAGTGTTATTTAAGGTGGGGTTTGAGGGCCAGGCCATTCAGGTGGTGGGTGCTGCTTGGATCCTGATTCCTTCTTGTCCTTTTGGTCTTTACAGCTGTGGAAGTCGGATGATTTTGGCCAGACCTGGATCCTGATTCAGGAACACGTGAAATCCTTTTCTTGGTAAGTCGTCCATCGAAGGAGTTAGAATTACATAATCACCTTTTTTGAGTTCTGGCTCCTTCGTGGAGGACACACCTACCCTCACCTGAAATGCAAAGCCTGTGATTCAGAAAATGCACGCTCCAGACCTGGGAATTAGAGGTGCCAGTATAATACACCCAGTGTGGGAGGTGGTGGGGGATGAGAAAGGAGGGCTATTTGTGAGAAAAGTGGCAGAGCTTTTGCGTTTTTCAAGCCATCAGGGGACTCAGGGAATCTCCAAGCACTTGCATGGATTAGAATTTCTAAAGACCTTCACTCTTCGAGCATGATAACAGAAGTGTGGATTTTTCTGTATAGAAAATTCATTCACTTGTTCATTCATAACTTTTTTTTTTTTTTTTTTTTGGCGTCTGCTGAATATAAAACATGCTAGATGCTTTAGGGTAGACGTTGAATAATTTATGGCCAGAGTTACTAAGGAGACCGCAGCTTAGGAGGTAAGAAAAGACATTTCATGCGCAGAACACGTTTGGAAAGAAGCACGGAAGTCATGGACGTAGCAGGAGAAGCCAGAGGAGGGACACGGTTCTTTCCAGATGGGAAGGCCACAGCTCCGTAGAAAAGCTTGCTGTCGACTGAGGACGTGTGCGGCAGGCTGGAGGTCGCCGGCGGGCGTGGAGGTGTGCGGGCTGGGATTCCAGGCAGGAACAGAATGGCCCGAGGCAGAGATGAGACGCTGTGGTCTCCGGTGGAGAACACCGAGTCTGACTTGTGGACCGTATGTTGGGTGAAGTTTGGGGGAAGGGATGTGGGTATCCGAATCTGCAGTGCTTGGTAAAGGAACTTGGACTGAATTCTGAAAGCGTCGTGGAGCCATGGTAGGGTTTTGGGAAGGGAGAGTGAAGTCAACGGAGCCGCCCTTCAAGAAGTACAATTGTTTCCAGTCCTACTTGTTCCTGATCCTTCACAGTTGCAGGATGCGGGACGCAGCCTTGAGTACATGGATTTGTCCCCGTGTGGGCGAATGTGCAGAAAAGGTTCCCAGAGAAGGATGTGCTGGGTCAGTGGGTCACTCCACCGGTTCAAAGTTGATTCTTCCCAGATAGATACTTGACCTTCGCTGCCCCAGTCAGCTGCTCCTGTAATCTTCCCCGTTTCACTTTCTGGTTGTACAGGGCAAGAACTTTGAGTCGTCACTGATTTCATGTGTGTTTCACGTGTCACATCCCACCTACCAGGAAATCCTGTCGTCTCTTCCTTCGGTTTATATCCAGGATCTACTATGTGGCTGCTACTTTACTCCAAGCCACCATCGTCACTCATCAGTTGCCCACCTGGTCTCTCTGTTGCCACGCCTGTCCTTCTGCAGTTAATTCTCAGTACATGGCCTGGTTGATCTTCCTAAAAACAGGTCTGATCTTGTTCCTCTCTCTGCGTTGAACCTTTTAATATGCACCAACGTTTCTCTCAGGTTAATACCAAGTACGTTCCTACCACGGGGCCTTTGCACTTACTTTCCTCCCTGCCTAGACAGCTCTTATTCAAGATATACGTATTGCTCACTCCCTTACTTCATTCAAGTCTGTTCACATAACACTTTCTAAATGAGGCCTATCTTAAGGATCCTACTAAAACTGCACCTCCTCTCCTGTCATTGTCTGTACCCTGCTCTGTTCTTTTCTTGCGTAGCATTTACCAAGATTTTTAGGCTTATCATTTGTCTTTCTCTCAATAGAAAAAAAGCTCCACAAGGGCAGAGGCTTTGGTCAATTTTGTGGACAGCTATATCCCCAGTGAATAAAGCATTGAGATTGTGACTTTGGTAGAGATTGCCAGATCTTCTATAGAGAGTACCAAATTTTGCTCTCCTCTCAACCACATAGAATGGTGCCTCTCTCCACAGCCAGTATGTTAGGTAAGACATGCTTACCCTTAGTTTGCGTTTTATTGTGAATGAGCTTGAACATCTTTTAGCCTGGTCAAGAGTCATTTTTATTTCTTTTTTTTATGACGGCGTGTCTGTTCACGCCCTTTGCTCTTTTTCTATTGATCGGTTAGTCTTTTTATTGATTTCCAGGTGCTCTTTACATATGTAAGGTTAGTCTTGTGAAACGACATATCACACATGTATGTTCATTTGTATTTATAATTCTTGGTTTATCATTTCTCTTTTGACCTCTCCATGTAGTGTTAGTTATCACTAAACGCAGAGTGGCACATACTGTTTGTGCTTCTGTTAGCTCTTTATTTGAAGAGGAATGTCTTCGAGTTGGTATTGCTTCCTTGGCGAAGGAGGTCAGTCAAGATGGAAGGAGGGGTCTCCCAGCTGAGTATCTTCAGGCGCCCCTGGACTTCCTTTTCAAAGAGGGCAGCTGTTTGTGGTCCTTTTGTTATTTTCCTTGGGCCGCGGTTGTGGCGTCTCAGTGAACTTGTAACCACAGTCTTATCCAAGTATAACCTCTACCCCAGGAATATCACTAGAGCCTTCTTTTGCCGCCTTTGAGTTTTATTTTTATTTATTTATTTAGGTTTACTTACTTATTTTGAGAGAGAGGGAGAGAGAGAGAGAGCGAGCGAGAGCGAGCAGGGCAGAGAGAGAGGAAGAGAGAAAAAATCCCAAGCAGGCTCCACACTGCCAGCATGGTGCCCGATGTGGGGCTCGAACTCACAAACTGTGAGATCATGACCTGAGCCGAAATTGAGAGTCGGACACTTAACTCACTGAGCCACCCAGGCGCCCCTGCTTTGCTTGAGTTTTAAAGGGACGCATTGCCCTTTGATCTGTTTAGGTAACCGTATATCAAGAGGGCAAACCAGCAGGATGACCAAATAAAGGAACATCACACTTGGGAATTTGTATGTTGTACCTTTTGCCTCCGTGCAGATACGCAGATATCTTAGGGGAAAGGACCGGCTTATCTTATTTTAGATAATTACACGTCTGGTGTCAGGGAATTTCAGGCTATTTGGAGGATTTCCCCCTAGGATTTCCCACAATATGTGAGAGCGTAATCTGACCTCTCTGCGAATAATGGCACATACATTTGTTCAATAACGCGTGGCAGCCTGGGAGCAGCAAGAGTCAGGAAGACCAATGATCTATGTAATCCAGAGCTGGAGACGGGCAAGACAGGACAGTGGGAGGGCTATGGGGGAGGGACTCAGAGGTTCCCGGTAGAGCATCACGAACGGGTCTTCCGTGAGGCCGGGTGAGGCCAGGTGACCGCGCTCACAGATGGGAGCAAGCCTCTGCATTTTCATTCCAGTGAGGGCAAAGAGAACCGGAAGTAGTGGAAGGCAAAGGAGCGGAAGCTTGTAGGTGGCCTGGCTTTCGGAAACGGGAGGTCCAAGGATGGATTGTGAAAGAGAATTGGGAGAAGAGTCCCGGCTCGTTCTATCTCTAGATACCGCCTGCTGCTTTTGTTTAGGAAAGAATAATAGAGGTGAGCTCTGTCTCAAAATAATCTGAGTCAAGGTCCCTTCCTCTCTGCCTTTTTAAAAATATCTAGCAGCTTTGTTTTAATTTGCATATCCTCTAGGGTAGAGGAAGTACTTTAATCAGTACTTCTAATTGTGGAAAAGCAGAGAACATGCCACAGCACCCCCACACATACGCACCCGGAGCAGAGCGTCTGATGATCCCACATTGGGACCAAGGCTGCTGGCTTCTCCAGTGCCCTGCTGAGACTCTGGATTGTGGGGCCAAAGTCAAGTCTTCTGTTTTTTTCTCTTGCTTATCTCCTCCTTCCTCCCTTCCTCCTCCCTGCTTGCTTGCTTGCTTTCTTTCTTTTAACATTTATTTATTTTTGAGACAGAGAGAGACAGAGCATGAACGGGGGAGGGTCAGAGAGAGAGGGAGACACAGAATCTGAAACAGGCTCCAGGCTCTGAGCAGTCAGCACAGAGCCCGACGCGGGGCTCGAACCCACGGACAGTGAGATCGTGACCTGAGCCGAAGTCGGACGCTCAACCGACTGAGCCACCCAGGCACCCCTCTTTCTTTCTTTCTTTCTTGGAGCACATACTCTTGACAGTTCGTCTCTGAAGGAAGTCTATATCAGAGACTTCATTATCCTGAGAGCCATTGTGAATATGGCCCTGTGCAAAGACAGGTACAGAAGCGAGTCCTGCCTTTCCTTGGCCATCACTGCGTCCTCCCTGTGAAGCTCTCGTCCCGGTTCTTCTAGTTATTTCCCCCACATGTTGAATGGTCTGCCTGGCCTGGGGTCTTGGGAGAGTTAGGAAACCTGGGGCAGGTTCATCGTCCTTCCAGCTGTTGTTTGGGGCCTTATTTGGGGCGGGGGGGGGGGGACCCCGGTTCAGAGATTCTTCTCGAGGGAGTTTGATCTAGTCAGCGTTACAGTTTTTAAATAGCCTTTGTACCGTGGTCCACAGGTTGCATGCAGCAAGGTTCGGGTCAGCTGGGAGCCCTGTAGGACAAAAAGAAATCTAAGACGTGGCCTTTACAGCATCTGTACTTTCTCTAGGAGGCTCAGACACGTTATGGTGAACAATAGATTACAGTGAATAAAAGGCACCACTGTAAGAAGCACCACTGTGTCAAGTCACGAGAGTGATTCCAAAATCCACCCACCCAAAGCAGCTTTGTACCTTTGTTTGAAACTCAGATAAAATTCATACGAAAGGCTTGAAATTGAACACTGCGCGGATACGTTGCCTGGGTTGGGAGAAGGGTGGAGAGCTTTGCGGGGGAGGGCTTCCTGGAAGAGGTGCCTTGAACTTGACCTCAGAAGATGAATAGGATTTCGGAGTGCAGATCAGAGTGCATGCAGGGAGCATCCCTGCAGAGGGGTGCTCTGTTGACAGGGCACGGGGAGTGGGGGAGCAATGAGCTCTGTGTTTCTGAAGGACCTCGGCGAGATCAGTACGCGTGGGAAAGAGTTTGTGAAGGACCCTCACGGAACGTGACTTTGCACTGGTTGGATGATTCCCGATTGCATGGACGGGTGACAACAGCACCCGATGGACAGAAACGGAAAGGGCAGGGTCCGTTAGCAAGGCTAGACTCACTGGTTCCTCACGTGGTTTCTTCTAGAGCTGTTCTTCTGAGCACGTACCGTCCTGGGGACACACAGTCTTTCATTCTCTGGGGTTCATAACTTGGGGCCAGAAACCGCCTGACAGCCTCAAGCAGTCCATTGCTTATTGATTCCGAAATAGCCCGCCTTTTACTTTTTCTTGTTTTCATTCTTCTCAAGCATGGCCAAGGCTTGCCTGGAACCAAACCCAGGGCGCCTTAAAGAGAGCAGTGAAAAACTTGACAAAAGAGTATCCTGGGTAGATCCCCACCTTCATGCCCTTCAACTCCCGTTGGCTGTCTGCACAGAAGAACCTCCGTTTCTCCAATGGTTAAACGTGGAGATGATAGCAACTGCCCTTTTTCCTCTAGGGGTGTTGATCCCTATGACAAGCCGAACACCATCTACGTCGAGCGGCACGAGCCCTCTGGCTACTCCACGGTGTTGCGAAGTACAGACTTCTTCCAGTCCCGGGAGAACCAGGAAGTGATCCTGGAGGAAGTGAGAGACTTTCAGCTCCGGGACAAGTACATGTTTGCTACCAAGGTGGTGGTAAGTTGAAGGCACTAAGGAATAAAGTCCCTTTGAGTTTCCTTTCTGAGGTTTGGCATGCTGTGGTCCAGCAGGTGAGTTTACGCAAGCAGGGACTGGATTGGGGCGCCCACGGGAGCTCGACTGAGGGGCACCGGACGTAGATGGAACCTTCCCGTGGGGCTTGGACGGTCCCGGGAGGTTGGAGGAGGTGGAGACGCTTAGACAACCACTCAGGGTGTCTGTGGGGCCTTGGAATTTGTCTCCTGGTAGCAAAGCCTCCTTGTGAAACACGCGCTTCTTTGATGGGGCTCCTGGGTGGCTCAGTCGGTTAAGCATCCGACTTAGGCTCAGGTCATGATCTCGCGGTTCATGACTTCAAGCTCCGCGTCGGGCTCTGTGCTGACAGCTCAGAGCCTGGAGCCTGCTTCGGATTCTGTGTCTCCTACTCTCTGCCCCTTCCACACTCAACGTTCTGTCTGTCTCTCTCTCTCTCTCCCAAAAATAAACAGTTAGATTATTAAAAAAAAAACAAACAAACACAAACCTAAACACATGTTTCTTTGACATCCCAATTAAAAGAACACAGAAAGGAGAGGTGGGGCTCAGTGGTGATTTTCTTTCATCTCGCTGCCTGATTCCTTTCACATTAGGGTGATGTCTTTGGGAATTCTGGACACATGTTAATTTCCATGGCTAATAGAATGTGTAGTCACTGGCTAGTGGGAGTTAATGCTCCAAGAAAAGCAGTGATTAAGCTTCCAGCTGTCAGTAAGTAGCTTAACTTCTCAGCCTTTGGGAAGATCGTCCCCTTGATTTGATGTGTTGGATGGAGCCAGATGCTGGAATGGAGGGCTTGCTCATTTAAAGGCAGAGTTGATTATTTAACAGGGCTTGCTTTGCCTCTGTGTCAAATTGTAGGTTGCAACCTCACTGCCCTTGTGTAAAGGAAGAACCTGCCCTGCCCCAGAGCAGGCTGGGCTGCTCTTTCTGGAGTGCTATAAGCTTATTTTCTCAATGGCGGCCATTCCCTCCTTGACCTCAGGCTCTGAACATGGCCTCTGGCAGGCGATTTCCTTTCCATCACACTTGACCTTAGGGACTAAGATCAGGTGTAATATTTTCCTCCAGGTTCTCACTTACTTGTATGATCGGTAGCTGGCCAGGCAGAAGCAGGCCACCCCACCTTGGGAGGACTTCGGGGTGGAGAGAGGACTTCCCCCGCAAGGAAAGCAGAGAGTAAAGGTTGAGGTGAGAAGATGTGGGGGGCTAGAGGCAAGAAAGAGTCCGCATTACCTACTTTGCAAAATTTATTTTTATGTTTTTAAACACTTACTCATTTTTTTGAGAGACAGAGACAGTGCAAGCAGGGGAGGGACAGAGAGAGAGGGAGACACAGAATCCAAGGCAGGCTCCAGGCTCTGAGCTGTCAGCCCAGAGCCCGACGCGGGGCTCGAACTCACAGAGTGTGAGATCATGACCTGAGCCAAAGTCGGATGCTTAACTGACTGAGCCACCCAGGCGCCCCTGCAAAACCGCTAAAATTATGGCAGTTTTTCTTCTGTCAAGCTGTTTGCATTGGGTCACTTGTTGGTCCTTCCTTTCCTGCCTTGTCTGTCACTTTCTCTCACACACGCACAGTGGCCATTAGGCAGGCACCCTTGGATTGTCCTGGGCAGAGGTGTGGTGAGGGGAGCTCAGGGTGAGAAACCAGGCCTGAGAACTGATTCCTTGTGACATGTTCTTGGCCCTCCTGAGGTCCCGGATTGTTCCCAGTCTTTCAGGGCTCCTGGATCTTTCCTGTGTGAGTTCCTTGGGCCTGAATTTATTTATATGATTTTAATTTCCTTCTATTGACCGAGTTGGGGCTGAGGTGGAGCGCTATTTTACGTCCCTCTCACCCCTATTATTTCTGGGTCTCACACCCAAGAGCTGAAGTTATATCCCAGCTGGAACTTTCTGTGCCCTCCACGCGGACCTAACAACTATGTCTGTTCTCTCTCGACACAGCTGCTTTGCAGACTGCTGGCAGCAAGTTTATTGTTAGTCCTGGCCAGTGGTCAGATGAGAGGCCGTGTCTGTTTTGTTCATCACTGATGTAGTACCCAGCATGCTGCTCGGTGCTTGATCCAGAGCAAGCGTACAATAGTTGAATGAATGCCATCTTTGACTGTCTAGTTTAGAAAGCATAGGCCAGTAGATTATTGTTGGTGGGGTAGGGGGTGTTAAATGATCGGTGTTTTCATTGTCAACTCTCAGCTGTCTGCATGGCTTGATGGTGAGCCACCAGGTTCCAAGGTCAGTGGTGTTAGCTCGAGGCTCTAGGTCAGAGGCAGATGAGGTCGGCCACCCCATGGAAGCGTTTCTCAAATGGCGGTCTTAGGAGCACGCACAGCACCGTCACACAGGGGCACGTATTCCAAATGCAGATGGCAGGACCCAAATGCATTATTTTCTGAGCATTCCTAGGCCGCCGAAGAATCTCCAACATTCGAGAAGCTCTTCCCTGAGGCCTTCTGTCTGCAGATGCTTTCGCTAATAGTCCATTCTGTTGTCCAAGGAACATTGTAGATTGGATGGGTTGATGAGGGAAGAAACACAACTGGCAGTGGATGATAAAATGAGTGTTTTCTTCCTTTGAATTCCTTCCTTCTTATTACATGAGACTGTTGAGCCATGAGGATAAGCAACATTGGACTTGGTTGGATAACCCTATCAGTGGGAGTGTTGAGGTCTGCAAGTATAACTTCTTATCTGGGGTGTACTTAGCACTCGGGCTGCCTGGGTGTGGGGAATTCTGAGTGACCTTAATATTAAATTGATTCAAGTCAAATCACGGAGCTAATTGGAAAACCACAGAAAATTGGTCTTGGATGATTAAGTCTCTTGCTTTTCTCCAGTACCATGAATGATTACAATTCTCTGCCAGTTAGCTTTTTAGAACACGTGGGGACAGCCATCTGGATTCTGGACTGAAGCTGGTATCTGACTCTTCAGCATCCCCTGGTGCCCTGTTGGCCTGGATCTTATGTCATATGTGCTTTTGGTCTGATGGCCTTTGATGTATGTATTTTTATAGTTTACGTATTTATTTTTTCATTTATTTTTGAGAGAGAGACAGAGACAGTGTGAGCAGGGGAGGGGCAGAGAGAGAGGGAGAGAGAGAAAATCCCAAGCAGGCTCTGTGCTGTCAGCGCAGAGCCCGATGTGGGGTTCCAGCTCAGGAAACCGTGAGATCGTGAGCTGAGCTGAAACCAAGAGTCGGACGCTTAACCGACTGAGCCACCCAGGTGCCCCTCCTTTCATATCTTTTTTAACCTAAGTTTAATTTTTATTCCTTGTTTTTTGGCGCAAAGTTCACTTACTTGTCTTCATAGTCCACCTCACAATGATAGGCCGTTAAAGCAGCATCGAGATACTTCTGCAAACCAACTTTGGTTTGTTAACTTGGCAATCTGTAGCTGTTAGGCTCTTGCCGGAAGATATCAACAGTTGCCAGAATGTCGGAGGTGGGTGACAGCTAGCTGCTCCTCTGTAGGTTCACCACCAGCTTACCATGGTCCAAGCCAGGTTCAGACCTTTCTGGCACAAATGTGTATCAGTAAGCAAAGACCCGCTCTGTATGGGCTTGATGGTATTTCCTCTGTTCTTACAGGTGATGCAGACACAATGTTCTAGAGCAGGGATTGGCAAACTATGGCCCTTCCCTTGTTTTTGTCAATGAAGTTTTATTGAAACAGCTATTTCATTTGCCCCCATGTTGTCTGTCACTGCTTTCATGTTACAGTGGCAGAACTTAATAGTTGCATGGAGGTAGGATGGCATACAAAGTCTAAAATACTTCTTTACAGAAAACCGACCCTTGTTGTGGAGGCAAGATTCTGTTACCCTTTGAGTTGGCATCAGGCAACTGGAATCCTCTAGCTTGATAAGTCATAGGCATTACCCCTAAAAGTTTAGGTTACGGGCCTCCTTAAATTGTTATGTCCTTTTCATGCCAACGTATATATCTTTAGGATATTATCGCCAATTCAAATATCTTGCATGCTGCTGATCTCCCAAGACGGCTCATTTGTACTTTCGCTATTCTGACCAACCAACCACTAATTTCACGATTCAAAACCAGTGTCTAATGCTCATTGTGCTAATTTAAAGTCTCTAAGGATGATAGAGATAATGAGAAAACTTAGGAATTGTCTCAGGATTGTGGGCTTCTCTATGAGAAGTTAGCTGACCATAGTTGCGGCGTGAATTTTAGGATAACTGTCCAAAACCAAGCTATCGACAAATTGTTTTAATCATAACATTACTTCAGTGCACGTAAACATAACGCTAGGTATAAGCACTTAATGCTTATAACTTAAGCGCGGCAGTAAAACCCAAACACATTTACAGATTGTAAATAAAACTATAATACCAAGAAGTTTAAAATTAATTTTTTATAACACCTTTATTGAGATATAATTCTATGCCATAAAATTCCCCCTTTTAAAATGTACAGGTTGTCAGTATATTCACAAGGCTGGGTAATGCTTATTGTTACCTGATTCCAGAACAGTTTCATCACCCTCTTACCCCCATTCTATTCTCCTTGCCTCCCAGCCTCTGGCAGCCACATATCTATTGCCTGCCTTATAGATTTGCCTGTTCTAAACTTTTTTTTTAAGTTTTATTTTATTTCTTTGAGAGAGACAGCGCGAGTGGGGGAGGGTGGAGAACTCCGACCAGGTTCCCTGGAAAGCCTGAAGCTCGAATTCATGAAACCAAGAGTCGGGTGCATAATCGACTGAGCCACTGGGCGCCCCGCCTGTTCTGGACGTTTTGTGTAAAGAGAATCTTATCCTATGTGATCTTTGGTAACTGTTTTCTTTCCTAGTATAATATTGTCAGATTTCATCTGGGTTTATTGAGGATGATCAGAATTCATGTGTT
The DNA here is from genome assembly GCF_018350155.1 of Leopardus geoffroyi. Classification (NCBI taxonomy): domain Eukaryota; kingdom Metazoa; phylum Chordata; class Mammalia; order Carnivora; family Felidae; genus Leopardus; species Leopardus geoffroyi. The sequence continues at coordinate 18,706,820 of NC_059329.1, forward strand.
TTTAGGTTCATTGCCAGTTCAAATCTCTTGTTGAGCCCCTCTGGGGATTTTTTTTTCTTGTGAGTTACTGTACTTTTCCACTCAAGAATTTCCATTTATATAATTTCTATATCTTTATGGATATTCTTTCTTTGGTGAGATAGTGTTCTCATACTTTCCTTTAAGTTTTGTGACATGGTTCCCTTTAATTTTTAAAAAAAAATTTAATATAATTTATTATCAAATTGGTTTCCATACAATGCCCCGTGTGCATCCCAACAGTGCCCTCCTCCATGCCCATCACCCACTTTCCCCTCTCCCCCCCACCCCCATCAACCCTCAGTTTGTTCTCAGTATCCAAGAATCTCTTATGGTTTGCCTCCCTCCCTCTCTGTTTGAAACTATTTTTTCCCCTCCCCCTCCCCCATGGCCCTCTGTTAAGTTTCTCAAGATCCACATATGAGTGAAGACATGTGGTATCTGTTTTTCTCTGAATGACTTATTTCACTTAGCATAATACCCTTCAGTTCCATCCACCTTGTTGCAAATGGCACGATTTCATTCTTATTGCCAAGTAGTATTCCATGGTATATATTAACCACATCTTCTTTATCCATTTGCCCGTTGATGGACATTTAGGCTCTTTCCATCATTTGGCTCTTTTTTTTTTTTTTTTTTTTTCAATGTTTATTTATTTTTGGGACAGAGAGAGACAGAGCATGAACGGGGGAGGGGCAGAGAGAGAGGGAGACACAGAATCAGAAGCAGGCTCCAGGCTCTGAGCCATCAGCCCAGAGCCCGACGCGGGGCTCGAACTCACGGACCGCGAGATCGTGACCTGGCTGAAGTCGGACGCTTAACCGACTGCGCCACCCAGGCGCCCCATCCATCATTTGGCTCTTGTTGAGAGTGCTGCTATAAACATTGGGGTACAAGTGCCCCTATGCGTCAGCACTCCTGTATCCCTTGGGTAAATTCCTAGCAGTGAAAAAAAATTTTTTTTAAGTTTATGTATTTTTGAGAGAAAGGCAGAGCAAGCAGGGGAGGGGCAGAGAGAGAGGGTGAGAGAGAATCCCAAGCAGGCTTCACATTGTCAGCATGGAGCCCAATGCAGGACTTGAGCTCATGAACCTGTGCCGAAACCTGTGTCAGATGCTGAACTGAGCCACCCACGTGCCCCTCCTTTCATTTTTTTGAATTTATTTATAATAAGGATTTAAATTTTTGTCTCTAAATCTGGCCTTCCTCAGGAATGGTTTTCAGTGACTGTTTTGTGTGTGTGTGTGTGTGTGTGTGTGTGTGTATGGGCCATACTTTGCTATTTGCTTGTCTTGTCATTTTTTTGGTTGAAAGTAAGACATTTTAGATGATATAATGTGGCAGCCCCTCAAAGCAGGATTGTTTTGTTGTTGCCTTTTGCTATTGTTATTGTTGCCTATCTTTGTTTTGTTTGTGAGTTCCCTGCATTCATTTTGTAGTGTTGGTATTTTTCATTGTGGAGGTCTGTGAAATGTTTGATAATTAGGCTTAGCGATCTGCTAATGATTGAATAGAGATTTTTTTTAATGTTTATTTATTTTTGAGAGAGAGATAACGAGCAGGGGAGGGGCAGAGAGAGAGAGAGAGAGAGAGGGAGAGAGAGAATTCCAAGCAGGCTCAGCACTGTCAGTGCAGAGCCCGACGCAGGGCTCGGACTCACCAACTGTGAAATCGTTACCTGAGCCGAAATCAAGAGTCGGACACATAACCAGCTGAGCCACTCAGGCGCCGCTAGAGATTTTCTTAAATTCTTTGGACTTTCTGGTGGCTTTTGCCAAGGGCCTCTGAGCGTGGGTTGGGGGCCTGCTTTCAGTGGCATCTACAACTCTGCCTTAGCCTTTGGTTCCTGTTCCTGTAGAGCCCAAGGTTACTAGCCAGCCGCGAGAGATCAGGCCCTTTTCGCTTCAACCCTCATCATACTCACAGCTCGCAGATGCGTGTGTGTGAACTCGTAGATGCCCCGGGATATTTCACACCTTATCAGAGCCTCTTACAGGCATCTGCTTCCCCCGTTTTTCCTTCCACGCTTTTTAGTTAGCCTTTCGGTAGCTCCGAGTGGTCATGCTTCTCCAGCAGCTGTGATGTGAAACCTTTGCCAGTTGTCACTGTTTTCCGTAAATGACCTGGCTGTAGGTGTGTTTGTGCAGCGAGCGGAGTCAGGTGATATGAACAGAAGGCCTGGGGATGCAGTTTTGAAGCAAGCCATGGGAGCGCTCTGTGCGTCTGTGCTCTCCGGGGACCGCTAGGCTGCTGGTTTTCACAGTTAGGTTTCCACGGCTACCACAGAGAGAGAAGGGGGCGGGACTGAGGCCACGAAGTCGTCTCTATCGCTGTGCTTCAGTCACGCTTCTTGAGTAAGCGCCCCTTGTGTTTTGGTGAGCCTTTATTTAATTTTTAGAACTCTGAGAAAGTTGACGTGGAGAGTTTTCTGTCAGCGTTCCTGCTGCCTTTCGGACACGAGTGGAGTTTGAGAGTTCTTCCTCTGACATGCCGGACGTGCTTCTGGTGAATATTAGCTTCGTGAAACTTGTTGTAATTGTGGGCGTGTTCAAACGTGCACGAAAGAACAGTTTATACCGATAGGATCTCCTCCGCAGGTGCCGTCACTCGGCCTTAGGATTATTTATATTTTTGCGATGTTTGCTTTATTACATTTGCTAATCTCTTTTCGTGGGTGTCTTGGAATATTTTAAAGCAAATCTTTTTTTTTTTAATTTTTTTTTTTCAATGTTTATTTATTTTTGGGACAGAGAGAGACAGAGCATGAACGGGGGAGGGGCAGAGAGAGAGGGAGACACAGAATCGGAAACAGGCTCCAGGCTCTGAGCCATCAGCCCAGAGCCCGACGCGGGGCTCGAACTCACGGACCGCGAGATCGTGACCTGGCTGAAGTCGGACGCTTAACCGACTGCGCCACCCAGGCGCCCCAAGCAAATCTTAAATATATGTATAAAATATATATAAACTCTTATCTGTAAATATTTCAGGATAAACAACATTAACGTGGACGATGATGTTTCCCTGAAACTTTGTTACTGCTCCGAAGGAGAAGGTGGCCGTAAATGCTGTAGCCCGAGAGCTTCTGAATTGGTGTCCCCCGTGTGCCTTGGGGTCCCTCATTCTCTGGCCACTTTTCTCTGTGAAACTTTGAATTGAATAGCTCACTGTGACATCCTTTGGGCTTTACTCAGCAAGAATGCATCATTTATTTAGATCTTTCCTTGCTCTTTTCTCCTTGATGTCTCATTTCCTTTTTTTGCTTTTTTTTTTTAATGTTTATTCATTTTTGAGAGAGAGAGAGAGAGAGAGAGAACGAGTAGGGGAGGAGCAGAAAGAGAGGGAGACACAGAATCCAAAGCAGGCTCCAGGCTCTGAGCTGTCAGCACAGAGCCCGATGCGGGGCTCGAACCCACAAACCACGAGATCATGACCTGAGCCAACGTCGGACGCTTAACCGACTGAGCTGCCGAGGCACCCCTCCTTTTTTTGCTCTTGACCTAATCTCAAACATGAATGCAAGTGCGCCCTCTGAAATTCAGATTAGTCAGATACACATTTATTTTTCCTTGTCAGAATGAAAACACTAAGTGAAAAAAAATCATCGTAAATTCTCAGACCCTATAATATTGGCAATAAATTGAAACATTCAAGTAACCCCGGATGCTGGTGAAAGTGTTTGTGTTGCGAGATGCATTAACTGTGGGCTTTTCAGGAAGGCTATTTCTTCTGTCAAAAATGAAAATTTTGACCTAGGAGCTTTAAGAATGGCATCCTACATATATTCTTATGTAGTTCTGAAAAAGGGAATATATACAAGCATAGTCACCGAAAAGTACTTCTGGAGATAACACCAGTGCCCGTGAGCTGTTAAATGGAAGATGTCTAAGAGCCTCTGTTAACGAAAAAAAGTTGAATTGCGTAACAGTATTTCTATCACAATCTCCTCTGTATATAGAAAATAAAATTGCATGTATCCAGTTTGCACTGTGTTTGGATACTGGTAACAGACTAGAAATGAAAGTGGCTTAATGAAGACAGAGGCTTCTTTTTCTCGCATCCGTGCTGCCTCGAGGTTGGCAATCTAGGGCTGGTATGTCGGTGCCCTGCTGTCCTGGGGGACCCAGCCCTCTCTCTTCCTTTTCCACCAACCTGCCTAATGATTTCCATTCTCAAGGTTCCCTCTTGGTCCGAGACATCTGTAGTAGCCTTTAAGTCTTTATGGGAGTTCGGAAGAGTGAGGACAGGTAGAAAGGCCAAAATAAGACCCCTTCCAGCTGATTCCATCCCTTTAAGCAGACTTCCGAGAAACCCAATACCACATTTCTGTTTATACCCATCGATTAGGACACAGTCACATGGCCACATGAGATTACACAAAAGGCAGAGAACCCTAGTGGTTTATTTGGGGTGGCAGTCAAGGTCCTGGTGCGAAGGAGAAAGGAATCATGGGTGTTGGGTAAATGTAGCCGGGTCTGTCACTATATAAATATGCTTTCAGGCATGATGGCACAGAATACTTCTGTAAGCACCCATGAGAGCCCGTTACCACTGGGTACCCTGGGGAGCAGAGTAGGAGGAGAGAGTGAGGGGAGGGAGAGCGTCTGCATTTTACCTTATATCCGGCTGTACTGTTGGATATTTCTTTCTCAGGAGCACGTTTTACCTCTACAATTGTGGTAAAGAGAAACTCAACAACCACAGAAACCCATGGTTCACTAAGGGAAGTATTAGATCATCTATCTGATAATTCATAGTGTGCCACAGTTTCATTGTTAATGTGTTTCTTGGAGGGAGGAAAGTATTACGGTAGTTCCTTAAGAGGACCTGAGGAGCAAGCCTGAATGTCCAGGGTTAGGAATCATTATGGTCCCAGAAGGAAGTGGGACAGATTTGTTTTGAGGTTTCTTGTGACCTTTGTATTCTGTGACTTACTGCATTTATGGAGTAAGACTGGGCTTGGTATGAGTTCTCAATTCTCCTGCTGACCAACAGTGTGCATTAAGGACACTTACCGGGGGCACTTGGGTGGCTCAGTTGGTTAAGCATCTGACTTGGGCTCAGGTCATGATCTCACAGTTCGTGGGTTTGAGCCCCGCGTCGAGCTCTGTGCTGACGGCTCAGAGCCTGGAGCCTGTTTCAGATTCTGTGTCTCCCTCTCTCTCTGCCCCTCCCCCACTCACTCTCTGTCTCCCTGTCTCTCAAAATTAAATAAACATTAAAAAAAAAAAAAAAGAATGCTTACCTGATGATGGGCCCTGGTGTCACTGAAAAAAGTGGCTCCTTTCTAAGGTATAACCACAGTAGGAAGTAGTAAAACATAAAGCATAAAATAAAAGTGTGTGTTTCACTGACATCTGTGTATTCATGTATATTAATAGGGATTTATATAGGGTAACTTAAATGAATCCTCTGACCTTTATAAATAGCTATAAAATTTTAGTGACTCAAGGAGGGCTTTTGGAATTTATGCCTAATGGTTTTGCTGGGCACTGTTTCCTCGTTCAGGTAATATGTTCTGCGCTTTTAACGATCCTGTCGTTTCCTGTGGCCCCATACGGAGTCCAAGCCATTAACATGGTTTCCAGTGTGCCATTTTGGAAAGGCGGTGTGTTGCGCCTCCGTACCTGGCTTCTGTAAAACAAACTATTTTCAACCATTTGTTCGGTGTGGTTTGAACATATGAGTATATATATGGCTCCGATGAATCAAGAATAACTTCGTGTCCAGCGGCTTGCTTTTCCAGCGGTGTTTATTGGGCATATATTGGCACAGGGGATTCAGTTGTTACAGTTAAGAGTAATTGGTATGTTTCTTACTCTGTAGGAGTTTAAAGTCTGTAATAAACAGTAGCAACATAGCCAAAGGTAAACGAAGCCAAATTAACCCCTTCTGGCTGGGGAATCCCACCGTTCCACTGAGCTCAATCGTCATCTGCGTGATTACGTCCGCACGGAGGGCGCGTCTCCATTTCTGTCCGGATAGATGTGCGACATTTGCTGTCAGTGCTCAGTCCCGTGCTTTGAGAGCTGGGAAAAAAACCCACCTTGAGCCTCTACAGTGGTCCTCCTTTTTTGAATCATTGACTCATTGGAGAACCTGGTAAAAAGCGTGTATCTCCCTGGTAGAATAAATGACAGCATCTACACAAACTATTCGCGTGTGGGTTTACTAGGTTCCTGGACCATTGAATCCCGTCGACAGAAAAATCCTGATGCTGAGCAGCTTCTCATTTTCATAGATGAATAAGCTGAGACCTGGAGAAACTGAGTGAATTCCTGATAGTGATTTCATGCACATTTTCAAGATTCCACAGCTGCACTTTGGTGTCTCTAAAACACAGTGCGTTGGGGCCAATGTCTTGTGGAAATGCCCGGTGCTCTACCCAAGAAAACGCATCCCGGCAAAAACGTTCATCAGTGAGAAGTGGTAAAAGATTGAAAACTAGGAGCAGTGAAGAGTTCCTCAACTCTGTGCAAGTTAAAGCCAGGTGTCACTGAGAAAAAGTTACTTTCTTCTTTTTTCTTTTCTTTTTTTTTTTTAAAGTTTGTTCATTTCTTTTGAGAGAGAGAGTGAGAGAGCTCAAGCAGGTGAGAGGCAGAGAGAAGGAGAGACAGAATCGTAAGCAGGTTCTACGCCATCAGTGCAGAGCCCCATGTGGGGCTTGAATTCATGAACCGTGAGATCGCGGCCCGAGCCGAGGTTAAGAGTCAGACACTTAACCGACTGAGCCGCCCAGGTAGCCTGAAAAGTGGCTCCTTTTTTAAGGTACAACCACAATGGGAAGTAATAACATATAAAGTGTAAAAGGGTGTGTTTCACTGACATCTGTGTATTCATATATATTTATAGGGGTATAAATAGGGTAATCTAAATGAATCCTCTGACCTTTAGAATCTGTAACCTGAAAATAGGGAAAGAACAGGGAATAAGTTAAAAAAATTTTTTTTTAATGTTTAAGAGAGAGAGAGAGAGGGAGAGACAGAGCCTGAGTAGGGGAGGGACAGAGAGAGAGGGAGACACAGAATCTGAAGCAGGTTCCAGGCTCTGAGCTGTCAGCACAGAGCCCGACATGGGGCTCGAACCCACGAACCGTGAGATCATGACCTAAGCTGAAGTCGGACACTTAACTGACTGAGCCCCCCGGGTGCCCCAATGTGTATTTATTTTTAAGAGACAGAGTGCGAGCGGGGGAGGGGCAGAGAGAGAGGGAGACACAGAATTGGAAGCAGGCTCTAGGCTCTCAGCTGTCAGCACAGAGCCCGACGCGGGGCTCGAACCCATGAACTATGAGATCATGACCTGAGCTGAGGTTGGATGCTTAACCAACTGAGCCACCTAGGCGCCCCAGGGAATAGGTTTTATATGCGTGGTGTGTGGCTGACCTCACCCTGTGCTGCACTGGGGAGCTGTCGGGGTTAAGCCTCCACCCCCACTCCCAAACCTAGGTTCAGCCGAGGGACCATCTTCCCTTCCTCCTTATCTGGTGTCAGGGAGTATCTAGTACCTGTCGGAGACCAGTTGTCTGGGATGAAGGTCATGCAGCCTGAGCCGTGGCCTGAAAACAAATGTTGCAAAAGTGTGCATTTGCAGTCACACTGTGTTTTGTGCTTTTGGTAGAAATAGAGGGGTCTGACTTCTCCGTTTTCCTTCTTCACTTATTTTGAGAGGCCAAAACGTGGCACAATTGACATTTCCCCCCTCCTTTTCCTTGGCAGCATCTCCTGGGCAGTCCGCAGCCGTCTTCTGTCCAGCTCTGGGTCTCCTTTGGCCGGAAGCCCATGCGAGCAGCCCAGTTTGTCACAAGACATCCTATTAATGTGAGTGGGGTCTGCTTGGGGGTGGAAAGAAGTGTATCGTCCCCGTGTAGGGTTCGGGGGAAGGGTGTTGGAGGAATGTCCTTCCGTGTAGGCGTTGGATGGAATCCCCCTGCATTCACTTGCTAGATGGGTCTCTGGAAAGAACCATTATGCTTTGGCCATCTTGGTCTGTTTTCTCCCTCTTCCCTGTTTGAAGCACAACTCAACGGGAGCCTTCATTTGCTTTATGTGGAGAGGGATTGGCAGGGAGGTTTGGGACCGGAGTCCGTGGGCTCAGTGTGCCAGTACTAAAGGATTGGGGAGCTAGTGACCACAGTTATTGATGAGGCACCTGCTGTGTTGCTTACAGATGGCCGGGTTCCAAAACAGGATAAGATTTGGGTCCCACCCTTTTAGAAACACACAGGTTGGACATGCGGAGAATCGAGCCGAGGAAGAAATCATATGTAGTCAAACGCTTGACTCCCGCATGTGTGTGTTAGCACGTAGAGATCAATAGGGATGATCAGCGTCGGCTGGGGTCATCAGAGAGGTGACCACAGGCAGGAGGTGGCGTTTAAAAAAAAATTTTTTTTTTTTTTTACGTTTATTCATTTTTGAGAGAGAGAGAGAGAGAGAGACAGAACATGAGCGGGGGAGGGGCAGAAAGAGAGGGAGACAGAATCTGAAGCAGGCTCCAGGCTCTGAGCCATCAGCCCAGAGCCCGACGCGGGGCTCGAACTCACGGACCGTGAGATCGTGACCTGAGCTGAAGTCGGACGCTCAACCGACTGAGCCACCCAGGCGCCCCTTTTTTAATGTTTATTTATTTCGAGAAAGAGAGAGAGTGCATGCGCCTGAGTGGGGGAGGGGCAGAGAGAAAGAATCTCAAGGAGGCTCCATGCACAGCCCAACGCCAGGCTCAATCCCTGGAGATCATGACCTGAGCCGAAACCAGTCGGACACAACCAACTGAGACGCCCAGGCGCTCCGGGAGGTGGCATTTGAAGGCCTTGCCTCTAGCAGCGGGCGTGGTGGCAGGCTGGTAGCTCAGGTGGAGAACATTCTTAACAATTCTTTGCTTTTTATGGGTTCCGCCTTCCTTTGGTACCTTAGAGACAATGCAAGGAAAGGAAATGCACATTAATGTGTATCGTGCTTTGTACTAATGATAGATCTCCTGGGAAAAAGAGGGAGGAGACATTATTAACTACAAAGAGGTTCTAAGGTCATTTACGGAGTCCGGCGGCCCACTCTTTCATGCCCCATTTGCCCGTAAGGGGCTTACTCCAGCTACAGGGCATCCTCAGCCCCTCGAGAGAGAAAGCTGGCCAAGCCTTCACCAAGCTTTGGAGGCTGTCCATGGGCTCCGGGCCTACACCTGTCCTTGGGACATTTGGAAGTCATTACTTTAGCGTCCATAAGGAAAGCCCACTACGCGGGTGTGTTTTTTGACTTGTGCGTTTTTTGGTTCTTGATTCCAAAGGAATATTACATCGCAGATGCCTCCGAGGACCAGGTATTTGTGTGCGTCAGTCATAGTAACAGCCGCACCAACTTGTACATCTCGGAGGCAGAAGGGCTGAAATTCTCCCTGTCCTTGGAGAACGTGCTGTATTACAGCCCAGGAGGGGCGGGCAGTGACACGCTGGTGAGGTAAGATGATGAGTCCCTCCCCTGCTTTCTTACATCGCTGCAGCCCCCACCATCACGTTGGGTGTTCTTCAACGTTACCTGAGCATTTGGACTCACCTGGTGAGTTTTTGGAAAGCCCGATGCCTGGCTTGTGGTGCTGTTTAACCACTTTGGGGTGTGGCTGGGGTAGGGAGATTAAAACAATTTTTGGGTAATGTTTATTTATTTTGGAGAGACAGAGCACAAGTGGGGGAGGGACAGAGAGAGAGGGAGACACAGAATCTGAAATAGGCTCTGAGCTGTCAGCACAGAATCCGATGCGGGGCTCGAACTCGGGAACAGCGAGATCACGACCTGAGCCAGAGTCAGACACTTAACTGACTGAGCCACCCAGGCGCCCCTGGGGTATGAAGATGTTAAAAAGCCCTCGGGGGGATTTGGATGTGATGCCAAGGCTGAGCATGTGTCAACCCCTCCCTGGGTTCCTGTCCTTCAGTTGTCTGGCTTTGTGGTCTCTGAGTCAGTGGGAAGAAGCACTTGGAAAATGTCAAGCTGTCATGGGTAGGCTGGTGTGGGTAGCCATGGGGCCTGGCCTCCAAGTGACTCAGGTTAATAGACATTTTTTTTTTTTTTTTCTTACTGTAATTGCAAACATTACTCTGTGGGTGTCTATGGAAAGGGACCCGTCTGGTGAAGCTGGCTGGAGGGCAGCAAGGTCTGGCTCTGAGGCCACGGCCACCAGGTCAGAGGGCTTGGGATTGCCGTCCATGGTCTCTCATCAGGCTGGTGATTGATGTAGTCACCACTTCTCTCAACAAGGACACTGCTGCTCTGGGCGAGAGCTTGTTCCAGGCACCGCAGTGAGATCACGTGACCAGTGACAAAAAGCCAAAACAGGGCCCCCGTTCCATGGAGCTTTTGTTCTCACTGGGGGAAGACAGAACATAGGCGGATATGTGATTTGTGGGGTGATGGTGAGTGCTGGGAAGCAAAGTGAAGCAAGTTAAGAGGACGGGATTATGAGCATGTTATTTCGTATAGGCTGGTCATGGAAGGCTGTTCTAGGACAGTGACATTTCAGCAGGTGCCTGAGTTATGTGAGGGAGGGAAGAGGCAGACAGCTGGGGAAGGGCACTGCAGGGAGAGGGAACAGCATGCACAGAGGCTGTGAGGTTGGGCGCCGTTGGTTTATTTTAGGAGCGGTGAGAAGGCCAGACTGGATCCAACAGCTGGAGGAGGAGGGAGAGAACCCAAGATATGGGATCTAAGAGAGCAGGGCTCAGATTGTAGAAGGACTTCGAGAGCATGCAGAGAACTTGCTTTTTCTTCTTTCTAAGCGGAATGTGGAGGGTTTTGACCGGAAGATGGACATGGTCTGATTTAACCCAATTACACTTTTTAAATGTAATTTATTTTATTTTATTTTATTTTATTTATTTTATTTTATTTACCATTTTATTTTGTTTTATTTTATTTTTTTTATTTTTTTATTTTTTTTTTTCAACGTTTATTTATTTTTGGGACAGAGAGAGACAGAGCATGAACGGGGGAGGGGCAGAGAGAGAGGGAGACACAGAATCGGAAACAGGCTCCAGGCTCTGAGCCATCAGCCCAGAGCCCGACGCGGGGCTCGAACTCACGGACCGCGAGATCGTGACCTGGCTGAAGTCGGACGCTTAACCGACTGCGCCACCTAGGCGCCCCTTAAAACCATTTTAAACACTGTGAATTGCATTATATAAAGGAGAGCACACGAAACAGAAATGGACAGTGTTATCAATAATTTCAGGTGAACACTCCTGTGACTTATCTTTGAAAGAAGCCATCTGGATGCTGCGTGCAGAGTAGACTCTGGAAGGATTCTGGGAAGCAGAATGGGAAGATTCTGGGAAGCAGTGTTAGAGAAATCCAGGCCAAGTGGGGATTGCTGTGGGCCGGGCCCAGGGCAGTAGTGGCGGAGATGAGGGAAATGGGCAAATTCTGATCCTTTGCTGGTAGATTTGCTGCTCGGCTCTGGAGAGTCAGGGGCCCACTGCTGCCCGGGCTGGGCCATTGGCAGAATGATGCCTGGTGCGGAGTCAGGGAGTCAGGGAGGGCTGGGTGAAGGGCAGGTGTTGGGGAAAAAAAAAGCAAGACTTGGGATTTGGACTCACCAGGTTGGATGTGCCTGTTGGATGCCCACGGGGAGAACTTTCTACGTGGTCTCTGATAGTGCTTTTCCACTCGCTGTTTCGGCTCTTTTGGAGGTGTGTCCTATTTTATGCCTTACTTCCCGCCCCCCCCCCCCCCGCCCCCCAGTACAAACTCACGAGTCATTTATTATTCAGTGTGTGTTAATGTGTTCTAAACCATTCCTACCATGATTCAGCCTCAGATTTTTCTGGTTTGGTCAGTGGCAGGCTCTTTGGCCTGGTTCCTGTGTCCTTTTTGTTTTCTTTTTAAAATAATTTATCGAGGTGAAATTCACATAACATTAGCTTACGTATTACCTGTTACATATATATCAGATGTATATATATCTGATATATATATTAACGTTTATTTTTGAGAGATAGTGAGTGGGGGGAGGGGCAGAGAGAGAGGGAGACAGAATCCAAAGCAGGCTCCAGGCTCTGAGCTGTCAGCACAGAGCCCGACGCGGGGCTCGAACTCACGGACCATGAGATCGTGACCTGAGCCGAAGCGGGACGCTCAACCGACTGAGCCACCCAGGCGCCCCTCCTTCCTTTTATTATAATTAAAACTATAAGCCATTATTCCTCAGGCCTTTTATAGATTCTGGTTTTTTTTTGCCCCCTCACCTTTGAGAGCCTCTGGCTGTGGAGCAGGTAAATCACAGCTTGCGGAAGGTTTCCTTATCCTCCACATTCGTCAGGTAATCAGGATAGAGATCTCAGGGCAGAGCTGAAGCCAGAAGCCGAGGAGAGCGGCTCCCCAGGAGGCAGTAAGCTCAGTTATGTGACCATATGTCCCTGTCATATACACGCACGGTCCTTTATTTGGTCACAAAGGTCACTACCGCCCTGCCTGAGCATACGATCCAGTTCGGAAATTGGAAACAGATTTATGTGTACACTCACAGACCAACACAGGCTCAGCCTTCTGGTCGCTCTCCTCAGATTTTTTTTTTTTTTTTTAAAGTTTATTTATTTTTGGGACAGAGAGAGACAGAGCATGAACGGGGGAGGGGCAGAGAGAAAGGGAGACACAGAATCGGAAACAGGCTCCAGGCTCTGAGCCATCCGCCCAGAGCCTGACGTGGGGCTCGAACTCACGGACCGCGAGATCGTGACCTGGCTGAAGTCGGACGCTTAACCGACTGCGCCACCCAGGCGCCCCTCTCCTCAGATTTTTATCTCATGACTGGAGATCTTCAGAGAAGCTCCTTTGAGTCCAGTTTTGTCACCCACTTCTCCATCTCAGCAAGATGAAATGGGCTAAGGGTGAGTGAGCGGATTAGGTGGGCAGGCTGATTAAGAAAAACAGCACAACACAAAGGAAAACAAAACACTGCACTTCCGTGGTATTTGAAATGAGTTGTTCTTTGAACGCAATAGGAAAAGTGCCAAAGAACCGATCCTAACTTGCTTTGAGAACTGGAGAAGGAGTTCCTAACGGGGTGACCCTGGCACTGGGGGGATGGGCAGGGCAGAAATGTCATGGAAAGTGATGTCTGGGTGGAGGACCAGGTGTGGAGAGGAGATGTCAGGCCTGGTGGGGAGCAACTGAGGAGAACGTCAGATGAGGGCGAGGTGGCCTTGGGTTCTGCAGGGAGGGTGGTCGAGTGGCCCTGGTGCGTGGCCGGGGAGCAGGGGCAGTTGCTGTCGTGAGGGCTAACGAGAAGAAATGTAGGAAAATGGATGAACAGAGGGCGCTCGGGGAGAGGTGAGTTGTCGCAGGGCCAAAGGGGAGCCGACAGGACAGTCTGGGGAGCGTGTGAGGCACAGAGGACAGGTTTCTGCTTGGATCCAAGAGCCAAAAATTCCAGGGGAATGACCAGAGGGAACAAGCAGGGCTCTTTTGATGAGAGAAACCCAGACCTCCCGTATGCGTGAAGGAAGCCAGTGGGGCTGACGGTGGCAGCTTCATGATGATGGAATCCAACACCGTATTGCTGAGGCAAACCGAGAGCAGGTAGATGAGAGATCTTGAACCGATTTCCGAAGCAGCAACCAAAACGTAACTCCAGTAGACCTAAGGAAACCACATGTCAGAATATGTGGTCTCAACGCCCGTATCTTACTTAGGATTGTGCTCCGTCTCTCCCCCTGAGGTAGCTTTGTCAGTGCTTTTTAAAAATGTTCTTTTTCAGGGGCGCCTGGTGGCTCAGTCGGTTAAGCGTCCCACTTGGGCTCAGGTCATGATCTCACGACCAGGGAGTTCGAGTCCTGGATGGGGCTCTGTGCTGACCGCTCAGAGTCTGCTTCGGATTCTCTCTCTCTCCCCTCTCTCTCTCTCTCTCTCTCTCTCTCTCTCTCTGCCCCTCCCCCGCTCACACTCTCTCTCTCTCTGTCTCTCAAAAATGAATAAACATTAAAAAAAATTTTTTCAAAAATGTCCTCGTCTGCCTCAGAGCCTGGAGCTTGCTTCTTTCTGTCTGAGGAGGCCAAGCACCCAACCAGCTCAAGATTTATACAGCAGATCATGGAAGAAAGCACTTCTGTGTTTTGTTTTGTTTTGTGTTTAAACAAAGCCCAGTGGCTCAGAACCCTTCTAAATAAAGGGCACACTTCCAGTTTTGAAAGCCACGTGTGAAGTCTGGTTAGCGCTTCTCCGCGATCTGTCGCATTTGAATCCTGTGGTACCATTTCAGTGCAGAACTGCTTTCCAGTGAAATCAATGTCCTAGCATGGCAGTTCAGGCCTGGGAGGGCTTATTCTCTGCATCGCTGTTACCAAGTAGAACCTCAAGTTTCTAGAACCATCCTCGCTCTGCATATGGCCTCCTTGGGTAGGGATTCTGCTCTGCTTTCTGACAGAAACCCTATGGGCTTCTGTCCGATCAGCGTGTTGGATAATTAGTTGAAAGTGTAAGGCTGTGTAATCTGTAACACCGTATTCCTGCAGATTGGGGTAAAGCCCCAGCTCTTCTGTTAGCGTCTGGCAAGACCAGCTTATTGTTTCCCGTTGGCCGAGGCTCACTGAAGGATTTGCGGTGAATTTGTTAGTGAAGAACTGGGTGGGACCCTTTCATCAGCTTTCTGCGTTGTACTCAGCATTCTGAACTCCCTACCGAGGGGATCAGCATCCTGGCCTTCAAGGTTAAAAAACAGTCACATTAAAAAAACAAAAAACAAAAAAACCAACAGATTATTCAACTGTGACAAGGGACGGGGTGCTGTTACGTGCTACAATATGGGCGAATGTTGAAAACATGGGAAAGTAACCATAAAAAAGGCCACATGTTGCACGATTCCGATGATAATGAAACATCCAGAATAGGCAAACCTGGAGAGAGGAAAACTAACTAGTGGCGAGGGCTTGCCAGGACCTGGGATGGGAAGGAGACGGGGGATGCTTGCCAATGGGTATGGGGTTTCTTTCTGAGATGCTGGAAAGGTTCTGGGACCAGATAGTGATGCTGGTACAACATAACGTTGCAAGTGTACTTCATGCCATTGAGTTCTGTCCTTTAAAACGGCTAAGTTTTATGTTATTTACAATAAAAACATACCAAGGAAATGTCAATTCTGGTTCGCAGCTGTTTATTTTCTCTTACGCAGGTATTTTGCAAATGAGCCATTTGCTGACTTCCACCGAGTGGAAGGGTTACAAGGAGTCTACATTGCTACTCTGATTAACGGTTCTATGAATGAGGAGAACATGAGATCGGTCATCACCTTTGACAAAGGGGGCACCTGGGAATTTCTTCAGGCTCCAGCCTTCACAGGATATGGAGAAAAAATCAATTGTGAGGTATCGAAGCTTTCATCTTGTTTGGGCTTTTAATACAAATTTTTATGTGGCGATCTGCCCTTACAGTTCCCAAACTCAGCACCCAGGCACCCAGGGCTGCCGTGGTGAACTCCCAGGGGCACCTGGGATGTTTTTAAGTTTTTAAGGGAAACACAGGACACCTGATATTTGTTCGTCACCCTGTGAAATACTGTTTTGAGTTAGTTCCTAGTTTCAACATTACTTCATGCTGTATTTCTTTGGGAGGCATCGTTCCTTGGTGAAGCTGGATTTTCTAGCAAGTGGGAAAATCAGGGTGGAGCAGGAAATGACATTGGTATGATTCTAAACTTTGAGAGGTTACGTAGTACCTATCAGGGGCACATATCCCGTATTAAGCAAATGTGGTTATTTAAGAATGAAATAGAAATTTTGTTTTCTTTCTCTTTCTCTTTCTGTGTATATGTATATATGTGTGTGTGTATATATATGTGTGTGTGTACATGTATATATACGTATGTATATGTATATATTTTTTTGAGCTGCTACTAAGTTATTAGAACATGTATACTTATTTAAGTTGCTTGGCCTTAACTACTTAAAAAACAAGTGTTGGTATTTCTTCTGGCCTGAGGCTGCTATAAAAAATTCGTGGGGATACTAACTATGTTGTGAACCAGAAAAGTTTTGGAAACTCTGACATTTAAAGTCCCACATTGATGTGGAACTTGAAAAAAAAAATGCTTTCTTGAATAGAATTTAGGATTCTACAATTTTCCCAATCAGTGGCTCCATCTGAAAAGCTGAGAATATGAAAGGTATTAGTTGGTCTCACTAAAGGGTTCCCCCTCCCCTAGGTGGCTCCTTTCATGTCCCTTGGAAGAACAGTGCGTTCTTGGCTTTGACTTCCTTGGCCTTAGGTGACATCCCACACCTCCACTTTCGCCTTGTACAAGGGATCTGGGGTATATAAAGTAGGTGGGCGGAAGGAACTCAGAAAAACTCGAGTGGCAGCAGTTCTCGGAAAAACCGTAAGAGTTAGACAGTCACCTGGTCTTTTGGGTTTTTGAATTTTGTTTGTCCACGATTGTGTCGACTCTACTGTATGCTGTATCTGTGGCCATTGGGAAATTTGTTTTGGAGGCTCTTGCTTTCCCCAGGCTTCTCGGTTACTCTTCCCTATTTGGCAACAGGTTTCGGCTTACCGCATGGAGTCTCACTTGGGGAAGAGGCAGGATAGAAGTAGATAAGAGACAAACATACAGGTGGTTCTTTATTCAGGAGTGTCTTCTAGATTTGGGGAGTGTTTCGTGAGTCTGTGTGGATGGGGGTGGGCTGCTTTTGAGTGTCCGCTGGGGGTCTGAGCCCTAGCTGTATAGAATTAATGGTGTTGTTGAAACTCAGCTTATTCCCCTGACTGATCTGTTTAGTTATGAGTTGTACAACAGTCGGTCGAGCTTTTCGTTTCTGTTTGTGAGTTTCGGTGGTCAAAGAACAGGTTGGTCGGCACATCTTTCTTTGAGACCCAGCCTAACTTGCTCCAGTTTTCATTTGCGAAACTGCGATGCCAGCAAGGTGGACGTTTGTTAGATCCTTTTTTTTATAAAAACCAGCGTATCTTGCAGACCATGTCAACTTTTACCTATTAACGTGAGCGCACCCAAGAGTTACCCCGTCTAGAACACCAGACGTGGCCGAATGACATTCGACCAGCACATTCTGGCCAAGGGAACCAGGCCTGACCACACAGCAAACGGCTTTGTTTGCAGAACTATTAAAATCCGAATGTGAAGGGGTGGAGGCGAGTTTGAGTAACTCGTTTTGCAGTGGACGTTCATCGCAGGGCTGGTTCTTTGGACGAATGCAGACTGCATCACAATTGTTTTCATGTGGATTTTTAGATCTCATGTGTTGTACATCTGGGAGCTTTATGACTTCTGATCCTTGGTGTTTCCTCTGACGGCGTTGCGTAAATCCTATTTGCAATTGATCTCTCCTGACTTAAACGACGAGTGCCCTGAAATCATTTCATTTCTCTTCGGTCCCAAATCACGTGAGAGTTATCTCTGGGCAATCTAGAGGGAGTGATAGCTTTCGATCTATTTGAGTTGACACTGATTTCTAATGGCCATTCTCCGAGAGTCTCCGAAGGAATGTTTTAATTTTATTTTTCTCTTTTCTTCAGCGGGAGGCATTTGTGTGGTTCGGATAATCGCATCCACCTGGGGTGGGAGGGGGGATGGTGTGGGGACAGCTGGGGCGTGAGTTCTGGTTTCCTCTGGGCCAGATTCCCTTTTCGCTGTGTGTGGCTGCAGTGTCCTCACACGGGCCTCCGTGTTTTGGGGGAGCGGGAGGCATCCTGTCACGTGCTGATGGGGTCTGGAACTTGTGTCCCGTAGCTCGCCCAGGGCTGTTCCCTCCACCTGGCCCAGCGGCTCAGCCAGCTGCTCAACCTTCAGCTCCGGAGGATGCCCATCCTGTCCAAGGAGTCCGCTCCCGGGCTCATCATTGCCACTGGTAGGTCTGCTTTGCTGCTTCTCACTGAGGCCCTGAGCTCTTTGGTTACACGCAGCTGAGTACGCGGTGACCACGGACACCTGCAGTGGCAGGTGCCGTTTGTGGTTTTGAGACGTTCTCAGTCGCTAAATACCACTTCGGATTCCTAGCTGGGCAAAGGCGGGTATCTGACCTATTCTTGAAATTGAAAGTCATTATTCCTCTTGCATTTCAGGGTCAGTGGGAAAGAACTTGGCAAGCAAGACGAACGTGTACATCTCCAGCAGTGCCGGAGCCCGATGGCGAGAGGTCAGCTCCACCCTCTCCCCCCCCCCACCCCCCGACCCCAACCCTGCCCCCAGCCTCAGCCCGTGTTCTTGTTTGTCTGAGAACACGATTGGGCCTCAGCATTTCAGGAACACTTGTGGCCTCAGGTGGAGGTCAATGGCACCAAGTATGACTATGAAATAAAGAGGGGAACCCAGAGCCACACATGAGCGCCCGCTGCGCTGACTTGTGTCCACACCTTGTAATGGGGGCTCGCGATTTTGCCGAAAGATAGCCCTTTGAATCAAAAACAGACCTTTTCTTCCCCCTGCCTTGTAAATGTAACTAAATATCCCAAGAGGACAAAGCAATGCCCAGTTTGCAGGGCCTGGCATGGGGCGGGTACTCAGCATAACGTTTGCAGACCCTGTCAGCAAAGGACGGTGTGGTCGTAGTGGTATCTGGTGTGAAGCTGGCTGTTTTATTTATTTTTGTATCTTTTTTTCATTAAAACTTTTTAAAAATGTTTGTTTATTTTTGAGAGAGAGAGAGTGCAAGCGAGGGAGGGGCAGAGAGAGAGAGAGGGAGACACAGAATCCGAAGCAGGTTCCAAGCTCTGGGCTCTCAGCACCGAGCCCGACGCAGGGCTTGAACCCGAGAACTGGGAGAGCGTGACCTGAGCCGAAGTGAGTCGCTCAATCGACTGAGCCACCCAGGTGCCACAGAAGACTGTTTTTACCTTAAGTTCGTAGAGCTACTTTGGGTCCTTAGGCACTGATCATACCAGTTCTGAAAGTAGAACTCGCTTTATAGTCCCAAAATATTCATCCAGCCTTGGACATTAGAGAATTGCCAAACCTGTTTAAAAAAAAAAAAAAAAAACGAAAAACAACGCTTTCAGCAGCCTCCCATGCCAAGGGGTGGCTTTCAGGGGCACTCTCCTGCCCGTGTGGGGAGCCACCAGGAGATCGCAACAGACTACTGGGCAAGAATTTAACTGAGTATGTCCCGCATGATGTCAGGAGGGATGTAGCGTTCTCAGAAGAGCCAGCATCCTCACGGTGCTTCTTATTGGGGAATGTGATATGTACACGTTCATATTTACTTCTTTATTTATTTTTATTGCTTTTTCTTTGAGCGAGAGAGAGAGGGTGCAAGTGATCCAGGGGGAGACTGGGGCAGAGAGAGAGAGAGAGAGAGAGAGAGAGAATCCCAGGAGGGGCAGAGGGAATGAGAGAGAGAGAGAGAGAGAGAGAGAGAGAGAGAGAGAGAGAAAGGCAGGGCTCACCCAAAGTGGGGCTCGTGTTTATCCAATGAGGGGCTTGAGCTCACTTGATGTGGGACTTGAACTCACAAACCATGAGATCATGACCTGAGCCTAAGTCAGATGCTTAATGTCTGAGCCACGCAGGCGCCCTGTACACATTTATATTTAAATATGTACTATGTGAAGCATTAATAATACCCGACGTTTGTTTGGCTTCTGTACAGTTTACAGAGACCTAGCACCTCTCTCCTACGAGGTAGGGCTTACCATCCTTCAGGCTGAGGGATCTGGGACCGAGACGTTGTGTGTGCGCGTAAATAAAGAACCATCCAGGATGGTGGAGAACATAACTCCGTGTTCGGGTGAAAGATGTCGTTCAGGCCCAGGAGTCAAAAAGCGTGAACAGTTTGGAGTGTGGGGGGCATCCTTGCGCCGCCCCCTTGGGAAGGATTAAACAGCTGGCTTTCCTCTTCTGGGGAGCCAGACCTTCCTTTTGAAACGGGGTGTTCTGTCCTCAGCGGATAGGCTCGTGGTTTGTTTTGGACCTTCTGATGTCGGTGTCCTCTGGGATTTGAACATCTGCGAGTGCTCTCCTTCAGGGTAGAAAGCAGTGGCTTGTTCCTTCTCCAGTGAAGCAGTGTCATCCGGCTAATGCTGGGGCCACTCTTGTGCCTCCTGCCAGGCATGCTTCATGCCCACCAAGAGCAGCCATCGCACAAGGGATCTTATTTTTGGAAGGAGGGGAGAGGAGGGTGGAGACTGCGTCTGTGCGAGCAGGCATCTGAGTGCGCTCAGGCGGTGTTCGCATGGGACAGTCTGGGGGTTTGAAGGGCATGGGTGGTGACAGGGGAAGTGTGAGATAGAGATGCGGTGGGTAGAGGTTGCCCAGAAAATTGGTGATTCCCCTCCCGGTACTCATGAGTAGCGTAAATTCCCCGATCCCGAGTTCTTTTCTGTGCCGTCTTTCCTTACCTTTATTTGTTGAGGACAGTAAACTCTGCATAGGAAAGGGTACGGTTTGATCAGAATTGGTCATCATCCCTAAACCGTCGCCGACCCCACCGTTAAGACAACAAGCGTTTCTGTCCCTCCCCAAAGTATCTTTCTTCCCCCTTCGCAGTCAGTCCATCCTTCTCTTGACCTCGTCCCTGCCAGATTATTAGTTAGCGTTTTCTAGAATTTTATATAAATGGATTCATAATATGCCACCCGTCTGCCTGGCTTCTGTCCCTCGTCATGGTGATTTTGAGGTGTATTCATGCAGTTTCATGTATCAGGGGCTCTTTCCCGTTTTGTTGTTGATTAGCGTCCCACCGTAGGGGTATTCTACAATTTGTTTATCCATTCGTCTGTTGATGGGCATTACAGTTTTTGCCGATTATAAATTATAGCGGTTATAACATTTGATTACGTGCTTTTTTTTTTTTTTTTTAGCTACATATTTCTATTTCTTCCGGGCTGATACCTCAGAATGGAATGACCGGACAGCTTAGTGGGTCTTAAGTTTAACTTTTTAAGGAATTACCAAATTGTTTTCCCAAGTGGATGTAGCATTTTACATTTCGACCAACAGTGTGTGCGAGTTCTGAATGCTTCAGGTCCACGCCAACAGTTGGTATGGTCAGTCTTTTTAATTTTAGACAGTGTGATGAGTATGCAGTGATGTCTCATCACGGTTTTTATTTTATTTTATTTTATTTTTTTTTAATTTTTTTTTTTTCAACGTTTATTTATTTTTGGGACAGAGAGAGACAGAGCATGAACGGGGGAGGGGCAGAGAGAGAGGGAGACACAGAATCGGAAACAGGCTCCAGGCTCTGAGCCATCAGCCCAGAGCCTGACGCGGGGCTTGAACTCACGGACCGCGAGATCGTGACCTGGCTGAAGTCGGACGCTTAACCGACTGCGCCACCCAGGCGCCCCTCATCACGGTTTTTAAAAAATGTTTATTTAGTTTTGAGAGAGGGAGAGAGAGAGAGAGAGCGTGAGCAGGGTAGGGGCAGAGAGAGAGGGAGGGCATTCCAAGCAGGCTCCTTGCTTTCAATGCAGAGTCCTCTTTGGGGCTCAAACTGTCAGACTATGTATGGCCTGAGCTGAAATCAAGAGTTGGCCACTTAACCAATGGAACCACCCAGCACCCCTCATGGTGTGTTTAAAAATTTTTTTTAATTTAATTTATTTTCTAAAATTTATTTTGAGAGAGAGAGAGCATAGCAGGTGAGGGGCAGAGAGAGGGGGAGAGACAGAATCCCAAACAGTCTCCATGCTGTCAGCACAGAGTCCGATGCGGGCTTGAACCCATGAACCATGAGATCGTAACCTGAGCCAAAATCAAGAGTCAGGCTCAGTCTGACTGAGCCACCCAGGCATCCCCCTCATCGTGGTCTTAATTGGCCTTTGCTTGGTGACTAATGATGCTGAGCTTCTTCTCATATGCTCATTGGCTATTTAAAAATCATGCTGTGCAGTGTTCACATCTTGTACCTGTTTTACTTTAGTTTGTTTTAATTAAAAAATTTTTTAAAAATGTTTTTGTTATTTTTTAGAGACAGAGAGATCATCACGCGTGAGCTGGGGAGGGCCAGAGGGAGGGAGGCAGAGGATCTGAGGCAGGCTCTTTGCTGACAGCAGAGAGCCCGATGCTGGGCTTGAACTCCATGAACCATGAGATCATGACCCGAGCCAAAGTCAGACGCTTAACCAACTGAGCCACCCACGTGTCCCACTTGCCTTTTTTTTTTCTTTTTTCTTTTTTTTTTTTTTGATGATTATAGTGGACACCATGTATTGTTGGCTGATAGATGTTACTCCTGACTGTCGAGAAAGTTAGATGAGTCTGGGAGGTCCTGGGACCTTTTCTTTGTGAGCCTGGATAAATCTTCTGTGCCCTTTGGAGCTGAGGTTTTCCCCATCTGAAGTTGGGTAGTTGATTTAGAATTATAAAATGACAGCCTGTCAGAGCTGACCAGGGTCCTTATGTGTCAGCATCGATGATGAGACTGAGGCCCCCGCACGGTGGCTGGACCGGGTCTAGGGCCAGTCTCCTGAGCACCCGCCACCCCTCCTTGTCCTACAGAATCTGCATGAGTGGGTGGGTTTATGGGAGAAGATGAAGTGGCAAGACGGAGCAGGGGCAGCACAGGCTGTGGGCTGGGATAGCCCTGGAGCCATTACTTAATTGTCGAACGGAATTCAAGAGTCGGATGCTTAACTGATTGAGCCACCCAGGCGCCCCTCAGAATACTGGTGACACCCAATGTTGGGGGAGTTTCCCCTCACAAGGAGCAATTCTCCAATTCTCTGGACACCAACTGGATGTCCTACACTTGAGTCATGTCCTACACTTGAGTCCTACACTCCAGCTAGCTGGAGTCAGCACAGACCCCACAGGTTAAGGGTTCAGTCTCGTGAGACTGAGCCCCACCCCACTTCACCTCTCATGCTAATTGCAAGGTACAGGTTGTCACTTATTCTTCTGACTGAGCAGCTTATAAATAGGACGTTCCTATGAATCCCCCCCCCCTCCCAGCCCCGCAAGCTTCTTGGGTTCCATAATTTGCTAGAATGGCTGACAGAATTCAAGGAAATATTTACTTACGTCCATCAGTTTATTATGCAGGATATTACAAAGGCTATAGATGAGTAGCTGGATGAAGAGGTACATAGGGCGAGGTCCAGAAGGGTCCTGAGCTAGGAGCTTCTGTCCTCATGGAGGTGAGATGTGCCAGCCTCCCAGCAGGTGGATGTCTCCATCAACCTGGGAGCTCTTCACATCTTTCAGTTAAGGGGATTTTTTAATTTTTATTTTTGTTAAAAAAATTGTTTTTTTTTTAACATTTATTTTTGAGACAGAGAGAGCGAGAGAGAGCGCGCGCACGCGCATGAGCAAGCATGAGCGGGGGAGGGGCAGAGAGAGAGGGAGACACAGAATCTGAAACAGGCCCCAGGCTCCGAGCTGTGAGCACAGAACCCGACGTGGGGCTCCCAACTCATGGACTGCAAGATCGTGACCTGAGTCGGATACTCAACTGACTGAGCCACCCAGGAGCCCCAGGGATGTTTTTTTTTTAATGGTGGCTTCATCATTTAGGCATGATTGATTATGAACTTAGACTCTCCAGCCCTCTGTCCTTTCCCCAGGGGATGGGGTGGGGCTGAAAGTTTCAGGCTTCTAATCGTGTTTAGCTTTTCTGGTAGCCAGCCCTGGTACTGTCCAGGGGTCCACCGAGAGTCACCTTATTAGAACAAAGGACTCTCCTATCATCTAGGAAGTTCTAAGGGATATAGGATATATAAGATACACATCACTCCCATCAGTCAGGAAGTTACAAGGTTTTTAAGAGCTCTGACCAGGAGCTGGGAATGAAGACCAAAGTACGCAATTTTTTTCATTATCGTACCATCACATGTATGATATGGTATTTACATTGTTTGATTCTTGACTATTATACTAATCTCGAATTACTGGGATAAACTCGATTTAATTATGATATATTATCCTGATTAAAAATTTTTTTTAATGTTCATTTATTTTTGAGAGAGGGAGAGACAGAGTGCAAGCTGGGGAGGGGCAGAGAGAGAGAGAGAGTGAGACACAGAATCCGAAGCAGGCTCCAGGCTCCGAGCTACCCGCACAGAGCCTGACGCGGGGGGTCGAACTAACGAATCGTGAGATCATGACCTGAGCCAAAGTCAGACGCTCAACCAACTGAGCCACCCAGGTGCCCCGATATATTATCCTTATTATATAAGGTTAGGTTTGAGTCGCTAATACTTTGTTACAGATTTTTACATTATTCATGAGAGAGATATTGGTCTGCTTTTTTTTTTTTTTTTTTTTTTGTAATGTCCTTTCAAGTTTTGGTGTTAGGGTTGGGCTGGTGTCATAGAACAAGTTGAGCAGTGGTTCCTCTTTTATGTAAAAGTGGTGTTATTTTTTTTCTTGAATAATTAACCAGTGAATGTATTTTCACTTTTTTTCTGTTTTTTTAAATTATTTTTTATTTTTTTAATTTTTTTCAAATTTATTTTTAGTAGCACATTTTTATTCTTGGGAGTCTTCTTGGGAATGTTTTGGTTAGAAATTCAGTTTCTCTGGCAGATAGAGAACTATTCAGATTTTCTACGACTTGTGTCTGTCTTGGTGAGTTTCATCTAAGTTATTGAATTTATTGGGTTAAAATGACTCAAGGTATTTTTTAATTTTTTTTAATGTCTATAGGATCTGTGGTGATAACCTGTTTTCATTCCTGATATTGATAATTTGTGTGTTTTTTTTTTTCTATTTTGCTTTTATTAGTTTAGTTACTGGTTTGTCAATATTATTGATCGTTTTAAAGAACATGCTTTTGGTTTTGTCTCTGTTCTTTCTTTTGTTGACTTCTGCTCTTTAGTATTGTCTTTAACGTTATTTACTTTGGATTTACTTTGCTTTTCTTCTGGTAGTTTTTTTGGTGTAACTTTAGGTCACTGATTTTAGATGTTTTTCCTAATAGAAACATTTAAAGCTGTAAGTTTTCCTCTAAATACTGTGTTAGCTACGGCCACAAATTTTAGAGATGTTATAATTTTGCTGTCACTCAGTTCAGAATATTTTTTAATGTTCCCCTTTAAAGTTGAGATGTAATTCACATACCATAAAATTCACCATTTTATTTATTTACTTATTTTGTTTATTGGGTGTGGAACCCAATGCAGATCTTGAACTCATGACCCTGAGATCAAGACCTGAGCTTAACCGACTGAGCCACCCAGGTGCCCAAGACTGTTACCATTTAACATAATTATTGATATAGTTGGATTTAGGTCCAGGATTTTATATATGTATATATGATCTTTATTTTTTATTCCTCTGTTCTTCCTTTACTGCCTTTTTAATATTATTTAGATAGTTTTGGCATTCTACTTTTATTTAGGTATGGTCTTTTTTATTATATTTCTTTATATTTTTTAAATAATTTATTCATTTTGAGAGAACATGGGAGGGGCAGAGAGAGAGGGATAGATAGAATCCCAAGCAGGCCCCACCCTATTAGTGTGGAGCCTGACGTGGGGCTTGAACCCAGGAACCATGAGATAATGACCTGAGCCAAAAGCAAGAGTCGGTTTCTTAACCAACTGAGCCACCCAGGTGCCTCTCTTTGTATTTTTTTAGCGGTTACTCTGAGGATGACAACACGTATATTTAATCTTTCATGGTCTTTTTTGAATTAACATTGCTCTTAACATAATGTTACACCTAACCTAAAATTTAGAAACCTTGCAAGCACGTAAGTCCCTTTCTCTTTTCCTGACCTTTTTGTTATTATTCTGTGTATCCCATCCATATACATTAAAACACTATAAGACAGTGTTTTTGCTTATGTTTTGCTTTACCTGTTTTTAAATACCAGTTTTAATGCCAGTTTTAAAGAGTTCAAGGGGGAAAAAAACAGTCTCTCATATTTACCCAGGTTATTTCTTTTGCCCTTTCTTCATTCCTGAGAATCCCTGTAAGCCCCTGATAGGTTTCCCTATGGCCTCAAGAAACTCCTTTAGCATTTTTTGTTGAGCAGACCTATTGGCTACGCATTTTCTTGGTTTTGCTTCATTTGAGAATCTCTGTATTTCGCTTTCCTTCCTGGAGGATATGTGTGCTGGATATAGAATTCTGGTTTGACAGTAATTTTCTCTCAGTGCTTTAAGGACGTGCTACTATCTTCTTGCCTCCCTGGTTTCTTATGACAAATCTGTGGTCATTTTAGTTTCCAGTTTCCTGTATGCAATGCGTCATTTTGTGTAAATGCTTCAATATTTTTTTCCTTATCTTTGGTTTTTAGCAGTTTTCTTGTGATATATCTAGATGTGGTTTTCTTTGCGTTTGTCCTGTGTGGGTATGCTGTTCTTGAGTATGTGAATGTATGTTTTTCACCACATATGGGAAAGTTTCAGCCATTATTTCCTCAGTTTTTTTTTTCCCTGCTCTAGTCCCTTTTTCCTGTTATTCTTGGACTCCAGTTACACATGCTTAGACCTTTTATTATTGTCCTCCCTGTCTGTGGAGCTTTTTTCTTTTCAATCTTTTTGTGTGTGTGTTTTTCTTTTTTTAATTTGAAAATGTTTGTTATGTTTGTTTATTTTTGAGAGAGAGACAGAGTGCGAGCTGGGAGGGGCAGAGAGAGAGGGAGACACAGATTCTGAAGCAGGCTCCAGGTTCTGAGCTGTCAGCACAGAGCCTGCCAGAGGGCTCGAACTCACGAGATGTGAGATCGTGACCTGAGCCAAAGTCGACTGAGCCACCCAGGCGCCCCTGGTGTGCTCTTTAGGATACATAATTTCTACTCTTCTATATTTATTGCCAAGTTCACCAATTCCTCTGTCATTTCCATTCTGTTGTTGAGCCCATTAGTGAATTTGTTACTTCAGATGTTATATTTTTCTGTTCTAAAATTCTTTCCTTAAAAAAGAGTTTCCACTTCTCTGGGAAGAATTCATGCCTTTTGTTCGTTTCGAGTGTGTTTTCCTTTAACTCATGAGACAGAGTTATGATCGTTATTTAAAGTCTTCGGTTATTCTGGCATTTGAATCATCTTGGTGTTGGCCCCGTTGATTGTCTTTTCCCTTGAGAATTGGACACGTTTTATTGATATGCTTGCATGTTGAGTAATTTTGGATTGTGTGCTGGACATGTGAATGAGATGCATGGAATAAAATCTACTGGAGGAATGTCGATATTTTTGTTTAAGCATGTAGTAAATCTGCTCAGATTCAGACTTGAGCTTCCTTTTTGTATTCTGAGGGTGGCAGTTAAAATCTCAGTTCTGTTCGCTAAACCTTTGCTGTGCTGGTTTAGGTCCTGCTGCACACATGTTTGGTTTAGGGGTTGGGCATGAGTTCATATACACAGAATTAGAGGATTTACTTGTTCGACACTTTCCCCTCTGGGATTTCATCCACATTCTCCCAGGCCTGTAGGGGCTTTGTTTCCTGATTCCTTAAGCAGAAACAGTTTCTCCTGAAGGTTTAGCCATCCATCTGGGACTGAGGTATTCCATGACTGGGACTTTCCCTTGGGGCAAAGCCATACCAGGGAACCCCAACCTTGTGGTAGCTTCTCAGGTTTTTAAGTCCCCTACACAAGCCACCTGATTTTGTTTACTTTTCAGCATCCTTGGGCAGCTGATTTTTGTATCTTGTTCAAAGTTTTCAGTTGTAATTGGCAGGGACGATGGACTGCTGTGGGTTTATATAATTACGGTAGAATTCGAACTCCAGTTGGTTAATTGTTAAATTTTTTTAAATGTTTATTTATTTTTGAGAGAAAGAGAGAGACAGAACGTGAGCAGGGGAGGGACAGAGACAGAGGGAGACACAGAATCCGAAGCAGGCTCCAGGCCCTGAGCTGTCAGCACAGAGCCCGACGCGGGGCTCGAACTCACAAACCGCAAGATCGTGACCTGAGCCGCAGTTGGACGCTCAACCGACTGAGCCACCCAGGCGCCCCTCCAGTTGGTTAATTTTTAATCTCTGGTTGGTGAGAGTAGATTTGGGTTTGACTCCTGCCTCTACTGTTTATAGTCAGCTCCTTTAATATGAACCCTACTTTCTTCATTTGCGAAAAAAAAAAAAATTAGGATATGAGAACTTGCTGTCCTATCCCAGGGTCGTGTGGAGCAAACGAAGTAATGGATGTGAATGTGCCCTGAAAACCAAAACATTGTATTCAAGTGGTTGGTGTTGCTGCTGCGTTTTCATGTGTGTGCCCGTGTATGTGTGTGCCTGTGTGGCGTGCATGGTTTCTGCCCAGTCACCTCCACAGCGGTGGCATCAGCGCTGGCTTTTCCTCTTTAGGCACTTCCTGGACCTCACTACTATACTTGGGGAGATCATGGCGGCATCATCATGGCCATCGCCCAGGGCATGGAAACCAATGAGCTGAAGTAAGTGTTTCCGATGAAGCTTTTTCTTTTAACGTTATGCTGTACTCCCCAAAATTTAAGTCTGTGAGTATAAGCGGGTTATCTCTTTACAGCCCTAGATTGTTGACGGCACAGTTTATGACCTCAGCGTAATAACCCCCCATTTCTAATAGGGGGATGATAATCTGTCCTTCCTATCTCAAGGGGGTATCATAAGGAACAGATGAAATAATTTTATTGAGCCTACAAAGGACAGCTCTCTATAAATGTAAATTAATAATGACCAAACAATTAACTAGGGACTTTAACTTGTCTTTCTTTGCTCTGTGTGTGACATAGAGTGAGTGATAATAAAAACAGTCGATAAATGATAATAGTACCTGAGTAATCATTTCAGAATGCATTCTACGTGGTAATCAGTTGACTTCTGCTGTGATCCATTTGGGTTTTGGGATTCATAGGAACAGACCTGGAAGGGACATTTGGGGTTAACTGCTTCATGTTATAAATGAGAAAACTGAGGCTTAGTAAGGTAAGGTAACTTGCCGAGGATTCCCACATCTGTTAGTGACAGGCCGGACTGGTACTCATGTTAAATTGCATTCTGTACTCTTTGCAGATGTATTGCTCTGAAAAGCAAAAATGTCAAGGGTCTGTAAACTCTGCCTGCGTAAGTCTGCTTTTATCGGAACCACTTTGATTATTATTTTTTTTTTTTTTATTATTTAAAAAAAAAATTTTTTTTTTCAATGTTTATTTATTTTTGGGACAGAGAGAGACAGAGCATGAACGGGGTAGGGGCAGAGAGAGAGAGGGAGACACAGAAACGGAAACAGGCTCCAGGCTCTGAGCCATCAGCCCAGAGCCTGACGCGGGGCTCGAACTCCCGGACCGCGAGATCGTGACCTGGCTGAAGTCGGACGCTTAACCGACTGCGCCACCCAGGCGCCCCCACTTTGATTATTTTTGTCTGAGTTAGGACAAAAGTTAGTTTTGTTAACGTTACGTCAGGGCACACGGGCTGTCACTTCTCCCTGTTTTTTAAAAAAATGAGCCTGTGGCTCAGTTGGTTGAGTATCCGATTTCAGCTCAGGTCATGATCTCGTGGTTTGTGAGTTCGAGCCCCGCATCGGGCTCTGTGCTGACAGCTCCCTCTCTCTCTGTGTCTCCCTCTCTCTCTGCCCCTCTCCTGCTCATGCTCATGCTCCCCCTCTCTCTCTCAAAAATAAATAAATGTTAAAAATTAAAAGAAAGTTTATTTATTTTGAGAGAGAAAGGGAGAGCTAGAGCACACATGCACGCATGCTAATTGAGGAGTGGCAGAGAGAGAGGGAGACAGAGAATCCCAAGCAGGCTCCTCTCTGTCAGCACAGGGCCTGACACGGGGCTTGAACCCACAAACCGTGAGGTCATGACCTGGGCCAAAATGAAGAGTTGGACGCTTAACCATCTGAGCCACCCAGGCGCCCTCCCAGTTTTGAGCTGAACCCACAAGATGTATTACTAACGGAGGTGGAGAGGCTTCACTAATCATCTTGTTTAATGCAAAGAAGAAAGCCTTCTTTTCCTTTGCTCCTTTTAGAAACAGGGTTCAGCAGCAAGAGAGAGGTGGGTGGTTTGAAAAAAGAGGTCTTAGCATCTGGTTTCCCCTGTGATGAATTTGCCCTGTGCTGAGGAGCCTGGCCTCAAAGAAGCAGAGAGAAGCCAAGTCCTGGCGTCTGGCTGTTCTCCAGTCCGTATGGCCCTGGTCAGCTGCTTCTCTCGAGCCAAGAGCCAGAAGCCCTGTTTGTGCACAGCACTGTATTCGCATTCCGATTGGTGTTTGCTCTCATGAGGACAGTCACCGAGCGCTGTGCTTCCCACATTTGAGCTGCCATTTATTTACCTAATCGTCCACTTATTTATTTATCCATCAATTATCAGTTCGCATCTCACGCGCTTAGCAAACCTGAATCGTGCCGGGTACTGAGTCTCTAAAAACAAATAAGATGTTTCCCCTCACTCGGAAGGAGTCCATCCTCCAGGACTAAGATCCCCAGGCCAACAAACGGTGTGACGGTTGGGGCACTGCTGTGTGAGACATATGGTAGGGGGCACAGTTTGGCTTCCTGTGCATCCCATGCCATCGTTTGAGTGGCATTCCGATCGTAGAGTCAGTTTCTGGTTCTCCTAGGTTAACTTCTCTGCAGATTCCATTTGCATTCCGGGCTGGCTTCACGGAAGCCGTTCGCGTGCCTCTGGTCCTCTCGCACCATCTGTCGGTGCACCCGTGCTCCGGGAACGCAGTGTCATTGCTGCACCAGCAGGAGCGGCACACGGTCAGGAAAATAAACCTGCTGCCAGAAAATCACCGTGCCTTCCCCAGACACTTAAAAGTGACCGCGGGGTTGTGGACTTGAGGGTTGGTGGGC